>NC_092529.1:9792500-11042500 GCF_037038585.1 Patagioenas fasciata | reverse complement strand
AGGCCCTGAGGACCCAGCAAACAGGCTCCCTTGTCAGGCGTCTTGGCCAACAAGCCAGGGAATGAATGGGCAACGCAGCAGTTCAGACTGGCAACTGGTCACCCCAGGACAGGGCCATGGCACGCTGCCATCAAGGCACTGCAGCAGAAGCTGTTCCCTGAGATAGACAGTAGCTGTTCAGCAGATAAGACGTCTGTCCCCAGCGCAATCAGTCTCTCACCTATTACAAGTGTTCCATGCACTTAAAATGCCATCGTTTTCTGTTTGTGGAGTGGTTTTTTTAATCTGTTGGACAGAATCGAAATGCAAATCTGCATGGTCACACAGGACCCTCAAGTTCCCTGCAATGCCAAGGCCATACGCAGATGTTTAGAAGACAAGTAGACTTCATAGTTGTATTTCATGGATTTCAGGGCTATGAAAAAACCCAACACGCAGTGAAAAGCATGGAAAGCAATGTAGAGTCAGCAGCAAACTACAAGACCAGTTTACAGGTTGTTGAACATTTTCCACTTGCTGGCTTCTCTGTTCTCAGCCTCCAGCTAAGAGACTGCAGCACTCTGCTGTCCCTCCGGGACTGCGAAACTCCACCGGCACGATGCACCATTTATCTCTGCTACATTCAATTAGAAACAGGAAGCAAAGAGTTGGGCACTCGGCTCATTTTTAGCTGCACGAAACTGTGACGACCCAGCTACTTGTCTATAAATCAATGTAGATGTGCTGATTTAGACTCTGTGAGAAAGTGGCTCATTAGCTAGAATTAAACAGGGGCCTGAGCCACATCATTTAAATTTGAACAGTGCTCCTGAACACCCTGTTCAGCAACTGGGATTTGCATGCTGCCTTCCTATATTTAGTATACAGTAGCGTAACTGAAGCAACAAAATTAGACCCACAAATAGACTGGTTTCTCAGTACTTAATCGAGGGCCTTTTCCTAGAACTGCAGAGGGCTGAAATTAAAAGAAAGAAATGTGTGGTAATCAGTACCATGGAGGCAGGAGGAAACCACCATGAGTTTAAACTCCAAACACACATTCTGGCCAGCTGAATGTACCCATGTTTAAATAAAATGTGGTTTCACAGTGACCCAGACCAGGGATTGCTCGAAACACTTCAGACTGCACAGCCCACGTACAAGTAATTACTGAGCAGGTAGAACTCTTACAGTCTGCAATTCTCTGTACAAGAATGTGCTCAGAGCCCTATCCTTAATGGATGAAGGAAACAACAGATCAGAGGTACCTCTGCAACAATGCTAACCTGTTTCTGTCAGTGGCTTTTGAGAACAGCAAAAGGTATAGAAAGGAGCGACTGAAAGACAAATTCAGGTACAAACTGCAACATGCATCAAACAGGCAGCAATCACACTGCAGCAGCACTTAACGACAACGCTGGGAAAGAGGCAGGAGCCCACGGTGCTGTGCTTGTTCAAATTCACTATTAATAGGACTTACAACATAAACTAGAATACTCCATTTTCTGTCCTTTTCTTCTTGATCTTCTAATTTTTATTAGGGAGCTGAATAGGAGAATCACATTTTAAAAATCTCTTTTCTGTAACCAGTTTTCATATTACTATTAGCAAAATCTCCTCTTCACATTCTAACTTAACAACTGATAGAAGACAAAGAAAATATTCTATAAGCAGAAACACAGTCAGATATTTAAGAAGTGTTGAAATGCTTGAGGAACTGTCAAAGCTTTCAGCTGACAGTGAATGAAAGGGAGCTTAATTTTTATGTATTTCTACAATACAAGCATCACAATCGTCACAGTGTCAGTTTGAAGATGTAAAAGCATTGATACAGAACTAAGCCCGAGGTATTTTAATACATATTTCAGAGCTCTATTTTCCAGTTTTTCCTGCAGTTTTTTCCAGTTTTCCCTGCATAACATGGGATCTGTACTGGATCAAGAGAGATGAGGTAGAAAGACTGAGCGTTCCCCAGCACTGGTTTCATATACTACATTTCCACGCCCTGCTGCTGTGGGAGGCAGAAGGTGAGGACAAAGCAGGGAAAGTGAGAACATAAGGAGAGAAACAGGATATGGGAACCAGACAGTAGCATAAATGTAAATCAGTCATTGTGCCTTTGATTCACCCTGAGGCAAGACAGCTGAGAAGGAAGGGCCCAGCCAGCTCCTCTCCTGCAGCACAGAAGCAGCATTGGGCTCTAAAGCTGAATCTAAAAATCACTCAAAGCTCTGGATACTAAGAATTGGTTATATAAAGCTGCATCAGGAAAGTGTTTCCTGTATGGTGCAGATCTTTTTCAATGCAGGTCTAAAAAACGTTATAGCATAATTAAGCTTCCATAAATATTAATAATTCAATTTGTAAATCCATTTCTAGTTCCGTTCCTTCCATTCACCTAATAATTAATATTGCTTTCACATCATCATTAAAGATACCAGCTCGATAGGAACAAAGATTAGGTCAAGAATCTTATTTGTAACGAATGGCGATAAAAAATATCAGGTACAAATTGTAAAGTGTGGGAGTGCAGAAACTGATGGTCCTAACCTCCAAGCTCTTCTATAAACACAGCAGCCTCTCTGATATTCACAGATACCAGCATTTCCTAGAAGGAAACCAACAAGAAATAATGTACTCTTAAATTACAAAACACTCCCTGGAGACGTAAGTACATGTGAAAAATACACGTCAAATGCAATTCAGGGAAACACACTTGGTGTTTTAAGAAAAGCCACGTTACTTTCCTATCGAGGCAACATGAAGGAAATAGAAGTGGAATCATCCCCTCTGCCACTGTGGGGAGCCCACTCAAGCTGAGGACAGCAGAGCTGTAACAGAGGGTAAAAGAGAAGCCGTGAGGCAAAGCTGATGGGGAGGTGAGGGACTGTGCAGACATACAGACGATAAATATCTTTTATCACATGATTCAAAGAATCAGCATGTGAACTTAATGCTTCACCCTTTGCCTTACCTTCTTTTTCTCCCCCCAGGCACACTGTTCCTTCCAACAGGCCCCTCGCACCACTGCACGCTTCTGCAGCGAGGAGCTCCAAGGCACGGGCTGGTAAGTGGCACTTGGACACGGCTTTCCAGTATCTTTGAAGAGCTTCTCTGGGCAACATCTTGCACTTTTATACTGCGATTTGTTATGTAGGAGCAGTCTGGGCTTTCGCATCTCATCCAGGCCTTGAGCCCACAGTGGGCAAACCCCTGTTATCATCCCAGCGGAGACACAGCCAGCATGTAGAAAGATATTCCTATAGTTAATCTGGAAGCTGTACAGACTGCATGCTGCCTTCCTGGCCCATCAAAAGAGAAATTACCCTTTCAGCATTTCCATCATCATTCAGAATATTTCCAAAAGAAATTAATTTGTAAATAAGTAGGAGCTTAACTCACCAGTGGACAGAATATCCAAGAATAAGCAGCATGCTACCACCTCCCACTGATGGCTAATCCAAAACTGATATTGTTTTGGAAGCTGATGGTTTAGAATCTCAGCCAGCTCACTTCCCTCTTAACCAGCAGCACTTTGTGGCCTTTTTTGACCCAGAGCCTTTTTTTTTTTCTTTTTTTTGATTCAATGCCTCCAAACAACGTCCTGTAAGAGTCACCAGAGGCTATAAATCCAGCAGGTACACAGAGGATCATCTTCCCCAGAGCTTGTCCCTAAGCCCACAGGCAAAGAAGGAGCCAGGGCAGAAGTCCTTCACTCTAAAATGACCACATGATGGTTTTGCTTGACTACTCCAGTTTCCTTTTTGGCATAATGAAACCTCAGCCAAAAATCCAGTGTCCTCTATTTCCCCAGTATTAAAAGTTGCCATCTGCAAACCACCCATCTTCTTAACACCTCCGCTGGACCACTTGCCTCCAAGTTATCTGAACATGTACTTTCTAAAATGCTTATTACTAATCAGTGTTTTATAATACTTTTTTCTTGGGGCCTAATAATCTAGAAATTAATTCATTATTCTCCTGTGATACTAGCATATTATTCTGCTGTCATCCAAAACCAGATCAGAACTACTTACTAAATGCTTCTACTTATTTTCATCATCATTAACAATTGCAGCATTTCCATTTCAAAGAGGCATTACACATCCTTTTTCTGTTTCAAGAAGAATGTTTAAATTCTTTATCTTCCTTGAAGATAGCAGCCAAGGATAATCTTACATTTTCCTTTTCAGTTCCAGTTTTCTGCACTTCATTTCTAATTTATATTAACTGCACCCCACTCTCCCTCCCCTTCCACATTGCTCTTACTTTTTTGCTCCTAATACTGTCTTCACTGAACAATATCAGCTTCTATGAAGATGCCTCTTTCATGAGGGCAGATCACAGTTCTTTGCCATACAATGCAATGTTCTTAAAGAATGCCTGATTCTAATACTTCTTCCTATAAAACAGTCCCCAAGTTTAACTCAAAAAGTCTTTCACCTTTTGGCAAATTATATATTACATTATTAGTTGGGAAAGTTGTCTTTTTCTTTAGATTTATCTTTAATGAGGTCACAGTCATGCAGATACTCCCAGCTTCCAATCCAGCTCTGAAATCCTTTGCTCCCAGATGTACTGTGTCTGTTAAAACACTATCCGATGATTTCTTAAAGGCCACGCAGCACATAAATCCTTCCACTCCAAGCAGCTGCACCTGCCAATTTGTGTAACCACCATGACCTTACCTTCTCTGGATGCAGATTCCTGGATTCCAGGTGCACAACAGCCACTAAGTCAATGCACTCCCACCCCCAGGTGAGAACACTTCTGCTCTCCTTGGCATGCAGAGTCGGGCTAGGTGCTAGGCTTAGAGTTAGACCTTCAAAAAGCATTCCCAAAATGGGCCTGAGGGTAAGGGAAGAAAAATATCACGGCTGGAAAACAGCAGAGAGGGACAAAGCCTGAATTCTGCACAGTGCTGACCATGATGCAGGCTGGCACCCCGCTGCCCCAGGGAACTCCAGCAAGGACGAAAGGAAAGGCAAAAGATCATCAGTGAAAGGGGTAGAAATATCTTATTGAGTCTGTCTTTTGAGGCAGAACCCTCCTAGGTGGAATCCAGAGGAGAAAAATAAGAATGGAAAAGGGTCAGATCAACAACCGCATTTACTGAAAAGCTTTTAACTTCTAGGACCACAGATACGTCATCTAACAAGAAATTGTCACTTTCAGCATTTGATTAAATGTTTGGCCAAACTGCTCCCTCCTGACACCTTCACCAAACCATCCCATGCAAAGACAAGCCCCCTCTGAGCAGCCAGTCCCAACTGCACCACATACCTCCAGCAGGCTGAAGTCCAGCCTATCAACCCATCTGCCCAGGAAACTGGGGTTTTCACTAAATCTCACTGCAGGAACACATCGGGCCCCAACCCAAAGAGATACTTGCCTGCACCTCTTGCTAATACTCCTAGGTCAGAGCATGAAATAATTCTTCAAAGTTCTTCTTTGAAAAACTGCAGTTTCTGGTCTTGGAGAAGGGCAGAATGCAGTAGAATAATAGCTGGGTTTGGAATCTCACTGGACAAATTAGTGGTGTGATCTTAAAGAAGTCCAGGTACTTGGTATGTTCAGAACTAACCACAACAATCAGGTCAAAAATTGCCCCAGGTTGCCAAACAGGATCAATGCTATGATCTAGCCAAATCCTTACTCACATCTGACACTGTCCAAGGCTTTAAAGGGAAGTAAAAAAACCCAAACAAACAAAAATCCATTATGCAGAATTAAGAAAGAGGTTCTTTTGAAGGCTTGTCTTGTGCTGGGACTTCAACTCTTCTGCTTTACCCAGCACTCTCTCTTCTGTCTTCTTGTCATTTTTTTGCACAAGAATTTCCAAAGGCAGACCCTGAAGAATATGACAAATCTCATTTGCTGGGAATTGCCACGGAGAAAATTCAGACTTAAAGGTAAAGACAGCTGTCAGCAGCTAAACAAAGGAAAGATCTGACCATTTATGAGAAAAGGTGGGTTTTGTGGGAGCTTGTCGAGCCAAAACATGTAGACTTTAGGGTATGTGAACTATTTGCCTCTGCTCTAGCTGTATTTTTAGCTTTCATCAATGACAGCTACAGTCCTTTTTCAATTTAAAATTACTCAATGTTAACTTAAATAAGTTTTAATTTGAAATCTAACTAACTTCCAAGAGGAGGAAGATTCTTTAAGCAGCATTCACCAACCAATACTGAGAAGTCAGGCTAAAGCCAAAATGCGCATTTCTTCAGCTTGTCACACATCGATCCAGCCTGTTCACATGGAGCTCTGCAGTCTTGAAAGCTGCAGATACTTCTAAAAGCTCTTCTTCTGAACTTTTGTTAATGAGCTATTTACACCACTGTTTACCAGAAACCCACAGATATTACAGCTTAAGTATATAAACTCCAAGCTCAAATGAACATTATGCTTTCATTTGCTGCCTATACGTGTACACACAGAATTCGTTAAAAATTAAGAGCTTATTGAGAAGCTAGGAAACAGATTTATCAGATGTAAATTGATTTTATTTTATTTTTTTAGGCAAAAAAGATCCCAACCAATCACATATAAGTGCTCTTAATTTTTTTTTTTTTTTTTTAAATAATTAGCCTTTCGTCAGATAGGCTTTTACCACTTGTTGCCAACTCTTGGCTCCTCAGCCAGCCAAACACAACCAATGACTGCTGTTCAGCTAATACTATATAATAACATAACACTGGTATCTTGCGAGTTTTGTGATGCTTTGCTACTGCCTTGGATCCTCCTGTGCAGAGAAACAGTGCTTTGGAAGGAAGGTCTGTGTTTTATCCACATCTCTTTATTGTCGTATCAACAGGAAAAACCCTCTGAGGGAAGCATGTTCACCAAACCCATTATAACAAACAGAGACACAGAACAAACCAAGAGCCAAAGATAACTCCTCTCGTACACAGCATGAGGGGACAGGAGAGCCTTGGGCATCCCCCCCTTTCCTTGCATGCCAGTCCCTTAGTTTTAAAGTACTCCCAGGAGTCTCCTTCCAGCAAACCCCAAACCCAGAGGGCAGCGCACCAGGCAGGAGCTGTGTACCCCCCACACAACACACCAGAAAGCCTCAGCAATTTCCACCTGCCAGAGCTCACCCCAAGTGCTGCATTTCACTTGGTTAGTACCCCAAGGTATCACAGGCCTGCTGGGCCCATCAGAACAGAAAAGGCATAGAAGAGTGCCGTTCTCTCTCTTGCAGGTTTTACACTATTAGCACGAGGCACAAAGCATGACACTGATTGCAGGACGATCTTAAAGCAGGGGAGTGACTTACCCTGAGTGAAATTCACTGCTGAGGGAGGATTCTGCCCAGACTTGTGCATCACTTTGGCTCCATTCATGCCATGGAAACTGGTTTAAAGAAAGCAAAAAATAGATAATTTCACTCTTGGGGAATATCTTCTTCCAGGAAAAACTGATTTGGTAAACAACACATCAGACTCTTTTTTTTTTTTTAAACTAATTTAGCACAAGACTATTCTAAGCCCTTGTTGCCTGTATTGACCCAGCTAAATACAGACACCTAACTGAAATTCTTAGAACAGGAGTTTCTTCAAGGGTCAATGGTGACAGAAAGATACATTTCACCTGAATTTGACACTCATTTGTCCATGCCCACACTGGTCTGCTGGAGGATCCAGCATTTCTTAGGTATTTAGGTTCACACTCTGTGACTCTATCAAGTTTATTCTGCTGTCCCTTCAAGGGGGAATTTTTAACCCTCTTTCTGCTCCTTTCTCCATGGCAGCTGAACCCATTTGCAGCATCTCCTTGTTCACTGCCTGCTTCGGCATTTTCTAGAGCTTATAAATCCCTCTGGACTGGGAGGTAGGGGGACTTACATTGCAATTTGCTCTATGAGATGGACAATAGCTACTGCCCCATTTTGAAATTCAGCACACTCTTTTCTTCCTTCTTCCTCAAATTGGAAAGAATGAACTTGTTCCTGGGTGAGGCAGCAGCTCCTGACCTTGCAATAACTCTGTGGGAACTGTTGCCACCCCAAAGGCAAGAACCTGCTGATTTGCTCTGAAAAAGGAATTGCAGTGCTTCTGGAACCATCCCCCCAACTTTCTCTTCCACTTCATTCTGTCCCTACTGGGCCTGACAAAATCCTATGAGGATAAACTGTACTTGGCAGCTTCCCAAGCAGCATGAAGAACAGGCTCCTCCCGCCCAGGGCTGTGGTTCCTGCTCATGGGCGCCCCAAGACAAGCCGTGCGGGGCACTGGCAGGCACGGTTAGTGCTGTTGCTAAATCCTGCACATTTATGGCACCACAAAGGCCTTTGTGCATGACACAGCTTCCCAAGGCAGCAGAGGTCTCTGCTGCCTGCTGCTGCGGAGGCTGAGCAACCTCCAAAAAGGCAGAAGTTTTCTCTGTTTTTAGGAGAATCCTCTAAGCCTCTCTGTGCAGGACTGCTCAGGTGTTTTGCCTTTCTTTGTTTCCCTGTTCAGTCCCACCCTGCAAACATGACTCCAGTGCTCAGAGACACAGCCTATCTACAGGTGCCTCTGGTGAGAAAATAACACGGAGAGCAGGTGCTGGTACGTACAGAAGCGGCTCAGGCCACGGTGGATCATTTACTGGCAAGAGCTCTACAAGTGTGCTTCGGGTATGAACACCGCGGAATGTAGCACAACGAGCCACTTTCTTGGGAGATAAACCTGATGTGAAGTCCGCCTGGTTTTACATCTCAGTGTATCTTTCAAGTAACAAAATTCAAACACCACCAAACCATATGAGGACTCTCTACATTTTTGCGAGTGATGCTAAGTCCCAGCACTGTCCACTTACAGAGCAGAAGACTGAGCCTGCCCACATTTATGGGGCCACAACATTTAATCTGAACTAAGGAAACAAGCAGCTCAGAGGTCCTCATTTCATCACAGATATATGAGATATCATTAAATTAATATTGAACCCTTCTAAATAATACATGTTTGTCTGTTAAAACCCAGCAACACTGTTCAAAGAACAAGCTGTTCATATTGTTATTCCACTGCTATAGAAGTGAAACTGGTAACTGGTAACTTTGGCATACAACCCTGGTAAGCAGACACTTTTCCTTTCCCAGAGCTTTCAGAATAGCCCATTTTCATGTTCCACTGTAACCTGGATCGCTGTGTACTGTGTACAGTTTTGTTATATAAAAGCTGTACTGAGCACATTATTATTTCACACACTATCCTTTCTCTTCAATATCTCTTATTAGATCACAAAGAATAAAGAGTTGATCTCAGCTATCAAATAAACATAAATGCCTGCTGCAAGTCTGAACCAGGCTGAGGCACAAACAACACAGATAAGCAGAGCTCTGAGTGTTCTAAGCTGCAATAACCATCTTACAGTTAAATATAATGCACAATGTGTTGTTCAAACCACAAATTAGCAATAATATGGAATCAATTCAAGCAAAAAAAAATAATCCCAACTTTGCCTTAATGATAAATAAAACCAAATGTTTCAAATTCTGTGAAAAATAATTTTCTCTCCTGGCATTTTTACAAACCAGAGTTATTTTCCCATTTCTTGTGCAGATCTACATAAAACCTTTTATTTTTTTTAAATACATCAAAACCCAACAAATTCAGTTTTCAAAGGCTATTGGGGTTGATCTGACTGTCCTAGCTGAAGAAAGAAGTAAGAACTATATTTAAGCCTCATCTTTCAGGCACACAAGTAAGGCTGGACATTTTTTCTTTGTAATACACATGGAACAGAGAGACAGTTATCCTGGGAAGTCAGTGCTTTCACACATACTTAGTTTAACAGAGAGAGAGAATACTATAAAAGGAAATATGTTCACTTTTCAGAGAACTCTGCAATTAACTGCAACACTGAAAATTAATATTAAGCACACTTCTCCACTTAATCCTTCCTTGCTTGCATAGGAACAAGTAGTGCTGGCATTTGGAATAAACAAACACAAAGTTAATACAGCACCATTTTGCCAGCACGCTGTTGCAGCCTCATCACCACCATCATGCTGACTAGAACTGATCAATTTGCTTTGTCCTCATGTCACAGCACCTGTCCAGTACTCTGTCAGTGAGGAAAGGAGATCAAACGAATAAAAACTAATTCATATCTACTCTGAAACACAGTTACTCTGCCAGAGAGATGTAAAGAAGCACTACTGCAAACCAGACTCCTCCCCAAGCTGATCCATGTGCTCTCTGTAGAAGACACACTCCTTTCTGATTTACACCTTGCACCTGCCTGGTTCTCAGTAACACCTGCATGAAGGGCACGGCCATTCAACACAGGTGTCCCCAGTTACCAGTCCAATCACTTCAATACTTCACAGAGGTCATCCACCCCCCACATGGACCAAGCTCAGTACAGAGCAGTAGCAGAACCCAACAGACACAAGCTCAATAACCAGATTATTTTCAAATAATATTTCAAATAATATTTTCAAATAATGTGGTAATTGTTTCTGTTGTCATTTCAGAAAGAATAAAAGAAAAAATATATTTATGCTCCTCAACCTATGACACAGTATGCTACAACATAAATACAGCTCTTAGATATCCTTCTGTTAAAGCCACTGAAGAGCCCATGTGCTGTCAACATAAAATCTTCAAATGTCTGCCAGCAGAGGCAGGAGTTTGGAGACAAGCACCCACATGAGCTGGTATGATCAGAGCAAGTGATCCTTCAAACCCTCTTGGCAGAGATTTTATCAGAGCTGGGCAGGGAACAGGCAGGTCATGAGTCACACCACCATTAACCCTCCCAGCAGTGTTAGGATTTAAGGTGGAAAATTGCAGGTGTTGTAGACCAAGGTTGTGTAACAGGTCAGTCTGCACAGTTGCACTTCAGATACTTCCAACAGGTATCATTGTGAATAGCTCAAGCATGGTGAGGGTGTAAGCACTCCAGAGAAGTGGCTAAAAAGAGAAGCACTACACCTTCATAGTGACAGAAGAGGAGCACCTCACACAAGTATCACTGTGACATACCACAATATTTGCAGCTAAACTTAACTTTCACTGTATGATACCCTGTATCTATATGATATCCCTTACCCTGACAAGGGAAATGTAAGGCAAATGTCTCATCACCTGCAGGGACTGTTTAGCATTGCTCCTCCTGGTCAACAGCAGCACAGAAGAGCTGGATCCAAAGGCACAACACCGAGGCCAGTGTAGTTCCTCACTTGTATAGGTTTTTCTCAGAGCGTTACACCATGTTAGATCACTTCCTCAAGTCCATTTCCCCTCCAGAGCCTGGCACTTCTGCCTGGAACACTGACCTCAGCATCACACAAACATCCTTTCCTCCTCACCCCAGACTGTTCAGCTACATTGAAATATAACCTTGGGCAGCAGACAGGACAGAACCCAGACTCCCTTGCATTCAGATGTTAAAAAGAAGTTTCGTCATCCATAATCCTAGACAGAGAAATGGACATTAAAAACCACATCCACCTCAGCAGTAAGATGTCACTTCTCAGTGAGGCACTGAGCTCTGTATCACAAAGACTGTAGAAGCGCACGCCTGGCCAGGAAAAGGGAAAGACAAGGGTAATCCCCACTGCCTGCAGCCTTCTTCCTCATTTTATTGATCCATCTTCTAACGCCACCTGCTCCTTCTTTCATCTCCTGCATCCTCACAATGAGACCACAAGCAGAGATTGAACTGAGCATGGGAGGCTCTCCACATCCAAGATGACCAAGATTTGCCTCCTCAGGTATTTCTAGATAAAGCAGTACAAAATACAATGCTGTGGCACTGGTTATAATTTACATATTTCAAGAAGAGGCTCACACCACTTGAATCTGAACCAAGCCACAGGGATGTGATATGTCCCGTCCCACCACGCTCCCCATCTGACCTATGAAAGGGTATAAATCTCCCATAGCTGGCTTGTCTTTCAGAGATGGAGGCAGGGTCCAGTCCATCAGGTGTTAGAATTCTGCAAAGCAGAAGCAGCACCAAGCTCCTAATGCCTTACAGATGACGGCAGAGCTCATTTAGTTCTCATTTAGTTCTTAACCTTTTCCTTCATGGCAGCAAGAAACCATCTCAGCTGCTCCGGCACAAAGACCAACCCAAGCTGCCAGGCAAAGCGCGGAGGCAGGAATGGCTGGTAGGAGGACAGGACAGGAGCTGGGGCGTCTTTTCTATCAGAGTTGCACTGACATCCTAAGTGAGCCACAAGTGGGAATGTCACTTCCAGGATAAAGACCTTTCATTATTCAGTGCAGGGATTTTATTTGTCCTTTTAACGGAAAAATCTTGACAAGCATGAACAGGAGCATTCAGATCACAGGGAAACTGTGGCTGGGTTTTTCAATACGTCTTGTGCAACACACTCCAAACTCAAACAGTTTCTTTAATCTGAATTTAGGAACACACTCTTTGTGATCCACGTACTCCGCCCTTCATTATTTATTGTCAGACTGAAGCTAATGCGACAAGAGGTGAACAGGTTCAAGAAGAGCCTCCCTACAATGAACCTCACCGCCGGCACAAGCGGAAAGAATGAAACTCAGCTTCAGGAAAGTGCAGAGTGTGTCATTCTGACTGGATAAGCAGGACTGCATGTGTGCTAAAAACAGACCTGATCTGAAAAAATGCTTCAAAATGTCTTTCAACCAAGCTCTCTCTGCTAACAAGCAAATACCATTCAACATCCTTTTCTTCTTCAAGAAGTCTGCTTGGGTTGCTCACTGGATGTTGGCTTTTCCATCCAATTCAGGGTGGGGTTTGACACCCACTGTTTGCCTTCACAACCTCTCAAGTCTGTCGGGAAGCCCTTGTGGTTGCATAAACCAGGCTCGCTATGATTTTGCAGCTGGCTCATACAGGCAGCAAACAGGAGATGTGGCAACAACACAAAGGAAAAAGATACAGCAAATATTTTCCAAACATTTCTCAAACATTTCCATTATTCTGAGGGCACTACCATTCTGGAATGTCCACAGCCAAGTCAGGAACACACAAACTCACGCTGCAGAAATGGAAGTTTCAAAACTGAGAGTGCGTTCAGAGCGAAACTTGCAAGTTTACAACTACTCATTTTTCAGGATTCTTTCAGTCCTCTTTTACATCCATTGCAATTAAGTCCACCATTCTGGTTTGGAGTAAGCAACAATAAAAAGGGAAAGTAAATCAGATTTGAGCCGTTTGTTTCTGTTATTGCTGTTTTGCTGGAACTAATATAATAAAAAATAGCTCCTCAAGGTTCAAAAGTTTCTTACATTAATTAACAGAGTTACAAAGAAAAGGAATGAAAACAGCACAACTCTTGCCAAGCACCTTATTGGGTTTCACTTAAGCTGTGAGGGAAAGAAGAGAAAGAATAGAGTGGCAGAGGAAAAAAGGAAAACAAATTGAAAGAAACACAAAAATCTGTTTTGATTATCCCATATATAGACTAGCCTCTAAGTTAAATTGACAGAAAATTCAAAAGAATTTGTGGAATATCTCAGAAGGAGATAGAATCTTCTTAGTTAGAGTTTCTTGATGCTTTCAACTTCTTTGTGAGCAGCTTTTGTTGTATTCGCCTCTTCTGTTTGCCAAGAGAGAAGACTGTGAGCTACTCAGCACGTAGGCAGCCTGCTTCCAAATGCCCTGTGTTGCTCAGGCAAACATACTGAGACAGCTTGGAACAGAGATATTCTTGTCGTATCTAAACAGGCATTGTTTGGATAACTGAGGACAAAGCTTTTTCTCTCTACAGAATACTAAGTCTCCAACTTCATTTTTCAGAGACTGCAGAAAAATAAAAGTGAAACAAAATCCTTTTTTTTTTTTCTGCAGACCACAATCCAGGTCTCACAGAATCCAACCACAGCTTTTGACTTCTAGAAACCAGACAGAAATTCAGACTTACCACAACAGTATCTGCAATACTTAACACCCCAAATATTCAGGAGAGCGAAGTAATGCTGTAGAAATGACTCCATTAACAAATGCAGATTATTTAAATTTTATAACCTTCATCTGGTGAAACAGTCTTAGCAAATTATGCCAGTCTACTAGTAACTTTTTCTGACCACCAAATTATTATTTTTTTGTAATGCTGAAAGACACTTCTAGAAAGAATAAGGGTAAAATTGTGCTCATTTCCAGGCAGGATATGTTAGAATAAAGTTTTGAGCAATTTTTTTGTCTTCATTTATCGTAGGTAACACCAGGATCCAATCCTGCCTCTCTTGACCTGTCAGGTCAAATGGGGGGAAACATCTTCCAAAGTCAATAGCAACTGCAGGTCCTGCATCCCTGAGGCCTGGCTTTAATCACACCATTTCTATGCACCAAAAGAAGACAATAAACCAAGGTACCAAATCAGCATGTGCACAGAACAGTAACTTCACCACAAGGAGGCCAAATGGTCTAAAGACACTGGAAAGGAGTAAGCTAAGTGATCAAGCCTCTGTGTAAGGACTACATGCGTCAAGTTGGGCTGCAGAGGACTAGGGTCCCTCATTATTTCCTCTCTCCCCTTCAACATTCTCTGCTGCTCCCATGGTCCCTTGAAAACGCAAGGACAGAATGCTTTAAGGAGTAGGAGGCAAGACCTGCCGGCCACTTCTGGAAGAGCTGTGCCTTCTCACATCATCGGGTAAGAGCCTCCTCTGGGAAATGCAATTTTTATGTTAACTTTATTCCTCCAATGTATTGACTCCATCGATTAATGGCAGCTTTCCTACACTCTGCTTAGTTGTACTGCCAAGTCAGGATCATGCTAGGGGACAAGTAAGTCAAGTCTGTTAGCAAGAGAAAAACGCTGCACAGAAACCAAAACTCAGCAGAGCCACACCATGGGTACTGTGGCAAAATTCAAAGCAGCCACAGATTTTTTTCTTTTTCTTCAGGTGGGCAATTCTGCTCCTCCAGCTTTCTCTCGTATATCTCTGATGCTCTCCAGGTCTGTAGCCAGAAGGAATGGGAAGTAAACTCTCTTTGCCCTGAACGCTCATACCTGATTAGGAGCTGAAAAAAGATACTTGCTCTGCCTGCCCTGCTATCCCTTCTTTCATTCCTCATGTTTCTGTCCAGATGCATCCCTATTTATTGCTTGCTTCTTGCATTCTTCCTCCCAATTCCAAAGAATTGCCATTTCCAGGAATACCTTTCTGTGTACTGCCATTAAGGGCTGAGCTTCTTGTTTTAACTGTTTGGTTTTTTGTTCATCTATTTGAATTTTCCTCTCATTTTCTAGCCTGAGAAGTTCAGCTTGTCCTATAGGTGAGCGCTCCTCAGTTCTGACCTGCGAATAACACTGCAATTTTCAAAACACTTTCAATAAATGACTTCATTTTCTCTTAATCTAAAAATGTACTGATGCAATTTCAAGCTTGTTGCAAACCAATGAGCTAGTTTGCAGAAGGGTGCTAGCACTTCCTCTGACAAAGGCAGCTCTGCTAAACTTTGCTAACCTTCTTTTTACAATCTTGTGCCAAAAGGCTCTCTTGGGAAGTCTCCAGCAAAACTGGAGGCATTCTCAAAATACGTCCTAAACCAAATCCTAATCTTTTATGAGTGAGGAACTGAGCATACAGAGACAAAGCTACTCTACTACAGCCACAAAGTAGATCTGTGTCAGAAGGGAGCAGAAAATGGCAGTAACTGGGAAGCAGAGAGGGAAGATTTAGCACAGTCCTACTGTGCAAGTTTTGGTGCTAAAAGATGTTGTGAAAGGCTCCAAACTTATTCAATTTGGTGAAGTATCTGTTCTTAAACACTAGATACAGCCAAAGCTGGATATCTGCACAGCTCAGCTACCCTGAAACTCCCTATCTCCCACAGCTGACTGGTAACTTGGCCATTGATTCCTAGTTATGGATGCTGACTGCTGCTTCCACCTTCTACTGCCCTTTGTCCTCCTGTCTATACTGTTGGGTCAGGCTGTCCATAGCATCAACATGCACAAAGTAAAATGAGATGGTGTCAGAGATTTTATTTACTCTCCCTTTGCTACTGCAGGGTCCTCAGGCTTCTTTACAAAGCTCCTTTGGTTTCCATTTCTCCCTTTGAGAGACTGCTCCAGAATCTCACTCCTCTAGAGGTCGAAAATCTAATTTCCAGGCTAAGTTTATTAATAGCAAATTTGTACCAATTTGTTCTTGTGCCAGCATTGATCTTTATAATAAAGACCTTTTCTTCCCCTCTCGTATTTACTTTGCAATGAAGTGTTTACAGAGAGACATCACATTCCTCTCCCAGTCTTTGTTTTGCTAGGCAAAACAAACTCATCTCTTTTCGTTTTCTCTCATCCGCTAAGCTTTCTGTCCCTTACTCATCCTCCCAGCCCCGTTCTGCACCTGCTCCTGTGCGAGTACATTGTTCTGACAGAACCGTACACAGTGTTCTTGGCACACTCTTGCATCTTGGTTTTAAACCTCCCTATTTGTAGCAGGACTGTCTCCCTGAAACTATTCTACAACATCAGCCCTCACTTCTCCACCATATGTTCCTGTCACTGTCTAAGTTCCTCTGCTGCCTCCAGCAGCCTCAGCACTCGGCTCACTCCCTGCGCTCCCCCAGCACCTCGTGCACATCACCCCACGCTGGACGAGGACACGCAGGGCCTGAAGCTGGTGCTGGCACTCAGTCCCGTGCTGCCCATGCTTCCATGGGGCTCTCCCCTACTCGCTGCAGGTACCAGTCGTGCTGCCCTGCTCAACTTTAAAACAAGTTTTGGTTCTAAAAGATGCTGTGGAAAGGGTCTAAACTTAGTCTATTTGGTGAAGTCTCTGTTTTTAAACAAACCCTCACAGAAGATTCCCCCAGTCCCATGCCTCCTGGGCCTCATTTCTTCGTTGGAAGACTCTTCTGATCAGCACTGGCTTTCAACTCTGGATCTTCTATGGCTCAGTCAGTGGTGACAGGACAAAGCCTCCCTTAGGCCCTCAAATCTAACACCTCTGTCCTACTCAGAAGTACATAGTCCTTACCTGGACTCTACAAGTTCTAAAATGCAGCCGAACAATCCTTCAGAATGGCCAGATACATCCCCTCAGCTTTCCCTGATGCCATGAACAACAGGAACATCTGTTTCTTAACACAGGCTTCCCTGCTAATGAATCACCAGTTCCCTGCATACAGGCAAAATTCCTGCTGACTTCATTACAATGGGGTTTCCCTGTACCTCCTAGTGTCACACATGCAGCTTTGATGTCTCCAAGATTACAGCCTTTTGCCTGGCCTTTCAAAGATCCACTTTCAGTGTAAACCCACACAGGGCAAAAATGGCATACAACAGATCGTTTAGGAACAAGTAAAGGCATTTTTAGACTTGCATAATGAATCAATCTGGCCGCAGCTAAACCCAGATCTTAGCCTAGGGAATAAAGAATTCTTCTGTCTTCCAGCCCTCAATCTAATTCTGTGAACTGGGGCAAGTGGGGACATCTGTTGTCTTGTGGAAATAAAATTCAGAGGAGCACACCCATGGGAACTTGTCCAGTGCTATTTTAGTGGCACAGTTCCAGAGACTGCCTGCAGACCCTTTCTTTACTCATGCACTGCTCCCAGATCCTTGTGGTAATAACAGCCTTAAGGCTGCACAGGATAAATCAGTTCATGACATCTGCTTGTTTTATAGAAACCCAAAAACTCTCACTCATCTTTTTATCGCTGGATTTGCAACAAAGCTGTCAGCATTTTTATTTCTGACTTCTGGAGAGCTGAGCTCTGCCTGTTAGGTAAGAGTTTCTTTCACTCATACTGTTAAGAAAGTCTTTACTCACCCTAGTGGGGCAAAAATGGCAGCTATGTTTCGCTAAGGGCAGGCCAGTTTCGCAGCACACTGCTGACACACACTTCTCTGCTGGGCTACTTCACATCTTGAAACATCTTATTGATGCCACTTGTGTCCCAACTCCAATGAAAATATCCCACTTACAAACCCCACTACAGTCCTGCTCCTCCACTGAGGATGCTATTCCCAAATTGAACGTTTGCTTAAAACACAGCAAACTGTTTCTACTGTAGCGGTTTGTTTTCTTTTAACTAGATGGTGTAATAGCTGCATGGATTTAATTTAAAACAGATAAACTCTTCACCTGTGCTGTGAGCCACACTGGAATTTGGTTCCCCAAACTGTCATTTCCCACCAGTGTCTGCAGTGATGACTGGGGTGTATTAGAAGGGGGGTGGTCAGTAGGTTGAGAGAGATTCTCCTTCCCCTCTACTCTGCCCTGGTGATACCACATCTGGAATATTGTGTCCAGTTCTGGGCCCCTCAGTTCCAGAAGGACAGGGAACTGCTGGAGAGAGTCCAGCGCAGAGAAACAAAGATGATCAAGGGAGTGGAGCATCTCCCTTATGAGGAAAGGCTGAGGGAGCTGGGGCTCTTTAGCTTGGAGAAGAGGAGACTGAGGGGTGACCGCATTAATGTTTACAGATATATAACAGGTGAGTGTCACGAGGATGGAGTCAGGCTCTTCTTGGTGACAACCAGTGATAGGACAAGGGGTAATGGGTGCAAACTGGAACACAAAAGGTTCCACTTAAATTTGAGATGGAACTTCTTCTCAGTGAGGGTGACAGACACTGGCCCAGGCTGCCCAGGGAGGTTGTGGAGTCTCCTTCTCTGCAGACATTCAAACCCGCCTGGACACCTTCCTGTGTAACCTCATCTGGGTGTTCCTGCTCCCGCGGGGAGATTGGACTGGATGAGCTTTCCAGGTTCCTTCCAATCCCTAACATTCCATGATTCTGTGATGCTAAGGAGCATAACAAAGAGAGCCTTCGCTGGGACAGAAAGACAGCTGGTAGAAAAGCACCACCCAACCATCCTCTTAGGAAGAACTTCTTCTAAGAACGGAGGGGTTTTTTTAATTTGCTTTGGGAGAACATTGATTTTGAGAAAGGTTTCCGCCAAAGCTACTTGGAACAGCTTTGTTTCTGGCAGTCCAGAAGCTCTATTTCAGAGTTTCCAAATTGTACATACTTTATCTCATAGGTTTTTATCCTACATGCATTGTTATTACCTTGCCCTAACATGACAGAAGGAGTGAAGTATTCTATTATTTTTTAGATCATTACGATGAACCGCTACTTACTACAGAATGAAATGTTACCTGCTTTTCTAGATGAAGATGTTCCTGGGTGTTATAACGGCAGTGCCAGACTGTCATTACTTTGCAAACAAGGGACTTCTTGTTCTAGAGAATAAGATGTTTCAGTCATATTAAGCAGCAGCTGTTCTTATCGATTTAAAAAAAAAAAAAGAGGTAACTAACTACTGTGTTTTGTTATACAATATACATATTGTGGCCTACTACTGGTCTCTATTTGGCAAATCAGCAGTCAGTATAAGCAGTACAACAACTTAAAATGGATATAACTAAAAAAAATATTCAGCAGTTCCAGAGGAAAACACTTCTAAACCCCAAAATCTGGGACACAGTGTCCTCACAGGAAATTTGAAAAATAAATTACTTAATTCTGATTAAAGAGAGGGAAAAAAAGCCTTACAGTATCAGAACTTCCCAGGAAACGGCAATTCTGAGTTAGGCTAATGCACATTAATTCTGAGAAGCCTGAGCAGGATTTTTTGCTAGGGCCAAAGTCCAAGAGGATCAGCATGGAGGAAATTCTGCAGGGATCCACAGCACAACAATGAGGTTAGGGGAGGTCAGGCACAGCTGGGTGTGAGAGCACTCCAGCGCTGAGCAGTGGTTTGGAGGAGTAAGTCCCTCCCAGATTGGAAGAGCAAGGAAAAAGGGGGTTGTCTTCCCTCTCCTGCCCACAGTCTGCAGAAAAGCAGTAGGTCAGACCTCGAGCGGAAGACGTGTCTGCAGCCCATGCTTCAGGCTCTCCCGGCAGGCACCCCCATGCTTTCTAGAGGGTGCTCTGGGAAAGGCACCGTCACCAGTGGATGGTGCCTCCCAGCCCCCTCTTGCTTTTCCAGACTCTGCCTTAGCAGGGGAGGGGGGCACCGAGCACCAACTGCTGCAAAGATGGGACTTCACACAGTTATTTTGTGATCAGGACACTGACAATAGGCTACAGAACACTCCTCCAGATGCATCCATCTTTTAATTTTCATGCTCATGACTTACCTTGGCCTTAATCCTGGCCCTACTAATTAACAAAGTTACTTAATTATCACATTAAATACTTAATTTAATACTTGACTAATTTCATTAAATTATCCAGCTTTCACAAGCTACAAAGGCCACTTCTCCAAACACAAAATTTTCAGTCTTGAAGTATTTATGCCCCTTTTTTTTCCCACATAGGCAATGACGAATGGAAAGGCCAAATAAATTAATAGCTAACTAACTCCATACTCTTGGCTTTACTGCTGTTAGTAGGGCACACAATCAAGCCCTGAAGCAGAACAGATGATGCATTTGCTGGGCTTACAGAACCTACCATGGAGTTTATTGCACAGTTCGGATCTGCATCATGTGTGTGTGCATGTTGCTGAGGTGGAAAAATCATGATGCTGAACAAAGAGCTGCTGTCTGCTGACACAAATGAGACAAAAAACTCACTGACCTTGAAGTTAAAAGTACAAAATCTACTTTCAGCCTGAGCGCCCACTGCCCATACACATTAAATGAAGAAGCTTTGTCTGAGCAAAGTATGATCTTAATCTGCTCTTCTCAAGCAAAAAGAGCACATGCCAGCACCATGACTCCCACTCCAGCAAACTCCATCAGCAGGAAAATCACATGAAGGACAATGCAAGACCAAACTGCCTTTTAGATTAGGAATTTTCTGTCACAAGCTTAATCCAATTTATCTAGCATAAAGAAATTTATTAATGCAAGCCAACAATATTGGCAGGGGGAGAGTTACACAAGATGCTGGCAGGGGAAGAGAGTACTGAAAGCTTAGAGGGAGATGGAGCAACCTGTGAGAAAAGCTTTTAAGCACTTCAGCAATACAAGCACACCACAAACTGCAAAGGTTCAGAGGAAGGACTCCAGAGAAGCAGCAAGCTCAGAGTCAAAAGGGATGGTGAGAAAGTCACACCCAGCTAAGTGGCAGAGCAACATGGAAAATGAGAAAAGGTGTATCAGTTCAACAGCCTCCAGTCCCTGGAAAGGCTTAAATCAATGACTGGATGCTTGTTTCACAGAACACAAATACCACATATCACCAGGTGAGTCAACTTCAACCCAAGTGGAGTGAGTGGGATGACTCCTCTGAGGTCAACTGAGTTGTAACAGCTTACTCTGGATTTACAGCTGGAACATCAAAGCACTACGCAAACCTAAGTAATTAATCATTACCCAAATGCCAGACCAGGAATTTTGTAATAATTCAAGCCTTTTTCAACAACCCAAGCAACTGTGTTCACATTCTAGACAGTCTTGGATGAAAATTTCAGATAAACATGAGCATTTTGATGGCAGAAGCCACTGTTCTACCTGCATTGCTGGGTACTGCACCAGGGACCGTGCTATCTAAGCGATGGGCACACCCCACTGTGTGCATGCTATAGCACGTATACAAAACACAGGAGACAAGCTAAACATCAAGAAAGGAAGAAGCAGCAGGTGAGGAGCTAAAACTACAGGCAGCAGCTAGCATGAACTGGAAATCAAAATCTCCCGTGTAAGAACTGCTGAAGACATCTCACTAGAAGCAGAGTTCTGCCTCCCATACACTTGTACCTGACTGTGCAAGTGGCATGTACAGAAACTCAGGAAAGTGGCATCTTTGCGACACACTCTGAGCAGCACTCTGCTCTCCATCAACCAGGCTCCTCGGAGTCCTGTGCTCTGTCCACTGGTGCTTGCCCATCAGCCATCCACCCTGGAGAAGGGACTCAGTTCACTCTCTGAAGTACAGTTTGCCCCCTATATACAACTTGTACCTTATGGAGACTCAGCCCCACACTTGTACTTATCATTTCGGAGCAGCAAAGCAGGAATGTGGCAGCACAGGCCATCCTTCCTAAAATCCTAGCTTCGTTTTAACACACCCTTTCTCAAGAACTCTTCTTCCCCGAATGAATTTCATGTAATGGTTTCTTCACCACTCCCTTCCTCCTCCACTACATATATCATTTGTGTACATCCAGGTCCTGCAGTGATTAGTAATGGCTGTATCAACAACACAAACTGTGAAAACTACCCTCATGTCACATCTTGAGACTGAGGCTCTCAAAACTGAACATTTCTCTGGTCACACTCTCCCATTCTTTATTCATGCAAAGAAGAAGGAATAAAAATAACTGCTTCCTACTCTAGAGGCACTATCAGCCTGCCAAGTGACAGCTGGGATGGCAACGTGATTCAAAGAACCAGTAAAGGGAGAAATAAGTACAGCTAGAGCTAGGTTGCCAGAACAGCCATGAAGAGCATTTGAGCTCTTCCTGTGACTCTACCGTGGTTCTTCCTTTGCTGTGCCTCTGTTTCTTGCCATGCCTCTTGTTCCCAGATATTTAGATGCCAAATTCTTCTTTGCCATGCTGCAAATTCCAGTCTGGGAGCTGAGAATCCCTGCAATGTCTCCTGATGCTCACTGCCAAGGACAGGATGATCTCAGAACATCCTGGCTGTCACAAGATAAAAGATGAAGCCTGAGACTACTTATGTAGCCCTTCAAAGCAAGCTGAACCCAGAGCAAATATTTAATGGAGACAAGGCCTCTTCCTCCCCAGGCAGCAGTTTGTTCATACATGGTTGTTCTAAGGCCTTTGATTCTGTGGTAACCTTGCTCACATAGCCATGGTTATCATCATAACACTGACAGGGGAGCTGCAACTGAAATGGCACATTGATGCCCACTCTACCTAAAATGCTAGGATGAGCACACAAGACACAGCAGAGTCACCACTCAACTTTGCTGGTGATGGGAAAAGGTGAAGCAGCTAGAAGCTGCCACTTAAACAAAGCTACAGTTCTGACATCAACCACATGAAGGATACTAACCATGAAGATCACAACATCCGGCAGCATTTCTCTCCACCTGTGTGCAACAGCAACATATTTGATGCTCATGTACTGTAAAAGTGCCAGTTGCTTTTGTGAACAGGACGCACTTCGTCAGCACTCTGCAGCAGGCTGCTTTGTCTGCAAGTCATGTTCTCATCATGGCACTTGCTGTAGAAAAACTAGCACTGGTACTTTGGCTTACCCCCACATCCTTTGGTTTTGCACTGGCAGCACTGGAAATCAGCAAAGCAAATACTGCAAAAGGGTGTTCTGGCCTGTCACCAAGCAGCAGACGATTTCATAAAAGTTGGCTCATTCTTTGGTCTTTCTGGACTATCCCAGGCCGGAGGGTAAGTCTTGGGATCGTGTCAGATGCACACTTTGAAACCTGGGCACGTTAGCCTAAGCCCATGTGGCACAACAAGGAGGTGGCTGACTGCAAGGCAGGAGAAACCTGAGTACAGGTCTGATTCTGCAACTGGGGCACATTTCAGAAGGCTACAGTAACTTTTGCTACCTGTCCCAATTGCAAGAGCTGAATGCAGAGCAGGCTCTGGCCATGACGGGAGAACGTAAATAGTCTCCTGCATTCACTGGGGACTGTAGGGACCATGCTGAGATTTGCAAGCAGCTGCCAGGCAGACAAAACAGAGTACTGTGACATGACCCTCCACAGGAAGGAACATCTAAAACTTCTGACACTTAAAGCATATCAACACATCTATGGAAGAGGCAATAGGCTGGAAACCGGATAAAGTGTCTCTTGGTATCTCGTCATCATCTTGACTGTGACAGAGAAGCCTCCTCTCACTGCTTGTTTGGCCCTCTGTATGCAATCCAGAGTAGAAATATAGTTTATTAAAGCTTAAATACAGCTTTTAAAACTTCCCCAGACAGACAGAATGTTATTGCAAGTTTTAGTTTGGTCTTCACTGCTTGGGAAATGACTCCTCTCCTGTAATAAGAAGAGCTATAGCAGCTGTTTTTCCAGCCACCATAGGCATGAGTATCACCTGGCACACATGTGCAGCACACTACCCTGCAGCACCCCGGCCCTCTTTACATCTTGCAGGCAGGGAGGGAAGGATGTGCAAGCAGCCTACAGGAACAACACCATGTGTTATTCCCCTCAGAAATTAAGACTGTGAGGAAACACAGGAACAGACTTCCACATGAAAGTAGCTCTAAGGAGAGAGCTAGCTGTTCTCCACCTCAGGACAGGAGAAATACTCAGCTTTAATGGCAGCAAGGAAGACTAGGTACAAAGCACAACTTTCTAGCAGGAAGAACAACAAAGCACCAGAACAGATTGCATGTGAAAGGCCTTGGAGGCCTTTTAAATCAGGTTGGGCAAACATTTGTCAGGAATGATGTAAGCCAAGTTGATTCCTACTTGGACAGGGCAATGGGGCTAGATGACTGTCAAACTCTCTTCCAGGCCATTTTGATCTATGGCCCTGCATCAAGGAACTGAATGCTGGCCAGGAATCCACACCCATTCAGTCACCCGGGTCCCCAGAGATCTCTGTGTCACCCAAGTGGAGTCACTCTCTGTTCCTCACCTGGAAGAGAGTCTCACCTCTACAAAAGCACAGGCTTGGCTGAGAACACTGTGAAGACAAACACATTTCTTTGATTCTCTAAGGTCCTGGATAAAGTCCCTTTCACCCCACATCTTGGGTGGGAGACTGAAAACACAGGTGGTACTTGCATTTCAGGGTACTTATACGGAAATTACACCAGAACAAGAATCATACTCTCTGTCCTCTGGGATACTAGACACTGTCCAAAATCATGGATTAATACAGGCTTCAGGGTTCCATTAACAGTATGAGGTGCCAACCTAGTCCTGTATCACAGCTGTGAGGTCCCCTTCCAGCTCCTCTGCACGATCCCCACACTGAAGCTCTTTCACTGGCGCAGGGACAGAGGTCAAAGCCCCTTCACAGCCCAGTCGACACCGAAGCCCTTTGTTGACCCCAGCTCTCTCCCTGGGGCACTGCACCTTGCCATGGTCCCCACAGAGCGGGAAGCCTCAGCCAGGACTGGTCTCCAGCACAGACACAGCTAAGCTGAGCCCACAGCACCATCTGCAGGGCTCTGCCAAAGCCTGAGCTTTTAGCAGCTCCTCCTCAGGGAAGGCTGGTGTTATCCTAGTAGAGACCTCACAACTTGTAATTCTCCAAAACACAGCACACACAAGCACACTCTTCAGAGTCCTGGACGAAAACAAAGCCCCTCTCTGAAAGCATCACTTCAGGAAACCACCATTTTGATACAGTTCCAAAGGCCCAGTAAGTTACCAGAAAATCAAATGTACGCCAGATACTGGATTATGTAAAATGCCAACTGAAGCATCAGCCTTCTGTGGCTTCAGGGAGCAGCGATGCCGCTGCAGAGAGCTCATGTGCACAGAGTATAGCTGGATCCGCTGAGCCTCCTGCCCACAGGCAGCACACACAACACAGACACAGCCCAGTGCTGCAAGGGCGCTGTGAGCGCCTCATTCCCTAAAGCCATCACCTCCAAAAAGCTCTGCAGTGCATCTGTACCAAAACGAGCCTGGGCCAATGTGCGTAAAGCACTGAAGAACACGTTGTACTGCACCAGCACATTTCCTCAGATGTGAGTCTGACAAATAAATCCAGTCTCTTGGGAGAAAAAACAATTTTTCTCCATTCTTGTCTTTATGAGAAGGTCAACAGCACCATGTGCTTTTTCTGAGACACATAACCATTCCACAGCACAAACCCAGAGAAATGCAAGCATTTTTATTATCACTTTGGCTATAAATAGATGACTTCAACACCTGTCCTACTGGATTAGACCAAAAGCTTGTCTAACAGAGAAGGTGTCCTGCTCTGACAAGTGATTGATTGGTTGATGCTTCTGAGAAAAGGCACTCTGCTTTCTGCAGCCCTGCCACCAGTGCTCTCAGAGGGACAGCTCACTCCAGCCTGCTGCAGGGAATCAGCCTACCCATTGAAGAATGCAATGTGATGTTATTTAACACCCTCATAAGGCAGCAAACTATGCAGCTTTTAAAGTATCCTGCAGAACCAAGCTGTGTGTGTTGCTCTGTTTCATAAACACTGCCAACACCCAGAGAAAATCTGTGAAATCTGTTTAAACATTAAATTTAAACAAATAAGTCCGACAAATGGAACTTTAAAAGAGACTCTAAACTATTATTTAAAAAGAAAAAACAACACACAAACAAAACATCACCTATTTGACTACAATTTGTACTCAGGGTCCTAGCAGGCAAAACTGCCAGAGATCAGCTCTGCTGGAACTTTATTTCCAGACCTGGGATCAAATGCACTTCAACCAAACTTAAAATCTCTTCTTCCCTAGGTTTCCTCTACTGTTTTTACCCAGGGCAGGTACTGAAGCCCAGGGGAAGCTCATAACTTCAAGTAAAGGGTGTATAGGACATGACAAACTACTCGGGTGCGTAGAGCAGTGGGGAGGATAAATGCATGGCTGCGTGGTACAACAGGGTAAAGAGCCAGTCTGTGAGCAGAGCTGTAACAGCCTAGAAGGTGAAGAGAGGATCCATCTAGAGATCTGAGCACTGGTACACCAAAGTAGCTCAGGTATCTGTGGAAAAGCAGGGCCAATGTTCAGGAGTTAAAGAGTGAGGAGTGTGAATGCAGGAGAGGTAGAGGAGAAAGGGACAAGATGTATCAGTGCTCATGTAAAGCCCTCAGAATCTGCTGCAGCCTTCCAAATAGATGCAGTTTGCTGATGCAGCTTCTACCTCATGTTCTGCCTGTGTGCTCCCAGTTCAGCCTGAACAGAGAGTCTGTCACTGCCTGGACACCTCCACCCCTACCTGAGTGCTCACCTCCACCAGCCCAGCAAGTGCTTCCATTCAGACTTGTACACCAGATCCCTTCCCTTCCCTTTCCCTTTCTTCACTAGCTATGGTCAGGAAGGGAACTTGCAACACTGGAAACAACAGCAACAAGAAGAAGCAGAATGAATTTAATCCTTCCATTATTTATAATATCATGATGGTGACTGTCCATTTCGGGGACCTCTCTCAGAAGCAGCCCTACTCTGAGTCATCCTTCCCAAAGAAACAGACCTCAGCTACTCCCACAGCTGTTAAGAGTCTGGGTCCTATTCCAAACTTAGTCTGCTGTCAAATCTTGTTCAAGTAACTTCAGCTCCCGCTTTTCAACTTCTCAGTCTGCAAAACTGGAGTAGCGATTCTGACGCCTTTGTAAAGTCTTGCATTTAAATGCCTTACATGGAAGTCAGGCATTTCTAGTGCTATCAGAAGCAATGTGAGAACGCCAGATGTTTATTCAGGCCTGCTAGCATGTTTGAGAAGTTAACTGCACAACAATTCTTGTAAGGACACTGATCTGAAGCACTATCTTTATTACAGTGTTTTCGTTGTTTCTCGAAGCACCCACAAAGTATCAGGTGCTGTAGATTTATATGGTGCATCACATGCACTGATCCTTCAATGACATCTCACTCAGCAGGACTGGGGAACAAAGGATGTGTTGCTGTTGGAGATCTATTCTGGAGCACCAGGATCTTGGAGCAGAACTGAATTTGAAATGTGCAGGTTAGTTATGTCCCATTATACCTGCAAATCCATGTGTCAATATAAGACAGAGTTTGTATTTATCACATTCTCTATAAATTCATCTCAAGGTAAAAAACAAAACAAAACAACAAACAAACAAACAAAAAAACCAAACAAACAAAAAACCAAAAACCAAGCTAAATTCCTTCTAGGTCAAACAGTTGAACTTATATGTTGAGAAGCTGTACTTTTAATGTATTTCTTTGAAATCTGCCATCACGGCAACGAGGTATCTGGAGCTGTGAACTCTTCCATATTGGGTCCTGAGATCAATGAGTCACTTTAGCAGAACAAACTAAAAACTTGCATGTAGTTCTCTGAAGAAGGTGAAACACTTCTACATGCTCTGTCAAACTTCTGTCTCTCTGGATTAAGTCTGTATCAGGAACTGGAGGCTCTACCACTGCACGGACAGTCCAACGCACTAGGGATTGAAGTAAAGATCTCTTCTGGCATGCTGAGTTTTCAACAAGCAGTTCAGCAGGGCTCACTGGCAAAAAGCGTACTGCAAGAAGAGATATTTCTGGTACTGTTGTCATCTGCTTTGTTTTTGGATGTGCAGAAACCTAGGCCTGTGGGAAAAAGAATGACCAGAGCTTTAAGGTCTTGCTAGGGAGAACATGCCTCTACCTCCATCCTATTATATAAAAGCAGCAATTTTCCAGTGCTGATAATCTCACCAGAGCTAGTCACCCCATCAGAAATGCTCATCTGCATCAGAATTTCCAACTTGGAAACACTTGCCAGGCTATTTCAGGATATATGAAGGTTGAGATACTTGAAGGAAGCCCCTATTTTGTTAAAGATTGGCTTCAGTTGTGGACTTTTTCTGGCTGAGTTCATTCAACACACTAGAGTGCAGGGACATAATCTTCTAAGGACACAGAGATACATCTGAAGCAAAACTCTGAAGGTAAAAAAAGACTTACTTGCCACAGAAGTCCTTGTGAATGGCACGAAGCACAAGTAGTAAGTTGGGGTGTGCCTGTAGCCAGTTTTCCACCATATCTGGGTGTCTGTGATCAACTTCCAGAAACACACTCCTGAAAGGACACGTTTGGGAGTAAGAAGTGGGGAGATGCACACACGTTTAGGTTGCTTATAAAAATTAAGGTCTTTCTTTCTGGGTGACTCCTATCAGTGCAGGAAATGAGAAGATGAGCAAACACACTGCAATGCACCAATCCTAAACCAGATCATTGCTGTTCATGCAGATCCCAACTCCCTCCTTCAGATCGAGAAAGAGTTGATACTGGGGGATATAGGTACTCCTCTGTGTGAGCAGTTAAACCCTGTATCAAGATCTAAGGATCACTTTTGAACCCCACGCAGAGATATCACCAGCTCTGTCTTTCTGAGGCCACCAAAGATGTAATGCCAGAATGCAGTTTTATGATACAAATGCATGAAATGGACTGACAGCATGAAATTCCTCTTTGCATAAGCAGGGTGACAGTAAGTCCCAGTAGTGACAGTCATAAAGTACAAGTTAGTACACACATTTTCCCATAGTAAATACCTCCATAAATCAGTTACGAAAACACCACCAGCATTCAGACCTACACAGAGGAGTGTAGAAAGCAGAGTGCAGAGGTAAGGGAACTAATCAGACAACCTCAGCGGACCAGGACTCGGGCTGGACACTGCAGGGCTATTTCCATCTGCTGCAGCCAGGCTGTGTGACACCGGCCCATTTCTGAGCCTCCACTGCTGTGACAAGGCAGAACCAGCCCAGCTTACAGGCACATGGAGACGATGCGACTGGTTACAGCCTGTGACAACGCAGCACAATACAAGTTTAACAACCAAAGAACAGAGGACAAGCCCCAACCATACGTTCTCCTGAGAATTCCTAAAACAACCCACACTGAATAAATTTACCAAACTAACTACAAGGGTGTGGCTCTCATTCCTGACCTTAAAAAACTTCCACTCCTCAAGGGGGGCTCCACCTTATAAAAGAAACAAAAAGGGAAGGAAAAAAAATAACCCTAACAACCAACCCATGGGACCAACCTCTGTTGCTGGGAAGTTCTGAAGAGCATCTTCTGCTCTTGTGGTCACGTGAAGCATGAGGAACATTCCTGTTCCTCATTTCAAAAGAGCAGATCTTCAATGACCTTTCTTATGCTGGTAAAATGCCAGGAATTTTCAACAGGATATGTGAATGCCCTGGCACAAGAGACTCTTGGGTATAATCATGTTGATTTTTAAGCACAAAATGGATCCCACATGACAGAGAATAGGAACAATCAATCTTGAGTATTAACCATGGAGAAATCTAACATTTAGAAACTACCCCTGGCTGATCATCTTCCTCTTGGGATATTCTGCATTGTATCCTGGCAAAATAAACAAGTTTCCCCTAATTAAAGGGTGGGAGAGAAGTAGAGATCTATATCCATTCTCACAGAGCAATATATTGCTTCTCCTTCAGTTATTCTGCTTTAAAAGCTTCCTTTTTTTCTTTCTCTGTCTTTCTCTGCTGTTCTCTTTCATGTTCTTTTGTTGCTTCAACCTTTAAAGATTCTCCACTAATGACTATGAAACACCACCACTGGTCAAGGAAGGCTCATATCCCTTTATTAACCAATTTCAAGCTAATTTTGCTTATATACATGACATTTTTTAAACTGCTATTTTTAGATGTTTTGGGGGGACATTTTTGCAACCATTTTTCCATAGTACGTTCCTGCATAAAAATAAAACATGTTATAGAAGTGAATGGAGAAAAGACATGAGATTCAAACAGTGCTTACCCAGAATCCTTCAGAAGAGAGGGAGCCAAAGCCAGAATTGTTTTGATGACTCTCAACCCATCATCTCCTCCATCCAGTGCATCAAGGTTCTCATAGCTGGAGTGCAGGAATCAGACATTAACAGCAATTCATGTGGCCTGACCCACACCCTTGAGGATGTAATGTCCCATACTCCATGGAGAAAGATGCACCCAACCCACCCAAACTCCAGCACTCTTGTAGCACGTGGTGGCACTCAAAGCTTTAATGTCAAATACAGACAGTAACAAGGCAGCTACCACTAGGCTGAAAAACTCCATGTTGAGCACAAACAGAAAACATCCCCTGAATTCTTCCTGAAATTTATAAGCCAACTGCAGCCAGGGTCACAGAGTTCCAACATGTGGATCTGCCCCCTCTGTGCGAACTGGACAGGGAGAGAGTTGGATGTACAGCAAGGGACCACTTGCTTTACTTCAACCAGGCCACACTGCCTTCTAAATCCAGCAGAGAGAATTAGGATGGAGAAGGCTCAGCTTCCAGAATCTGCTCTGGTGCATGCCTCGCACAGAGGTGGGTGCAGGACTTTGTCCTGACACACATGACAATCAGTTCTGAGGAGGAACTAGTACAAAGTAGTTCCACATACCAAACGAGATTATTCATGTTTGTGTGGGTTTGTTTGCTTAATACAAGTGCTGGGATGAGAATGATTGTAGCATTTCCACCCAAGTTTCTTTTCCATCACAAAGAGCTGCTCAGATTACTTGTACCTTCTTCCACAAACACACACCACTTTTATATATATATAAGAAGTCTAACAGGAAAAATGTTCTGAAACAGTTTTGGATTAGAAACTTGTTAATTTCAAAGTGTGTGTTTTTTTCCATTTTTATAAATATTTAAATACTTTGATATTGTTTGAGACCTGTAAGCAGTATCAAAGTAACACTATGTTATTATATATCATATAAACACGCCTACACTATGTACATGTAACCTGTATTTGCATCATTTGTGTGCAATGGTGTGTCATATAAGGCAGCAGACAGAAAACCTTGCTTCAGGAAACAGGAGATGAAAGATCTATTTGTCTGATTACCAGAGGATTTCTGCATCCAAGGAAGCCATGTCTTCATGGAAGACATATGGAGGGTTACTGACTATGAAGTCTAAGGGGCCCCAAAGTAGCAGCTGCTTGGCAGAACCTAGAAAAGAAAACAAAATACAACCAGCTCTCAACCACAGCAATCTTCCCTATAAGCTCAGCGCTAAAATCCTATACAGGAAACCATCTCTCCAGACACATGCCCATGTGTGTTTGGCTCTGCCTTTTTCTAACAAAATTTTATCCCATTTCTTTTTGGGATAGCCTGGTCTGGTCAGTCTCCCACCTCTGGAATGCAAGAGTGATACAAAGCTAAGCATAGGCAAAGTATCATTTTTTCATATCAACAACCCCACTTTGCAGAACATATTCCAAAGCACAGGACCTTGATGTTCTGGAACTCTATGCCCATCTTGATCTAAAGCAACAACCAGAATTTGAAAGAGCACACAAAGACCTAAGCGGAAGCTTAGACTAGCTGGCAGGATGCACATCCTCTCTCTTACCAGAGCTGCAGAAGGATCTCTAATGAGCAAATGGGCCAGGCCCTCTCAGCAGTATCAACCATCCAATGGTTTGATCTTCTGCAGACAAGGTTCAGCTCGCTACACTCATGCTACTGTCTGGACTGACATGTACCAGGTCCTGCATCAGCCACCATGTCACTATGTGAGTGTGGCCCTGTCCTTGGGCCATCCTCTTGGCACAGGGCTTGCCCATGCAGGTGCAATGCAACACAGTTACATGGCTCTTGGACTGGAGCTGGCTGGCTTACTGCTGTTGGGAGTACAGACAGCACAAACTTGGATTTGCAGAGGGAAGACTGTGCAGGCATACCCCAAAACTACAGTGTGAAAAACAACACAGGGTCAGAAAGGTGCAATAATGAATCTACCATGCTGGAGTTCCTGGCTAAAAAACAGTTGAGCCATACAAAACTGGTTTCAGCTGGGTCTAGGGATGATAACAGGTATCCTTCCCTGGTTCAGCTCACCTAATTTCAGGTGAATAAGGCTGGGCATTTAATCTAAGCTAAATATCTGGCCTCCTTTTAACATAAATGGAGAGACAGCCACATACATGTTTATCTAAAGCATCCACGTCAGCCTGTAATGAATTACCCTGTCTATGTATTTGCCTCTCCTCAGCAACATCAGAAAGCACCTGGACTACCAGCTCACATACAACTTTTAGACACCTAAAAATCAACAACAATTCAACATCTGATGCAATCAAGGACTTCTCTCAGCTGATCATCTGGCCTGGAAATCTCTGATGGGTAAAGCTTCACTGACTCACTTCTTACTGACCATTTTCTCTATTGATTTCAACACCCTCTGACCCCTGCATCCCAAAGGGATCCCTTGGTTGTCTCTCCTGCTCACCTCCCCCAGCAAAGTGAAAAGGGAGAAAGACAAAGGGGATTATAACAGTGAAAAGACTTACTGAGTGAAACATCATGGTGGAGGATGTGGATCCTGTCTTGGAGTTGCAGCCTGTAGAGAAAACAGAAAGAAGAAAAATTAGGAGGCACATTTGTGTAGATTAATGAGCAACACATTCTATAAACAGATGATTAAATATCACACCTCTTATCTGATACATATATATTGTACCCCAACAACAGCAACCAGATTCCTGTCAAGCCACAAGGGACGTTTAGGATCTGCTCTTTGCCCCATGAACAACATACAAAGCAAAGAGCACACCAGGCACCCACGGTGATTCCAGGGTGCAGCTCCTGTCCACACAAACCTATAACCCTTGACATACATACCACAGTATTCCTCCACCCTGCTGCATATTAACTACATCCCCAAAGCCTCCTTCAGGTGAGCTCATGATCCCAGGGAAAAAAAAAACACAAACCAAACACACACAACAAAATCACCCGCTCCAAACATAAACCTGCTATTTTAAGTGGAGACAACATGCTCATTTGCTACATTCTTTCTCCAGCCTCTTTAGTAATCTAGATCTTAACAGCGTTCCAGCATCCAAGTGTGTTTTCTGGGCATCTTTGGATCTCACCTCACACGCTAGTGTTAAGGTAATGCGATGTTACCGCATGCTACTGGGAGGCAGGCACACGCAGTGAGTAGTTACTGTGAAACACTTTGAAAACTCTCGAAAGACTGACAGCATTTAGGTACTATTGTTTTATTTAGGCTGCTGTGTTTGCAAAGCTGTCCTTTGCACTCACAAGTCAAAGGAAAAAAATACTCTGGTAAATATAAGCATTTTTTTCTGAACTCTTACACACTTCAGGAGCTCAACCTAGGAAAACAATCCTTGGTTTCCAGTGGCAATAAGCATGAACCACATGCCCAAATATTGAGGAGTCTCAGTCTTTCTCAGACAACAATTTACAAAGAATGGGTAATATGTGGACTTATACCTATGCGCATTCTCCCTGGTGAGATCCACAGCAGTCTTCTCTTTATCCACAGCTATCACCTGGCTCTGAGACAGAAAAAAACCACCATCAACAAACAAGTATTACAACATCAAGGTTCCTGAGCAGACATGCGCTGCCAAAAGTGACATGCAAGATGAGAACTGGCAATTCACTATTCACTCTTGGCTCCTAAAAGGAATAGTTCATGAAGAATGCATCTCAGGGCACTGATGGGATCATGAGTCACTTCTAGCAAAGCCAATAACGTGACAGAAGGCACTCTGCAACACTGCCAGCAGCCTACCAAAATAGACAGGCTTCTGACCAAGCCGACTCAGCTGACAACAATGGAGTCACACTGACTCACATCACCTGGTATGTTCATAGCTCCTGGTAGTGTGAGACTTAATGCTCTGGGTAGTCTGGGATAGATACAGGCTAAAGGAAGATAATGTCCTAAGCTTCTCCTCTCTAATGGAGATAGAATCACTCCCAGCATCCACAAAACTACCTGGACAGAGGTTCTGGCATTTTCCATCTGTTATGCAGACATCTTTTGCCCAGTTACTCCCCTGCAGGCCTTACACCCCATTCACTGCATGTATTGACTGTACATACTTGACTGTGTGTCAGGTATTTGAGAATCTTCCAGCATAACATTAACAGATAGTACTAAACAGTTAAAAATTTGTTTGACCTTCCATTCCACCTTGGGAAAAGCACAGGCAAAGGCTTGACTTGTTTTTGCTTAATGTTTTTTAAACACAGATGTTAGTAAGTATTTACATAGAAAAAGCATGCCCAAAGAAACTACTTTGCATCTGGAGATGATGGTGTGTCAGCCATCATTCCTAAGGGGATTAATTTCACAGCCTGACACCAGCACCCACACACATAATGCTGACCCTTACGGTGAAGGACACAGCTGAATCCAGGAGTGAAAAGCTGCTGTTATTTCCTCAATACCCTAGCGCCAAATTCTGCCTCAAACCCTAAAAGGATCACACAGAGTGTAAACTCCACTTAGCTGTCAGTGTGGCTATAGCTAACTCTAATCAGTCAAGGCTCCTCATTTCTTTGGGCACAGCAGTTTGTGTGACTCAGCTAGGAAAGGACTTATCAGTAACAAGGACAGACTGACACAGCTCTTCAACTTAACAGGCAAGGAAAAGAGCATGAAGTACAGCTCAGGAACTTAGAGTAATTATACTCTGAAGTCATGATACTCAAGTATTAACCTTATTAGGTCACTGTGAGGAGGAACTCAGGCATCCACCTCTAATTCTTACACACCAAATCTTCTACAAAAGGAGGGGTTGGCCACAGTAATTCTCATTCACGAGGAGGAACCAGCTGGTCTGCAATTCTGAGGAAAGGGGATTTTTTTCCTCTTAACCACATGCAATCAGAATTTGGATGCATTTTTCTTTCTGTTTACCAACAGTATCTCTGCTTACCAACAGTATCTCAGTATTGTGGCATATGTTACATGCCACAATAATCAGGGCAAGAAGGGCTTGGGTTGCACATATCTCAGTCCCCTTCCTGCTCTTTTCACTCTGTTCAAAAGGTGTGGGTTGCTATTAGGGAACAAAAGACTTCCAAAAAATGGTATGGTAGTGTGACATATGCTTGCCATACTGATCTTGAGTAATGACAAGATCTTTCCGTTCACAGCAAGGTGATTTTTAGAGATGACTGCCCCATAAATTCAGCTAACAGAGTATGTGCCCATGCCTCAGTCCCTCTTGTCCTCAGCCCAGGATATTGGCTTAAACCAACACCCATCAAGCTCAGGTGATTGATAGTGAGCTGTGATAGCCAAAGAACAGGCACATTTGCTTCTTCCATTCTGTGTCTCCAGTACTCCTGCAGACAGCTGGGGAGAGCATTTCCTAAATATTCCTCTTCTATCTAGCATGAACTTACAGAACCTGTTGGAGACCTTAGCTGCTGAAGTCCCACCAAAGCAAAGAAGTTTGTCTGCGAAGTCTCAGTGAAGACTAGTCAAATGGAATTGTTCTGTAGCACAGATGTCTCTTATACCACGAGCATTTTAAAAAGCTCACCTGTGGCAGTTTGCACAACAGACTCAGAGAAATTGCTCCAGAGCCACAGCCAATCTCCAGGATCACAGGATGAGGGACAGAAACTGGGAAGCAGAGGTCTGAATTCTTCTCACATTTCCAAGATTCCTCTTCCACAACTAAAGAGACAAGATCCTAACAAAAGAAAAAAAAAAAAAGAAAACTCGAAGGGAGCTGTTTTGACTCACACCTTTGTGGTCTGAGAACAGGAGTTTTAATTTCTTCACTCTGTAGCCCAATTAAAGTGTATTTTCACTGCTAATTTTTAACACACAGATGGCAGCAATGGAACTGACATGCCAGAAGTCACTTCAGCTACATCCTCCCCACAGGGCTCTGTAATTAGTAACCAAATCCTAAGGATACAATTTCCCATGGCTTGTCTGAAATAATCTAGCATTGTGGGGAAAAACAATAACCAAACAGCTGGAGCACATTATCTTCTCCAACACCACTCTATTTACTCGAAAAATCCAGCTTTCCGAATTTGTAAGCTTCAAAATGTAAGATTTCTACACTTTCTCAGTGTGGTATGTAAGCTAGAGGCAGAGGTACAGCTCCTAACAGTGCCTAGACCAACAATCCAACCTGCAGATGAAAAGCAAAGGCAATGAATTACTAAATGACCCAAATGAGCAGCTCCCTGTGCAGGCTTCAGATTGTGGACTTCTATCACATTTTGTTGGTATAAAGTCATGTGGAAAAGATTTTCATCCATGCTCCGGGATCTGTATGCATCTCTGCTATCATCACCCCCTCTCGTGCATCTACCTCCTCTCTTTAAAATCCCTTTGCAATTTCATATAAAATCTACCACAGCAGGAAAGGTCTCAAAAACATGCTGTTACAAGGTCTGTGAAAATGAGTGACTACCTACAAGAGAAAGAACACACGTGCCTCCCTCAGACTGCAGCACAAACTTCCCTTGCTGTTCACTGGAGAAAACTATAAGACAGAAACCTTATAAACACCTTGAGTGCATCAGCAGCTTCAGCAAGTGCTCACATCCCCCCGCAATCCTCGTGCTTTCATGGTACAACAGTACAGAATGAGGTCTTAATGCCTGAGCCACTCCCACAACAGCCAGGTTATTTCACTTGAGAGGTCTGCTCTCAGATCTCTCCTATAAATCCAGAAAGCTTAGCACAATTTACAAAGAATAATTGGCTTGATTTTGCCAACAGGTAAAAATTGAAGACGTTACCAGGAAAATTACCCACCTTCCACTTTTACAAGGAATCTTGCATGTTCTTGGCATAAGCAGGAATATTTAAAAGCAACATGTCCTGGCAGGCATGTCAGCTTCTCTTTAGTAAAGCAGTGGCCTTTTTCAGGAGCCTAAACTAGGTATGCTTGTACATAAAGGCATAAACCCTTCCTTGGATATATCACTAAATGGGGTGCCTTGTGCAAAGCTATAGTTTTTAATTAAGATATTTGTTGTTGGTGGTCATCCTTCATGCTAGGCCAATTTGCATCCACAGTAAGTAGGGAGGGAGGATATAAACAGGTATAAAAAATTAAGCATTAGGGTAGATGGGCTTCAATGGAACATCCCTGGCAGCAAAGCACCCGAGACACAGGCTGTTTTGTCAGAAAGTATTTTCTGAGCTTTCCCACAAGACAGAAACTGCTTTTAAACATATTAATGTGCTGTGGCCCTGCATGCAAACACTCACCCACAGTGCTTCAAGAACAGAAGTGAAGCTTGCACTGCTTCACAGTCTGGGATGGAGAAACAGGCATATTTGAACACTGTCCTGGCCTTGCACAGTCAGGCAGCTTCAAACTGCTCCATTTTAATAGAACCCTTCACCTGTTGATTCCTCCTGCTGAAAGAGCCCAAAAGCACAAGCGAAAGGAAAGATTTGGTTTATCTGAACATGCAAATGCTCCCTATTTCTCCTAGTAACATTACTACTTCTTCAGATCCGTTTTTCCAGGCCTTTGCCATTTTCAACTCAGCTGTGTTAGGCTTTGCTGCTTTCCCAGTAGCCTGGTTCTGCCAACAATAGCCTTTCGGGAGCCACTGGCTCAACTTCTTTTAGGCTCCTTTGCACAGCCACAGCCTTTTGACGCCTTCAGGGACTTTTTAGTAACAAGCACCTTCAAATGTTTTCATTGTTTTCTCTCTCATCTTCTGCAGTTGTTGTGCTCCTCAGCAAGGAGCTCTGCTGTGCTCGTACCCAAAAACCCAGGAGGGCTGGAGCAGCAGCTTGCAGGCTGGCAGGCACTATTCCGAGGGGCCTCTGGCAGAGGTGTGTCTCACTGCAAAGCTCACTTTGGTGACTGATACCTAAGCCAGGCTCAGCAGGAGTGAGGAGCCACAATGCAATGCCCTGCCCTGGCTACCATGTCAGTATTAACACTACACTTACAAGGGGATTTTGCTAACAGCCTCCAAAATCACATATTCCTTGTTGTTGCTCCAGGATTCCTTTCCTAGACAATTATGGGGGAAAACATTCTTACAGGCTTCCACAGGACTGTGGGAGACTGTGTGCTCAATAGCAAAAGGGAAAATAAGCACCTTAGCTACCCACTTTTGTGGGAAAATGGCTTTTGCCTTTCAGCTAACAGCACCAGATGAATCAGCTTGAAAACACTTTTGCAATGGAGACAGCCAGAGATTGTAACCACAGCTGGTTTGGGGAAGCAGGTGCTGATGATTCCAAGACCACAGAAGAAGAGCCACACAAAAAATTCTGCTTGGCCATTAAATCACTCTTTGAAATACCAGCCATTTCTGGTCACTTACAAATATTTCCAGGAAATCTCTACATTAACTCAGAAGTACCATCTGTCTCCAGGGCTGATCACAGAATAGCACAAGTTACTGATTACCAACATCCAATGTAACTTCCACACAGTAGAACGATTGACAGCATTTATTAACTTCCTTAAGGCTGATCATCAGTAACTTCAAGCTTGGAGTTTTTAACAGACACTCTCCCTTACACGTTCTACAGTGGAAGCATTTTAGAGTGCTTGCCAAAGCTCCTGTTTAAATATGACTGACTTCAGTTTTTACCACATGTAAATTAAAAAAGGAATATTGGTATTACTTAGGTTTTGTATCCTACTTTCTGCCTTGTTTGTCTTATTGTCTTGGTTATTTCATATACTTCTGAGGCAAAGGCTAGTTCTCTGATAATATATGTTTATCATAAAAGTTCAAAATTTAAAGATACTAAAAATAATGTGACAACCTAAAGAAACTACATCCTTTTCCAGACATTAGTATCTCACTACAATCAAAAAGTTCAATAATTATGAAAATTAATTATTTTATTAAATAAATTTGACTGGCAAGCAAAACAGAAGCTATATTCTAACTGGCAAATTAGGAAAAAATACTAGTACAGACTATTGGATGTTGAATTAAACTTGCAGTTATGTATGTTTTAAAAGCAAGAAGTAAACACAAAACAATGCACTGGAATAAGACATCTTGTAACTCTGCAATAACCGGATGTGATAACAGCCACCTCTGAAACCTGGGGATTCGTGAGGGTGGCAAGCCAGGGGCAAAGCAAAGTATGTGGAAGGGTTTTTACAGTGCAGTGGGCTAGAGGTGATGCAGGTGTCAAGTGAGGGGTTTACAGGGACCTAAATTCTGTTGTTTAGCACAAAACAGAGTGGGGAGAAAGTGGGAACATCTAGATGATCTATGTCTTTACCAGAAGTGAATTAAAAACTCTATATGGAGATCCCCTGGTCCTGACTAGCAAAGGAAGAGCTTGCAAGAACTGGAAGAGATACGTTACTGGCAGTTCCACACACAGGGGACACAAATATTTGCTTCCCATGCTACTTGACTTCCAGCACTCTGAGGTTCTCAAGCTTTTGTCTCTCAGCCAAGCCACCCACAGCCTGCTCTCACCTTGCGATTCCAGGAAGTCTTGCTTCACTGCCAAATTTGCCCTAAATTCATGCTGTCATTTATTTGGTTTATTTTCCCCCTCATTTTCTCTGTTGAGCAAAATAAATGCAAAACTTTGTAGACACCTCCAGCTTCCCATGAGCCTTCACCTCATCCTTCCACCCACAACTCCGGTTCCCCAACTGCACCCCCCCCCCCCCCCCCGCATGCACTCATGTTCTGACAGGTTCTGGGTATTACCTCCCCCTCCCTGTGGCCAGGTCTCTAGTTCACTGTATTTCTTGGAACTGCAGCTGCACAAAGAAAGCACGAGAACAGCATTTGCCAGCACCCAAACCACAAGCTCCACAGCTGCACAAGTCCAACCAGCAGGGTCAGGCAGCTTTCAGCACCTAAACACTCGGGAGGAAACAGCAGAGATTCTCGCTGCACAACGGTGGCTACAGAGCTGTGTGCAAATCCAAAGGCGAGGCAATTGCATGCTACAGTCCAACAATAGCGATGTTTCTGCGCTTAATAGTACAAGGCTACAGAAAACAAGAGGAGGGGAGGAATGAGAGAGGCAAGGGTGGAGGTCACAAATCCACACTGCGTTCCCTAAAAGCACCCTTTTTTCATGGTCCACATGTTCTGGGGAAGGCAGGGAAGACAAGATTCCAGGGGTTTGAGCCAGGGTGGCAAGAGGCTCTAATCTCCCAGACTAGCAATCGGTACAAGGAAAACAAAAGACTCATGAAAACCTGGGTAACCTTGCTGCTCACGCACACTTCCTGGGAATGATTTACTTACTTGTGTGCTTTCCAGAAACTTCAGTTCTCAGAATCCAGGACTTTCCATAGAGCCTGATCTGATATTAACTAAATCACCCCCTGCTCCTGTTTGTCCACTTGGCTGCCAAACAGCACGTGACAGAACACTAGGAAGCCAAGCTGGAAACCTGACTCCATGGCAATGGCCCTAGAAGATCACTGCCACGTGCCCACTTCCCAAAGCAAGGCCACCAAGCCAGCCCAGTGCTCAGAGGGCAGGCAGGCCATGGACACATGTGTCCTGGCTCTTCTGCCTGGCATCGCAGTAGGAAAATGTTGCACAAAGCCCATGAAACTCCCCCATATACATATAGAAAAGCAAAACACCAGAATAACTTCAGAAGGAGCCACTGATCCTGAAAGAAAAGGGGGCTTTAGGCAGAAGTGATGACAGACAAACAGGTAAAGGCACATCTAACACGGAAGGGGCTTGGCTTCTCTGTGACACAACAGAAGCTCATGACATGTTGGTATATGCCAAGCAGTTGCATCTGTTGGAGGAGAGGCTGTGACAGCACCTAGAAATGACTTCACCAAAGGGCAGCAACCTTTGCAACCTGTATACAGCACTGTCCAAGATAAACCACCAAGCTGTCATATCTAAACATAGCCAGCCCAAGAGGGATGAGAGGAGAGAAGAGTGGATCAACGTCACTGTAAAATGGCCATACATACCTCAGGTCTCCAGCACAAACCTCTATCTAGGGAACATCTCTCCAAAAGAAAGGCATTTTCTTTCCCTGCAGATACTGGTATTGATCACTGCGAGATACAACATCTGGAGAGACGCACTGGTGTGGCTCACTAATCCCTAGGTCTGAAATTCCAGTTACTTGGATGTCTGAAGGAATCCAGGGATAGGAAATGGACTTTTGCCCCTGTTGATGTGGGAATCCCCTCAGGTTCCATCCCTCCTATTACAACCATTCTATAGTTTGTTTTTCTCCAGTTCTAGTCCCAAATCCTGCACTAACTGCTGATGAACTAAGCTACACAGCTGAAACTCAGAGAAATAGAGACCTCTTTCAATCAGAAAAGGGAGATTAAAAAGGTAAAGACTTCATAGAGTTCTTTTAGGGCCAAACATAATAAAGGCATTAACAACACAGAGATCTGTGGGAACGTATTAGGAAGGTCTATATAAGTTAACCTGAGGAACAGGTTTGTGCATGACTTCAAATAACAGCTGCTGCTTTTCTGCCTTCAGCACAGATTTTAGCTTTATATTTACATTTTTGAGTCTGTTTGGAAAGCACCAACTTTGAAGTAATGCTCTGCACAGCCTTTTTCTTCTTGCATAGGAGCCAGGAGAAACTACTGTCATAGTTCATCTTGGCCAGTTAGCCAGGAACAATCCTGTTTCTTCCTCCATTTCCTTTTGAACAAGAAGAAATCTGTCCTGGGAAAAACATCCTGTTCTGATTTCAAAGGTAGCCAGCAACAGACTCCTGTTAAGCTCTTTCAGTAGTTAATTACACTCTCTGTTAAAGATGTGCATTTTGTCTTCTGGCTTGCATTTCTAGTGCTTGTTATACACTTGTCTATGAAACCAAGGAGACCTACATTATCTAATTTCTGCTCTCTGTGCCATGTTATTAACACCTAAGCTTGTCTTTGATGAGCTAAACAGTCTTTTACAACAAGGTATATTTTTTTCCAGCTGTTAATCTACCTACTGGCTTTTCTCCAAACCTGATTTTCCACTTCCTTCTCAACCAGTCAGTAACATAACAGGACATAATATTTTTGCAACTATTCCCTGCTACTTGTACTTGGCAAGCCCCTGTTGAAACACACAAGGATCACATTAGCCTGTTGGGCAGCTCACTGGAAATGGGTGCTTGTGCTCAGCCAATGTCTGTAAGAGCCCCAAATCTTTCTTCAAGCACTTCTGGCAGGGGAAACCCCTCACCCACAAGGCACAGGCTGCACTATTTGTTTCTGCATATATGATCATATTAAACACTTGTGCTTAGCTCAAAGGGCAATTCAGGTTCCCTTCATAATTCCCATTCCCCAGCCTGTGTGCCAAAGCCCACTTTCGGAAAATATTGTTTTCCTCCACCATACTGATGTTACCTAAAAATATAAAAATAAAATATAAAAATACAAAATCTGATGTGAGGCCACAACGGCAATGCTCCAACTTTATCACATTTGTTTACAGCTACATTTTGACAGAGAGCAGTTAATTTTTGATGTATTAAATAATACCCTACTGCATTTACAGGATCATAGAATCATTTCGGTTGGAAGAGATCCTGAGGATCAAGTCCAACCATAACCTAACTCTAGGACTAAACCACGTCCCTAAGAACCTCATCTAAATGCCTTCTAAACCCCTCCCATGATGGTGACTCCACCACTGCGCTGGGCAGCCTGTTCCAATGCCTGACGACCCTTTCTGTGAAGAATTTTTTCCTAATATCCAATCTAAACCTCCCCTGGCACAGCTTGAGGCCATCTCCTCTTGTCCTATCACTTGGTACTTGGGAGAAGAGGCAAACACCCTCCATGCTACAACCTCCTTTCAGGTAGTTGTAGAGAGCTAGAAGGTCTCCCCTTTATGTTCAATATACCTTAGAGGAATCTCTATATATTTCAAGAAAGGACATTAAGCTATGTACAACACAGGCCACCATAATTTTTATTTCCCAGACAGGGTAGCCAGTGATGCAGAAAGGACAAGCAGCCTTCCTTTGAAGTGACAACTGGTCAGATGCAAAACCACCAAAAAAGCCACCTCAACCTCCTGACTCCTGATCCATGGCTGTAACACCAGTAGACAGTGTGACCTTTTGAACTTTCCAAAAAGTAACCATCTATCGCAATGAAATTAGGGAAATGAAAGGCGATTCTGCATCAAAAGCTCCCTTTTAGCACTGATTAAAACAGAAAATGTGTACACTGCTTTGACATCGAGCACTGATGAAAGGCCTCACCTTGCAATCTGTATATTTGCATGTACACGTGGGGAAGCAAAAATCCTCCCTTCTCTGTGTGCTTGACCTTCTTGAAACATTAATGATTATGTTTAGCTATAAGTAAGGTTAAATTTCATGAAAGGTTTCTCTGAGTAAACTTTTGCCTAAAGTGCATTTGGAAAATAGCCCAGCACAATGACTGCCATTCAGTTGACAGATGCAAGTGAACGGCAATGGCTTTGGTGGGTTCAGCATGTTATCATGGGGGAAAAAAAAAAATCTATCATGAGAAACAAGCTAAAAGCTTAAAAATCATAAGTTGAAAAATGATGTACCAGACAGCAACAGGACTAATAATTATGAATCTTACAGAGAACATGCATGGCTTGTGTGTTACACAGTAAGAAATAAGGGCTTTCTTGTTAAATAAGCAGGCAGCACTGGAAGCAAAGAAAATACTTTTACCACTTACAATACAAAATTAGAAAGATTCGTTGTCAGATGATGCCATGGAGGCTAGACACAGACAAACTCAAAAGAGGATTAAACAAATTAACAGAGGACAGATCCATTAGTGATTACAAAGCAGGATGGCCCCAAATCCAGCTTGGCTAAGAACAGCCCTTAACTGTTGTCAGAAGAATGAGGGACCCTTCCATACCTATATTTTTGCTTGTAATTTTTCCCCACTATCTACTACAAACCTCAGGGCACAGTATATTGAACTAGACAGACCAATCCAGTCTGGCTCACTAAGTTTTTTTCCTCATTTTTGTATGATCTCCTGCTCTCACAGGAGACTGCAGTCATGACCGTTCTTGCATGACTGTAAAGAAAAAATGTTTAGCATGGTAAAGAGTTGGAATTCCTTTCTCTGTCTCCCAGGCTAAACATTCTTCACCCTACAGTGTTTTTCTCCCCTTGCCCTTTACAGGACAATGCATTGTTTTCATGGCATAGCCACCAAAACAAAGCCAAGACAGAAAAAAAAATTATGATGAATCTGAGACCAAAACGGGTCAAGCAGGTGTCACCAGGGGACTCCTGGGTGGCCTGAGGGTCAGAGGGGGTGACAGGACTGTGAAAATCCTCCCAAGCAGAACTGGAGCTCTCCTTCCAGCAGCTTTCCTCCAGCAAAAGCAAAAACTCCGTGTCCGAGAACTTGACTCTACCCACACCGTAGTTGCAAGGGATAAAAGGAGACTATTCTAGTTTACAATGAACAAATAAGCCATCATTTGCTTTAAAACACAGCATCTGAGAGAGCAGGGGATCAGAAAACGTCAGAAATCCAATAATAACTGAAAGGAAATAAACTAACAGGAACTCCGGGAGCCTAGGCCTGGAGTGCCCTCCAGGGGTAAAAGACAGGAGAACCACATACTCAAGCCACTTCTTTCGGGAAGTCCTGGACCAAACTAAACTTGTCCTTAATGAAGTCACGGTGAAGTTTCACTTAGTCTATATTTGCTTGTACAAACAAAGGAATTACGTATCCACAACTGGCTGAGTTCTCTTCTTCCTATTTTTTTGTCTGATCCACAAAGGCTGCTGCGATGGTAACACAGCCTGAGTTTTAGAAGGCCATACTTTGGGAAAAGCACTTTCTTCTCCATTAATACAGTGACTGAGCAATGTTCAGAGAGGGATTCTGTAACACTACAATAACAATTGCATAACAAAGATAATTCATCAGACAGAGCACACACCTAAACCTTGCTCCAAGCACCTCCCCAGTGCAGCAGCCTGGCTCTGATGGCCACACAAGGAAAGTGGACAGGACGCTGTGTCCCGCAAGCCCTTGCAGACCCACTCAGTGCTTGTGGCAGCAAGTCCAAAGCTTCACTCACAGAGGGCCAGGTAACTGGAAAAAGGTGAGACCGAGGCCTGCTTAACAAAACTCTCCTCCAATGCAATACATCTGTGGTCATAGAGGTATCTGTCAGCCCTGCGTGCCAAGAAATTATGACTGAATGCAATCAGCTTGTTATCCCGCTCTCTGAGCTTAAACAGGACCTGCTAGTTTCCTCATTTTGGCTGTCTGTCCCCTCCCCACCCCAGTTCCCATAGAACAGAAGAACAAAGTCACATGTGCTGAAACAAATACTCCCAGAGGGAGCAAATGGGAGAGTCTCAGCTACCAGAGAGAGCAAAATAGACTACGAAGGGGCAAATCTCACACAGGGCAAAACTGAAGCAGACAACCGAGCTTCTCTCTTTGCATGTGACTTTGTCCCCAGGACTGAAACAATGCTGGTGGTTTATGTCTTGCTGTGTTTTGCTTTCATGCCATTACCAATGCATCTGGGTGCAAAATTCAGAACCCTTCTGTTGTAATCACAGAATAAAAAGTGCACAATAGAGACAGCTCCTCAACAAGCAGGAGAATTTGCAGAAGCTACATAAATATAACTAGGAAGCAAATTTTGCAGCTTAAAGCAATGTCCTGCCAGGTGCTGCTGAACAGCTGGATCTTGTCCCCATGTTCTTTCTGTCCAAGTAACCTTCACAGCATCAGATCACAAGAAAACCCTCAGTTGCCAACACAGCTCCATTCATAATCCATTTCTGGCCTGTCATAATAAATGTGCCAAAAATGTGCCTTCATAGTAAGTATCATGACACGTCAAATAAATTTTTCCCACGGAGACAAGGTTTGCATTATTTATGTTACTTTTTTGCACCAGGGCATGCTAAGTGGTTTCAAATACAGTATGTTACACAGCACTGCATTTTGGTTTGGGTCAGCAAAGATCCTTTTACCAAAATCATGCCTGTAGGCACAATTAACAACGTTCTCAGGCATTAGCCAGCCTATCTTCCATTCCACAAAGCAGGCCCTTGTTTGAAGCCTGGCACAGCATGGAGAGAACTGGAGCACAGCACCAGAGGAGGCCTTGCCAGCAGATGTTTTGACTTGCAGAACATGTAATGTCTCCCTGGTTTTAATGGTCACAGTGCATCCACAAGTTAATGGGGAGTCAGAGGTTGGAAATACTCTCTTGAATCAAGCAGAGCAGAAATACTGTTGACAAAGGATTCCATAGACTGCATCCTCTCTTTAGTGAGCTGCTACTTTCTTCATACATTCGCAATGCTATCCCTTTCCCAGAAAAAGCAGATGTGATCTTCCAAGGCCTACTCAGTCCTTGGCATCTCTTCCAACATTGTCAGTAAGGGACATTCTGTCTGAACGATCCTTTTCACTTTTTACAACATGGGCCCCTGGTTATATAGACTTCAGCAGACAGCCACCAACATGTTACAACAGTCAACAAGCAGCAGGCAAACAGCTGAAGAAATTATTATTTGCCTAAAACAGCTTTAAGCTTCTGGGACTCCTAAGTGGAGACCATCTCCAAAAGAAAACTGACAAACAAAAAACCTCACAAAACCTAAAGCCTCCTGAGGACTAGTAAACAGAAAGTCTTCCTTGCTAGGATGTCCATGAGCTGAAAGCCAGGCTACTATCAGGGAAAGTGTCCCCATGGAGTTCTTAGACTTTTCCCTATAATAAGGAACACAGATGAAAATGGAGTTTTAACTTGATCACGTATGTCTGTCTTTCACATTCTTATGACTGACATTGATATTTAACTCCAGCCCAGTTCAGAACTTACCACTCAGTTTGCAGTATGTGTTTTGCTGCTGTTCAGGAAACAACCATTCAGGTTCCACTGTTAATCCAGAAACTACTATGGAGCCATCAGATAGGTGGTAGGTGCCATTTCCTACCAGCCTGTGCTCTTTTAGCCTGAACATGGACAATTAAGCTCTCTGGAGTCCATTACCATTTTCCAGTAGTAGCTTTCTACTACTGCAGGATTTTCTTAATGACCTTGGGACTTTGAGATTCTTGTCCTTGTATCACAGTATGAAGTCACCAGGCTGGGATATCGGAGTAAAGGTTTTGAACTTCTAGAAGTCATTACTATAGAAAAAATAAGAAAGCCAAGCCCTTCCATCAGTGGAGATGGATCTCTGTGTAATCAAGCAATACGCTAGCTTGAGAAGCACAAATTCAAGCGCTCCCCGCCACGTTCCCCACATTCATACCTCTGTTTCAGGCCGAGGAATAAATACTGGAGGTCTCATCTTCAGAGTCAGGTCCTGAAAGTCCCACTCACCAAGCACATACTGCACTGGCATTCTGTGGCAGGCAAAAGTAAGTGTGAACACTTCAGGTCTACACTTTGTAACAGACAAGAGCTCTCAACACGATGCTTACCTCATTGCTAACCACATAACCCTTCTGGGGGTGGGCATTCAGACACCCCTACAGCTCTTAACTGCACATGCAATGTGCCTGTGCACTCTAGGGGAGCTGTAGGAGCTCCATGCCACAAAAGAGTTTGCTATCAAGCACTGGACCCAAGGAACTACAAACCAGTCATCCTGACCTCAATACCAGGGAAAGTGATGGAATCGATAGTCCTGGAGATGCCTTCCAAACATATGAAGTACAGGAAGGTGACTGGGAGTAGTCAGCATGGATTTACAAAGGGAAAATCACTCCTGATCAACCTGATAGTCACCCATGACACAATAACTAGGTCAATGCATGAGGAGGGAGTAATCAATACAGGCCCAGTCTGATTCCAGGCAGCTATTTAACACTAAACCCATTTAATTTTTGCACTAAGAAAACCTCTCACACACAGCAAGCAAATGGAGGCCAAATAGAGAACACGGCTACAGCAGCCATGGATACGTCTAAACATCAGGGAAATCCCTCTGCAGGCAAAGCCTAGAAAACAAAGCACAGCAGCACCACAGACAAGTATAGGACCAGTAGCTGAAGAGAGTGCTGGACCAGACAGAAGGGGCCAAGGCTGAATTCTGTAAGCACAAAAAGGCTTAATGAAAATGTACCCAACTCAGAGTCAGTATTGCCAGCTTCCTGCTCCTCTGCAACATCCCTTACACCTTCTCTGCTCCCAGACAGGTGATTTGCTGACTGATATCAACAGCAAATACCCATTACTTGAGTCATCATTAGAGACCAACACAGAACGATTACTTGACATGTCAGTTGCTAATGGTCTTATATCTTCTCTCTGCTATAATTCTTCTGGCTGAATTAAGCCTGAAGGAAAACCCTCCAAAGGAACAACTGTAAGAGGATGCTCCTACCTTTCTAGTCGTTTGTTGCTCAGCTGCTGGATTTGCTCCTGCTGCAATGCCGTAAGCGGAGTGTAGAGGCTTTTGGAGTTCAAGCTCTGAAACTGAAGACAAGGTAACTTTAAAACCTGCTCTCTGGTGCCACCTGGGTGTCCTCTGCACCTTCCTGAGGGCATCCTCCAAGGAGCCCTAGCATGCTGATAAGCATATGCTTGAGACTGTTCGCAAGTGCAAATGACTAGGAGAAGCTACCTGCATATTTATTTCAAAACAAACCTGTACAACTGTTCTGCTACTTTTTAGGGCTCCAAAGAATAGGTAAAATTAAGAGTCATTCCACTAGGCAAGTCAGGGAACAGCGTGGGTATATATACCAGGGGTTACAGTTCAGGCCCTGCAAAAGCAGGCATGTAAGAGACCCCACATACTTTACTGGCATTAATAAACTATGTCTCACTCTCTCTGCCATCTAATGTAGGGAAAACTGTTCTACCTCCTATAAACAAGATTAAAAGAAAGGAAAGGGATTCAACCATAATGACAAAGTGAGAGGCATACACAAACCTTATTCCTTTCTTATCACTTAACTGTTTTTGCTCCCAAGACAAATGACACAATATATTCACTGGATTCTCGTGCTTCAGGGATCCCATTTGTCTCAAACACCTTCTTCCAGTAGTTGACTGCATCAGTGGCAGTCACCAGCCCAGGTCTTGCACTGCAGCTCTGCCTCAGAGATGACCACTTGGGACTGCAGATAGGACCTTTACTTTGACTCGGTCCCCCTGGCACAGACTGAGGTGAGAGACCCAACAACCTCCTAAGCAGTGGGTGGGTGAAGCATCTCATTGTTGCAAAACCAGTTCCTGGCTTCTACATGTGTTCCTCGTTACCATCAGCTGATCTTGTCAGTGCTGAGATTCACAGGATGTTTGGTTCTACCACAAGCCACCGTGGCTAAACACCAGCTCACCAGAGTCAGTGGATTCTCTTCAGGGCAGCATGAAAATGGCACTGGTTTGCAGCTCTTCTGGTCTAGAAAAGGAGGCAAGAGTACAACCTGAATCCCTTGGGCTAACAAGTCACAGGTTCCACTCTGAGAGACTTCAGTTTGCTTGCCCTAATCCCAGCCCACAGGTACAAAATCAATTACTCACAACCTAAGAGTAACAAAGGATTCTCCCCCCACCAAAAAGACTGAGATGACAGCTAACGAACTCTGCCAATGCAATCCATTTATTTGCAGAGCTGACTATGTCCACAGGCCAGAGCTAATAGGAGGCCAGTCCATGCCCAGAGCAGGAGTGAGTGTACGTACACACAGGCACAACACTCCTGCCTGTCCTTGCTCCCAGAAAGCCATAAACACACCAACCTTCAGCTCTAGCCCTCAGGTCTCTACCCCATGGGTGGGTCACCCTGGTTCCTTGCAGGAAGACCTCCAGTGTCTCCTAGATTCTTTCTTTTATTTCTCTCTGTTCATAAACCACTAGTTAGAAGGTTTGCTCACAGAAGAACCTCAACTCTATGGGTCAAGGGTCTTCCACACTTGTCACCATCACCAGAGGGCAGACAAAGGGCTGCAGAGCCAGGGCTGAGCAGGGGAAGAAAAGTTCACAAGGTACAACCAGAGGGAAGAGGTGCAAAGGTGGAAAGGCCAGAAAAGACAAACCCTGCCCAAGGGAAGTCAGTCTCTTAGAACAGAACATGCAGAGTCAAACAGAACGGGAAGAAAAACAAACAAGATGACTGCAGGAGACAAAGGAGATGAAACTTTACAAAACAGCTGCTGCATATCACACTTGGAACTGTGTTTTAATGGAGACAAACAGAACAACAGTCCTGCTTTCCTGCTGTGATCCATCAGAAATAAGTGCCTCACTCCCTTCTGACTCACAGTCCCTGGAGTCACTGTGGGTTTCCCTGAGTGCCCATTCCCATTCCTCTGTTGATGGCTGCTTTTCATCACTGTCTCAGGGAGGCCACAACCTCTCCTCCTCCAGAAAACCACCACACAAACAACTAAATACGTCTCCAGAGCAGCTGGCAGCACCCAGGGTGCATGGCTCTCTGCTCTGTAGCAATGCTGCTGCAGGGGAAACTGGGCAGGCTGGGTCATCTCCCCCCAGGCAGATGCTGGCACTGCACCCCTGCCCACAGCCCTAAAACCTGCTGCACAGGGCACCTGCGCAGGCAGCAGCATGGGGCTTGTCATGCTCTTGCTGCTGCACTGGGAAACTGTGGGATGAGTCAGGCCTCCACTGCCCTTCTTTGCAAAATCAAATCAAACAGAGCCCAGGGAAACAGCAGAGAGAATACTCTGCAGCAAAGGTCTCAAGACTGACTTACCTGCTACCTCCTGGCAAAGGGGTCGGTGTTCTAAGAGCCCAAGGATGCCTTCCACTATTACCCCCAGCAGTGACAAGCAGCCTCTATGAAAAATTGCCTTTGTGTTATGCAAAAGCAGTCAGACAACCAGACTTTATTGGAGCACATCCCCACTCCAAGGCCCTGTTTTAGGGATACTGCCACAAGAATAACACTAAAGGAATAAAACATTAACCATTACTGTTGCTAGGGAGGCAGATAAAACTTTAGTTGGCCCTGGTTGACACAATGCTGCCACTACTGTCATTATCAATAAATAAAACCAGCTACTGATGTGAGGTCCCTGGCAAGAACAGTCCCTGTATGTTACTTCTTGGTGCAAATACCTGTTTGCAAAAAAAAAAAAAAAACAAAACAAAAAACAAACAAAAAACAACAAAAAAAACCTGATTTCTTTTACCTATAGTTCTGTGGTTTGGTCCATTCAACCCCCAGTTACCCACTCACTGTAGTCCAACACCTGCACTGGTGGCCATAGAAAGGCCTGGCCTGTCCTACTCTCTGCCCCTGCCCAACACTCCTTATGTCACTCACAGCCTGGACCAGGCACTGGGGTTTGCACCGTGCAAGTCGATACCTTTCTGCTTGTGGGTTACCGGTCAGCAGAACCAGCCCCTCACACAGCCCTACTGGTCGGACCGGGCAAGGGGTGCAAGTCCCCACACGCCAGCCAGGGAGTTGCCCACTCACGCCCTATGTCTGTGACCGGGCAGCTCTCCGGGACCGCAGCCGGCTTTCCTTCCAGCCACCAGGCCTTCCCTGCACACGGAACGCCCTAACCGACGCCAGGCGCCCGGCCTGGCTGCACCGCGGCGCTGACGGGGAATCCTTTACCCGGGCGGCCGCGGGCCCCGGCAGCCCCTCAGAGGCGGGCGAGCGAGCGAGCGCGCCCGCACAGCGACTCCTCACCTCAGAGAGGCCGCCGTTAGAGGGGCTGGAGGCGCAGCCTCCACACGGAGGTATATAGGAACCACCACACGGACTAAGCGCTCTCACCGCTCACCGAGCGCCACCGCAGCCGCCGCACCACCTGACGGCCTCCGCCGTGCGCATGAACGACAGAAGCACTGACCAACCGTGAGCCGAGTCTTGCGGGCGGGGGCCAATCGCCTGGGGCGCGGAGCAGCGGGGCGGGGCCGCCGGCCGTGCTGTCGTGCGTGGGGATCGGATCGGTCCGGCCTGGCCCGCCCCGCCCCCCGCGGGCAGCGCGGCCCCGCGGCCGAGAGCGCGGGCCCCGGGCGGCCCAACCGCCACCGGGGACCGGACGCCTCAGCGGGGAGCGCTCAGTAAGTGCCGGCCCCGGCGGGCCGGGGGCGCCGGCGGGCAGTGGCCGTCCCGGCGGGGGAAGGGCGGCGCTGAAACGCGGCTGCCTCCGGGGAGGGGCGCGGCGGCGGCGGGCCGGGCCGCGGGAGCGTCCGCGCAGCCCCGTCGGGCCGCAGGCGGCGCCGCCGCGGCCTTTCGGCGCTGGGGAAGGGCGGGCGCGGCGACCCCGCACGGCGCCCGACCCCATCCCTGCCCCGGCCGGGCCGGGCGCGGCGCTGCGGGTGCCGGCGCGGCGGGCGCGGAGCGCAGGCAGCGCTGCGGCGGAAGCCGGCTGCGAGTCCCAGGGCTCGTCCCGCCCCGCCTGGGGAGCGCTTCGGAGCGGGAGACGCTGTATAACCCGTAACCCGTTCGGCAGCTTCGCCGCGGGAGGGGGAACGAGTGACTTCCCGCAGGGACAGGGCCCCTGGGGTGGCACAGCCCGGAATGGGTTGGGGGCCAGGGCGACTGCTCGGATTTTAGTTTTGTATCAGTCTGTAGTCGGAGGAGCGGACACATTGCTGGGGAGTGTACCCGCGCCTGTGCCAGGTCCCTGGCCCCTCTCTGACGGCGGGAGGCGGACAAGCGAGGTGCTCCGGGACAGTGGGCACAGGCGGCTGGGGCATCCCCCCCGGAGCCTGCTCAGCCCTGTAGCAGGGGGAGAGGAGGCCACAAGTCCACACACTGGGAAGCAACGTCCTGTAGCCAACAGCAACTCATTGTCACTTTGCTGAATTACTACAGAGACTTCATCTTGGTCAAGTAATGCAGAAAAAATACTAGTTATTATTTGCCTTCTTCATCCAGAGACCCCGTGACCCATCTTCATCCCTGTGACACAAACCTCTATTGCTGTCTTACCCAAGAGGAAACTGTGGCACAGAAAGATTAAAACCAAGACTCGGAAAACCCAGCAGCCTCAGGCTAGTGCCTGACATGTTCTGCATTTCAGAGGTGTTGACCACCACAGTGCCTATCAGAAACCAGTTTGGAAATGCTGATTTAGGAGCAAAAAAAAATATGTTCTCCTTATTGGCAGACCCAGCAGAGCCCAGCACAGAGTGGTCCTGGCACTGTGAGAAGCTTTGTTGGTGCAGGCAATGAAAGAATGCCAGTTTGCAGCAGTTGAGGATCTGGTTCCTCTTCTGTTCTGCTTGTGCATAGACTATGCTGAAACCTGCCAGCGATAGGTAGTAGCTGTTCTTGGCCCTAGTGCCCAGCCTGCAGATCAAACTTCCAGAATGACAACTGGGAAAGGAAGATGATAGGAAAGACCATCCACACCCAACTCAACCATTAGCCATAGGCCCTGGGCCATACTTGCCCCTACCTCCCCATCCGGCCCTTTACAACTTGGACCAGAAACACCCTTATCTGCACCTGGAACTGGTTGTCTAAGCCACGTCAGAAACCTTTCAGCCACAGGCCCACTGTTAGAGCTACGTCTCTGGGCTTGAGAATCCTTCAGCTTGGACAGGACCCTGACAGCATGAACAAGAGCCCCATTTTGCACTGGACCAGATTTTCAGCTGGCTAATTTTGACCTAGCCTAACTTTATTCAGAGGAGCAATGCACACCAGCACTATGTGGTCCATACAAAAAGGCTCTTACCCAAAGGCTTGGTATCAGCTTGTACATCCAAGTTCCAGTTGTTTTCCAAAACTGACACTGCATTGAGATGAAGGCCTAACCAATTTTGTTCCCAAAACTACAGAGCTGTTTGAGACCTAGAGCCATAATTTGCAAAGCGTTTGGGCCTGCTTCACTCCTTTCACTTAGGTTCTTTTTCTACTTTTTGTTTCCTCGGTGGTGGCTTTTTTTAAAATGTGAATTACTATTGTGGATAGTTTGCCTGAATAGCACAGACCAATGATTCTCTCTGAGAAGCTGCTCAGTCTGCCCAATACCCACTCACCAATTCCTTCCCTTTCCCTGCTGGGCCATAGTTGCTGCTGTGGCACTCCGATTTCAAATTTGCCATCTTTGTGGCCAACTGTCCACTATGCCTCAGCTCCACTGTGGTCAGTAATGGCTGGGGAAGTCCAGGTGCCACGTGGTTTAAAGTAGGCATGTGTAGTTTGGTGGCCACTGAAGGACATGGCCCCTTTCAGCTGCAATGAACTTGTGTCCCAGCGTGGTGTTAGGTAGGACCAGACCACAACTGATATCTTCACAGTGCTCTAGAAACTCATAGGAGTTTGACAGCTCCCACAGCCTCCCAGGCACTTCAAAATCCTCAGCAACTCCTGTCTCACCTGCTGTTCACAGGGAGCTGTGAGACAGATCCTGCGTGTGTGGTGAGAGATTTACCTGTTCAGGGAGACACAGGACAAGTGCTGTGGAAGTCAAGGTGGCTGCTCACCGACCACAGGGCTGCCTGGTGCTGTTTGCCTGATGTGATTCCTCTGCTTCAGTTGTTAGTGACAGATGTTAATCACACTGCTTAATGACTGTGCAATAATCTTGCCTAGAATAGAACAGAGTGGAGCAGAACAATGGCTCATTTCTCTTTGCAGGCACATCTTTTTCTATTCAGAGCTCATTAACCCCTATGTCCTGACTACATTCCAGTCCAGAGATGTAATGTCTACTGAACTGCAGAGAAATTATCAGAGGACTGCTACAGTAGTTCTTGGGGTTGGCACTGCTCTGGTCCAGAGATAGATGCATTTTCAGGAAGCAAATGCTGAACTAATGTTATATATGGTGTTTTTTTAAACAAAGTTGTGCAAATACTTCCCTTAGGATCATCCCATGGTGTTTTGCAACTCCTGATCATTTGCACAATAGAAGCATGAAGCAATCATGAAGCAATTAAAGCCTTTCATGTTTTCAGCATGAATAGATCTATCAAATTTCACAACCCCAAAATTGGACTAATTTTAAAATTAAGATTGATAATTAGCAGTGCATGATGAAGCTCGAGTGGGTGCTTTCATGGGGGACTTGAGAAATACTCAGTCTTTAGTAGCAGATGGGGGAGCAATGCAACCCACTGTTTTAAGGAAGGTGCCTTTCCAGAGCATGTGGGATGGGGGACAGTGGGGTGGTGGAGACTGCAGTGACCAGTCACCAGTGACTATCACAACAGGGATGTTCTACTTTGGATTAAACAGAAAGCGTTGTGAGATGTAGATGCATCACAGCTGAGTGTCATTTTATTGGATGTGTTCCCACAGACAAACTTTAGGGGATCCACATAACTTTCCAGAAGTTAAAAGCAAGAGATAGAAGCAGGAAAATGCTGTCTCACCTGGGACAGATGAAGGCCACCTGGCTCAACCTGGAGCAGACTGAAGACAGGGTTTCTGAGGTTGTCCCCACATAGATCTGCCAAGTGCCTGCAAGGAGGGAGAGCTGAGGAAGCAGGGGGAGAGTGTATCGCTGACTTGAAATGGATCAGGCATGACTTTGAGGGTTCAGTACCCCTGAAAAATGTTTTTCTTATTTTGAGTGGACATCTGTGAACTGCTCTCAAAAATTGTACTAGTGAATCGGGAAGCTTTGGAAAAGGTTGTGCCTGTCTCTAAGAGCTCTGCACTGTTCATTTGTTCTCATTCTTTCCTAGGCAGAAACCTGTGTGGTTCTTATGAAGAAAAACCACCAGTGATGATGTTACAGGATAGGTCTCACATGAGGGTCCTCGATACAAAGGGCAGCTCTGCACTTCTGTAGCTGATGGGTGAGGACAACAGCTACCAAGGAGCTACCAAGAGCGGCAGGATGAGTTACAGCTCACCCTCTGTGCATGACTTGTATCACAGCACCACCTCCCCCATGGCTAAGTCAGACCTAGGGACAACTCTGGATGTGACTGTACCAGAAACAGCTACTGTAAGTCCTGAGACTACCAGTTTCAACAGCACCAAAATCCCAGATGTGGCCAGCACCGGACCCAGCATGAGCACAATGCTGCTGTCCTTTGGGATCATCACTGTGATTGGGTTGGCTGTGGCTATGGTAAGAGAGCCCTGCTAAATGTTTCTCTGTCTCTTGAGGGTAGCGGGTGGCATAGGGGCTCTAGGACTAATTTGGGTTTAATAATTTCTTTACATTCTACTAAAGGCTCACCCAGAACTGCTGGGAACTGACAGTTGCTGAGATCCCCGTCTTTTATTCAGAGCTCCAATACTTCTGCAGTTTCCCTGAGGTCTGGTCAGAGTGGGATGCTCAGCAGGCCCAGAGAAAGCGATACGTAGTATCAGTGTTTAATAGCTGTAGGAAGTTCAGTTAAGGCAAAGCAGATTCTATTCTGACCTGGTAACTGAAACAGCTGCATTGATTTAAACCTTGTCAACACAGGGACCCTACAAGAAAGTTTGTCCAAATTAACTTTTAAAGCAGACTGTTGAAAACATGTTAATCTCCCCTGTGGACATGCCTTTTTGAATTAAAGCAGCCTGAATCCATTTTAGCTAGACTCATTCTGGACTGCATTTCCATTCCAAGGCTCTACTTGCTGAGTATGAGCAAGGTCCTTGAGGATTTGCTGCGTAACTAATCTTCCCATTAATGCTGTAGGCAGAAGCTTTCAGAAACCACAGTTCTGGGGCTGACATAGGCATTGCAAGTGCTGCAGTTCTTCTTTTGATCTATAACCAGATCATTTACCTGCCAACAGAGAACAAAAGGTAACAGCAAGCTCCCGTTCCTCGTTTGGGGAAGAGCTTCACTAATAGAACCATCAAAGTAGTCTTCAGAAAGGGACTACTGCAAAATTTTATTGCAGGCCCAAAGAAGAGTATTTCCAAAAGCCCCTAAGAGAACCTGGAAAAAGCCTTAAGTTCCCAAGAGCAACATCCAGTGTCCGTAGTTCTCAGAACAAGTCTCTGGAGGCCGAAAGCCTCACTTTCCTCCCAGTGCAGCCGCTATTACTGACATGAGCAGGTCACTGAGCATGCCCCTTTGTTTCTTCCCTTTAGACCAGGGAGGGGTAACAGCACTTCTGTGCTGTAGGAAGTCTACAGATGAAAACCACAGACGAAAGGTTCTTCATCCACTCTTAAATTGCAGCATATGTCCTGCAGCCACCAGAAGTGTGCTGAACTACATCTGATAATGATACTCTCAATATTCTGACTACTACTAATGCACCTAATAACAGGCCACTCAAGCACTTTGTGCTACCAAGCTCACACTGATGCATATGAAATTTGATTTTCAGTTGTCACTGCTCCCTTACCCCTGCTTTAGTGTGTGGTGACACCAGGCTTGATACACCCGTCCTTTCTGTGCACCCTGGGCCCAAAATTTCTCTTCCCAGCTGTTCCCCATCTTACTGGGACTGTTGTAATGATGGTTTTCTTTCTCCTTCAGGTTCTGTATATCAGAAAGAAGAAGAGGTAAGTAATGTCTGTTGTTTGCTGAAGGGAATTTGATGCTTCAAAATCTAAACAGAGCTAGGAAGGAGATGGGGAGAGTGTAAGGGACGGCTTATCTGAGGACAAGCCTATGGGGAATCAGCTGTGTGTGAGGCAGGGGACACTGTACTCCAGGTACTGGCCCATGTAACACCAGAGCTTCGAAGGCTTTTCCACGGCTTTGGAAAGGAAAACATGGGGAGGAAGTTTGGTATCCTGCAAACTCTTCAGGCTATCAGGTACACTAAAACAGAGGAAAGGGTTATCAATGTATAAAGAAGCTGGGAGCTCTCTTATGAAAGATCTGGATCTCACGTTTCAGCCATTCCAAGATCGCTGTGTTTTCCAACAGCCCAGGCCAATACCACTGGCCTTGCAAGCTAAAGCTGCAGTCACAGCAACTGGCAGCAGCATAGTACAGGGATGTAGCTTTCTACCCAGAGATTTAGTGTCTTAATTTCCTTGGTAAGCTCATGGCTGAAAATAGAGAGGAGAGCAGCGTGCAGGGAGACAGACTTGATCGTTCCACCTCTGACAGCACAGACACTCCTGAAGATCCATTAGAGGTGGTACCTCCTCCCTGCCTGTTTCCTTGTGGCAGGCCTGGCCATGGACCTACAAGAAGTGCTGCTGCCCACTGTAAAATTTCCAAGCCAGATCCTGAAGCCCAGATGTGATACTGCCACAGGAGCAGCTGATGATTGGCCTGTGAATGTGGCACTGCTGAAGATAATAGCTGTGTTGGCAAACCCATACAGAGGCAGGGAGATAGTGTGTCGTCCTGATACTTTCCAAAATAGATATTTGTGGTGACACTGCCAGTAACTGCTTATGTTTCTCTTCCATACCCCCAAAAACTCAGCTACAGCCTAAGGCAGGACTTGGTGTTCTCACAGGAGCATGCCCATCCATCCTCCATCACTGAGCTGCCCAGCATTCAGGGAGACTCCTTAGGGTAATACTTTATAGCTCTGTCACTTGGAACAACAATAAAAAAATAAGAACAGTCTGTCCACAGGCATCAGCCTTCCATGAGAATCAATCCCTTTGCTATTTATTGTTTGTTATTTTCTATTTTTTCTTATTTACTTCAGCTCCAGAGTTAAGGTGCTACTCTTAGGCTGCTGGAGCAAAAAGTGGATTTCTGCTGGCAGGCATAGTGCGACATGGCAGGACTGGTTGTTGTGGGCAGAGGGACAGGGGAGAACTTGCAAAATGCTTAGCCAGTATGCTGCACCCTCTCTTTTGTCTCACCACATAAAACTTGATCTTTTAAGGTCCGCAGAAACTTAAATCCCTGATTCCTCTGTGTGTAATGCCTGCCAACACGGATTAGTGATGCCAATTAATCCCTGCAAATGCACTCTGGGTATCTTCCACTCCTGACAGCTGTGCATAGTAGGTTCTTATCCTCATCCTTGCAGGACATGACACGACCCTTATCCAGCAAGTGCCAACAAAGGCTGAATCCCTGTGCAGCAGGAGAAACAGCCTGCAGAAGGCCTCAGCAGTGGGGTGGGAATGCAGCCTGAACGCCTTTCCTTCTATTTATTAAGTTTTTCAACCAACCCTTTCCCTTCCCTCCCATGGGCAGGTTGGAGAAGCTACGGCACCAGCTCATGCCTATGTACAACTTTGATCCCACCGAGGAACAGGATGAACTAGAGCAGGAGCTGCTGGAACATGGGCGAGATGCAGCATCTTCCCAGGCATCACAGAGCAAGGTAGGCAGCAGGGGCCAGTCAGTCTGTTATCAAAACCACTGGCACTTACACTGCTCTTGTACAGAGTCAAGGAGGTTTTGTAGGGGAAGGAAACCATGTAAGACCTCAGGAGGACTTTCCTTATCTCTGGTAGCCTTGGAGGTAGGGGGCTTGAGCATTTTGGAGTGCTTAGGATGGACTGTAGAATCAGGCAACCAGGATGAAGAGCCTGCGGAGGCACCTGGCTCTCCCCAACAAGAAAAAAAGGCAATTTCAGTAATTACGGGTGAGTGAGTTTACTAGAGTTTACCACCCAGAGCACCACAAGGGAGCAGTAGGATGAATACCATTTTCTGGGAGAGGGGCCTTCAATGGCCACGAGGCACTGAAGCTCCCTGGCCCTGAAAGGCAAGTAATTTCCACCCAGTTTTAAGGTATTCCTGCTTTGCCAAAGGACAGAAGTGGGGAACAAGGCCTTGCTGATGGAAAAAGCCTCTAATCATACCAGTTAACTGTGCTGCAAGCCCTTAAGAACGTAGGCAGAAATCCTGCACATGATTGTGGCATGGCACATCTGATCTTGTCAGCGCCTCCAGGCCAACCTTGCTGGGCACAGAGCAGGCATGGCTCAGAAAGAGAACAGGGATGGGACTTCTCCGTTTGAATTTTGGGAGAGCAAGAGAAGCTTTGCTTTGACCACTTCTGAGTGTTCAAAGGCACACAGCATGCTGAGAAATGGTCAGGTCCTTGGAGACCACTGACTTGATAGAGCTGTGAGTTAGAAAAGAGCTTGGCCAGTTGTTTCCGTTTAATGGTCCAGATGGGTCTCTGACAAGAGGCTATCAGCTCCCTCCTCAGTATACCAAGAGGTGGGAGATATAGGAAAAAAGGGCTTTTCACCATCATTTGCAGGCAGTTTCACAGTGTTCTCTGTTTCCTTTGCCACCACCATCACACACAAATAGCCCTTCTGAAAGACAGAGCCAGCAGCGATGGTTGGAACAGGTACGTCTCTTTGCCAATGATGCAGCCTCTTCTTAGAGTAGACATCTTCCCTTTCTTGAATTCCTCTCCATCTGCTCTGTGTCTTCCCTTGGTTTTCCAGTTCCAAGAACAGCTGTTCTTCCAAGCAATCCTCAGTTTCCACATGCTTTACAATTTCGGGTAATCTTTAGCAAACTTGGTGTGGGCAGAAAGGGAAAGAGGAGATAATTAATACAACTGTAATTATAAAAGATTTACCTGGAGACATGCTTCCCTACCTGCTGAAGAGCACACAGGATATGCATGTGTTGGAATATGAAGGATAGTCAACATATTCCGTACACTGGTTTGGGACAGCAAGAAATACTGTTGCATAAAAGCAAAGGATCTTGTTCTCTGAGCAGCACATACTGGGAACACATCAGATCTATTAATGCACACAGAGGAATGCCCTTTAGGTAGTAAAGGACAAGGCCAGAATTAAACTTAGCACGGTAAAAGCACATCCTTCCTTCATAGGGACTGGCCAGCAGGATACCTCAGATCCCTGCAGAGCTTGCTATTAATAATTCACAGATACCTCTGCCTGGAAAGTACATAAGTTTAAAGAAATAAGAGGGGGAGTCTAAAACAATCAAAGTTCAGTCTATGGTATGTTTCCAGGCCTTCTTAAGGTTTCAAGTCTTTTCATGCTGGCTTGTACACATTCATGGTGAGGCGCAGTAATCCAGTGATGGGGGGATTTTAAACTGGTGTGGATTTGCTGACTTACTCTCTGGCCTGTTGTATTTTTCTGTCATGGCCTTGTTAATGCCACATTACTCAGTCAGCCTCCCCTCAATAAGAGGCAGAATCTGGTTACAATACTGTGCAGTCTGTGCCCACGTACACACACCTGAGCAACGGCAACCTTGCTGGGTCTCATCTTTCACTGCTTCAATGCAGATTCTGCTGACAAGTCAAGGATCCCTCCAGAGACCCAGCTGTCTTGTGTTCACAGATGTTGCCAATGCCATCAATGCATGAACAATACCTGCCCCTACTCTGGGATCGTGCTGAGACTGGGAGGATGAAGCCAACAAACCAGTGACTTCCCACAAGCGTGGCTGATCCACTGAGCCTGGCTGGTTGCCCCATTGTTTTGTGTTACAAAAGGGCACAAGCACTGAACCCTGAAGCATCTGTCTGCCTGTGTGTCCTTCAGGGCTGCAGGAGGGAGAGTGGGTGAAGGGGTCTCGGGCCACCTTGGCATGCTGCAGTGCAGCAGGGGCGCTGTCCTCTGCAGAGCCTTCTGGTGGCCACCAGCCCCAAGTGCCACAGGCCAGCACAGCAGCCAGGGGCCAGCAGCAGAGCCTTCATGCAAACATTGGTGCTGAGCCATGCACTGATCACCTCCTGATTTTTTTTGCAGTACGTGCATTTGTCAGTCAGATTGTATTCCATCCACAGCACCATTTAAAAGGGGATCAGGGCAAGCCGAAATCTGAATGCAGATCTAAAGGTTGGCTTTATGCAAAGAGATGTTTCACTGAGTAGCAATTCAGGTACCATGCGTTTTGTTGAAAGTTTGGACCTGCCAGTTAGTTTTTTTTCTCCTATTTATTTTTCTTCCCCACTGTGATTCCCCCCCCCGCCCCATATTTATTAAATGCAGACTCTTTTCTGAGCATGTGCAGTGCAGAGTTTCTTACCAGCCCTATTTACTTCACCGATACAGCTTCCCTTGTGGCAGTTTTGCAGGGCTAAGTTACTTTAATTTTTCAGTATCCCTCTTTCTTTTTAAAATCAGGAGTTCTGGGAATGTGTTAGGGCTAGGATTGTCATTACCTGTGGAAAACTGCCCAACCTCCATACCCAGGAGATGGGGCAGGAGGCACTCCCAGGCTGCTGGTGTTTGCACTCCAGGGATACTTTGGAAAGAAGGTGTATGGGTACAAAAGCTCAATGCAATCTGGCTGAGGTCATCAGGATTTGGACACTATCCATGGGTCTTCCCAGAGATTATGCCTATGAAACCGAGAAGCAAATACATCACCCCCCCTACACACACGCACACTTACCATCTCCTCCAAGTGCTGAGGGCAGCCACAGAAGCATTGGATTTCTCCCTCCACAGCTGGCACGTCCCTGCCTATCACACTCCCACACTCTGCAGCAGGGCAAGGATGCAAGCAGCAGCAGGGGTGCCTGGCTGTCCGAAATCACTTTTCCCTTAGAACTCTTAGGACTGGAACTTCATTTGCTGTTTTAAACTCAGTAAAAGGCAAGTGTAAGCTGAGCTGTTTCCTTAAACCAGCAGCCTACTTTGTGCTCTTTACCCAACTCCACATGCTGCATGAGCAGCTGCCAGCTCAGGTGCAAAAACATGCACCTTGTTCCATGTTAATGCTGAGATGTATTTTGTATAACAAACACACCTACAGAGGAATTATCTTTAACATTTCTTCCTGTACTGGTAGGCTTTGTCCTGTGGTGACTGCCCTTAGATTAAAGAAGTGTGGATAATAAGACTAAAATAATGTTACGGGTATTTGCTGGGCTTGTACTGAGGTATTCTTTCAGCTCTATAGCACCTCCTCTCACAGTTCTGTATGTACAATTTAGCAGAAGCATTATGATGTAATTTAATTCAAGTGTTTCTGTGTTTTAAGCATTGAAATATAATTAAACTATTTACATGAAATCTAGTGTGATTTTCTCCCCCCCCAATCATTCACATTTTCCACTGAAAGCTGCTGGAGTGTATCCTCACTACCTGTTGGTATTTGGTGTGCAGTGAATTCCCCTTCTCTTTAAAAGACTGAAGTAAGCATGTAAACCTTGGAAGGACAAGCTCTACGGGGGTCAAGGTTTAGTGCTGCACAGGACGGAAACTCAGACCTCTTCAGGAGCTGCTTGGTGGACAAGTCAGGAAGGCAGGAGCTTCCAGCCAACCAGAAAGACGAATTCCAGCTTGTCTGTTTGCCATATAGTCCTTGAACCAGCTGAATTCATAGACAAACGAGGGGTTCATCAGCCCACAGGCAGCTCCATCCATGATAGCCTACCCACACTGGGGTGAACATTGCAAGCAGCAGCATCAGTGGCTCCATAGTGATATTGGTGTTATTTCAGATTTGCTTTCTGCCTCTTCTTCTGGCCTACAGACCCCAAACTTGGGATTACTTAGGAAAGCTGTCGTAACTGAAAAGACTATGCACAGGGACAGAATTAATTGTATGAAAAGCTAAATAGTTGTATGGCACACAGAACAATGTGTGGCATAAACAGACTCAGCTGTGGAGACTTCTGGATGCACACACACAACAGAATTGGCCTGTGTCCCAATCAAGCCATTTATGAGGTACTGCAAGATAACAGGATGGAATTAGGTACCAACTTCTGGGTTTAAGGGCCCGTTTTCCTCCATGTGCGATTCCTCATGCGCTTTATTGTTTTCACATAGATCTGTGGGTGCTCCTCAGTGACCAAATCTTGGTTTATAATCCTTAAACCTCTAAAATAGATGAAGAGAAACTCACCTTCTCTGGTGATCTGCATGTGTGCTGAGGTTGTTGCACATGGAGAAGATAATGCAGAAGCCTGAGGTGCTACAGTTTATACCTTTATTAAAAACAAGCTCCAAGGCTATAATTTGCAAGTTGCCCACACTCTTCATGCCTTCACCAAAACCATTTATAAGAATCCTCCAAACTTTGCTAGATAACAAACCTCCTTCATCTCCTGTATTTTGATCCAACTGTAATGACATTTTCAACTGAGTCAGACGAAAACTGTCTGAGCTTAAAAACACTTGAAATGCATTTGCTTCGAGGTAGGATTTGGCTACACAGAAAAGGTAACTATCTAATGGGAAATAAAAAGTGTTTATAATTTCAAAAATAAAACCACAAGTGATCCAACATGAGATCCTAGCTCCCTGAAGACAGCTGGAATTCTGCCTGTCTTTAATATGCTTTGACTTCCATTCCAAGTCTGCATAAAAATGGAGCTGAAGTTATGGACTGGGATTTCAACTGCACACAGAGTAGCTCCTAATAGTGTGGAATTCCGCTTATTCTTCTCAAACGCTCACATTTTAATGGAGACATGTTTTCTACTGTGGCTTCCCAATAGAGTATTGAGAGGTAGCAAAGATGAGATTTCTTTCTTTGAGTACTTTGCATGCACATCCCAGAGGAATACTGCTGACCTAAAGCAAATGGATTTACTATCTAGCTAAAGCAGTTTCCATCCCTATTCCATGCCCACAGCTGAGAAAGGTCTGGTTGATGTCAGAAGAAAAGCTTGAGCTTCTCACAGATGCAATTCCTAAGCCATTCAGGAGAAGCTGAAGCTCCAGTCTCACATTGTAACAACTGCTGCTCTCAGGTAACGGGTTAACTAAATAGGTAATACAGCCTTGCAAGCAGGGTACAAAACCTTCCAACTCACCTGAAAATCAGGTAAAGAAGTTAGTAAAATATCTTTGTCTGCCCCTGGAGTGGCCTTTGAATGCAGACATGAACTGCAGCTGAACTTGTGTGTCCACTGAAGGAGAGCAGCTCCCTAACCTGAATTCAGAGGAAATCCCACTGGATCTTCACGTCACCATCAACATGTACAGATGTGCATGCCTGTCACACCTGGATTTATACACAGAGCAGGAGAACAGGATCAGACTCTTCCCATATCCGGCAGCACGACTCATCCTACAGCGTAAGATTAAGGTCAGTTCCTGTGATCTAATCCATTTAATCCTTGGTTTCTCTGCTGTGTGGTAGCGGAGGCACAAAGGTTACTGTGATGCAGTTTTGTACTAAAATTGCCCAAATCCATACACAAGAAACTACTGTTACGTCAAACCAGACAACACACAGAATGAACAGGACTAGGACTCCAATCATTACTCAACTGTGTGGGCTGGACAAAATGATCTAGAAGAAAAAAAACCCCACCAACTTAATTCTGCATACATTTTCTCATGTTAAATAAACACCTGCTAAGGGAACAAACCTCTGATGAAAGGATAATAAATAGGCTCAATATATACTGCCATTTCATGAGTTTCTGCTATGCACTGCCATAAATTTAAAGCCACTCATGTTCTGTTTAAATATTTAACACCGTAAAGCTATCCAATTTTACATCTTGTCAAAGATAATTGAAATACCTACTTTGTCCCTTTATAGGCAGGCAGCGCATTGATGAGATGGAAAATAACATTAGGATTTCACTGTTTGCAACTGGATATTTGAAATACCCTAAATTCTGAGGAATTCAGCAAGATCAGCTCTGACACTGAAAGCACGAATCTACATACAATGTGAGACTGAGAGCAGCCAGCAACAATCAGCCCTGCTGCCTCCCAAAACTGAACTGTATCAGCAAGCTTTTATTTGCATAGTTGCAACACTAGAGGACCCCACATACACACATTATGGACTGAAGATACAAAATTGAATCCTGAGGCTCTGCAGGGAAGCAACCTTTGTGTAACTGGTTCTTTGCAGACATTCCTTTGAAGTACTGAAATCCACTAGCTGTGACTAAGCTTGTAAACATTGTGCACTCAGAGTTGCTACCAAATTCAAGGGGAGTGCCTGCCACCAGGCCAAAAGCTAGTTATAGAAACGGTCCCTGAGCTAATAATGTTGGGATAAAAAATTCAGAATCAATCCTCAAGACATTAGGCTGCTAACTTTCCTATAGAGCATCCAAGTTTACTGAGCACTGGTGCAACAGCATTAGGAGAGCTGGAAATGTCATGAAGCTCTTCCTTTCTGATATAGTAAAGAAAGGACTCAAAGATCATATTTCAGATGCAATCCCTGTGGGCAACTGATCAAAAGTTGACACTTGGGACTGCTTCATCAATGTACCAGAGTGGGTATGATGTACAAGTTCAGCAATTAGCTGTGTAAGTAGATTTCCTTTACAGTATCTGCATTACTGAGTCAACACTTCTCTGTTGAACTACTGCTGTTTGTGGCAGTGCAAGGCACCACGTTATCCAAATATTTAAGAAAGATTAATACGCTCACAAAAGATAAACTACTAACTGTGAAAGGCATCTCCCCAACAAGGTATTTGACATTTCTTCCCCTGAGTCCCTGTTGGATGTTCGGGGTAAGCCAGCAGACGACAGGAGAGAAAGCATGGCCAAAATTATCAACAAAAAAAAAATTTGAAATATGACATTAAAAATCCTGTTTGCTATCCAGTCCTCTGGCTTCAGCAAGACATGAACAGGTGGGATACTACTGTGCTGCAGCAGGGATGTTACCCAGACATCTACTAAGACCAGTAGTTTTGCTGGACCTGGAACCGTCTTTTCCAGCGATGCCTAAAAGGAAAGATGATGAGAGAGAGAGAGGGTTAGAACTTGAAGTCCAGGAGCACAGCTGCCCAAATGCGCCATTGCAGGGTCAGTACAAGGTTAAAAGCAGCAAGGATCCAGTTCCAACCAAAGATCTTCACAGCAACATTCCCACTGCTCTTGTACCAGCTCCAGGCTAAAGCCTGACAGGAACGGCTTCCCTGGCAGCAGAACTCAGCCTGAGGCTGTTGGGAGCCCAGAAGCAACAGTGTATGTGACATTTTCTGGCTTCTGCTACACACACACGATCAACCTCTGCTGTGAGCAGTTACCTGTTACCACCTACAACCCCTGATCCTCATGAGACACCAAGTACCAGAAGTGCTTTACTCAATGTCATAAACTTCAGGAAAGCAGATGCACAGAAGGTCTGCAAATTATCTCAGAGTGGGGAATGTTTCTGGCTACCCAGACTTGCTCTGATCTGCAGCAGACTCCTTGGTTTCAGGAAAGCTCAGGTGATTGCTGTGGCAGCAGAGGGGACAAAGGGAGACAAAGGAGTTCACAGCTGCTCCATCTCTCACTGTACTGAGAAGAATGCAGGGGAGGAAAGATGGACAGGAAGGAATGAGATCCCAACACTGGTTCTGGCTTTGGACTGCGTCTTGGAAATTTTGTCATAAGAGAAGACAAATACTTTTTGGCCCAGAAAAACAGAAAACTTTAACAATTCAGTTGTGATTGGCAGCATCTGCAGGTAGCAACACAATAAAGCCTGAATGAATAACAAACCCCTGCCTGCTCTTGGATAACCCAGAGTCACCCAAAACCAGGGCCTTGGGAAAATCAGATGTGGATCCCTGCCTACAAAGACTGTGGGAAAACACCAGCTAGCATCAAAGCAGCTCTCTGCCCCATGGCAGGCTTGTAACTCTTGTGTATTTCTAGTTCAGTTCTAATTTCTTGATTTTCCCCATAATAGACTGACTGAAACGCAGGGAATCAGTCATTGTTTACTTCAGCAATTCTTTCTTAATTTTGCAGACGTGAAGCCCAGGGCAGATTTCTTTCCCACTCAGAGCTGCACGGTGGGATCAGCAAGCGCATGTATCCTCTCATGCGCTCTCTCTAGCACAGCAACTCAAAAATCCTCACCTGGAAGGAAAGTCCAAACCTATGAACCCCACAATGACCAAAAGCTCTAGCTATGCCTACAGCAGAAGTTTATTATGTGATTGGAGACTCCTGCTAACAACTCTCAGAGCAGCAGCCTCCTCCAAGAGTAGCACAAAACCTTGCAGGCATATAATATCTAAGTTAAACGCAGACCCATAGAATGGGCTCATCCAGTAACTACCTGTTTGAAAGCTGCTACAGCTGCATCTTGCTTGCAAAAAAGCCACAGGATCTATAGTTTTCAGAAAGTCAGAATAGTAAGTTTTCCCTTTGCCTTTTCAGTCAGAAGTTTCTAAGACAGGATATCACCCAGTTTCAAGCTCCTGAGCAAACAACAACTGATATGAAGTTTTCCAGAGGACTGCCAGGTTTTATACTGTATATGCTTATCCCCACTGATTTTCAAGTGACTGTTTTTTGTGTGTTGCGTTGTTGTCGTCGCTTGTTTTTCATACACAAGCACACAGCTTCCCCAACGGTAAATCTCCTCTCTCCACCCCGGCAGAGCGCGCAGACACGGAGCGGTTTGCGCTGCAGTCCCAGGCGCTGCGCTGCTGCCTCCCACCGACCGCAGCATCCGCTCGTCCCCCCGCATCTGCTTCTGGTTGATGCAACAGGAGGGAAACATATTCCTCATGTCGCTATCCTCGGGCCCACTCAGACTTAAAGGAAGAAGAAACTACCCACGTTGGCTGTGGTTTCGGGTGATGCTTCAGAGTCCTACAAAAAGGCGGTGACAGGGCCGGAGGTGAGCTCGTCACCCGCCAGCCTGCGGCTCTGCTGATGCCATCGCCCAGCTCGGTGGCAGGAAGCGATACGGGAGCAGGAGCCTGGGAGGAAACTGAGTCGAGCAACTGAGGTTAACTACCCTGGTGCTTTATCATGCAGCGTTTCCAGGGACTTTCTAAGAACGTGAGGGTGGGTTTGGCTGCCCAGTGTCAGTTAGCTTGCTTCAAACACCACGCTCAACAACACTAACGGCAGTGGGATGAGGGAGAAGCTGTGCTGACCACATGGCAAAACAAGGCAACATCTGCCTTCTGGGTTGCTGGCTCCCTTCCCCTCCCACTCAAGGGAAAACATTTAATGAATAGCTTCCTGAGATGACCAATGAAGGCAGGACTCAGCTGCATGCAGGTTTTCCCGGCATCTACCTGAGAAACAGCCCTGAATGGCATAGGCTCGACTTGGATTTGCACTTTCCTAGGGTTGTAGTGAGGCTGGGGCTCTGGGTGGTGCATCTGTATGTTCCTACAACAGTGATAACAGTTATCTGGCATCTCACCTCAGAGAAGCTTAGATAACTTTGCAGCCCCATACAGAAACCTGCCAGTGCCGTCACTCTGTGCACTGCTCATGCACTAACGTCTCTGCTCGTGTGCCAGGCACCAACAGAGAGCACTGCCTTAGAGCACGAGCCAGGGCGGAGAGAGCAAGACTGTAATGGAGGCATGCTGGAAGTAATCCAGAATACTAGGAGATCCCAAATGTCAAGGGATGTTCGACTTTTTTTTTTCCCCTAAGTAAGGTAAGACATTCATAATAGATTATTTTCACTTTCTACATAACACAGATAGACAATTTCACCAGCCATACCTATAACAGTGACCAGAACCTCAGACACACGACCTCTGGAAAGACAATGGTACAGGTTCCCTTCGCATCCCTCTTTTCTACCTCCACTTCTGCTGAACTAGTCACAACTGAATTAGATGGAAGGAATGTGCTACCCCTCCTGTTGTAAAGTGCCTGGAAGCCTTCCAGACTCTCCTCTGTTTGTAGGATTTACTAGAACGATTGCAGCCAGTGCTAGAGCTTTGGGGATGTTTTGCCAGGAGCATGACTGCACAGTTTAGTCTTGTGTAATTATGATTATCTAATTTCAAACCTTGTGTGGCTGGTGCCGAGTTCAAATTCAAGTCACCGCTTCCCTGAGGATTTTCTTCCTGAGATGCTTCTTCTTGGACCATTAGTTGAGGCTATGAAGAGAAACACCAAAACCAAACAACCCCCCCACATAAAATTAGGTATCGAGAGACAACATTGCGAATACACAAAGTAAAAAGCCTTTATCAGAGTTATTTAAATAAGATTGTGAAGCCCTGAAGGCATGCCCACTTGCCAGCACTTCCTGTATCTAACCATACGCAAGAGCACATGGCATCCAGACACATTCACAAGTGTCTCTGCATGGTTGTCCGAATCCATAATAAACCACTGTATTACCAGTCCTATGAGACACGCAGCCCCACACTTGGAAAAAAATCTCCCCATTATGCAGCTGTGGGGAATTTTTTTCATCCTTGAGAATACTTTCTATATTTCAGGATATTTTCTTGTCCTGAACAACTAAACATTTTGTCCATTGAAAATTAAAAATCAAATGGCTGTTCTTTGTCTTCCGCTTTGGTTTTGCACCCCAAAAACTCCTCAGCTGTTACAACAGATTTTTAACTGAAACATCATAATGCTTCACTAACTAAAGTTAAAATGACAAGTTTTGAAACATTAAAAAGGAAAAAAAAAAAAATGAGACAGTGTACAAAAAGTTTTAACTTCAATAAATCAGCATGTAGCAAAGTTTGTCTTCCTCCCACCCCCCAATTATTCTGTAGCTCATTGCTTATAGTAATGAACACCTTACCATACAGCTCTGGCACACAACTCAATTAATTTATCACAGAAGCCCAAGCCTAATCCTAGAACTGCAGCTCCTACAATCTGTTACAGAGGAGGATGGCTGGAAGAGTCTTTTCCGACCTCATTTGCAGCCTGTTATAGATGAAAGATGGCTATAAATTATTTCTAGCATGCTATAGGTGTTTATAGACTGGGCAAATCCCTGAACAACCTGATCCAATTAGAGCTGCTTTGAGCAGTAGTTTGAACTAAAGAATCTCCAGTGGGCCCTTCCAACCTAAATTATTCTATAACTCTAAAAAAATGAAAATAAGTGTAGGAACACACAGCTGAGGGATACCAGACATTTAATACCACTATTAGTAGATCCTGGGAGTTATCAGGATGCTCCAAACTGTTGTCTCCCTTCTCCTGTGTGGCATAAAGGTCTCAAGAAAGAATAAAGTGCCAAATGAACTTATCAGGAAGTGTTTTAATTGGATTATCATTACAGAAAAATAAGTATTTCCATAGAATTTTTTTTTTTTTTTTTTAAATTGCACTTCTACCAACAAATAACAGAGCTTAGGACAGAAAAACTATACCGCCTAGCTTTATTTCAGATTTTAGCTTTTGACAGCGCACATATGGGTGTCTGTGCCCCACAAAATGCTGGGGAGCATGTGCTTAAGACTGCTTGGCTGCCCCATCTCCCTTTCCACCACCAGAGCCGGTCCCCAAGGGGCAGGGAGAGGTTCTCTCTCCGCAGCCGAAGCCACCTCCTCTGTCACTGTTAGTGTCAGTTTAACCACACAACAGCCCTACCAGCAGGTGTTCTAGAAACTGTCCCTTGCTCTGAACCCCCCTCTCAGACTTCTCCTGTATAGGATTCTCAGTTTTATATAGTACACACTTCATCTTTTCTTTGCTTTCCTGAACCCTACAAAAACAGCGTTTTACAGCCAAGGCTTCTGTGTCGCGGTCAGACTGCATCACAGCAACAGCAGAAGCTGGGACCAAGTCTATTACTCCCACAGAATTTCGTTACCTGCTCCTTCCCTTACCTGGCAGGGAGCAGAAAGGCACTGTAGCACTCCCAAGGGTTAAACCTGCCTATTTCAGATTAGATTAAGAACATATAAACTAGTGCCAGAAGCTGCCTGCCAGCTCCTCTGGAGTCCTTTGGGCTCTACATTTGTATCTACCCATTGCAGTTCATGGCTGCGCAGACAGGACACACCTGTTTGTACCACTGTCCAGGACAGCGTGGTGGCTTAGCCTCCTTCCCCCTCTTCTCAATTTCTGACACCCCTCACACACACCACCAGGTCAAAGTGCACCTGCTGATGAACATCCCTCTTACCCCATCTTAAATACAGCTATATCCAGCCTGCTTCAAAGCTGCTTGCAAAGCCCTGCCTTTCTCTGCCCCCAAGGAAGGACTGTCACAGAGCTCAGATTTTTTGTGGTTACAAAAACATATCAAATAATGGCTTGTGGCCATTATTTTTTAATCACTCCTAATGATAGATAACATGCCAGTAATTCCTCACAGGACTGAATATCTTTATTGATTAAAAGCTTTCATAGTTTGTTTTTGGTTTGTTGTTGGTTTGTTTTTTGTTTTTTTTTTTTTTTTACACCTGAAATGTTTTATCTTCTAAATACTGATTCTACTAATCCTATGTCTACTGCATAGAAGAGCCTCCTGCTGGCAGGATACAAAGTTTTATCATTCACTAAATTTCTCTTTTTGCCTAATTTTAAGTTTCTCTTTTGTGACAAATTGACACACTAAGCAATAATTTCAGTATTTCAAGACTCCTAGGAAGACAACCCCCCGCCTGAGAAAGAATGGAATCTCTGGTCTGACATTCCAAGCCTGCGAAGTGCTGCGGAAGACTGATATCTCTTGAATGAAACACAGCAGTTCTCCTGGGCCCTTAGAGCTCTTCAGGGGCTGAATCTTAGGGGTGACTGGAAAGGCAGCCAGAGCTTCCCCAATGTGTTGGATTTCCAGGCCACCTACACTGAAAGAATGCCATTGCAGACAGAGAGCCTGAGAAGATCAAACACAACTGAAAATTCCCCAGGATCTGTGACTGGAGAAGAGGAAAAGAACTAAACACTGTACTCACCCACTTGCGGGGCCTCCCTCTTGGCCTTTTTCCAACAGAAGTTTCTACCTTTATTGCAAACAAACGGAAAAAAACCCACAATATTTTCAGCTCTTGTACTTGCTGGGGACTGTGACTAATACACTGAACTTGGCCAAGCTGACCTCTGTATAAAGTTCTTGAGAAACAAGTAGCAGAAAAGGTGAAAGCTGAGGATAGAAGACAGTTAAGGAGGAAAGGCCTGCCGGGCTATGCTAGTTGTTATTTTTTGGCAATGGTGGAAGAGAAACACTAGAAAGAAGCTGTTGAACAGGCAGTGGCAACACAAGGCGGCTTGGAGGTGAGGACTAGGACCACAATAACTGGTTTGTTCAACAGTGGCAGTTGAAGCTGAGCTGAATTAGAAGCAATTTTCACTGTCTGTCTTCAAGCTAAGAGAAACCTCCCTGCTTGTCCCTTTAGCAATGCTTCAAGAAAGGACAGCCAGCTTCTCTCCCCTATAAGAGAATATAAGCCATTTACTCTTACCATTTGCCCAGATACAGTAGTCACTTTCTTGCTTCCTTTTGGCCTTCCTCGTGGTTTCTTCACTGGCAATGGTCCCAAAACCTCCTCCTGGGATAAAAGGAGGAAATAATTTAAGCAGGGTGATTCCTGGAACAACTTACAGCTTCTCATTCTAATCTGTCTTAGACTGTCTTACACCAATAATAGCACCCAGACCACTAAATACCTGGTTGTCTCTGCTTTTCCAGCTGAAGTGCCATTCAAAGACAGCCAGAAATGCCCCTACCCCTTTATCTTTTGGGTTGAGGAAACAAATAAGCTCCCAGGACTCTGCCCATAGTGTCTGGAATAGGGAGGAAATGGCCTTGGCCATCTGTGGTTTTCCTAACTACTGGTACAGAAACAGGGTGGTGCCACCTGAAAGTCTCCAGACTGGAACAGGGATCTGCCATGTCCTGGCTTGACCAGTATGGCCTGCCACATCACAGTCACCTCTGAAGCCAGTGGCTGAGATGCCCCAGGGTGCACATGCTAATGCTTTCCTGAATAGCAATAGTATTTATCATAGAACACTTCCCTTGCTCTTTGTTAGCAAGCAACTACGTGGGGCTACCAGGCTAATGCCATAACACCATCAGGATGACATGCCCTCACCTGTGGCTGCTTCTTTGGCCTTCCCCTCTTTCTCTTCAAGTCCTTGGTCAGTGTAGGTGACCCAGGGTTCACTGGCCTCTCGTTGCTCATGTTGGCACTTTCCACAGTTTCCAGATGATAATCCAACAGGTTATTTTTCCATGGACTGGGAAAGAAAACTTGTATCTTCTTTTTTTCCCAATCTTGTTACCAATTCTTCTCTACCTTCAAGGCTGAAATGAAATAGGATCAGGCATGACAGCTTGCTGGTTTTTTTTAATAAACTAGAAAAGCTTGGGACACAGCAGACCTTTAGAAGCATAACCGTGTTTTATAAACATTAATGAACCATTCTCTTACATGGCTCATTCTTCAGCTTTGAGGCTTTTGGCCAAAGGAACTGATGGCCCCAGGTGCCAGAGTATGTTGGTACCAGCATCTACCCTTCTGCCCTTTTTGGCCAGTTTCATCTGAACTGACAATGTCTTCAACTCTCTGAACTCCCCTTTTTGTAGGCTTCCTTTGTCTGAGGTGAAGGAGGTCAGAGACAAAGTGGTGGTGAGTTATAAATCCCCCATTAAAGGGTAAAGGTTCAGTTGGAGCTCCTCTATCATCAGATACCAAAGCTAACCCTGTGACTCAAATCCACATCAGGAGAGCCTTACATTAGGATGCTTGGGAGAGCAAGTATCAGGGTACAAACTCTAAGAAGCGAATTTGGCTCTGGTGCTGCACCTCAAGAGTTTGTTCTGCACCACTGACCAGATAGACACTGTCCGGAGAGATGGCCTGACCCGTTTCAGAGCACTTAGCCCCTGGTCCTGCAAGAGGCTCGCTGTTTCCTACAAGACAAAAGAAGTCACCATGCTGTTTTGACAATACAGCTTTTGCCAATGGGTCACAGTAATTTGAGAGCACTGATTTGGTGGCTCTTGGAATTCAGGTCCTAATGTCAATATGTGGAAAAGAGTTCAGGAGGAAATCTAAATGTATAAACATGTCCTTGAAAAGTATCATATGTGCATGTTTTCCCATGGTAGTGCTGAAGCATAAGGAACAGGATGAATGTTGGGGTATAGCAGCTGTTGTCAACGATGTAGTTATATTTGGGTAAGGCTGTGCTTATAGAAATGCAGAGATAAGTATTTTTATTTTCCAATCTCAGATTGTACTATCTGCTTGATCACCTCAGGCTGGACATGCAGAATCTGAAAATATCACTAGCAGATACAGCAAGAAAACTTCCAGCCTTCACTCCATATTCTAACAAAATGTATGCAGTCACAACAGACACTGAAGCCATTGCTCTTATTGACAGAACCTCTCCCATGAGTTCACTGTAACTGAAACCTGCATTAAATCCAAATTTGGCACATTATTCAAGTGGGAGCAACCACAGTGTACAGAATTCATCCTTCCCCAGATGCAAAGAAAGTCAGTTCTTGTACAATTATTATTTTCTAAATCTTGCAAGACTGATACACTCTACAATGTCTTTCACAGACATTTCACAGCTTTCTGCAGACAGGACTGCAGACAAACCTGCAGACACTACCAGAAGAGAAGAGAGGGCAGTATCTTTGTAAATCTCTCTTCCACCTTCCACCAAAGGCACATGCTTCTTGAAGCCTGGTGTGAAAAGAAAAAAATACACAAAGCTATACAAGCATCAGTCCTCAGGGCTTCTGTAAGCTTTACATGACTCAATGTAAGAGGCATACAAAGCAAAAGCACCCACTGCAATTCAATTTCAAATTTCTCAACAATAGCTTTCCTTTTATGTATATAAAAACCCAAACCAACATTGACTGCCATTGTACACCAAAAAATGAATATGCTTTCCAGGGTCACTGCAGTCTCTGCTGGGAGTGGAGCCAGCAGGACTGAATTCCACTCCTGTATGCTGTCCACAAGGGCACAAGACCTAAAGAACCTACCCAAATGTTTGTTTGCCTTAGACGACATTTATGGCAGTCATACACAGAACTTCGCAAAATATGCAGATATGTGGATACACATTTCTGGCAGCATTCAGACCTTTATGAGCAGAGACATCACCCAAAGCAAAGCACCTCATGTCACAAAAGCATTCCCAGGCACCTGGGAGAGGACAAGGGATTCTCAGTCTAACACTTTGTACCTGATTTAGGTGTTGAGTTGTACAAAGCCAATTTTTCTACCATACCAAGTTCTCAGGAGAGAAAAGCTCCTCCTGGGGGCAATGTAGTTGTAGCCTAACACAGGGCATTGAATAGTGTTCTTGAGGGCCATTTCCATTTCCACAGACTACAGAGAAAGCCTTGGGCCATTTAATTTACCCACTCTGCTGACTTGGGCAGGTAAATTAAATGCAGAACCCCTTCCCAGTTGTTTCCTCAGGGAGGTTAAATTTTAGGTTATGTCCTTGGGGGAAATACAATACGACACAGAGATGCTCGAGGCATCATGCTAAAACCCCCAAACTGTGTGCATGATTCACAGCAAATGCTGCCAGAAAATGATTGTCTAGCAGCAGTGCCCACATACAAAATACAAAGCTCACAAAGCCTTTTTCAAAGCATAATAGGAGTGTGATTATGAGAGACCCTTCATTATAGCCTTAACTCTGCCACTGTCTCTATAATAATAGGAAAAAATATCCACAAAGCTGTGAAAATATCCACAAAGCACAACTCCCACTTAGTAGCATAGGGCCATTGTTCTGCTGTCACGTATGACAGAATAAACCCAGGGTAACTTCACCACCATCAATGTGGTCACTTCAGTCCCTCTAGTAAAAGAGGGAGGGAAGAATTTGGCCCAAGTGCTGCATCAAGCAGAGGAGGATAAAGGATTTTGATAGTCAGGACATGTAAAGAAGGGGACTAAGGCCAAGCAGAGAAAAACCTTTCAATTCTAGTAACTGTAGCAATAGTGGTCTGCACTCACATTATGAGAAATTACTTTCACCTTCTGAGAAATCAAACGCTCACGTCTTTTCAGATCTCACAGCAGATCAATACCACAGCTTGTTGCAGTTCCCCATGGACTGTTCTACCAAAAAAAGCAGGATAGCCAAGCACTGGAATATCTTCCTTGGGAAAGAGCAGCAGTAGTAACACACTGGCAAATGAGTCTTTTCTGCCAGAATACTTCTGTGAAATGAGGAACTTATGGACTACTAAATCAAGCTTGTGGCAACAGCAGGTAACTGCCACAGTCTCATAAATCCCATCTGAAAACCATAAATAACAAGTGGTATTCCCTAACTACTTTGAGTGGCTAAGTCTAAGCCTTCTTTGGTCTCCTGCCTAAAAACCTCCTACTTCTTTGCCTGTAGTTTTTTTAATGGGCAATTTATTGTCATTTTTTATTGCAGAGTACTTCAGCAGCAATATTTCTTTCTTCTCCATTTTTAAACCCACTCTGCCAGATATACACATTAATCTGACATTTCCCCCATCTTGCCAGTGTGTTCCAGTTTCTTGGGATGTGATCATATGTCCTGATCATTTTGGTTGTATTTACACACTTTCCAATCTGAACTCAACACTTCTGATTATGATAAGGATTCTTACTCTCGAAACTATTTTCAGCAAGGACAGCTTGACTAACTTATCTGAGAAGCATGGGCTAAGCAACAGTTCTGAGGGAAAAAAACGTTACACAGAAACTGAAAATAGGATGAGCTTCCAAGCTTATTCAACCAGCAAGCTATTCCACCACCTCCAGCATATCCTGACTGATAAAATATCCAGTTCAAAAGATAGAAACTATTTAAGCTTACAGAGAACAAAAAAAAAAAAAAAAAACAACAAAACAAAACAGGAGCCATACGGGCTTCCATGCTTCACATCAGTGCTAGGAACCAGGTCAAGGCCTGATTGGGATCTTCCGTTGCTCTATCTACAGAATTACATTTCTGACTTTGTAATAGATTTCTCTGTGTAACCCTAATGAAGACCTGTCTACTAGGAAACAAACACTGCCAGAAGCCTTTTTTACATTAGACACATGCACAGATACATGGGGAAAGGGTTGTTAGTTACTGAGTTTCAAGCAATGATGTGGACATGACCAGTCTGTTTCCTGTTTCCCAGATCCTGAGCACCCAGCTCAGCACAACACAAAGACAATGTAAGAGCGCTTTCTTGGATGAACCTGTACTTGATGCAGCACCTGACAGCTTCTTTCTCTCTCCCTCCAGATACCCAAGCCAGTTACTACTCTGAGATGCACCTTGCTCATCCTAATCCATAGCACAACTACTTACAGAACTACTACCATGGCTCTGCTGTATCTAGCCTAAAATACGCCCATGCCTTCCTCAGAAAAGTGAGGTTTTGCACCTGTCTGCGGAATGAGTCAGGCCATGTGCACAGTCCTAGCTGCGCTGAGGTGCTATTCATTTCTGTACATGCAGGACTTTCCCTTAAGATTGCCACACAGTTCCACAGTGAAGGGCTCAAATTCAATCCTGACCTAGTGTCACCAGCTTCTCACCCTGCCAAGGCCCCAGGCCCCATGGTCAGAGCAGGCAAAGCAAGGAGGGAGTTAACCATCCCAGGGAAGACGTGGGGAAGCACTGCTGGATACCAAGACCAGAGAGGAAGAGAGATCTGGAATCTGCTCCTGACTCTGATCTTGGGCAGGTCATCTAATTTTTCTGTGCTTCACATTTTCTCTAAGATTATGGAATAACACTGGAAGAATTAACACTTGCCCTCAACCTGGGGTGGAGTGAATGAGGATTAAATCATTCCTATTTGTGCAGTAACACCAAGAACACCCAGCAGAAGAGAACATGGCAAGGCATTATTAAGAGACTGCACTAGCAGCCTCCTCTATGTTGTTGTGTTAGGGAGCAGACAGGAGCGGCACGACTGAAGAAATACAGCTCAGGATTAGCCACATCCTGCTGAGCAGCAAAACACACCCTCATCCTCCTCCAACAGGAAGCTGAAGGCTCATGGGACCAGTTTGGCCCCAAAGCCATAAACTGGAGTTCCCTGCCCGGGTACCCTGGCTGAGAGCAGCATTTTTGTGTGAGCTGGGGCTCCCCAGAGCTGCAGCAGGACGCTGAACCGCACAGCACTTCTCACCCGCTTCCAGAGCAGAGCAGGGAGGGGACACAGGGCCCAGCTCACTGCCTTCCGCCCAAGGAAACTCACGGACTAAGCTCAAGACCCCAAGTCTTAAGGCCACTACCTGAGGTCTTAGACACCCTTCTTGCACTTCTCCAAAAAGTATCAAGCCAAATCAGTGACAATGCCTCTGCACACATTGTAGAACCCCCTGGCATTACACAGTAAGAGCCTGTTAAGAATCTCCCTCAGGGAACTTGCTCAAAGACACAGAAGTTTGCTAAAGGACTCTCCTGTCTCTTGAAACTTTTGTCCAGACACTTTCACCAACAAGCAATCTCCCCAGGCACCACAGAGTTAAATCAGTGGAGAAAAAACAACAGTATTTCCAGGGGAATAAAAAGAGAAATCTGTGGTTACTAAAAATTAAAAATCACAGTCATCGCTTATTTCAGATAGCATCAAGCCTCGCTCCTCTGTGCCATGACTATCGTGTGTTCAGCCCAGTTACTGACATCTGCAACACACTGTCCACCAGCGCAAAACCAGGGAACGTCCCTCTGCTGTTCCTGCTGAGGACAGGCATTCCGGGACCTGAAACATGGACTTACGAAGCAGCAAGTTTTGTCCCTTAACCTACTTCCAAACAGTCTCTCTCAGTTACCAAGATGCAATTATTAGTCCCCGTGCATTAATAAACCCCAGCGTCTTAGAGATGAGCTCTGCATATGTATTTCAAACACAGGAGTGCAAATGCATAGGAAAGGAATAAGGTTACCTGGTGAGAAACTGGGCAGAAGTTGGTCCCAGCAGAGCTGGCAATGAAGGCAGGAGGAAAAGGCAGAGGTCTCCAGCAGCTGGAGGGAAGCAGCTACCCCAGGTCTCTGCACACATTCATTTCAGGAGCTTTACAATGGGCTGAACGCTATTTATTACGCTCCCAGTTAGTGATTTGGAAAGCAGCATGAGCGCTGCCAGCGATCTCCTTCTGATGGCAGCCCTGAGCAGTGACAACAAGTGAAACCCAGTTCACCTCAAGCCATCTGGAATCTCACTCTAGACCGGCAACAACCAAAAACAAGAAAAATCCCCAACCGGACCACTCACACCAGGCAGCTTGTACCGCTGCCCTGCTTACCGAAAATGAGGCCAGCTTCCAAATGTGAAATGAATGACCTGAATAAAGGGAATAGATCATTTCATGGACTTCCCTCTTTACTAATGCCACAAATAATCATGCTGACCTTATTTTATAAAAGAAAAATCAACACAAAACAAAAATCCCCAAATGCGTAGCGCAAGAATTGTTTGTGATGACACAGCGGTGGTTAATCTGAGTGCAAAATGTGCTTGGTGCATCTGCTATAAGCCACAAATAACAATGGGAAGCTGACTTCAGTTGAGCATAAACATTTTTAGAAAGGAGTTGTTGCATGGCTCTAAGTTAGGTATTCTATGTTAATTTTGTGAATATTAGAGCCAGTAAAAGTCCCCAGAAGTATTTTGTAAAGGAGAACGCAGTCTTTTCATATGACTGAGTTGATGTATTTAACATGTGTATAGTGCCATTTTTTTGGCACATTGCCATTAGCAAAACCAGTGAATTAAAATATCTCAACCTGTACCTGTGTAAAATCCATTACAGTATTTTAGAGACAAAGTCTAAGACTCTTCTTTATGTCAAATAGGAAATTGCTTACAGTGACAGTACAATTGAATAAACTGAAGACTACTTTGTTTGTTTGTTTTCTTCTTGTCTCTCCTCAGAGCCATCCATATTAAAGACCTCTAATCACTTGAGTTCCTTGGTAGTTTCTGAAGTGTCAGTAACACACCTAAACCACTTACTGTAGCCTGGAAACTATTGGTCTTGACCTTATTAACACAGAAAAGATGATCTCCAGGTTAAAGATGTACGTGCATGGGTGTCTGGAAAGGTGTCCAGTTCTAGGGGCTGCCATGTGCTTCCTCCGTGAGCTCAGGTAAGTCACCTTTTCTTTGTATTCATTTTCCCACATGTGAATTGGGAATAACACACTGAACAGGTAACATCTTGCTTATTTAGACAATATTTTCTTTGGGAAGAGATCCACAGATCTTAGGCAAAGTGGTTAAAGACTATACTTGGAGCTCTAACCACTAATAAAACAAAATCAACACGCAATATTAAGAAAAGCCTCTGATTACCCGTGCAATGATGTCTAATCCAAAAATTGAAATAGCATATGGATTCAAGTATCTGAAAATTATTATCTATTAATCTAAATGCTTAAATATATCTAGGTAATCCATCAAAAAATCCTCCTGCATACAGACTACTGTATCACGTGGAGCTACACAAATGTTTCTCATTTTTTAAAATGAAAAATATATATATTTAAAAATATCATTAGAGAAAAGTTGTATGCATGCTCTACAAACATATTGTAATCACAATGACTGGGTCAGAACCTGAATTGTTATACTTTGTATGAAATGAAGAAATCTGCATTTAATGTGAGTACTTCCTGGTAAGGAATATTTGCAATATTAAACTGGATTCTACAGCACTAAACCAGAGATGGTTGGCTGTCCACAAGTGCTAAAGAACATATTAATATTGCAGAAATTCAAATTTTAGTTAGGAAATGTCAGATATAAAATTGGCACATGGAGTCCTATTTAATCCTTATTCAGCATATATTGGAGGATAACGTCTTTAATTTCATATCCACACTCCATAATTTCATTAGAATTTAAGGCCAAGGGAAATTATTCAATCATTCTGTATATAAACGACTCATTTCATCATTATCCTTGGACTGATCCCTTTTATACTTGACTGAAGCATCAGCCCCAGAAAAATCATATGTTCTTGATTTAAACACATCATGCGATGGAGAATATACCACTGCCCTTGGACACATGTTCCAGTGGTCAACCCCCATTAAAAAGGGTGCCTAATTTACAATTCGATTTGTGTGCTTTCAGATTGCAGGTGCTGGTTCTTATTGTACTTTTCTGATAAGCACCCAGTCTACCTATTCCCTACATCCCCTGCTCAGCACTTCTACACTGTTATCAAGTCCACTTACACTATTCTTCTCAAATATTAAATAGACTGAGCTCCTAAAGTCTCACACTGTAAAGATTTATTTTGAAAAAACAAAACAAAAACCAACAACACAAACAAAAGACCCCGACACACAACACATTTTGTGCCCCTCTCCTCATCTTCAAATATTAAAACCTTTTAAGAAGAGGGGCACCAAAGCCGCACGCCCCACTTCAGTGGCTGCCTTGACCCCCATTAAAACAGAGGTAAAATTAATTCCTCTTTTCCACTCCTGTGGTTTAACAGTCAAGGACCATAGGAGCCCTTTAAGAACACAAAATGATTTTTTAACAGCTTTCCCAGTCCTTTCACAAGCTGTCCCTTCCGTCCAGTTACACATTGCTGCTTCTTTTTACCCTTTTGGCTACTTCTTTACTGCCCTAAGCAACCCTTTTTCAGAAGGTAAAATTATGTTTCCCCAGACTTTACAAGTGTGGTCCTTACCACACCATTTAACTGCTTTACAAACATGAATTAACCAATGTGACCATTGCCATTCTAAGGTGTGATAGTAGTTGTGTATTTTGCAAGGCAGAGGAATTAAGATCACTATCTTAGATATCAGTATCTAGGTAAGCAGCTGCCAGCTCTGGTCCCTGTTCCCTCTACCCCTGCATTCAGATTCCCAGGACTTCTCCCCCGGGCAGCCTCCATGCCAAGAGGCGAGCTCTGGAAGCCAGAGATTTGAGCTGTTCACAGTCTACATGAAAGCAGCAGAGCGCTGTGCTGAGCAGAGACCGGCATGCTGGCAGCCAGGGGCAGACAGGACAGTGTCGATCCTGCTTCTGTCCCCACAGCACCGCGGAGAAGCCACTGTGGAGAAGAAAAGTTTCTGGCCAAGAGCTGAAGCCTGTTCACAACTGCACCTTCTGATAGAATTTCTCTTTTGGAGGTCCCACGAGCTGCACCAAGCAGAAAAACAGCAGCAGCCAAACCTAGAGGACAGAAGTCCTTCAAATTCCCTGTCCTAAGACTTTTTTTTAAATCAAATTATTTAGGTTTCCACTCTTGAGTGACTTGCTAAGATATTTATGTCCTGAGAGCGTTTTGTGTGTTTGCAGCGAGACTTGCCCCACACAAGATAGTTACTAGTTTCCTTTAGGAAACATGCAGATTTTACCACAATGCAGTGCAAATCTCTGCCTGAATTCCTATTCCTTATCTTCACTCTTCCAGAAGCCAGACTGGTCACTGTGGTATAGTGTGATATATGTAGGCTAACACCAACTGTATTCATTTGTGTATAATCCCTTTCTGTTAGACAGGTGTATATAAAGAGCTCCATTCACTGCTATCCCCTTCTTGTCAGAACCTCTCATGCACAAACCTGTATCTCATAAGCGTAATGAAAGTCAGTTTCATAGCAATTGTTCTATACATGCTTATTATTCAGACTGTATTAATGAATATTTTAACTGGAGATTAGGCTGAGGTGTGATTTCCACAAGATAAAGAAATAGATTTGCCATGCTCTACTTTATCATTGTAAGGGAAGTATGCCCCATAATATTATATTTCTCAATTCTTTCATATTATGCTCAGCAGCAATTCAAACTCTCTGGATAATGCAGGGTTACAAAAATCTCACTTTGAGAAAGTTGTGGACTTGCTGGAAGGCCTCTAAAAACCAGAGGCACAGAAAATACGGCCTGTGAGGAAAGACTGAGGAACTGGCTTGTTACACCTAGAGACAGGAGAACAGAAAGGACATGACGATGGCTTTCAAATAAATATTGTGGTGTCTAGGAAAGTAACAATGTGTGGATAGGATAAAGAGTCGGTTTAAATGTGGACGGGAAAAATTAAGCTGAACATTAAGGAAAGTCTAATTACTTCATTAATTGTCAGGATAGAAAAGCACTGAAATAAGCCATGAGTTTGTGGAGCCTCTGCTCACAAGGAAGCTAAAATGGGTCAGAGACATGTACTAGAATGGCAATAAGGCTCTGCCTGGAAATGAAGAATGTTTGGCAACTTCTTAGGCTGCCTCCCAGCTCTTTTCTATGACATAAAGCTTCTAACTAGGTTGTGGTTAAGTTCAGGCAGAACTGAATCTATCCAAGGCCAGAATAGCTGATTCACAGGGACTAGAACTAATTTCTACTTGTTCTCCATGGCTGCAAAGTCTCCTGAACCAGCTGGATGTTACCTTGGAGTCTTTGGAATCGAGCTGGTCCTATAGCTACAAAGCTTGTGGTTCACATGGGGGAATCTAAGGGGTATTTCACTATTTCAGGCCCAAATTGCTACCAATTCATTACCAGGGGTGGTAGAATTTGGCTCTTGCAATGAGAAGGATGAACCCTGGTAAAGCAAGCCCATGAACACTGTCAATGGGTAAGAAGGCTGACCCTTTTCTACCTTTATAGCAGGAGACTGTTACTGTTCCTGACAATGTGCAGACGAGGAAGGCGAGACAACTGAGAATGAGAAGTGAAGAGGGAACAGCTTTGCTGCAGGCAAGGAAGGTGCAGATAGAATTGGAAAGAGCTCACACCTTGCTCAAGAAAGCCACGTGGAGACATTGTGAACAATGCCCTGGAGATAGCCTTGAAGGACCTTTGTAACACAAAATGAACCTTCCACCAGCAGATAGCTGCGTGTCAATGAGGACTAGATCCCAATGGGAAAGTAAGGCTGGATAATTCTCATCTGTGACCAGAGGCAAGCAAGAACATCAGCAGAGGGACCCATGGCGAGCAGTCGCTGTCACAGGGCTGCCCCCTAAGAGGTAGTGCAGGAAGCCCATGGGAGGGGAGCACAGGTTGGCAGGTGTAGCAAGCAGCATCCCACATACTAGGGGGTAGGTGTACATATGCAGAAAGATGTATGTGGCTGTGGGAGACATCTCAGGCCTTCAACTATCCATCCAAAGGAGCAGCACAGCAGCACCACATTAAGATGCAGTGTTTAAAGGAAATGCAGCAGCTCCTCAGGAACTGATACTTGCAGCTTCTTAAAGACACTTTGCTGGCAAGACGATTTTACTAGCATCCCAGTCAGAAGGTCTGAATTTCTGTAAGAGAGATGCAGCATAAAACATACAAATCTGTCTCTTCAGATCTGAACAGGGCCATTCTGAAGATTGCAACACACATCTCAGGAGGGCTCCTGTAGCTACTGTGTCCTTCTTCCAATGTTCCTGTAGAAAGTTATCAGGTATACCAAAGGATGGTGTGTCCCAGCAAGAGAATCAGATGTGTCTCCCAGATACTACATCAAATAGATTCACACTAAAGCAGCAAAAATGGCACCTCACACTATGCTCCCTTCCCCAATTTTGCAACGTGTGCAGCTTCAAGATACTTAAATCCTTTTAGCTCTTAAAAGACTGAAAGGAAAAGCAGAAGAGGAAAGCTCACATATACTTCTAAATACTACAGAATGATCACAGTACTGCCCTGTCATCACTGGCACAGGTATGAGAAAGCACAGCCCCAAGTCCCTGAACAGACAAAGCAACTTTCATTGTCCATGCCTGAGGCAACTTGGAACAGATTGCTTGCAGAAGTTGCAGGGCACAATATGTTATCTATATGTGTTCTGTTCTTACCCCTACATTTCACTACTCCTTGAAGAAAGACACTATGTTAACATATGACCGGAAAAGAACACATTTTGCCTTATCTTTGTCAAAAGGCTATCAGGAGAGAGAAGGGAAGGAAAAAGAATAATATTAGTAAAATATAAATGCCTGAAGTGTTGCTCCTGCTCCTTTATCAAGTCCAACCCAAATCCTGGGGAAAAATCAGGAATGCCACCATTAACTTCAAGGAGACACTCTCTTAAACCCTCCGTGAAAAGGATGACATTTTCTGTGTCACCACGGAGTGGCACTCTCCCCACACATGTCCCAGAGGTAAAGCTGCAGGTTTTTCTCCCCGTTACTGAGATACCTATGAGCATAAATGCCACTGAGTAGACAGGCTTTTTAGAAACCACCAGTAACTGAAACACATGCAACTTGGAACCAGTAGACATAGTCAAACACCTGCTTTGACAAGCACAAGTATTAGCTGTTGTTGAAGTTGTTAGAAATCAAACAGTGGGAAAAATCTGATTTTAAAATTGCTGCTAAATATATTACTAGGATTTTTGTTGTTGTTTCCTGCCACTCTCTTCTCTGCACACTTCACTTACACTTCACTCCCTTGCACTTCAACATTCTGCTTCACCATTTTGAGGTCTCGGGTACTTCATGTCACTTCTGTTTCCCACAACTCTGGTAGCACCACTCTAAGCTCTGGAAAATCATTCATTCTCCATGGCTATCCCAGAGGAAAAGCTTCAAGGACTCTCAAGCAAACACACATCCAGCAAAACACCTCATCTAGATGCACTTCACACGTCGATTTATTCAAGGTGAGAACAATTGCGTGTTGACAGGAGCGTGGCAGAGAAACAGGACTAGGTAATGGGAGGTGATAGGGAAGTAGGAATGAGTTGAGTAAGAGCCATTCACACAGGCCTTCCTGATAAGCGTTGATTTTTCTCCTAAAGTGCAAAATGTCCAGGGACAAACACAAGCCTTAATCTTTGTGACCTAAATATTGCCCACACCTTGCACAGAGATAAGGTATCAGAGCTGATGTCTGTAATGATGCACGGAAAAGAGAAGCAGGCTACACGATGTGAAAAGTCTTGCTCAGCCTCCTAGCTGATCTTCGGACAGTGCCCATGTGCTACAGCAGGTGAGGAGCTGGTCTGCTGATGATAAAACATCTGTCCACCTCAACGCTTTCCTCAGGTTCTTTAAGCCATAGATTGATTTTATAGGATCTGCAGATAGCAAATGAGGTGTCTTTAGCCTCCAGTAAGACAGACAACAGCTGAACACCTCCAGCCAGAACAGTGCTCAGAAGTGTCCCTTGAGCACTGCTACTTCCTCCCTCCACCTTCGTACTATGAAAGGTCTCGTGACATGATGACAAGAGATGGCAAAACTGAGTCTAAGTAATGGTGAAAACATGGCAATAAAGCACACAGTACCTTCAAAATACAAAGGGAAGAGAGGTCCCCAAAAAGGGTCTTATTTGTTCCCAGCTATCTCTGATTAGTCTCCACCTTTGCAGCTGCCAGTTCAGATGAGCTAGGCTTGCTGCCAGTTACCCAAGCAGAAGAATCCCAGATGCCTACAGAGTTCAAAAGGATTATCACACATGTATGGCATAAATATCAGTGACAGCGATTCATCTGGGTGAGAAATCTCCCTCCACAGCCAAAATGCTATTTAGAGGCTGGGCCAGAATAGCGAATCCACAGGATTTTACCAAGGGGAACTTTATCTTCCCTTTTCACGACAGAAACTCAGATAGGAGAGCAGTATTTCTTAGGCAAGGCATTCCATTGTACAGGAGAAAAAAACCAAACCAAAACAACAAGAAAAACACAACAACAACCAAAAAACCCACCACCAAACAGCCTAGAAAATAAGGGGTAAGAACATTCATGACAGTTCAGGCCAATGTTTTCTTTGGAAAATGCTTGTTCTTGCATGGGGAAGACAAACAGTCAGTCCCTAACCATGCTCTTTCGTCTTTGCCATACTTCCCAGGTATGTCTCTTCCAAGCTGAAGATGATTTCTCATTCAACCTTATAGAGAAGCCATTACTGGAATTTTCCCATGTCTAGTATACTCCTTGAGGATGAAGAAAACAGCACTACATGTTGTATTCAAGGTGAGAGCACATGAGGCTTTCTCTAATTAAAAACCAAAATAAAATACACAAAAAACACAAAACACACACACACCACCCAGAACAGTACAATAGTGTTTTCTGATTGGTTCTTCATGCCTTTAACTTCTAGCATTTCATTTGCCTTTCTGCTAAGCTTGACCTGATGCTTTCACAGAGCTAACATAACACCAAGGTCTTGCTTCAGAGTGGTATGGTCAGCTCAAAGCCCATAATTTTATGAGTGGCAACCACTGTTTTTCTCTGCATGCCTCATTTCACATTTATTCACATGAAATTTCATCCACCATTCTACTAGCCAGCCATTGAGTCTCATAGGGTTTTTCAACAATACTTCACTGTTGACTATCATTTTTGCTGTTTGAATAACATAATTTTATCAGGAAAGCTTGAAATCTCCCTGTTCTCCCAGTTTTCAATGGTCATTCCTGAACATGATCAACATTACAGATTCCAGTACCGGCCCATGAAACTCCTCTGGCAACACCCTGCCATTGGGACAACTTTTCTCCTGTTTTCTCTTACCTTGTTTCCTGTCTCTTTGCCAACTATTTATGCTTCTCAGGATTTTTTCTCCTAAGCAATGCCCGCTCAGGTTCCCAATGAGGTATTTTGTAAAAGAACTTTGCCAGAAGTCCTATAGAAACATATCAGCTGTTTCACTCTTATCTATAATACATACTTTTCGAAGAACTCCAAGAGGTTTGCAAGACAAACCTCTTGCCTTTACAAAAATCACACTGACTTTTCCAAAACCAATTGTATTTATCTCATTGTGAAATATATATTTTTTCCATTATAGCTTTTACTATGATAGTTTACGTACTGCAGACACCAGGCCTACAAGCCTTCAGTGTCCTGGATCCTCCCAAAACCTTTTTTTAAAGATTGGTGTTACATCTACCCACCCCCCATGCTTCAGGTGCCAAGAAATTTTTAGGAGAAATGTTACACCCTGCCGTTGGTAATACACCTATTTCATCCTTGAGTTCCTCAGATCTCAGGTGAAACCTTCCAGTCCTGGCAATTTGTTAGCATTCCAGGCTCCTCAAATGCTGGATTCTGGATCCAAACCACAGATCTGTTTTGCCAACATTTTTATGTTCTGTGACAGAGCAGGGGAGCAAGCAGGTGCTATTAGCATCTTCACCAAGCAGTTGAGTGAAAAAGCTCAGAATGCAAGAAGGTCTAGTGAGAGATGGATATAAAGCACCATACACATCATCCTACACAAACCCCTCTCTCATCTCCTAGTAGGGGGGTGGACCTCATTACAAGTGTATCAATATCAGTCTACTCAATAAGTGACAGTGAAACTACAAAACATTTCCGCAGCACCAACCCATACCAAGGTCTCATGCTCCCACCATTACAAAGCAGTAGCAGGCTCAAAAGGGATACATTTTCAAGTAGTTTAATTGTCCACCCATTTGGTCAAATAAAGCCTTTTATTAAGTGGGTGGTTCTCTTGGAACAGATGATAACGCTCAGGTTAACCCTTCCAGCCTGATCAAAATCACATCAGATAGCGGAGCCCTGGTGCCATCTTTGCCAACCACCACACTGAGGTGCTATGACAAACTGGCAAAGGGGCCACATTTGAAAAAAGAAAAGCTGACAGAGATTGTGTTTATGAAGCCTTCACATTATGAAGGGCTGAAAGAGGACGTGTCGCTCCACAGTAGAAATGCAGATGGGAAGACTTCTGCTTGCATACCAAGACAGCTGGGGCAAAATTTGTGATGACAACACAACTTTACTTGCCTTCCTTATCCCTCTATCACCCCCAGACATAGCCACTATCAGCACAGCTACCACCATAGTCAAATGGCACAAAGACAGATGGTTACTTTTAAGCAGACATTTCATAAACAGGATGTGAAAGAAGGTTAAAAAAATTAGCAGTCTCACTGTGCCACCCCCCACTCCTGTGAGTGGGATTTCCTGCTGGTAGACCAACAACAAAACAGCTGGCACTCCAGCTGTGCCAACCCCCGGGAGCATAAAGCTGCTCGAGGTCCAAGTCTGTGTTTCACACCCTGGGAGTTCCAGGATGAGTCTCCTGGGTTGCAGGGAACAAGCAGCAGGGGAAGGGGACACACCAACTGCAGGGCATCTGCAAAGGGATGCACAATAGCCATCACACTTCAATACAGATGTTGCTTTTCGGTTGTACTCATGAGTGCTGCAGGTTTGGGTGCCAAAAGATGCTGCAATTAGAACATCTACAGCCTGACTGAAACCCCAGTAAAACCTCCAGATTGCATGACGGTTGTTTTGGTTTGTTTTTTTTTTTTCATCTTGGATTGTTGACTAGAAAACTTTTGGGGGCTTGAAAAGGAACAGTCCTGAGAAGCTGCAATGTCAGATAAGATAGACCAGAGACCTGGGCCCGACAATTTACTCTGCCACCTGTCCACAGTATTCACACAGGCCGCTGGCTTTGCCCAGCAGCAGGTCTTCAACATTTGGTGTGATGCCACCCCTGAGAGAAGGGGATGTCTCCTCCTCTGGATACATTCAAAACCCACCTGGACACATTCCTGTGCAATTTGTTCTAGGTGAACCTGCTTTAGCAGGTGGGTTGGACTGGATGATCTCCGGAGGTCCCTTCCAATTCCAGCCATTCTGTGATTCTGCAGGAGGTCTCTGCATTCAAGCTACTCTACTTTCATATCCCTGTAAGCTTTCTCCATCTTCCATGCCTATCCTCATTCTCATTGTGTTTTAGGAATTCTTTGCAAACCTTTCCTTCCTTTTTTCATACCAGAGGCTCTGGGATTTCTTAATTTTCCCGAAGGACTCTATTGGCCCCATTTATCTTCTCTGACACACACACTCCACGTGTCCTCTCATTCCTTTGTGTAACGACACTTTGTTCTCTCTGTTTCTTTACCAGAGCTTTCATTTTCTCTTTACCATGGACTTTACATACCCTGCATTTCTTTTTTTTTTTTTTTTTTCATCTCATTGCCAGAATCACAACTGTTTCTTCTGCTGAGAAGATAGGCTTCTTTTCCCTCTTCTGATCTTAAACAAAATCAGTGACTTTCTATCCAGAAATCGGTCCTGGATTACAGCTGATCAGATGCAGCATCCACTGGTAACTTGTCATAGACAGACAATGCAGAGATCAGCATCTTCTTGCTCTTTCACCTGGCTTCTTTAATGGCCAGATCAAAACCACTAACAATGTTACAGAAATGAACATAGAGTATCTGGGCTCCCCAAGATGTTCTCCTTAGTCAGGTGTTAGATTTCTCAGGGATTTCAATGGCTTGGGGTTTGAGAAACACGCTTTGAATTTTGACAGCAGCAGTGCTATTTCAATCACAGTAGAATTCCAATTAGACAGATATAAAAGATGTTCATTAGGAAGAAAATGGAAGGGAACTAAAAATCACAATTCTGCAGAAAAAAAAAAAAAAAACAACAAAACAAAACACTATTTTGAAACATATCTGTTTTGAAATATTGTCTCAGCCAAAGCAGGAAATGGAGTCTTTGGTATGTTATCCAGCCTTGGACCCTGCTATCCCAAGAAGAAAGGGGAGGCCAAGGGATGAAGCACAAGGACACATGTAAGTTTGAAGTGCCCCTGGATTGGTTGTGATACAGGGTTTAAATTAAGTAGTTCTGCTTTTGGAAAGTCTTGTGCAAGCAACAAGATTGAATAAAAGAAGCTTAGTTTTGTAGACTTTGCTGACTGTTTTGCAGACTGCTTGAAAGTTGAGGAAAGCAGGCAAATGCGTCCCTCAAAGCAGTCTCTTTTTCTTATAATTATCTCCTGTTCCCAAAGACCTCCTTCCGGGTTTACTAGGAAACAAGTAGCATCTGGGTCTTTGGAATCAAGTTCATCCCTTACTCCTGCAGCATTTTCTAAACTAATCACCGCAGCCTGGAAAGCCTGATGCCTGGTGTTCTGCAGGCCACCAGGAGACAGGAATGGCTCACTTAAAGTAGTCCAGCCAGAGAGGTGGTCAAACAGGCAGGGGCAGGGCAGACCTCACTGGCAGCAGGCACACATGTGGGAGCCCATCTAAAATTTCAAACTCCCTTCTAAAGGAAATCAGATGGAGATCAGGCTTGGGATTCATTTGCAGGGGAACAATTGGCTTTTCTTATCTGGCCTTCCATTGCGATAGCACACCTGTGACGGGATATCCTCCTCCTCATCTGTCTCTCATTCCAGATCCAAGACCTCCTCCCTCCCGCACAACACTGCACCATCCCACCTTCTCCTCTGGCTGCTCCCGCCTGTGCCCAGAGAGCCACGGCTTGGGCTCTTGCTGCGGCTCCTCGTTACAGCTCAGAATTTTCCATTGCCCTCCACAGCCCTCATGGTTATTATACTCTCATCACCTGGGCAAGTGAACTCAATCTTCACTTTTCTGATTTTCTATTGTCTGTTTATTAGATGGACCCTTTGTGAACTCAGCAGTTCACACTTTCCTGTGGTGCCAAGTGTAAAATTAATATTGACTAAAAAATCTGGGCACTTCTTTCTGGCCAGAGAGGAGACAATTCGAATTAATGGGAATGTTACAGTGTTTCACACCCACTGTCATCTTTCTGAAACCACCAACTCTTGCAGTTCATTTCTAATTGCAGGCATTAACTCTTAATGGGCCTTGTCTGTTCTGGGTGAGCGGCTGCCTCCCCCAGCCAGCCCTGTGCCCACATGTGCTGGGCTGCTGAGCATGCCCAGGACTTACTGGGTCTCCTCACAGAGGTGGTGGCATATCAAGCAGCTGCTTGGTTCTTCCAACTCCTTTACACAGCTGTCAGGCAGACAAAGTCATGGGCTCTTCCTCTTCACCCAAGGCAGGTGAAGGGTGTTTGGCCAGGAGCTTTGCTGGCACCAGAAGAGCCATAGCCCAAGCACTACTGTGTATGATGCTGCTGGTGAGATCCCAGGTTGAGCCAGCAGACATGTTTCAGGGCAAGGAGCTTGTTGTGTCTCCATGGGTGCAGTTCAGCTCCCAGGCTGAGAGGTGACTAGCAGTGACTGAGGGGACAACTACTGCCAACTGTGGTAGCTATTACCGGGAGGGGGTAAATGCCCTATTTGGTTTATAGCTGAGAACACAAACTTCTTTGCTAAATATCACCAAATAGCCTCTAAAGTATTAACTTCTGTTAGCTCAGAAATTACTGAGTGGAGAAAACCTCTGTCACTTGAATGCGGCTGCAACTCTTGGTGGGGACATCCATAACAAACCCTCCAGTTCGTGGCTCTGTCTGCAGACATTGCTCTGTCTCTGCAGAGAGGTACCAGTATTTTCTAACTGGCATCACTGACCCAGCACCAATGCAGAGCTCAGGAGACAGGACTGGTTAGCCATCTTGCTCTTGTACATTTTGAGTGATGCAAAACCACCACTGCTGTAAAATGCCACCTCTGCTATGGCAGACACATCCACGTGCAAAGCAAGACACTGAAGAGCTGAGTCTTCTGGTGGTCTTCCCTACAGCATGCACATGTGCCAATGTCAGATTTGTTTTAGAGCAACCCCTGGTCCATTCAGTCTTGAACAGGAGTGGAACAACTGCTGGGACAGTGTGTGCTGCTTGAGAAACAAGCGCTGTGTCCTGTACCTGCAAACAGCTGAGCACTGCAAACCACGAGTGATGGCAGCTGGGTCAGAGGAGCAGTTGGAAAACTGATGCCATGTATTAACCCACCAGAGAGGGAGAGATTTCTCTCATTCAGACTGACCTAGGATTTCAGAGGTGCTGGCAATCAGGTTTTTGTTCAGTGTACTTCCACAGGCAGTAACAGCTGAGTAATAGATTGGGGTTTTCTACTGGTGGATCAAAATCCTTCAAGGAGGTCAAGAAACACAGTCTGGGGAGGAAAAGAGGATTAGATAGATGCTGAACATGCAGCTATAATCTCAGGCAAAAGAAATCTCATTCCTGCATTCCTTGCACACCCCAACCCTTTACAGACAAGAGCTCTTTGCCAGCCTCTTAAAACACACATATAAAGCAATTATACTGGCATAACACCATTACCACTAGTACCTCTGTGCACTTCCACAGAAAGCAGAGGGGAGAGTTTAGACTTTATTATTATCACTTCAAATAGTGTTGCCAATATGAAACATTTGAGAAACACTGAGCTAACAAACAACTGATTTTTTTTTCCCTCGTTTTCACCACTTTGATTAACTGTCCCAGCCCAGACCATCCCTGCTAGAGAAGACTCCAGTTTCACTGCCGTTACTTTCAAAAGAAAGATAATAGTGAAGAAACTTTTGTTCTCTGATGAAACTGCACTGAACAAATGAAAGCAGCCAGATGTACAAGTCTCTCCTGGTCACATAAAGCACATTGTAGACTTTCAACTACATTACAAATGGAAAAGTGGTGCAGCGTTACTGCACGTGTGAGAGAATCGAGGCACAAAGAAGTGCTCGTCATATCATATGCCAGTGGATGACCAGGAACAGAGCTCCCACCTCCAGCCATGGCAGATAAAATAAAGAGTTCCCTTTTTTAAAAGGAAAGGACACATGGTCTCTAATGCTTCACCTGAGGATACTTAGAATAATTGGATCTAGACAGATTAAAGGCAAATGGCAGTTGCTCTGATGAATATAGTATGCTATATGGAGCTGCAAAAACTGTCAAAAGTACTTGATTTTCAGATTATACCAGCCGTAAAAAAAATATGGATCACAGAATGCTGTCAGGAGAGGACAGTGAATGCTTTCCAAATGAAGTGTCAGATTATGGCAGCTCAGGCACTAACAAATCAGTGCACATGATAAGCAGGGTAATGTGTAATGAACCCCCTTGCCCAGCACAGCTGAGCTGCAGGTGTACAACTGGATCGCAAGCTCAGCCAGAAGAGTTTGCAGCAGCACAGATCCACATCAGATTCTGTCCTTCCCTTCCTACAAAGGTGGAACATTTCCAAGTGCATGACTGGCTCAGTTTTCCTCACACCACACACAACAGTCGAGACCAACAGCGACAGGTTTTGAAATCCTCATCCTGCAGCTCACAGGAAGATATATAATAGCAAAGACACAAAGATAATAGCCTTCAGGCGGTATAAAGAATTGCACTTTACTCAACTAAAAATTAAAAACCTTGTCCTTCGAGAAAGATAGGAGGCTTTTCTTTGTCTTGAAAGATCTCCAAAAAATGGAATAAAGTGTACTTCAAGCTCTCCATTTATTTAAGATAAATCGACTCAAGGGGCAGATTCTTCTCTTATATGGACCCATACAACCTAACAAATCATATGAGCAAAATGGTGGAAGATGAGGCGAGGACAGACTGGCAGCAGTTACCCTGAGCACAGCTTCGTGTGGTCCAAGCAAACCAGTCCCGCTGCACACCTGGCAGAGACCTTTCTTTTGCCCTTCATCCCAGTGCTTTGAAACATAAGGAAAGTGAAGCTTTGAGAAGAAAGATCTGGCCCTCGTTTAGAAAAACATAACTGTCAGTCTTCACAATAATGTGTGAGTAGTGCCCAGGAATACCAAGCGAAGCACATGAGTGGGTGACTGCAGGACCAGACTGAAACATGCAGTTTGTATTGAAATGTAGCTTACAATACAATGATTTTCCCTCTTCAGATGAAGCCAAAAAAGGTAAGGAGCATCATACCTGTGTTTGGTATGACTATCAGTATTTAATAGTGTCAGCTGAGACTTGACATTGTTTCACCTGCTGATACTTGCCTCAGTCCTCTGCAAAATAGCCACAATGACAACTGTTACTGTGCTATTTGTATAATAAAAATGTAGAAGGTACATTTTACTTGGTGTTGTTTATGACTGTGATGAAGGTAAACTTCAATAACCGTTCAGTAATGGTTAAGGCATGCTAGAGTTTAAAGTTGTAGATTACAATAACCTTTAAAAACAAATTGTTTTCCTTTGCATTGCTGCAGGGTTGAGTAAAGGAAGTTAAAGTACCTTAATTGCATTTCCACTCCCAGTGTGTTTTTAAATCATGCTTGGACTACAATTCCAAAATTGCTAAGGCTTCAGTTGGAAGGATGTAGTCTGAACTGCAAAAAAGGGGAAAAAAACCTACCAAAAAAACAAAACCAAACCCAAACATATCAGGAAAACATGGGTGTTTCTGGAAATGAAATCTCAGTTTGGGTATGTCTGACATGCAGCAATGATGCAGTGCAAAGACAAACAAGTTAACATCCACACAGCACAACAAAGGACAGAATATCTCAGTTTTACCCAAAAAGCTATGCCAAAGCCTCCTACATCTGAGTAGTCCACAAATATTTCACCTTGGAAATCCTGCTTCCAGTTCTAAATAGCTCTTTGTTAGTTCATGCACTTCTGCACTACTATAAGCAGTGCTGACACCCCTCACTATGTGCTCTCTCACACATTTTCCCCTCCAAATCACCTACCAGCCAAAATTAAAACCCAAACACTGCAGGAAGGGAGAAGGAGAGACAGAGCAAAGTGCTCCTGTGAGTCACCATGGAGCTCTTGACCATGGAGTCACCATGGAGTTCTTGACACAGCCAGCTTGTGTCACATCTGTTGAGTGCAGCCCCCAGTGACTCATTACAAAGTTTTGGTGTGTTAATTCGGAGGGCAGAAGTTAATCTGGATTATACTGGCTGGAGGTAGATGCAGCATTTTTTGTTCCTTAAATGGGAGTGGCTGCTTCCAGCACTAGGGTACAGTATTAGCAAGCCCATTTCTCACCATGGCTTTTGGTAAGAGGTATGGGAGTGCAGTGCTCACTCTAAATTTGTGGGAAGTGGTTTGAAAGCTTTTTTCTACCTCCTGGGCTCACGTGTGATGTAGCTGGGATTTACAACCTCAGTTAACTTACGTAGGTTTTCCAATTTGCATCCGTTTTCTGAAAGATTCAAGCCTAAGGAAAGTGGATGCTAATGTAGAAGCCTGTATTTGGATTGGTGAAGCAGATAATCCAAGATTAATTTCATCTGACAAAAGAAATCTATTATTACAGTGTCGAACTCTGGTGTGCAGCTAGTAGCTCACAGCAAGACTGGAGATGCAACTCAGCACCTGCGTTCTTGCACACAGGTGCTATTTGAGAATGCCTGGGGAGATTAGAGTGATTCTGACAAGGGCAAAAGTCTCTTTGAAAGCAAGGCTGAGAACATCCTATCTTATCACCCGGCTTTGGGCTGGATGGCGCATTGAGCCTGTGTGTGATACTGCAGCAACTATGGAAAGTAAGGCTATGCTGGCCACTGATAGGAGGCTTATTATAAACACAAAGGAAGAACAATCCATTTCTAGCCTGGGTTTGAGGTCCTTCACCGAACCATACACAAGGATCTGACAGGGAGACCCAATGCTCTAGATCTCATACTCTCCCTTGCCACAGTGGGAAGCACAAGTTAGAAATCAGTCTTTGATACTCATATAAATTACACACCATGCAGGATAATACCAGATGGGTACAATAGTCCTTTAGAAAACTATGGAGCAGATCCAATTCCTCAAACACCTCTAGAGGTCTATTCAACAAATCTGCCACTTCAGATGACTCAGGTCCATTTTCTTTGTTGCTCAACACATCTCTCATTACATCTTCAGCTTTGGAGAAGATGTTACTGTGACTTTAGCAATTATGACAGCATTAGCTGCTCCTCTCACATTCAGAAGTGGTTGCTAGTGTGATCTCTATTTTACTGAGGATGTTTTCTTTCATCCATGTGCTCATGCAAAGCCCAGAGCAATATTGCCACGGCCCTCAGTCCCACCCTTGCATAAAAGAGCAATGCTGACCCCTAAGCTCCTGCATACATCAGAAACATGTATCTTTCACTGCTATTTCAGCTGGAGATGAAGAGAAGTAGATAAGAGTACCTACACTTCCTACACCCTAACATATGGTTCTAGTAAAATTTTTATTAAAAAAAAATAAATCACTGCATAGTAAGTGGTACAAAATGATAAATAGTAGACCAGCTCCAACTGAATGAAGTACACACACATAGAAGTTGCTTGAGCAGGAGGCTGGCTCTTACACCAGCAGTAAGACTCACTGTTCTGAGGGCTATTTGACACTCTTCCTTACTTTAGTCCTTCACTTGCAACAGTGGTATCTTCTGAGGTTCCCAAGAAGACCACTGAGTAGCATTCAGACTGTGCTCCCACTGCAGCACACTACTTCTCATTTGCTGTAAATCACTAACACCTATGAGCTTGGTCTGTTTACATGAGCTGGGCCTCTGGCTGTATTTCTTTCTACCATTTAAGTCACATCCCAATGTAACTGTCACAGCCCCTTAACTGTCTGCAGCCATCCTGCACCCACCCTGCTCCTTGTTCCCCAAGGCTTCAGCTTCTCCCCAGCTCCCACATGCCCTGGTGACATTTCCCCTCTACAAGGTGTTGGCACTGACCCTGGACTGCTGCATGCACTCTGTTCTTCTGTCTCTGGCTCAACACAAACTGCAGGGACACACAATGGCAAAAACTAAACAGCTGGATGTTATAATAACACATTATATAACTTATTAATGATTTCTCCTGCATACTGATCACAGTTGGTGACAGATGTTGACATTGCCATGGGCAAGGAAGCACAATAAGTGCTGCGTTTCTTGGCTCTGTCCTGCACCGGTGTGGTCGGTGGGAGCTGTGCAGCCACTTTCAGTAGAAGCGGAAAGAGGCCTGGAATTCGGGTCAAAGAGTTTTCTAAATTCTTCTAATGAATTCTAATATTGCTCCCAGCTTACAGTCCCAGAATGCTTTACCAACACATATTTTACTCAGTATTTTGTTCGAGGACCAGCAGTTTGAGAAGAGATGCAACAGATGAAGGCACTTTTCTAGCTCACCTCACTGCAAAACAGGCAGGGTGGCCTGACAGGGAAAAATGGTGAACGGTTCCCAGTCACTCATGCAACTCCATTTGTTACCTGGCCATTGGGAACTGGACTGTCATCCAAATCTCATGGCATCAGGGAAGACTGATTTTTAGTTACTGCATGTTGGTGAATGGTGAAAACTGAACAATAAGTACTGGTGGAGAAAAACTTCTGGTAGCACACTTCTACAAGTGAGCAGTTTCTCGAGTCACCTTCACTTACAGGACAACACTGGAGTGGTTCCTTGTTTTTAAGATCAGCTCCCACATACCACTGTGGTTTCTCTGCTTCACGGCAGCAGCAAGCGCACTATCCAGAAACCAGATGAAAATATCCATAGACAAAAAAAAATTACAATCCAGTGACAGGATGAAATCCTGGCCCAAATGAACTCACTAGATCTAAACTACAGAACAGGCCATCTTTGCAATTGACTCTGCAACCCTGGTTACTGGTGCAGACCATGGCTGCCACCTGGCATCATGCTGAGAAGATACCTGAACACATGCACCCTCCTGCAGCAGGACAACTTGGGCAGGCCCAAAGGGAACTTCTGAATCAGCAAGATCCCTCAGCATAGGTGATTAACAGAAAAGCTTTAATGGTATTTGTCACAGACTCTTAGGGCCCATTAACCTTCAGCACCCCAGTTCTGGCAACCTCAAATCTTTCAACCTTCAGAGTTGTGTAAAGCCTTCATGCAACATTGTGAAAGGTGGAGAATGGGACCTTTCCAGCTTCTCCTATGCAAACAGCTTTCACACTGGAGCACAGGATTTATTCATACCCATCTCCACATGAATAAATGCCAGACCCAAAGCAATCCATCTTTCAGACTGTGGCAGAATGAGCTGGTTCAATGACCTGTTCGGGTAGCAATTGCCCCTTGATAGTTGCAGTAAAAGAAAGTCCTATCTGATCCACACCCTGAAGGTGATTTGAATTCCCCATGCTAGCCTGAGAGAAGACAGAGTTATTAGAGGCTTAAGCCATCTGTGTTGGGGTCCTAACTCCTCACATATGCCCCGTGGTGCAGAAGGAACATCATGAGACATGACACTGTCTTCCTCCTGTCCAACCGAATCAGTCACCTTGGAAGAAACCACTCCTGGTGACATTTCACAACCACATAAAGATGCAACACTACCAATACTGTAATGATCCATAGGTCTCAAACCTTGAGAAAAGTCTCTTTCACACTGTGGAGAAGGTGACAGCTTAGAAAATAAACCTGGGAAATCCAGGAGAGTGCTGGGGAAAAGCTTTTAAAAATGACCCACAAAAGAAAAAAAACCACCAGGGTCTGATAGAGATCCTCATCCTTCCTGCGTTTGGCTTTTGTGTCATGCTAGCTCAACTCCTTGTCAAAACAAGTTCTGTTTTGCTGCTGTCAGCACAGTGGGCTTAACGTAGCTTAAGAAAAACATCTCACACTATTCTTCATACTTCATATATCATAACCAACAAGCCAGATAGCAGAAAACAAGCTGCTACTGTGCAGCTGATTATTGGTGATCATGTAGGCAGAGAGGCCCAACGATGGAAGAACACTACTAAATTTTGCTGAGATCTGGTTTTAGCTATACAGAGAGGCAGTGAGCAACAACACAGGGTGAGCCTTTGACTCAGGGAACCATCCAGACTGCCTGTTAACTACAGAAACACAATCCAACATCTTCAGCACTAACAACTGCACCAGAGAGCATCAGTCTGACAGGTCCCTTTCACACAGTACCTGTTGTTAAAGACCAACAAAGTTGTTGACCACACAAGGCATTTTTACATGTAAAGACTGGCCACAATAATTTAAGAGTCAGAAGAGCTGAGATGGAATAGATGATGAGAAAAAGTACTATTAAAAATGTTAAAGCGTAATTTGCCTTTTTGTTTTTTCCTTTCTCAAACAGTTTGGCTGCTAATCTAGTGGAGGCAATAAGTTACTCCATTCCTCTTAATTATCCTATATGGGCCAACTCCATTCCTATGTATGGTATCTGTCTCTGCACACACAGTAATTTAATACAGCTACTGGCTTCAGTCACAGAATGTTAAACAGTTACCTATCTTTGTTTAATTGCAGAAAATCAGGACATTCTCCTAACAGCATGGCAACAAGAACTTGGGGGATACATCCCTGAAATAACTCATGTCAATTTTCTAAACCATCAGCCATTTAATTTAGAAGAATCCCAGAAGATATGAAGATGATTTCCTGATACCAAGGTATTCCTGCCAGTGTTTCACTGTGAACCATGTATCTATTTTGTTTTGCATATCCACCCTATGAAAATATCTCATCATCATTTTCCAGTGATATCCATAGAGGGACCTTGTACTGCTCTCAGCAGCCAGCTTTGTAGTCTTCCTCCTCTCCGCTGAGATTTGATGGTTCATTTCCTCTGCCCAGACTAACTTCAGATTGTCAATATCGCCTTGCATTTCCATAAAAAAATATATATATATATATATATTCACAAAACATACTTATTTGTACTAAGAGCAGATGGTTCCTTATCTTGTAACTTACAGCAAGCCAATGGTGATAGAACAGGTTTAAACTACAGCTTGACATTATACACCTCTTCCTCTTCAAAGCTTCCATGCTAAATTCTTGGCCATTCCTTAAGACATGCTCTCTCCCCGCTCGTTGGTGAAGAACCTGCATGTAGTAATGAAGCTTATTTCTCAATGCTTTTCACAGGACTGGGGGCTTAGCATGGAAAACAAAGTAGCATCTGGCTTGGAAGGGATCCTCTGTGTTTCCAAGTCCAGCCCCTGCTATTAGTGGTATTCATGCCCTGTAGTTCATCAGCAACCTCCTAGACAATTAGTGTCTCCACTGTTCCCACAGGGGGAATGCTTCACAACTGTACTCTGATGGCTGGAAGCACTCTTCTCATATGCAGCCTGTTTGTTGAGGACTAGGTTATACAGTCTTCTTACGCTGGCATTTCCCTTCAGCTTAAATCACACGGTACCTTTTTACCTAGGATGTGTTAGTAGACAGCTTTCACTGACTCAGCAGCCTTTCATTGCTAGTTCCCCCATCAGCTCAGCTGTCCTCATCTCTCAAGCCAAAATTAGAAAGTGAGATGGGGAAGTGGTGGTGGAACAGGGCTCAAACATAAACCTTAATCCTGTTGGTCATGACAAACACTGACCTCGCTCCAGCCTGCTCACTCTGGTCCTCCAAAGGAATTTTAGCAGGTCTGGCTGTTGCACCAGAATGACCCATCTCAGTATCCCACTGTGAAAATAAAGTTGGCACAATGAAGTAAGCTAGGTGAGGTCTGAGAGCTACAAGGGCCTCTTGCAAGTAGGACCCAAGGTACATAGGAAAACTGGTGAACCCAAGTTCACCACATGTTTGGATACTGCAAAAGGAAACCAACCTGAGCTAAGGTACTGTGAACACCACACCAAACAACAGGCTGAGCTCAAGTACTCATGTAGGCCCAATTATCAATGGCTACCTAGACTTTCCAAGCAAGCTATGAATTTTCTAAACCCAGAAACACCTTATCTTGCCCACAAGAGGTCACATTGAGAGAAGGGGAAAAAAATGTTTTTCTCCAATCACCCTCTGGTTCCTCATTCCCATCTCTGTCCAGAAGTTCAGAAGCATCACAAGTATATAAAGACAAAAGCCTTGCTTCCAGGTGTTAAAGACCACTGAGAACAACGCTTAACTTTACTTCCAAGAAGAAGTAGTTTGCTTTAAGCCAGACCATTCCAGTGTTCCGGTTCAATGTGTGGCAACAAATGGCCAAGATGGTAGAACTGTGCAAGCTGTCTTCACCATTGCAAACAACAGGGCACCTCAGAGGTGGCCCCATTAATACATACAAACTCTAAGCAGCTAACTCATGACAGCACCGATATGCCCACGCAGACAGCACAGCCAGTCTGTTGTCAGTGTGCCCTCATTAAACCCCTTGTCACTTCACTGGACAGAGGCGATACGAGCTACCTGTCCTTCACACATGCTTGCTTCACCTCTTCTTCCATCCAGGCATTCATTAGGACACAGAGTGGAGAAAGAATTTATTGTAGGATTCAGCACATGCACCTTTGCCTTCCTGTTGTAGCTTTTTCACCTCGTGTCATGTCACGGAGAAAAGTCGGCTATGAAACTGTTAAATGCAGCATGCTAAACACTGTCAACCTGTAAAATCCCACTGGGCAGCTGCTGTACACGCTTATCTCTGCCCAGCCAGGCTCTGCCATCTCCTGGCTTAAAACAAATGTTAATTTTCCCCTGCAGAATACAGAGCTGGATTCAATCCCCATTCTTACCCCTTTCCTCTCACTCATTTTATCACAGTTTTTCTCCCCGCTCCTTTGCGGCCACATGCCTAAGGCTACAGCAACATCCTGACAGACGCTTGGGGCGAGCCAGTCCAAAGCTCTCCTGAAGGCACAGCAAATGCCACCAGCTTCCACTGGAGCAGGGCAAAGAGTCAGGACTCCTGCTGCTGATTACGGTGCCTCCCTTTCCCGTAAAATGAGCTGCCTCACTGCTAAAGCCTGTTTCATGTAGAGATCAGCCCAGTTGCACTATGTTACTCCAGATTAGAAACACTGAAGGATCCTGAGCAGCCAGCAAGGGCAGACATTAGTGGGGCACCAACCTTTAGTAGCCCTGTGCTTCAAGACACCTTGCTGTCAATATTAGCAAGAAGCCAGCATCCTGTTTTCCACCCACCAGAAAAGCTGTCCCACTGAGCAACACAGAGTGCAGAGCAAGTGAGGAACAGAAAAAAACAAACAACTTTTCGATCTTGCGGCATCTGCACCTCAAGCAATTCCTAAGCACAGTGATTTCTGTTCTTTGGATCATTCCTGTTTTCTTGGAGAACACAAGGCAGCAAATATCTCCAGAGTGAGCACTTGCATTGGGCAGTGGTGGTAACTGCACAAGCCTTGTAGCAGAGTACTCTAAGAACAGCTTGTTTCCTTCTCCCTTACATCTCTTTCCAAAAGTCACCATATCATCAATTAAATATGCCTACTTCTGCTCTTCCTTGTTAACCTCTTCCATCAAAGAACTGACCCAGCAAGACAGGCTGTACTGCAAATATTAACCCACATTTCAATCCTTCTCTTCACCTGGGGCAAGTGAGGGAACGGAAAGAAATACAACCTCCTGTCTCCTTGAAAAAGACTCACAACATTGCATGGTTGGCAGGAAAAAGGGCAACAGTCACACATGCCTGAAGTCACCCATTCTGCATGCAGCATCAGGTCATATCACACCTCCAGCTACACCAAGTTCCCAAACATTTGCAGTCACCCCTACACTTGGTCATGCTTAGTAGTTTGCACTGTGACAGAGCCAAGCTGAAAGAAGAATTTGGCACCAGGCAGCAGCAGCGCAATGTTTATATGGTCTAGCTGTGGCATTCTGAATTGCAATGACGTTATGCTACACCAAACAGCAAAGAAACTGCAATTAAGAGCTGGATGACAGGAAGCAGAAAGTTCGCACCTGCCACTGAGCCTTTCAGACCAAACTGAAATAACCCACTTGGATTTAATCTCTTCTCCCTAAAGACAAAGCCACAACTCGTATGTTCCCAGTTTGTTGAAGACAGACACGTGATCTTGTCAGAAAGCCAAAGACTTAAGTACAAAATTCCCAATTCCTGTTACTGTATCTGTCTCACATTGCCTTAGTCAAGTCACCTCATCCTTGTTACTCAGTCTTTCCCCCCTGCAGAGGGGGAGGTTTTCTTTCACCAGGCTCTACTGAGCTTCATTCATGCACTCGCGAATCCATCATTGCTACCAGAGGGTAACTTCTTTTTTTATTTCTTAAACACTGGAAGGAAGATATCATATTTACACACAGAGAATAAGCTTCTATCTAGGAAACCATCTGAGTATGTCATCCTACTGGAGGAGGCAAGAAAGAGCACACCTACAGCATGGAAATAAACCAGTGAGTACTTGATGTTCTCATCCAGATCAGAAAGAGAATTTCACCTCTCAGGCTTTAGCTTGCCTCTCTTTCTGTCAGGAGTAGACTCTATACACACCACCGGACCCATCTACATTTAGGTCTTAGCAAAGTCTGTGCTGCTACACAAAGAGACTTGAGTTTTCTTGCTACCTAGGGATGGTGAGTGTGTGCTGATTCCTTTAACAACCACTTTGAGACAAAGGAGAAAATTGGAGTGAGTGATGATAGTAAGCCAGGAGATGGAATAAACCACCTTACACAGAGCATCTCCACCTTTTCTGGGAAGTCAGGATGAAATTTTTAATTTCAATTTAGTAAGGGGAAGGAGAGATTGTGCACTTGGTGAAAAGAGTTGTGTGCATATGTGTATTCAACACGAAATAAAGAGACGCTGTTTCTGCAAGGAGTAGGAAGAGGAAGAAAGTGGTATTTGTAAGAGCATTAGTGCACGAAAAGCAGGGTTAATAATAGGGAGTTCCTTCTGTCTCAAAGCCATAAGAGTACCTGTGTTCTTTCTTATCGCAAAGCACTGTAAAATACTCATATGGAGGGTGCAATTCTGGCCCTGCTTTTGTTATTTTTTTTTTAATTGCACTGGTACCATCTCTCACCCACCTGCAAACAGCTTCCTCCCCTCTAGTTACCAGCGAACAGAGGAGACTGTCCCCTGTCACACTCTCTCCTAGCAAACAGAATCAGAGCCTTTAGCACTCAGCGTTTCAGCAACACTCTCCATGGCCTAAGAAACAAAAACCCTATGGAAGCCCAGCCCAATCCCTCACTAAACTCATTACTTGACAGATGTATGTGGAATCACTCACTGCAAGGGTGGGGAAGGGATTTTATTTATTTCATTTTCCTGCAAGCAAATTTGACATCCACTAAACAAACAAAAATTGGAACTGCTTCTGTTATGGACAACACTGGTGTCCAGCAGCGGGACGGTAGCAGTCACTTGCTTTTGGCTTTTCCTGAAGAGTTCTTACCTGACCCAGTAGGACAGTGGTGGCAAATGCTCTGTTTTCTGTGTCAAGCATAGATTTTAAAGTGCAGTTGTCTGTTCTCAGGTCCTGCTCAAATCTGTGCTTCTCTCAATGCTGGCAGCAGTGCCAGTTGCTCAATATCATGGCTCTTGAGAGCTTTTTAGATCCTGACTACCTTCAAATTACACTAGATATAAACTAATGCCCTGCTGTGTACTAAACAGTCATTGGCAAGACTGCACCTTTTGTGGGCAGGGCTCTACCAGGCAGCAGCCCAGCAAAGTCAGTCCCCCCTTAGCTCTGCCACTGTCAGTGCCATCCTTTCCCCTCCCAGCTCTCATCTAACATAGCTGTTTGATGAGAGTTTGCATTTTGGTTTGATGTAGTATTATGCTGCCATACTGTAAAGACAAATAGTTTTACTTCTGTCAACTGCTACACAATGGCTTGCTGCCACGCTACAGAAATTCCAGCAATCCTGAAGTCATTTTACTGCCTTTTGAAGACCTCAGTTCATTGCCTTAATGGGAAGACAACACTGGGGTATCCACAACAGAAAGAAAATGATAGTGGGATGTATCTGAGTTGTGTAACACACTTATTAGACCTTGTTTTCTCTCGCCGGGAGCAGAATAACACAATGATTTGTAACTTCTCCAGATGTGGAGTCCAACTGCACTTTGCAGAAACAGACCATCCCATGGGACAGCTCGCACTCCTACCACCCGCTGACCCTTTGCTCACCAGGGAACACCTGCAGAACAAAGTCTCAGGAGAGCTTATTGTTGCCATTTCTAATGTGAAATCAAACAGCCAGCAAGGATGCACCTCTGGTAGCTGAACTATGCATGTTCACTCCAAACACAGGTGGAACTTCAGACCTTTCATTGCAGTCAGGGCCACAAGGCTGACCCAGCTCTCCACAAGCTTTTGGGTGATGAACACAAGGACACCTGTGTCAGGTGTGAAGGGAAAAGTATAAAGGAAAACCTCAGTCACAGCTGTAACACAGAAGGCTCTGCCCCTTATAAACCCTGCAAAACTGTGATACCACATGGTGCTCTCTGGATTTTGAGTGGTCTCTACAGTAGACCTAGAAGGCATTGGGTGACAGGACGAAATGGGTATGTACATGACATTTCTTACAGGAAAAAGATTCTCATTGTCACTGCCATAACACTGCCAATCAGCAGTATCAGCCAGGAACGAATGCCAGGAAATACTGGCCTATGATCATACTTCTGCTGCAGAAACCCCTTGGTAAAGGGCACATATCCAAGGCACCTTCCTAGTATGTGCATGACACTGGAACAGGCACAGGCTGTTTTGTGGATGTGAAGCCAATGCGCCTGCACATCCACTTCCCGCATTTGGGCATCGAGGTCTGATACATGCAGACAAATGCAAGCACACACATTTTTAAAGGCTTTTTAAAAACTCATGTGTTTATACAGCTGTGAACAAGTCACTTTAATTCATCTAGAGGAGAAACATGCCATGGCCATGTGATTGCAAACAGTGAAGTTTCCTTGGCTTAGCAAATTACTGTATGTCTGTCGGACTGTGGCAACACATTATACACACCCTTTTAATTCAACTGTAATGCAGAATAGAACATTTTGCCTTAAATCACTGTGAAGGTAGTAGCTCTTCATTGTGGTGCTTTAAAGAAGGGCACTTCACTGTGCAGTAAGGGTAACAGTGCACATGGTCATTTGCCCTCTGAGCTGATCTTTGGAATCTTGACCACCTGCAGCTATGCAGCCTGAAGAGTATAAAATAATCTACCCATCTAGACTCTGGAGAAGTACTACCTATGTATGTGTGTTTGCTATCTCATTTTTTGATTTTTTCATACTTCTTGCAACTGATCTCTGTCACTTGGCTGGGTCTGATCAGCTGCACCGGTCATTTCAAGAAGTTCCCTGCATTACGCTTCTCCTTGGAACAGCAAAATGCAGTTTCATCCATACTGCCAATCAATCTTGAATCAAACTGCCAAAAAAGCTGCATGTGCTGCTCAGTTCCAAGGAAGAAAGGCAATTTGGTTTAACTCTATTCCCTCTCACCTCAAGCTAGTGCCCAATTAGAGCAACAGAAACCTAATTACACATGACAGCTGAACCAGGTAAATAATACCAGCCCAGCTGTGTCTGTGGCAGTCCCCGTTTCCTCATCTCCCATTTGGGTTATTAAAAGGTGTGAACATGTGTGCATACTCTACCAGTGACTCCAGATAGCTGAATCACTACAGTTAGGACATGACTGAGCCAGAAGGGATGGGGTGGGAAACGTTCTCCTTCCTGGTAAGCTCATTCAAAAGTTACAGAAAAATTACAACTACTGTTAGAAATTAGTAAGTAATATACTAAGTACAGCAGTTGTCTTTTTTCCCTTCTGCTAGAACTGGTTTTGGAACAGACTGAAACAAACACCACACATGTGGGTCAGCATGTGCCTAACAAGGCCAAGCTCTCACCTGGGAACTTTATGAGCTAAAGCAAAAACAACAACCCATTACCAAGGCTCTAGCCTGTGCTGTTGACCCTGTATGTTCCCTGACACTACTTCACAACTTAAAGAAAAAACAGATAGGGATTAAAAATGTATCTTTGAACCTGTAAATCCCAGAGGCCTAGTTCTTCTTCCTAGTCCTCCCAGAAAACCAAGCCACTTGCTCAGAAACATCTCACCAACAATGGTCACAGCTAGAAGCAAAAGGCCCTGACCATGATATCAGCCTTACTTTATAACCCAGCACTGTCCCCGCAGGAGCCAATTGCTTCAGCAGGGAGGCTGGAAGCAGCAGATAAGCCTTAGCTGGGTGATAGAGATCAGCTGCCTGGTTATCAAGGGAGTACAAAAATCAAACAGATTTTGATTTGGTAGTTACAGCTTTTCATATATCCTGGGTAAAGAAAAGAGCAGGAACAGGGAGGGGGAAGGAGGAGAGAGGAGTCTTTTCCAAGGTGTTATGATGCCAGATCTTTTTAGCAATGGATTTCTAGGTTAAGCAGTTACTGAGACATGTGGCTGCAGAGAACCACAGTCAGCGCAGGCGTTTGTAGGAGGAAACTGAAAGCGGTGGAAGAAAGGCAAAGCAGAGCACATTCAAAGGCTGCAAACCCTGCCTGAAGTAAGCAAGATGCAGTACAGCAATGATAATCACTCCGAACAGGCACAGAAAGAAAGAACAGCAGCACTGTACCCTCAGAGGAACACTTTCACAGTATTACAACTCATCCATCCAACTCGGGGTGATACGTTAACTAGTCCTTCCCTCAGATGCAACCCAAGCTTTGGGCTGCAATGCCAACTATAATGTCCATTGGCCTCCGTGCCATGTGTCCAGCTTCATAACTCTTGGCAGGAGCAGATCATCACCATGCGATTAGATCGACAAACATCAGCTCTGTTGGTGTTTTAAGTGCAGAGGCGGGCAGATGAAGGTAACAGACTGGAATTCAATGCCAGCAATAGAACAGGCAATGGGTGGCAACAGCCAGGCAGGCAGAGATCAGTAGACAGCGTAGCACAAAGACAAGATCCTTCTATTACATGAAATTTGACCCAGTAAGCTTGGAATTGAGGCACAGTTCTGTTATCAGCAATGACAAGGTCTACATTTGTAGATCTCTCTACATTCATCTAAATATTAGCACCTCTGGCATAAGCTTCTAGTCAGAAGTTTTAGAAGCTGAAGCCATTTTAGTTATGAGGAATCTTTTGTATAGCATTTAAAATACTATTCTTTAACACCAAATGGCTTGCAATTAGCTTTACAATCAAAACCTATAGGAAATGAACACAAAATTTTCCCTGGCATCACAGGATCAAGTGCATAAACAAGGCCAGGCCACAGGACTCCTTCTCGTGGTCCCTTGGCAGGTGCCAGCAGACAGTTCAGCCACAGAGCCCAGCGCTGGGGGAGCACAGGGCACACCCCTGGGGACAGCAGCCAGCACCAAGCACAGCTGGCACCTGGACCCAATGCCACCCGGTTAGGCACAAACAGGGAGACAATGTCTCCACTGCACCGAGAAGGCTGGTGCTGTCATGGAGTGAGCTGAACTATTCTTCATCTTCAGTGAGCTACATGCTGTATTTGCACTCCTGTAATCTACTTCCCAGTTCCATCTCCACCTCTGTTAATTACTGTCACAGCAGGAGAGTTTCTGGCACTTCAAAGAGTGGCCTTTCTTGTTAAGGAGGAACCTAGGAGGGCATGGCAGGCAGCACTACAGGCACAGGAACCACAAGAGATGCTCTCTTCTTCCTGCAGGTCACTGGTGGTGGGTTTCCCCTTGATCAAAGCAGAAAAGAAGGTGGAAAAGCTGCAGTAACTGGTGGGAGCTGCCAGCCTTCAGGTCTCCACCCAGCCCCCCAGAAGAGGCTGAGGGCCATGGGCCAGGGATTTCGGCTGTACCAGGAGCATCAGACATCTTGTCTGACCTTTCCTGGTAGGCACACCACAGGACAGAAGGGTTGGCTCTGTCAGGAGCTTCAAATTATTCCAGGCTCTCCTGCATCTAGTTGTTTCCAAGGACATTGCTAGTCCCATTTCAGATATATCTGCTATTGAAGCAAACCTTAACTCGGCGTTCGCTGCTATCTTATATAAATCTGGCTTTTGAAATAACTGGTCCTCTCTGAATCAGCTGAGCAAGACCATGAAATCCTTATGCAGATGAATCTGCTCTTTTCAGTTAGGACCTGCTTCCTAGCAGCCTTTCCAGACTCAGATTTTAAGCACTTCCTATTGAACAAAACCAGTTATTTAAATGGCAAAAAAAAATGTAAAAGCAGAGCTCTCTATCTCCAGCTGATTGTCTTTGGAAACACAGGACTGGGAGCTGCTGTCCCAGAAGACTGAGCTGCCCTTATCTGAGGCAGTCTGTTAAAAGACTTGGAATCACTTATTAATTTAGTGAAAGCTCCTTAATTTTGATCCTTTGTCTGCGTTAATTGATTTGCTATCAATAACCTGCATTGATTAGGCCTCCAGACCTGGCAGCTGCTGAAGATGAAGAGACAGACTCTCTTTCAGAGCAGGAGTTCAAAGCCTGAAATGATTAAAAAAGGCAGCACCAAAATGGCTGATAAAGAAAAAGGTGTCATTCTTTTTCAACACAAGCATGAAACCATGTGCAGTTAACTCTTTTGTACCTAAAATATGCTCAGGTCTAAGGTATTTGTATAACCTAGAAATATCTGTTAGATTTACTCCACTTCGCCATTTTAATTAAAATATTACTGATGCACTGAAATACCTGACAGGATGAGAGCTGAGAGAAGATCTTATCTGCTTCAGCCACAAAGAGAGCTCAGGGAAAGCTACCTGATCCAGGGGTTGGCTGAGGTAGCTCTCTCCGGTCCCTTCCAGCAGATGGCAATGTGAAGACCAGTTGAGGAAGTCAGATTTCATTTGCAGCAGATCCAAAGCAAATGCAACAGTAAAATTTAACAGTCATCAGTTAAAATTTTGACAATAAAGTTTTGAGTGCTGAGAATGAATTGCTAGTGCAAGATGCCAGGAAACCATTAGCAAAAATAGCTACCTGTCAGAGAGGGTCCTGTCACGCAGCTCGGAGTGGCTCTCAGTTCAATATCTACCTTGCACAAGCTCCAAGGGGGTAGAAGGTATGGATGGCTGCATACACTATTCCTCCAACATGAAAAACAAAGATATTGGCTAGGGAGAGCTCTCTGGCCATGTAAGAAAGGATGTTTCAAGATACACACCAAGCACAACAGTGGGAACACCTCAGCTACACCGTGTGCACCTAGGGAGAAAAGAAAGAAATCATGGCCAGCACACACAGCGAGGGTGTCAGGTGGCTTTGTCTGCTTCAGACTCCAAATCTCCAGTAATAGCTTGCTAAACAACACAAGACCAGGTATTTGCTCTAGCCCAGAATCTGAATAAATCCAGGTGGCCATTGTCCACCAAAGACACCTAACTGATCTTTGAGACATCCAGCTATCGTAAGAGCAAGGCAGTGTGGCTGGTGCTTTTTCACCCCAACTGTGCCAACATCTCTGACCATCCCCTAACAGCACACCTTTCTCGGCCCACAGGTTTTCCTCTCAGAACACATTTCACTGGAAAAAAAAAACCCATGTCACTCCTCTTCCAGTTTGTTCGGTGGCAGCGCAGAGTGCAGATGAGGTATGCCGCAAAATAGTTTCTGCCCTGCAGACCAAACTATCAGCTGCTGGTCCAGAAGCATCATATTGGACTGCTTTTTGAGACTCTTACGCAGATGTAACATGAATTATAACTCATGGATGAAATATGTCCTGCGTGACAGCTTACCGCATCAGCGCTTCCAGTTCACGTGGCAGCGCTTCTGCAGAGGGAACTGACACAAACGCAAATTGTACTGAAGCTTCTGCATTTCCACTTTGACAACAGCGTATAGCTACCAGTGCTCTAAATCCCTTCCTATGCATCTTTGCCTCTCTTCCTTATGTGAATGTTTTTAATATCCCTCAGCCCTTCTAGCATATTATTCTAGTCCTTCCTGTATTTTTCTCCCTTCCCTCTCTGCACACATCACAAGTGGGTGCCAAATATCCCTGCAGCTGCAGTTGCTCGTCAGATGCTGCTGTCCCACCCTCCTGTAGGTGTCTCATGTTTATCTGCTGTACGTCCTGCCCATGTCCAGAAATCCCAGAAAAACTGATGAAATTTTTAAGTTCTAGCCATACAAAATTCCTGGGAGAACAAGGGATGTGTTGTCACCCATGCTCTGGTCTCACAGCCCAGGAGGGGGCAGTTCCTGAATCTTCAGGCTCATAAGCAGCTCTGGAAATGGTGATTTAGCAGCTACTTTCTCCCAGAGGCCCAACCTATGGCACAAAGCATAGTGTACTGGCAAGAAGGCACCTTCCTCATCCCAGAATAACCAGCCTAGTGTAATTAACTATCCTGTATTTTCTAAATTTCCCTTCCTTTTAGTATGGAAGCAATGTCAGCCTTTGTGTCCTCCACAAATTAAACATGAATAATGGTTAGGACAGCTGAGCGCTGGAATAGATTGCCTTGGGAAGTTGTGGAGTCTCCATCATTTTAATTTTTCTGAGCAGGCTAAAGAATCATCTGTCAAAAATGGTTTAAGTATTAAAAATCGTGCCTTGGGGAGCAGAGGGAAAGGAAGAAATGACCTCATAAGCTCTATTTTCTATTTCTGTAATTTAAATATCTCCTCCGTGGTCTCTAGAAATTCCACTTGCCCCCTCGGCTGCCACAGCACACCTTCCCCGAGCCCGTGTGTTTCATGTCCGTGTGTTACAAAAGCTCCATTTTCCAGCAAGGGTGGCCTTCTTCATGCCATGGTTCCGGTGATCCCTTCACATTAGTTTCCCACATTTACAAAACACTGAGGGATGGAAAGCACAATGCTGCAAATACCTCAAAATCTCCATGTTTTAAAGAGAAACTTTATTCCTACTTTTAACACATGACTAGTAGATCAAAGTAACTGAAGGCTTTATCTGGTATCTCCCAGATACTAACACTGGGCGTACGTATATCACGGTGATGTGCACAGTAGGAGAACCGAGGGAAGTAAGTTTTTTCCACCCACATAGAACAAAAATAGGTTTTTATTCTGAATGACTATTTTAGACTAAAAATAAGAAAGAACAAAAGCAAAGGCTGCAGGAAGTGGAGTCTGCACCTACTTACTTTAAGATGCTGCCTTGACTTTTTAGAAATTTAAAGCTGCAATGCACAGAAAGTAAAATCAGATCAGTGACATTATATAGCCCACTATTTCCAAATATCAACCCAGGATCTTAGAAGCAATAAAGATTCAATAACACTTCACAGTCTCCAGTTATGAAAATCCAAAGGGAATAACTGTAACAATTAAGGACAGATACAGATATGTAATATACATTGCACAGATGTTTTATTTCCTTGCAATTATATATATGTCCTCCAAAAAAAATAAAAACCAGCCTTCATTAACTCAACATTACAGTTGTTGTTGTTGTATATTCTGCATGAAAAAGAATCAGGAAAAGTGAAGGAAAGCACTCATCAAGATAGCATCAGCATCCAGACTAATCACATACACATTCCACCAAATTAATTTCTGACATGTTCAGATACTGTCCTTCCATGAGTAATTATTACACAAATATTTCCAGTGTTGCCTCTTCAGTCTCAGAAGATGTACCTAAAGTAAATACTTCTGCATGAAATTAGCAGCCTTATTTTACTCACCTACAGGTAAACAACACATATTCATCCTTTGGGGAATACACACATAATATAATCATTCATGGATAATCCACACCAGCATGTGCAAACCTACTGGGAAACATCAGTTCATCATCAGTTAATGATAAAAGCACTGCTGAGGACACAGCTGCTGATGCAGACTGTTAATTCCAACCACAGCACCTAAAGATTGCTCACTAGGACCCACAGGCAAAAGAGCGATAAAACAGTAGGTTGTACTGAAGAGGCACCCAGCCCGGTGTGGCTGCAGGAGGTGGAAATATGTATTACCCCGTCAACATATTAATACCATCCAACACCACCAACTTGCTGGTAGAGAGCAATAACTGTGTCAGCAGTGGGCAAACGGAGCCACAGAACATGCCCATTTTCTGATGACCAAAGGCAAAAGCATCCAGTTTCATCTTCAATCATTTTACTTATTGATTGATTCTCTCAAACTGTACACCAGCAATTCTCTCTGTTTCAGAGGGAAAAGAATCCCAAATTCTCTTGTTCCTGGAAGTTTTCTTTTCCTGACCCAAGGGGGAAATTGGAGGGATATAATTTCATCTGATAACAGCTGGTTTCCCTTTCTTGGTACCCCACCTGGTGTCTGGAGAATCAGTCAGTCCAGAACCAGCCTAACCCTTAGCAGCATTCAGCTTTAATAACAATTTAGCTTCAAGACCTCTGGCTGCTCAAAGACTCACAGGCAGAGCAGCAATGCACACTATGTTTATTTTTCCTTTCCAGTGGGTGTTTAAGACAGCCCACAAATATATTTGGGTACCTCAGTTTACCTTGAGCTGCAAAAGCAAGGTAGTCAGCTAAATACCATACAGCTCTGAGCTTGAACTTCACAAACAGTATGTTTTTGCAATTTTGGCAAGTGATAGGAAAACATAACTTCCAGTTCTGATGAATAATCTGCTTTGAGCTAAAACCCACTTCTGAACTGCAGCTTCTCTAAGCTTTAACACTAAGGGATAGACCAGCAGAGACTACATTTCAACACACACATTGGTAGGGGCAAGCACTAGGATGCAGATGATGTATTGCTGTTGCATCAACTTTTGTTTGATTAGTGATTAAAAAGTAATCACCTCCCAGCCCCAGAGATGAAATCCAGCAGAGTCCTTCTGAAGTAAACACAGCATTTACACATATTCCTCTAAAAGCTATAATATATATCAGTCTCCGAGCAGTGTAGTCTTACTAGTCTTTGTATATAGTTTGATACTATCCCCATGCACTGCTCATTAGGCACTAAATTATTTGAAATGAGAAACCCCTGTCATCCATACAAAAAAAATCTAACACAGCTGTCCCTCACTTAGCAGATGCAAAATACTGCCACAGTAAGAGGTAATAATAAAGGTACTTGATTGGGTTAATGGAGTTGCATATGGTGGTGGTGTGGTCCGAGACCATCCACCCTCAGCTTCAGTTTCCTCTCATATCAATTCTCTCCAAAGACTGGAGGAACAGTAGCATAGAAAGGGAAACATTCAGGTTTGTTAGCAGATCTGACATTTTGGGATAAAAATGCTATTGATCACTGTCACTGAGACAAGATCAATAAAAACTTATAAAGATCACATTTTCTAATGTGTACAAATTCCAAGAAAACACTGACAGCCATACCAGCATCACAATACTAAACTAAATCCAATGCTTTTCCTCCCCTGAGTTTCTACTTTTGTCTCTTCATCCAGCATAACAGAGCTTTCAATGGAGATGTTGCTGGGGATCCCCTGTGACTGTGTGCACTGATGCTTTTCACCGACTCCAGCAGGGTGCTGCTTTGTACACGCAGGGTTTGGGATATGGAAGGTTTGACAGGACAGGCAAGCAAAGGAAAAAAAAAAGTGCTCTGCTGTGATCAGTGCTTGGAAGTGAGGGAAAGGGGTGGAAGAAGTGAGAAGACTACAGACTGCATGGTACTATACATTTCCATATTTGCTTTATTTCTTGGCCACTCTGCAATTAACTCATGTTCCTGAGTACTCTAGGTCTCACAATTGGAATGAAAAAAAGAGTCTTCTCACTTGGGTGCTTATGCCTTTTCTTGCTGTAGGTCCTTGATATCAAGACCCATCTGTAATGAGGCAAGAAGAGTTTCCTTTGTCTCTTGAAAAAAGCACCATTTCCTGCATAAACCCCCATCCCTCTGGAGCACAGGAGAGAGGACACTGCTTCTGACAGCAGCCTCCAGACTCTTAGCAAAACCCAACCCCATTAAACCAACACAGCTCATCCGCTGTCCTCAAAAGGCTGCTCCCTCCCTTAGACAAACAGCCTGCCGGTCAGATGAATATGTTCCTGTATGTGTTTATTTTTAGGGAACAGCTAAACTAGTGACATCAGTCTAACAAACTGTGTATCCATTGCACTTAGAATAAATTCACTAGAGAGGAAAGGAGAATGATAAATCAATCCAAGCAAATCCCCTAAAACGGCATTGTCAAATCTCACCTATTTTATCACAGGCCTAATCATATCTGAGCCTTTCACTAAAGCTCCAGTGTGTGGATTGCATAATCAAACAGCAATTTAATTTTTAAAATGAAGTTATAAAAATTAAATTTTGGGAATACTGCATTAAAAAGCAAATAATTAAAAAACCACACCAAACCAGAATGTGTATGCCTATTATGCTCAAAAAACTAAATACATATACTTCTGTGGTTTCTATAAATATAAAATGTCTGATACTTACAAACATATAAGTCGGCATGTTGATTTTAGGACACCTAGCTTACAATGTTTTGATGCAAACACCTGCTCCAGATTAGTATTGCTATGAAGCCATCAATGAACTGCTTTTTGTTCTCAGGGCACATTGATACCTCAAGTACAGCTTAACCTCTCTTAAGAAAATAGTCCAAAGCAGAGCAAAGGAAACCTGTTCACAACTAAATTAAATAGCAACCGTTTCCAGAGCACCCAGAGAGAACAAAACAGTTACTCTTGGGAAGTGAAGGCTCAAGATGGTGCTTGAACAAATAGCCTAAAATGCCAACTATGCACATGCTTATTATTTACATCCAAACTGGTTGCCATGCCTAATATTTCAGGAGACACATTTTGCAGCTGTAATACAACTGGAGGAACACCCTATATTTCACCGTTACGAGGTACCATAACAGCTGAGCAACAGAGCACTTTCTATACATCACATTCAAAGCTGGGAAATACTTCTTTTGTTGTTGTTTGCTGCAAACACGCTTTTTCTTGTCTATAAAAACAGCAATAATAGTGATGCTTTACACAGCTCTAGAACCTCATAGCCCTTTCAAGACACTCAACACCTCTTATAGCTGAAACTGTCCTGGCATCTCCATAGTTCAGCCAGTGAGTAGAAGATGAAACACACTTGCGGGAGAATTAAAGCTACAACTTAGAGTTTCTGGCTGCTGGGGTGCCCGACACTGTAAAATGTAGTTATTTTCTTATCTTTACACAGGTGCCATTTATCACAAATTCAGAAGCTTGGTGATGAGAGACAAAGATGATACAACTGCAAAAAACATTCTTAATTTATAAAGAACATTATAAACATAGCAAGTATTAGGATGTTATGAGAAGTTTTTTCACTTTAACCTGGGTAAGGGGCAGATGTACTGCCAAAATAACACTTGTGATATTATTTAGACCCCTATAAATAATCCCAGGAAACATGTTAAATTAAAGCAGAGCAGCCCACTACCCCCCTTAGCAGACTATACATGACCACAAACCAGGAGCCTACAGGCTGGGGAACTTCAGAACTTTGGTCTCTGTGTCCTATTTTTTGTTGTATATTATTTCTGATACAAGCAAAAAAATACCCAATACAAACCAAAAACCACCAAACAAACAAAGCACCATTTCTTTAAGAGCAAGTAGAGGAGAGCAGCAAAGCAGCTAAAATTGCCTACCAGCGAGAGAGACAATACAAAGCAAAGAGCAACCACTCGCCAAACAGCTACTGAAGGGCTCCAGCTTCCTTGCAGTGCTGCTTTTAAAGGGTCAGCAGGGAAGGGCATGGGGGGAAAGCAGCACATCCCTCCCCAGGACAGCTGTGGGGGAAAAGCAGGTTCTGAGGAGGCTCCTTGTGCATGAGCAATGCATCATGCAGTTGCAGCACATGCTTGGTCTTACAACTTGCTCTCGGCAAGTTGTAAGAGCTTCCCTGAGCGTTGCTCACCCATTATATTAATTTTCTGAATCCACAGTCATTTTATTTGATGGGCTGCAGCAGCAGAATGACTCCGTGATGAGATTGCTCTTTTAAGCATTAAATGACACTGTAAGAAAATGTACTAGAGGTGGAAGCTATTAATAGTTAAGTCACATACACATTCTTTAGATACTAAAACAGACTCCTGGGCCCTCTAAGCCAAAGGGAGAATCACCTGTAGTTAGTATTAGCAGAAGATCCCTTTCTGACATGATGTCGCTACCTCTCAGTCACATGTGCATCAATTGCATTTCTACACAGTCATTAGATCTGTTTGAGTCTAAGGTCACCCACCAAGTTGCTTAAAACAGTTAGCACCGAAATCTGCCAGGAAGACAAAAGTGAAAAACTATTGCTCGTTCAGCAGCTTGGCCCAGATTCAGCTAGTATCTGGCAAGACAGAAGTGTAACACTCATCCTGTAAGAGTGCTCTGGTCTGTGAGTTATGCTGCCTTCATGTGATACTGTACACTCCCTAAAAGGCAAATCACTACATCAAAGCCATTCTCATGTCGGCATCGTGTGCACCACATCTGAAAGGCTGGTGCTTACAGTAACAACATGAAGGTGCTGAGTTCCAAGCTGTAAAAAGCATACCTGGCTGCAGCCGTGTTTTATCCCTTCCAGAAAAACCACTTCAGCATATGAAGTGTTTTTATTGTTTCACATTCCCAGGCAAGAAAACTGATGAACAACCTGAAACCAGACGGGCAGTTGGAATGGTTAGCAGATAGAACAGAAGTGAGAAAGCAAGCAAGATAAATCCCTGTGCCTCTGGTAAGGGCAGTCAGAGGGAAATCCAAGAGTAGCGTCTGCTAGCACCACACAGGCAGCGTTTCCCTGACAGGTTCCACAGCAAGCACGTGCCAACAAGTATTTTCTAGTTAGCGACAATTTTTGCAACATCTGTTGCTGTATCATTGGAGGATGTGGAGTCAGCACCTTGATTAACAAGGCAGCCTTCTGCCATCAGCCTCCACTCCACCTCAGAAGCCTGAGGACAGCCACCACTAGCACAGAAGCTGATGCAGGCCATGCCAAAGTTTGTCAAGACCATATAGCACTCGTGCATTCCATTTAGCTGGGAAGCATGTTGAGGTGAAACAGCTGACCCCACATCAGGCAGTGGCCATTTGATGGATTCAGCATAGCTGGCACATTTCAAACTCAAACATGGACAGAAACGAGAGAGAGTTGTCAGCAGCATCCTTGGGGCTACATTTCAATGGTCACCTCCACACCTCCTTTCCCCTCCAACCACGATTACACTGTTGTCTGATCAGGGCTTCTCTGGGAATGTGTGGAAAGGTCAGTTGCCCATTTCACCAGCTCATCTTCAGCTGAGTGCCTCTGGCAAATGCGAACCTCTGACTGTCCTCTGTCTTCGTTAGATGGTTCAGGACCTCACATGTCCTTCCTTCCCCTTAGCAGATGAACCCTTCATGGTCTCTAACATGTTTCTCCTTATCACACCTCCCTGAGAGGGACAGCTCTAATCCTCTTGGAAGACAGGACACAGAGACTAAAGGCAAGTTTTAAAGGTCCTTAAGAAACCTATGGAAGCAGAGTTGACTGATACACTTTTCAAACACATGAAAGGCACAACCTCAATTCAAATCACTGAACTGAAAAGCCCTGAGGAGCCCATTTCATTCTGATTGATTTCAATGGGAATTAGATACTGTTTGTTTCTTAAAATTGTCATCTCTAAGCATCTAAAAGCCTCACCCTCAGCATCTTGTCTACAACATAGCAGGGAATGGAGCTGGAGTTTTCCAGGCATGAGGCCACTACTCTAGTCGCAGGTCCCCTTCTTAATTCTTCCTTCTTTTTTTTTTTAAGCTAAGTCACCAGCCAGCCTTCAAAGGAGGTATGTGGTACCATCAGGTTCAAAAGTTACTAGACAAATTCAAGAGCAGATCCACAAGGAGATACTGAAAACTAGGCAGGGAGGTATCCTCTAGCACCCCTGATCCAACACTTCGGAATGCTGTGGTAAAACAGCAGAATATGCCAAGGCTTACAGGATCCCCCGGAAGAGCACATCATTTCACTGTGTGGGAGACAGAACATTTGACCAGCTGGACCATCAGTTTGCTCCAGGAAGGCATTTCTCATGCTTTGATGCTATTATGTCCTAGGCAGTCTGTGCTAAGTGCAGTGTAAATGCGTCGGTAGCCCACACTGAGCACCAGCTCCTGCCGCTCTGCAGTCACTGCTTCTGCTGCACCTCCCGTAGCTGGACCCTGTGGACCATGAATGACGCAGTTGCCATTTTGCTCTGTAGACTGCTTTTTATCCTGACCCCACACATTTTTAAATCGGAGTCTGAGCTGGTTATCTTCTTTTGAGCTATTTCATTGCCACAGGTCCAAACCCATGAATGTGCTCTGCTTTCTCTTTCTTCTTCGAATTCTTTTGCTTTCCATTTTTTTTCCATCACAGCACTGTTATTGTGGCAGTGGCTGGCATGATTATTGCTACTTGCTCCCAATCCGCCAATGGCAGCGTAATACCTCTTTAATTGGGTATTTCTCCCTACCGACACTAATCTCCTAACAAATGCCGATGCCGTGTTAGATGCTGTGTGGGGATCTCTCACCACTATCTCTTTAAGCAGGCAGTTGTGTGTGGAACGGATGCATAGTCACTCAGCATGGATGGATTTGTCTGAGTCCCTGTCAGCTCCCTGTTTTTGTCACGGAAATCTTGCATTGCGGATCCGGATTTCTATTGCTTTAACGTTTTGAGGCAGATTTATCTCAGTCCCTGTCAGATCAATGGTTTTTGTCACAGAACTCTATGTGACTTTGTTCCCTGTGGAGATCTGTCTAGTCAAGTTTGTGGAGCCTGATTTGGAAAACTGAACCCGAGGCCTTGTTTAGCTGTGTTGGGGGGAACAATAAGAACTGAAAAGTGCAGAGGCCTAACAACCATGAAGACTTAGCTAGAAAATACAGCGGCAAAAGAATTAAAGTTTACGAGACACAGACAACACATACTCCAAGAGAGCACATTTCTTCTAAAATACATGCACACACAGATTTTTGTACGTTCAGGGCTCTCCATCTGCTGACACCGTAAACAGCTGATCCCTCTGTTCATGGACTGCAGCCGTACAACAGTGACTGATCTTATCAAGTTGTGGGTGTAGAGCAGATCAGCTTTTGCAAGACAAAAACCCCCTACAGCTGTAGAGGCGGTAAGGGGAGGCACTCTTCCCTTAATGCCTCAACAATGTACTGGAGAGCCCTGTGCTGTTAGAGGTGATCATTCTCCACGGACACAACCCCAAATTACCTTTTGCCTGTATCCATCAGACTGCATGGCTGTCTCACAGTGCGATGATGTCAACAACAAACTCTTCAAGATAAAGCTCAGCTTTAGTGAAATGCTTCATGTCCATCTTGCCTCCTCGGCCGATTCAAAAGCTTGCAGGTAAATTGAAGTTCCCTGACGAAAAGTACTTTCTTCAAATATTTTTTGGTAGGACTGAGGAGTAACATTATTTCCTTTGCTTATTACTACTTGAAGATTTTTTGACAATTATTATCACAGTTGAATTTGACCATGATCAAGGTCTGAATAAACTTCTAGAACAAAGTGGTGGTAGTAATAATAACAACAATAATAAGAGAGCAGGTAACATACATTAAAGGAAGATCCTGGTGTTGACTGATAAAGACTCGGACTTGACTGGAACAGCCAACTCAGCCTGAAAGCTCAACACAGCAGGGAGGTAGTCCCTCTTGGTGAAACTGCCTCAATTTTGTATTTGATGTTGAACATTTCAAAAAGAAAAGGTACCCCAGGAAAGAGGAGATTTGGGAAAGGTAGCCATTAACATCCCAGCATTAATGAGAACCAGAGCAAATTGTTGGCCACGGGTCACCTCATTGCTCTCTTCGCAATGTTCCAGTCATGGGCTTTCTTTAGAGCAGATGCTCATTCCTGTGCCTGCCTTGCAATAATTCCATTCTTTCTTTTTAATGAAACTCTCCTTTTGTTGTATGCTTTTCTATTTCAATTTTACATTTAGAAATTTTTCATTCCCATTTTTAACCTTCTAATCTTTCTTCATCCATCCTTTTCTCCCTGCCTCATTTAAACATTCATGTTTCTGTTTGGCTTCTTCCTCTATGTGATTATCTATTCTCTTTCAACTGGTACCCCTCCTTAGTTTTTCCCTTTCCCATCCTTTCATCTCTCTCTCTCTCCCTTCTGCTGCTTGCTCTCTCAATCTCTCTGCTTGCTGCTTAGGAAAAGGTAGTCCTTAGATATTGAAATGACACATTTAGTTTCTGCTTGTGATTCTGTGCTAGATACCTCTTTATGTCTGTGTGGTTTCAGGTAGAGTGTAAACCTTGGTAAATACAGGAAACTAAGCTGGAAGCAAAGCTGAGTGAAAGGTTGCTTACTTGTGCCTGTGATTTGTAGCTGCATAACAATGGCCTCCTGATTAACACAGACTGCAATTCCAGAAATGCCACAGTGATAGATACTTAATATATACCTAAATAGAGATACACAATTCCCTTAGCATTTAAAGCCATTATACTAGTGCTACAACTATTGTCTTGTAAGTTGTTCACGTCACGGCCTGTGTGTGCATCGCTTGGTAAAACACAACTTTAATTCTGCATGGGTCTCTGAGGACTAACAAGATGTTAAATAATCATTATTACATGCAGTTGTCACCATGCCTGCAGTTTTATCAAACCAGAAGAATTATGTTGCAGCTTTCATGTGTTCACTTCAGAACAATGCAAAAAAGTGTATCTTTTATAACACCACCGAAACTCTCCCGTCATAAGTCATCTCGTCTGCTACAGTGACTTCTTTTTACAGAGGTCCTTGTGTTTCATCTGGTTATACTAGTTAACAAAGAAGAAGTACAAGGCTTGGCTAGACAAAGAGCGATGTGATACCTGTAACCACATTGTTGCTTTAGTCTGTCGCTTTTGGTACATCTTAATGTGCAACAAGGTCGCTTCAGTAAGGAGCTTTGAAATCCTTGCGATTGTTTTCAGACTCACTTCCAGAAGCACACAAGGTGACTCTAGTCAGATTACCTCTCTGTGGTCTCCTTCTGCAGGTAGAGTGTCTGCGGGATGGCTTCCCAAGCAGGCAGAGAAAAAGGACCAAAGGACAGTAACAGGTCAGTCATTAGTAAGACTCTGAGAGCAAAGGCTGCCTGTTCTATTTCTCTCCTGCCTTCATAACAAGTATAAACCAGACTGGTTAGTTCAGTCTACCACCCTGGCTCAAAAAACCAGAGAGCTGCTGTTACATGCTCTGCTAGGATTATAACTATCTTTCAGCAAAGATCCAGGTCTAGGAATGAGGAGGTGCAGAGGTACATTCACAAAAATGAGTACTGACCTGGATTGAGCTGGACTGAGCTCCTGTGAGAGCACACCTCAGGTGCTGCTACATGTCAGAATCTGCAAGGAGAAGTTTGAAAAACAGTTTGGAAAAGGGGCTTCAGCACAAAGTGTGGGAGCCCACATTTGGAAAAAAAAAAAAACCTAGACTGAGTTGCACCAGCACAGCTGTGGGAGGAAAACTTGCACAATGCCTTAACTGCAGTCATGGCTATTTTTCCTCACATTCGTGGGCTCTAATTCTACATAAAATAAGGGGGAGTGAGAGACAACACCGCATCCACACTCCTTTCTAAGTATATAAAATATGAGCTGTAAGTTCCTCACCATCTTGCTACCATATAAGCAGGCAAGAGCAAATTGCCATCTCTAGGGCCATGCAGGACAATGACAAATAGGTGAAAGCCAGCCTAATTCTGCCAATAGCAGTGTCCAGCCATGTTTTCCAATAGTCAGCTAATTAGTAGAAATACAGATTTCCAAGATAGCAAAAGACAATTAGGGAGCTCTGTAAAAGTCTATGAGGCAAATCTCAGAGGACTGTGATATAAAGTCTTTGCATTTATGTGCCTGATGTTAAGCTGACAGAGATCAGTGTTGGACTTTTATTACCTGAAATTGGTTGATGGTCTCAGTCCACCTTCTGCTGGATAGCCACCTGCACCACTAAAGAAACAGGCAATCAGCTCATATTTCCAAATTTTTGGGCAGTGAGGCTAGCACTTTAGATTGACCAGGAGGGTTAAGGTGTCTTCTCTCAGTAGAGATCCATCTGGTTCAGGATTGAGGCAAACTGGTAAAGTGTGGAGCGCAGGACCGTATGGTAGTTTGCTTATGCTGTACCTGTCCACTTTTCTATGTCTGTCCATCTCGCATACTTCCCAGGCAGTAAAATTCTGTAAAAATGAGAACTCTGGAATATTTTCTTTAAATAGCCACAGACACCGGTTAGCAAAAGGTCACTGGGGGAGCAGAAACATTAGGTTTGAGCCTAAATAAGATCTTCAGCAACAATGGGAAGTCAGGTGGATTTACTGGTTGTACTACCACAAAATCAGCTTTGTAGGAGTTGTAACTTGAGACAACATTATATATCTGTGACTGCAGCTTAAGTGGTTGTGTAGGGCCACATCTTCCCATTGAAATGGGTGATAGAAATGAAAGAGGTCACCAAATAGTTGTATTCAATGTAAAGTCAAATAGAATTAAGTTAATACTGCAAGATAGAAAGTTTCCAGTGACATCAAGCGGATTCAATCCTTTCCAGTTTGGAACAAAACAGCCAGTTGTAATTAGTCTCATGTGAACTACTTGCATGAATACCCATAAAAGGTCTGGTTACATGTCCAGAACCTCTTAGATCTGGAAATTTGTTGGAACGATAAAGGACTCAGCATTCCATTTCAATGTGAATCACGCAAAGCCATTTATTACAGAAACAAGTCTCCTTATATATGCAACTATTCTCTGATCACGCATCCACGTTCCAAGCACGCATTCGCTATTTGGATATCATCTATGTTCACGAGCTGTCCACGCGCTGAAGTCTCACTGCTGATAGGTCCGTTGATTTACACCATGTTGGGGCCTTGTTATTTCGGAGATGCTTCTCTCCCACGGCAGGTCCTGTTCCCAGCCTTGAAATTCCTGGCTGGTTCAGTAACAAATCTTCATCTAACAGCAACCCCTCCACAGAAACTGAGTCAGAAATCAGTCTCTTTTGTCAGATCATCAATTTTCTGGTTACAGTGAAAAGGTAAGGATTGCCTTAGAGGTTATAAACCATATATATTAACATATATATGTAACTACATTCAGCTTCTTTATAGCCCAAACCCCCAGTAGCTGATCCCACTGTACCTAATTTCATTCAGATTCACATCGAAGACAAAGCCTACAGCTGAGTAAATGTTGCATTGCTTAAAACTCAATATTTTATGGTAAAAGTGAGGAGCAGAATCATGAGGGCTGTAGTAAGATGCTTTGGTAATGGCCTGAAGCAAAGTCTCCATGAGTTCTAAGCAGCAGTGAAATTTACCACATGAAAGAGCCTCCAGCAAAACCTGGGCTCCACTCAGGTGCCACTGTACACACCAAATCAGTTGCTTTGAACTACACTCTAACAGAAACCAGCAGCTAGTACTATCTCCAGAGAACTGTGATTTCTGAAACTGCTGAGTGGTTTTTTAAGGCAGTCCCATACAGAGCCTCCATTACAACAGGTAATCAGAGTAAGAGCTTCTTCAGAGAGATAAAGGGCAAGTTCCTTGGAAAGTACTTGGAAAAGAGTGTTTCAAGCTATCTGTGAAGGAAAAGATCAAAAAGAAATAGTACATTTTAATCCTTGTTAATAAGCAACTCAGAAACGGAAACAACACCACATGTTCCAGCTGCTTCTCAAAGAAACTAGTGTTAGCTCTCTTGTCTCTGAGCACCCCAGAGCTCCTGTGGGGCGAGCAGAGCCGGCTGCTCACAGAACAACCCAGTACAGCAGCGGAGCACTAGAGCACAGCTCCATTCTGCAGCTGAAGTAATTCCCCTCCTGCCCACAGTGTAAAGTCCTCCAAAGCAGATAGGCCAGTCTTCAGAGAATATGTAAATTATCCAGCAGAATCATTACAGGGCACGCAAAATCATGCAGTCCATCTAAGAAGGACTACTATGGCTTTTTAGATTGGAAGACTCTTTTAGATTTAATTAATCAGATCACCTTCATGTACAATTACAACTGTCTCTCCCAGTGATACTTCTGCTTTGATAACCATATGACCTTCAGGAAAACAGCTTAGCAAAGTATTGCTTCTAGATTTTACATATTGAGGATTTGGTGGGCCACCCAAAGACACGATTTTTGGGTTTGTTGAACTGGCAACATAACCAGGCCAAAGGAAATATCCTCCCTCTTCTTTCTGCAGTGTTAACTATAGATCTTCAGTTGTTTGGGAGCTGACAGCATGGGAACAGCTCTCGTCTTTGGTAAAGCATCCCTCCCGCACTGCAAAAGCAAGTTTGTCACAGACAGGTTCCCTTAAGGTTAAACATAATCAACCAGGGCAAGCAGCTCATACAGTCCCCTTTTAATGTTCCCTAACATTTGTGAGATCACCTGTAAATTATCATAAAAAGTCCAAGAAAGCAGCAATGCTGGAAGCAGTTCAAGCTGAAAGTCAGGCTAAGTGCACAGCACTGCAGTCACAGTCTCAGGTGGGAACTCTGATAAAATGACAGTGTAGAATGACAGCTTAAGAGGAACCTGTGGGTGGGTAGGCATTAAACCTGTCCCAGACACACAGACTCATCACCTAAGTCACACAAGAACAGGTTGGTGAAACAGCACAAAATTATCTAATTGTTTTGGGAAGAACAAGTTATCTAATTCATGTGTTGTGCTGCCAGAAATCCAAATCAGAGCTCAAAACACCAGAATTTTGAATATCTTAAGACACAGAGCAAAGTGGCAGGAGCTCCCATTCAGCGTTCTCAGTGATAAACTAATTCCCTCAGTCATGAGACTGCACTCCTCCTCCTCCAGAAAGACACAAAGAATAGTCCATTTACCAGCTGAATGGGCCCTGAACTTTCCTGACACATTTCTGTGGAATCTCTCCTTGAAACTCCAGTGGAAGTGATTCATACCTTTCACATCTATGTGACAACAATTTGCAACTGGAGACTTCTCATTCTCTGCCTCTGTTTTCCATCTGGTAGGATGGTCATCGCTGCTGTAGCCTAACGCCAACACTGAGTTCATGCCACCTCCTGCAGTCAATGTATGCCTAAGGAGACAGAATAAATAGTTATTAAACCTACTCTAGATTTGCTGTTGTATTTGCCTTTGTATTTTAACTAGGCACTGGAAATCAAATAAATATATCATAGAAGACGAGCAGTTAAAATATCTGCTGAAAAAACTGATTCGGGAAAATGGCTTAATCTGCAGCATTAACGAGTAACAGACTGTTCCATCAACAGTATATGAGGAGCAGCATGCAAGAAGGCAAAACTCATACAAGTTCCCAGGGACTCATACCCTCATAAAAGGTCCAGCTCAGAAAAAATACTCGAGAGTATGATTAAGGTTAAGCATGTGTTTAAATTCCATTGATTTCAGTGAGACTGAGGTACAAGCTTAAATGCTCTTTTGAATCAAGGTGCTTTACTGAACTGAAGAATATTCTGTCCATAAAGCTCAAAGCCAGAAGCAAGAAGGGCTAGGAGGACAGAGCTGGCCAGCTCTGTACTGATGGACATCTGTAGCCACCCTGCTGTCCCAGCTATTAGGAAGAAGCAGTCATAGCTCTGTTCCATCTGCAGCCTAAGAATCTTCCCCAAGTTGCATCTCCTAAGTAAGCCTTTGTCTACGCCACACACTTTTTTTCTAATGTAATCCTCAGTATAAGGAGAAAAATGAAAATGATCCTCAGCCTTTGCCCAGCACCAAGCATACAACCTGACTGGTGGCCTGCACGGGCACAGCTCACAAGAACATCCCCACACAGCCACCTCGTGCTCCCCGTTGCGCAGAACACACACAGTTACAGATGATCAGTAGCAGTTCCACGATCCAGACAGGACCACGGCCACACTTCACATGCAGAATGAAAAAAACAGCTTCTTTCTCAAAGAGCTTGCTGACTTAATGAATGCTGAGAGAAGGAGAACAGAGGAATAAAACAGAGAAAGCTCAAGGCCTTTAAGGACAGAAAGGGAGCCTGAGAAAGGGAGATAGTAAAAACCAGACAGATAGTATTTCTTCTGTTGAATACATGCACCTAAAATCCAGCAGAAACAATGCAAGGATATGAATTTGTGTGTGCAGCCCTGCCCACCAGAAGAGTCCCTACCCATATTAATTGAGTACATCTGCAATGCCATTAGCTAGATGCTGCAGAGAAAATAATGAAATTGCTTCACAAAAGCAATGAAGACAACTGGCCAGCTCTCGCTACGGCTAATTCAGCTTTGCTCTGTGTTTCTTAGGTATCAGTATTCAGTTTTAACTTATTCCTATATTTCTTACGTCTGATCAGGCGAAGCAGACTTAATACTCTCTCCCATACACATGCTGTAATCTGTTGCTATTCCCTTAACAGCAATTTGTGTTGTTCTGCTAGCAGCAAGGGTCAGCGTGGACAGTGGTTGGGAAAGCAGCAAAACTCGGTCTGACTGGTGTTAGCGAATGGCCTGCTCTTGCCAGGAATGCTTTGCTGCTGAAAGCTTATGTCACATGGGGTGTTTAAAGAGAGGAGAAAATGCCTATTAATTGGCATGGCTTTCGGAGCCTAGGGCTTTCACCCAGCTGTTACACTGAGGTGAAGCGAAGCCCCTGGGTTGTTCGCAGAGGGATGGAGCTCACAATCTTCCTTTTGTAACAAACAAGTTAAGTAAATATGCACAAATATGGGGAAAGGGAATGACATCTCTGCCATGCTCAGCACAAAAATCCTTAGTTATGCCTACCTGGAAAAACCAATTGTCTTGGTGTTTAATCTTTTCATATTCTCTAATCAATTCAGTGATGTTAAATCCAAACCAGCTCAATTCATAGGCAGGGTTTCTGCAAAGACATCCCTTAAATAGCCCTGCTACTATTCATACCATAGTCCCTCTTTAAATCCCTTTGGGAAAAGAAGACTGAATCTGTAGTCCAGAAACAGAAGACATGGTTTTCATATTAACTGGAACTAGAAATCATTGCAATGACCTTGGACAAGTCAATAACTTTCTGGTGCCTGTTAGGGAAGATGGAGCCTTACTTGCCTATGTGGGAGACCATAAGGGCTGGAGCTAGGTATTCTGACCAAGTTCTTTGAAATTCTGCAAAGGTTTCAGAACAAGACAAAGTCATGGTCCTCCCTCATCCACACCTCTGTGTGACCCACCCTTCCCATGGCGAGGAGCAGTGACATGGCCCATCGGAGCAGAAACTACCGGGCTGAAAGGAGGACTGACAGTACGCCTGTATCCTTAATTGCAGAGGTGTGTGCCTCTTGGCTTGCATTTCTTCACCTGAACATAGCGTGCTCAGTATAAGTGCTGGTTAAAAGCTTTCACACATGCCAGAAAGCTGCCTTGGTTTGATGCCATGGAATAGACATGTTCATTCTCCGAGTGTTGGGACCCAACCAAGGATGGCAGCAAACATTTACGAGCACAGGTGTTACTGGCAGGTGTTTTGTTTCTGAGGAAGCTGCCTTCTGGTTGAGCTGCTGCCAGCCCATCTATCCGCCTCCCCCATTGCCACACAACCTCACCTTCCCCAGGGACTTTCAGGCAGGCGTATTTGCAAACAGCAGGCACAGGCAATGAACACATCAGGTAATTAAATGGCAGATCAATTCGACTTAGCTTCTCTTGGGAAAGCAGGCCTCAGGAGATAGAAGAATGAGGCAGCAGGAGACAAAGAAAGAGAGAAAAATTGAGAGGTACAGCAGAGGAGTAGAGCAGAAGAGCAAAGATGGAAACACAGCAAGCAGAAAGGGGTACGCACAATGCAGTGTGCAGCCACAACTGCAGGGGAGGAGGCATCCAGGGGAAAAAGGGCAGGGCTAGACAACATTGCAGGGAAGACACAGGAAAGAGAGAGCATGTCTAAGGAAAGGTAAGAGCAAGATAGAGTAACAAAGAGACTGGAATGGGTGGGATAATGAATATAGCAGCTGTAGAGAACAGCCCCAACTGGCTACCTGGATCTCAAGCACAATCAGTCCCCTATAAACATTCACACACCTGCAAAAATGCAAGCTTTATAAATTTGGAACCATCGTCAAGAAATATATCTGTAATATCCTATTCACTTCATTTAAACTAAGGTGGAGAATCACTGGATATTGATAGAGGACTTCCCTCCCTGAAATAAGTCATGAACCCAGGAGCTTTCTGCTACCAATATGAAAAACAGACAGTGGAACTGACAAGCAGGAGGAAAGGAAATTAAACAGGCTGGTATCACTCCAACCAGCTGAGTGGAACAGTAGAGAAAATACAAACATGAATTCCTAATTAGTTTTCAGTTTCTATCTTTAATAATCTGAGATGCTGGTATTACTAACCCACTTAGTAATGCCAGTCTCAGGCCTTCCAGAGTCATGAGTAAGGTACCAAAAATCGGAGAGTATTTTCTTTTAAAAACTTGTGATTCTTCTTTTCCCCTTCTTTAAAAACAAAACAAAACAAAAACCTGGGATATACATTTCCATTTTTTTCTGCAATAGAGGTACTAGAAATGTAATTATATTTTTAAAAGAAAGATGAATTTCACAATTGGAACCTCACTTTGGGAGAGGGAGAACTCTATAATTAGGGGACCCAGAAAAAGTTTGAGAGTCAGCAACACAAAGGGACCTTTTACTGTATCACCTTCATCCTGTCAGATTCCCTTTCAAGAGAAGTGGCCTCTAGCAGTGTGTCTCTTTGCACTGCCCCTCCGTTGGGAACTGCAAATATCTCTCTCCCTGCTTCGAAACCCACTGCTGCCTTCTCTGCAGGACTCTGCCCCATTCAGGGGGTGCACTTCTCGCATTCCCTTTGCAGCACAGTGGGAGCCAGCCACAGGAGGGACAGCAACGTGTCAGGGCTTGAAGCTGCTGTGCCAAAGACAAACAAAAATATCTAATAGCAGCTCTAGGGAAGCCATGTCTTCCCAGCTCTTCAGCTAAGGCTCTGCAGTATCATGTTATGCTCTTTCAAGTTCCTTTCTTGCATGGCTTCCATCCAAGCAAATCAGGGCTATTTACATACACCCACCATATTTACAAGAGTGCTGTGAAGAAGCAAAAGACAAAACCATACCAAACCATACAGTGAGTCAGTGGCAGAAATGCTAAAAAACCCAGACTCCTTGCTGCCTTGTTCTTCTTACTACGTTGACAACACTGCTTTTCTTTCACTCCCTTCAACTGTCCTGTGACAGATTTTGAAGAATAAATCTATGGAGAGTTTATGTTTCAGTTTCTGCTTATGCAGAGGAGACAAGAACATTAAATCCAGCACTAGGGATGACCAGGCAATAGGTAACCAGCTGAGAAATCCTAAGTCTGACTGCTTCACATGTCAAGGCCAGCACCTTAGAAACATATGTTGGTTTTTTGTTTGTTTTTTACATTTGTTTGTTTGGTTCTTTCTTTGCTTTTAGGTGTTTTTTTTTTTTTTACTGCCTGTGACTTCTCTCTTGCCAGAAAAATAATTAAGTTGCTGAGTCTAAGAATGTCTAGCATCAGTTTGTTCTACAAGGTATAATCTGACCATTCAAACCTGTTCATTTAGGTTTTTTTCTCTTTTCCAAGCCTTGTTCCCTCTCCCCATTACAGCCCACCTCCACAACTGGCACTGTCCCTTCACTGATAGCAAATTCTTCTAGTCCAAAATATTCCTGACAGATGTTGTTCCTCAGGACATGAGGCCCACACTGGCACTGTCAGGGCCCACAAGTAGCTGCCACAGGGGGGCTGAGGCTGAGGTTGCCAGCCAGCAGCCACTGCCCCCTCTCCAACCTCAAGCCAGTGATCTCCATTGCCCAAACACTGAATGGCATCAGCCTGCACTACAGCCCGGAGGGAGGTGATCACACAACCAGGAGGGTGGAAAGAGAAGAAAGCAGAAAAATTTAAACCAATTTAACAAGAACCAGGAGGGTGGTATAAGATGGAACATCTGGTCAGCTGGCTTGCTGTCTGAAGTGGCAAGCATGAACACAGAGGCAGATGTGGGGATGTACACACACTCCTCCTGTCTGCTAAATCTGGGCATCTGGACTTCTGTCAGCTCAGATGGCTAACTCTGCAGCCCTCTTCAATAGAAGTTCTTTGGCTACCAGAGCCTGCAAAAAATTGGGTTCTTATGTGGGTGACACATACCTGAATAAGTATTTGAAACTGCTTCTTCCCAAGGTTTGACTATAAACAACTCAACCTCTCAACCTCTGCTTGTCTGTCCTTCTAAATTTTCCATGGTACTTCCACTGTAAATAGGAAAGGCACATTGAGAGAAGAAATGCAACTTCAGTTCCCTCCTTCTCCACGAACAGAAACCATGTGTGGCCTACGTGCTGCATGCTCCACACAGACCAGGTTGCATACGGGTTTTGCTGCCGTATAGGTCTGCGTCACAGCCCCAAAGGGAGCAGCACTACGGCTTCGGCAGCTGTGCTGCAGAGGGAAGCTTCTCCTAAGGCTGGAGCAGAGAGGATCTGCACAAGTGTCCAGAGGGGCCTTAGGAAGCCAAATACTCCCATCTATCCTGCCCTGCTGCAGCACTGGCGTGATTTGTATTCCTAGTACACAGCTGGAGACAAGCTGTAGCACAGTACCGGAGAACCAACCAGCAAATTCCTGCAGCAAGGCAGAAATACAGGAGCTGGAGGTAACTCCAAAGGGGAGACTGAGGCCTCAGAACTATCAGTGAATTCCCATTTCCACTGTTCTTTGTCATGAGACAACAGGGCTACCTGGTATCTGCGGAGAGGATGGCTAACACAGAACCTTAACTATGCTTTAGTGGCCTCGTTCAAAGCAACCAGCTCTTTCTGATATGAGTTCTCCTCTTTTTTTCAAATCATGCATTTCACTATGTCTACACTGTCATCAAGGGTGGCTGCAGCACCTGGAAACACACCAGAAAGTGTTTTAAACTCTCTCGCTACTCTTTTTCGTGCAATCTATGATCCAGCTGCCTGCATTCCCTTTTTCTGATGTACAGAATTGCTGTTCCTTCTCTCTTACATCATGAAATGAATTCTTGAATGGAATCCCAATATGGCTTTTTCAGTCCAGAATCCCTGACATTGTGGTTCTTCTTAGCACCGTGGAGCTGCATCCAGTTTTGATGGCATGTAATGGATGCTCGCTCCCAGAAATCTGCCACATTAAATAAAAGGAACAGATAAATGTGATAAATATTAAATAGGAAAAATGTATCTGCATGTAATAAAAGCTGGCTAAGCTTTGTAGACTTCAGTTGTATTTGCTCAGTTCTATGAGGCACTCACTACAGATTAAAGCTTGATCAAGGCTGTATAGCTCGCATCAAGACCTACAGGTTTTTCAGAAGGCAGTTCACTGAGATGCCAGATCTCTAAATTGAAGGAATATGGTAAAAACTTCACATCTGCCTTGGTGCTGACTGCAAGAAAGCCATTGTGCCCACTGTCTGTATTCTGGAAATTCAAAATCAAGAATCCCAGCAACAAGACATTAAAAAAAAAATCAATAATTAGTTGTCTTTGCGTTTGTACATGTTTGTGCTTCCAAGTTTTTCTCCACAGGTAGACAGGTTAGAAACTGACATTTTAAAAAATGAAAGCAGAGACTCACATAATTGCATGACCTGAGAGTTTAGGCTTTAACATCGGATTTTACAAGGCTTACAATAAAAATGTAGTGATTGGTAGCATGGGGGATTCACATTCCTTTCTTTGTGGAACAAAAAGAGAGAAGAACACACACATTCCAAATACATTCTGTCACCTGCGTTCTTCTTGATCTTTTTGAATTTATTGAGCCTGTCAGCTGCAATGGAGGCCAGTTCAACATGTGATCCCCCAGTGGTAACATTCGCAAAATAGGTTTGCAGTGTGTGACACCACCCCTATAATAAATGCTGTGGTTTATGAACTATTCCTAGGGCAGCTGAAAAGGAGCACTAAAAATTGATATAGAGGACACTGACCACGCTGCCTGGCTTTATGTCTTGGCTTTTTATTTTCTCACCTTTTTTCTCCAGCATTTGTTTTTTTCTAAAATCTTTACTTTCCAAAAGTTCTTCTGTATTTTCACTCTTCCCTTCAGCCTCTTTTCTCTACGGTGATTCTGATTTATTTTTGTTTGTGTATCCCTTCTTCCGACTCTTTCCCTTTAGCTGTCTTTTAGCATTTTGTAATGTATAATTTTTCTTCTATGTCAGGTTGGCATCAACTGAGATGTGATCAAATCTTTTATCCCGAGGGATGAAATGTCTCTGTAAAAAGACTTCGTGCCCTGCCAAAGCACAAAGATTCTCTCTGCACCGTAATTTCGAGACATGCCACCCTCTTGAGCCCAATTCAGTTTCCATGTTACCACCTTTCATATGATCATTGCCCTCAGTCATGGTACCAACATGTCGCTGTCCTAGTTGCTGTGACTTGCTGATCTACAGGTGCTGGGGAGAAGGATGTTGTGACCTACTGCTGCATATGGACCATCAAGGCGGATTAGGGTTCTGGGCTGCCACCGAGCCCAGATCTACCATTTACAAGTCTGTCACTGTCTTATGGACAGAGCTGAGGGGGGCACAGGACCCAGGAACAGTCCAAATTGCCATATACCCATTCCTACCTGCAAAGCGCTTACCTGGCCCTTTCTCAGTTTTCAAGCAAAACATTTCTTTTTTATCACTATTTTTCTTGCTGAAAATTCCTATTATAATTTCCCAGTTTCCACTTCTCACCTTTCTGACCAATTCTGAAGCAGCAAGCCCTTGCCCAAGTCTACCAGGGCCTGGTATGTTATGTTGCTGAATCTTGATTAGTGAGAGTTTGCAAAAGAGAGCTGGACAGAAAAGACAACCGCGTTCTCTGGAATGAGGCAACTGGCAATATACAGGCATTCAGCTCCCTGAGGGTTGATGCTATGGGTGCCTGGGGCAGCGAAGTGACTCTTTAGAAAACCAAGACTGCGGTGATCTGGAATCACAAATTCCAAATTAATAACTGCATTCGGTCTCTGAGCCTTCCTGATGCATAAGTGGATCCAGCTCTCTTCCCTCGCTGGTCACTCCCTGCTGTGTGGTACTGGTAACACTAAAGGACCCATGCAAGGTGTGGAGCGTTCTCATCTCCCAGTTGCAGCAAACGGAGCCTTTCCAGTCGGCACATCTCAGGGCCAGGCCTCGCTGCCTGCCGCATTCTGTGCCACCAGCAGCTCTGCTTCAGCAGAACAGGTTTTATAGCTGATGCATTGTATTTGCATAGGCCATTGTCATTCTCTGCGCGGCTCCTTGCAGCTGGCATCCTGAACTCGAGAAATATCTTCTTTAAGGAGAAGCATGAACGACACAGCTAAAGATAAAAATAACAATAATTTTACTAGATGAAACTTCATGTTAAGCACTTAAAAAGCAATAAAAAGTCAATTTTCTTTCCTTCAATTATTTTGCTTATTTCATTTTTGGGGAAAAAAAAGAAAAAGGAAAAAAGGAGAACAAGTTTCCTATTTATAAAGACATCTGGTTTTCTCATCCACACCAAACGTCTTCATTGTTTCTCACCTCTCTCTCCTCATTGCCCCCCAACCCCACTCAGGTCCTGCTCCCCGTGAACATGAAAATAGCCATTATCAGGCAGGGCTGGGGCTTCCTGGAATATACAAAGGAAGGGAAAGCAGCACCGATAACTCAGGAGCACTCGCTGCCTCTTTTAGCACACAAGCACCTTTTCAGTGAAAGCAAAAAAGATAAAGGCAGAAATTACTGCTCTTTTACAATGTATGCCAAGTTCATAAGAGCAGCGTTTAACACTTAATCAAAATGGTTTGACAATGTAAAAATTAGGTTTTCGAATGTCATTAGTGCCTTATAATAGGTTCAATTTATATCATTCCCATCCCTGTTTTTTTCATCTCTGCTAATTGTTTTTATTCATTTCTTTCATTTTTTACACTGTTGTCTTGTTGGTTTTAATTTTTAATTATCATAAGACTTTTTCTTTTACCTTGTTAATTGGTCTAGGTTTGAAAAGACTGGTTCTGTCATTCTTTTTCTCCTTGGGCAGCTACAAGGGATTTTTCGAGGCAGGTTCTTCTCCATTGGTAGGCAAGCTCTCTTCTGGGCTAATCTGGGCAAAAAAGCACTTGCTTTTAGGTCAGTATGAGCACCTTTTTTTGTAGTGTGATTCACAGAAAAGCTCTCTTGTATTGACCTGCAAATTTCCTTCTGCACTGGCACTCAGGATTCCTTTGGTATTGGCATGGAAATTGGACCTCTGTTCTACAGCTGATACGCAAACTCTTTTCCATTTGGAAGGAGATGAAAGCTCTCTTCTGCTCTGGCTTGCAATGTCTTTTCTCTATGGGCTCTCCTTTCTGTCACCCACTGAGCACAAACACACACCATTTCTTTTCCCTTCCCATGTACAAGAATGTTCCAAGTCTTGGTTATCTCAGGGCTGCAAGATGTCAGTTGCATGGAGATGTATACTGGCATCTTGTTGGGTCTCTTTCTGCCAGTATAAATGGAATTGGTTGAAAAATTCCAATGACACTTTTGGGGCAGAGAACCCATTTGGGAATGGCCATTTCTTAGGAAAATGGTGACACTTGCTTAGTTGTGTTTGGTGAAGGAACGTACTTCGGGTCTTAGGCAGGGAAATCTGAAAAATGAAAACAAAAAATCTAGGCAAAAATAAAAGTTGTGTGGAAACAATAATTCACCAACCATTCTCACTTGTAGACAGATGAAAAAACCCTTATGGGAACTCATTCCAGGGTGACTTCTTGCTCTTGGAGGAAACTAAAACTTGTAAACACAGAAACTTTTTAATCTCTCTCCCACTGCCAACAAGAGTGGGCAGTAGCTTTGCACCAGTAAAGCTGCATTATTTCGGCACTGCAGGGACACTTGGAAGTTTATTCTTGCTGTCACTCCCACCACCCTGTGCAGTCCTACTGACTGCAAGGCCCTGCTGTCACTTTCCTGCTGGCACTGGGGCACACTGGCTGCTCAGGAGGCTTTCTCAGGGTGCTCATCAGGCAGGAAACTCTTCACTTAGAAAGAGACCATCGTGGTAAATGAAAAAGTCCTTGTTTTCTTCACAGAAATATTCTAGTACTGGCAGAACATGCCTTCATTGCTCTCTCCACCATTTGAGAGGGAGAGTCTCACTACGTTCACAAGTTACAATTGCTGGCATCTGAAAGGATCTTTGCATCAGCACCTCTTGTATGGCTACCAAAGGCCTCACAGCCAAGCTATTGGGCATGACCTACATTATCGTTTTATTCTTATGGTCTTCAATGATGTTTTTAATTCTTACTTCCAGGGTGGCTTGTACTCTTGCATCTCGCCTAGAGGTTTACACTGTCTCTACTTCTCCTCTGCCCATTGCAGCTTGTGTGTTTTACCCCTCATCTTGTAGATACAAAAGCAAGTGTCCCCTCCTTCTTCCTTCCTTAGCCTCAACATCCCCTGTAAGTAATGCGGAGCAGATCTCAAACCTCCAGTGACAGTGCTCATCGGCGAGTCCTACCCGACAAACTGCCAATGTGCTGCCTGGCCCTGGGAGACCTCTCATTCTGTTTAACATGCTGCTGGCTCCAGGCAGATTTCTGCTCTGTGATGGACAGGCATGGCTTCATCAAAGGTTCTCCAGAGCCTTAAATCATGAATGATACAACCTGTATCTGCAAGATACCAAGAACCTACACTGATGCTTGATAAGGGGAAGGCCTTCTACTCACCCCTCTCTAGATTTAGCAGCATTCCCAGGCAGTGTTTCTAAAATTACCAGCTGCAGTAATGTAATTCATACCCCCATCACCACCAGCAATGGATAGGAAAAGTGTAAATGACGTACAGGAGAAAACCACGAGCAGTATAGCCCAAATCAGGGTTGTAATGGTATATTCTTTAGTGCTTGTATTGACACCTATGTCAAGCTTTCAGAGAAAAGCAGTTATCTGATCCCAGAGTCTGTTCTCTCACAGCAGTAGGTGGGAATGTCCCAAGCTGCAAGATATTCACCTGCAGAGAAAAGCCATGGTTCTGAGTGAGCTTGGGTACAACCAATAATGACAAAAGATGGGCACGAATTGTTTTCACAAGGACACTGCTGCTTGGGATGTGAATGCTGTCAGTAGAGCAGGCTCTCTGCTCTCTAAGCAGGGTGTCCATCTGCAGCAAATTAATAGCAGACAGGCAATGCATCTCTATCAACTGTGGGAGCCCATTCCTGAGAGAGGAAGAATGAGTGCTGTGAGGGTTGTCACAGTCTGCCCTGAAACAGCCTGGAAAGAGGCATTACTGTGGAATCAGTCCAAGAGCTGGAGCTGTTACAGGTAAATACCATAAACATCTAAATATTTAGGAGGTTCAGTCTGCATAGCTGGGCCATTATGGGATATTAGCAAAAATTCTCATTTGAAAAATTATCCTGTGAACCACTACAATGTAGCAGAGAAGCTGTTTTGCTCAGATAAATAATAATTGAAAACTAAGGCAGAAACCTGTAGCCATATCTGTCTGTTTTGTGATCTTGTCAAATCTCATCACTTAATTACTAACAGGCCTTGCTAGTCCATGGAAAAGAGACCTGCAGAACAGACAGAGAGCCTCAGAAAAGTATTTTTTATTCTGAGGGACATCTCTTCTCTCAGAGTTGGTGCTGAATGAATCCCTCAACAGAACTGAAGAGATCTGTGCTTCTAGCCGTGCTTAAAAAGGAATTAAAATGCTGATATCCTTAATTACTGTTTCCACTAAAGACCCTTGTGCCACAATGGGGTATTTATCCTGTTTGCCCTGAAAAAATTCATATTTGAGAATCACCTCCTGCCACTATGAAATATTCCTCCTTCATCTCACCTATATAACAATTTCAAAGGAACACTGTGCTCTTCCTTTCTCCACCTTTCACACACATTACCCAGTGCTTTCAAACAGCTGTTTCACAGCCAGGAAGCAATGGTTATCGCCACACATGTTGGTAGAGCATCCTTGGACCTTTTAGGATGAGAGCGCATAGGTCTACTATGAGGAATGATGTCATTGTCATCGTCTACCATTGTGACAAGTTGTTAAAGACCAGAAATGAAGGCAATAATGAAGTCAGATAGAGGAAAGAGATCTCAAAGTTATCTAAAACTCTTACACGTGCTGCAGGCTATTTTGCCAGTTGGATTGCTCTTTGGTAATTTGTTTTGGTGACCAGAATAAGTTCATATTAATCCACTGTTGCAGTGGCCACAGGCAGCACAGAGAAGGAGGGAAATCCTCACTGTGCACTTCACAAAGATCTTGAAAAAGGTCAGGCCAAGGTATATATCCACACAAATTCTGTATAAGCCATGCACATAGAAAAGCTACATCCTAGTGTGTGGCAGCAGAGCCAAACAGCATTTTACATTTCTCTAACATTTTGACATAACCTAGATAACAGAGAAGTCATAAGAAGACAACAGTCTCCATTTGCTTTAACACAGGTGGAGAATATGAGTCTGATGGGGAAAGGGCCTGAGTTCCCAAAATGAGGGGTTCAATATAGCAGCTGAGTTATCCACACTCTTACCCTCTGTCAGAAACATTTACAATGTATGCATAGTTTCCTTCATGATATTTCTTCTGTTCAGATAATTTTAATTATCTGAACAGAAATTCCACATACTTCCCTTAGGGATCTTATTAATTTTCACCCAACCTCCCCAGCTCCAAACTGGGTAGCAACCAGAGAAGGCAATGGTAGCCACATTGGGACTGGACCAATGGAAGGGTTAACAACTCCCCAGAGATGGGGATAGGGGGCATAATTTTAAAATCAAAGTGAAATACAGTTACAAGGCTATTTTATTCTCTATTAACCCAATCAATGGAAGGTTCCCATAAGCCATTAACAGGGAGTTCAGATGCAGAAGATGTCATGTGGGGTTAGATAAAGAGGTTTCTGTGTTCATTAGTACTGACAGCTCACGGAAAGATAAAGAAGGAGAGAAGAAGGGTGAGAGGGAGGAAAAGGAAATTCAGGATTGGGACACAAGGAGAAAAGAAATTACCTATCAGCATATAAATTGTATAAAATTCCTGTGCAGATGTGACAAGATATACTAAGGCAGTGTATTAAGTCATGCATTAGGGGCAGGGAATTGTGTGGGCCAATATCCCAGACCTCATCCTGCTCAGTGGTGCATTTGGGGGTGACCTTGCCATATCGAATTTAGATTTATACAGTGTAAGCTCTGGTGATGAAGGGATGACTGCGCCCCTGCTTGTGACCCACGAAACAGTTGGGCAGCCTCCAGCGAACACCAGTTCACCCAGCACGCAGCAGAGTGATCTGTACCCAAACATATCTTCCTCGGTAGAAAGCCTCTGGGAGAGGGACAGAGCCGATGCAGGGACAAGGCCTCTGCAAGGGAGTCCCGACAGCCTTTCTCAGTACCATGTGTAGGTCTAACCAATATTATCTAGCAGTTTGTAAGTCTTAGGATCCACATACAATGGCAGCAGCAGTCAACAAATAATAACTCATTTATAAGAGGAAGTTCAATTGCATCATCCATTGGAAGTAAAAATTCAACATTTCCCAATACAAGTGTTTTTAATTTAATGAACGGGGAAATCATCCCTTCTCTACTTCCTAGCACACTTACTTCTTCAAATGGATCCGGCATCATTGGAAAGCAGACAGAGAGATGTTAACACAAATGCTGGGAACTGCTGCTAACACACCCTGGAAAGTATCCTCAAAAGAGAAGGAAGAAGAAAGTGTGAGCAAGCCCCTGTTCTTCCACAGGGTGTGGGGTGCTCTGCTTGTAATCTGAGTCTCCTTTTCAGTTCTATATTTAATGTTCTCACCAAAGGGGAGACTCAGCACAGTTTCCTTCCACTGTGGAAAGAGGCTAGAGGTGTGTAAGGGCTCTGGGAGAGGAGCTGGAGGAAGCCTGGAGTGATGCTGGTAGTGAGTATGATGTGGCTGGTTCTTGAAGAGACCTCTCCCTCCTCATCTGCCAGAGTTGATGACACTGCTGTAGATGTTCCTAAGGAGACAAGACCTATCCTTGGTCATCTGGGTGTGTTTAACTTCCCTGGAAACCTCCTTTTGCCCTCCTGAATCCTTTCAGCTCACACTAATGGAGTGTCCCTGTGCTGTTTACCAACCACACGCAGGCAGCCATTCCCTGGTGGTTGCTCGGGACATTAATAAAATGCCTGCCCACCCGTGCAGCCAGACACGAAAGGGGCTGCTAATGGCATCTTCTTTTTGAAGTGAAATCCCAAAGCTTTCATTTTGTTCATGTTTCTCCCTGATAAAACTCTACTGTCTCTGTCTCAATATGGGGCTCTCTTATCTAGTCTCACTTGGGGGCAGCAGAAGCTCCAAGGCTGATCTGGGGGGTGTTCTCCCTCCCCTCTGGTGAGGAGGAAAAGCCAGCGACCACAGCACATACCAGCCAGATGTCTCAAAGGGGACATATAACCATCATTATTCTCAAGGCAATAAGGAATGCATATAGTATATCAGAAAGGCAGGGAAATAGCCAACCTACAGATGCAGGGAACCTTTTGAATATCCCTAGGATCGGCTTGCAAGATGAATTTTTGAGACAGAGATCCACAGACAAATCCTGGGCATTGCAGTGCAGCTTTGGGACATGGCAGCATTATAGTAAATACTAAACTACTGTGTTCCTTTGTGAGATAATGTGCTTATGCAGACAAACAGGCAGATAGATATGCTTTAGGAGACTGACACAACTCAGAGAATCATATCCAAACATTTCCACCTCAGTTTCTGATGTGGTAGTCAGTTCTGTAACTATAAGATATACTATCTGCACAGGCTGGGGCAGCCTGCTGCAGAGGACATGCACACTGTGCTGGCTCTGACTTGATGAAGTTGATTTTGTACTTTCTTGTTTCCTTCTCTAAAGATTGTGAAAACCTCTTAGTTCTTCTTTGGCAAGTGAAAAACTAGAAGAATGGCATCAAGGTACATAGTCAGGACCCGCTTTTTTGTAAGATAGTGCTTTGCACACAAGATGATGTTTGGTAGCATGTTCCATTGGGAATACACTGGAAGAGAACAAAAGATGAGGGGGGGAAACCCACTAGTTACATTTTCTTGGTACTTCACTATGATCTCATTTCACTTCACAGACGAAGCCAAGTAGACAGGGATCTTTAAGGGATCCTGATCCATTGTAACAGGAATTTCAACGTCAACACTAGGAAAACTTAATTCTTCATCACAAACACACATGATGTCATTGCCAGATGAACCATGAAAAGCCCATTCTGGGAATAAGGTGAACATCTGAGACATGCCTAAGTGCCAGGGAAAAATTGTGAATCCTTTTAAGGAATCTTTATCTTAAAAATCATTAATATCATTCATATATTATGCAGTTGCTGGTAATTTACAAACGGAAATTATCAGCCCTGCTCCCAGTCATTTCCATTCCCAAGATGCCCATCCTGTGCTATGAGGAACAGAGAGTCGGTGTGGAGTGTCCCAGCCTGAAAACTCGGGAGAAGCCATCAGGATCCATTGCCACCTCCTCACCTCGGCACCGCTCCTGTGCTTCAGAAACCCTCCCTGAGCCCAGGGGACATGCTCTCTGATGGCATGGGAATGGGCTCTCCGTTCCTACCATGCTACCGCGGTTTTGTTCTTCCCCTGCTGAGGCTGGGTGACATGTTTCCACTGAGTTCACTGATTCAGCAAGATCGAGCCCTTGGTCTTAAATAACCAAAGACTGCAAACTGAATATTGTAGCCATGGCAACAGGCAGCTCAACTTTAAACTCTCTGATATATAAAAAGGCAATTTTCTTTATTTTTTTCTCTCAGCATTTTTGTATTTCCAGAACTTACAATGGTAATAATGGCCTCAGGCCCTAAGCTCCACCAGCCAGCCATTAACTTCATAGAAATGCCTTCTCCATCAGCCCCTATTGTCAACAGCCAGCACCATTCCACAGAAACCATAGAGTCTCACCACACTAACCCGACTGGATGTCTCAGCCGTGCCACAGCCCTTTGCAATCCTGCTACAGACCTATTTCCTGATCATGACAAGTGAACTGGGACCCCATTTAGAGAGGCTGCGTGACTCTGCTGTGCTCTAACTTCCACTTGGAAAATGGGGAACAAAATGTCTCTCATCAGACTGATTGCCATTGTGTCCTGCACCCATGAGCTCATGGGGAGATGCACACGCCTCTGCCTTTCCCCTCCACCTTCCAGGCTCATCCCAGCTGAATGTCTCCCCATCCATCTTCCTCTAAATGGAGCAGGAATACTTTCATGTCTCAGATTTATTTGGTTTCTTGTTTGTGCATCAGAAGCATTGTCAATGCCATTGAGAAAACACTGGAAATAGTGGAAATAGTTCTTTGCTAACTGCTGCTAAAGCACAGCAGCCAACAAAGGGAGTTTTCACATTTTAGGAAATTATGTTTCTTTCTCAAATTCTTTGTGAAACTTTCCTTCAAGAGCTAAGGCTGGATTAACGATACGAATGAACTGCTTAGCATGTGCAAGATATTGCTTGCTATTCGTAACAGGAACAGAAGACCTCAATCCTACATGTAATTTGGTCCTTGACTCCATATGCGGTGAGTGGTTTAACCTCTTTGTGCCTCAGTTTCTCCTCTTGTTAAAATGGAAAATTATCCTTCCACCTCTTCTAATTGTCATGAGATTCATTTCACTAGTAATGTCTGTGTAGTATGTAGAGAGACAGCAGGACAAAATGCAATGGTTGCAGGTATTATTATATATCACTCTCAGCAGATAGCAATTTCTACAGTAGGTTAAATTCTGGCCCAAAAAGTACTTGACTGTGTCCCTTTAAGGTCACAAGCTATTATGATGTTGAAGACTAAAATCCTTTGTATATGATCATGAATAAATGAATTGGGTATCACTGCCTGGCCATGTGGGATATAGAAACGATACTGAGTATCATCAGCCTGAACTATCAACATCCATCAGCTTTCCCCTTGCTCATCTCTCAGCTGTCGCAATACGAAACCCACTCTCCCCTGGGATTTCAAACGACTGGGGCTAAACAGCAAAAACATTCGGTGACTAAATTTGCCAGAGAAGGTCTCAGTCACGAATGACTAAAAACAAAATTATAGAGCAATCTCGGCTGACTGAGAGCAGAATGAAATGTGATTCATTTTCATCCACCCAGCAGGGACTGCAGGGGGAAAAAAAAAAAAAAAAATAAAAAAGACTGGATTAACCCTTTCCCTGCTAGCAACCCATGCTCCCTGGGCTGATGTGCATGCAGGTTGCATTACTCAAATACTAGGTCTTCTCCTTGTTTTGTAAGGCAACTCATAGCTTTCATTACTCAGGTGGACCAGACCAATAAGTGGACTGTACTAAAATAATTTTGCATGGTGTACTTTATTATCACATACAGTACATAGGAACATTACACCCCACTGTCCTCTACCAAACAAGCCATCACCCCTTGCCCCAAAAAACTTTTAGGCTAAAACTGAAAGACAAAAGCTGGACAATGCCATATGGTGATGGGATAAAATATCTGTCAGGAAGGCAGGCAAAGGTGTCAGCGTTGCAGCACCTTGTACGAGATACAGGAAAATTGTAAGGTGGGGAACAAAAGAAGACAATGACCTGGCTTTTTGAAGGCTTACAGGAAGCACCTCTCACATGTGATGAGCAGCAGAGAAGAAAACACAGAGCTCATAGTCTGAAAGCTTGACTAGCAGATGATGGAGACTGATCTCATGGGGATCCAGGTGGATGCTCTAGGCAGAAGCAGTCATTGTAGGCTGCCTCTCCCATCCCTGCTGCACTCGCAGCTCGCGGATCGCCACTGGGCTCAGCCGAAGCCTCTCTGAGGAAACAAGACTACCAAGGGTGCCAAGTCCCCTTCCTTGTGCAGGAGTCTGGGGCAAATCTCCCCAGGTAATTTCTGCCCATTAGTGGAGGGGGCAGGTGAGCCAATACTGGAGTTTAGTTCCTGTTGTGACAAACACCATCACCTGATGGTGGTGTGGTTAGCCATACGCACCAGGTGGCTCTGCATTCTGGCTGACCGCCTGCTGGAATAAACAGATTAAAAGTATATCTGTTGTCCCTAGCCCAGAACAGCTGTTTAAAGAAAGAAATCAAAGTGAGAAAGATTACATTTTTCACAGTAAACTTCGCAGATGATCTTTTCTTCAGCATTTTCCCTGACACTTTTTCTAAAACTAAAGCAGCTAAAGACTGACAACATAGCAAAAAAAAATTAAAAAGAGCTAATAATTAGTACTTTATTAACAAGTCAAAAGCAAAGGTTCTGAAAGGTCATACACGGATCTCTCCAGAAAAAGAATTCACGGACCTGTCAGTAAGTTGGCCTCCTTGAGGCAGCATTATTCCTGCCGTCAGAGACTGAACTAGGATACGGCAGCTTGTGCAGGGGTCGCTCCCTGGGTGTCTGAGACCCTCCGCATCAGCACCGCGCTGTGAATCTCTGGTATAAGCACAGCAGCAGCCAGAGTCATGATGCAGCAAGTCAAGCTAATGGATGACGCACGTGATACTCAGAGCGAAGTGGCAGCACAGGTGAAGTGCTGGAGCAGGAGCAATTTACTCGGAGATGCACAAACGCTAGACAGAAGGCAGACTTCCCCTGCCATGTTTTGAGAATGCTAGATAGAAAGCTCTCTAAACAACTCCAAGATTAAATCAAGAGGTCAAGCCAAGGGCAGGATGACAAAGACCAAAGCATCAGCTTCACAAATCAACAGCTTGTACAGGGTAAAGTAATGGCCTGAGATAGGCTTGGCTGAAGCCAAGTGGTTTCTGCTTTATGCACGCTGTGGTACAACTTAATGCTTGATTCAATTTCCTTCCATAAACGGAGAAAGTTCTCACAAACCTTAAAAATCCTGTTTTAAAATCATCCAGGTTTACTGCTGCTTTAATAAATACATAGTTGGTCACTTTAATCATATGACTGTGTTTTCCAAAAAACATCAGCAAACACCTTGATTTTTTTACTATTAGCGAGCGGCAGGAGGAAAAAAATATGAAAATACCAGAATTGTAAGTATTTGGGTTTGCTGGGGTGTTACAAACAACAGAAAACTGTTAATATTGGAAGGTTATGGTCTGCCTGGGCCAAACAAAGCATCTCAGCAGGACTGTGAGTCTCAGTGGAATAATCAAGGCTGGGCTGGTTCTGCTCCATCAGAGGCCGTAGGCAGAGCTGGCTCAGGGTTTGTGGCTTGGCATGGGGGAGCTGTGCATGGACATATCCAAAGGCTCCCACACTGCATTTCCAGCTCAAAACTGGTTCTTTTCTCATCTCTCTCTTAAACTACCTTGTTATGTTGATCAGATCTAATGAAAAATATTTGCTTTCCTTTATGGTTAGCAAAACACCAACGTGCCTATAACTAAATAATAGTAATTGGCCAAATCCTTACACCGATAAAATGCCTCCGAACACTACAATGGTTATCTTGCTCTTTGTTATACCCAAACAAACCCATTAGCTTCAATGGAGCGGCACTTGTATAATGGAGGGGAAGAAAAGAATTTGGCCTAACAAGACTCTTTCAAGAGAAGTGACTGAGTAAAAGGGCTGTGAATCCTGCTGATTACTAGTTATTTTAGGAACCATATGCACAGGCACTTTCTGACTCATGTTGCTGTCAATGCAGGGCAGCTGTGCTGCAGCAGACTGAGTCCAGGAGTCTTGTTCTGCATCTGATTCCCTGCGTGACCTTCTACAGACCATTTACCTCTGGGGTCAAGACACTCTGTGTGAAATAGGGTCAACAGTATTGCCCCGCACTATCCAGTGCTTACAGATCCTTGGAAAAGATTGCCATGCCGGGAGTCCCTTAGAGAATTTGAAGGGGCCAGGTGGCACAGCCTGGGCTGGGTTTGGCGGTGGGAGCTCAAACATAGTATCCCCTACATAGTAGGAGTCACGGTAATAAAAAAAAAGAAAAAAAATCAACAAACACCTCCTAGCGTTTGGCTTAAAATGAAAAGGTATTTGCCGTTTCTAAATATATATAGCATTTGCTTTGGTTATAATTTGCTTCGCTTGCTTAAAGTAAGCCAAAGGAAGTAATTAGGATTTCATGCAGATGAAGTTCCGTTATGTTTTGTAAAATGAAATTCGTTTCCTCGACCTGGAACCACACACCACAACCTGTTCACTGCATGAACAGAAGTTGTAATAGAAATTAGCAAAATAACACCCAGAATCACAATCAGCATCAGTTCCCCTCGCTAATCTGCGCTGGATGGATAGGGCTGAGTAGCATTACTTGACTAAGAGCTTGTTACCCAATGGGAAAACAAGGAGAAAAGGGAAATGACCTTCTAGGAAGGCACAAAATGCCGCTGGCAGACAGGGGAAGGGGCCAAGGTGTCCCAAACCCTCTCTACGAGTCCTAGTTTCTGCCTTCCCAGAAGAAATATATCACAATTTTTCCTGTCTGACAGTAAGTTTGCACAAAATAGTATTTTAACAGAAGATTAAGAGAATAAAGCTATTGATGAGACTGCACTGAATTTGCTGAGAGTCTTCAAAATGTCAAAACAGTTCATTTTTACATCTTTTTGTACAAAAATGTTTCCTTACTGCTTTAAAATACATTCTGCTGAAGAAAATGATTTGAAGTAAAAAAGAAAGGGCGAAAAAAACAACCTAGGAGAAATGGACAAATAACCTGAAAACGAAACAAAAATGTTGATTGGCTCCGACAAATCCAAAATTTCAATTTCAGTGTTCTTTGGTTGAGCCACGGAACCAATAAACTCATCATCTTCTCAGCTCTGCTCCTGACATTTCAAGCCACATGCCCTCCATTGCAGAGACCCGTGTAATGAGCTCCACAGCACTGCACATCCTGTATCCCTAGTGACAACACTGTGCTTGGAGCATCCTGTGTGCGAGCTTCTGTGAGCACAGTTTGGTCACCAGTCCCTTCATGGGACTCCTATGTTGTGAAGAATTAATATTTTCTAATATTTATTAAATAATTATTTTTCATCCACAGCTCACATGTTGAATAAACATATGGGAAGATGGAGAGCAGCTCCTTCTGAAGTCCAAGAACAACTGTGCAGCCAGGTAAACTCTTCTTGCACAATTCATCCTGGTTTCTTATGGAGCATGTCAAACTCAGCAACACCAAAACCACACTTGTGCTCAAAAATCACTTGCAAAATGCATGGAAGCTTGAAATCCAAATGCAAGAAAGATAATCAAAGACTCAATCTCTCTTTGCATTCAATCTGCAGTCCCAGGGGACCCCAGTCATTTAATTACCACACGAGACTGCAGTGAATATGTGAGTAGAGGCACACAGTTCCACTTGAAGGAACAGGCATATGCTCCCAGGACTGAGGACAGGCCACAAAGTTAAGGGAAATTTTCAAGACAAGCTGCAATTCCCTCCTCTTCATGCTTTCTCCAGTGTCAAGTCAAACTGGTTTTGTGCAAGGCACTGCACCGTGCCCTGGTTAGAAGTAAGCAAGGTGAAGATGTGATGGCATGGACTGCACACATCCATTCTACAAGTCCTAAACATAAATTTGGGCAGCTGCCCTACTTTGTACCCTGTACTGCTGGCATACAATCAAAGTTGCATATGTTTGCACATACTGCAATTGCACCTTACATTGCAGATATGCCCTGTAAGTGTCACCTGAATCGTACAAGGTGTATCACACCAGTTTATGAAGGTGCACAAGCAGAGCCCTGGACTGCTCCCAGGGCGACAGAGCTGAGTGGAATATCACTGTCAGCACCACTTGGTGCAGCGCATACACACACACACCACACTGCATTTCTCCCATGTATCTGTATCTATATCATCTATATCTACACCACAGATCACACACAAGCCCAGACTAGGGAAAACCCACAGTGCTTGGGGGTGCAGCAGGACTGTGCCCACAGTACGGGTGTATTTATTTCCACACTTGGTGCCCAAGAGTTTAGCAGCAGGGATGGTGCAGATCAAGGTCATGGCAGTGAGGAGAGAACTGAGTCACAGAGGAGGAGCTTGCTGGTGTGACTGGTCAGAGCCTCCTTCTCTCACTCCACATTGCTCAGAAAATATGTATTTAATTAAGAGTCCTGTGTTGTGCACACCTCTCCTGAGAGATGGGTTCGAGCTCCCCATCCAGCCATCAGGCATTTAAGGAGCAGAGGGCTGGTTTACTGTTTCATTACCTGCAGCATTTCTATCCCAGACTGCCTAATTTCAAGTGTTTCCAAGCTTGTGCTCTCTGAAGGCCTGGCCCCATTCAGCTCACGGACAATGGAAAACAATTTAGGTCTTCCAGCTACAGCAGAGTGATGGAGCTGATTAGAGAACTTAAAGGTTAAATAAACAGTTCCATGGACAGAGGATTGGGAAGGATCTTGGCAGAGCTGAGGAGCAAGGTGGGGCAGCACAGGCAGTGGGAACAGGTAGGATGCAAATGCTTCCCTGAACTCAGAGAGACTTGTCCACGGCCACTGCAAACATAGGGCTTCGAGACCTGATCCACAAATAAAACACTATTTTTTGTCATTGCTGTTGTGCTTTCCATAAGGGAAAACACAATACCATTTTTGTTTGGGCAGTACTATAATAAGTGAAGGGTAAATCAAAGATTTTTTTAATACCTTCATAGCATCTTCCACTCAAAAACCTTGCTGTGCTTTAGCCCTTTCATCTCAGTGATCTACTTGTAAATTAAGGGACATGCCAAAAAAAGCACAAGAGTGAAATTTCCGTATGAGAGGATGTCTTCTCTGTAACATATTGCACAAGCTTTGTCACACAAAATGACATTCACCCTGCAGGCAGGCAAACAAACCCTTTCAATCAAATGCAATGGCATTACATATTTCACTTATTTGCATGCCATATCTACTAGAACTTCTTATCAACCAGTACTATTTCATCACACTACTGTCCAGGAGAAGGAGAGTTTATCATCCTCATGTCACGTGTAAGAAAATTCCTGAGGGAATAAGCATATTGCCCATGGTCTACTATAAAAAGTCTGGGAATGGACCTTACGGGTTACTGCCCAATTCTCCCCTCTGTCAGATATTCTTAGATCATAAACTGTGCGCTTGTCTCTGCTTAATAGGGCCAGATACTAGAGGAAGGCAAATCCCAATTTTAACTGTTATCAGTCACGTAACTTCAGCTGGACGCGGAAGAGGAAAGGCGGATGGTGTACTTGGTGCTTCGACGCTGTTGTTTTAAGACATCAATAGGGATTGGGCAAGCCTGTATTTTCATACAGCCTGTAATCATGCTATTGCTATTTCTCATTTGATGCTTGCTGCTAGCAAAGAGTAGAACTCATAAGGCACATCCATTGTGCAGGCAGCTGAGATGGAGTCTTGCAATTCAGGCCTCTCGCTCTGGCAGAAATATCGTCAGTGTTAAGGAGTCTGGGCCTGATAGTAGATCACCACTCAGGTGATCCCTGGATTCCCTCAGACATCTTCCTGCTTTCTTTAATTTTCTCATACCATTATTTTTTTTTTCTTACAGAGACTCTGATGAAATAACTAAGTCCTGGAGACTGACAATTCGCTAGGTTACTTTGGCACTACACTTCCTAGTAAAATTGTCAGTACATTACCTAAAGTGACTCTACAATAACTTCTGCAATAAATGAGTCAGGATGGTCAACGGCATTGTCCCCACAAGATGACGGAAGAACCATGAGATTGAAGCCTACCCACGGGAGATCTTGCAAATTGCCATAATTGTGTATAAATAGAAAGAAATGCAGAGGCAACTGTCAGCCAAGGTCCTGCTGACTCAGTGCCACCTTGTGTTGTTACCAGGAAGCACAGAAGCACAGGGAAGATCATCAGTGAGGGGCACAGAGGGTTTCTGAGTAAGAACTCAGCCTACTTTCATCTGTCATGTTCTGGATTCACTCAGAGCAGCCACTGAACAAACCCAAGACACATTTCTCCCGCAGGAACGCTATGGCTCTCTGCCTTCCAAGCCTTCCTGGAGCACAGCTGGCATCGCTGGGGCACAAAGAGCCACTGATGGGTACAAATTTCTTTTGCCCAGCATCACAGCCAGTCAGTGGAGAGCTTTGAAGCAGGGCTTTGGTTTCATAATGGTGACCTACAAAGTCTAACCTCTATTCCATGCTCCTTTGAGACAGAAATATGCGACCAGCATTAGTAAATGTCATTACACAGAGTTGCAAGATGCTACGCAGAGGAGAGTAAACTTGTCCATGTTCCTTCCTTTCTTCCTTTTTTCTGAGTGGCTGGCTTTGCAAGAAGCAGCCCAGAAGGGCCAGAATGCGGTGACTCTTCAGAAGCCCTGCTGTGAGCGACTGAATCCCTTGTTTGTCTGCTGGGCTTCCACTGGGGTAGGAACATGCCAACTCAAATGAGAGAGACAGAACTCTCTCTGTCTTTGCTTTTGTCTTCCCTGAGGAGGGGATGGCTCGTGCAGTCTCACAGCACTGTGGCTCCCAGAGGATGCCCCGTGGTGCTGGGAGGGCACCCGCACAACTCACGTCGCACGGGTGAGCTCTGCCCTCGGTAGCACAGACATGAGGCTGCTGGTCCTGGTAGCCTCCCTCTACTCCTTAGGTCTTCCTAAGTCACAGATAAAGGAAAAGAAGCTGGGTATCAGCTTTCATTTCAGTTCCTCTCCTCTCTAATTCTTTTAAAAATCTTAACTAGCTTCCATTTCAGCATTCCGATTGTTCCCCTGGGTTAAATTTGCTGCTTCTGAAAAGAAGGATCTGATGAGTTTGCCTAGAACAGTTTGGTGCAGGCATCTGTGACTCCTGCTGATGTTCCACAGCCCTGGCCTACACCGTCCCATCGCTGGGCCTGCCGTTATCTCCCAGCAGCTCAGCCAAGGTCCTGCACACAGTGTCCTGATCCAGAACCACTCCTGCTCTTCCAGTCCTGCAAATCTCCACCCAGCTTCGCCCATACTTCTCCCTCAAAATCTGAATGCAAGCCTCCTGTTTATGAGTAAAAAGCCTGCATATGAGTCACGTCAGATTAGTAAAAAGCCTGCACAAGAGTTATGTTAGGTTTGCTTTCGTTTTCTAATATTTTAATTTTACAAATAAATAGGGATAGCTGTAGAGATATAGATACATAAATATGTATCCTTGTTTCTTTGGAAAAAGTGCTACAGCATCTTTTCTAGCCTAACCATAGCAGAGACCATTAACAGAAAACCTCACTTTTCCATTTAGTACACTTCAAGTACACGGGACCAAACCTCTCCCCAGAGTAAGCTTGCTGAAGTCAAACAGGGCTTACAGCAGAGATGAATTTGGCACTCTGTTTTTACTGAGCTTTATAGCAGAAATTCAGACACCTTGTCAGGCAAGTTTCCCCTGAACATGCTAAAAGCGTGAGGTCATGGTCAGGAAAGATGTCAAAATTCTGCCACCATTTCATGATTATATCTTTTGGATCAGCCCATCTGTCTCATGTGCCCTTACCATGTCATCTTTTCAAGAGAACACAGAACATTAGCAACTGTCTGCGGAGGAGGATGAGGACACATCTTCCTCACTGTAAGGCAAGGCATCTATGTTTGCACAAAAACTTTGAGAAAACACAGGATAAAACAGTCAACATGAGAAAGACACCCCCAGATCACTGTTTTCCACAGGCAGAGGCCAAGTCTACACAAGTTAGAGCCCAGCTTACCAAAACTGAGCACACCCTTAAGACTCACCCATGCCCCAATCATCAGTGGGGTGAGCTCCTTTACTACAGTAAATTGCTAATATACATTGCCTTAAGCTAAAGTCCTAGAAAGACACCTTGTCTCTGCTGAAGCCAGTGGAAGCTTTGGTATTAGTTCCAGTTACACCAGAACTCCATGTCTCACACCTGGTTTCTGTTCTTCACTGTTATTTGTTGCCAAGGTGCACAGGATGAGCTTTTCACTGAATAATTGCTGCAGAAGTTGAACCCATAGGAATAGTCCCTTCTAACTGCAAAAGGAGCATGGGGACATGAATAAAACCCTGTCTGATCCTGTTCTTGTACTATTAATCTGAACTCAACGAGTCTGAAAATGGTGAAATGGATCTGAACACTCTGTGTTTTCTTATGTATCTTCTTTTATACTGTGTTTTCTTATTACAGATGCTAAGAGTGAACCTTTCTGCTATGAAACACTGATTTCACGTAGAACTTTCTGTCCATGCAAAAAGAGAAGCTCATTATAATCACCTGAAAAAAATTTCTCATCTGAATTCTGATTGCTCTTGATAATTTCATTTAGTATGTGCTAGTTCATTAATTTACCAAATACATATATTTCAAAATTGCATTTCATCAGGCTTTATATTTTGTCAAGCTGCAAAATAAATTCCTAACAGAATCAATCTGCCAAAATGCTGGAGGTGGGGTACAAGCCCATTTCACCCACGGTCTATGTGTCAATGGGATCTCAGCTCAACTTTACTAAATATAATGAGCGCAGAATGGTCTATGTGCAATATGCCAGCAATCCCCATGTAGCCCTTCCTAGAGAAAGATCTATACCAGAGAAAGCCATCATCAAAACTAGAGAGTAAAGAGACTGACCAGACCTTTAAAGTACACCTATCAATTCACCCCTCCAGCAGATACCTCTAGTTCAGAAGCAAGTCACGTTGGAAGAAGAGATGGTGATCGGGAAGCGTCTCCTGTTCTTGTCCATGATGCACAAGTTCTGCCACTAAATAAAGAACCTCATTCCCCAGAACCCTTCAAGCCAGAACCTTTCACCCAAAGTTAATCAATTTTTGAAGTTGAAAGACCAACTTTGAGATGGAAAGGAGGGTTTAAAACACTATTTCATTTGTTCAAGCTGTGCAACAAATGGCCAACACCTAGGGGGGAAACATTAACTCCCAGGACCGGTGAAAAGACATATAAATCACATAGGGACACATCTTGGCCCAGCGGCTACTAACCCATTGGAGATAAATCTAGGAAAAATCTTTCCAGAGTTTTGAAGATTTTATTTTAAGAGAGAAGAAATAGGGGAAAGTAGTTTATTTGGCGGTTTTTCTTCCAATTCAGCAGACAATAAGTCAGTATTATACAATACGTCTTTCCCTACATCAATAAACCACAAAAAATTATCATATCCCTTACATTACACTGTAAAGCTGTTACAGTATTTTGACATTTCAGTAGCAATCTTGTATTGCCCAGGTTTGCATTTACACCTCCTAAGGGTACAAGCTTAGCAGAGTTAGAGGAGATAGAGTATGCAGATAAACTGTAGAGAAGAGGGCATCTAGGACTACTCTGGGGAGAAAAGGCAGAAAAGTCTATGCCCAGTAGCAAAAATTTCCTTTCAGAGCCCAAAATACAATCCAGGATTCAAGAGTCTCACTATCTCCTGTTGTTAGCAAGCCTCTGTAAAACCCAGATGCAAAATGTTTGCCTCATTCCCCTCTGTATGCTGACCTACAAGGAAGATAACCATGTACTTCGGCTATCAGTTACTCCCACAACCCAGGTAGTAGAGGTCCACACAGCATGTATAAATGTTCCCACATTACTGATGAATCACCTACGAATGAATCTGAACTCACATGATGGAATTTCTGAAGTTTCCATTTGCTTTTTTTAAAAACACATGCACAGGCACATACATAAGAGAAGGGACTGAAAAAATTGCTGATACTGGTAAGTCATGTATTTAGAAGACAGGAAATAGCAGGTGCAAATTTAACATGAAGACCTAGTAAATCCAGTTCCTCTGAATATATTTCTGGTGATCTAGTCCTTTCTTATCCTATCACATACTATTTGCCAACAGAAGACTGACTTACATATTGCACAAGGCAGACCTGTTCGTCCACAGAACAGGAGGTTATACTGAAAGAGGATGTTGTCTTCAGGATTTCTGCTCATTTATTGCCAGGAAGGTGTACAGTAAATGAAGTAAGGAACTGAGAGGAAAGAAGAGATGGGTCTCAAGATTAAAGTAGCTGAATGTCTAGAGGGATGGATTTTCTCCTGCTTGCTAATACAAATGTCTTTTGTACAAATGTCTTGGTTTAAGCAAGACACTTAAACCAAGTACCATGAAAGGTCACTCACTAACTGACTATTCCCTGTATTTCTTGATTTCTGACTTGAGGCCTAGGCTGTGATTTACAGACATCCTGAACAATACCTGTCTACAACAAAGATGGAAGCTGTTGGTTAAATGTGTGAAGTCCTTCAAAACTCCCTACTGCAATGTCTCTGCCTCAGTTTCCCAAACAGGAAATCAATACATCATCAACCAGAGATGTTGTAGTACTAAGTTAGTTAATGTTTGTACAGCACTAGCCGTTACAGTGATGTGTGTCACAAAAAAAAAAGTCTGTGAGAAAATTAATAATTTTCTCTCCAGAGTAAGGTTTGAATTGTGTCCAGCAAATAAAGTCTGGAGCCATAAGCCAAACAACGAGAAGGAAATAAAATATTGACTAGCTGCATATTCATAAAGCTCCATCTATAATGTGCACTGTCTTGAGACAGAACTGCTGGGTAAAAAGTAGTATGGGGAGATACATTTAAAAAATGTATTGTATACCCAAGAGAAGACACAAGCTTGTGTTTGCCAACTTTGCATTTGACATTGTCTAAGATTTGAAGCTTCCTTTGCAGATTTTAAGATGTTTGTAGGAGAGCAGGTACCCATGTGCAGGAGTGTTTCTGTGTTACCCTGAGCAGGGCTATATTCAGAATTGGGTCTCTAAGGCCTTTAAATTTCAGCTGCATTGGAGTCTATTAATAGAAGCACACCGTTAACGGTGAGAGGCAACTGATAACTCACTTTAAAACTACAGGTGCCTCCTGCAATCAGGGAAAAACACCCCTTCTCCCTCTGAATTCCTGGCCAGATCTGCTGACAAGGCAGATAAATGCCTCTGAGGGTTATTTGAGCCTCTTTGCCTCCCTCCTCTCCTCAGCAGAGATCCATGTGTTTTCCATAGGAATGCTGTCCGTGCCAGAGTTAGAAACCCAAGAGCAGAGGTTTCAGCTAACCAGCTGTGTAATCTGAAGGACAAGAGGTCAGGGTCTCAGTAGGGAATACAGAACAGCGCTGAGCATCTCCAGGGAAAGCAATGACAAGACCTGCACTCCATCTCTGTGCTCCTGACTTGAACAAGCTTTGCCAGCCTCTGCTTCCAGTCCGTTGCCCCTTGGACACAGACAAAGGAGTACAGTTAAAGGCATTTACCTGCTGCCTCTATCAGAGAAACAGGCAAACTGCAAACAGAGAAGCAACTACAACCTGGAAACAGAGAGAAGAAGAAACAATTGGTTGTCAGCTTCTAATTAATAAATTCTCCTCGGACTATTTCTAGTTCACCTGAGCCTGATCAATATCCATTGGGGAACCTTCCAAGGGGACCAACTTTTAATTTATCTCCCAATTTCCTCTCCAGAGCCTAAGCATCAGATCTAATTACTGCGCCTGTTCACTGGTTTTGCTTTTCTTCCTTGCCTGAATGCAAGGAGGATATTTTCCTTCTTGATGGGGAAACAAAGATGTTACAGTGCAAAGGAAGTGCTCAGTGCAAGAGCCCTGGATGCCACTTCTGGCCTTCCTAATTAAAGGTGAAGGTGCAGGAGGAGAGCCAGAGAAAATGAGTCACCAGAGAGACAACACCAAGCATGAGGAGACAAATGTGATCAGACACTAGGAAAGTGCAGACAGGTGTATGGAAGGAAGGACACAGAGAGAACTAGGACACAGAATTCAGTTCTTGGGACTCGTAGACTCAGAGACAAGAACATAAATGAGAATGAATCATATTAAATATGACTATAGCATGAGTCTACCAGTTGTTCCTCAACAGCTTTTTCTTGAGTTGTTAGAAGTGCCTAAGCCACTGAAATACTGGGGTGTTTGAGTACCTAATTCACTTAGTTCTCTTCAAAAATCCTGGCTACAAATCTTTACTCCCCCATGTCTCCATGTAATGCATAACAGGGACACTTTCCCTGTGAATACCGTAGGGAAGGACTAACCCATTGACCTCTAATGAAGAAAAGAATAACTGACCAGGTTTCTTTGTCCTGGCAGTGATTATTAACGATGTGGTGGGACACACTGGTGCTTTAGAATTGCAGACAGCTAGTCATTGTAGGACTTGGATAAACCTGGGATACACAATTTTATAGCAGAGGTAAGTTAAAAAAAAATTTTTATTGTGTACGGCTAAACTGAAGCCTTTACCAGAAAGCTGAACCTGCTCACACATCAGATTACAGGACTGCTGCACCTTGCCCTTCTTACTTGGGGATTTTACAATCAGGAAACCAGAGAAGATGGATTATAAACTATGTGGCAAGTGGATGGGGAACCAAAGCAGAGCATTCAGAGTGCTACAGAAGGCCTCAGAGACGTTAGTGCTTTAGCCCTAGTAATGCCAAGGGACCGCTATTTGCAGCTCTATAACCCTTCACTTAAGCTATGAGGCAGCACTTTTCCAGAGTGGCAGTAGCAGTATTTCCCCTGTGTTGTTCCCGTGCTGCTATTCTCGTTCTCTTTTTCATTCGTTGTCTCATGCTGTTACTTTTGCAGTGTTGCTCTCATGGCCTCGAACCTGCTATGAGAATCTGGGACCTCATCACTGTCCTTCCTGGCTGTTCCCCCAAGAGGGTTTTCCCCTTCCATTTTCTCTGTTTTTATTCACTCCTAAAGCAGACTTGTTAGAGCTGATGTATTCTACCAGCTGCAAACCCTGCTAGAGAACACTGTGCATGCAAGCCTGTCTCTTCATACTTTCTGCAACAGCCATGACTGAAATACCACTATCATCAAGGGTGGTTACTGTGTCAACTGAATCACCCAAATAGCAAAGAGGAGCTACCAACAGCAGCAAAGCCTCCAGTTAGTTGAGGAGAAAAAGAGTACAAACACAAGCAGCACATGTACTCTTTCTTAATTCATGTACCACCCTGTTGGAGATGCAATTGCCAGATACCTGCTCAAACCAGACACTTCTGGTTTCTGTGTTTGAAACTAGTTAAACAGTATCCGTTAGTAAGTAGTGTGATTTTTGTATACTAGTTTAAGCCTATTTATGGAGGCTGTTACACTAGCAAGGAAGACCACATAATGAAACAAAAAAATTAAACAAAAAGACTTCTGCCTTCTTTCATATTAATTTCATTTGGCAAAGAGTTAAAAGGCCTCTAGGGAAAAGCACTTTTTTGCCTGTGCCTACATAATCATGGTATGCTGGCACAATTGCTCTTGCGTGATGTTTTCCAACAGTTGCTACAGCCCAAGGTGCAAGAAAAAACATGCTGCTGTCCTTCTGGACCTGGCAGCAAAAAGCTCAAAGTCTCCGGAGAACACAGAGAACAAGGATGCAGCTGGTGAGGATCAGACAGAGCAATAAACAGATTAAACAGCAGGCAGACAGAAGCTTACCTGACAAGCAGCAGCCTAGAGGAGCTGAGGATATGAAAGACAAGAGGTTCATTTTCATCTGGGAGAGGTAGAGAGGTGTGGAGAGGGGTGACATTTGGTGGTGTGGCTAAATGGCAGGTGCTGCAGAACAGAGCATGCCTGGTCCATGAGTGATGAAATCCAGATGAAAATTCAGAGAGAGGGAGAGATACTGAGCGAGATGGAAGAGGAGAGATAGACAGGAAAAACAAACAAACAAAAACAACAGGAAAAAAAAGTTACTGAAAACAAAAGACTTCATCTAAACCCCATTGAATTGGTGTTCATGCTTTTATCTGAGTGCAAACATGGAGTGAAGACATCAGCACTCATGACACTGGAGTCTAAAGAACAGGCTTGGTTTCAGTGCAAGCTACTGGAACGAAAAGATTCGAACTGGAGAGAATAAGAAACTATGGTACAAAGTAATCAAGAATCCTGGCCCATCTTCCTCCTCTTGAGCTGCTGTGGTCTATGTTTTAACTCTCAGCGAAAAATCATTTTAGATGTTTGAGTATCAAGCAAAGCCAAACAGAGCCTTGGCTAAAGAAGCCTTGGGTAAAAGCTCCTGCTATACCCACTTTGTTTTGCAGCATCTTCTGTCCTCCTGACCCTACAACTTTTACCATTCCATGTCTATGCACATTATTTAGAAATTATGTCAGCAACAGAAAAAAACAACGGAAAGGCATGAGGCATGCATCTCTGGCTGGAAGTGAAACACTGTGTTGAAGCTCCTCATGGATCTCTGTGCATCGTCAACAGCAGAAGAAGCTGTTCTTGTAATTAATATTACTGTTTAGCTTATTGAAAAGTGCTGCTTTACATTTACGCATAAAAATGCAGGGTAAGGAAAAGAATCTAAAGGATGGAGTTCAGAACCTGGCAGAGAGGATTAGAGGTACTATTCAAGTCAAGTAATTAGCACTTGTTAAAAGTAACAGTTGAGTTTGCTCAGCACTTGTACCTAAGTCACCTGAATAACTCATTTAAATAAATACGATCTTAGATTTCTACAGCACCTTTCAAGAATCTGAGAGAATTTCACAAGAACCAATTAATTAAGACTCACAGTCCTCTCACGTGAGACAGGCAAGTACCGTTATTCCTAATTTACAGGCAGGGTTTGAGGATTTTCCAAAGCATCGGTGGGGATGTAGACAAGTATTCTGAATAATTTCACCAAAAAACCCCCCACAATCCACTCAACTAATTGGGGGTCTTAAGAAGTGAAGCGGTTTGGCCAAATGTATGCAGCTAAGCTACAGCACACAAAACAGGGTGCAAAATTGAGGCTGCCCAACTCTCCAACCTTTTTTTATGGTTTCAGAACAGTCTCTCCTACTAATGTGAGGGCAGAGAAGGAAATGGAATTTTCCTCCCACAGGGAATTTCAGAATAATTCTTCATTTCAAACTTGAACAGAAAGTCAAAAATCTTGGGAAAAGTATAAATGTTAAGATCTAGACATTTTATATCAAAACAGAGTGATCCAACATGTCATTCTGTTATAGCATTTTTAATTTTGAATCAACATTTTGAAACAAACAAAATGAGAAAGTCATTTTATGTTGAAATGTCAGCCCCAAACAAAATATTTTTTTTATGTTTCTCCCAGCTGGAAAACCATTTTTTTTTTTGTCAGAACTGACATTTTCTCATTGCAAATTTCAGTTTAGGTGAAACCACATTGTCTGATGAGAAAACATTTCTGTGAAAAAAATGTTAATCAGCTCTGGAGTGACTATGTTTTCTGTCAAGAAAACGAAGACATAAAATGCTGACTTGAAAACTCTGAAGAACTGAAGTGTTCGAACACAAAAGATCTGGGAGGCCTCTGAGCTGGACTGACATGCTGATTGGGAAGAATAAGTAAATTGTCCTGAAAAGGAAGTTCTGAATGAAGCAGAATCAAGTAGCCAGATAACTGAATGAAGAAATTAAGTCTCTTTTTTGTAGCTATATAGAAGTCACTATTTCTACAGTCTGGAAAACAAGGCGGATTATATAACCGGATAACATGTGCACTGGGAGGGCTACCAAAATTGTTCCTTGGCTCAGAGAAAGACAGCCCCTCCTCGTAATGGACATTTACGACATGCACAAAGTAAATCTAGTAGCTCCTCTCGGTCTTGAACCAGCAGGTGCGCTTCATCTTTTGAAACATACATGTTTATACCTCTAATGTATAGGTTATATACAACATAGCTCTTACTCAAAATGCAACTTGAATTTGTAATGATCCAGGTCTACAGGTTGTGTTACATAGAGGCTCGTTAACAGTAATATGTGGTAGTGGTGTTAATTGTTCACTGCCCTGAAACACCTTTTCAGGTAAACTTCAGCTGCTGTTGGGCTGCTCATTTATTTGTTTGGTTACACAGCTTTAATATTCCTCTTCATCATCTGTGGTCATCTCAATTCTGAATCGCTTGCTGCAAACTGAGACTCTCTGTCGATCACCTGGCCTGCCCCTCGCGGAGAAACACAGAACAACATGGTTTCCATTATACACCCTGGCAGCTCCCTGCTTCTGGAAACCTTTTTAGGTTGAAAATTAATAAAACATTTTACGTTGACCCTTCTATTTTCTACATCTTAATTTTTTTAATATACAAGTAAATTATGTTATTTGGTTTTCCTTCGCTTCGTTTTTTGCAGACAGGAAAGTGAAAATATGGTTGGTTGGTGAAGCACGGCTTTTCTTTGCATGGTGAAGTTGCTTCGTCTCTGTCAAACTGCTCTCCCCTACAAAATGTATAATTTTGCTTTTATTTGTTGCTTCAGTCAATCTACTTGGTTCTCAACTAATGCAGAATGCAATAATGCAGTCACGAAAAAAATAATTCTGGATGCTCTTATCATGCAATTCACTGACTTTGTGTCCTTTCCCTATGTACACTGGCTGTGAGACCAGAGCACAGCAATTCACTGGCCACTGAGTACAGTTCCCAATATTGCTCACAACCAGAACAAAACCCCCTTTCATAAATTTCTTTTTAATAAGTAACACCTTAAATGTAGTTAGGTTGTTTGCCCCCATTACTTATACAGCTGTTCCCTACGTCTTTTCTCAATATCTTTCTGTTTCCAGCTTCAAAGCATCCATTGCAAGGTTATCCCATTTCTTCTGGTGTTGCCACAGCTTTTCTCACACTAGTATACACCATCATGTATTTAAAACTGGTTTTCTATCTTATTTATTATTATTATTATCACAGATGCATCTAGAGATTCGAATAACACCAAGGATTCTCCAGGCCTGGAATAATCCTTTTTCTAGTCTAAGTAGGCAAGACAATGAGTGACACTGCAGCAGAGCAGCAGGTCAAGTGAATCATATCAGAGGAATCCCCAGTTTTCCAGCACCTGCTGCACGTTCACTGCTTCCAAATACCAACAAATTCCTGTCTGCAGTTTCTCAACTTAACTGACCCACCACAAACCACACCAGCATGCACAGATATACGTGTCAGTCACATCCACTGTCTTTCCACACAAACAAAGCCCATGCTTCGGCTTCAACACACAAAAACTGCCCTACCATTTTCAAGGACTGCCTGAGTGTGATAAAGGCCTAAGGTTGGTTCTGCATCTCATTGCCCAATGTGTGTCACTATCAGTATCTCAACTGAGACTAATGAGGTTCCAGTGGCTTCATCGATATGCAGCCATCTCAGTTACTCAAACACCCCTGTACCTCTCTTGTTCGTGGAGAGACTTTCACTGGGTGAAAAAAATATATTTTTGCTGTCATAAAATGAATCACAAACCTTTTTTCTTTTTTAAGCCAGGTTATTTAGATGTCCTGAAAATTGCAGCACTTCCACACGTGCATTCCTCCATTGGACACATGTAAATATAAAACCCATCGTGTAGAAATGCATGCAGTCAGGTAGAGACAAGCAATTTTGGTTTGTCACACAATATCCAGCTCCAGGCTGTGAAATCCTGTCAAGCAGCCTCAGCTGCTTTTTGCCCTCAAGGACTGGGCCGAGGGTTCTTTCTGCCTGACACGCACCCACCACTGCTTCCAGCTGCACGACAGGAGATTTCCTCTCTACCTCCTTATCATTCATCCAAATAATTCTAGCAGAGCTGGCAAAGCAGACACGAGTGAGAGCTTTCTCCTTTAATACTGCAAAAATATAACTAAGTACATGGACACACAACCACACTGTATCGCAGTCTTTATGTATATCCCCTTTTGTGGGGTCTGTCTTGCTTGTTAACATCAAGGAAATGCATATCACTTGGACTTGTCCTTCATATTTCCTCTGCTGGTTCCCACTCTTCGTTTCCTCTCCTGTCCTTTTTAATTGGAAAAAAAAAAAAAAAAAGAGAGAAAAGCAGATAATTTTAAGCACAGGCTTAACCGGTGGCAAAATGGTGGGCTCAACAGAGAGAATATACACCCCCCTGCAGAGGCACAGATCCTGTCTCCTAGTATAGATCACAAAAGATAACCCTGCAGAAAGGTTTTTTTTCTAAGCCTCTATTTTGTTTGCTTAACAATTTAACATAATATTTGTTTATTGAGTGCTTGTCTCCAACATAAACCATGCTCAAAAGATTAATAAATACATAGTTAATTATTTTATAGCTTTATCTTCTGAGTAATAACAAGATTCTAATGTTTTGGTAAGAAAAAAAGTAAAACATACCATTTAAAAAATATTATTTTTTAAATTTCTGAGCTTTCATTTAAAGCTGTGCTAAAATAGGAATACAGGGATGAGCCACCACTGAGGGATCCTGAGTTCATCTCTGATAGTGTTACAAATGACTGTTCTGGTCTTTAATAATTAGAAATCTTTTAAATAATGCCACCCTCTGTGCTCACCAAGTTCAATCTTTAATTTTCCGTCACAGTTCAGAATGTCAATAGGCCACACCTATCAAGGCTAGTCCTGACCTAGCAAATCCCTTTGGCACATGCACAGGCTGAGTAAGGATTGCAATAGTAAACTTGGTTTCTTTTAGTGAAATTTTAGCACGTTATTACCCTGCTTTAATAGCATTTCATATTCATTATCTACCAGTAAGAGGAAATCAAGAAGTCTCTCTAGAAGCACAAGAAAAAAAAAAAAACAAAACAATTTAATCAGGTGATTGTCTCTCATGGGCAAGAGTTTTCCATTGGCATCTGTCCAAACGGTGCGGTTACAGCATTTTTGCTCCTTTCTTACATCACACCTCTCCCATACTCCAAACACAGTAGGTAGGAAATGTCATTATAAGATACACATTAGAAAACTATTAAGAATGCACATGAACATCTGAAACTCTTAGATTAAGGTCAAATTATTCGTGTGAACTCTGACTCAAGAGTATAAACCATGGTATGGCCTTACCACCAATAACAGGTTATTTTTCTCTAGAAATCTGGAGTATGCACATAGAACTTGGTGCTATATAAACTAGTCCAGTCCAGTGGAATAACTGATGTTAAAAGTACGAAAAGTATTTGCCATCCTTACTCAGATCACATACTATCCTATTCTGTGAGAAATCCCAAGAGGAATTTATAGGATTATTCAATGAGTAAGGTACTACTCATGGTGAGTAAAGGTGGCAGAATCAACTTGCTGCTGATTATGAGCTGCTTTTCCTCACTTACACTGCTGTAAATTTAAATTAACTCCACTCAATCAATGGCGAATAATTGATAGAAAATCAGAGTAAGAGGAGAATTAGTCTATAAGTATGTCTAGAATGAATAAACAGTGAAAATTTGCTGGCATATATAACTCCCCCTTGAAGCTTTGCTGCAAGGTTACTTTTATAACTGATTGTTTCATTCTCAGAAGTGCTGTGCTGCTGCTCAAAATGAAAATATATACTGAGCTTCTGCATGCTAAAATACCCCATGGTTTCCACGGTCTCGTGTTTTCTTGTATGGCATGAAAATGCCACCAATCCGACTGAGCTTAGTTCATACCCTGGCTAGCAAGGGCTTTTGGTAACCTGTGAGGTACCCTGGTGTGCCCCGCGGTCTGTGGCTGGGTCTTGGATTTCCACTGGAAAACACTGGACAAGCACAGGAGTGGGAGTGATGTGAACATGGTCACTTTTTCCTCTCAGCCTATTCAGCAGATGCTCTATAAAAGCAAACAAAAGAGCAACCCCTGTCTGCATCATGCATGTTCCTAAATAATACTGAAGCCCTGTTAGAGTCCCATTGCTTCTGTCTTCAGCTGGGAACTGCTCCTTCTTTTCTCCCCTTTGCTTTATCAATTTTTTTGAGCAAGAACTATCCCTAAGTATATTTGTATAGTAGTTCCCATAACAGGGCTTGGATCTGGTCTATGTCTCTAATTACTACCGCAACACTATTATTATTTAATCCACAGAGACCTCATGATCTCTTTTGGTAGCAATATTTTTTACACCCACGACTATTTCCTGGATATTGTTTAATTTTAGCTCCACACATCAGATTTAGAGAATGATAAAATTGTCCTCCCTCTGTGATGCTGACCCATCTCCTGTTCCCACCTAAATTCCCACCATTGCTTTCCCTGTTCCACTTCCCTCATCTCTCCCATCCCCAAGCAGCGGGTCGAGGAAGGCATCATCACCTCTGGAACTAGCAGATTAAAAGGCAAAAAATTGACAGTAAACTGCCAATGGCTCATTTACTATTGACGGTGAGTCAATCAAAATCCTGCTTTCCCACTGCTTCCTGGCTTTCCCATCTGTGTGAATTCATGACCCGATTTCTGATGTGTTCCACACTGTTACTTTTTTCCCCTCAGAGTTTAATTGCTTCTGTTTCACATTTGGGTGCTGAAAAATTGACAGAAGCTGCACAATTCCCTCCAGCAATGGATCCTATTTATATTGCTGTAACCTACGTTTTGCAGTGATATGATTAGTAATAAAAGGAAGAAAATTAAACAGGAATTAGCATCTCTTTGTATAAAATCTGGTTATCAACCAAGTTTTACTCTAAGGGTCACAAGACATGTTAATGTTGTTAAAGGCCCACCGCAGCATAAGGAATACATCAAATCCTCACACGCAGGACATTCTGGGAGCAGAATGACAGCAACTTGCCTTACGCCAGATGTAGCATGTACCCAAATAAACGTCTGTCGCAGAACTGAGCATTCTCAGGCACAGCACACATAGAAGGAGGGAGTGCAGGAGGAGGAACGTCTCTCCCCAGAAAAGTCATCCTGTCCATTTCTTCTGTTCCCACAGAGCACGTCTGGCTCTTTCCCCTCTCAGCAGACCTGTGTGAGGAAGCTCTGGGAAGGACTGGCAAAGAGCTGTGGGTCCCCAGTGCAGGGGCAGAGCTGTCCCTGGACACTTGGAGCGCCCCGGCACAAGTGGGGCCGGGCTCCAGATCCCCAGCACCACCCCGGGGACATGGCACGGATGCAGAGACTCCAGCCAAGCGCACTCAGAATTTGCTGCTTGAAATGTGGAGAGAAGATTGTGGCAGCAAAGTTTTGTGCTGTGAATATCTAAGGATGCCAATAAGGCTAATATCTTTTAGAAGGCCAATCGGTAGAGTGGAAAAAAAGGAAAAAATAAAAGCTTTTGGGCACAAAAGCCCATCTTGAATGACATTTCAACATTCTCCTTCTTACACAGTTTCAAATAGACCCAGTCCTTTGTCAGGAGAGTGCCCATGACACCTTTGTCAATACTTTTCTATTATTTTTTTCTCTTAAAAACACACCTGAACTTTGTTTCCTGAATACTATACATTTAGTAAATAAAAATGGATATATACAATAATCAAAATCTTTTTACTAGAACATATTCATAGTGCATAGAATACTTTATAATTATTTTTATATTATTTTCATAATTATTTTAATTTTTAGAAAGTTGACTGAAATGACAACGGCATGTTTCATAACAAATAGGAAGCTCAATATATCTTGATGGACTGATGTTTTGTAGAAGACTCTTCTCTTATAAGTCATTTTACCTGGGAAAACTGTGCACAAGGTGCTCTTGATCCACTCTACTGAGATAAACTGACTGTGAGAGCAATTGTCTGAGCTTGACTCAGCCTTTCCCACAGCCAGCCTTGATTGGTTGATACCTTTAATCCTTTTGAGGTTGCCACAGAATGCTGGACTCTGCTGAGCTGCATTGTAGGACTGGAGCAGAGCAGGGTGCGTGATAGAAACTCAGTCCTCCAGCCTTTCAAATGTCATTAGACTTTCCCCATATAGATGGGGACTTTTATGAGCAGACCAAATGCTCTATTATTTTTTTTTTCAGTCCATGGTTTATTTTGTCACGTAGTAGATCATCATGTGCAGCTGGATAATAGGCAACATGTCAAGACCTGCTGCTCAGTCAGCATGGTACTGGACGTAGGTGGCTTGAATAAGGATGTCCTAATGATGGCCAACCCCGACAAAAGCCCTCTGAAGTGGAAACAGCAAGGGTCCCGCGGTGGTGAACACTGGGGAGACGAGGTTTGACTGGGCACATATCTGTGGTCTAAGTATGCCACAGGGATGCCACTAACTTCTGTGTGACAACAAGCACGGGCTGGGAGACACCTTGACTAGTGAGCAGTGGAATGGTCCTTACCATCTTTACAGAAGTTGCAACAAAGTCAAATAAAGTAACGAAGAATTGTTTTCCAGAAAACATCCCTTTTCCTGTGAACAATTAATGTTCCTCACAAACAAACTACCACACAACTCCTTGCCCTTTTTCTTCCCACAGCTAAAGAGAACCTCTTAATTGCTTCTTCTTCTACCAAGTCCCCATGAATGAGAAAATGTCCAGCAAGTTCTCTGCTTCCAGGACTGAAATGGCCTTTTTATTGCTCTGAGCAGTTTATTAGGAAACATCATTGCCATAATCACTCTGCTAATAAACTGCAATGCAATGCTAACACCGCACCTAGCTCTCTCCAGCAGGCAGCTGCTCCCAAAGGGGAAGAAGCATCAGATTTATTCTGCCACCCACGGCACATCCCAGCAGGAAGCTTGGATACTCTTATGATTCTATCAGCCTTTTTTTAGCTCTCTTTGCAGACAGTATTTGCTGTGTCATCATGTTTGTGTATGGCTGTATGACTGCGCACGTGTCTGCATGTGTCTGTGACAGGCAGACACGATGTGCCCAGGAGCTGCTGCATTTCATGATGGTGACACAGGAGAGCACATTTGCTCTGCCTAGAGCAGTTTTGCTCCTTCCCACTTCAGCCACAAGAATCTTAATATATGTAGGTACAAAGCAGTCTTCTCACTCCATTGCCCAGTAACGTAACACGTCTGTCCAACATCCTGAATACAATTTCACTCAAAAAATGTACAGGTGGACATCCTAATTTACCTTCGACAGATGGGATCTGAGCGGTCTGTAAAAACTTTTTTTTCCCTCCAGAAACGAAGCAATATTACTCACATCGACCCAATTAGACATGGATGAGATGGGAATGGGATGAAGAGTCTTGTACTGTTTGGTAGAAAATCAGCACAGACCAGCATGACTCTGCAAATATTGATACCTGGCTTATGATTCACAGGCATGTATGTAAAGAACTGACAGTATCATTCTGGTTACTAATAGACAGATCTTTCAATTAAAATTACATTGAATATTCTGTGAAAAACAGTAAAGTCAGTTACTGTACAGGAAAATGACTCAATTAGTAAATTATCTGGTCTTTGGTTGTAATGAAGTCTTTGATTTTAAATCGAGGTTCTGGTTTCCTTCTCCTCGGATGATGACCTAGCCAGGGAATGTCACTACAAGTAGATCATTAAGAGTGAATCCTAAAGGTGACTTCTCTGGGCCAGCGAAGCAATATGGTGCAGTAAAGTTTGGAAAGCTTGCAGGGCCATCACCCAAGGAGTGCCAACTCGAAGTGTAGTGGCATGACTTCAGCCTTCAGTGCTTCCAACCTGGTGCCAACTGTACTAAGAAAAGGGTATTTTGTCTATCAGATTTTGTGACAGGACTGGTGGAAATTGGATTGAAAACCAGCAATTCAGGCAGCTTATAGGTACAGCCCAGGAAATAAAAAATCAGAGATTCAGACAATTTAGAAACGAAGGGTAAGAAAGAAGATCTAATGCTGTCTTTCAAGAGCTATGGATTTCCCCCCCACTCTCTTTTTAAACCCCTGTGGCAAAGACAAAGGCAATTCAGTGGTTGCACGTCCTGTTGCACAGAACTTTTTGCCCTTCTACAAGGGTAAATATTGCAATTTTCTCTAGAAGCATCTCTAATCTTGCAAACTGTTCTAGAAACTTAGGTGTGGTAGTGCAACATTTTCTATTACCTTATTACCTCTCCTTCCTGATATACTCAGATGCACAGATTATATGGACAGCACAATTTTGATTTTTCAAGGGCTACAGTGGCATGACATATAGCCCCCAAGGAGTTGTGAAGAGGTAATGTCACCTTTTCAAAAGATTAGTGTCAGATTGGCAGCTTCTGGCTTTTGTTATATTTGTATTGTTGTTTTAAAGACTTGGGTTTGGTGTTCTTGGGAGGTTTTTTGTTTGGTTCTGGTTTGGGTTTCGTTTGCCTTTTTTTTTTCAGGGCTGAGATCCTGGAAGCTACTCATTCACACACCCACAAACTCTGATTGGCTTTGAATGCTCTACGAGAGATGCATATTCTTAACTCTGGAAACAATGCAGTCTAACAGAGAAGAGACTTTCCTGGGGAAAAAAGAAAGATGCCAGTAAAATTCACAGGTGTGTCCTAGATTCCCTCTGTGAATTTCGGCAAGTAATTTCATCTAGTCTATGCTTTTTTTTCCATTTTTTAAATGTAGTTGATACTTCACCGGGCTGTTTTAAAGGTAACATTCACAAATGACTGACATACTCAATAAACCATGACTGAGTTGCAGAAAACTGACTGCTAATTAATCTGGTCCAGCTTCTGCCAAAGCAAGATTTCCCTGTACACTATATATATATATATTTTTTTTTTAGTCCTATACAAAAAAAAAAAAAAGAGACAGATACTCTTTAAATACTGATAACCCCAAGAGTGGTAGAAGTGCTTCTTAGAGGCAAAGAGCAGAAACTAGGACTCCTGGGTTCTATTTTCAGTTCTGCCACTTACTCACTATTTGACTATGGACAAAGCACCTACCCTCCCCACACTTCATTTCATTAAAAACAGATCAAGAGGGTATTGCAAGGTTATTATTTTTCTAATTACCCCAGAGTCCTCGCATTAAAGGCCTTTCAGGAAAGAGATTTTTACAGAAAATAGGAATCCATCACTTAGTTGCCAAGAAATTACTAAACTCTGCAGATGGAACCACGAACAAGCTGTATCACTGATGCTTATTTCTACTTCTATGTGACAAACACCTGAGCAAATCAGCTGTGGGAGTAAACATAATCAAAGGTTATTAGTTAATAAGTACTAATCTCCCACAAACACTTATATACTAAAGCACGCACCTTCAAAACACAGGCTCCATCGCAAAACGAATTTTGCTAAAGCAAAGTTTGTTTTTTCTTGCCTATGGCCCAGTAACTTCCAGTTGGTATTTGAGTATGTGCTAGAAAATATATGCCAGGACATTCTGTCAAATCAAAATTCCTTTTGTTTATGTTAATTGTCCCAATTGCTCCAGCACTGTTCAGGAGCAGTGGTGGGTTTGATCTGTTTGGACGACACCACTCATGTGGTTAGTGCTGCTCAGTTTGCTGTCACCCACCCCTGGCAGGCTGAGTGCTGCTTCCCTGTCACAGAGAAATGGCAGAGCATGTGGTTTTGGTAGCTCTTGTACCAGAATGCCACGTGCTGTGAGTCACTTGTGCCCATCTCATCCACATTTCACCATGTCCTCATTTGTGGAACCATCTTGTTCCACAACATGACTAACCTGTATCTTTTCAGTGATATGTTTTACACTATGTGCCTCTGAAAACCTGTACTGGCACAGGGGATTGCGTATGGCACAGCCTGGCATACAGTGATTCTAGGTGTGAGTGGCATTTACCTTTTCCAACCCTGAAAAGAATGGGAGTAGAAAATGCTCAGCACTGTGGACACTTCAGTTAGGCAACAATTTCCCTCACATACCTGTTCTTTCCTTCCCCAGTCCCCAGAATCAATGGCTCAGTGACCCAGTTCTGTGTATGATGCCCCCCCTGTGTGTCTAGTACATTGTCAGTACACCCATGGTCTGTGTGAGGAGGATGCCATGTTAAAACTGTTGAACTTAACACTTAAGCTGGTTGCTTGGTCCTGATAACTATTGCACTGCACCTTGTATTGGGAGGCATTCAACTACAGCAGCTGTGCTGAGTCCTTTGGGGTGTAAGATACGGCACAAAAAAATGCTGCAACCATTAGCCAGCACACTTTCATTTACTTCTAAGAAGTTACAGTATCAAAGACACCTACTATCAAACCCAATGAGAGCAAAGCGGTGGTGCCAGAGGGACACGGAGGTTTGGGGTAGATGTTATGAAATCTGGGATGAAATTTTCAAAGTAATTTGAGAAACTGCAATGCTACTGAAATCTCATTCTTGAGCATCTCCTCCCAGTCTTCTACTGATGCTGTGTGCTTCTGGGATATTCAATGTCTAGAGAGAGTGATTTTGCTCACCTTTGTTCGCTACTCTGAGAACTATTTGTACAAATAAGATTTTACAAATCACTACTGGAGTGGCAGGTTCAAGAAGCACTGAAACACCTGCCTTTCTTACAGAGCCTGTAGTCTCATTGAAGCTGATGGGGCTACTCACACACTTCAAGTCAAATACACACTTAAGTAGCTATTATGCGAAGTCCCACCACAACTGAAGATTGTGTAAGTGATGAAGTCAGCCCTGACCTCCGAGTCTCATGCTGAAACACTCAGTTGCCAACAAATGTGGGTAGTTTGGGAATTAACACATCTAGCATCAAACGGATTTCATTATCTTTCCACAAAATGAGATGATGCTAGTGGGCAGTGATTCTAATGCCACTTACCAGCATTAGTTTATGCCCATGGGAAAATCTCCTTTCTTGAGGATTACAGTAAAGCAGAATTTGTCAGATTTGCAAAGAAGCTGGGGACTTCTGCTTTTGATTTCTGATCACAGCTCTACCTTCCTCCACCAATAAAATAGAAAATGATTAGTCATGTAGTGCCTATTGATTTAGTAGTCTTCATTTTAAAAAATATGTTTCCCAGTTTCGTTCTTTTTTATTATTATTACTGAAGCAAATTGTAACACACGGAATTGGAAATTGGTTAACTCCTTCCTATCTCTGCTTTTATAGCTCATTTTCTCTCTGATTGAACAGAAGCCATAAACTGAGAAGAGTTTTCTGTAAACATAGGAAATAAAAGACAGGCTTCACAAGAACATGTCTTGCTCCGATTACTTGTACGTCCTTCATTCTCACCATCCACTGTAATTCCTTCCCTTCCCTTCTATCATAACCTCTCTATGAAAATATCTATTAACAAAAACACAGAGTAGATAACTGCTGATAGTGAGGTGATTTTGCTAAATCGTCACAGGAAAAATGTTTTCTATTTCTGTGACAAGGAGTGGAATAACAGTCTGGTTTGTGCCCTGGATCAGAGACGCACTAGATAATCTCACAATGTTACTTCCCCTCCCCTACAGGGACCGTCTTGCTTTTCAAGGAGTATTGGGATAACGTGCAACAGGTAATTTCAGTCTTTGTCTATGGATGTATAATGATTTCCAGTCAGGTAGGCTCTGGAAAACGAGAGAACATCACTGAAAGGGAGAAAGTCTATAGAGGTCCCTGGCCTACTTTTAGCCCACCAAAAAAAGAAGAAAAAAAAAGTTATACAAACAACAGAGGGATCTCCTAGGTCATGAAATCCACTCCCTAAAATTGTAAGTAATATGTCATAGAAATCTTCTTAAAATCCTTTGACTACCTTCCCCGAAACCGCTTCATTTTCTACTCTTGAATGATCTATATGTAGCATCCCTTTCCTGCAATATCAACAATTAGGCAGCTAAAAATACTTGGATGGGAAAAAAATCAGGACAATAGGATGGCTAATCTGGACTTTGTATGGGGACAGTAGAACTCAAAAAAGTAAAAACAAAATAATCTTCAGGGAACTAATATGTGCTTGGGGCATAAAAGATAGTGGGAAACACATGGATTTACTCACAGATTCCTGAGGCAAGAGGATGCAAGTGCCAGTCTGTCTTGGACTGAAGTGGTGGCAGATGCTGCCCAGGAGAAAGGAGTGGTTCCTTGCTAGAATGCCACATAAAAATACCTGTACAGAGCCAAAGCAAGTTGGTATGGATGGAAAAGGGCTTCCAACCACCTTTGTGAAAAGATTGTTGTTTTGTTCAGAGATCTAGGACGGTGGGGATCTTAGAGGTGAACTCTAAGAACAGCAAAGGGTGGCGGAGGAATAGTAAGATGAGGGTTTGGATTGTGTTTGTGTGCTGAGTTTCCAATAAAACTAGACTCCAAGAAGGATGAAGAAGCAGAAACCTACAGAATGAATACTGTGCTCACCCAGTTCACTTTGCTGGAGTTGAAACAGTTCACCAACAAGTATTAAGTTGCAGTCATCGTCCCGGATATTTGTTCAAAGCTTTGTTAAGCTGTTTTTCTTCTTTTCAGTCTTTGCCCGTAACCTTCATTTAGCCTTTTTACAGACAAGGCTGGGACAGTCAGGCATATATGTGCTAACTGGTAAAGCTAAATAGATTTATAGAATTGTTAGGTCTGAATTGCATCCACAGCATGTGTGCTCTAAAGATACACACTTCAGCTCAGCCAGAAGCTATGGGCTTGAAACAGGAATTTCTGGGTTAAATTCACTGCCCTGTGCCGTGCAACAAGCCAGACCAAATGATCTAATAGACACTTCTGGCTTTAAAATCTATGAATCTGTAAAAACAAGCCATCTGTTCTATGCTTTGCTTTTTCTGCAAGCCCATTATCTCTCCAGACTATCTATATTCAGCTTCCAGTAGTCTCAGGCTTGAAGAATTTTAGTAATTTTAATTCTACCACTATTTTGCACCTCCAAAGCTTTTCCAGGGAGACCTCCAGGGACTGGACCAAGACAAAGTCCAGTTGCAATTTCAGTTTACCAGTTAAATTGTAGGCTGTCTGACTGCAATGGTATCTGTCATCAGCGCAGAATGACAGACAGAGTTGACTCCTGAGAACAAGCTGACATGTAAACTTGTGTCACTAATAGCTAAAAATGGAATCAGAAATCTGAGAGGTCTGAACAGCAGTGTCAGGCTGTAGCTTCTTCCATTTTTATTTACATATTGTGCTTTTAATTAAACAGGCTTCCAGTTCACCAGCACCTTAATAACAACCCTGTTATCCATACCCTGTTCCTCCTCCTTAATACCCTGAGCCAGATTCTTACTTAAACCTGCAACATTTCATTGTCTGCACTGGGCACGTAAGAGGAGAATCATGGGCCTCTTCTGCTAGTTCCTATTTCACCCTCACAAATGCTCATTTGTTATTATTTTTTTAATGTTCTAATTTAACCCAGCCATAGTTTCCACTACCTCCAGAATCAATATTTTCTCTGTCTTTTGACAATTTTTTAAATTTTATTTTTACATGTGGTCTCCAAAAGGCTATAATTTATAGTTAATACCATGCAATCAAAGACAATGGCAGGATTCCTGTGAGCAGAGCAATCCTGGCTTCCTAATTGTGGCTCTCGTGCTCTACAGAAAAGTTACAATCCTGCTCAAGGAACAGCGAATACCTGTTCCCACAAACACATGCAGCTCAGTGTTTTAAAATTGTATTGAAGGAGGAAAATCTATGCCTCTCTTTGCTCAGAAGGACATGACTACTTAAAGTCTAACCCCTCTTTGGAAAAGGCACCACAAGAAAACAAGATTCCCCAGCTGGGCACAGCATAGCCCATTCTGCATTTCTGTGTGTTATTTGTGTTGAGAAAGGACACATTTAGGTAAGTAAGGTCATTTTCAGCATCATTTTGTGACAAAGACCAGCTATGTAGTGACTTCAGTGGGGCCCTGCCTTGCTAGGAACCGATGCAAGATGACTAAATTCACATCTCATAGTCTGCTGAGTAACCATTATATACATCAGAGAAGTAACACCAAGTGTACTTCCTGCTATATTTTCCACACTCAGGAAACGACTCTCACATAATACCTCTGACTTAAAGAAAACAAAAGCAGAGAAATAAGGCAAGGGCTACTTCAGATTGAGGTGATTCTGCAGGGCTCAAATAAGGGGTAAGCACTTTTGGTGGAAGTTGGCGGAACTCAGAGGAATCTGCCCTAGGACCTAAATGAACGGAACACACAACTTCAAACTCATGTGTTGGGACATCCCTAAAACATACAGGTATGTGCGTGAGGCTGTTGGAGTCTCCACTGCTGGAGAGGATGAGGGGGCTGAGCTTTCAGTTTTGGTGAAAGGAATCTGGGTCCATCATGGCACTGATGCAGTTTGCTCTGCATTATTCTCTGTTAAGTACTGTCTTTCCCTACTTGCAATGGCTTTGTTGGAGGACAATTATCTTCAATAAATGAAAACGACCAGAATGTGTTAAGGGTCAAGTAAAAAGCAATATACAAAGCAGCCAGAAATAAAGGAGTATAGGGTAGGCAGCAGTCCAGCTCTTCACTTTCCACAAGAACAAAGGCATTTAATCTGCTGCTGCAGCAACAGCTATTCCACTAGTTGTGGAGAGCACCAGTGATGTTACTCTTTCACAGGATGAGACCAAATGGAACAAAATCAGGGCACAGCATTAGGGTGGTTTGCTGAACATGTGAGGGCTTAGGTCTCACGTATGTTCACTTGGCAAATGGTTGGAGTTTCGTCAGTGGTTTCCACTCTCAAGCTGTTTGCCACTCTCCCTCTGCCAAAGGCAGCAAAGTTTGCAGCAGAACTGGTGGGAGATGCTCGGCTTATTACAGAGCAACGCCATGGGACTTTGTGCACTTCAGGCAGCTCTTAGGCAAACCTGATGGACTTCACCCTGTAAGCTGTGGTGGCAATAATCCTTGGAAAAGGAACCATAAAGACAAGTTGGATGAACTTTAGTATCTTATTTTGCTCCACTCATTTACTAAGTCAGTTTGTGTCAAAATGAGGTCTTAGCATATCTGGGAGTTTCTGTTCACATATTGTGAACTCTTTTGCTGCAACCAGTCTTTTCTCAATTAAACCAAAGTTTTTGAATCTTCATTTGCAATTCTCCAAAAGTATGAGATGCCATGCCTTTTTTTCAGTGTCCCAGTAACAAAAGAAAGTCTTCGTCTCCTGCTTTTAACCAAATATAACGTGACCTAAAATTGCGTGCCTCCTTGGATTTTCCTTTTTATGTATTCATAGGAATTTACAGAGAAAACAGAGTTCTACACTTCAGAACAGACTGTTCTCTTACAGCATCTCATCAAATGGCTGTCAGGAAAAAAAAAAATCTCGGTCCCACCTCAGAAGAGGCTGTCAAGCAATGAAGATGCACTAGCTATTTCCCCCAGTCTTACTGTTTCTGTCCCAGACTCTGTGTCAAGAAGTGTTTACATTGCAAATTGTTGAGAATTGGGAGAACATACCCAGAGAAAGATCACTCAGTACATGCCCTGATTCCTGTATTATTCCCTAGCAATTTGCTACAGACTACTGGCAGGGAAGAACCAGTATCAAACACACAGAGAACTCACATTAGGTAACACAAGGGAGATGTAAATAAACTGCAGAGAATCCAGAAAAGGTGCAGCAGAGTTGGTGCAAAAATTCAGAGCTCCTGGCTTTGATATGAGTTTCAGGGAATGGAAGAGTTATCTCTGAGAAGGACAACCCAGGGAGAGAGGATAATGCTCAGTATATAGTGCATTCAAGAGGAACCGAAGGGGAACAAAGGCATGGCCAACAGTGTATCCATGTGCTGCAGACAGACAATTACTCTATAAATCACAGTTAAAGGAGATCTCTACTAGCCAGTACTAACCACAGTCCCTTACCTTCTCTGAGGGTCAGCCACTGTGATCACAGGCAAAGCCAGAGATGTGGTAGGGCAAAAATTGATATACTGGGACAGATAGGCCAGCATCATTCCTAACCTCCAAGACCACAAGTTCCTGAAAAAGTAGGGACATCTCTACTGACTGAAGTTGCCTCGAGGGGACAAATTCTAAAATTGATGCAGATTAGATGATGGGATATCTGACCTGAAGGGGGGTGGCCACATGAGCTGTTCTCGAGAAACACTGGCTAAACCACTTATCATGATGGTTTCATTCCAGGGAACAGTCATGCACTATTAGTGCTGAAAGATTTCCCAGCCCTAACGGCCAGGATTTTAAGAATCTATTTAACTTGGATAGTCTATAGCCCATCACTGGGAGCTTGCTTAAAGGTGTGATTGCTCTTCTTTGTATTGGAACTGCTGACAGATCCCTAACTATTATGGGGCTTACCAGCAGTAACCCATTTAAATAGAAAGAAAGAGGAGAGTGTAAATGACTTGTGCTGTTTGAATTTGATTTACCCAGCAGCAGAAAAAAGTTCCATGTATAGATCCTTGCTACACTATCCAGGCCATGAGTCTGCCCTGCTCTTTGTATACCAATGTACTATAAAGTTAGAAAATGCATTATCCTGGAGGAAGAATGCTACGCTGATGGGAATTTTGGTGATGGTTGTTTTTGAACTGCAATATGTGGCATTGTAATTCTGTGTCAGTGATTTAAATGCAGTGACAGAGTTGGTGACAGCTTAAATGGCTCCAGCCCCCAGCCTTCCCTCACCCCTCCTCCCTGCCTGCAGTTCGTCTCTCTTGCAGATGGAAGGCTGACAAGTTCTGTGCAGGAACAATGGAGAGTAGGTGGAGAGACCTGTAATTGTTTAGGGTGGGTTTTTTCTACTGTTGTTTTAAAATATGAGCGAATATGGAGACATTCCACCTTTTTTTGTCCTGAATTGCAACCAGCTGTGAACCCCTTGAGAGACTGACTGCGTGGCCATGCACCCTATTGCCCCTGCCCTCCAAGTGGGAGGAATGAAGACAGAAAGAAGGTGACTGAGTGGCCCTACAGGCAGCTTTCATCACCCTGTACCTGCTCTGCGGTGACAGGCTGCTGACAGCAGACAGCCATCTCTCTAAATCAATCGTCTGCTTTCTTGTTCCTTATTCCCCTCCCACCTCCTGCTAGTACACAGCAGTGCCCAGCACAATTTGTGACAAAAGAGACCTGCAGATGATGTTTTTCCCCTCCTATGCTACTGAAGGTTACCCAGGTGTGCTGCTCTGTCTGCTTGTTCAGAGCCACTCCAAGGGAAGCAATGGGTCACTACCTGGATCTTTAGGAAGGCTGAAAGACAAAGTGGGCAACCGCTACTGCAAGTGATGTAAATGACCATCCCTTCTTTTAAGATGCTTGCAGTGAAGGTTGTCACTTCAACGCCAGAGGGGCAAGAAGACAGGCTGGAAAAACACAGGCGCAGAACACACACTGTGCAGGACTGAACCCCACTGGGAAATAAGGTATCAAAGCATCTTGTTATCACTGCCACCCCTATTAATAACATCAGCGACTTCAGGTACAACCTCGGCAACTCTGGAATGGTCTAAAAATACTGAGTGATGGATGGTGCAGTACCACGCTACTCATTTACATATGTTCAAAGCAAACATCCACAACTCACTGAGAGTAAATATGTGATGCTGTCATCCCTAACGGGTGGAAATAAAAAATGTATTACCCTGCTCTTTATCATGTGCCCTGACTCTATTTACACTTTTTCTCTCTCATGCATGCTGATATAGATATAATGGAAATGGAAAGGGTATGGAAAGGATATCCACCAGAGAGGGGAAAAGTCAGTGACTCAGGTTAATCTTGTATCTTGAAAAAAGTCAGTGGTAGGTGAGTTTACTTTGGACATCTAGACCTCAGCTCTTCATAGGGTCACTCCTAGCACAAGTTACATGGCAACTTCTTTGCATTAGACAAGTAACTACACAGGTACTGGATGAAATACAGATGCCTTCTGTAAGACAGATGTAGGAGACTCATGAGTCTGCCACGGTAAGCAGCAGCAGATTTCTAAAGTCCAGACTCATTGCATTCAACTTTAGCTACTTAAATTCAGCATCTGAGATGGAAACCTTATGATGCTAGGCTCCCTCTGCAGTCAGGGGAGAAAGAAACACCTCCAGAGTGTAAAGCAGATCTTTAATAGCCTCTTGCTTTCCATGGAACATATAAAGAATGTAGGACAACTGTACTAGTAGCTGAAAAACCTCAGGTAAGTGTCTGAAGTTACATGGAATGAATCTAGACTAGCATTGCCTGATTACATCTTGCAGGCTATCTTCTCCATCACTTCGAACAGGCAGATTCTCCTCTCTGGTTAGCCCACAGTGCCAAAACCCACTGCTTATTCACTATATTTACAAACAAGCTCCATATTCCTTAAACTTAGGAGCAAGTCTCCATAGACATCCAAAAAGGCACATAATAATCTTCCATACAATTCCTTCTTTTTCAAACTCTAGGTTGTCAGATAGGTTAGGCTGTTGCAATAGGGTGACTGCTGTTGACTAACTCCATATGAGGAAAAGTGAGCAGGTCAGGGATTTGTGCCCCTAGCAGAGGGACAACAATGACTTTCAATGGTGGGCAGAAGGGCTCAGAAGCTCAACAGAATGGATAAAGTGGTCAGAGACAATTCTCAGCAAAGGATGACATGGGGAGGCTCTGGGGGGGTTGAAGAATGGGAGCACACAGCTGACACGGGCTGCTTCTGCGGCATGGACAGGTTGGGCTTGCAAACTGCCACAGACCGAGGGTTTGGCACCTGGCATTTGGAGCAGGATGGGACTCTGGCCAACCCTTGCCCAGCCATAGTGCTGGGGCAAGAAGAGCTGTACGAAAAATAGCTCTGCCAAGCCACCTTAATGAGAAGATTGAGATTAGTGACACTCCCAGCTGCTTGTTTAAAATGACAATGTTTTTATTAGTGCTAAAATAGAATGGGAAAGAGAAGGAGTGTTGTGTAAAGTGTGTGCTGGCCTTTGTGCCTGCTGCTGGGGGTGTGATCAACAACACCAGCTGGCAGCTCTTTGGTTAAGAAAAAAAAATAATACAGTCCTGGAGAATGCAATGTGAACAAGAGCATGCAGGGCTCTCAGCACAGGAAAAACAGCTGGCGAGGGACCCAGGCTGTCAAGGCACAAATTGCAGTCAAAGCCAGTAAGAATTTCCTCCTAATGTGCAGGAAGTTCTCTCCATCACTCCAGTCTCCCCACACACTCCTCCTTGGCCTCCCACCACCCTGCTTTCAGTAGCACAAAAGCAGATCCCTGTGCATTCGAAGTATTGGGAGACATGCTGCTCATCCACACCTTGGCCTGGAACACAACCACAGGGTGAGGAGTGCAGAGATTGGTGGTTCATGCAAGGTTTGGAACTCGGGAGCTGGTATGCTGGGAAAACAACCTGTAGACCAGAAAAATCTCCATGGTCCTGTCCTGCAGACCCCCATTGCCATGGCAGCCTCAGGCTCCCATCCAGCTCTGCAACCGCATTTCACACACTCACAGCTCCACCTGCCATTTCTGTCCTGCAACCAGATGCAGCTCAGCAGATTTCACTCATCTCTGCCCTGAAGCTTCCCCTGGTTTTCAGTTCTGCACCACGTAGGTGATGTAAATCCAGTTCTTCCCTGCAACACCCTCAAGTGTTCTAGAAGTCATTTTATTTTGATCAAAGTCAGTCAGCTATGGCCAAACTATGTGTGTGCCGTTTGCAATACACCTGTACTGATGCATTCACAGCATATTTATCACCAGAGAAGATGAGCAAATTTTTTCCCTTTGATTTGAGATACTAATTAAACCTATTTTTATAGAGATTGAGGGCATTCAAAGCCTAAAGACCATCTTTGTTTCCTAAAGCCTACAAGGTGAGAGAGAAGCAGGCTGTAAAAAGAGTTTATTAGCTTGGGAATGAACCCCTCCTCTGATACTGACCTACTCTATGACTTTGAGCATCTTACTTTACCATGCGTGACAAATACCAATTAACTTGCTGCATACGCCACTAAGAAGTTGTTAGCATATACTGTGATGAGAAATGAAATGCGAGAACTCCGAAAAAATAAGCTGGGAGGTGAGATCTGGGCTGGAGTGCCTACATGTATCTTTAACTGAGTGATAACTAAGACTTTGAAAGAAAAAAGGTGAGCTTAAAAAATTAAATCAAGAAATAATCGTGCAGCCTTTAGCTCTAGATAATGGCAGCGTGAGAAGTGGGATAATTAAATGATTGATATGATTTCAGAAAGAAAACACACTTTTTCTGGGCATGCACAAGGTTATCTGTGTCATTTAATTAACCTGCATGCAGGAGAGGAGTTCTCTGCCGTTATCTCTTGATCCCAGTCCTGTGATGTCTGCTGGGGGTTATTTTTTGTTTTGTTTTCAGAGCCAGGTTGCAGCTTGGGGTTTTTTTTGCCCCTAGGGAACAGCAAGAGCTGAAGAGATTGCTATGAAACAGAAAATAATTATCTTTTAAAGATTCTTTAGTATGGTACTAACTGGGAATGGTTTATATCAGTTGCCTTGTGCGGTGTACTGATGAGGTTGCTGCCTCAGTTCCTCTCCTGTTGTGGGTAAACAATGACATTTTGCTAGTTCAGCACTGCAGGTAAGGGAGAAGAGCAATCAGTGCGCTACCCTCTGAGCTCCACGATGTGAGCACCAGGTCCCCTCCTGCTATTCACTGTGGGAATTCTCTCACCACCAGCAATCTGCTTCAGCCGCTGCCATGCTTCCTAGTTTCAGCCCTCTCCTACCTAACTCCTCATCCTGCAGCCCTTCCTTTGCTCCAGTACCATCCCTGAACAGGGATCTGTGCTTCTCCCTGGAAAGAAGCTCGACTCTTCCCTGAAGGCTGCACCTCTCTTTTCCAGCCGCTCCTCTATCAAGCTTTAGTTTTAGTTGTTCTTGAACCCAAATATGCAGACAAAACTGTGCCTTTTTACAGAGAGAAATATGGGAATCTCTGGGGAGAGAACTAGGCAAGCAGGGAGCTGAGGAAAGGACTCCAACGTGCAGGTCTGGGCCACTGGCTAAGGCATCAGTCTTCCAGTGAAGTATGTCAAAATTCAGAACAGTCCCAGCCAAACCAGCACGACTCCTTTGCTCACCTGAGCCATGAAGACTCAGCTCCCTTCTACCTACCCTGTGCATGATGGAGGCTCAGTTCTCAGGTGGCATTGCATGACAGAAACCTAATCCTACAGTATTTGTTCTGTCCAAAACTCTGATCAGCCAAATACTCACCTACAAGAAAGACTGGGAGCTCAGGGATTGCTGCAAGAGTGGAAGGGTCTGCTTGAGATTTGCTTTCAAATTCAGTCTAAAACACATTCCAAGCTGTGCATTCTACAAGCCAGAACGTCTATTGAAGACATGAAGCAGCAATATAAGCCATGAGTGTGATGAGTCTATATACAGTAGACAGGCATATATAGGGAGAAAGGGAATAAAAGAAAAGGAGAAGACAGACAGATAGATGTGTGCTGTAGAAATGTTTCCTGGAAGAATTTGAGGGTGCTCTTCTATCCTCGTCAGCAAAAAACAGGAATACGACTGAAAGCTCTTACATAAAAAACTCCCTCTCCAGTTTCATATTCACCTCTGTGTCTTCCTGTTAGGTGTCTACCTACAGACTTAATGGCATCCTGTATTTTTATACTATCTAACATTGCTGCATCAGCCCTCTAAGCAAGCCACAGAAATCAACGGTTGCTTCTGCTAAGCCTCATTCACAGTAAAGGGAGCCAGAGATCTGTTTAAAAGAAGTGACCCCTCCAATCCGGTCTGAATAGCAAGGCAGTGCTGGGCTGAGAAGTGGTGGAGCACAGGGTTGTTCAGCTCATGTTTGTGAACTTCTGTTCTTATTTTGAGTTTTTTGTGATGTCTAAGCTTGCTACTACTTGCTTTGTGCCAGTACAGCAACAGCGATGCCATCCTATCAGACATGGTCATCAAGGCTGAGGAACAGCAGTGCTAGAAACAGTTTTCAGTGTTTAAAAAAAAATATTTGATGCTAAATAGTACACATTCATTCTGGGAACATTTCTTTCCTCCATCAAATGACTGTTTTTGATGGCAAATTAAAATCGGATCACTGAAATGGTTATTATCTCCACCCAATTGCAGAGTCATTCTACCTTAACAGGCCAGGATGAAAACTGATGCTTCAGGAGCTGATTCGGAAGCTGATTTTGGAGCAGATGAGGCACCTACGCCTTAGGGGCAGTAGTGCCTGTCAGAGAAGAAGCAAAGACAGACAGGTGAGTTAAACACTTAGAGTTGTCTCATCTTAATCTAGCATGATTCTGTCACACCTTTCAGGAGAACCTGTGCTGAACTTCTTTAAGTCTGAGACAAACTCCCAGAGGCCAGAAGAAAGCTGACAGACCAAGTGTTGGCAATTGCTGAACGTTTTTTTGTGGTGAGTGGGGCAACCCAACCATACCAAATTTTGTATCAATGAGAAGAGTGGGCTTTTCTCTAGAAAGGTTGATAAATTTAACAGCTGGATAACAGAATGGAAACAGCCATGCAGTGATTTTTGCAAGGGCATGTAGCAAAACAGTAGCAGGGATAGAGTTATAATCCAAGCTTTCTAAATCCCAGTCCCATCCATTAGAACACATTGCCTGTAATCTAAGCGCAGTGCAAACATCCAATTGATAAGCGTTTACAACACAGATGACAAAGTGCAAACTATAATCTCTTGGATATGCTGCTTTGTGGCCAGGAGAGGATTCTGTTGTATTTTTTTTTTTAAACTAGAAAGATTAGGCTGCCTCTCCTAGAATAATAAAATAGAAAAAAAAAAGAGTATAAATTATATTTGTCAGCTCTGTCCACAAACCAGACATCGTATTTGACCTCCCTGCCCTTTTCCTGCGTCTATGAGAACTGCAGGACTTGCATGGGAAGCGTGGTGAGAGGCAGCCACAGGAGTGCTGCCAACAGTGAACAGCGTGTGACATGATGGGGACTCATCACAACTGTCAGCAGTGACTTAGTCCTACAGGGCCAGGCTCCGGATGGAGAATGGAGCGAGTCTGAGCTGTAGTGACTTTGCTGTAGCAGGCCCAGTGTAAATAGGACACAAAGTCCTACACGACTACATAAGAAAGGTCCTGATGGAGCCTTCCTCCATCCTGACAACCCTGCCCAGAGACCAGTAGCCACCTTTTTGCTTTCCACTTTGAGAAAGGGACAGAGGGATTGTCCTAAGGCACAAAAGGACAGATCAAGGTCAAGTACTTTGCAGAGCCAGATGAAGCAATGGGATTATTTTGAAAATTCATTCAAGAATCCAACTTATGGATATTCTAGGGGTGACATCTACAGATAAAATAATTGTCTGCCCTGGAGAACAGCAGTCAGGAAAAGGATTATCAAGGAAGTGTATATGAGCTACACAGGCACATTTCACTGCCATGAGATCTCACTTTCCAGTTCACATGTTCCCAAGGGCTATTTATTCTTTTTAAAAGAATAGTTAGTCAAAACTGGGAGCCTGCAGAAGGGAAGAAAAATTACAGATGCAATCAGCTATCTCTTCTGCAGTTGCTTGTATTTACAAGAATAAACAAAGTCCTGAATGCTAAAGGATGAGAGGACCCAGAAAAACAGAATCTGGGAAAAATTTTCTCCTGAGCCTCAGCTGAGATGGAGGATTTTCAGCAGGATTTTCCTGCAAGAGGGGTGCCCCATTAGACTGCACACCCCAAAAGCGGCACAACCCTTTGTCTTCTCTTCTGCCTTGAGACTTCCTTGAATAATTTCAACTACTTGGCAAGTCACAAACCTGCCACAAAGCAGGAGATACACAAAGCTGTGTTGTGCTGCAAATGCAAGAGATGCAGATTCAATGACAGCAGTACATGAGGAGGACAAACAAGTGACACACACAATGTGTGTGACCTGACATTTGTGCAGGGTGGTGTTCTGGAGAAGAAAAGGCAGACACGTTCAGCCTCCAGCGCCCTAGCCATGGCTCCTGGAGGAGCTGGTTCAGGCTGAGGCACTCACTGCAGAGCGCCTCTGAGAGAAGACCGGGGGCTTGCTGTTTCACACTGTATTTCTGAGTTACTGAAATACTAAGGAAAGAAAAAAACAGCAAAATATTTTGCTCAGACTTGGAGATGGAGAGGTTCTCAGTTCTGTCCCTGCTCTGTTTCTGCTCATGGCACGCCTGTGAGGTGTTTCAGTGCCATCGACAAACTGGTGGAGCCCGAAACCATGTCCCTCCAACCACCAGCGCTTACTCTCTCCAGCCAGCAGAGCCAGCAATGTTAAGTAAGCAGCTACATAAGAGCACATAACAACAGAATTAAGTTAATTTGCTGCAATGTGATATTTAACTAGAATAAAATAACAGAGCAAGGCCCTAGGTTTTGGATTATTACCCACAATCCCTTACACACAACAGCAGTGACAGTGTCAGCTTCCATATGCTGTATTGCAGTGACACTTGCCATGCTAAATGCTGATTAGAATTAAAATGGAAATGACATCTATGTGCATTACTCTGCCATTAATCTTGATGCCCTGTGTTTTATGTTGACAGTGGGCTTTTGCAGGGGGAGCCTGAAAAGACATGAGGTTGTAGGGCTTTTTTTCCAGTTGTTATTATAAAAGCAAACAAGGTTCTGAACATTAGCATAACAGTGAATTACAGGACTCTTGTTATCTCAGAAAGACGACAAGATATTTGTTCTGCCACTTGTTGGACAGAGAGCCCAGTTTCAGAAAATACTTGTAAGACTGTGTGTGCAGTAAATTTTTGCCACTAAAATGGAAATTTGATGTGACGTTATCATGCATTTATTCAAATATTTGATGCAGGTGCCTGCAAATCACATAACTACCTTATGCTGTTACTGCCTGTACCATAATTGTGTACACAAGTGATGTTCACAAATGGAGCGTGGTTGATTAGAAAATGAGACCTATGAGATGAGATTCTTCCTAACTGCAGTGGAGTGGCTGAATAGAGAAGTTCACTTTCAGGAAAAGGTGTGCATTGAACAGAGTATTGCTCCAAGCCACGGAAGGGCTAATTCACATCAAGCATCTCAGGATCTCAGAGGAATGCTACAGCAATGACACAAGCTCTTTCCACTCATTTTGACGGTGCTCACCTACTGCTTTAAAGCTAAGCCTCAAAGGCAGGACAAGACCAGATCCTCTCTTCGCTGGTCTATCTCCTTGTTGACTTCTGCTTAAAGTCCCTTTCTTGGGATAACACCATAAATGCCCCTTTCAGGGGGAGCATGCTTCACTTTGCCTACTCCTGTATATACAGGATGGTGATTTAGGTGCTCAGGTATAAGCACATATATATGCTATTTGCCAAATCATGGCTGAATTCCAGAATCACAGAATCATGGAATGTTAGGGATTGGCAAGGACCTCAAAAGCTCATCCAGTCCAATCTCCCCACCGGAGCAGGAACACCCAGATGAGGTTACACAGGAAGGTGTCCAGGTGGGTTTGAATGTCTGCAGAGAAGGAGACTCCACAACCCCCCTGGGCAGCCTGGGCCAGGCTCTGGCACCCTCACTGAGAAGAAGTTTCTTCTCAAATTTAAGTGGAACCTCTTGTGTTCCACTTTGAACCCATTACCCCTTGTCTTACCATTGGTTGTCACCGAGAAGAGCCTGGCTCCATCCTTGTGGCACTCACCCTTGATATATTTATAAACAATAATGAGGTCTATAAAACATTAATGAAGTCTATAAAAATCATCAGGAAATGTTCCGTCAAACTTTCCGGGTCTCACCTGAACTCTGCCCCAAGCCCCTGGTCTCTCGTTTTTCTATGGAAGAATTCCCACCCAGGCTCCAGGCCTGATGGATAGCTTCCCTCTCCCTTATCTATCCCCACAGCACTAAGGCATAATGAGGGGCTTGGAAGGGAGGGAAGAAGAGGCCTGTAGTGCCTGTAAAGTTGAAGATAACATTTAAGCTTTGTTACACCAAGGAGGTTGCATTAAGCTTCCTCGACCTTGAGCGAGAGCTGCAGCTTGGGTTCCTCTCCTAAAGACTTTAATATAGTGAAAAATTGTTTCAATACAAAATGTGATATTGGGACATTGTTCGTGCATATATTGAGCTTAAGTCAAATATTATGTGTCCTCAAATTCAACTGATTAATAATTAGAAACAGAAATTCTGTCTTTACTCTAATGTGTTTAGGAAAACTGATGGATTTAATTTTTTTTTATCAGCCAAACGTAAGAAAATGTAATCTTTCTTAAAGTATCTAATACAACAATGCAGAATAATTAGTTTCTATGAAAAAAGGCATAATGGGACAGAATAATAAATCACTTTCTGTTTTGTATCTGTCTGTCTGATGGAGGAGAGATTTACTATACTGTATAGTGCATGATGCTGTAGGAAATATAACGCAATAGAAGAAACCTAAGAGGGGATAAAGTATTTCCAGCTGGGCATTATAAAGGAGCATTTCATCTCGTGACAAAGCCTCAGGGATAGGTCTAAGGAATTAGCAGGCAAAAAGAAGCCCCTCTTAAGATTACAACTTGCCAAAATATGTTAGCCCCTAACGCTCCAATTCTGCATCCTCCATGGCCATTTACTTCAACAGACCTGTGTGCTTACGGAGAGTTTTACTCTACCCTTTTCTTCTGTCTCTTTTGGTGCCTTAGACACACCAATGAACTGCCCTTCTCACTTGGGCAGTGTAATCCACATCTTGTATCCAGACAAGTCAAGGCACAGTGAGATATACTGGCATGGCCAAGGCCATGTGACAGGTAGCTCGCTGCCTGAACCTGGCTCAGAGTCGAGTTCACTGCCAGCAGACTTAACTCAAAGCCCTCTTAATTGAATTGTGAAGAACAATTCACAAATCTCAGGAGGAAATGGGATTCTCCAGCTGCTACAGCTCTGGTTTATTATTCTAACTTGTAGTTTTTCTTACTTTTCTTCAGCTTCCTTCTAGAAAAGGACCAGAATGAAAGCAAGGAGGTTAATATCTTGACTCTTCCCCAGGTACATCCATGAGGTGTCCAAAACAGGCTTGTTGCTGGGCATTATCATTCTACTTTCATTGCCTGCTGCTAGAAGAGCATCTCTGTGCTGATTCTGATTGGGCTCAACTCCACAGGCATGATTTAGTCTGACTCCTTTTACTGCAGGTGAGTTCATTCTGATTTATCTTGCCAAACCAAACCAGAATCTGTTCCTGTGGGTTTAGTCAATACCTGCACAAAGAGTCTTTTTCTTTCATCCTGGCTTCTGCTCCCCTTCCTGGAAATCATTTTGAGATTAAAAAAGATGGTGGGAAAGACAAGAAATTGTACAAGGAAAAGTATATTTGATTAGGTCATGTTTGGAGGCATTCCCACAGAACTAATGATCTGAAATACAGTCATACGAAGGAAGCTGTGTGGTTAAATCCAAATGTATAATATTCCTTACCCGACTTGACTCAATTCATATGGAAAGTCCAAGGTCTAGGTAATTCTTGCTGACTCCTCTGGAGCAAAAGTCATGGTACATTTCTCTTCTGCTTGATGATAAATGGTCTCCAGTTCTTCCTCCTCATAGTAGAGCACCTGAGAGCCCTTCCTTTTCGTGAATGTCAACATGTTACACACACACAGTTAGTAGCAATCCTCAGGAATAACAACAGTTATACCTTTGTTTTTAGACCACAACACTTTCACAGACTTTTTTTTTTTTCCTTCAAGAAACAAATGCATGCAAGAAGGATTTAACCTAGAACTGGTATAAAACTTGTTCTGTGGTGAAGTACGACATCTGTTTAGCAGTACACAGCAGCAAGACTCAACAGTTTAGGACAAGAAAGAAGAAATGAGCCACCACACAAAACCAAAGTGTGAATATAAGTGGACAAATACTAACATTCACAGCATACCCATGTATTCACTGCTATAAGAATTAATCCAGATATCTTATTTCTAAGCTGTAAGACATCTCTCCAATAATAGGTCACCCTCTAGAGATCAGATTTGATTCCTATTCAATACAGAATCACTCAGGCCTATGCCTAATACTGTATTATCACCCCCAATTCCACCAAAACATACTACTTTTTTTTCTGCAGTCCACAGCCCAAACCTTTCCCATTTGTGAGGTCAACTGGGATTTACCTTTTAAAGGGATGCAATCACTACAAACAGCACTGGTTAAAACATCAACAATAATATGTTTCCTTTGCAAATAACCAGCAAAGTAATCTACTCAGAAGACCTCTGCCAAAAAAAAAAAAAAAGTATTAATTTCTTTAAATTCCCATGAAAAGCAAGGAGAATGGGAACTATGCAATGACCACACCACCTGGAAACAAATACCACCTCCAGGTCATTATAAAACACCCCACATACACACTGGACAAAACCCAGACACATAAACCATGTGTCAAAGGTGCAGCACAGTCTGGACTCTGTGCTTCCACAACAGCAAGTCAGAGCATCATTTCTGCTGCTCCTCTGCCATTTCTGCTCTGGAGTAACTTCACAGCTTTGAAGTGCCCAAGCTAATAGACATTTACTTGTAACTGTTTTTTGATGTTACAGATGTCCAGTGTGAAATATAGTGGTTGGGACAGACTCTTCAGAATGTTTCCTTCACTTTGAAGGACCTCTCGCTTTGTTTTTCTTTCTTACTCCAAATGGGAGATACTTCTGGCCCAGACTTGGACTTGTTTACAGTTTAAGCAGTTCCCAACTCATGGTAGCTATTCTCAAGCTGTCACAATCATTGTCACAGGAAAACTACCACATAACATACGTGACAAGTCACACCTACACGGCTCAAAAGGCAAAATTATGCAGTGATGTGTCAAATGGATCATATTCATGTATCACCCAACACATACAGTTCATAAAAACTGACATCTCTTCAGCAGCCAAAGGAAATATTAAATTAGAGAGCATGCAGGCTGAGGAACTGACTGCTGTAACAGTAGCTACCCCATTCTCAGGGCACAAAATCAACATTTTCCTTTCTCCACAAAATCTGTAGACTCACTAGATAGACTCTCTAACTTTAGGTTGTGACAGGTTGTAAAGATCCCAAAGAACATATCCAAGCATTCATATCTGCAGGTTGTCCCTCCCTCTGGATAACTACCTGATCTGCTGTCTCTGAGCAGTTCCGCCAGTGAAGCAGAAATGCTAGAAGAGGCAGACAGGCAGGCTGGGGGTTGGTGGCTGCTGAAGGTCCAAGCCTGGGACTTCAGAGTGCCAGTTCCAGCTCCCTGCTCTGCCACTGGCTGTGTATACTTTGGCACAAGTCATTTAGACTCCATGCCCCAGCCCTCCCTCTGTTAAATGAACCAGCCAAACTGTCCTACCAAAAGAAGTATCATGAGAATACGTATGTTAAACAATGCAAACGCTCATATATTCTAACTTACATTGATGCGTTCCAGCTCAAGCACCTTAGATAGCCCAATGAAGGCTTTACCAAGCATTTAATGAAATCAATAGATGCCCATGGATTTCAGCAGGCAGCGGTTAACACCCTACAAGATAACAGGTGGTGTCTTCATAGCCTGTACAGCCAATAAACATTTGTTGTTGGACTTCTTCCTTGCACTTTTCTCTTCCCAAAGTACACCTTAAAATGTAAGACGGATCGCAATCACTAGTAGCTTTGAACCTAGAACTAGGTAGCTATATCAAGAAAGCAAAATAACAAGCTGCAAGCAGCAAATAGAGGCAAGAAAATACTAGGCTGGAGTAATGGAGGTCTGAGTTCAGTTCTCAGCTCATTCACAGATTTCCTGCATAATCTTAGATGAGACATTTAGTTTCAGTATGCAGCAGCTACTCATCTGCAAATCGAGGGAGAATAATCATTCCTTTGCCCTTGCTTTCTATTTAAAGTATAAGCTCTCAGGAGCTGAAGCTTCCACTTATTGTTGACAACTCTACATCAGCTGTGAAATGTTTATCTGAATTGCAGAAAAAAAGGATTATAGATGCAGAACATCAACTGTTTATAAACAGTCTAGCCTAGGTCCAGAATAGCCACATGCACTGAACACAGCCAATAAGCTCTACTGGACCCTGTCACATGCACAGTAGTTGAAGCATAGCATCGCATTAAGGAAGGAAGATCGCTTCAGCAGTAGACTGTCGCTGTATATTTGGGTAGAGCTGTGCCCTGCTAAATGAGATCCCCTTGACACAGATGTACTTGAGAGGGCAGTGCAGCAACGCTGGAGCCAGCTCAGTGAAAGTCAGCCCATGTCTGGAAGCAGTGGTATTATTTAGGAATTTCAGAAGTCTGGAGCATTCTAGCCCTGTCTCGCTCCTGATGACGGAGATGTGATCATGCAGAGTGCGAGCAATGAGCCCAACCAGGATGTTCAAGCAATGTCTAAGCAAAAGTAATAATGACTACAGAGAAACTCCCACACACAGGGTTAAGCCCAGTCTGACGACAGCAGGGAGACAGACAAACATTCTATTCTCTCTCCCTTTATGTCTCCAAGAAACTCTATTCTAGATCCCTCTCTTCCGATAGGGAGAGGCAGCAGAGCTAAAGTAAGATGTATTTGTTAAAGACCATACGTAACCAAGGAGCCACATCCTCACAGTGGATTCAGGAAGATTGGGCCCATCTACTTCCTGAAGATGGGCTGCATGAAGAGAAAGGAAGTGAAGCTTGAAACACATCCTGTGTGAATGCAGGGTTGATCATGAGCATCAAGCCATTTCTATTCCTCTACCACAGGAGATGCAAGAACAAAGAAATGGATCCTGTGGGTGGGTTTAATTTTTTAACAAGTTACCATGTGGCTCTTGTTCCAAATTTTGGGTGTTTATCTTTGCAATGTCTATTACAAACATTGTAATTTTCCAGCAGCCAGGTACACTGAAGGCAAAAGTACTAATAACACGACATCATTATTTTTGTTCCATAGCAACATCCCCCCCTACACCCCTTACACAACAGGTTATAAGTCTGTAAAACTCTGCCTTTTACAGTGCTATAAAACTCCTCCAGCTGTTATAAATATATCGTTTTAAGTACTTGCATTTAAAAAAATGGAACAGAAAAATACCACTGAAAAGTTCAATGCTTTTTCTTCTCTGCATTCAATTGCATTAACTTTTTCCCTGCTGGTCTCCCAGACCCACTGCTGGGCTGGCAGATTTCCACGGAAACCAGGGGAACATTCAGGATGCAGGCAGACTGTTTGTTGGTACAAAAGCATCTGTTTTACCATGAGAGACATCCAGTGGGGGTAAACTTTTACTAACAGGATGCACCTTGCTTGTTTGGCAATATGGCAAGTGAATGTTAGCTAGTCAGATCCATGGCCATTGGCAATGGAATTGTAGAGATGTGATCTATTGTGGTGCTGTAAGATGGGAGAACAATATAGTCACTGGTTATCAACATAGCTGCTTTCTAATTGCAGGCAAAAGGACTGGTGCTGTGGCTATTGATCATAATTCCACTTTATGCCCCATTAAAGTTCTCAGTGAAGCACTTAATCCCATGGGGAATCTTTAATTTAGTCAATTGTTAGGTGGGGCAAGCCTTCACTGAAGCAGGAGATAGGGGCAGGGGAAGAGGCAGTGGCTATTCAGTAGTACAGATACAGGTCTTCTCTAAAGAGGGCACAGGTGCTACCAGGATGGGGACTGGTAGAGCCTGCCTTGGGACAGCATCAGCATTTGGTGACCCCCTTGTTTTCAGTGGTGCTTGTATCAAAAAAGCTCTTTCATTTCTGTTTTGGGTGTGTTCATTCAAGTAGTGTCTGTAAAATGATGAATTAAATATGGACTAGTTGAAACCAATGAAAGTTTTGCCACCAATTTAAATTTGGGAAAGACACTTCAAGATGAACAGGCATCCATTGAGTCTCTTTTCTGAGCCCAAAGAGAGGAAAATCTCATCCTGAGCTTGTGCATTCAGTGGAAACAGAAGCTAACTGTAGTCCTCAATCATTAATGCCTCCCAGAGTGAAGAAAACCTAGTCCCTGGAAGAATATTGGCTGTTGTTGCTTCTGCTTAAGCTGAAACACTCCAGCGTAAGGACTGTCTCTCACTCTGTATAGTGATGATCATACTTGGCCTTGATCTCAGCTAAAAATCTAAAGGTGGTGTTAAAACATAAGTAAAACTGGTATTAAATAACTGCAGGTGAGTTCTGCCTGCCACTTCAGACATGCTCAAAGCTGGGAGACTCGTTTTACTGGGTTGTGGATTTTACCATCACCAATCAGGCTTCTGGGTTTTTTTTCTCTTTTTATGCATGTTGTTATTATTTCTATTTTCCTTGCCAGTGCTTGAAGCCATCATGACAGTGTATTGGATAATGACAGGATAATTGTTTGTTTTATTGATCATTATAAACCATTCTGCATCTCTGCATGATTTATAGCATTTAAAATACTCTCTCCTTTTCTCTCCATCCCCCTGCGGTGGGGGTAGCTGAGCAGATCAAAAGCCCACTGGCTATGAGCAATCCAATTAACAATGACAAGAAAAAAAAAGAAAAAACTTTGGGAATGAATGAATTCTTACACCATTTCTTTGATGGTTCCCTATTGATCGTTTCAAGACACAAAGTAAAGTATGTGAAGCAGTGAGAATTATGAAGAAACAACAGTGCAGGAATAGTTAGGAAGAGGATGGAAGTAATGCTGCCAAAGGGTTTTTTCATTCAAGTTCAGGCTTGCCATCCAGATGTTGTGCTAACATACCAGGATGCCAGTGTTAGGTTGCTGAGTCAGGACAACAGGCACTGAAACATGCTGGTGCTCAGCCTGCGGTCTGACAGCAGGGTAATGTCCTGCCGTGGGCAACATCCTCAGGTCAATTCATCAGAGCAGCCAACAGAGGCAGAGCTCAGCACAGCAGCCCACTGTGACACTGCCTCCCTGTCCCACGACAGAGAAGAAGCCAAGGCTATCCGTTACAATTGCAGTTTTATCCAGCCATTCATTTTCTGACAACTGTACCGAGATATTTTTATTTGTGAGTGTGGCTAATGTTCTAGATGCTTAAGCTACAGTTTACCCAATGGGCACTTACTCAGCCACCAAATAACCCCTCCAGCTTCCCACTTACACAGTTTTACCCCACACCTCCAGAAAAAGCATCGGGTACCATTATAAAGACAGTACAGTATTGACACCAAGAATTTTCATGCATTTATACCTGAAATTACAGCAATTTTCTCTATAGAACCAGGGTTTTCAGCTGCAAGATGTAAGTAGATGTCAGCATGTCATAAGCACCCTGCTATTCACACACTGCTAAACAGTATGAGGTGTTCCAGCAGAATGAGAAGGGGATCACAGTACAGAACAGGCATATAATCATTGAAATAGGTGATGCTTGCCTGGCTCCTACTTGGAAATACCTGAAGAGACAGGAATTGTCTCATTTACATACTTGAAAAGTCACAAGAGTGTTCTGGAGCTGTTGAGGAAACCACTAAGAAAAGAACAGGGTTGGCCACTTTTTGCAGGTTACTGAACCGTTAGCTAGAAATCCAGTAGTGCAGAAGAGTAAGGCAGGGGAGAGCTCCGTGGAAGAGCCCTTTCTCCATCTGATGTTGCCATGTGGATGAGGGAGTCTGGGCACTCCAGGCCTAGTTCCTCTTTGCAGGTATGTCTACAGTGCAACCAGGAGTGTGATTGCAGCATGTCCTGGCATCCTTCAGCCAGTTCAAATTTAAACAGCATACATGGCAAAAGCCATGCAGACACAGAAGCACAGAATGGCTTTATCCCATGCAGCATCTTGTTATTAAAGATTGGAGCTTCCCATGAAAAGCCTGCATTGTACCCCCATTTTGACTGCCATCTGATTGAAGATGGCTTGGTTATGCCTATATATCACTGTCAAAAAGCAGAGAAAAGATTCTGGATGGAGCCTATATATTCACAGCATACAATGAAAATGAAAATAAAAATAAGAGCTTATTACCATGTTCATTTGACCTTCCAGGATCTGCCACCATAGCATGCCAATATATACATATTGGCTCATTTTGAACACAACTCTTAGCTCCCAATCACCCTTATATTCCGGATGAACATGACCTTACATGAGTTTAATTGACAGTTCCTAGTGAAGCATTTATTCCTCTCAAGTACCCATGATCAAGATCAGTCCTGATTTTTCATGTTCCTTTACATTCAAAATAATTTTCTCTTTTTTCCAAGGTTTACTTTTACTGCCATGAGACACAGGCATGACATAATCAAGAAATCCAAACTGAGCGTCTGACAGAAGATTTTCTCTGAAATATAGAACTACTTTATAGCAATCAATAAAGCACTAGAGTAAACCCAAGCCTGCAGTGGAAATTCCTCCAGCTAAAATTGAGCTTACCATCAGCTCAGATGCCATCACTGGAGGACTTAAAAGAATATATCAGAGAAGAAGGTGTTCAGGTATCATTACACCGATTGCATCTGTCCCTGGTTGCCTTTGAAAACTCCTATCTGCTAAATATTCCATGTCCATTGTTTGTTTCCATCTCCTTGCCCAGGAATTAAAGAAAGAGAAAGGACAACAAATATTTCTTAATTTTCACAGAACAGACATATCTGCAAAATCTGCTTGTTGAACAGATGTAACACTTAGCAGCAATGTGAGCTGATCCCATCAAATGGGAAGAAGCTTTGGAGGGAAGAATCCCAAGCATAGAAGGCTCCTCCAATTTATTTAGTTGGGCTACTTAGAACAATAGCAGAGTCATAAAGAAGTCTCTGGAAACAGCATGAACCAAACCCTGTTGGTTTGAACTCAGTGGAAGAGAAATTTCAGTCCCTTGAATGGCTTCATAATGCATCAGGACACATCAGAAGCAAAGGAAACAGTCTGGCAGAATTACATTAATTTTCATGAACCCAGCAGCCCTAGAAAATCATGAAAACTGCAACATAATGAAAGCCTGGAAGGGAAAAACCTGCCCTCTTCTTCACTGCTGGAGAATCTGAATGCGGATTCCATCAAAGGAGAGAGTCTGAAAAACCACAGCAGGAATAAAAATTAACCCTTTGGCTCATGGGACTGCACGGTGGAGAAGTCACCATTCTCCTAGTTACCAGTCTGCCAAAAGAGAGAAACTCCTGTATGAGGGCTGGCCATCTCTATGCAATTAGACCTTAGCACTCTGTGTGACACAATGAACTGCTGCCAGCAGGAATTAAGGAAGACATTTTCCTCTATCTTCACAGTATTCATCTTCTGCCCTCATTTCTCAGGGTCTGTCACACTGATTTTAGCAGGAACAGGATGCATGTGTTAGATTGATAATGTCCTAGATAGGTGAATGATGCTCCCAACAAAACAAGCAAACAAAATACAGCTCCTTGCTCTTATGTGAAGTGACAAAAATCAGCCCCATGTGCAAACTCCTGCCAGATTGTGTAAACAGGCTTATCCTTTCAGATATTTCAATCTTGTATATTTTATTCAAAAATTGCATTCCTAGACACAAAAAGCAGGAACTGTCTACATATTACCACTATTACTCCTGAACAGAAGAATAACTTAAATTCTGAAAACTATCTTAACACATAGGGGTTATATATTAACTTCTTCATGCCTACTTTGTGCTACTGTGTTATGATGAAGAAATTTACGCCACTGAATGCAAGCTCACATTACAGTCTGTAGGACCTACAAGTGTACCTTGGTTTCATTCCTGCCTTTGCTGGTTGTGAAGCAGCCAGCAATTAGCTAACAGCAGTAGCTCTTCCGGGAGCTCTGCTGACATCATCTCCAATGCCAGGGAACAAACAAAGCTCTTTTTGCAGGATAAAAAGCACGACATGCATTGAGGTTGTTGTTGTTAAACAAAAATAACCAAGCTAATTTCAGCTTCATTTAAAAGCATGGGAAATAATCATTGCTCAGCGAATGGGAACAGGACAAAATCAGTACAGAGAGAAATCATTTGCGGGGTCATGAGAGACTTCTACAAGCAACGAGTACTGAAACTATTTTTAATATTACTCAACAGTGCCCTTTAAATATCTGCTGCTCCCTAGTACAAGGTTTAAGGAATCTTTCACTTGAAAGGATTTCTATATATGAATATTTTTTTCCATTTTTTCCCCTTCATCTCTTATAGAACAAACATTTACAGTTAAATAATGTCAGTATTTATAAAGTCTTGATTGATCAAATTATTTATTCTTCTCAAAAATTTTTAGCACCCTTGAAAACCCAGTCAGAATGGCAGATCCTTACAGTGCTAGATGTTGTATATTTACAAAGAAAGAGACATCCCTGATTTAACTGGAATAGTAAAAATTTTGCAGATGTGCAAGTGAGAGACAGAGAAATCAACAGCCTTGGTCCAGTTTGTGTAGAGTGCCAATCACAGACAAGGGATTGTAGCCAGTCACTGAGCCACTGTCCGATACCTTAACCACAAACCCAATGTTTTTATAAGACTTTGATCTCAATCATGCTGGAACAAGACCAGAACTACTTTGCTGTCTCAGTGCAGCATCCCTAGAGATACCACTGTAACCTTAAAGATCATTTTGTTCAGAATGATCAGCGTCCTGCTGACCACAGCTTACCTCATCCATTTTCCTCCTGGTCATGGCATTTCCCATCTGCTGACCTCCAGAACTGCATTCTCAGGAGCAGAGTGATGAGATTTCTCACTGCCCCTGCATTACAAGCAGAAACACTGCTCACAAACAGGTGCTGGCCCTGAGCAACAGGTGCATAACAAGGCCTCTCTTGACCTCCCACCTGCCCACAAAGCAAGAGTTAGACTCAGACACTCCAGCAGTACAAAAATGGAGCATGGCCTTGGCCATTTGAGCTACAGGAACACCTCAGACAGGACAGGGCTCACAGAACAACTGTTTTGTTTACAAGCATAATGGCGAATCTCACCAGACAGTCCAGTGTGACTATTTTCCCACTTCCAAGGGAGGAACAGCTAATCCTCCTGAGGGATGTATGGGCTGGACTCATTTCTTCTCTTACGACGACTACTGCCCCTTCTTCCCTCAAAAGCCCCCACTGAATCTTCCCAGCCAGGACCCTCATCCCTCCCCATGCATCCAGCCCATGTGGGGACACAGGACTGTCCCCCCAGGGCCACTCTCTGGCCGCGCTGCCTTCCCTTGCCGTCCCTCCTCCAGCACTGCCACCAAACCCACGCAAGCCCGACCAGCTTCTCTTCTGTCACAGGCACCTCTGCACCATCTGTCCTCTCCTCAGGTGGTTCCAGGGCAGCTGCTCTCCTACACAGACCCCAGAGCTGCTTGCTTCAGAGCTTCTTTTCTGAAAAAAAACACTCGACGTGCAGCCTCGGGGCTCCCCTGCTCTAAAGGGCCTTTGTCCTCACGGCCTCGGGCCTCACGTCTCTGGGGACCCTTCCCCTAAGGGCTCTCCCTGTGTGCCTGTTCCCTCTCCCAGGGGCCGTTCCCCTCTCGGCGCGGGGCTCTACCAAGCTGCCTCTCACCGAGGCGGAAAGGCCGCCGGGCGGCTGGGTCCTGGGGAGCGGGGCCGGGCGCGCAGAGCAGCCCCGCGGCTCCGGAGCGGCGGTCCCTGGGTGCGTTCGCACGGCGGATTAACCCGAGCGGCCCTGGCACAGGTGGTGCGGGAGCGGTGCCGGGTGGGCGGGCGGGCCGGGGAGAGACGGGTCCGGGCGGGCTGTGCGGGCCGTGCACTGAATGCACAGGGCAGGTGTCAGGGGAAAATGACCATGTGTTTATGTAATCTTATGCAAATCGATGTATATTTATGCAGATTTGTGTTAAGTAGATTCTGCTGATGCTCCGGTTTCAAATATTGGTAGGTATGTGATAATACATATAATACATGGTTAGAACTCTCCGGCAAGCCATTGTGACCCAGTCGGTGTGTTATTGCACGTATAGACAACATGCTGACTTCTAGGTAAGACAGAAAATGGAAATATCCCCAGCTGTTTAAGGTTTTAACAAGGCTGTTAGGTGTATTTGATCTAGTGTTCTGGCCAAATTCCAGTGAATGTAATTATACCTTGTCTGCTTCCTCCAGCTTTCCCACAGGCTTTACCTGGTAAAATGTTTTCCTCTTGTCTTTTGGTGTGTGGTGTTAAATATCTACTATTAACCCAGAGACTAATGCATGGGTTAGCTGTTCCCCACGTCTGGAATGCACCAGAACTTGACCTGGGGAAGTTTTGGGAAGCGTGTGTTTCCATCTCTGTGACTGAAAGAAGATGGAAGGGTCAGTGAGATGTTCACAATTTTAATCTGCATGTTGAGTATTCTTCTGCTTCAGTGCTGTCAAGGTGCTCAAAGTTGTTTCTAATTTGCAGGGGAGTTTATGTTCTAAGCCTAGAAGTGTTTCTGAATTTGATTTGTAGCTCAATACATATGTATAATAATGCCTGCTTATATGAATGTGTGCAAAATGTAACCAAATAATCAATGGATGTTGTTAAGTTATTGAATTAAGGTTGAGACAGAATTAAGGGGATAAGGAAAAGCTCTGAAATGATTGTTGTGCTAAATATGTGTCTTGAAACATGCAATGGAACTGATTCGAGCTTCCCTTCAGAGCTGGGACTGACAGGTATCAATATCTAGAAGGTATCAGGAGCTGGATGTGGCAGAGGGCTACAAAAGACTCCATCAAGTTTTGTTGAAGGTGATATTAGCAGAGCACAGCCACTTGTACATTGAAGAGAACCTCTGTGTTGTCTCATCAATTGAGGTTGAAATAAATTGTAAACAGTACTGAGTTGAGGGACTTTATTTGATTCAGAGTTTCAGAGCAAATATTAAATAGCCTAGAAAGTGGAGTGTATGCCATGTTTTATATTCATAAGAGTGTTTTTCTATGTGCATTAATTTAGTCACATAATGAGTGACTAAAATCTTCCCTTTCCCCAAAAGCACTTTTAAAAATTGCTACTAAATTTCCAGATATTCCTATGTGCTCTCTAAAGGAAATAAAAATGCAATTAAAGGGAATGCTAATTTCCTCAGGCCTAGAACACACAGGAGGATGGATCACAGCTCTGTATCTGCTCCCATTCTGCGTGGTGGGTGTGGGCAAATCAACTCTCCATGCTTGTTTCCCTTTTTTGTAAAATGGAGATAATGTCTCTAACCTTTGTAAGGCGTTTTAAGACTTAATGGTGAAAAGCTTTGTAGAAGTGTTAGATGCTGTTGAAAGTGTACAGGATTTTAATTCAAAATAATAAACTATATGAGTTTAGATATTAGAAAATAAAGCTGTGCTGACAACTTCAGACCCTGTGTCAAGCACTTCTTTTATTTTTCAGAATGGCTTATAAAGTAAACTGTTCTGAGAGCATGTCTGCAGTTTGGGAATCAGGGCAAAGTTTTCCAATAAAAAAAAAAAAAAGAGAAATTAATCTTTGTTTCCGTGAATTTCTTTGCTGCTTTAAGGAGATACGCTCTGGGTTATTTTCCTTGGGGAACAATCTTAAATTACTTTTTTGTTCATTATAGATTTCTTTTGCATCTTTTTGTTGTGTAAGACATTCTTCTAATTTAGAGATTTTCACATTTGGCATTTTATTCAGTATTTTTTAAAATCACTTTTTCAGCTTTTGAACTTTTATACTCTGAAAACATGTTTAAATGAGCCAGAATCCACTGATTCCATCTGAGCAGCTCTCTCCTGTGTAATGGCAATGGAGAAGCCCTGAGAATGGTATGGATTACCACAGGTGAAAGAAGGCTCGTTTTCCTGCCTCCACTGGATAACTGGAAATTTCTGATTAGATCTATAGCACTTTCTTCACAACTGAGGCAGGATTTGGGGTAAAATATTTAACAAATAGTCATTGGTATTGACACGTCTCATAATTTTATTATGTCTGGAAATATTAATGTTTTTCTTAAATTGGTATAATCTGGGGTCATTTGAACCTGAACTGTTATTTAAGAGTTCGTATTTCTAAACTTGATGATAACAAAACAAGAAGCTTGCAGGTGTGTTCAGCATGTACCATTAGACCTTGGAAATTAGAAAGTGCTATAAAAAAGCTGCGGTATGTGCATACACGTGTGTGGAACTATTTTACAACAAATGGAGCTGGTCCTCTGGAAAAGTAAGCTCTGTATTGGTGCTGTGTTCTGTCGTTGTGTTCTCTGCCTTGGTTTGTACAACCGTATTTGTCTTTGTGCAAGAAGTCGGCGGGAGCTGCAGCGTTCCCTGACATCATCTTGGATGCTGGGGCCTCCCCAGACTCCTACCCGAGAATTCTCATTCAAAGGCTGACAGGCAGCTTGAATGCCGGTAAGATCATTTTGCCATTTCTTCGCTGGAATAATTTTCGCAGTGACTAAAATACTCTTGCAAAAGTCATATTCTTTTCTGAGATTTGTCTTGGATTACTGCAATGATATGCAATATATTAAAAGGATTTGCATCGTATTGTGATTGGCCTCCATCCTGGCCAACATAGCAGGGTTTGAGCTTGGTTCTCTAGAATTAACAACTGTGAACTGCTGTTGTGTGAGCTTCAGGCTCTAGCAAGCCTGTATTTTCTGTGGCTGGGCACAGAAGGGTCTTGTAACAAATGCTCACTTCTAGGTTACACCATGACATTTTGTTTCATCCTTCCCCAACAGGTTTGTTCCTTAGACATTCCCAGGTGTTTACTTATGGAACGGTGTTGCCCTGGGGTGTCATCTGTGACATTTGGGTTTGCTGGAACAGGGAAATGGTTCATTTCACTGGTTTGTCCTTCCAAGAGCAAGGATGTACATGTATTACATGTGAATCTGTCAATCAGTGTAGAAGAGACTAACACTGAGATGATAGTAATAGTGTGCTGAATTTCACTTGGAACCGAGAGCCAGAACCTCTGTGATTCTAGTTCTTTGGCCAGTTCTGTAGCGTTACCTTGGGTGAATCACTACAGCTTCATCTCCAGCCTAACACACAAAAACATTTGGTATGGGTCCCAATGAAAAACAATTGTCTCCATACATCTTTGGATCTACTTTCTGAAGGTATGTCCCTTTTGGGGTAGAATTAGGAAGTGATCACCATGTCTACATAAATCCATTGGACTTGTCTTGGTGTCTAACTTGCATCCAAAATCTGTTGTTGAGAGCACAGCCTCATGTTACATGGGGTGTGGGTTTTCTGCACACTTCAGCTGCAATAGGCACATGTATATTTCTCTGGGTCATGTTTTTCCTTGTCCTAGTACAGTTCACTCCTTAATCTCCCAGCCTCATTTTGTCTTTTTGTAAAATCTGACATGTCCCTACTCTGCTGTGGAATGCACTGAAAAGACCTAGATAAAGAGGCTAATAATGCTCCTTATTTTACTCACCTCCCAGGGGTCTAGGAGAGTTAATGTCTGCACAGTGCCTTGGCAAGTGTAAAAGTGCTTAGCTTCATTATATATTGAATTATGTGCAAGAAAACTACACAAAATAATAAAACATGTAATGTACTTAAAATGGACTGTAGGCAGAAGAACATTAAATCTAACCTTAAAACATGGCGCAAGTCATCTGAATGAACTAGAGTAAGGGGGGCTTCCCACCAAATCTGGCACAAATGGGAAAAGGTCCTATATTTGGAAATAGCACAAGGCCCAAAAGGGGCTGTGTAGAGATGAGAATTCCCATGTGAAGACAAAGACACGAATTAAATTAGAACATATATTAGAGCTCTGGGCCAGATTCATATCCTCACTGCAGCAAAGTAAACCAGAGAAACACCAGCAAGTCACTGATGTAACGCCAGCATGAGAGAGAAGAATCAATCCACAGGTAATAAGAGCAGCATCAGTGGCTGCCTAGGGTTTCATCCTGTGCTTTGTCCTAATTATGAACAGATTAATGGCGTGCTAAAATACAAAACAGATTTATGATCCATTGCCATCTCTCTCTGCATTGTTGTACAGCTGACTCAACAGTGTTCTTATTCCTTGACTAGAAGGTCAACTTAGGTTTTACTAAGCTAGGGCTGCAACTTGGACTCAAAGACGTGCTACCTTACTGAATACTGCTACTAGGATAAATGCTGAACCAAAGTCCCACCTACTCTCTCCGTGTCCTGTCCAGATGGATATTTAAGATCCCACAGCACATCTTGAATAGAGGATAACCCTATATATCTAGCCAGCATTCTTCCTTCATTAGGAAAGAACCAATCAGCTTGTATTTGAAGTGAGTAGAATTGTTTCCATGTTTTCTCACAAAAATAGCGTCTTTCCAGATTGAAAGTACTGAACCTGGAATGGGAAAGGAGCAATGTGTGAAACAAAATAGGCAATATTATGTGCTGATCATTGAAAAAACAAGGAAAACACAGTGATGAGAGTACTGCGTGCTATTGCTTGAAGAGTATTTACTGGATGCAGTATACATCTAACAGTGCATTGCCTTTGGGGGAAAGAAAACGGGATGATGCACAGAGCAGAGGATCAGCCACAAGATTTCTTGGTTTCTCAGTGTTGCCACTAATGGACAGTAGGCAAGTTCTTTCATCTCTCTGTGTCTCCATTTCATGACCTATAAATAGCAATAGTAATAATTGGCTGTTTTTCAGCCTGGCTGTGAAACTTGACCTGCCACTGTTAACAAAATGTTTTGACTTTCTCAAATGGGAAGATGGATGGGTTCGACTGCATCTTCACTCTGCATTGTCAATTGCCAGAAAGTAGAAGGGGGTCTCAAGAGAAAGATCACATGATACTTCTCTTGCTTCTTATCTATTTCCTTACCCCCACTGCAAGCAAGCAGTTCTGTTCTAGACCTTTTATCCTATACTTGACGAAAATCATAATCCCTTTCTAGCAAAACCTTATTGTCCAACTTTCTTCATCAACCTGTACAGCTCTTTCCTCAGTAGACACTTGTCTTCTAGAGGAATGCTACAGATTTGCTTCGCTCTCTGCATTCATTGCAGCAGCCTTTCTTGGGGCAAAATTCTCAGTCACCTAAAGCAGGAATTTTCTTGAAGAGCTAAGTCAAGGCTCTGGCACTAACCCATCTGAGAGGAGCTTGCATAGCTCCTCTGAGAAGAGAGAACATGCCACTGGTCACTGCTTTAGGAGTTAGTACCTCGGGGCTGGATCCATTAGTTTGTCAGTTAGTTTCTCAGCCTCCATCAGAGAGGATGCTGGTTGGATAGAATTGACAGCATAACTTTTGCCCCATGTATAATCTATATATTGCCCAGAAAAACTTCAGGGTGATGGCAGTAACACAACTTTGTGATAAGTTTTTCTCAGTTCTTCTGCACTCCTAGGCTACAGGTATAAAGTCACTGAGCCTCTTTTACCCGATCTCTTTCTTCATGTGGGACATCAGATGCGCATCAATAGTGTTTGATACCCCTGATAGTTATATCCACATCTTTCCCAGCCATTTTTCTTCTGGGCTCAAGGTTAACTCAGAATATACTGTTATTTTAGGGACAGCATGGAGAAAGTAGATGTGGGCACGGCATCCGCAGCGCTCTGAATCCAACACCTGAAACCTCACATGTCTGCTGGCCCCTGGTCCGGCTGATCGACTGCAGCAAGGCTGCTTCTCTTGGCTTCACCATCTCCCTGCTCCTTGCCAAAGATGGAGCTCTGTAAACAGATCTCGTCCTGGCATATGTTATATTGCCATACAGGCAACACTATTCTAACTGATTAATAACAAGCGGCTTGATAGGATTTGGGGAGGCACTGGAGTAATTAGTAAGATAAGGCCAGGTTTCTTTGTGCTGCACTTTTCACGGATGACAAAAGCTTTCCCCCTGAAGAGTTTAACTGATAAATCTGTATATAATAACAATAATATTAATAATAAAAGCCTTTTGCTAAAATGCAAGTTAAATATTCCTTTAGGGAATTAAAAGGAAAGGAAGTGTTCGAGCCTTGGTACTGATGTGAGGCCAGGAGAATGGAAAAGGAGAGGAAGATATGTCGAAACTGTGCTGCTAGGAAAGGACCTGCTCTTCCATCTCTGCAGACAGCAAGGTTTGGGATTTGATCTCCTAATATCTAGCACGTTTGTCTCAGTAGGCACGTTGGCAGGGCTGACCACTCCGTGCTTACAGCCTGGGCTGTCCATGCATCACCAGGGCACAACATGCTGATTTCCTCTGGCAAGAAAATGAGGTGGATTGCTGTTCTAAACTCTGCCCTTTCACAGAGTCACTCCCACTCACACTGATCCGTAGATCAACAACATACAGACTGTGTGGGACAAGTTTCGGCTTCCATGTAGCTGGGTATTTAGCTGCTGCTGGCAGTGGGGTCATAAATACTGAATATTCCTTATTCATCTTCTCAGCAGGCATAGTTTGTTAGCTATAGTGAGAAATTATGAGTATGGGTTTGACTCATGCAGAATAAGTGACCACGTATCAAAATTTAAAAAAAAAAAAAAAATACTAAAAGGCTACAAATGTTGCCAAAGTGACAGCTGTTCATTTACTAAAAATATCTTTTAATATTGCTGGGACTTTTAAAATAATCTAATTTATATGGAATATTCCTCACTAATTGAAGCTGTCTGTTTTTTTTGTTATTAAATAGAAAGGTTACAAAAAAGTATATTGACATTTTGAGAGCGATTCCTCTCAGGAGCACATTGACTGTTATGAATAGGATTTTACATGATGCAGGCCCCTAAATGCCAACAGTGATATAAGGAAACCTGCAGATGCTTGTAATTGTAAATGCAACAGGCTAAGCTTTGGGCTATTGCATCCCCTTTCTGGAGATCATTGTTGTAATGCTCAAAGTGTTGTTTAGCCCTTGGTGTTCTCATTTATTTCCACAGCTTTTTCTGAAAGCAGAAGTTTGAAAAATGAAAGTCTTTCAGGAATAATCACTCTCTAAACACTTAATGCTGCTGTGACAGCACTGTCTATCACTCAAGATTTAACTTTGGAAATCCACATAACATAGCGAAAAAAAAACCTTTTCCAATTAGCCGAGACTGGAGGCAGATTAGTTCTTGAATGCAGCATTGAGAGATGCCAGGGTGTATATTAATGGACCACAGGAGCTGACTTCTGACCATAATTCTGACTGCATAGGGTGGCACATAAAATGGATACAGCAGCTCTCATGCCTCGAGATGCAGGACTGGCTATTTAATGTGAGCTACCCTTGGGTATACCTCGTTGGTCTTAGTGATCTACAAACCTGTCAAATACAAAATATGTCATCCTTATTCTTTTATATAGATGGGAAGGTGATGTGTGGAGAGGTTAATAGATAACCAAGGTCATACCGTTCTTTTGTCAGACCTACGAACAGCACCCGGGCCTTCTGTCTAATGTTGTGGACACATGCCCATGTTCAAGTCCAAGCTGCAAAGTCTGTGAAACAAACTTTTTTCCTTTTTTGATATTTGGGACCTGTTTGGCACACACCTTCGTGACCATTGGTGTTGCAATATTAACAGTCTTTAAAGTCTTTTATAGTGTAATTCTCTTCATTAGAGCAAGAGATGATTTTCCCCAGTCAACAAGATTTTGATGCTTGCAGCAATTCTTGCATCAACAGTTTAACATTGCTTTTTTCAGACCTATAACACAGACTTCTATCACTTGAGCTAACAGAGTACACAGTTATACTGCTGCATGTCATATGATCCTGACATTAAAGGATGCAGAATAAAGAAATAATCAGATGCACACTGTCAGGAAATTTCACGACCCTGGCTGACAATAGATGATGCAGGAGGGCTGGGTTCAGGTTCATGTCTGTGCTGTAGTTGTCTTGTTCTCAGCCAGTTCTCTCTTGTCTTGAGCTCTCCATTCTCCTGTAGCTTTTCTCCTGATCTCCTTTTTTGCTCAGTCAACAAACCAAATTCCAACAGTTTCAACTTACTTTCCAAATTTCCACCTTCCTCTCTTTCAGTTTGTAATTGCCTGGTGCTTTCTTCCCCTCGGAGCCTTGTTTTGATCCTGCACATCTCATCTCCTGCCATCTGCTTGGCCCTTCACCTGACTTCTTCCCCTACACTGCCGGTTAGTTCTGGGGCTCTTTCTCCCACCCTCTTCATTCCTTTTTAGCTTCCCACTCTAACTCACATCCCTCCTATTAATTTACTACATTTTTTCCTGGAGGTGCCAAAAGATATATCCCCATTTCCAGTGTCATATGTGAGAAAGAGCTGAGCAACCTTTACTGTAGGCATTGCTAGCAGTAATACATATTTATATTTTATTTAGGCATGCAATATTATTTCAGAAGAATTAGATCTAAAGGCTACAGTACAATAAATGACCAAAATAATTAAATCTGATGATAAGAAAATAGAAGATGGATTGAGTAAGTGATAAATGCTGTAGGGGAAAAACAAACAACAAAGCCAATAAACAAACCACCGCATGACACAGGAAGATTGAATGCCATCCTTGGGCAGTCCTATCCAAACCCCTCAGAAGAACCATGTTCTGGGCCCCTTCTTATTGAACAGGCAGGTCTTATTTGGTTTCCTCCAAGTAATGCTTTTAATTGCTTTACCTGTGACTGCTGTTCTGGGATTTTGGAGGTTATTTTTAACCTCAGTATTTTGTGGCAGAGGAATGGGAAGAATGAGATGTGGTCTGAGCAAAGAACCAGGCTCTAGGAACTCAATTATTCTAACCCAGCTCTGAAACAGACTCTCACTGCATCCTGGCCTGATCACTGAGCTTTGATGTCTTCAGCTTCCTCAGTTTTCTGAGACAGCGATAGCAGAGTTGATCAAACCGCTGCAGAAGGGTGTTGCACTGGGACTCATTCATGTTAAGAAGGACAATACTATCACTTTGGCTTCTCCTGCTGATTTTGATAGGAAACGTAGTTAGTTATATTTTGCACCTCTGCTTGCTTCCAAGAAGCTATTGCACTGCTGTGCAAAGATGAGCCTGCAGTCCCTGTACCTACTGTGTTGCTTTTATTAGGACTACTACATTAGAGCCCTGGTGACCAGGCAAAAAATAGGGCACAGCTGAAATGGTTCCAGGGAAAGGAAGTGTGACAGAGGGGATAATAGCAAAGCAAAGTGTAGATTCTGGTTTTCACATGTCTCAAGCTACCGTTGTAACTACTGGGCCAGATTCCCAAGCTGTCTGCAGCCTCTTTTTCTTAGGAATGCAGGAACAAGGACTGAATTAAAAGCTGGTTACTGGTGAGAGAGTGTAAGTCACCAGGCAAGTGGTTTGATTTGGTTTGGTTTGGTTTGTTTCTTTTTTTTGTTTGTTTTTACTGAAGTCTTATACAGTTTTATACTGATGAAAAATGTGTGGTTTAGACTTCTTGATAGTCCACTGAATAGGTATAAATTACATAAACTGTGCAGGTGCTACTTATATAAAATCAGAGAGATCAACTCGAAGAGCACAAGGGCCAGTTTGAGTTGTGTGCTTTCCATAATTTCTTGTAGAAAATGCCAGTAAAGACACCAGATCAAAGCTAATATTTTGGCGTGAATTCTGATTACTGCAGACCAAACTACAATACATGGGCCACATAAAACTGTCAGAGAAAACCAACCAGACAGTAGAGTTTTCATTAAATTGTTTCCAGGTGGTTCTGGTGACAGTGGACAGAAACATTCAGGTGCTCTTATTCATCTCTAAGATGGGGCAACCCACTTTTCAATTATTTGATTTACATATTTAGTTAGTATTGCAGTTTCTCACACCACCTGTCCAACATTTACCTTTTTTTTTTTTTTGCTTCAAGTTAGTTACTGCTTGAGACTTAATTGCAGCAGTCAGTCTGCGGACAGGGTGCAGGAGCAGGCATTGAGGTATATTCAAGTTGGTTCTCACTAGAACAAGGCAAAGTCTCCTTCTCAATGCCAGGAATGCAGACAGAAGTAACAGACTAATGCTCTTACACTGCCAAGGAGAATAAAAGAAGAGCACATTTGCTGAGAGAAGAAACGGTGATAAATACTAAAGGGATAAAAGTATAGTCTAAGGTTAGGTCAGAACATTAGTAGTTGGGCAATGCGGATCCTATTAACCACCGAACATTTTATAGTAGTTATTATACATGTCAAAACTGTCAGCTGATTATAAATGCTGCCTTCTTTTGCATAAGAAAGCTGCTGTCCAAAGCTAATATGTTCAAGCCATCAAGTCCCGGTTAGAGCTGGTGACTGTAAAGGTTTAGGCTTAGACTTAACTGTTCTTGCTTTGAGGCCAGGCAGTATGCTAGATGCTCTCGCAAACTCTCTTCCAAGAATCAGTGGAGTCAGTGACTTTACAATGGGAATTTTCTTGAGTTTCAACAGCAGTGAAGCTGGCATAATAATATTTACATTTCTCAGGGATATAACAAGAAGCTAAGTGTAATGTCATCAAGCCTTGCTGTTCAAAAAATGTTACAGTTCGATTTTACCAGCTTGGGTTAAAAATGACAAACTCCTAGTTCTTCAGGTTTGCCTGCTGGGTTCTGAAACTGTTAAGTTCACGTGGCTGCACAGGAACCCTGGGAATGAGGAAATTCCTTTTTTCCCTAACGGAATCCCTAGATACCACACAAAATATAATAAAAATTGCTACCATTGTTTGTGCATAAAGCAAATCTGTAAGTGAGGTAGTAAAGAGGCGTAAGTTATTGTATCCAACAGGTGCCATGGGACTGTGAGGGTTTTGGCACATCAGACTTTTCTTCATCCCATTAAATGGCCTGGACGCAGTGAGTTCCGAGTGCCTGTGGAGCTGCTCTGGGCACCTGCCTGCACAGGTTTAAGCAGACTTTCTTAGCCCAGTGTTCGCCTGAGGGCAGCCAAAACTGGGGAGGTTTGAACCCCAATTCTGGAGTGTATTACCCACCACTATAACCATTTTTAACCCTGCCAAGACAGGTGGTCCAAAAGAGGGACGTGAAAGTGGCAATCCAGCCGAGATCTTTCTCGTGTCATTTTTCCGTGCACACATGTTTTCTTCAGACTCCCAAATTCCAGGCTGCAGTCCGTGTCCTCTCACAGTATGACTGGTCTCTTCCACTGCTTCCCACCCAGCCTCGTCCCACGGCCAGTTCCCAGAGGGAACATGCAGTCTTTGCTCCTGTAGGAAGCCCTGGACAAACTAAGACAATAGTTGCCAAAGAGCAGATCATTTCCCAGCAGTTCAAGAGGGTGAGCAGTAATGAGAAGATCTGTTAATTACTGTTTGAGTGGATTTTTGTCAGGGAAGTAGAAGAGAAGGAAACTGATTCAGCTGAGCTGGTTTGCAGACATGTGGCCAGCTGTTGTCTATAGGCTACGCATAGTTCACAGAGCTCTGGAGTGAGATGTCTTCATGCCTTGGAGACAACATCATCATGAGCTTTGTAACTTAACCTCAGCCTGCCAAGTCCCATCCAGATAGATGATGCACACTGGGAGTTGGGCTCTTTTCAGAATGAGCATCCCTGCCCACCTTTAAGCAAATCTCTTCATTCACCCCCAGCATTGCTCCTTAGAAAACTGCAGAGGAGCAGTGTATAACCTGTTCCTGTCAGCTGTTCAGAAATGTAGATTTGTGAAGGTACAGTTAATTGATAAGAACACCATAAGTGAGAATATGCAGAAAGATGTCATAACCCTTTTGGAGGAAATCTGTGTGAAATCTATTGGTGCAACAAAGGTGGATTTGTGAGACACAGGAACAGAGTAAAGTTATGTTAAGGAGGATGGTGATGATGACTAAATAAACAAGCTGCACACACGCGCAGTGGATGAAGGTGTCGCTGGCTTCTCATAATTGCTGTTCTGTAACACCATTTGGGATCAGGATCCCCTGAACTCAGCTCTGCAGGCTGTCCTTGCCCTGATGAGTTTACAAGCTGAGAAATCAGGTCTGTGCTGATTATGTTTAAAAAAAAAGGACCTAAAAATTACCAGGTTCAAATAATTTGCATCCCAGTGGCCTAAGGGAACTCCCAATTTGCTGGATGCAGACACCAAATTCTTCCTTTCTACAGTATTAGTAATGGGCATAAGCCCAGTCTCTTTATGCCATCTACAACATAACATTTGCATTTCTTGAGTGGCACCAGAATTTTTTTCCTCTCATCAGACCTTTTAACACTACTCCTGCTAGTTCTCCCTAATGGCTCCTAACTGTGCTAATAAGCATATTGTGTGCAATGTGGCATATCTGCCTTGGGATATTTGAGGGACATAGTAGATGAGGGGCAGCAGACCAGCCAGTGTGAGTGTAATGCTTCATGTTGCTAGCATTTGTTCGTATTAGAAGATATCTCATGTTAATCCAGCTTAAAAAAAGTTATCAGCCATGTAAGCATCTTCAGTCTTTGACAAAATTATGAGGACCGACTCTAATCATCAGGACCCTGGTTTCAAACTGGAGTGGCAGCATTCACTGAATACAAACATTCCTGACTTACCCTCCTGTGAGAAGAGAGCTCAGCCCTGTGGAGCCTGTTATAAAAGACGGTTTGATGGAATAGGCTGAAATAGCAAGATTTCTAAATAAAAGAAGATCAAGAGAACTGTACATAAAACAGCCCGTACCAAACTAACCTAATTACTCTCTAAGGTGAGGTCAGAAAGAGAGCTGATAAAATGAAAGTATATGACATTTCTATCTGTCTAGATCTTGGAAAGCCATTGATAAAAATCTCCTGTCAAAAGGTTGGACTCTTTGGCTGCTGAAGCTGCATAACAGGGTCCCATGCATTGAAACAGTGATGAGCAATGCAGATATCATTCTTGGGGCCACCGGGTTCTTACAGGGGCAGGTCACTTGCAAAGACCTTCAGCATAGTTTCCCAGCAACTAAGAGTGAGGCTCCACGCAGACCAACAGTGGGTTTTGTGACACATCAGAAATGCTGTTGACTTCAAAGAATCTGCTAGACAATGCCTTCAAAAAGCACAAAATATGTCAAGGGAATGGGCCAGAAGATGGTTGATGGGACGTAACGTGGGAAAATGTGAAACGAAGCGCTTGAAAATCCCAAGATCACACAGCTGGCAGTGTTTGGAGAAGACATGGAGTGTTCTAGTACTCTCTGGGACTTGGGATCCTGGCTGGTAGGAGCTAGAGCAGAGCAAAGAAAGAAGAAAATGTATTTCTATAAATATTCGGCCATGATGTTGTGAAACCTAACAGCAAACAGCAAAAGGGGCAATTTGCCCTTGTAAGTGGGTATGTGCAAGCACCCATGTACCACTTGAGCCTGTGGCACCAGCTTTTCTCTCGCTGGTGGCTTATGCTGGCGTATTTCACCTTGCAACTGGGGGCAGAGGATCAGAATGTGCACACAGCTCAGGTGGTGTGCAGGAATTGTTCAGTCTCCATAACCTTTAATTTGGAGTAAAAGCGTGCATGCACAGCATTGCACAGGAGTGTTTGCCTCCTAAACAGCTCCACACTTACACAAACCACAAACCTTGGTAGGATTTAGGAACAGAACAGTCTCCCTGATATATCAGTATCTCTGTAGAGCTGCCAGCTGATACTGGGACATAGTAGACCTCCAGTTCATTTCCAGCTGGCTAAAAAATCCTCTCAGATGGAAATGACTTTCATACCAAAATTAACCTGGGCTGGTTTCAGACCAATATCTTAAAGGCGTACAGATTTTCTACTACCCTTTGAATCATCCAGTCCCCCAACAGGGAACTTTAATGCCAGTGCAGCATCTGCTGTAGAATATTTATATTCAGGGCTTCCTGTGTGAAGCTCTGGATGGATGTGATTACTGAATATGCTGGAAAAAGGACAGTTTACTGCCTGGCTTTTATTTCCTGCTATTTTGTATTTCTATGCAAGGAGCTTATATGCCATGTTGTAAATGGCTGGTTTTCTTGTATGATGTTTCTTTTTTTCTCATTCTCTTAATGGGCTTCTCGCTAAAACTGACGTTTCAGCAGCATTCCCATTATTAGTTATGATGCCAGCAAATGGAGGTCTCAGTAGTGGGTGAAATTTAAATTGGGTTTGAAGAGCATTCAAATAATTCAGCGCTTTCCTTTCAGTTGGTGGTTCAGTTTGTACAGTGTATGATTTAGTTATTCACATTTTAGTTACTGTGTTGATGTTGTTTAGCAAAGACCTTGTTTTGCCTGGGACCCGACTACAGCTCTCAGCCAGTCTAACGTTGTTTGCTGTAGCAAGCATGAAACTAATGTTTTGTTCTCTGGATTCCTGTTTGATGTTATAAGCCGAGTCACACTAGCCAGTGCGGGAAACATTTCCATTTTGCTTTATACTGCTCACGTGAAAAACAGCTAGCAGTGGAAAACGACCTATTCCGGAGCATAAATGTTAGGTATGCTTTGCTCTCTTCAGAGTTTGTAGTTGTATGGTATCTTGGATAGGGCTTTACCTTTCATTGCAAAGAGCTATACTGAACCGCAGCAATTGATTTGAAACAGGATATAAGAGACTAAGCAATCCAAGTCTGTGTTGTAAAAGAAGTCTGCAAACTTTACACCTTTTGCTTGGACATCTTCAGTCATCCTGTGAAAAATCCTGACTGGGAAGAAGTTTTCATAACTGAGGCTTATATGTGTCTTGGTAAATATCTCCCAGAAAAGAATAAGCTTAGCAGTAAGTATTAGTCAGCATTGTCTAGACGCATTAGGTTGTGATTCCAGATGTCGACAATAACTCTGTGCATTTATTTTATCAGCTGTAAAATGAAGACATATATTCTCATTATCCCAGTCCAGCCTGTGAGAAGTCCCACGCAAATTCTACCTTTGTTGGACCAAGTCAATTTCACGTCTGCCTTAGCTGTGTGCCAGGGGTTTCATTCAAGACCAGGCTTAGCTAAGCCAGCTGACACAGCTGTGATGTCAACTGGAAGCTGCAGCAGGCTCCGTTCCTCTGACTGGTGACCTGAGCGCATGTGTCGGGTAGCTTCTCCTGGTGAGGAGGTGCCGTCACGACACAAAGTAATGTCATCACATCACATGGTGCTGTCATGGCGTGATGACATTAATTCGTCACATTATGGAGCAATGTCTGTTTAATATGACGGAGCAATATCTCAGAAGAATGTCCAATTACCTCCATATGTACATTGAATCCTCCTGTCAGGTCTGAGATTCACCTGAATATGGATGTTAGATAATGCCCTGTGATGCGCATGTGGGAAGCACAGAATAAAAATAATCAAGCCCAAATGACATTCGGTCCCATGTATCCACTTCTCTTATCTGAACATCAGCTTGAAATAGAAAAATTAAATACCATGGGTCTGATTACTCTTTCATTTATGTGCACGTAAATCAGAATGAATTCCACTGAATTCAGCAATAGGTAAAGCATCTGTCTATGGGAGTAGAATCGCACTCCTGAAATGCTGAAAAGATATGTTTTAACCTTTACATTAACACAAAGGGTATCCCAAGCTATTAATAGGTTGCATTTCATTTTTGCCCGATAGCCTAATTAAGAGCTAACTCATACTCACGGAGAAAGGGAAGCAATTTGATTTACAGTATCTTATGTGATTAAATCACCAGGGAAGAAAAAGGAGGATTTGAGGTGGAAGCAGGGAAGTTTTAAAATGTATCATTTGTGAAGAATGGAATCTCTTTCTTCTTACAATCTTTTTGCCCCTGTGCTCACAGCTTACAGAGGATTCACTGACTTTTATTTATTTGCCTAAACTACTGATTTTTCATCTTGCAGGGTGGCTTCAAAATCCAATGTGAACTTTTTAAGGCACCTAATGATCCATTCTGTTATCCCCCAGGACAAGGCTAGTTCCAGTGATTTCATGGGGAGCTGATTCGGAAAATACCCTTTTCCTCCCTTGTGGTCTCCTAGGCCCTTGAATCATGTTGATATTTGGATGCCTCTTTTCTTTGCAACAGTGTGGTGGCAGCCACAGTCAGCAAGCAGGCCTGGAGTGAGGGTTGATTGGGGAAACAGGCTCACACTGTGTGTAGCCCAAACAATGCACCTATGGAACAGCTCAATTTCTAAGCCAAAGATGAGACCTTATTGTCAGGTAGTTTTAAAAGTAGTACAGAGACACACAAGATTCCTTGCCCTTCTATCTCAGCATATAATGCTGCCACTTTTTTATAAAAGCCCTCCTTATTGATTTTCATTTTGTGATAAACATACTTACAAACTTAGATAGACTTGAGAAACTGTAAACCAATACCAACAGAAAGTGTCACGGGGCTTATAAAATACAGTGTTCACAGATATTGTTGTTGAACTAATAAAGAGGCAATTCAGAATGTAATAAAGCATTGCAAACTTTGGCCATCAACTTCAGTCAGAAGTTTCGCATGCATGAATCTTCGTGAGTGAATCGTGCCATGTGATGACAGTAATGTTTTTCATCTGTGCATCTCAGTGCTTTAGAGGTGTCTAAACATTTTACTGACTGGAAAATTGTGGCACTATGTAACCAAGGGATTTGCCTAAGGAAACACAGATAATTTCTGATATAATTAGGGCTAGAAATAAGGTCTCCTGATACTCTTAGCTTTACCATTAGACCTATTATCTCTCATAGCCTAGTGTAGATAAACTATCATGTCAGAACCGCTGCACCCTTTCTTCCTAAAACAACACTACCAGAGCCTAATCCCATTCTGGATCTGTCTGGAGTATCTCTTCCAGTTCCTTTTCTGCAGGATCGAGGACAGAAGGGAGAGATCCTTACTCTTTTTCAAATCCTATTTTTCTCCCCTCTGTTGCACTACAAGCCAAAGGGAGCTCCATCCTGGCTGAAACCAGGACAGATTTGAAGGCAAAAATATGTCAATCACACTGAAAACTGCACTCTGCTTTCCTGAACTCCAGGTAGGGCAGGATGTTGCTGTTCCATTACAGGAATGATGTGGCACAGGAAGAGGATCTGGGTTCTGCAAAAAGAGCATTGCCACCAGAACAGAAAACCCTGTAGCCTTCACTGAACTATGAATCTGGCAAACAGGACTGTACAAAACAAGTGGTTACCTCTGCTGGGAAGTGGCAGGAGCCATTTTGGCAAGGTGGGAGATTTTAATAAATAGAATAATTAGCTATTTAAAGGAAAGTAGTAAATATATTCTCAACTGAATGCTCATTTGTTGCTCCAAATTTTTCACTGCTATGGCTGTAGTTTCATTGCTAACACCATTACTTAATTTTGCCTTTGTCCATCACGCACGCACCCTCACCAGTTTGATGCCTAGACTGTGTTACAGTGCGGCAGTGGGTGCCATGGGCACTGAGGAGGGAAGGGGTGATTGGGCTGTGTTTCTTTAGCAGTGCATATCAGTTCTTGCATGCTTGATGCTGCAATAGGGCAATACCCAGTGAAAGGTGGAACGTGTTTAGGAGGCAAGTGGAGTGACTGGGATGGTTAAACATGGAAGGTACTCACCGTGGTGTGCTGGTAACCTCTATTTGGCTTTGTCACATTTTCACTCCCACACGTGGAAGTGCCTGACCCACTGCTATTCTCTCTGGTCTTTTTGGTACAATTGACACTTGAGCCCTGCCAGGCACTTGCTACTTTAATCCTACGGCCATGCTTGAATCCTGAGCTACCTTGGCCATAAATCAGGGAACTTTGGCAGATGTTTGTCTTCTGGAAAAATGCCACAGCCACCCACAGCTCATGAAAGAATTAACCTTGGGAGATGCATGCAGTTGCACTAAAGACATGCAGTGCATCTCTTCCAGCTGCAATAATGTTGGGAAGATGCACCTTTTGCCAAGTGCCTCTTTGTGAGCTTCTTGTTTAGTCCACATTATAAGGGTTGCTTCAGAGATGATCTGTCCAGTTTTCAGTGTTCACCGTGGAATATTAACATACAAAATAATGACATTATGTTGTTGCTGCCCAGTGAGCTACACACACCGTGATTCACCACCCTTTAGCTTGGAAGTGGGGTGCCCCTTGAACATAACCTTCTCTTTTTGATTTTTCAGTGTTTGCTGTAGCTTCCTGCTTTTGCTGTAACACTAACTGGGGTGAACAGGCTAGAGATACTTTTCTGTCATTTTGGAATAACCTGATCAGTAGCACTGAGAAGATCAAAATGACATCAGAAGACAAAGACTCGTGCTTTAAAGGAGTATTTCAGATGTAGAAACAGAGAAAAGTGGAGAAAAATAACACTGGGGAGGAGAGAGAAAAAAGTAGAGAGAATTTGGCTTGGTAGAGACAGAGAGAGAGGGAAAGATCCAGGGAATTTGGGGGAAGCACTGTCACCTCATCTTCAGACTGAAGAGATCAGTAAGACAAGGAAGAAAAGATAAGTAATGGGAGGGAGGATGCAGAGGGATAGGATACAAATTCAGAGGAGAAAAAAGAAGTCTCTCAAAATACCATAGAATTCACGAAGTTTAGGTTATATCATAAAATCAGGAGAATTATACAGTTTTCACTTCTCAGGAATGAGTAGCATGATAGATTCTGATCCTTCAAATACCAGGTGTTCAAGGATCACCTGTATATGGCCAAAAAATAAATCAATGGTCATATCAGAATATGTTGACAGTAGTAAAATATGCATAGTGAGAAAGAAAGCAAGCTGGCTTGTACATAGGGAACAGCTGTGCAGAAACTGCTTTTGTAGTGCTGTGGAGAAGCACCAAGACCTCTGGTTGGGAATGCAAAGAGTTTGCTTCGTAAACCCAGAAACAGAGGCATGTTCTGATTTAGGGCTACTGCAGTTCTGCCTTGATGCTTACCACTTCCCCCTCGAGGGGAAAAAAACAAGTGCCAGAATGATTTAAAGACAGAATATCAACCCACACTGCTGCAGGCTTGCTTTCCACATTTTCTTGCTTTTATAGTTTTAGCTCTTGTTCCAAGAGAAGGACTTTTGTGTGCGTGTGTGTCTGTGTGTGCGTTTCCTTCCAAATTCACACGCAAAATCAATGATTGAAATTATTAAGAAAGACATTGCTAGAGATTTTCAGAAGCTTGTGAAGCATGATATCACGCTTAACTTTCCCCCATCAAAAAGGTAGCACTTTGTAGGGAAAATTTGCTTGTGTCACTTGATTTTTTGTGTCACTTTTCTTTCTATCACTTGCACTCCAGCCAAATACAGAAGGGGGAAGACAATCTAGAATATGAGGCAAACTTCTTCAGAATCGGAAGACCTTCATTCACTCTCCTGCTGTGCTACAAATGTCTAGTTTGCTGTTGAGAAAATCACTTTCTGTGCCCCATATCTCAGTTTCCTAACTGTAGTGTGGGAATTACACTTCATGTCGTCTTGAAAGTGGTGGGAAGATAAATCTGTTAAAGACTGAGATCCTCAGACACTATGATGCGGAGATGAACGTTATGCAAACATGCAAACAGAAGGCCTAACAGATCCCTTTCCATGGATTTTATTCAGACCTCTATCTGACAAACAACTATCGTGTTTGCAACCCCAAGGGGGGACATGCAAGTCCTGATTTCTGGGTGGGTCTTTAAACTGATGTTGAAGTTTAAGATCAAGGCTGTAGCATGACAGTGGCAGAAGTTTTCTTTACAGGCAAAGAAGCACAAAGCAGTGCCAATGTCTTTATTTGAAAAACTCACTGATTCATTTCTAAAACAGATTTTCTGTAAAATTTGTTGCGTTCACAACTACAGAATGTTATGATCTAGCACAAAAGTTGTTATAGCTAGTCAAATATAACAGAGGAATCCCAGGCTCAGGCATATAAAGCCTTTTATGCAAGAGCCCTCCTTTACAGATTTCCTATGTACAATTCCTACAAACCAGCAGCTATTTCTGTATCAATTGAGGACTTAAACATTATGCAGGAATGTTGGCAACGCTCTTCTGGATGCAGTACTACCTATTTGATTAATGGATTATTATTTTCTTGCCCTATAATTGAAACTTAATTAAAGTATTGTTTGGTAGAAAAATTTTGAAACACATGGATGAAGTTTAAATAATTACCACTCACATGTTTAGTTCCAGAGAACAGTGCTCTTTTTTTTTTATAACATGCTGCTTTATTCTGTCTCCCAGATATGTTGCAGTGTGTTCTTTGCTGTTTTACAAACTGTAACACACAAAGACGGTCATTACTATTCATAGATTCATAGAATTTAAGATTGTAAAGGATGATTAGATGATCTAATTCAACCTCCTGCTTAGCAAACACCAGACATTTCATCTGTTTACCCCCGTATTGAGCCCAGTAACTTGTGTTTGATGAAACTGGATCTTCCAGAGAGACATTTACTCTTGATGTGAGGAATTCAAAAGGCAAATAATTCCTAGATAGCCCGTCCAGTATTTAATCATCTTTACAGTTAGAAAATCCTCAATTCTGTGCTTTGTTTCTAATTTTTATTTTCTGGCTTTAAATTTCAGCCATTGGTTTTTGTAATACGTCTTTTTCCACTAGATTTAAGAAGCCCTTTAAAAATCTCTGTGTTCTCACGATAAAGGTACTTACATGGTCTAATCAAGTCACCTTTAGGTCATCTTCTGAATTTAATAATAAGAAGAATCTATTTATTTTGTAGAAGCACTTACAGTCGTATTGTAGTTTAACCCCATCTGGCAGCTCAGCCCCACACAGCTGCTCGCTCAGTCCTCCTTGGTGGGAAGGGGATGAGAGTCAGAAGGGTAAAATCGAGAAAACTCCTGGGTTGAGATAAATGCAGTTTCATAGGCAAAGCAAAAGCCACACATGCAAGCAAAGCAAAACAAGGGATTCATTCACCGCTTCCCACGGGCAGGCGGGTGTTCAGCCATCCCCAGGAACACAGGGTCCATCACACGTGACAGTTACTTGGGCAGACAAACGTGCCTCCTTCCTCCTTCTTCCCCCAGTTTTATATACCAAGTAGGATGTCATATGGTATGGAATGTCCCTTTGGTCAGTTTGGATCAGCTGTCCCAGCTGTGTCCCCTCCCAGCTCCTCATACCCCCAGCCCACTTGCTGGTGGGGTGGGGTGAGGAGCAGAAAGGGCCTTGACTCTGTGTAAGCCCTGCTCAGCAGTAACTAAAACATCCCTGTGTTATCAGCACTGCTTCCAGCACAAAGCCAAAAGGTAGCCTCATACCAGCTACTATCATAAGAAGAATATTAACTCTGTCCCAGCCAAAAGCAGCACAAGGCCCTGATCACAGAGCAAGTCCCTAAGGAACTGACAGTTTTTAGGGTTCACACTTTATGAAACGGGAGTTCAGTTCTCGTCTATCACAAATACCTGGTGTGTCCTTGGGCACGTCACTCAGCTCCTTTGTTTTCTGCGTGCTCACCTACAGAAGCTCATCTACCACAAGTTTCTGGGGTGCTCACCTACCACAAGTATATATACCAAGAGTATATACATATAGCCTGTGGAATAATACGTTAGCAACTGTGAAGTGCTGGGGAAACAATATTAGTTGCAGTGCTGAGCACAGTAGAAGCACTTGACAAGATGGTAATCCTAAATCATTGTCAACTAAATGAAAAAAAAAGGTATGTCCGTGTTAGATACGGGTCAAGGTTGAGTATCTCCTGTACTGAACTCTGAAACAAGTGCTGATTACTGTTGTGAAGTAACCGTGTTTTAAATTAAAGCAATAGTGAGGCATGACTACATTAGGTAACTGAGTGCAATGCTCTGTGACTTTATAGTATGCTGACCTCAGCTGTTTCACCCTCACATCATGCAGAAATATCATTTGGACCCCACAGATAAGTGACTCAATGGCAGATGACTTGGAATGGAGCTGAATGCACAGGTTCAGATAAAAGCTGGAGAAAAATACTGTCTTCAGCTGTCCCATTTGCCTCCAAAGTAACTGTAAGACTATTCCCAATTTTACATACTGGCCCATCAGCCCTTTAGCAATGAGGCTAGGTCTTTACAGAGCTGTACAAGTGTGCAGTCATGGATAGGGTTTTGCATCCCTGTACTGAAATGAAAAACAAAAACCAAACAAACACATCAAAAACAAACAAAGAAACAAAAAGTTAAGTCAACAGGCAAATCCCAATTGCATTTCCAGAGTGGGCTTCCAGTCATGCCCAAGGCCGCTGTAAATGTGATTGTCATCAGAAAAATCTTCAGACTTGCCAGTTTGAGATGGAGCATATTTACTTCATAGTCTGTCTAGAAAACATACGTAGTACAAAATGATAGTGTTGAAGGCAGCAGTTGCAGTTGTGGACTCAGACCGGGCCTTTGCCTTGGCATCAGTTTGGACAAAGAACCTGTATGCTTCACTAGATGTACACTCTGCAGGCCCTGTAACATAAAACCAGGATAGGTGCTGAAACATGCAGGTAAGTGCCCCTCCGGAGATGGATGGGAAAGGATTTTGGAATAGGTTTTCTCTCATGCCTTTGCTGTTTCTCTTTCCCATCTACAGTGATCTCCTCAGGATGCCTCTTTGCTCTGACTTGCAGGTTCTTACTCCAGCTCAGAAACTGCAAACATCCATGATCCTGTTTCCTTTCTCCTTGGGCTCTTGAACACAATGTGGCTTTCCATGACTTGTGGTAAGTGCAACAGTTACTTATCACGTTTTTATCAACCTTAAGCACCTTCTTTTTTCCTCTTTCTGAAACACTAACATCTGGCACCAAGCAATCCTATGCATCAAAAGCTGAGGAGCTCGGGTTTAAGAACCCTGAATAGGAATAAACCTCTGAAGTCAGGATGTGTATTAGCTATTATAATTTGCTCACTCTTAATTACCTCTTCACTTTATTTGTCTCCCTTGAATGGTGTGTCAACAACATTTTCTAACCTCTCACTCAGAAACTGATTTGTCAAGACTGTAGGTACACATTTGCTTCAGCAACAGGCACGTACTTAGCCATGGGAGGCAAAACCGTGCTAGCAATTACACAAGTGTGGATCTGGACTAATTCCATGAAAGTGCTTCAGGTTTAAATTGACGTATTTGTTCTGCTGAACTGCCTTTCATGTACCAAACCAGGTGCTTGTGCCAGTCTGCCTAAAGATGAAGCCTGTGTCCTGGGACACTGACGCACCTTCGTGGGGGATCCTGTGCAGAGCTGGGCTCCCCTGGGCATGCTGGAATCTCCCTACCTCTGCCCATCAGAAATACATCAGCAGCATCTCGCTGTATATTGCTAAGAGAGGGAAAGGAGTAGCCTGACTGTCTAATTCTTTCAGCCTGACTCATTCTGCACAAAGGGGATGTGCTTTGTGAGGACAGTGCGGACAACTCTCCCTTCTCACCAATATCCTGCATGAAAGCGCAGGGGAAGGCTGAACTTGGTTTACCTGAAGGAGTAAGGAAAGAAACATGTCTGTGCCGCAGTTATTGACTGCAACGGCTTACATTTTTCCCGTGAAATCACCAGTCAGGGAAGAGTTAAACTCACACCTTCTCTAGCATTTACCTGCATTTGCAAATAAATCAGCCATAAGAACAACTTAGACAGCCTCCTCCTACATGGCTTCTCCACTAAAAGAGTGGGAGAACGGCAGTGGTGCTGCCTGCTTTGCTGCAACCCTGTCAGTATTTCAGGTATCGTGCTGGATTTTGGAGGGTCCTGTATAGATTACACAGCTTTCAGTGCAACCTTAGGCTGATACACACTTGCTCTGATCACCTACATGGACATATTAATATTGAAAGCTGCTCTGGAGGCTATGTCTGGAACTCCACATTTGAGCTTGGGTTTGTGTGCCTCAGTGGCGCTTGGTGCTGCAGGTTAGACAGTGTTTCAAACAGGTCACAGTGTAGCAGTGCCTGCTGCAGAAAATGTGAAGGATAATCCATGTAGCGATCTCGTCTTTCCTATCACTCTCAACGGAGTATCAGGTAGAAGACGACTCCACTGATTTGCTTTCCTCTCTTTTAGGGCAGTGTTGATTTTGAAAATCGTTGGCATAAGGTCTTTATGTTACATAGTTTTATGCAGGTTCTAAATGTTTCTCTCTCCTGTGCACAGCTTGGAAAATAAACTTAGAGCATTTTTAAGGGTGGTAGTAAAATGAGCCCCCTGATAAATTCATATAACATTTGTGCCCTGAGAGGTTGGCTTTGGTTTGAGGTGACTCTAACAGCCCGGAGGCGTGAATCAACACTTCTTCCTGCCATGAATCTTGGCTAATTCCATGACTTTGCCGTTGTACATTTCAGACTGTTTCCAAGTGGCTTGCTGCTAACCAGCCTAACCAGGTATGGACTGCAGCGATCACAGCAACAAGTAAGACATAATCAAAAGCATTTGAAATAACAAAGAAAAACAACCGTGACAAAACTAAAACAAAATGTCCATCTCAGCAGTGCAGGACTGTTCTTTAAAAACAGGGACATATCTGGCAAGGCTTTACTGTTAACCAACCCAAACAGCAACATTTGAAAGTAATTACTTGACATCTAGAGGTCGGCTCCTATTGTAAGACTGCAAGGTCAAATTTTTCTCTGAAGGATATTGGTACCTGGTTTAAAACAAAACAATTGTAAGGATTTTTGAGTGCTGCGTCTCAGAGAAATAAATCACCCATGCCATTCTGAACGTGTCGGGTTGCTGTGCCTGCGACAGAGCGTTGCTCTGTACACATGCACAGTTGAAACACCACTCCAGCGCTGGGGCTGCTGCACATATGTGATGCTTTTGCAATTGTAGAGCAGCCAGATGCTGAGTGCCAGGCATTTGGAAGAGCGGTTGATAGCTGTGGCAACATGCAGTTGTGTCCCTGAGCTTTTCTTACAGGACAGAGGATCAGATTGCATAATGCAGAAAAATCCTGTATTATAAAGGATATCTGGCAATTGCAATGTTGCCTCATGGACCCTGGCTATCCTGTTAGAATAGGAACCTGAAATCTGCACCCTGTGGGCCTATATCTTGAGTTAAATTTTAGCTGTTAGACAGATTCTAACTGAGATCCTCTGGGAAAGAAAGTATGGATGTAACAGACAATGGAATTGGTCTTTCAAGAGTTTGGAAAGCCAAATTCTACATAATGAAGTGTTTACTATCTGCTGCCAATTCTGCCAGCAATGGACATGCTGTTTATTGTATTGTCGCTTGTTTCCCATGTATAAGCTAGAGATTATCCACTTACCACTGCTGAAACACACTTGGAGGTTGTGAATTGTAAATTTCTATATGACAGGTCAGTAACTGTGATTTCAACTGTAATAGCCCATGCAAACCTGCCTTAAACTACACATGGTAGGTGCAGTTGAAATACAGGATGCAAAACCAGACCATGTCCTGAAGGACGTGCAAAGAATAGCCATAGTCTGCACATGGTACAGGAGCTAGAGAGGCAATACTGATGTGTTTCTTAATATTTTATTGAAGCATTAAGTTATTGCACATATCCATTTCTGTGGTGAACACATCAGGTCAGTGTGATGCTTTTGCAACTCCAGCTTTCTGGATCTGAGTGTGTGTTTTAGTGCTGACTTCCAACATGAGTTGGGAAAGCCATAGTATTTCTCTACCTCAGTAAAAAAAGAATTGCCTCTCTGAACCAGCTCAGGCTGGAGTAAGTGCATCAGATCCTCGTTGTTTCCAGTTATGTATCAGTGTTACTCACTGCATGAAATTCATCATGGGTCTGGATGCAACCACATGAGTTAGGGCATCACTTCTGTGCTCTCAGGATACTGGAAATCTGAGTCTGTGTCACTCCAAAATGTTTATTTTTCCCATCAGAAACAAAGGATGGAGGCAATTCTGTCCATCAGCAGAATAAAAACCCTCCTGCAAACGAGGATATGAAGTGCTACAGAGAAACAATCTCCCCATGGTAATCTTATCCCCTTCCCAAACTGAAAGGCTCTTAAACCTCTGTGCTGGGATCCGAACTGCCAGGGGCTCCTGTCCTGCGGTTCTAGGAGCAGGACTGAGGAGCCTTTTCATCTTCAAAGCGCTGATGTACAGTGTGCGAGGCCCTTCCTCAAGAGGTCTGTCCAGACCCTGGCAACCTTGCTAATATGCTTTTTGAACTTAAAGAGGGAAAAGTGGACCTGGCTACAAATTGTCTGGCCCATGATTGTCCAGGTCTAGGCTATCTGGGGAGTGAATTGGAGAGCACGTGGACGACATTCCAGCCTCTGTGACTGTCCCTGTGACTCCCAGTGGTTGGGCTCACCAAAGCCTAGCAGCGTGGGTTTGGATTTAGCAAAGATGAAATTCCACTGCAGCTACCCAGAAGACAGCGTTGCAAAATCCAGGCCTTTAGAAGTCTGGCTCGGAAACCCTGGTGATTTTGGGCTGTGTTTATTAATTCTGTTATTTTGAATTTTTAGCTTGCCCTTTTGTCATGCTCATGAATGCTCCCCAAAGTCATAGCATGTTTAAAAAAAAATTAACCATAGCTGCTGTTATTATAGTCTAACATAACTGGAGGTTCCCGTGCACTGATGTGCCTTCGGGAGGTGGCCCTGGGGAAGAACACGGTACCCTGCCAGAACTGCAGTGACAGATCCGCCGGGGGCAGCACCCGCGGGGGAGATGCGAAGGAGCCCACCGGCTCCCTCGTTGGTCGGGGCGGGGGCACACCGGCGCGGCAGTGCCCGGGGGAGCGCCCGCGTTTGCCCCCCGCCGACGGGGGACAGCCCCCGGCGGGGTAAGGGGGGGCGAGAGACCGCGGCCCGAGCTGCCCAGCCCGGTGTCCGTCCGCACCTCCCCGCACGGGCCCGGGGGCGGCGGGACCGGCGGGGGGGTGTGCGGGGCGCATGCGCGGCGGCAGCGGGGCGGCGGGGGCCGGAGCGGTGCGGGGGGCCGGAGGGAGGGAGGCAGGCGGGCGGGCGGGGAGGAGGCTGGGCCGGGCCGGGCCGGCTGCCTGCCCGCCTATTTGAGGGAAAGTAGCGGTTCGCGGGCGCTCAGTGCCGGCCGCCGCGGAGAGCCAGCGGGCGAGCGGCCGCCGGTCGGTGCCCGTAGCCGGCGCGGCGCTGCCCCCCTGCCGAGGACTGCCGCGCTCGTCGCACGAGTGGCGGCGGGGGGAGCCGCCCCGCGGGGCCGCCTCTGCCCCTTCCCCGCCGCGCCGTTAATGGAAACATGGCGATGGCGGCTCCGACCGGCAGCGCGGCGCCCGTCGCCCCGGCCCTTTACGGCCACCTGGCCCTGCTGCTGCTCCTCGCCACCCCCGCCGCCCACGGCTACAGCTTCCCCCAGCAGCACACGTAAGTGCCGCCGCCCCGGCCGGGACCCCCGGCCCCGCGGCTCGGCCCGGCGCGGTGGCGCATCGCGGGGCCGCCCCGGGGCCTGCCGGCGCCGCGCGGGGGAGCGGCAGCGGCGGGCGCTGCCGGTACTGCCGGTGCCCGCGGCCGTGCGGTGCCGTGCGGTGCCGTGCCGCTGCATGCGGGCGGGCGCGGGGGTCTCCGCCCGCTCCCTGCCGGCCGCCGGGGCGGCGGGGCGAGAACGGACCCAAAGTTGCTGGAAAGCACAAACTTCCCCGGCGGGTGCCGGTGTGCAGGGCGGCTGGTGGAGCGTTCATGTGGCGAGAGGGGGGAAAGACCAAAAAGGACTTCTTTTTTTTTATTTTCCCCACACCCCGGTTTCAAGCACACAGTGTGGTACCACAGCCCGCCGTACCCACCGGAGTTTGAGTATGAACTAGTAATAGATGGATAGTTCCACAGGCTATCCGAGCTGGCGGTTCCTCCGTTCCCTCCGGACCGACAGAAATGGGCTGTAATCTATTGAAAGAAAAAGTCGGAAAGCAGCTCGTTTGGGTGAGGGGGTGGGGGACTGGCGAGTCGCTGCAGGAAGGATATAAATAGATTATTTTGGAAGAAAGCGAGCATTTCGGAAGTTAATGTTTGGGAATATTTGCTAACATGTTCGTCTGTCTTGCATACCGTGATAACCCCGAAGCCGTGTCCCCCTCCACACAGCCAATGTGAAATCTTGCCGATATGTATTTTAAGAGGCTGTCATCTCTGTTATGAAATGCTGAGTTTTGTTGACACAAACCTGAAAAACCCAGACGATTCAAAGTAAAGGCTGACACTGTGTCCTTACAGTCTGCATTTCTGAAGGTGGGGAAAGATTTCAATGACATAGAGTTAATAATAGCAGTGTTGCCCTTAACTTTGTGCTGCCCCAGTGGATGTGCACTGCTTTATGTCACAATTTTCTTGTCATTTTTGATTTGCTTAAGAATAAAAATACATTATATATATGTCATATGAAGTATTTTTGAAAGCCTTTTAGGTTAACATCTTTGAGCTCAAAGTACGTTTTTACAGGCATGTAGTCAGGCCTTCTGAAAAGAAGGCTTATTGGCAGAAGAAACAACGTTGTTTATTTGGGAGAGCTGTAGCTTACCATGTTAGTATCTGGCTTCACCCAAGGCATGGTTGTTTGCACTCCTTATTTATCCAGAATTAGCTCCCATTGAAACAGATTCTTTCTGAATTCTTTTGGGTCTTCTATCCATGTTTCTAAATGTCGTTGACCTTTGGGAGCCGATGGGTTCTCTTTCCTTGCTGTCACGTAAATACAGAAATTCTTCAGAATCAGACCTTGAGAAATGTCTACCTACAGGGGGAGGAGAGGAAAGGGAATGTGCCAGTTCTTGTCCGAGGACCACAGCCTTATGACCTGATCCAGCGTTGCTCTTGCATGGATAATCTTTACTTCCATAAGAATCCCTGTAGAAATAAAGGGGATTATGTACCTGGTGAAGCACAGATAGAGTTTGTGGGATGTTTTTTGTATTTCAGCAGCTTTTTCGGGAGTTTCACGTTGTTGGTTTCTCCTCTTAAATTCGGAGTGCGGAATCATATTATGGAATAAATCTCTTCTAGGTACAAGTTTACAAGTCAGAACTGTGATTTCTTTCTAACTGCAGAAAGTTGTATGAGAAGGCTCTTATACCAGGAGACACATACTCAAGAGAGGCGTATAATTTGTAAATAATACATTGGCCTTCCTGTTGCCTAGACTGATTATTGTCTATATTGTTCCGAAAAGCTGGTACTATTTATTAGCTGAAGCAGTTTTCTTCCAGATAATGTGGTGGGCTTTACTAGGATTTAGTTAGCTCTGTGCTCTCTTATCAGTGGTCTTATCAGAGTGGGCCTGATTCTGTACTGAGAGATGTATAAAAGGTTGTATAAAGACGTATAAAAACTGAACCCAGTGGCAAAGTTTCACAATTTCTTGCAAATATGAAGGGATGGTCCTGAAAAGGCCACTAATACTGTGTGTATCTCTGGTGGGAAGCAAAGCTGCCTGGCTGCATCAGAAGAGACACAGAAGGGATGCAAGCCCCCAGCCTGACCCTGTGTCTTCTTGCTTGTTTTATTCCCCTTATGACCTGTTTTGTGAACCCGGAGGAAGGAAGGGTTACGAATGGATATTTGATGATGATGCACAATTGCTGGGCAGTGGGTTAATGCTGTAACATGTGGGCTGAAATGCCCTATGAGTTCTGCCCGCGGGCTGGTTGATTGTTTCTCAGGAAGGAAATATTTAATGGGAGTAAAAAGGCACCAAGGCTTGAACGACACTCCTTAATTGACTCTTCCCCTGTGAGTAGCTCCCTGTCTGCACCCTTCTTGTTTTTAAAGATGCTGGATATAACTTAAATCTTTTTGAGAGGTTTGTCAGTCAGAAGCTGAGTTGAGCTGGTGATATGGGCTGCTAAATTCTTCCTGTTACAAGCCAGGTTTTCCTTACTTTGGATAATGCACCAGTGAATGATTCAGAGCATTGATTAGAAACCTTGTTTGTCTTTGGAGATTTTTCTCTGTAGATCACTTAAGTCATCTCTCACTACAGGACTCTCAAAAATGAGGCTGCTTTTTTAAGCAGCCTCAGAATTGTTTTGTTCTGACAAGCAGCAGACTGAATGATTAGGATATTTTGCCTAAGGGGCAGAAGAGAAGAAAATAAAGAACAATTATTTTAAAAAAAAAAATCTTAAATTATTGTTTGCAATCGTATTAATTTTCGTCGGAGGTTCTGTGTTTTGATTTTTGGTTCCGTCCCTGATAAATCGCTGGTGTTCCACATTATCTCTCCCCTCCCGAGTAGTGTGGTTTTAATCATCTTAAGCTGAGCTAAGGAAGGCTCAACTCAGCCGGTTGTCCAAAGGGGAATTTCTCATTGAGATTTAAAATGCAAAATCCCAGACTGGGAAAAAAAAAAACATTAGAGCGGGTGTGTTAGGTGATGTCCACTGACTGACAAGACTCCTTTTAGGAATGGTCATGTACAAGAATGTCTGTCTGTGTGGTCAACAGGATTAATGGCTGTGGACAGAAAGGCTGTTGATTGCAGTTAATTTTTTTATTTTTTTTTTTAATGGTACACAGAGGGATTCCTGTGGCAGCACAGGAACAACCTCTGCTTGAATTTCTGAGAGACTTGATATTAGATGATTGAAAGCCTTGTCAGTCAGGAGAGTCCTGCACCTGTATTGCCGTTGCTTCCCGTTAGTGGGGGTTTTGTGCATGTGAGTGCTGGAGAATGTGGCTACCAGTGCCACCACCCGGGAGTGGAACAAACCCCCTCCTCGCTTTGCAGAAAGGCTTTTTGTCACTTAGACTTGAAAGAAAATTGCCATCTGCTGGAGGGTGGTGAGCCATTTGCTTCTTGTGAGGAAGCAGGTGTGTGCAGAATTGCTGCGCGCCCGCTGGCGAGGCTTGGCTTCAACGCTGCTCTGCAGGGCATCCGTGACCAGCCAGCCAGAGCAGAGAGGGGTGTCTGCAGGGGAAGGTGCCAGCCTGGGAACCAGGGTCCTGTCCTGCATCTTTGGTGTGACATTTAGCGCTTGTCAGGTGCAGACAGTCGTTTTGGGCAGCAAACTGGAGGCATTACCAGTGTTTCTGTGGGACAGTGAGCTGTGAAGGCCCCTGCTGAGAACAACAGGTACCCATCACCACTGGAAGGTGGTCTTGAGGCTGCCTCTACCAAATTAATGTCTTCCTTTTAGCAGGTTTTGATTTGTACTTGTCTTTTTACCCCAAATGAGGTTAATGATGCTGGTAGTGATGGCACATCAGGGTTAGCAGGGCTTGAAATAAATAACTTTATTAGGACTGGATACCTTAGGGTTTGTGGGATGCCATGTAGAGGAAGCTCCTTGTCTTGTTCTACTGCCCACCTGCTGTGCAGTCAGAAAACCTCTTCTAATTATGGTTTTGATGCTTGGGAAGGGAACTTGTCTGGAAAGGAGCAGAGAAGAGGTGGGGAGATGTCCCTGCTACACTCAGCTGAACAGAAAGGCAGCTCCCTGGGAGGGCAATTGACCCTGGTGACTGGCAGATAACATCGCTCCATCCCTGTGAGGGCTGAGCAGCTACCATGAGAACTGGTACTCTGTGGAGACACAGACACCCAGTGTCCCTGCATCTGTGGCAGAACACGTTTTAGGATGCGCAGAGGCACCCTGAACTGTCCAGAGGTAAAAAACAACCTCAAGGAGAGGACTAGATTTTTTTTTTTTTGAAAGCCATTTGCAATATTTGACATTTTAATTTTTTTTCTCCATTTGTGTTACTGTCCCTGCATGCTTCCTGCTCAGGTATTGCGTGGGAAAAGGGGCAGGCATGGCAGAGCAGGGCAATACCGCTTGCTTGCTTGTCCTTGTGATAACTCAACGCTATACTCTGCCTGCAGTGATCCCATTCAAGATTGTGGCTTCAGGAGTTTGAATGTTTCAACTGTATACATTGCAAAATTGTGAAGTTCTCTTGAGAGGGCATGTAGGTTCCCACTGAAATCAGCAATGTTCCTGCACGTAGACCTGAAGGTAGAAATGGGCTTGTGTTTGGTGTTTGACAAGCAGGGTTCAGATGCTTCATAGTAAAGAAGCTTTGTGTGTGTTGTGTGCAACAGCCCCTTGAAAGCTGAAGGTGGTTACATGGCGTCTAAGAGGAAACCTGAAAATGTATCCTTGAACGAGCTTCCTGGTGCTTGCCTTTAAAAGCCATCAGAAAGGCTCTTGAGGGCTCAAGTGCTGGGGCATCTGCACGCTGTAACATTGTACATGTGCACAAACCGTACGATTTATACAATGCTTTTTTCAGTCAATGAAGTACTCAAGTGGGATGATAGAAAAAGTCATTACCAAGCAAAATACTTGAGTGAAATATTCAGCAAGAAAGGACAGTATCTGAATGTCTCAGTATTTACTTTTCCAGGAACATCTTGAAAGCAAATGTGTTTTGTTAGCAAAATTATGTTTTCATCTCTGGGATGTTGGTAGTACTTTGTTTTAGAGCTCTTTCTGTAATCTGGCCTTCATTCTCTAGTTTGTTATTGTTTGGTTGCATGGGGATTGGGGTTGTACAAAGTGTTGTTACTGGAGAGTTGTTTTTTATCAACAAACTGTTGGCAATGTTTTCTTTAGGCTGAATTGTTTGATCTTTCAGAGAACACACATGGATCTTCTTCGTAACTTTGACAGTTGTCCTATGACCTTTCCAATTCTGTCTCAGCTGTTATCTTTTGGTCATAAATATCACAAGAAATAAAAGGTATTTACCCAGCGAAAAGGATTAATTTCCCAGCTGTAAAGCAAAGCGTTTCTTGCATTGACTGATGGTGAGTGATCGGGATCTTTAGCCAGATCAGCTTGTGATGGGTGAAGGGGCTGCAGGGCAAGAGACACAAGGATCTGAATGGCAGTCAGGCCAGACAAAGGTTGCACGATCTCTGGTTTCTGTATCCATTCATTAACTCGGTGCAAGGCCGTTATTCTTGCTGGTGATTAGGCTGCTGTGCTGCCTCCTGGGAAGCTGCTTCCCAGCCTGGTGGGCGCAGCACATCATCCCCAGCACCGCCTGAGCTGCCGTTCAGGAGAGCCAGGATCTGGCGTTCTCCCCTTCTAGTTGAGGCTGAGAACTCCAGGGAAGGTAATTGCTGATAGCAATCAGATTGGGTGCTAAATAGGGATACAAACCACTTAGTGCAATAGCTCTGATGATAAAGCTTTGGGTGCAGTTGCCAAAACAGAAGTTGAGTTTGTATCTCTCTAATGAGCCAAGTGCCTTTGTGCAATAACACCACTGAAGTGCATGGAGTTAAACCCAAGAAGTACAGGATACAACGTGATTTCTAGCTCCAATTTGTGTCTAAAGTCCCTGAAGTCTTTGAAGTGAAAAGGAGATCTTTAATAAGAGCAAATCTCCTCCTACTCAGCTGTGATTCTTCTTTCATTGTCCACGAAGGGTGGGAATGGAGCTGCTCTTCCCATGGACCAGGCTGGAGCTACTTTTGCACCAGTGGTTATCTCCTGTGAATGCACTGGATCCCTGGGATTTTGGATTTCCTTGGTGCCAAAACTGTTTTGCTACCCTGTCCCACACTGACATTTGGAGTTCATGAATCAATATGGGTTGTGCCAACTGTGTGCAGGTGTATCACTGTGATAGAAAACCTGGATAGTGGATTACAAAAGGCACGTTCGTTTACCTGACAAGGTTGTCTCTCTTGAATTATTTATTAGGCTTCATGGCATGCTAGTAAATTTTGTAAAAGCAATGAAGTCCTGGTAACATGAGCCTCTTCACTGCAGCTTCTATAGTAGAGTTGTGATGAGAACGTACAGGAGGTGGGGGATGTAGGACGAAAGGAAGAAACAGGCAGTGAGTGGAGGGATGGAGAGAGAGACTGCTGTCTTCACGTGCAAATGGTGAGGTACAATGAAGTGCAAATTAGTTAATCATGCTGTGCGTTGGAGCAAAAATCTGTGTAGCGTTAGAAGGCAACTTATGCTTCAGGGAAGGGTGGGGGGGAAAGGATGGGGAGCACAGACACAGGGGTGGGGAAGGGTGAAAATCTCATGAACAAAATGCTGGCAGCTTCCTGTCTGTAGGAACATTATTTGCAGGGATGGTTTCTTTAAAGTGTATACTCATTTTGTCGGGATTTTCTTATTTGAGTTCCACCAAATGAAGGATGAAGCCAGGACTGGCTGATGGCTGGAAGGCTTGCGGTTGTGCTGCCCTGTGAGGGGAGAGCAGGGGACTGCTGTGTCTGAGTTTGTGGCTCAAGCTGCTTGAAAAAAAGCTTGTTCTTCTGTAAACCAAACTTGGCTTGGGGCTTGATTGCTTCCTTGGACTCTGGAGTCTGCTGGCACTCTGGGAGCAGAGCATGTGGCTGCGGACCAGAGAGGTTTGCTCAGGATAACCTGGAAGATGTGTGGCCAACAGGAGCGTTAAATCAGTGTTATCCAACAGGGAGAGCCAGGGCCATAGGAGCCCAAAGCCTGGCACAGTGTGCCGCTTGCCTCCGTCCCTGTTGCAACATCATCTCAGAAAAACTGGTGTTGCATTAGGCACAGGGCAGGTTCCTGGTGTAGCTGCCACTGCGTACCTGATTTGTTGATGAATAGAGCCTCCCCCATGCTTTCAGGCTGCTGAGCCTATTGGCCTTCCAAGCACAAACAAAGTTACCCCTTAAACTGTTCAGTTGGTGGAAAGAATTGAGAAAGAGTGTTGTATCCACCTCCATTGTGTCCTCCTCCATTGAAGTGATAAATGAGGATATGATTCTCTTTATAAACACCAATGTCTTTTGACTCATAGCAGAGCTGGGTCCTGAAACTCATCGCAAGCTGCCAGTCTGTTTGGTGTCAGTCTGTTTCTTCTCCAGTGGGCACTTAATATTCTTCAGTCCAGAAGAATTCAGTATCCAAAGTCTGAGTTTATATTCATCCTCCAAATAAGAAAACAAAACAAGGGGCATATTTCTAAATATTCTTCAGAGTCTACCTTGCATAAGCTACTCATGCTTCGAAAATGTGCAAAGCTCTCACTGATTTAATTTCTGTTGAATCAGAGATATGATTGTATTTGAATTCTCATCTCTGTTAGATTTTATGTCATAATATCTCTTTATTGTTGCAAATGAACTGTCTACAGTGTGACACAGTGAGGGTCATGAATGCAGTGCCTTGTCTGCATTTCTAATGTAGGGCGGGTTTCACAGTCAGGTGTTTTGCAGCAGTAACATGGACATCAAAATAGAGACAGACTTAAGCCAAGCGAAGCACCTAATGTTCAGCTTTATCAGGTGTTAAAGATTGAGTCAGATGCTGGGCTGTGAGTGGCTGAATGTCTTTTTATTGCTCCATAACAAATGCAGCAGACCCAGGAGGAGCTAAAGTACCATTCCCTCATGTCTGAGGTACTCTTATAAATTAGAGTTCTTGACTTAAATGTTCACTGTAGTGTCACATTCTTGGGATCAGCAGGGAAAAAAAAATAAATGTTGTGTAGGCTCATGTGCTTCCAGGACCTGTGCAGGGGGAGGGATGCCCATTGCCCAGGTGAAAGTAAACCCTCTGCAGCAGAATGTCATGCATACCAGCGGGGAAAAAAGGGTGGAAGAAACAGCATTTAATTATTCAAGAACCGCAAGCTGAAGAGAGTTTCAGGACAGAGAGCCAGGCATGCATTACAGCTTCGTGGGCACTCTGCTTTCCAGTCCTCCTTTGCCTGCTCTGGGAAGGAGGGTAGATTACATGAATATGGAAAAAAAAAAAAACACAAACAAACCAACCACAATGTTTTTCTCTTTGTGTAGCTCTTGTTTTTTTATTTATTCTGGTTTTGTTTGTTGGGAAATCTTAATAATTGTCTATCAGTGACCACACTGATGACATTATTTTGCCTTCCACAGAATGGTAGCACTTCCAAGAGCAGAGGCCAAAAGAGCATCAGCCCCAAAAGGGCCCTCTCCGTCCCTCTCTGTGCACAGGTGGGGATGTTCTCCTGCCCCTCCTTGGCTCTGTGCTTTGAGGCTGCTTGTCACTGAGCCATTCTTCCTGCTGTTGGGTTTGTTACCATGCAGAAGAATTTGCTGTTGTCAGTCTTGCCTGCTGCGCTCTGCTACAGCTACACTAGGCTTAAAAGCTGAGAAATGCAAAAAATTTTTGAGATACTGGGCCAAATTCACCCAAAATGTAATGATGCTGTGGGGTTATGCTGGGGACAACTTTCAGGCCTTTGTCTTTTAACTTTAAAATAGTGTGGTGGTTGTGCTTGCTTCTGATGTGATTTTTATTGTGAGATGGAGAAAAGAAATGCATCTAACACATCTGCTATCTGCTCATGCTTTGGTCCCAGTTTCTAAATAACCCCATTTAGCACCTGCCTGCCTGTTTGACCCAGCAACAAAAACATTGTGTTGGCATTTCTGACATCAATACCGCCTTTTTACCCATCATCTTAAGGCTCAATTGAACTCTTCTGTGTCACTTGCTCCTCTCTGTATTTGTTTTGTTTTAGTCTTTACTTCAGAGAAAAATCTAACCAGCTGTGTCTCACTCCACCTCCTGCTGGGGGCTGGGGCTCTCCTTCCTGAGAAGTGGCTCCTTCCACAGGTGAACCTTGTACCCCCAACTTCCCCCAGCCTCCCTGTGCTCCCAGATGTGAGGATGGAGCAGCCGGGTACCAAAGGGCTCCCACAGCCGCATCTTGGCATGAGGTCTCACTTCACTGCTGTGGCTGCTGAGCTGGCTCGGACCATTTCCCCCTCTTGAGCCCTGTCCTGACAGCCTGGCTGGTGCTGGCACGGTGTCACCGAGGCACAGTGTCACCCAGCCAGAGGTGAGGCTGCAGCCCCAGACTGGGACTCTGCAGGAAGCATTGCTGCTGGCAATGCTGCAGTGTGGGAATCTTCTCCTGCCGTTCTTGTCTTGACACCACTCCAAGTGGAGCCTTTTGCTGAAAGCATTGGTGGTTTGTGCAGTTTGTGAATGTGATTGTGTGTGCGGAAAGCTGCCTTTTTTATTTTATAAGGGCCACTTAATAAATTTCACTTATTTGGTGATTCTTAGGCAACTGAGCATGTGGCCACCCTCTCATTGGGAAGTGGCTGCCAGAGCCCGTCCTGTTCTCGAGAGTCACAGCTGGTTGGTGGAAGACTACGTTTGCCATTTGCCAGAAAAAAGATGTGGTGTTTTAATGGTAGCTTGTGTAGTGCTCGACCATTATTCTTAGTTAAATCTGCTTGTTGCTGTGTTTGGACCATTTCAGTTCTTATTAAATCCCACAACATAGCATGAGGGTTTTTGTATGTGAAGTTTTTTCTAGAGAAAACAAAGCAGCTGTAGAAATGAAAGGCTTAGTAAATGGTACCTGTCCTTAAGAAGGAATATCAGAGAGATTGCGGGGTGGTGGTGGTGAGCTGAGAAGGGACCTGCTGAGGGTGAGATGCTCCAGCTGTTGCATTACCCGAGGCCCATATTGGGGCCACAAGTAATGTGTATACCTGCAGTTTCTCTACTTAACAATGTATGCCCCTTGTTGGATGAAGGATTCATGTGCAAAGCCTGGTGGTTCAGGAGCTGGGTGGAATTTGTGAGAATGCTGTTTCATCCCACGCCTCAGTGGCCAACCTGCCATACTCGGGCAACTGCAGTTCGTTGAAATGTTCTGACGTTTATGACATACACTGCACGAAAGTCTAGATCCTGTGAGCAGAGCAATGACTATTCTAAGTATATAGTATTCTCTTGGTCTAATTTTCTACTTGAAGCTAACCTTGCTTCCCCATTTGGCTTGGCTACAATATTTATTACAATGTCATCCCTTCTCATTTTTTTTCTACTGCTGTGATGTTCGGGTTTAATATTTATCTTCTAATAGTTTCTGAATAGCAGAGTGCTTGCATTACTGGCAGTGACGTATAGTTAATCCTGAGCATAGGTAGCTGAGAGGAGTCCAGACAGAGACTTCAACCCTTGGTGACATGCTTGTGACTGAGGAAATTAGCTTGGAAATAGTTGTTTGTTAAAATTGCTCCTGTGTTAATCTTGCTGTGATACCACAGCTTCTGGCAGTATGTGGGTTAGCAAGATGCTGGTGGCTGAGAATGAGGTCAGGTTCTCACTTTGGAAGAGTCTCAGCAAAGACTTTGTCTTACACCTTTGCTTTGAGGGGGTTTACATTGAGGAATTTGGCCCATTTTTCCATTGCCAGGCCTATCTTCCAGGTGTTCTCTTATCCCCGATTGATCTTCTGGCCTACTTTCTATCCACTACATGTTAAAAAGTGACCAACCTGTCAGTCTTGGCTAGCATCAGGAGCAAAGCTTGTGTGCCTCAGGCTTGTTCCCTGGGGAGACAAGTAATTCTTTCATGGTGCCCTTTGGATTGTCCCCCATCCCTCCCCATTGCCCTATTAGCATCTTGTGCTGCTCTCCATCTTCTACTCCTTATAATGGTTTTTATACATGCGCTTTGTAATAGCACTTGCAGTTCCCTGCTTATCATTTTGCTGATGAAACTAAGGCTTCAGAGACTCCAATATGTCAGTGATGGAGCAGGAAATGCAATCCAGATCATGTAATTTCTCCTCCTCTGTTCCTCCAAATGAATCCAGGCTCTTTGTTTTGGGATGAATGTTTCTTCTGCTGCGTAGTAACAAGACATCGAATTCAACTGCAAGAACGGAGGTGTGGCTGGGAGGATTTGGGCTCCAGGGACAGTATCTGTCCCTTTCGTGCTGGGGGAGTGGGAACTGTCCTTGTAGATGAAAAGCTTCCCTGAAGGACGCTATTCTCTGGCAAATGCCTGGACATCAAAGCTTGGGCAGTGCTGTCCTCTGTAAAGTTAGGCAGAGGGTGAGGGGACTTGCTGCTGAGTGCTCAGTGTGCTCAGCACTGGGCTTCTGCAAATTAAATGGGTGCCCTCTGCTGCATAAGCCCTACATTGGCCGCTTATGCTGTGTAAATTACAGTCAGGCACCTTTCCCAATAGATGCTCTCTTTAAAATTGCATTTTTGTGCTGATGATGCACTCATTTAGAATTGGATCTTTTGTGCTCATTGCTCCCTTGTGGCAGGCACTCACCGGTGGGATCGGCTACTTGGAGAAGTGTAGGGCAGTAGCTCCTGACCATCCCTTGGACGTTTATCTCCTCGGATGGTACCTGAGATGTCATCTGAACATTTCCCACTCCCTCTGGGTGTCTCAGAGAGAATTTCTAGAGGCCATTAAGCTGGGTAATTTACATGCTTCTTGAGCCTGTGCCTAGGGAAATATATTTCACAGGTAATTTCAAATCTCTTGGTGTGTGGAAGAAGTCATTATTCTAAATAGAAAGGGGCTGGTGGTGTCATAGGCCCCATTGAGGGGACCACATTAGAGACTGGGATTTTTCTCTCTTACAGAAAGGAGTCCCAGGTATTATATTCATAGGGGTTTTAGATGTTCAGATGGTTTTGATTTTAATGTTAATACTCATTTAGAAAAGCTGAAGAGAGAATTATCCTGTAATCCTAGATTTCAGTTACATATGAGCATCTTGTGTGTGAGGGCTGAGAGGAGACCTGCTCCAGGGTATCTGTAGGTGTGTGAGTGCTTTGGTGTTCCAGTGCTGTCTTCCAAGGGCAAACATCAAATTTAGCATTAGGAGTTTTAAGTTCTAGTTCTGAATCTGCTCCTAAAAGTCTGTCTGGATTTGAGACTGTGGCTTCACCGATGCAGCTTCATTCTCCTCTCCTGAAAAAACTGGAAAAAATTTGTCAGTCATATTAGGAGGATTTGACAGTTCTATGTTGACCAGTCCCTTCAAAACTATGCTTGATGGACTGTTGCACTATCTGTGCTTTAATTGTGATATTGCAATGGTGAGGGCGTGTGGACAGTACCTGTGGTCATTGCACAGCAAAATTGTGGGTGCACTGCTGGCTTATTAGCTTGAGGCATCTGTGCTCAGACTCCAGTAGAGTTTCCTGGTGACCCTTCCCTTTTGAAAGGGAACACAGATGTTGCATAGTTGTGTTTTCTTGCAGCAAGGGGAACTCCCAATGTGCTTGGCACAGCATCCTCATTCTTAAAGGTGCTCCAGCACAGCATCCTCCTTCCACAGGGTCCTCCAGGACAGGAGGTACATCAGTTTTGGTGTGAAAAGCTGGCTGGGGAAACTGAACCTGATGGGCCAACGTCCTGAGCATGTGGTGCAAATCCTGTAGTACCTTCTGAGTGTTTCCAGTGTGGTTCAGTCACCTCCACTTAAAGAGGCTTGTGTCCTTTACAAAGGAAAGGTGGTATGTATGTGCTTTTTTCCTGTGGAGAGAGCTGTGTTTGTCCCAGCTGAAAGGGGAGAAGGAGAGGGGAGGTGACCTGTGAAAGGTGATGGTTTTGTCCCTGTTGTTGTAGCGCTCAGAGTGATGCAGCAGCACTGGGACAAAACTGAACTGGGCTTCATGCCTCCACTGTCCCCGCCTCGAAGTGTGTCTGGATGCCACCTTACAACAGGAGAGGTCTTGCGGACAGCTTTTAGATGTCTGTCACAAAGTAGTGAGGTAATGGCATAATAGGCAGTAAACCATATATTTTTTTTAACACTCTCCACCTCCACCCCTTTTTTCCTTTCATTGCTGAAAGGGACTAATACAATGAAGAGCTTCTGCAAATGAAGGCTACTGCATATGAAATAACAGGGTTCTGGGTGTTTGGCTGGTGAGAGATGTGATGAGTGAGCATCACTAAGTGCTTTATAATAACAATGATTACAAAGCTCTCTTAGGAGCCAGGAATCTCTCAGGTAGGGGGATGGTGCGGAGAGGGGCTGTTTTAGGATGGGGGTTTTAACTATATAGACATCTAGTGACAATGACACCCAGAAAGCCTCTGAGGAATGTTGCATAGATGCTGTTAGAGGCTACTCCAAAAACCCCAGGAGACTTGGATTAACATCTTTAGTGACAACGGATGCCCCTAAGTAGCTCTTTTATTGTAGCAGGAGGTCTTTATGGCAGAGGTTAATGACATCTTGATAAGGAGAGAAGTTGTAGACAAAAATTCAGCAGAAGTCTGAAGAATCAGTAGTCCCCTATCAGACTCCTTGATATGGCTTGTGTCTGAGTGATCAGATTAAACCTTGTGTGCCTCATCTCTTTCTGATCAGCTGAAATCTCCAACAGGAATGGCAGATGCTGAAACCAGTTCTCAGGTGTCTTGTGGCCACTAAGGGTTACCCCATGTGCCGTTTTCAGCTTGGCCATGTCTGTGTTCTGTTGCAACTCTCCGTAGCAGCTTGACTCCTCCTGGCAGTGGGAGCACCATTGGGTGAACAAGAGCACACTGGAAAGCTCTTTCTTGTGGGGGACTCTAGTCAATCCTTTATTTCCTGGTTGCCACTATGACACAACGTCTCTCCCTCACCCTTTAAACAGCTCAACTAGAGAAATGAGAGATTACTACAGTGTACGTATTCACAATTCCGTCCAGCCATCATGACATGACACTGTTATAATGCTTTGCACATATCTTGGCCAGATTCTACAGGCATGACCCAAGCAAGGGGAACTGTTTTGCTTTGTCCGGTATCTTACTATCTGCATAGCCAGGAGGTGGTTGTTGTGAACATCTGAAGTCTTGCAGGAGCCTACATCAGTTTGGACAGTCCTGCTGTTGCTCAGCGATGATACAGTAGCATGGGGCAACTCATAGCATCTAATCACAAAGCTGTTTGCATATGCTTAAGATGACAGTGTTCTGGTAGCACACAACAGAAACACTACCCAGACTGTCGTCTTCTAGCCAGCTAGCCTGATGTACTCAAGTGACAGCTTCGCTATTTCTCCAGGCTGTGGAAAAAAGCTCTCCCATATCAAACCAAAAGTGCAGATTCTGCAAGGTTTGGCTGTTTTGTGTTCTGGGGTGGTTCAGCTTTCTATCTGGTGATGAGGATTTACTGGAAGGAACAAGAAGATGTAACAACTATCCTACTTCTGTGTAGCTCCCAAGAGAGTCATGAATTATACACAGAATAAACAAATAACCTGATATGTCTGTCATTATATCATAAAGGACTTTAATAATTCATGCAGCTTGCAAAATCCTTACTAAGACCTACCCTCCATAACCTTATCTTTGCTATGGGGGATGGGATCTCTTCAGCTTCCATTCAGATTGCATCTGTAAAACAGAAGGAGTCGGTGAGGAAGAAGGTTTTATCATAAAACTTCATCTGTATAATGGGCTGCAAAGTGACGTGTGAGAGTTATCAGCCGTTGGGGTCTCAAGGGATGCTGACAATGACAAGTGGTGGGTGAAATTTATGCAGGTAGTGTGCTTCATAAAACTGACACCTATTCACTTATTTATTAATTCATTGTGCTTCAAGTCCAGATTTGCGGCAGGCTTTGAGATCAGGAGCCCAGTTCTGATCATCTGTGATGAGAGTGCAAACGTGGTAGAACCCACGGGCTTCTTTTGCTCCTGATGTGCATCAGCAAGTGTGCCATAGAAGTCTAGTTTCAAGATGTAAAATAAGAGCATAACTTTCAGAAAAGCAGGGAGGCTAAGGCATTAGGTTAGCTTTGGCTCTGAACAAAACAGTTAGTTGTTTTGGGTAGCATGTTGCTGGTATTGCCAGTACAGCTGCTGTAATGGAGCCATTGCCTTTGGCTTATTTTGCTGGTGTTACAGTCCTGGAGTTGTGTGCTGGTGCTTCTGCCACTGTCACACGGGAGGTCAAAGCACATGAGCCACACACTCAAGTTGCCATTTGCAGGACAATCCCTGTAACAGCAGGAACAGTTGATCTGGATCTCCAGATATAAATTCAGTAGCTAATTTATTTCTGTTGTAAGGCACCAAAATTCAGTTTTGCTTATACAGTTGGTAAGCGGCTTGATTAGACTCTCTGCATGGCAGGGGACTTCTTGGTGAACTCCCAGTTCTGTCTCCCAGTTGAAAACAGCCAACCCAGTGTACCATCTCAAGGTGCCCAGTTCAGCTTACAGAAGTGTGAGTTGGTGGCCGTGTGCCAAGATCAGATTTACCCTTTAAGACTGTGAGGATTAATTCTTGCACGTTTTCCGTGTATTCATGGATCCTCATATGGAGGTCCTGCCAAATAGTACCCTTAAGGTCCAAGTATCCATTGCAAGATGGCTGTGTCATTGAGTGATGGCCTGCAGATGAACTCTGGGCTGATAATGATGGGAGGAACTTGGTGATGGGGTTCATGGATGGAAGCGTCTTTTGGGAAAGCACTCCCCTCAGCCTTATGGACTGCAGGAGATATTTTCTGTGGTGGCTTTGCCACTTGTTCTTTTCATTGCTGTGCCAATGAGAGGCGCATGCATGCGTTTGGTCAGAATGCAGGGGGGCGTTGCGCAGTGCTGCTGGGCAAATGTACCAGCTAAAACACTCAGTGACTTCTCCTTCCTCTTTCTTTTGGCAAGTCATCCACCAACAGATTGCAGTTTTCCTCAAATCTACTCTTAGGCTTTAAATTATTCACTGAATTGTCCTCTGGCTTCCAGCTCCTTTGCATATCAAATACTCCAAATCAGCTTTTTGTAAAGTTTGAAATTCAGGATATTTTGATTGGACACATAGCTCTCAAAGAGTAGTTATCGTGGCTTTTGTCATACTGGAAGGGCATTTCAAGTGGGGTCCTGCAGGGATCTGCCCTGGACCTATTCTTATTTGATAATTTTATTAATAACTTAGGCAATGGAATGGGAAATTTGCTTATCAAATTTGCAGGCAACACTGAGCTAGATGGGGTTGGGTGCAGTTTGGAAGGCATTATCAGCATTCAAAATGATCTAGAAAAATTGAATGGTGAGCTGGATATCAGCAAAATGAAATTCAGTGAAAACAAATGCAAAGTGCTGCACTTAAGAGGGAGAAATCACATGTACAAATACAGAATAAAGAATATCTGCCTGGGCAGCAATGTGGCAGAAAAGATCTTTAGCGTTATCATGGATCACAAACTTAAGAGGTGATGAAATGCTGTCATAGCAGAAGGGCATGGTTATTCTGCAGTGTACAGTAGCTTCTTGGACAAGACTGGAGAGGTGATGTTTTCTTCCTCATACAGCACTGGGTTTGACTTCTGTTGGAGTACCTGATCTCACTTTTTGGCATGAGCCTTTGGAGATGTAGGTAAACTGTAGAGAATCCAGATCACGGCAACAAAAAGGATGAACTGTTTAGAAAGCACTTGAAAAGAGGTAAAGCTGGAAAAAAATGCATTTGGAGTAGAAAAATAAAGACTTGAAGGACGAAGGATCCAACAGAAAAAATGATCTTCGAGTTCTTAGGAGCCTGTCACAAGAATTTTTCAGTGTCTGCTCTAGGTGGGATAAATGGGAAGAGGGAAGTGAGATTTAGGGTGGATAAGAAGGGAACTTTTTCACCACATGGTGAAAAATGGAACTGGAAAAAGGTCCTGTGGGCATCTTGAGTTCACCTTCAGCTGAAGATTCAAAGAACAGATTAGACAATACTTCATGCAGAGGTTTCAGGTGTTTAGATGTCACAGTGCACTTAATGGTGGAAGAGGAATTCCTGGAGGCCCTGCCATCCCCCATGTCTGTGACTGACTGAACACCTGCTACATATTTGGTTTCTAGGTGGAGCTAGACCTTAAATCATTAATGCTTCTGTTTTCCAACAGAGATATGGTATTTAAGGAATAGTTTTCCTATTGCCCTAAATGTCATTGATGACAAGTTCGTGGTTACTGTTGGTTTTCCCACAGGTACCTACAAGAATATTTGTACTTGAGAACTCTTTATGAAACACAAACTTTCTATGTAATTGTCAGACTGTTTTCCCCCACTTTTTGCCCAGCTCTATCAGGTTGGCAAAACTCCCCAGTCATCTTTTTTTACTGTATTGTAATACTTGTTGGGGCATCAAACTGGGATCAGGTTGGACAAAAGATAGGAGAGGGAAAGGGGTGCAGAAAGTTAGTATTCGGAATGAGGAGAACAAAGTAATTTGGTGACAGAACTGAATGTAGAACACACTCTCCCACTCTTTCCCCTTCATGTTTCTTAAAGATCTTCCTTGGGATATAATTTCAATATTCATTTGTCCCTTCCTTCCCTACTATGGTAGTGTCAAAGATGCTTTCTTATTATAGGAGAGACCAGATAGAGGTGAATAATGTCTTGATAAATATTAAGAAAAGACTAGTCCAGCAGGCAAATTTTCCCCACCTCTCCTGTAGATAAACACCTGTGCGCATACTGAAATTAAAAAGGAGTCATAAAATGGCAGTGTGGGAGGCTTGATAATGTCTGAAAGCATGGTCAGTAAATTATTTGGTTATTTTGAAGGAAACAGGTGCTTACTGGAAGTTGTATCTTTAGGAAAAGAAAATAGGCAACTTGTTTTTCCTTGATGGGTAAGTATTGGCTCATATGGGGTTTTACAGCCTAGGTATGTAAGAAATTAAGAAAAGTCAGAAGGGACATGAGCATCCACATACACACATGCACGTGTGCACACTGACACGCTCTATTATAGTTAAAGGATTAAGCATCTTGAAGGAATAAGCCAATTATAAGAAGTTCCTGCACAGCAAAAATTAGACAACACAGTAATTAATAACCTTATTAAATAGCAATATTTGGGCGGTGAACCAAAGCGTATGAATCAGAGTGAAGCATTCTTGGCTGAACACACTGCGTGAAGTGTAGACACTTGTACAGAACACTTTCTGTGTAGAACCCAGTAAGCTTTGTGACAGTAGATCTGCTTAGCAAGTAGGTTTTTCCTCTTGTCTTTTCACATTGGTGTGAAACTTCCTCTTAGTTTTTGGGCCAGGAAGGTAGCAAGAGAAAAGGACTGAGTCTCCTATTATTATTTTTTCATATCTTCGCTTGCAGCCAAACAAGCACTAAAAAAAAAAGTGTCCTCAAGCAGCAAACTAATTTTATTTCGTCTTACTTCTCCTTTCTCTGTGCTTTTGTGAGAAACTGCTTGCAATGAGGCTTATGTGCATTAGTAGTTTGTGTAAGTGCCTTCCCCACCCCAGGCCAGACGTGCAGAGGCGATTGCAGCCCGGGAAGGGTCTGTCGCATGTACCCGGAGCCACTGAGGGGCAGAGGGACCTTGGGCTGAGTGACACCTCTGCATGGTGCTGGCCACAGGCTTGTCTGCAAATGTTTTAAGCTTCTGTGCAGAAGACCAGACCTCCAGGCTGCCATCTTTTGCGTGCACCAGTGTGGGAGGATGTGGGCCAAGAACAGCCCATCTCCTGTCTTTCCAGGCAATCCCACTTTCTTCCGAAGGCACGGGGCAGTGGTGTACCTCCACAAACCAATGCAGACAGAAGTCCCAGCAGCTGCTTGGGTCACCCGAAGCACGAAATGTGCCCTTGCACAAAGGAAGGGTTGCTGGGAGCAGGGGCAGGGCACAGGACCCGCTGAGCAGAGTGGGGCTTTGCCTTCCTGGCCCCGACTGCAACAGCAGTGATTTGTCTCCTGATGTGCTGCTCATCACAGTAAATATTTTTGAAGCTCTGCTGCTGTTTTTAAGCCTACTTTATCTCATCTTTAGGAAAAATCAAATATGCAAATTCTGAAATCAATTAGCATTTTTGTAGTTTTCTTTGGAGAGGCAGTGATAAATGGTGTTGTGTTTTCAAAAATCATGTATGTCCCTTTTTAAATGTTGTATGGGAGGCTGTAAAATATACAGGGGAAGGATACAAAACTTTTTGATTTTTTTGTTTCAATGCAAGAGCTTTTCAGTATATAACATGAATGTGTGATCAGGCTTGTGCATACAGTAGTGTAGAGATGTAGGTTGGCAGAGTCTTCTGAAGACTCCTCAGCAGAGCCAGCTGAGGTGATGGTGGGTCACTGGGGTGTGTGGTGCATGTCCCTGCTAAAGAGGGGACAGGGGATGACAGGGCTGCCTTGCCTGTGGTTTCTGTAGGCACGTGGTAAAGTGTCATCCCAAATACTTGAGCTCAAAGTTTTTCTCCTTGCACGCATTAATTCACACCAGTGGACACTGAAGTGGTGGTTGGTTTGAGGAGACTGCGCACGTGGCTCATAAAGGGCCCCGGTGCCGTTCTGTGAGCAGCATGACATCCATGCTCGTGGCTTCCCAGGCTGTGCATCAGCTGTTTTCTTTATGCTTTATTTGTAAATGCCATTTCGCAAGAACAGTAGGGCACTCCAGGCTGCGTGTTTTGAGGAGTTATTGCTCCTCAAGCCCTGTAACGCCACCTGAGGCGTGCAGTAATGGCCCAGGAATGCAGTGACTGTCATGTCTTATTGCTTATGGCTTCCATACGAGACACGCTTCAGAGAGAACTCTCTATGTTCATAATGGGCTATCAGTTTCTTTACCCTCTTTATCCTTGCTACGATCATCTTACATAAAATTTGAAGTGCAGTGGCCATGGGAGAGAAAAGAGGCAGAAGGCCAACTGAGACAGAATAATAATGTTTGTTTTGTTTGTTTGTGGCTTTCTGTTTGTTTGTTTTTTAAATGGTAGCTTTCAACCCAGCATATGGCAAGTGAGATGAAACCTCCAAATTCCAGGATATGGCTCACTCTGAAGACCTCTGGTCATGGACATTAGCAGAGCTAGAGGGACACAGTAATGGGTCAGATACACACAAGGGCTTTTGCTGGTGGTGTGGGTAAGGGATGTGCTTGTTGGAAAAAGAGAATTTTTACTACTACTGGCAAAAGCTCTCATATAGCCATACTACACCAAAAAAAGAAGCTGCTTTACTATTATGTTTTTTAATCTAGAAACTTGGTGTCAGCTGTGCAGAAATCCCTTCCCTCCTTTTTTAATTGTGTAATACCTTGTGGTGGTTGTTGTTGTTTTAATGGCAGTATCTAAAGTATGTACTGCAGGGCTTAGCTGGACTTTCTGGGAAACTGCTGGTCTGTAAGGTTAAGAGCCAGATATCATAAGGCTCTTAAAGGGAATTGCAGTCTTTCTTGTGAATGAAAAATCCAGCAGCTTTTCCCTAAAATAGTAGTATTTCTTGGGTTGGAGGCAGGGGGTGGAATAAGTTTAATTTTTTTTTAAACAAATTTGCTGACTAAATTTAAATTAATTTTAAATCCCAGCGCAACTGAGCATTCAGCGTCTTTTTTGCATATACCAACAGAATAAGACTGATGCCTCTGTCTTCCTCTATAACTGATCCTCTCTGAAGGCTTGTCCATACGTGACATTTATGCAGATATGAGGAGCCATTGATGGATACAGCTCAAGATTGACAGTGATTTTTCCCTTGCTGTGGGGGTGTAGGTGTTCCTGGAGGGAGCTGACACGGTCGGGTGTCACTGATCTTGCACAGAGCTGGAAGTGAAGGAAAGGTGTCAGCTCCATAAGTCCTCAGTGGTGTTTCTTGGACCTGTGGCTGAAGATGGGCATATAATTGATTATTTTTTGGTTCACTGGACAAGCTGATGGGGGGAATCAGTTTTGGTGTTTCAAGGCATTTTTTTAAATGAATAACTTGTTTAAGAAATAATCTTTGGTGAAGATATTCAAGATGATTTATGGGTAGCTTTGGACACCCTGAATAAACCTTTGATAGCAAATAAAATGTTTGACTGAAAAAGCAAAGGAAAAAAAGAAGTGCAACCTATACCCATACTCGGCTCGGTTTATGGCCTGTTATTTTTACACTGGCGTTCCTATGGAAGGCTTTGCTTTCCCTGCTTTGGCAGAAAGGTGGGTTTGCAGATGTCGTCACCCATCTCCAGCCAGGTACCCATGGGAGAAAACACAGTGTTATCTCTGCAGGAACGTGGGAAATAGTGTAAGTTATGATGTGAAAGATTTGGCGTGCTCAGCTAAAACTTGTTTTCATCCATAGCTTCATATGTTATTAACTGGCATGAATTTTGCCTGTGTGAGTAACACACGTCTGTCTACCAGTCCCTCCCTCTGTCGCTCTTCATCCCCCACCCCTTACAGATGATGCTTCAGCTCGTCTCAGGCATCTTTTTGCTGTAATATTTCTGCCCAGCTTTTGGGCCATGCTGTATAATTCAGAATCTGCTGTGGCCTTGTTTCTTAGCAGGGTTTCTTTGCTCCTTGATCTCCAGCAGAGCCTCTGCCATGGTTTTGCATGTGGTGGGGAGCGAGCATGGGCTGCCTGGGGAAGGTCTCTTTGCATGAGGAATTACATCACTTTGGGAACCGAAGCTGAGTGCTAAACCCCCGAGCTGCTCTGCTCCCACCACCATTACTTTGCCATGATGCTGCCTTAACCTTCTACTCCTTGTGCTCCTTCCCTCTGTTCTCTGCTGGGGTGCTGGGGGGTGAATGTTGCTGCAGAAAAAGCACCGACAGCAGTGTCAAGTGGTGTAGAGGCTTTTCCAGGTCATGTGGGAGATTTGACATTTGCGTGGCCAGTGACTGGAGTCAGGAAATCTCATTAAAAGGAGGAGAGTTATCAAGTTCTGTGGATTTAGAAGAGGGTTTTTTTTGTTGTTGCTTTAATTTGATGTTATTGCTGTAAGCGGAAATTTGTGTGGTTGCTTATAATGGAGGGTGCTGGAAGGGCTGGCAGCCAGCTCCCTTGCACTGCAGGGGTGGGGATGAAGGAGATGCCACCAGCATCTCCTGGCCCTTTCTGTTGCTCCCAGAGGTGGCTCTGCCCATGATGGGCCTGGCAGAATTGGTACCTGGCTCAGGCTGGGCTTAGCTGAATGTGCAGAGCAGCTGGGCCCGTGAGCACAGGATGCCCTGTGCTTGGCTCCTGGCCCTGCGCAGGTCCCTCCTGCAGTGACAACCCGTAGTCGCAGCAGGACGGGCACCTCTGGTCCTGGCGCAGCTCTGTTTGCTCTCTGCCATGGCACTCCACTGAAACAGTAAGCTGTTTTCTGTACATCGCAGCACTTCGACCTTGTTAATTACTCTGTGCTTAAATAACTATTTACTGCAACTGTTTATAGAAGAAGGGAAAAAAAAGACACCTTGCAATTTTTGTTGTACCTTTTTTCCCCGCTTTTCTCTGTGGCACCTTATGCCTAAATTTTGAAGTCTTGAAGTGTATGATCTGCCCTAGCTGTAATTCCCAAAGCCACATGTTCTCAGTTTTCTGCAGGCACCCAGTGCTGTAGAAAGAGAGCAGTTACCTTGGCTGAGGGCACCAATTTCCTCCCTCTCCCTTCAATCGCTTTGCTTATCTTCAAAGTGTCAGGGCTCTGACTCTTTCTTTCTCTCCCTTTCTCTTTCTCTTTCTCTCCATATCTTGCAGTATGCAGTACTGGGCCAGGAGGCTGGAGCAGGAGATTGATGGAGTGATGAGGATATTTGGTGGAGTCCAGCAGCTCCGAGGGGTAAGCTGTCTGTCTTTTACCTGTGCTGCCTTCCATGTGGCCATTAATGTTCTCATCTGCAGAAATCACCTGTGTGAACACTCTAAAGTCACCTTCTCAACTCCCTCCATGTGCAGGGTCATGGCTGGCTGTGCTTCTGGTTGTTGGTCACTGTGATGCGTTTATTGAGTGTGTTTTGTATCTGTCTGTCTCTCGGGCTGCATGTCGCTGCTATCTGAGCATGTACTTGTGGTTTTCTTTCTGTATGACACACTAAATGCATCTTAAATCCAACTAACCTTTCCTCCAGGGACTGAAGGTAGTTTAATTTGTGTTGTAATTTTAAACTTCTGTTGACAAAGCAGGAAATGTTCAAAGGATAATTTCTCTAGCTGTTGGAAGCTCTGTGTTTTTAAATATACATTGCAGGTAGAACTATAATTCTTGTTTGGCTTCTGTTTGCAAGTGCCACAAACCAAAACCCTGACACTGGCACCTGCCTCCGGCTCCCTGGCTGTGCACCAGGGCCCAGATACAGCAGGCTGCAGACGCCAGACCTCCTCTTCTCCTGCAGCGAGGCTCTGGGTCAAGTTAGGGCAGAATTGCTTTGTTGTGATTTATTAGATTTGTGGATCAAAGAGTCTTTAAGACCCTCCCTATTTCCCCTTCCCAACACTGTTGTAATGACCAGTTGTTTTGAAATTAAATAATTTGAAATTAGGATTATGGTGTTAATCTAGAGAAAATGGGCTTCTCTAGCATGAAAAATTTGCTGCCTCAGGAAAAAAAAAAAGCATTGGGTGTATTTATGTTTTCTTATGGTAGTGGCATGTTTTTCTCTAATACCAATGATTTATGGGTCTCTTACTGTCTGTCTTACACTAGTAGCTATGCTGGCTTCAACAGAACTGTTCATGTTTTATACTGTGGTTGTAACCTATTATCTAAACACAGAAGTGGCACTGTTTTCTAAATGCATTTCAAAATGAGTTGCACTGAAGGCTTGCAAAACTTTGTAGTTCACCCATTCATTTGCTTTAATATTTAGAGCTCTAGAATGGTGTATTTGGGCTTTGCTTGCATTCCTTTCAGCTGAACCTCAACTGGATTGGTAAAACCTTCATGTGTAGCACGGAAAACATATACACCATTTTGGTTTTAACATTTTTTTTTTTTTAATGGTATCTGTGTGTTTGTGCAATGCAGTTATGCATGTTGGGGGGATCTTAGAACTGAAGTCAGGGATGCAAGTTTTCCAGGCAATACATGGGCACAACAGCCAGGACGCTCTTTAGCAGAGCACGTTAAAAAACAAAAGAGAGAGAGACTGCTGCTACATATTGTACATGTCCTCTCTTACGATTTATTCTTATTAGCTTTGATTTTGCTCCTTTGCATGTTAAATAGGTATATCATGTAATTTTTTTAATGCTATAATTAAATACAAATTAGACCTCCAATTTGCCAGCACTTGACTTCTATTGGCCAGTCAGTCAATTACAGGTAAGAGAGCTTCCCACTTTCCCACTTTTTCTGTTTAATTCTTTTGATAGAACATAGTGCATCACTTTAATGGATTAATATCAGATAAACTGGCTGCAGAGGAACTGAAGGGTTTTTTTGAAATCTGTTTTGGAACCTTGTGAAGGACATGAGCTGTGTATGACTATTGTATCTGGTGAATGCATAAACTACATAAACTACCTAAAGCCAAGATATGAGCTACTGAAAATTCCAACATGCAACCGCTAAAACACCAGAAAGGACTAGCAGATGCTGTCTATGGTTCCTCAGGTGGGAACTTGGGATGTGGACTTCAAGTTTGATTCATAACTGCAACATTAAGTGAATGACACTTCACTCACTTGTGTGAGCTAGTATAGATTCACTGGTGTGAAATGGCCCAGAGCGCTTCATCCTGCACTCACAGCAAGTCTTCTTACCCACCAGTTGCACACAGGTCCACCTGGGTTGCTGAGTGGAGATGTCTAATGTCATAAAGTAGTACTGTACCCACGATGAGGCATCAATTAAAAAAACAAATCCATGTTCCACTGCAACCACAGGGAGAACTTGGAGGGGGGCAACTAATTATTTATGCTGGGGCTTGGTCCATGATTCTCTTCCTGTAACAGGCACTACCTGGGCAGGAGTTGGACTTTGTCGCTCCATCGTCATGCTGGTTTGCAACCAGGATGCGGGAGCTGGCGCCCAGTCCCAGCCCGCAGAGCTGGTGTGTCCTGACAGCATGTGAGCAGGCACAGGGGAGAAGGGGCAGCTGAGGAGCAGTGGGAGCTGAAACATCTGTGTAGCTGGAAGTGAATCTCACCCCTGGGATTGCTCAGAAAGGTTTATTGTTAAGCAGGAATAGGTCCACGTAGGGCAGGAAGGATCAAGTAAAATAGGGCAAGTAGAGCCTGATTTTTACCAAAAGTTGCTGATGTTCTTTGGGGGTGCTCCAGCATCACTGAAGACAAAACTGGGCCTTCTGAACTTTGTGGTTTCTCCCTTGGAGGTGGTGGGTCTCACTGCCAGCTCCTGTGGGTCTGTGAAGCCTGTAAGTACTGGAGGTGGTGCTGTGCTGGAAATGGATCTTCCCTTTCCAGTTTAGGGCTGTCTATTGTAGTGACAGACCAGTAAATTACGATAAAAATATCCTCCTCTGAGGTTTGTCAGGTTTACTTACTAGTATTTTTTTTTTTTGGGTTGCTGTGAAAGGATGTGGACCTGTGCTTTGGTTATTGACTGAAATCGTATAACTGTTGTGGCATATGAGGCATGAAATTTATTGTCAGAAATATGGTGTCCAGGAGCATAATGGTGCTGAATATTTTATCTTTCTGGAGTGCTGCCCACCCAAGAATGATTGATTGATTGATTTACTTAAACTCTTCAGTCATTTCCTAGAATTGGGGTACTATAAATGTCAAATGCCCCTGCTTCCCTCCTCTCCTGCGGGCTGGACAGGCAGTCACCTTGTACGCTTCCCATGGGAAGATTACCCAAGCTCACACCCTTCAGATGCTGCTTTGCTCAAGTGGAGCGTTCTTCTGTAGCAGTTACAGAGGAGGGTGAGAAGCTCTGGGCTGTGAGGTACCACCTCATTTCTCTCCTGAAGTCCAGAACCTTGAAAACCGAGGTGTAAATGTGCCCCTTGGTCAGATCAGCTGTGGTGGGGCTACCCGTGTGTCGGAACACGGTGGGTTTGGGGCTGCAGGGAGGACTGCAGCCTTGCAGTTGATTCTCTGCCCAGTGAAGTCAGCGTTCAACCCTCAGGGTGCCTGTGGTGCAGCATCGTGCTGGCTGCCCGCTTACTCCAGCCGTGACTCAAATCCCAGCACTCAGAGATTAGGGCACGTTGCTTTTCCTCGCTGTCCTCATCTCCCTCGTGGCTCACCAGAGATAATTGAGAGCACAAATCATCGCTAATTTAACTCTGACTGGCACAATGATATGTGGAACTCTAAAATGCTAGTTGAATAGGTTGAAATTCTTCAAATAATTATTTCTAGAACAATGGATATTGCACTAAGAATCCAAGTCCTTGACTTCTTCTAGTGACTTTGTGGCTATACTGGATTCTTCATCACTTTGCAGGACAAGAAAATGTTTGCTTCTGAGATTTCCTGCTACACTGCACTAAATTTCTGGGTTTTTTCCAGTTGTTTCCAGTGTTTTGGCAGAAGTAACAGTTGTTGACTTTAGCCAAAAGTGGACAAATTTGTTGTGTTTCCAGCTTAGATGGTTTGTTCATGTTGCAAAACCTGCTCCAGGGTGGACTCTGTGGCTGAGAGGGATTTCCCGTGCTGGTGTAGCCCTGTCCCAGCCTATCATGTCCTGCTGTGCCGGCGCTGGCAGCAGGACCCATGGCAGCAGAGCTGTGTGTGCCACTGGGTTTTGTGCCTCGCCAAGCAGCCCCCTGGCTGGTGTGTTAAACCCTGCTGGCTGGAGAGCAAGGCTGAGGTTGCAAGTGTCCTCTGCCTTGTTGTCTAGCTTGTGTTTGATCCTGTGTCTCCTGAGGTGAGCAGCTAGCTGGTCAGACCATCTCCTCCTCCTCTTCTAGTACCTTTTGTCTGTGTCTGCCTGTTTATGGTCTTGTTTCTTTGCTGACAATGACTGAGGAAACCAAAGCCTTCAGAATGAGATGGGGGAAAAATTAAGCAGTGTAAGTGCTGAGCCCCCTTTTCTGCGCTGTCTGCCTTTCTGCTCTTTTCTCACACTGTTTTTCCTGAGAACTGCTTCAGCAGCAGGGATGAGCACTCATCTAGAAGACATTACAAGCAGTGATGCAGCCTTGCCCTGTTTGGTGGCCAGGCTGCAGCAGGGGCAGGGGAAGTGGCAGAGCTGGACCCGTGCTGCTCTGCTCTCTTCTCCATGGTTTGGATGAACCGAGCTTCAGGTCTGGCAAGCTGGTTTTGCTCCCTCTTCTCCTTTCCTCTGGGCTATTGAGGGAAGTCAAGAGAGAGTGTCTGGATCTGCCTCACTAGCATGTGACTGGAAGGTATAAATTCTGCTGGCCTTGAGGAAACACCCAGCCCATAAAGATCCAGACGGCCCCAGGCTGGGGTGTGAGGAGCAGCCAGCTGGTGGTGCTGGGTGGTCAGCAAGCCCCTGCGAGAGCTGTGCCTGGTCCACAGCCGCGGGACTGCACAGGAGGGAGGATCAGCCCAGGGAGAGGGAGCCTTTTGGCAGCCTGCACAGCCTGCTGCGCACAAGGCTCTGTGGCAGAGCAGAAGTGGCTGGACTTGGTCCTTGTAATCAACATCTTGTTTTACTTCAGTGGATTTTTTATTTCTCCATCTTATTTTTGCTTGTTAACTTCTGCTGTTTTCTCAGCTTTGTTTTGCCAGTTTGGCATCTCTGCCTGGCAGAAGTGCTGCTGTTCATTCATCTGGTCTTTTGTGAAAGCAAAGGACAAATCCTGCTGGCCAGGGTTTGGGGCAGAGTGGCCAGGGTCTGTGCAGGTGTCCCCACCTTTGTCTGCCTCGTAGCATCACCTGCAGCCTGACTGAGCCTTCTGCTTGGTGCTGCATCTCTGATACATCACCTTTTCTTTTCAAAGCATGGCCATCCTTGATGTGAGGCAACCACAGGTGAGGAACTGTGGTTGAGCTGTGCAAAAACAAGAACTTGTATTAAAGAAAAATAGTATATTAGCAGAGTTTTGGCTTGGATCTGAAGAGCTGAAGTGGCATCTGCCGCGTATATGACTGCACTCACTGGCACTCCTCCTGTGACGGGGCCTTTGCAGTACTGAGTATTTCATGTGGCTGTGTGTGTGCATCCCTTACGAGAGTGCTGGTGCAGAGCTGGAGAGTCTCTTTAATGCCAGCACTAGGAGGTAGGACGTGCTCTTATCAAAGCAGCTGCCAAGGTTTGCTGTTCAACTTTTTTGATCTTGGGTAACTACTGGCATAATAGTAACATAGCCTGTATCTTCCAAGTTGCTGTGGTATTACATGATGTTTAATTTGCTCTTTTGTTTTCCCTGAGTATAGAAACACCTGCTTATTCAGTAGGGCTGGAGAATTTGAAAAGTGTTATGGGATTTTAAATGAATGATGCTAGAGAATCAGAGCCCCCCCATTTCCTGCACTGTGCTGAGAAGCCTGTCCTCTTGCAAAGGGCTCTGTCAGATGGACCAGTCATTTACAGAAGGACAGCGATGTGGTCCTTAGACATAGCAGAGCTGGCAATAAGAAGCTGATCTTCTGATATTAATCCAGTACTATAAGCTACAGTCTGGACTTCAAAACACTGTAGCAAAGTGCATCTGGCCTGTTCTGAAAAGTCAGCCCCAGCGTCTGGAGTGGAAGATGAGTGATGCCTGGTGACTGCGCTCAGCAGAGGCAAGAGGAGTTTGAGCCCAAAGCCTGGGCAGCACACACAGCCAGCTGCTTCTGCTACAGCAGCGCTGAATGTGCCTTCTTCCAAATGCTGCGAGGGAGAAGGGACCTAATGGAGTTTTCCAACAGCTAGTACCCGTCTGGAGGCTGACCGAGAGTGTGGACTCTGTACCCCACTGAGATGATGCCTGGCTCTGTGCCCCTGGTTTCCTAGCTCATGCATTATCTGATCCTTGCAATTCCTCCCCCTCTCCTGCCAGCGTGCACACAGCTTGCTTCCACACGCCATCGCTCTGCCCTCCCCTGCTCCTCATGTTTGATAAGAGGAAGTGTGCGATGCCAGATAAACACATTCCTGTTCCAAACTGCTTGGGTTTATTTTAATCTGCCTGGGCTGTTCAGCAGCCTCAGCACTCTGCTCAGCACTGAGTGCAAAGCCAACAATATATTATCAAGGAGGAGCATTTAAATGTCCTCAGCCTTGCAGCAGCTTGGTTGGAGACTGGAGATCCTCTACCACTTTTTGCTTGGGCCAGCGTCTGCCAGTGTTAGACCCTTACACCCATCATCTCACTTCTCACTCTTTCTCACTACTAGAACCATATTGTATCTGTACTGGGAGATGTCAGAGAAACATATGCTCTAGCTTTTCGTACATTTGCATAATTAGAGTAATGTGTATGAATAATTTATAGCTGTATGTGGCTGCTCAGTGTGTGACGTTAGCACCCCTCGCTAAATCCTTTCCAGTGGGTGGTGCAGATCCTGCACCAGAGCCATTGTGCCGCTGCAGTGTGCAGCCTGTCTGCAGATGTGGGAGCTGAGCTTTGAGAGATTGCGGTGCACACATATGTAAATATATTTATATATATATTTATATTTATCTGTGTGTACGTATATATTTTTAATGAAGAAAGGTGGGCTTTCACAGTTGTAGGGGAAGAGCAGGCTGGAAGTCTCAGAGGCTGAAATGCCTTAGATTCTTAGTCTCAAAACTTGCTCCATTTATGCAGAAGCTGTGAATTAATATGTTCTGCTATGTTTGGAAGCTGAGGCAAGGATTTTTTCAGTAGGACTCAGGTGTGACTGGTTTGTTAGTTTGTGTGCCAGGTTTACAGGGTTCTTTGAAATGACTTTTTCAGATCATAAAACTTAGCAGCTTGCAGGGGGGAGGGATGAACTTGGCCGTACTGTGTCATAGAGCCTGATCTCAATCAGTCAGTCAATAAACACTAGCAAAGTATTGTCTATGCGCTGGCTCACTATTTACCAGCTCTTTGGTGTGTGAGTTCTCATGCTGAAAATCCCAATGTTCCCAGGCAGGTTTTCTAAAGGAGTGGTCAAATTCTGGTATTTATGTTCCAGTTAATTTTATCTTAAACTATATTTGATTCTTTCCAAATGTTTGAGAGCCTTGGCTGGAAAGCGCTATGTAAACTGGAATGAAGTGCAGGCGTGCGTGCTGACTAGCTCATTAGTGTTATCCCCTGGGAAACTGAGGCAGGTGGTAGCAAATGTGTGGTGCAGCCAGGGCTGTCCTGCATCGTGTGCATAGCCAGCCTGTTCTCAGAGGGGTGTGTGTTTAGAAGGGTCAGAGCCATAGTAATAGTCCTTCAAGCCCTTGCTTTGAACCTTTTCACTTTACAGAATTACTTTGTATAGATAATACACTTGCAGCAAGGTGGGGAGTTGACAGAGTCAGAGGCAATTGCTGTTTAGTTTTATGGAGTCATTTCTGATTTGTATTCCTGTAAGTGACAAGCTAAATGAGCCTAGCATTCCACAGACTGATGTTCAGGTGCAGGCATCTCCTGAGCGTACTGCTCTGCACTTCATGTCCAAGAACATAGCTGCTGTACCAAGCCAGTCAAAACCATCTTTGTAAGATCCTCATGAATATTCGGTGAAACTTTTACAATTGATGGTGTTACCATTACACAGCCATGTGAGCCCATGGGAATGATGAGTCCTTGGTTGATGTTTCTGGAAACCTCCCTCAGCCAGATTCTCCTGCCCCTGACCAAAGGAGCCTGCAGGTCCCCATGTCCATTCCAGGCTCAATCATTCCCTTCAGACTACATTTAAAACCAAAGCAAGGCAATATCCAAACCAGTCCTGCCAGAACTAGGTGGAGATCGTTAAAGTTTGCCTCCTTAAAAAATACATAGATTATTCTTTAATGAAAAGTTAATAGTTTTATTATTCTCTCCACATGGTTCTTTTCCTTTATATTCACAGGGGAATTGATATAGCCTGGGATTCAGTCTCCTGTGAGCAGAGCTGATAACCAAAAATGCAATGCTATTGCTGATCAAGATACAAAGCAATAAAAAATAGGTATATACGTATTCCATCATAGTTCCAGGTTTTAAATTTTATTTATAGGCTGTAAGTGCCCCCTCAACTTGAAATGCTGCAGGCTGTGGAGTTTGCATTTATCTTCCCGGTAGGTTTGTCAAGCAAATACTTGGTATCGGATGCTGCCGAATCCTGGATTTCCTGTAGCTGATCAATCGCTTCCAAATCCCGGACTGTGGAGAAGCCTGCAACTGTCAGTGCTGAAATATGCAGCAAAGGTTTAAAGGTTTAAAGAAGGAAGCTGTTCTTAGATACTCTGGGTTATTGTACAGAGGATGCAATAAGATGTGTCGCATCTCTTTTGTTCTGTATGTAGAAATGCAGGAGGGCTTGGGAAGGTGGGGAGAATGCAGAGGAGGGGACTTCTCAAGGGCACAGTTGTGTTTTTTATGCTGTAGTGTAGCTTCAACCTGGTGGATTGCAGCTGCAAGCTTGCATGTTAAGTGAGCGTATTTATCGCTTCTCATTACAGCAGATCACCTTTGACATACGATGTGAATAACTTGAATGGGCCCCTGATTTCAAACACCCAGCCATGCTGACCTGTTGGTCTGCAGTGATTCAGCTGGCTTTATGGGTATTTATTTCCTTTTAATTATTTAGAGTTAAAATATTATTGTCAGGGAGAGAGAGTGGAGCCTGATACGAAATCAGCTTTGTCTTCCTCATTGAAGTCCAGGTGATGTGCTTATATTGGTGAGCTTTGCTTGAAGACTGAGGACCTGTGCTATGATTAAAGCTGTGCTTTGCTGTCGCTTCATGGAAAGAGACAGCTCTGCTTTCAGGTGGAATGGCCTCTCAGGAGACTCCAGGTTTTGGTAACCTTCAGGGTTCTGTAGCTTTCCAACAGTTGTATCTTTTGCAGCCAACTCTGCTGCATACAATGAGCTTGCAAAAAAACCCCACTCTTCTGTGTCTTAGGGATACGCCAGCCCTTCTCATAGTTTGTGAGGTTGTGTCCAAAGCAGAGGGAATGGAGGGAGAGAGGAAGATGAACAGGCTAAGGAGGAAGTGTAGCAAGAAGGTGATGTTAATGGTTATGGATTCTCCTCTCCCTTCTGTTGCTTTCAGGCAGATCAGTGCCAACTGACATAATTGGAGAATCTCTTCTTTGTTTGGATATATTTTGGAGGATTTCTGTTTCATTTTGGGGGATTTATATTTGTATCTGGTCCTTGTGATTCAGTTATTCACTGGGCTTCAGATTTTATGGACTCTTCCCTTTTCTAACTGACTTTTCACACCTGTGACATCCAAGACAGATTTAGTATGTGTCTGTTCAGCACCTACCATAACCAGTAGTGTCATGCTTTTTGGACACTGACCATGGTATAAGTATTAAATAGTAAGTAAGAGTGCTGTGAAAAATCCTGTCTGAATGAAACATGAGATTTGCCTGTGCGAAGAGAGGCTATGAATGAGCGACACAGCTATTTCTATTGGGGCAATTCCCTAAATGTCTGGGCAATGTGTCTTGGACTAGTTGCAGGATGTAGATGTTTGTGTGTCGGAGTTGGCTCCAGGGATTGTTTAAACAGTAGCATTAGGGATCATCTGTTGGATGCCCAAGCGAAGCCTTTGCTTGTAGCTAGGAGGCAGAGAGCAGATTTTCAGTTCCCTGCTGTGGCTGTAAGGCCAGGTAAATAGAGAAGGAGGAGACAGCAGGAGGTTTGTGTGACTTGAGGAACAAAGAAGATTGTAATGGTAAATGCTGGATTACTTTTAAAAACAAGTAGGTCATTGAAGATACCATGGTTGGTGAACACAAAAAGAAAGACAGGCAGATTTATTCCTTGTTCTTCTAAAGATTTGTTACACTGTAAAGCTCAATTCGCTGCTCAGCATGCTGTCGTTTTTGATTGTGGAAGTTCTTTGTTTCTATTTTTGTCAGTGGTCTGGCAAGGATGATACTGGACCTGACATTAGGGACCTGGGATCTTCGAAAGTGCTTTGGTTCCCAGTTCCCCTTAGCACTGCGAGTGGGCTGGGCCTCACCATAGTGCTTGTTGGGATCAGCTGTTGCTTCCATTCCTTGCTCTAGCAGGGATTTACACCTCGAGACAAAATATTTAAAATTCAGACTGTCTTCTGCCCTTTTTGCAGAGTGCTAGCATGCAAGAGAAACATTCTTCTCCATCCCTGCCTTTTGTAGAAGGGAAGGGATGGCTACTTCATATCCAGTGATAATTATTTGACATGACGTATCTACATAGAGTATTCATAGCATCCAATTTGAAGTCGTAGTTCCGATGTATTCTTAAACTCTCAGCGTCTTGGTGTTCATTGAAAAAGGAATCATAGCATGATAATACAGTGCTTATATCTGGTGCATTTCATGGCTGATTATTAAAATTATTTGCAAACAAGTTTGCTCTCACTTCTCAGTACAGAAGAGAAGGAAAACATCACAGTCTGTCCACTGTAAGTAGGTAAATAGAGGCTCGGGTGAAGAAATCCTCACTCTGCATCGTGAGTCCAATGGAGGGCTGAGGAGGGAACCTGTGAATCCCCACTACAAGGCTCATCTTCCAAATGTCTTCTTCATAAACAACTGTTCAGTTTGTCACTTCTGCCTCATTACTACATTTATTCACACTGAGCAACGGATCCTAGGAAATACCAGTGAGAGAAACAAACTTTCAGCTTTGAATTCTCCCTTAGGAAACTTATTTCTGGCACGTTTCACAATCAGCAGCTTCTTGTTTATATTCATAGGGTTTATAATGCAGTATTTGCTCTTTGGCTGTCCCCTCAGCTCCCTCCCGTGAGCAGGTGATGTGCCTCGGTCCTTGCCTTGCGTCTGCTGTCGGCGAGTGCGAGTTTGGAGGGCTGTGCCCGGATGCAGAGCTCGAGCAGCAGCCAGTTGCTGCCTTTCCCTCCGCCTTAGATGTGTGCTAGCTCTCCAACAACATTCTGGGGTGCCTGAAGCATTCCGTGGAAGAAAATTAATTGGTTTTGACAAACCACAGCAGTCCCTTGGGTGCTTGGGAATGCAACATTTATTGAAACCAGACAGGAAATCAAAATGCTTTGGTGTTCATTCACCTCCATTGTAGCTGTATCAAAAAAAAAAATAAAATCCTTAACCTTCCTCTGGATTTTTTACTCTGACATTTGGATCACGCGCTAACTTTGTAATAAAACCTCGTTTTTCTTTTAAAAGCAAGTTTAGTGGTCATGAAAGATGCCCGAATGACAGCCCAGGGAGTAGATGGTCTCTGTTTACCCACAGAGCAAATGCAGCATCAGGGCAAACATACTTGCCATTGTACTTCCACCTTGACCTGCAGTGTCCCAAAGGACACCAGGGAACTGCAGTTTTTCAGCACTTCTAGTCTTGGCCTCTCTGCTTATACAACTCAATAAGGAATCGGGCTTCTGCTATTGCAAAACAGTATTCAGGAAGGATATTTCATGACAGCTGTAGTTATAACAAATTCAATGCAAACCTCAAACTGAATGCACTCTGCTAGCAGAAACCATCTCCTAGCCCTGCTCTTCCAGCAGTCTGGCCTGTCTTCCTAACATATTGGTTACAATATGATTCAGTTCCAAAACATATGCTGATATCTAGTGCAAGTTACAAGCATTCTAGCTGGCAGAAGATGATACCTATATATGTGGAAGGTGTGTTAAGGTGCACAGCAGCGATGGGAATGCCCGTCAGTCGGACACTGGACTGAGGTCACTGGTCTGCTCCTCACAGACTTGCTGATATGACTCTTTAAGTTACTATCAAGTTTGAATTACTGCTGGTTCACCATTAAAAAAATAACCAGCAATGTTTTTCATACAACTCTGAAGGCAGTACTGGGAAATGAGCGTAGCAGTTTTTAAACAAAAGCTAGTTACTGCCCAGGTACAGCCATAAAATAGGACTGGTTTTGGTTTTACACAGGGTGTCCCCCATCACGCCTGTGCCATGTGATTTCTTATAGGACTGTGGAATCTTTTTGGAGGTCTTTTGCTGTCTGTTAACATCCACAGGAATGGTGTTAGTATGGGGAAACAATGAGCTTTTAGCCTGTAGGACTAGAGTTATTGCAGGTCCTAGCCTCACAGACTGGAAAGAGTACTGGAGTCACTGGAAGGGATTGGGGTAAGGGTTCACAGAAAAACGATGAAATGGAGTTATTCAGCCTTATCACAGCAGATTTTGAAGGGTTTAGCATGTGTGGTTTTTTTTCCCTGTTGTCTGTCACCACAAAGTTTATATGGGTGTAGCAGGAATGAGCACTCTGAATTCAGCAAACAAGCATCTGGGGGGAGCTGTGTGCTAGGCAGAAGGTCCTGAGATTCTTGTGTGTATTCTTGGTAGCTGTTAGTGCCAAATGAAGGTGGAACACCAGGCTGAGAAACCAGCCTTGCCCCAAGACTGGCTAGAAACCCTGCTGGTGGGTTGAGGGTCCTGCCCATTGCTGGGGTGACAGAGATGGGGAAGCCATGGGGACAGAGGAAGCATTTGCTTCTACAGTCTTGCTGTGACTTGGTTCTTAATGTTTATTGCTCACAGAGACGGAGCAGGGGTGTGTGGTGTCTGCAACAGGGACAGATGGGGACACCAGCCTCAGCAGGGCCTTGAGACAGAGCAGGAACGTGACTGCGGCAGCAAGCGGAGGAGTGGGGATGGCTTCTTGCTCTGCGTCATGGTGAGACGGTGAGAACTCCTTAAGCAATTAATTAGCACAGCTGGGAAGCTGAGCTCAGTGCTAAAGGTGATCTGCAGTTTTACCAACAGATATGAACACAGGCTTTATTTTCCTGGCTTGGGGATCTAGCTGGGGGCTTGTCTTGGTGGTTGTTCATGATTAGCTTTTAGAAGCATTGCAGTATCTTGTAAAACAGCTTGTAGAAACACTGCCTTAAAAGCCCAGTAATGTGGGAGGCCACAGAGGGGGTCATCAGTGATCCTAAATGCATCTTGGGCAGGTCTGGGTACTGCAGGAGAAACACTCGCATACATGGGCCATGGCAGAGTGGTGCTTCCATGCTGCTGGACCGCACCGTCTCACCCCTCTGATGTGAGGTCACCAGCACTCGGGACCAGGGTCAGGGTGTGGATGTTCATATGGACAGGAGTGGTCAGAGGTTTGCCCTAGAAATGACTGTGACCTGAATGCTGGCAGAAGCACGGAGTGACAGCACTGCTCTCTGCAATTACTGCATGGGTTTCTTCTTTACCTTTTTTCTCTTCTAATGATTCTACTTTCTGGAATAACAATTGTCTACTTTGGATATCAATGTCTATAGGAAACTGGCTCTAGCTAAAATTCTAAATTAACTGCTTTAAAGCTTATGTGCCTGATGTCAGTAGTGATGGATACTGTTGAGTGATTCCTAGCTAGAAAAGACTTTGAGAGGTGTCATTTTTCATGGGAAAACTTCCCATATGCTTCTCCAAGAGCCTTTTCTGGGCAATTAAGTGACATGCTGTATGCAGAGATAACATGGATTCAGAGGGCCTTTGCATTTCATCTTCTGTGACGTATCGTGCACACAATGAAAGCGGTCACTGTGGGTTTGGCTCTTGGTCTCAGTTACTTCTACAGGAGCAGGGTTTGCCACCCCAGCTGTCACCCAGAACCAACAGGACTTCTGCAGTGTTTCTTGTATCAGCATGACACACCGTGACGTGGGGGTGTGGGAGGATCTGTGTTAGGGGGATCCCATCCTAAGGACAAGGGAGCTCACGGGATGGCAGAGCACTCAACAGTGTAGGGCACCAAGGCCCTTCAACTCCTAAGCTGGTGGGATGTCTGGTAACAGAGACAATGCTTGGGACAAGGTCTAAGTGTCACAGGAATTAAGATCCTCTGCAACTGAATGGCACCTCCTTTTCCTCTCTTATTTAACGGACTAATGAGTTCTCACAACAAGCCTTTGACTGTGTAAGGAAAACCAAAGTGTGCTGCTGCTGCTCACATCTAGAGCAACAGGACAAAAAAAAAATCTGGGGGAAAATGTGGCGAAAAATCATCATTCTACATGCATGCAGTGTCTCTTGCAGCCCTTGGCAAAGTACAGCATAGATTTTGAGTTGGGGAGCTTGTAGCCCCCCACAGAGAACATCTCCTGGTAGCATTGGTAGCTGCGGTCACTTTGGGACCAGGGGTGGGGGCTGCCTGGGTCCCTGTGCAGCTCTGTGCCCCCCGGGAGCCAAGCCCTCTATTTGAGATTTTCCCCTCCGTGCCAGCAGTCCTGAGGTTCCTGCTGCTTTGCATTACAGCCCCGTGTCAAGAAATCCCAGCTCCTGGGGTCAAGTGCTGAGCATTTGCTTCTTTATCAGATATTTACTTAGCAGATTCAGTATAATGGAATTCTCCTAGCTTTGAATAAATTCACATGCAGTAGATTTATTCTCATTCTTTTTGAAGGGACTTTTACGTTAGAGAAAACTTTGAAGAAGACCATTTGTAGCAAAAGCAATTACTTTCCTGGTAATTTTGTATGTATTTTAGTGCAGATACTGTATTTCTGTTTGACTATGAGCTTTCTCCCAAGTGCCACTGCTGTGCTTGTAGTGGAAGAAGTTAGATACTTGAATTTGTGGCACCCCAACATGTTCACAGTTAACACTGAGTGTATGTGTCTGTGCACTTGTTTGAACAAGCTGCACCTACCTGAATAAAGCTACAGGTTGATCTTATCAGAGGCTGCTTGCGGTTGCTTTCTGTGAAGTGTGTGGGGGGGGTTGGGTTCTTTTGGGGATGTTTGCTTGTTTCTTGGCCTTGGGTGTTTTGTTTTTGGCAAGACCAGCATGTCAGCTTCTGATTGCTGGATTTCTCTAGCCAGATGGTAGAGATGGTCTAACACAACACTGCAGTGGGTGCCTCTAAAGCCTTGTCACTCAGTTCATGAGCATCCAGGAACTGTACTCTGCAATATGGATAAGCTGAAATATTGACAAAAGGTGCCTACTGTATGATTTGGAATGATAAATGAACCATTAGGAAAGAAAAACAAAAACAAACAAAAACAAAACAACACAACAACAACAAAAAAAAACCAAACAAAAAACCAGAAACAAACAAAAATAAACCAAACCCACACAACACTATCAGCAAATAACTTGTGGTTTGGGCAAAGGTGGATTCTTCACTTCAGCTGCCGCTGTGCCCCGGCGATGTGCTGTAACGCTGTGCACACAGGAGCTCTTTGTGGTGCCCCAGCTGCAGCCCCCTGCACACAGGAGCACCTGACCAACTTCAAAACAGAGCAGGAAGAGAAGTAAGAATTTAGGAAGTTGGGTTTGATAATCCAAGTCCTCTCTTCATTGGTTTATTTTGCATGTTGTGCTTCAAAGGAAAGAAAACCACCAGGTAAGTCATTCAGCACCCCTGTGTTGAACAGGATAAAAATAGTCGGTGGTTCCTATGATTAAAAAGCAATGCTTTGGGGCTGAAGGCTTGATTTACCAAAATTACTGGTTGCATAGATATTGATGGTGTGATAATAGCTGGCCATTGAGGCACCATTTGTATATGCAACTCCAATGTTTCTGGTGGCAGATAATTTCTCTTATCTGTCATCTAGAGCTTTCCTGCCTGTCTGGCCTTGTGTCTAGAGAATCTAAGTAGCTTTTAGAGTGGCCACAGGAATTCCATAGCACTGACTTAACTGAGAGGTGGGGGACTTGTCCTCACCTCTGACCTGTTGTTTGCTCCGGCCCAGCAGGAGGGTGCAGCATTCAGGACAGGTCTTTGTCACATCCATATGTGCAGGGGAATCATTCTTGCATCTGTTCTGCCACCTCTTCTGCTGCACAGCTCACAGCCATAATTTCTCTAGCCAGAGGGCATTGGCAAGCAGTGGATCAGCAGGATTGTCCACAGTGTCCCCAGGATGTCCCTGGGTGTCAGCCAGAGCCAGACCCCGCTGCCTTCCTGGGGACCCGGGACTCTGGCACCTGCCTGCTGGCCCTGGGAAGGGAAGAGATCCAGCTGATCAGGCTCAGTTACTTTGTCAATGAGGATAAATAAGGATCATAATCCAATTGTTATGGCAATTCCAATGCAGCAAACTCGAGGCACCTTTCCAACGTTTCTATATTTATACCTCGCTCATTTAAAGCAAAAGGAGGCAGAGCAGCTTTTCCCAGGCTTTCCATGTATCCTGAGCAGAGTCCCCCAGCAGCTCAGACAAGCTGGAGTGGCTGATAGGTGTCAGTAGGACCATCCCCCATGCTGTGTCCTACTGGTACACTTGGTGTCCAGCACCAGGGACTGAAGGCTGGTAGTGGCTTATAAAAATAATAAATACATAATAAAAGAATAATAAATAATAAACGCCTTCTTGGCACTATAGATCCCATCTGTACAGCATTGACTTCAGCCCCTGTACAAAGCTTTAGCCAACAGCTACAGGTGGTGATCCCTCGTACCAAAGCTATGGGAAATCAGAAGCCTTTCATTTAAAAAAAAAAAAATCTATGTTCATAGTCTTTTAAATGTGAAAATACAGAATAGCATCTGAGTTTGTAGTACTTAGAACTATGGATGAAGGAATTTTCTGAAGGTCTGTATGCATATCTGGAAAAGATAAATTCCTGAAAGGACCTGATAATTAACAATCTATCTTTTTTTTTTTTTTTTCCCCTATGTTCCAATTGATAATAACAAGATAATGAAGACAGATTTTCCATAGATGTAACTCAAAGCTTGGTACAGGCTCTATTTGAGGTAACCAGGTCATGGCTTGGTTAAATTATTAAAGACTGTTGCATCTAATTACTTAAGTACAACCAAGTTAAGTCAGCAGCATAGCACCTACAAAGCGGGGTCTAACCTTATGTTAGACCTCTTCTGCAGGTAATTTGTGTGTTTGTTGTTGTGACCATCACAAATGAGGAGCGTACCCTGGTTGCTCTCCTGGGGGGACACACGGCTGTGGTCTCCACAGGCAGAGCTGCTGTGTCCCTGTGCTGAGGAGGGAGCTCCCAAAACACAAAGGTGTTGAGTCTCCAGGACTGAGCTCTCCCTTGTTGCCTCCTACACACAGACCTGTGTTCCCAGCTCACTGCCAAGTCATAAAATCAATTACAAATTAAAGGCCAGATTCATGAGTTCACTTCAGCTGCTTGAGTGGTACAAACCAGCTGCAAATTCAGCTTTTATGCTGCTGTTACTTCCCCCAGCTTTTATATGTTTTAGTAGCTTTGTCTTTAGAAGTGTTTTTTAAATGGTGTGAGATTGATGCGTAACTTCAAAGTACTAACAATATTGCATTGCAAATTCCTCCTTGGGCTACTTGGTTCCTTCTTTTTTTAATAATTTTGAAAACAAAGCATATTCTTCAGGGAAATACTGTGCTAAAGTGAATGATGTTTCAGAGCACACGTCAGTGCAATTTGTACAGAGCATTTCAGTTCCAATGGTCAGTTCTAAACTCAGGATTTGCACAGTTAAGAATGCCATTATGATGCATGGTTCTATTAGGCTAAGGAGTTCTTGGATAAAAACAAGAGAAATCTCAATTCTGCCATCTCACAAGCTAGTGCCATTTGTCTACACCAGTTAGAATTCATTGAATCATGTGAGAGTTTGATTTTTTAATATATATTAACTGTGATTATTTCATTGTTATCTTTATAGTGAAAGTTCCTCCTCTGTTGTCTTCTTTTAATAGCATTAAGCAAAAACATAACAATTATGTTTAAGGTTCAGGAACCCAAATTAAGTAACAAATTTCAAAACGTAATATATGTTTTTTTAGAAGTCCCACATTACGTAACTACTACAATTGAATTTTTGGATGGTTTCATTGTGCATTTTGGATTGCAGATATTGCTAGCATTTCTAGTGTTACGACATCAAATTTCATTATTTCATTGTGTGTGTTCTTGGACAGTTGCTGTTAAATATTTCATCCAAACTTACTGATATGCCTGCTCTGCTTTATAATGCTGTTCTGGGGACTAATGACAAGTCCTTAGGATTTGTAGGGCTTTTCTCATGTTTAAATTGATAAGTACTCTTCCCATTTAGCTCTATCTTAACATCTATTTATTGTAACCGAAAGGTTCTGGTGGGCAAAACTGCCCTGGGTCTATAGCTTCTCTAGCAGGTCCTGAAACAGTTAACTGGTATTAACCCGCAGTGTCTGGGGGTGTGTGGGCAGGTAGGTTGGTATTTCTATAGCCCACACAGTGACATCGAGAAGACACAACCCGTGCACTGCTTGCCTGAATTGGAATGGCTTTTCTGTGGAAGCATCCTAGCCGTGGTTTTCAGGAGTTTATAAGTGTCTGTCTCCATATGTCTGCGTAAGTCAGGTATAAAACCACCCCACAGGTCAAATCAGAAATCAGACACAGAGTGGACAAGGGAGGAGAGATTGTATAATCCTCTTTGCTGGAACAATTGGAAATCTCACTGTTTTCCCCGAATAAGCAATATGCTCTGTCAGCATGACAATAAAGTGCGCGTGTGCATATTCATTACAACCTGTATGGCCATACATTTGTATAATTAATCAGGATTGGGGGAAAACACATTTGCATCTACGCAGATGGTCTTCCGAAAAATGAAGCAAGGCGATATTGTTCCAGGTAACCATGCCAATTCTTGCTCGGTGCAGCAGGTTGGCTGTCGGCACCGTGAACTTCCACGGGGTAGATTAAGGAAGGGGATTTTGCTATTAATTAATGAGTCCAACAGCCTTTGTGCGCCAGCGTGCCTGTGCCCGCCCAGGGCAGCGGTGCATGGCTGCAGGGCAGGAGGTACATGCGTGCCGGCGGTGGGTTGTGTTGATGGTTGCTCCTTTGCTCTCGGGAAGATTAACCTATTTTTAGATCAAACTGCTGGTGTGAGGCCAGAAGAAACCTTCCGTCTTTTAGATTTATGGAGGTTGCCAGGCAGATCTTAAACACTGTCTCTAAGCTGCATTTATTTGTGTTTTGGCTTCTTTTTGGAAGGCAAGTTCCTTATATCTCTTTGGATAGGACCCTCGATATTGAAATGGGTCTGGAGTTTGTCAAGTAATCTAGTTCATTCAACATTTGGAATTGCCTTGCTAAAAAAAAAAGTAATTTATTTTCTAATTATTCCCTGTCTTGCACAACCGTGCATCGCTGAAGTGTCGCTATTTAAAATATTTATCTCTCTCTGCTGCGTGATCTGCTTGAAGGCCATGAAGGGGCGATGAAATAAAAGCACTCGTTTCCAACGCAGGCACATTACTTTGACTTGTCTTGGGCTGTTTTGATGTCTCCCTGTAAATACATTTATTTTTCATCAGGATGTTTCTGGGTTTGTGGCATCCAGGAAAGCCAAAGCCATTATGCTGTTCATCTGTTACAGGCAAAAGGAAGATAAACAAGTGTAATGAACTCCTGCTGAAGCCATTTCTCCGTCTTTCCATTCCTGCAGATGTGTGCATGTGCGGGTACAGCCTCGCTCGTGCAGGCGGGATGGGTCTGAGCTGCTGTCGGCACTTGCGTTGCTCCTTTGCGAGGTGAATTCAAGCTCCAAGTGCACTATAGCCCTAAGGTTTTGCTGTTGTGTCTGAAGAGCTCAGGTGTGGGGCATCACACGCACCTGCCTTCAGGGAGCTGCGGCTTTTAGCCTGTGACCTTGCTCCCACAGCACTTCCCTCCACCCCTCTCCAGTGTGTTGCAATGATAAATACATCGGAGATGGAAATGTGAGGATGTAGTGTCTGTGTGCTCCAGGAAAGTACTGATGGGGTTGGTGGTGGGGATTGGAGGAACCTGCAGAAGATTACTGCTCACTGTGGGGATTTGATGATTAAGGTCAAGTTGGATGGGGCTTTAAGCAAACTGGTCTAGTTAAAAGACCTCTCTGCTTATTTCAGGGAGGGGGTGGACTAGATGACCTTTGGAGGTACCTTCCAACCCAAACCATTCTATGATTTCTTGTGCAGGCTGGATAGCCTGATCCCAGCAATGGGCTCCAGGAAACTATGAGACAGTCTGTGCCATGGTAGCAAATACCCAGTGCCATTGGAGATTGGTGGATAGGGAGTTAAACACAGCCAGAGACAGGAATATTGTTTGGAGATCAGGGAAAGCTTGGAAAGGATAGAAAGTAAGCTGCAAAGAGGCATGAAGACGAGAATAAAAATGAAAGTGAATATTGAGGTTTCTAGGGTGGCAGATACGCTCTTTCTTCTTCCCAGTCTTTCAATTATTTCGCATTTGTTTGAGCCCTTCCTCCTGCACCCATCCTCACCCTCACAAACCGACTTGCTCATTGAGTCCTAGTGAGTTTATGCTGAATTTTAAAATAACTTCTTTTTCTCCATCTCTAAACTGCTAATCTCCCAGGCTGAGGAATCCTGGGACAAAGAGAGTCCGCAGAGTGGAACTCTGTAAAATTAGCTTTTGCAGCATTAGTGTTTGCACAGTTACAGGCTGAAGACCTGCGCCCCTCCACCTGGCAGCCTGCCCCCTTCCCTGGGGAGACTGCACAGCAGCACAGAGCGAGCTGCCCTCCTCCTCTTCTTCTTCCTCCTCCCTAGCAGCCATCCCTCTGCTGCCAGAGGAGCAGCGGGGAGAGGTTTGCACCCCTTCAGAGAAAGGTTTGATTTGCATTGTCTCTGGCTCATCTGCTGGTATTGGAATGTGTTCTCTCTTAAACACAGCATAAAATCAAAATTCTGGTGCTGATGTCACGTCATGGGGGTGATTAGTTGGGAAGGGCGGGGGATGTTTTTGGGGCAAAGGCATTGAGCTGAGTCTTGGCACATGTTGTGCATTGCCGCCTTGTGTTGTAAGCCCCATGTCTGATCTTGGGCAAGCGATTTGATCTGGGACCTCCGTGTGCAGGATAGGGGTGGTTTGGGGCCGAGGGAAGGTGCGGAGGTGAGCGTAGCCCAGGTTGGTGTCCTACTGCAGCACCAGGGCGGTGGATGGATGTGAGCAGCTGCAACCTGGGGGCTGCAGAGCTGCCCAGTGCCTCTGCTGCGGTGCCCAAGTGAGCAGAGAAGCCAGAGCACCTCTGTCCTCAATGGCTTTACGCTCATAACCATGAACTGTGCATTGTCTCAGGCACCAGGAGCCCCCGCAGTCCTCTAAAAACATGACCCTCTGCCTTTTAGAGAACTAATGAGACTGTGCATGTGTTTAATTTTTATACAAGCAATGAATGGTGCCCTGAAATCCATCTTTGAGCTCCTTTTGACCATTTCATGTACTCTCTTATGTCCAGTTTTGGTATAAGAATGTGCCTTTTGAGCAACTCCTACCAGTTCTCACCTTTTGCTACTTCCTCTCTGCAAATCACCTGCTCAAACCCCATCGCCGCTGCCTGTGCTTCTTTATTCCTCACTGCTTCTGCTGTTGTTTATTAACTTGCTCTGCATGGCATCTGGGGAATTTGTTCATTGGAAAAGCAAGATGAAGTTGTGTTACAGCCTAACACATGTAGTAAGGTACTTACAGCCTGCCAGGCCTGGAGCAGAATCCAGTGCTGCAAACCCTCCCCACTTCCTCCCTCAGCCCTGCTCAGCTGATTGCCTTCTATTTTTTCTTGTGGTGTTGTTATTAATAATCATATACCAATCTCCTCTGACAATCACAATCATTTCCTGGGAGAGAGCGAATCCAAGTCAACCACATCTAGCTCCCCAGTGAAACGATGCTGTGTCTACCAGCCTGATGAACGCCGCTTCTGTCTGTGCCCTTTCTGTGCGTGGAACACTTGATGATGCTGGAGGTTTTGAGCTCCATGTGTTTCTCAAGCAAACTGGCTGCAGGGAGTAGACATGGCTGCCAGAGGGATTTGAGGGGATGATGATTTTGGGGGAATAACCATGAGAAATAACATGCATCTGGCTGTTCTCCTGGGTGCATCAGTCTGCAGAGGTTGGGTGCGATGAAGGGGCTGTTCAGGGAGCTGTGTCCTCAGTCGGTTCTGCGTGGTTAAAGTCTCTATCACTATTGCACAGTTGTAATTGGCTTTGCAAAACATCTTTTGGGAATAGCCTGAACCGCATACCCTGTGCTTCCCCCTGTGCCTGTTCCCCCAGTCTCCATCCTCCTCCAAGCCAAGTCCAAGGCAGCTCTTGCCTCACAGGTTTCCTGCTGGAAGAGATTTCCAGTGGCAAAATGGGGGTGAAAGCTTTTTCCCAGAGCTCACCAGTTTCTCAGTTAGCCCTCTCTTACTCTCAGCTTGGCTTTGTGGGCTTCCAGGCTACATGTGCTGCCAGGTTTTTCTAACAGAGCAATTTCCCTTGTTGCAATTCTTGACAGCACCACTTTTTCTCTGAGAAACATTGGGCTGCTGAATGTCTAACAGACTCAATTGGCCTGGATAGATGGGATGAGCCAGCTGGATGTGCCTGGAGACAGAATACACCCTTCCTTTCTCCAAGGAGTCACTACTGAAGAAAAGGTGATGACTGCACCTTGCTGGGCTGAAAGATTGTGCTTGGGTGGGAAGGAGGCAGGGTAGGGAACCAGAGGCTCTGACCTGGGGTACCCCCATGTCTGTGGTTCTTCTCCAGGGGACCTAGCTCTGCAGTTTCCCTGGCTCTGTCTCGTACTATGTTTCAAGACAATAAGTTGTCTTTTTGGCTGATGGGATTAGCACAGCTGGCTGTGCACCATGGGCAGCTGTGGTTAGCAGGCACATGTTCCACATGCAGGGGATCGCCAGGGGCTCGCTGAAGAGGGGTGCACAGGAAGGGCAGAGCTGGGGGTTGTGTCTCTGGAAATGAGGTCAAGAAACCCTGAGGAGCTCAGTTAACCACAGAAGACCAGGATGAACTGTGGCACCCACTGCATGACGGTTTGGCAAAGATGACAGCCTGTGGCTTGCTCGGTTTGCTCTGGACTTAGAGAGTCTTCATTTATTTTGCCTTTATTTTTCACTGTCTTGTAGTTGGTTTCAGAGTAGAAAGCCCAGGCCTGAGCTCCCCAGGCGCTGCCCCTGTGACCGAGCTGTGTTCCTGTGGGCAGAGGCCACGAGTGGGTGCAGGTTGTGGTGCTGCTCCACACCCTGCCAGCAGGGCCCTGGGTAGCATCTCCCTGGTCACCTGGCTCCTCTCCTTCCCCTCATGCTCTTGTTCTGTGCCCAAGCAAACTCTGGCATGTATTTGTCTCTTCTGTATTTCCTTGTGGATCTTTCTATGAAATGTTGTGAAGTGGATCCTGTTTTATGTTACAAGCCATTTGTAATGAGATTGGAGAGAGATACAGCGTTTGACTGCAGTGGCTGTTAATTTTAATATACTGTGAATCTTGAGGTAGCTTTTTTTTTCTTCCTACATTGAACTTGCACACTGCTGCTGCTACAGCCTGCATGGGGAACATGTCATGTGAAATAAAAAGGCTTAATGAAGGACAGAGGGAAGAATCAGATCAGTATTTTATATAACATGAGTTTTATTTAAAGATCTAGAAAATGTGATTTCTGTTTGAGATTCATGATTTAGCAGCTCTGCGAAAAAGTTTAGCCCCAGTAAAAAGGACAGGGGATGACTGACAGAGGCCTTAAAAATGCACCTAACTCTGCTGTACAGAAGATGAAGTGCAGTGGAAAATACTCATCCCTGCTGCTCTGAGCAGACAGAGTCCTTCACAGGTGAGGGATGGAGGAGAGAGCACATCCGCAGCACGAGGCCACGGATGGCAGGTTAGTGCTGCTGAATATGTTCCTTAATGCCTGGATGAGTTGGGCAGAGAGCGGTGAAATGAAAGGGGGAAGGGACAGGGCAAAGTGCTCAGGACCTGGAAAGGAGAACTCTGAAACTCTTCAGAAGATGCTTCCAGTAGATTCTTGCCAGCGTCGTAAACCAAATAAACTGAAAGCCTATGTGTGTTTAAAATGCATGAGCTGTAGGGGAACCCCAGAGTGGTGTGGAAAGGTTCACCGTGGGGATCTGAGCAAGCTCTCTGTGTTTACCAGGCTCTGAGAAGCAGCTTCTGGACTGAAGTTTACTGAGCTCTGGGAGTAAAAAACAAGGGGGTTTGGGTTTGTTGGTTTTTTTGGAGTATGTTTGGTTTTTATTACAGCTGTTGAGCTGAATGTCTGCTCTCAGGCTGCCTTTTAATTCAGAGGGAATGTCGCCATTTGTGTTCTGTTTGTTGGTTGTCCATGAGCAGCAGACTGTAGATGTGGCCGCATTTGATCATTTGTCAACTTTTCCTTTTGTGCTGAATATCTGATAGCATTTGCTGAAAACTCTTACTGTTTATGCTCGTTTGACTAGCTGCTGCAACAATTGCAGGTGATGAAAGAAGGGAGGCTGGGACATGGCTACCGCACATCTGCGATTGAGTATTTGTCAACAATAAGGTACTCGCTCAGTTTGCTAATAGCAGACATAGGTAAAGAGGTGGTTCCAGTCTTCACATGCAATTACTGGTTCCCTGAATCTGTGGGCAGACTGAAAGCGTATCGAATTGCCTTTGCAGAGCTGTTCTGGGAGGTGTGTTTCCCATCAGCAGCTGCCTCAGAGTTGTCAGATCCAGAGCAGCCCTACACGTCCTCAGCGCGGTGGTGAGCCCTGGAGCAGAAACCCTGGGCAGTGTGTGTGGGACCTGGCTTTGCTGCTACAGCTGTTGAGTATTTTCATGGAAGAGAGATGGGAAATAGCAGGTGTTTTCAATATCCAGTCCTTGTAGTCTGGTGCATGTAAAATTCAGCTCTACAGAACTCACCCGTAGAGCGCTCCTGGCAGAGAGGTTCTGGGTTTGGGGGTCTGGGGAAAGTGGCCCCACTTGATGGGAGAGGAGGACACCCCTTCCCTGTCTCCTCCCCGCTCTGCTCAGAGCCTCGCTGGAGCCTGAGCAGAGCTGTGCTTTGACCTGGTTCCTGCTGTCAAATGCTTCCATTTACTCTGGAAAAAAAGAAAATCTTCCTCGCTGGCTCTCCTCCCAGGAGGAGCCCGTGACCGTGATCACTCCTTGCCCCGCACAGGACTTGCGTGCTCCCCGTGCAGACCAGGCTCTGTGAGCAGCAGCGACGCAGGGGTTTTTTGTAGGGTGTTTGGTTTTTTTTTTTCCAGGTTTTTTTTTCCTCATCAGAGGCTGAGTAGCATGCTCGCACGTGGCATATCAGGCCTCTTGCAGCACACTTCATTTAAAAAGCTAATTTGTAATTGCAAAGCAATACACATGCTCCAACAACCCCCTCCTCTCCAAAGCAAACAGAGGAATGCCACAGAGAAATAAAATAAAATGGGATGAGAATTATCCATGCTTGCTCTACTCTGCTGTTTGTCTGCTGGGGGAAAAGAAGGGGGGAAGCAAAGTTGCTAAAATAAATATAATAAAGAAGAAGAAGAATAGAAAAACAGCCTCTAATGTACTTAGTGTTGCAAGTTGAGATGGGGATTAGCCCTGCCTGTCTTCCCATGTAGCACAGTGGGCTCCAAATCATTGAGGGATCGAGGTTGCCTTTTTCATACTTACCCTTCTGCAGGCAGGTGTGGGTGATGACAGGAGGGGGTGACACAGGGGTGACACCAGCCCTCCTGCCATGCAGCAGTCAGTTGTCAAGGGCCGAGCCACTGGCCAGGACTGAGGCTGAGGTCCTGCTGCACCCTTTGGTGTCCCCAGTATATTTTTTAGAGGGGAGCAAGTGTTTTGTTTTGTTGTGTATTAGACTGAATCTGCCCCTCTGGCTTCTCAACAGCCTCCACTTGCATCCAGTGTGTCCCTGTGCCCTTTGCGAGGGCTTTTTTGGACCGAGGAGACCAGCTGTGTCACGGTGTTAACAATGCAGCTGCTGCCCACCTCTGTCCCCTGCTCCCCGGCTGCCTGGCCCTCGCCGTGCTGTGCGTCCTCCTCACCGAGCCCCCCAGCTCCTGCTGAGGGGACGGCAAAGGTGAACCTACTGTTCAGGCTTTGCTCTGCAGAGCTGCCAGCTCTGATTTTTGTCATCCCTGCTCTGCTCTGCCTCTACGAGTTCAGCAGAGGCACTTTCAAAGGCGTTTGCTGTGGTTCCCAGCACAGGTTGGAGGGGCAGGGAGTTGAAGAGGAGCCAGCAGCTCTTGTTGGGGAGCGTTTCAGGGTGGAGATGTGAGGTGGGGGCCGGTGCGTGCCAGGATCCTGTCACTGCCAATATCTTTTACAGCAGCTTTTTTGCAGCATCAGAAAAGCAGGGTGGAATTAGGCCATGTAGCCTGTGGTACGAGCTCTGCTTGTTGGTATTGTTAATGGCTCCGCTCAGAATATGCTGACTTTTTCTGAACAAAAGCTAAAAAGCAGCCTGTACAAATTAATCATTATGAATACTTTGCACTTGCTTAGCTATGCACACAGCCATGCAGGGTGGTAAATACCAATTCCCTTGCTTGATCACTGTGGCTGTGGAAACTCAGCCTCTCTTGGATGGCAGCAAAACCTTGTACTGGGAGCTCCGATGTTTGGGGGCAGCCTGGGAAGTGTGGGACAGCAGCTCTTCTCTCTTCTCCCTCTGTTCCTACTCAGCCTGACTCATCTCTCCCTGAAGATCGTGTAGAACACAAGTAAACCATTTGAAGCCAGAAGTTACACAGATGCTGTGCTGGCATGACTAAGATGAACCCAGGGAGCTCATCTGATGCCACTTGTCACTGACTCTGCAGTTCCTGTGTTATTTGGATGGACGGCCGATTTACGGAGAAGTTTGCTCTGGCCCTATGTTTGTCTGACTCTAGTCAGGTCAGGGATTTCTTGTGATTGTGAACAGAAGTTTATGCCTACTAAGCAGGTAGTAATGAGGAGCTCTTTGCGTCTCAGGTTTTGAGATATCCTGGGAGGGTGGAGAGGCTTTGCGCAGCCCAGCCAGCAGGAGAGGACAGTGTACTGGTCTAGCAGGAGGTTGTTGTGGGTCATGGGTATTTTGTCTGGCTGAATTTAATGGGAATCCAGCTCCAACACTGTGGGTGCTGGACCCCCAGGGGGAGAGCAGGACTGGTGTGACAAGCACCGATGCAGGCTCTCAACCTGCTGATGTGCACGGCAGAGTGTGGCGGTGCACACATGTGGTTTGCAGAGCACATGGAGGTGGTGGGTTGGGTTGTCTTCTCCTTGGGTTGCGCTTTGTCTGCGGGTTTAAGCGCAGGAATGTGCTGCCAGATTACTGGCAACAACTGGCCGCAGCAGCCTGGTACCTGCTCTGCTGGCATCCCTGGCTACATGGGGCCATGAACTCGGGGGGAAATACTCTTCCCTTACTTGTGAATTTAGTGTCTCAGCCACCGAGTTCACTAGGCATCTCAAAAAATAAGTTCTCGGCCTTTCGATATTGTGACTTCCTCCACTCCAAGTACTACCCGTGTAATCTCCTAAACATTTCAAAGGTACTTGAAACAGCTTCTTGCTTTACTGCTTGCCAGATTCCCCCCCAGCTGCCAGGAAGAGAGTCAGCAGCCGCTGCCTGTTCTACTTGAGAAATTCAACTGCCAAGTGGTTATTTACAGCGGGCAGAGGAATGAAAATGTTAAATGAAATCAATTGCTGGCAATATGAAAAAAGGAAGAGGGGGAGAAAAAACCCCAAACCCTTACAAAATCAGGATTATGCTGGTTGCAAGCTGCAGCCACCTCAAAAGGATTGCAGACAACAAACAGCAAAATGACGACGACAGAAAGCCTGCCCATGTTAACTCAGCTTTGTGCTGACTCTGGCTTTTGTTTCTATTTAATCTCTCTATTCTTGTCCAGTTTGGTCCCTCTCTTGGCAGTTGGTGGGGAGATGGAAGAGTTTTGTGAAGGAAGTTATACTGTGTTAAAACAGTTGTTTCTTTTCATTTCAACATCAGGCTCCCTGCATGGATTTAACCTGGAGGTAAATGAAAAAACAAAAACTAAATGAGCCCTACCTCCTTGATGAACGTTGAATTTTTTGCCTTAAAAATAGAAGTATCTTCCCCTAACTTTTGCAGGGTGGTGGGAAGGTTACCAGGAGAAGCTGCTGGCTGCTTTAGTTTTGGCTGGATCACGGGTCAACTCTTTTTTTTGGAGTCAGTCCCTTCCTTTACACAGAAGCCTCAGGCTTCCCTGCTGCATCTCTACAGAGACAAGTGAATCACAGCACTGCATTGGGCAGTGAGGCAATTAATCAGCCATTAAAAAGGAAGACCTGCTGTCTTATAAACCAATTAAAAGGGAACTGGTTGCTTGTGTAACTAATGTAGTGGGGTTACTAGTAAGTTAAAGACCCATTGTAGAGAGAGGAGCTGAGTTATGTCTCTATTACAGGGATTTAAAGAACATGTTGAAGCTACAAGAGCACCAGGTCTTCCTCTATAACAGGAATCTCAACTTGCAGCCATACGTTGCAGTAAACGCTGTCCCTTCTGCTAGCCTTGCAGTTGGCTGAAGATTTTTGACTTGTGATGATGAAGTGGTTTTAAAATTCCCCATTCTCTTAAATCTTCACCTAGTTTCTGGGGGCGGGGTGGAGAAGATGAGGAGGATGCATGGTGGTCTAGCTCATGGAATCACCTCTGATGCTGAGTACAAGAGCTGAAGCACTTTTTCAGGGAGCTTTGCTGCCAGCCAGAGCAGAAACAGGGAAAGATGCAGGGATGAGGCTGCTGAGGTGCGCAGACCCTGGACCAGGTTTTGGTGCTCTATCCATTAATGCAGCACCTTTTTTAGCTTGTTTGCAGTAATGGACTGCTTGCAGGACGTGGGCTGATGCTTTTGCATAGCACTGCCTTTGTGTTGGGTTGGTGTTGGTGTCGGGCAAGGTTGTTGTCCGCAGGCAAGGTTTGCGTCACTGAGATGGCACCTGGCATCTGTGGCTTCTGCAGGGTTTACTCCAGCAGCCACTGGAGCAAACCTCAAGTGTTTAGCTGCTCGCGTTGGGCTTTCAGTTCTTGGCAGTTCTGCTAATGTGCTAATTTGAGCTGCTTTCTCCTGACACCACGCTCAGTCTGTGGGCTGCTGAGCCAAATAGAGCAGGGGGGTAACCTCAGCCTGCTACCTGGGAGCACCGAGCTTAGATTTTAGCAGCAGCTCCATGCTCCATCCATCCTGGCAAGGACCCACAAGGGTGGGATGGAGTGGCTGTCCCAGCTGCAAGGAAGGAAGCTCCGTGATGAGAAGATTCTCAAGCCGATCCATTAGTTGCCTGTTCAATATATTCTGCTCTTAGAAGAGGTGTGATTGCCATCACTGGACTGCTAAAGTAACTCTGTGATTTTGTGAAGATGTATGCTTAACTTTACCTAATATACTGTGTGCAGCTACTTAGGAACAGTGCAAACTAGATAAATAAATCATGTCTTTGCTTCAGTCCTAACAATGATTTTGTTCCTGCTCCATCGTAACATGGGGCCTATTAATTTCACTGGGAATGTGGGACTGGGTGTTTGCTTGCCTTATGCTTATATTCAACAGCATTAATGTGCAGAATTTTAACAGATCATTCTAGACCAAGGTAGTTGTTGCTAATCTGGTTTTGCAGTTCTAATACATAGGAACAATTTTAGGATATGTGACAGACTTTGTCTTTCTGTTTGTAGCATAAAATGTTGGAAAGGCAGTGTGGGGTGGTGAGAAGGGCACTGGGTGCTCTGAAACTTGGTGACAGTAGGCAAGATGCTGAACTTATTTGCATCTCTGTTTTCTTGGCTCACATCATTGCATAATGTGTGTGTGGGGAGGTGACTTTTCTAGAGAGCAGTTATGATGACTAGGAACATTGGCCTGTCCTGCCCACTGATACCATCTTGTGCCAGTCTGAGTACATGGTGGCAACACAAGCTGTACCTGTACTTCATCAGTGATGCAGTGCTGCACAGGTCAGAATATCAGTCTGTGACAATAAGATCCCTTTGCTTACTCATAAGGAAATTCTGTGTTTAGGACAAGTTCTACAAGAGCTTTGGGCTGGTCCTGGCCCCACAACAGACCACACACTGTTGTGTAAATGCTTCACGTCTGGCCAAGCAGAGTTGCTTCTTCCTCTCCCTTGCTTTCCAATCAGGCTCCTGTTTCTGATGTAGCCTGTGATTAGGTCAGAGGCTCCTCAGTCCCAGTTCAACAAATTGCATCCTAACCAAACAGAAACTTAGGGCTTACAATCAGCAGTGCTGGTGTGTTTTGCTGAGTCAGGTCTTTAATTATGCCGAGCTTATGGCAGCACTGCATCCTGTACGAAAGATGCCCTTGTGATCCATCCGGCCCTCGGCTCGTCACCGGGAAAGGTGTTCGCTGCGGTTGAAAGGCACCTCAGCTATAGTTGTCTGAGCCAACGCTCAAATTGAGTTTGAAGTCATTAAGTGGAAAAGAAAATTTTTGTGACAAGTGATTTCCCTGAGCAGGTGACAAACGATAATGAAGTGGGGCGGTTTGGCTGGAAAGGTTTATGACAGCAGCTGTGTTCCCTGCCTCTCCTGCAAGCAGCCTGGGCGGGAGAGGATTTGTGGAAAACTGTCCATGTAGCTGCAAGATGTGTGTGTTGGCCTTGGATTAACTTGCCCAATTTTTTCCCCAAAATGTTTCTGGAGATCTTTTAGGAATGAAGACAGGATAGGTGACTATTTAATTGCCATTTAAGTTATACTCTTCTTCCCAGCAAAGTAGTTGGTTGTGAAAAGCTTGTGAGCAAATAGCACCCTTGGAAAATGGTGTAATGTGAGGATTCCAAGTTTAGATGCAGTATTGTTAGTTGTATCTACACAATTTCTTTCTCTTGCTTTGGTTCTATTCCTGTGGACAGACACAGCTGGCATGTGCCTACAAGAAGACGCTGTGTATGTTGCGTACATGGCGGTTGGCACAGCTTTAGCAGGTGGCTGTAGTGATTCACTGACAGGGACATCATAGCTGCGTACAGAGCTCTTCCCAAAACAGCGAGATGTTGCAACACTGCCCCTGGTCAGAGCCAGGGGAGAAAAGGTGTGAGCAAGGGCACCAGGACTTGCAGCACAGGGTGAGGTTTGGGTAGAAGAGCACCAAGAAGCTGATTTTAAAAAGCCAAAGTTATGCAGTGTAAGAGCTGCTACTGGCAGCAGGACAAGCAATTGCTCATATTAATGTGCAGGTAACCGAGTGTGACAGACCACAGTGACAATGCTTGGAAAAGTGGTGCAGGGGGTGAGGAGAAGGCTGTCCTGGCTGAGCAGCATGCGGGTGTCCTGGCCAGGACAGTGCCTGGCTGTCTTCAATCCCACTTCTGTGCTGTGTAGGCAAGAGATCTTTCTTATCTTGGCAGCTAGTGGTTAAAAATTAAGTCCCTAAAATAACAGAGATGGAGGAGACGTAGTGGTTCTTAAAGCAGGTGATGTTTGTAGTGCTCTGCTAGCCCAAGAGGTTTTTGGGGTATTCCTTGGAGGTGTTGAGTACCCTGCTAGTGATGAGGCTCGGAGCCCTGCAGGCCAGATGCTCCTGATTTTTCTTCCCCTGATTGCTGGTTATGCAGTGTGTGGGTGGGTTGTTTTTTTATTTAGTACAATGCCAACCACTGGCTGCACAGTGTTGCAGATTTAAGGGTGATGTACTGCATGGGGGTGCTGCTGGTTCTGCCCAGGAGGACCGGGCGCGTTGCTGGGAGCAGCCGCGTTCTGCGGGTTTTCTCACTTGTCGCAGAGGAGCCTGATCTCTGCACAACCTGCTCAGGGTGATCTGTCACTGACCAGCCCCTTACCCTCTGGGCTTGCCTAGTGGGATTTCTTCCACAAAAGGGTAGTGATGGATCACCCAGGCTAGACAATGCTGTCTAAGGCCACCAGCTGCTGACCTTCAGGACAGTCAGATTTATACCTCGGAGCAGGCATTGAATTCATTATGAACAGAGCAGCGCTGAGCTGGGAGCGGCTGGGTCCGTCCTGTGCCAGACTGAATTCTCCATCTATCCACTGCTGCTCACACAGGCTGGGATCTCCAGCAGCAACCCGCAGGTTGGGGAGGTGGAAGGTGATGACCAGCTGTGGGAGCTTCAATGTGCTGATGGACCTCAATTACCTTAACCAGCCTCACCTGGGACCCACACCCACTGCCCCAGCCTTTGGAGCTTCATTTGAGCTCAGGTCCCTGTGTTTTCCTGAGCCATGTTGGAGGTGTGCTGATCTCTGCTGTGCTGGCTCCCTGGGTGGACCCCAGACCCTCATTGCAGGTCCTGGTTGCAATCCTGCCTCAGACTGGGTCTCCTGGATGGACCTGGGAGTGACACTGCAGGTAGCTTGGCCTTTAACACTGTCTCCTGGATGGACTTTGGACCTACACTGCAGGTAGCCTCTGCAGTTTTGTCTCTGGCTCTTTCTTCTCACTCTTGATGGAGTTCAGTGGGTGGACCCTGGCCCTGACTTGTCACCTCACATTGCCTGGGGCTGTCCATGGGATCTGTCAGCACTTGGCCCTGCTCGGATTTGGTGGGGCTGTACTGGGTTGGTGAGGACTGCCATGTGGTCACCCATGGTTCCTGGCTTGTCCCCTACATGGAGCAGCCCCACTCTCACTACTCCTTGGCACTAGACATTGTCTTGTATGTGTAACATTAGGCTAATTCAATGCTGTTGTTGAAGCCATAGCAATCAGCTGGTCTGATTTGAAAACTTGCTTCTCTTGAGCTTCCACCTTCATAGCTCTCCCTTGTCCCTGGCCAGGGTTTCTGGGCTGCTGGTGTTTGGAATGAGGTGTAGAAAGGCTTAATTTTCTGTTTGGGAGGTGTCTTCCAGCAGAGAAGGGATGAGGATGTTACTTAAAGGAGTGCCAAAGATTTAATATGTGTACTGGGAGTAAAGAAGGGATAATTTATTGGAGGTGCTAGGTATGCATAGCACTGCTCTGCACACAGGGCTTGAATGTGGACTGGGGGAGGGATCAACAGGAACGAATGATGCCAGCTGGAGACACCAGAAGCTTTTTAAAAAGAGCTTGAAAGCAACACAAAACCCAACACACTTGCATATTCCAAGCGATGCACGTAAGCAAGACTCACTTTTACATTTTTCAGAGCAGATTAGCGATTTTCTAATTAGGGAAAGAGCCGAATATTGAGCACTGAAATGGATAAGCGACTTAAAAAGAACACAGAAAATTGCAAAATGAAATCACTTAAATCAGCCTTGTCTCCTCCTCCCTTCATGCTTGGTATGCTGTTTATCTTGGCAAATGGGGAGAAAATAAATTCCCTGGAGGTGGCACGTACACATTGCTACCTGAATGCATCAGATATATCTGTGCAGAGAAGTAAAAGCCCTAAAGTGCAGATTTTGGAATCAGCCTTCTGGCCCTGCCAGGAGTATGAGGAGGGCTACATCCTGGGCTGGGGCTTGGTCTGTCAGTTGTACTTGAAGAGCAGCTGTTTGCTAAATGTTTATCTGGATCTGGCTGTGGATTAAAGACATCCTGGTTGTTGAAGGTTGTTTGGCCTTAGGGAGTGGTTTGAAGCTGGGCAGCTTGTGAAAGGGCAGAACATTGCCTGGGTTGTGATTCTGAATGAGCTTCTGGCGCAGCCTCTTCAGTGTGTGCCTGGGTGCTGCCGGGCACGGATCTTGAGACCCGACATGTTGTTGACCCTGTGCTTCTAGAATGAAACATACCTTAAAGGTTTAAAGCTCGTTTTCCTTGCCAATTCTGAAGCTCTTCACCTTTTCATGCCTTAGATTCACCATCCACAAAATGGGGCATAGCCATGGCCAAAATTGGATTGCACCAGTATAGGCTGGTGGCTGGGCTTTGGAAGGCACCAACACAAGGTACTCTAGAGAGGTGTAAAAGACAGTTTACCACAGGAAGTCTTTCCTTAGGCCCTTGTTATCCCAAAGATAAAGGTTAAGGACATGTTACAAACTGTGAGGATGCAAGGCAGGGAGTGTATCTTGCTGTGCACACAGGCAGCACTCGGTGCACTGCAGCCACTGCTGGACCATAAATAAATGTTAGTGGGCACTCTCTCTCCCAAAGCACCTATCACTGCTGCCATCCATGTGGAAAGAGAAAAGTAAATAGATTCTTGGATTGTCTTAAAGGCAGAGGGAATAGGATAGGATCATTCTATTGGATTTGTTGAATAAACTACAAAACCCAAGATATAATTCTCTGCAGACACAGGGTAATGGACTATGTTGTATTTTGCATTTCAAGCATCAGAGCATTCAAACTGAGCTGTCAAAAGCTGGTGGACTTGTTTGAATTAACCATGGCTTGAACTGGGCACAATATTTTTATGACTTATTTATGCTCCAGTAGAATTTATGCCTGGCTGCAGCGCATGTGGTGCGTTCCACTTGCCAAGGGAGGTTTGCTCTCTGCCCCATGGTGCTTACAGCAAGAATTACATACTGGGGAGTCGAAAAGCTGCTTTTATCTAAAAAGCTGACGGTGAATCTTGGATTGCATCAGTGGTGTTGCAGAGAAAGGAAGGTAGCTTGCCCCGGCATAAATCTAGCCAAGATCACTCCTGTGTTTTGATTAAAACTTCCATCCAGAAGCCATGCATCAGCATGACGTGTTCTTTTGGCAGCTCTGCGGAGGCTGAGGACACCCCTCTCACCCTCTGGTTCTTACCCCTTGTCTGGATGAGATGCTCAGGCAGTAAGATGTTACAACCTAGAAAAATCAGTGTTGTGCTGGCCTTGATGCTGCTTTTGTCTTCGTCCGTGGTCTGCGAACACAAAAGCACGGTGCTTGGTTTTTCCCCAAGAGGGTAAAAAGCATTAGGGAAAGGCTTTATGCCCTTTCAGGGGGCCCTTGGTACTGACTTTAAAGATAAGTAAGAGGGATTTGTGCATACCCTAACAGCTGTGGAAATCTTTCCTTCCATTCTCTAGATGAAGATCAGAGGTTGTGAGATGAGAGCAGAGAGGCTGGCGGTGGAGCAACCCATTGGTTAATTCATGGAGTTGGCGTTTGGGGAATCCAGCTTCAGTTCCTGTGGGGTATTTCTAAGTATTTGGCTGAAAGAAAACATAAAGAAACTGAAACACACCAACAATGTGAGAAATAGTGAGCCCTGAAGCAGGCTGTAGTTTTAAGCCATCTAAAGAAGTATCATTATACTCTATGGGTTGTATTCAAGTGGGAAAACCTTTGCTGTACCTCAGCAGTTGCCTCACGTGCACAGAGCACATAGCACCAAAAATATAGGTGGTGTCTTCTTGGGACTTGTAAATTAAGAGAGCCTTAGAACAGTGTAAATTCAGTCTAGTGTTTGTTCCCATTTCTTGCTCCAAAACAGCTTGAAAATGGAAGATTTTAGCTGCATGGTTTGCTCTCTGATGTAGGGCTGCAGTGAGCACTGGTATTACTGGGCAGCTACTGTCACAGTGGGTTTTGTGGACAAGAGAGGATGTTTTAGTGACAGTTGTGTTTTCTTTGTCTTTGGGAAAGCAGATTTAGGTTCTCTGGTGTGTGCTGATGCTAGCAGGTAGAAAGTAAAGTGATGCTCGCTGCTGAATTCCTGTATCTCAGGTGGCCTCCAGAATAGCTCCTGTCATATTTACACCCAAGATAGCTGCTTCTTGCTGTACATGACTGGTGTTGCTTTAAAGAAAGGTGAAACTGTTTCACGAGCTTCATCTCTGTCCCCTTTGCTCTTTCTGCTGAGGAAACACAGCAGATGGGTGCATCTGCTTTTGAGTTTCATTTGTGATCTGTCATGCCCTTTGAGGCCATGGGGTTGATGCCCTTCTGTTCAGTACAGCTTGCTGGAGCACGTGTCTGATGCACCCTTGGTCACACAGACAGGCCCTCTGGTGTGGGCATTGAAGAGTCCATAGACTGAAGGACCTCTTTGTGTGTGCTAGTCCTCACTGCCATGCACAGGGTGTATGCTGTAGGAGAGGGGACAACTTCTGTCCCACAGGAGGTGGCCAGAGGGACTTGGGGAGTGTTCCTGGTGGGGCAGCTGTGCCTCAGCGTGTTCCTGAGTGTCCTTTGCAGGTGCAGTGAAATATTGCAGCTCTGCACATTCCACGTTGTAAGTGCCCAGCACTGTGAGCAGGATTGTGCTGTGCTGGCCTCAATAGACCATCAGCCACATGGCAGGAGATGTGGTGGATAGGTCAGGAATGTGGCAGGACTGAACAAAACCCTGAGTTGCAGCAGAACTCTTGAGCTGTAGCAGCCTGCCCTGTCAGCCTGCCTTCTCTGCCACCTCCAACCTGTGGATTTTCATTAGATATTATGTTTGTCCTAATAAGTAAAATAAGCAAGTGCCCATTCTCTGGCTCTGAGGGCAAGTGGCATCACATGGTTCATGTCCTCATGGCTGACCTTTCTTCTTCCTCAACAAGTAACCTCATCTACACTTGTCCCTCTCCCAAAATGTGCTGGAGAGGGGGCCAATGGGTCTGGGCCATGGCTGCTCCAGTGTGGTTGGTGGCGGGGCAGTGCTGCAACCTGTGCCGTGGTCCTCTTTAGCTACTGGTGTAGAAAGAGCCAGCAGTACTGAGTCAGCAGGGTGGGGTGAGCTTTTGCCCCTCTTGTGGCTGGGGGTGCAGGACTGAGTGCTCTTCAAAGGTGTGCCCTACAATCTGCAGGACCTTAAGTTCTGAGAATAACCAGTGTCGTTTTTCTCCAGTAGCTGAGATGCTGGCTTGCAAAAGTCAGGAGAAATAAGGCACGGAGGCGTTCCAGCAAGGTCTTGCCACCTCTATCAAGTAGCAGCCAACTTGCTCCACTCAATGCCCAGGCAGGAAATAAACTTGCTAAATGAGTATATTTACTGCAAATGAATTTCTACCAAATCTTGTACATGCAGCAAAATCCTCTTAGATGAGCATCTGATAAAGGATTAAAACTATTAAATGATTAAAAAATCCCCTCTGCCAAATGGTGAAATATGCAGATTATACGGTGCTTTGTTGTTTTGTTTTTACCCTTGGCTTTGCTATTCCCACCCTCCTTGCCATGTTTGAGGGGAGGGAAGAGAGGAATAAAGGGCTCTGCTGCACCCCCTGAGGCACAAGGGATGCCAAGGAGGCCTGAGATGCTGGCGGAGTGGTGGAAATTCCATCACCATGCAGGAGAAAGAGGAGGAGGGAAAAGTTCTCAAAAATTTATCCCAGCTGGATGGTGTGTTCTGCTTTTCCAGGAAACAGATGGATTTCTCCTTAGTATGGAGGGCTTTCCTCATGGGGAAGACTGGGCATACTGGGAGGCTCCTGGGAATTTGTAATCTAAAACTGATTAAGCTGGTTGTGCAGGGAACAAGACTAACCCCTGCACAAGGGCTATTCCAGACATGTCCACATGAGTACAGTCTCATATGTAGTCCTCCCCTCATGCAAAAAAGGAGAAGGACTGATTTCAGGCAGCCCCTGAGGTAGCCCTCTTCACCTAAGCTGCCAAGTTTCTGGAGAGGAACTTCTCCATTCTTGGGTGGGAGGACCATCAATAGTTCCTTCAGCTTTAGGATGTCACCTTCCTTGGTAAGCTTGTCTGCAGAAATGTCCTGGAACTCAGCAGCCTCCTATTATTTGTAAGATCTGGGCTGCAGGTACTGGTGGGTGACCTTAGTGAAGTTGGGTGGCAGCAGGCAGAGAAGTGTCAGGCTGTTTCCATTGTCAGAACTTCATTTGGCTGTGACACATGCAGGTCACTGGTCACCTCTTGGGTGTGCATCACCAAGCATTCAGGGCTTGCTAGGAGTTCTTAGCATGCAGTTTTAAGGCAATAATTGGGGCAGCAGTCAAAGACCAAATATCAGAGGAAGAGTGTCAAATATTCTGTTCTATGAGGGGTCCAACTAAAGCTCTACCTGATGCTCATCATGTTCACAAGGCTTGTGTCCTTTGTCCTCACCCTTAACTAGAAGGTGTGAGAAGACTGCCTTATTATGGTCATGTGCTTGGGGTAACTCCTAGTACCTAGAGGAATGTTTGGTGGGAGAAGGGGCTGGGAGAGTGTACAGGCCACCATTATGACCCTGAAGGTTGAAATGAGGATGAAACATCAGCCTGTCTGCTGTGGAAGGAGCTCTGCTGTGGGCTTGCACAGAGCCAGGATTTCCCTTGGGCTGCCTAAGGCTTGTTTTGTGCTGAGGAGTTGGACCCCAGCAGTCAAAGGCTGCTGCCCAAAGTAGCTGTTGTGTGCTGGGCGTGGGCTCTGTGCTGCTGAGGAGGTTTTGGGGTCAGGCTGGATGAGATAACCGCTCTGTTAACGTAACCCTGGTTAGGCAGTCAGGGAACCGCATCGGAGCCCAAGTCATTAGGAGCTGTCAGCAGCTGAGCGTTCAAGTGGAAGGATGGTAGAGAGGGAAGGAAGAGCCAAAGGGGCTATTGCAGCGGTGGTGTCAGCTCAGTATTTATGAGGGGAATAAGCCTCTGTTGTTTTATGGCCCGTAAGATGCTGTTTTCTCTGGGTCTGTTTGATTAGATAGGATTATCTCAAGGGCTCAAATAGCACATCATTGGTTCCTACTCACTTTCATGGGGATATTCAGCAGCCCTAACCTATACCTCTTGTTTCCAAAATGCTGAGGGGGAAGCCTGTCCCAGGAGGGGTTGTTTGGGAGTGTGCACCCCCTCTTTATTCTCACTCCAACTCTCCTGCTTCCCTCTCGGTACCCTCTGTTTGGATTCCTTTTGGACCATCACTCACTGTCTCCCAGAATCAAGAGCTGACAGGATGATTCTGTCTTTTGGATGTTTTGGGGAGAGCTGGACAAGGACAGGAAAGGAAAGAGATGGGAGAAGAATTTAGCAGCTCTGAGGAGTGACAAAAAGACCAAAAGGCCACCATTTCTAGCTGATGTAGCACCGTGGGAATGAGTTGTGGTTGGAGGCATGAAGAGGTAGGGACCACATGGGCATGTGATGGGTTTCCCAGCTTCCTGTGCCCAAGTCCTTATTTAGCATTCATCACCCATGTGGAGACCATGTAAAAATCCTGTCCCAGGTACCAAACCCTTGGAAACTCATCCTTGTGGGTGCCAGAGTGCTCTGGGTTAGGGGAATGTGGCACTGGCAGCAATGTCAGGTGGATAAGCCTCACCAACATGAGTCAAAGTATTTAAGGGCTCCAACAGAGACCAGCCTTCCACATTTCCACATGCTAGCTGCTGGGAGAATCCTGAAATGAGATGGTGAATTGCTTTTGTAGCTGTTGTCCACATAGATTGGAGGCTGAAGGGTTACAGAACAGACTTTTCCAACAGGGTTACAGTCTTCTGACCGTGTGCAGAGAAGGGTCTTTGTGCCGTCAAGGCAGAAAACAGGGCAGGAGAAAAAGGAGCATGAGGACAGGCTTTGCTTTATTCTGGACTATTAGACATGGGAGAAACCAGTGCATCTTCAGCAGTGTTGGAATCAATTGCCACGAGGAGAATTGCAGAATATTTTGTGTTACTTAGTGCATCAGAGTGAATGCAAGGACAGCAGAGATGTGGGGGGTTGAAGGGACTGGAAAGGGTTTGGGCAGTGATCTTGGTGGAAGGATCCTGGCTTGTGTTTTGGTTCCCACTTGCCCCAAGGCATTTACTGATGGGTGGTTATCTTCTGCCCCTTCCCTGTGCATGGGCGACAGTGACTTGTGAGCAGAGGAGCATCCAGACCTGGTGGCTGCCGGCATCAACAGAGGGGCTGTCTGCGGGAGAGGGTGGCGTGAGCTGCTGGGGCCAGCAGCACCTCTGGGCATCTCTGGTAAAGTTCAATGACTCTGTTCCACTTGGCATCACAGAGCTGATGAACAGGGGGGCTCTAAAGGCGCTGTCTGTGTTAGCTGGTCTCCTCTGGAAGCGGGGCCAAGGGAGAGCTGGGAAAGAGGAGCAGAGTGCCCATGGCATGCAGGAGGAGGGATGTGGGTGGCAGAGAGCTACTGAGTTTGGGCTGAACTGTGGACCCGCAGGCAGAGGAGCTGGTACAGATGGAGAAGCTGGTATAGGCAGATAGCTGTGATGCTGCAGTGCAATTTGAGGTCAGGGAGCAGAGTATGGAGGAGCAGGTGGCAGGACCACTCAGACCCTGGGGTTAACTGTTGTTCCCTTGGAAGCTTCATTCCCTTTAACCTTCTGCTTCATTTTTTTGGAAACCTTTGAAGCTTTTCTCCCCTACGGTTCATCTGAAACAGAGATGCCTTTTTTTTAGTTCAGGGGAAGTGCTTGCACTCTGCTCCTGCTGGGAAAAGAAGTGGTGGGGCCCCGTGCCTGCCGGTCCCCGCTCATGCTGTGCCCTGATTAGCGACTTGTGCTGGAGTACATCAGCACAGGGCCAGGGCCCCTTGGGAGCCACAGAGAGAGGGAGGGAACCATGGAGATCTTCTCCCTCACTTTAGGGAGACTTGCTGCCTGGTTCACCAGTGCTGGCAGGGCATTGGGGCTGCAGTGCTTGCTGCCGGCTCTGCTGTGTGTGCCTGCCTGTGCCCCGCTGCCTTGCCTTGGTGTGACCTGCCTTTCACAGCTGGCTCTGCTGCCTGGGCTTCTTTAGCCTCTTTTGCTATAGTGGAAGCAGGAGCACAAGCGAGGCAGGCTTCTCCTTCCCTCTGCTTGCCTGCCCACATGGGCTGAGAAGCTAGTTTCTTCTCTCGGCTGATGCTTGTGATGCTGCCCAGGCATTTCTTCTGATAGTGTTTAGAAGGTGGGATTTGGATCAGACAGAGAGTGAACAGATTGGGAGTTAAGCTGAGCTCTGCCAAACTCATTTCAAGAAGGCCCTCAAGGTGCCATCAGCAATGTCCAGCCTGTCCTAGCCCTTTGGCGTTGGCTGAGGAACGTGCAGGGCTTGCCACTGCAGTAGTAAAACCTCATCTTAGGCTCCCAGTCAACCCCTTAAAGCACCGAAGGTCTGGAGGCAGTAAAAGCAACTGCCAGACTATTTCAGAGCTCGTAGTGTAAGCCCAGAGCTCAGATGGACACCAGGAAACCTGCATCCAGTTCCTGCAAAAGAGTTTCATCCCCAGGGAACAAAATAATAACCTGTAAAATCACTTTACTCCCATCCACTGGGACTGTTTCTACCATTAGTACTAAAAATGGTTCTATAGCAACTATAGGCCACCTCCTTCTCCTAACTCCCACTTCAGTAATGAAAATACTCCCTTCTCTGTATCTCTCCATCCTGAAGAGTTTTAATCAAATAAACCTGGCACACACACTCCGGAAAGGAGGATCTTCTCTGTCAGCCAAAATCTGTGCTTGTTCCATTTTCTTCTGATTTAATTTTCCAGAGATTAAGATCCTGCTCATCTCCACTTTTGGAACTTGGCTGCCTTCGTTTTGTTTGTTGGTTTTACTCACTGGCTTTTTGCTTTCTCTTGGTGGCTTTGTTTTGAAAATCCTAAAACCCCAAGGGTGCTGATTCCTGGGGACCCAGCCGGCTGTGAAATCGATAGGAGCTGTGCCTGCAGCTCCTGGCACTATCTCACCTGCGTTCACCCTCAGCTCCTGAGAAGTGTCTGGTCGTCTTCCTCCAAAAGGGCTTTGGCTTTGCCGGCACGCGTTGCTGCTGAAGAGTATTTCTTGTGTGAACGTGTTTTCTCATAGCAGGGGCTGTCTCCTGGCTGCCGTCTCCTGCTTGCTCTGCAGAAGGTCTGTCTTTACTGCCATCTTTGGTTTAGCAACTACGTGTAGCCTTAATGGCAGTAGTAGAAGTTTCACCCTATTGTGCTAAAGCTGGGGCAAATTACATGGATTTGGGAAGGTGGCTGAATTGCAGATTAGAGTGGTTGAGGCTGGCAGGGACATTGGGAGATCAACTGGTCCAACACCTCTGCTCAAGCAGGGTTGCCCAGAGTAGATCACGCAGAACCACATTCAGATGGCTTTTGAATGTCTCCAAGGAGGGGGACCCCACAACCTCTTTGGGCAACCTGTTGCAGTACTTGGTCACCTTCAGAGTGGGAGCAAAAAATATATTTCAGTGTTTCCTTATGGTTTGATGGAACCTTTTGTGTTTCACTTTGTGTCCATTGCTTCTTGCCCTGTCACTGGGCACCACTGAGAAAAGCCTGGCTCTGTCTTCTTTACACCCTCCCTTCAGGTATTTATAGATCCCACTCAGCTTTCTCTTCTCCAGGCTGAGCAGTCCCAGCTCTCTCAACCTTCCCTTGTATGCAAGATGGTCCAATCCCTTAACAATCTTTTCTGGACTCTCTCCAGTAGTTCCATATCTCTTTTGCACCAGGGATGCTAGAACTGGACCCAGCACTCCAGGGCTGGGCTCACCAGTGCTGAGCGGTGGGGAAGGATCCCCTCCCCGATCTGGTGACTCTTCCTAAGGCAGATCTGGGTACTGTTTGCTAAGAAAGCTACAAGACATATGGCTGACTCATGATCAAGTTGGTGTCCATCAAGGCCCCCAGGACCTTTCAGGCAAAGGGAAGGAGGAGGAGTAAGGGCCATATCTTTGAAATCTGGCATTTAACAGCTGGATTAAGTGCGTTTGTACCTCTCCCTGCTGAGCATGCAAGCACTTGCTTGCGCCGTGTTCCCATTGGCTTCGCAGACTGATGGTCTTCAGCTTCTCCAAAGCCTGGAGTTCCCCTTTGGTCTCCACGAGGTGTGTTTGATGCAGAGAAGACTGTGCATTTTGGGGAGAACACCTCTTCCATGGGAAGGCTCCTGTGCTTGTGCTGATAGAGCATTCCTAGAGCTGCCCCTTAGGCTGGCCCTGTGGCCCGTTGTTTGTGAGAAGTCTGGAACACCCAAATATTGCAAATGCTCTTTGCAGGCTCTGCAGATGTCTGGGGTCAGTGATGACAAATTATGTATATTCCTCCCCCTTCCCTCTATCCTTTCTTGTTTCCATTATCTGCCTTTTGTAGAGGCTGTAATTTATTGCATTTTGCAACCTTGTAATTTATGGCTTTTTTATAATTTTTTCCGAGCTTTCAGAAGTAACAGCTCCATGTACCCCAGTGCATTTCATTGTCACACTTGAGGCTTTCCCACCTCCCCCTGCTCTTCCACTCTTTTCTTGTAACTTGCCTGTTTACTTGCTAAATTATTATTGTGCACTCAATAAAAATTGCATTTAAAAAGTGATAACTGAAATGACATTTAACATGGAAAGCACTTAAACATAATTACACTATATGCATTACATCATTTTGTGACAGTTAATAAAAAAAATTATCTGAACAGGGTTTTGTTGTTGTTGGGGGCTGTAGGGAGTGAGTGCTGGTATTTCAGCACTTCTGGAAACATTTTTTTTTTTTTAATTTTCATTGAAGGGTTTTGTCCTGGGTTTTTTCTGTCTCCTCTTCCCTTACTGCTACCACAGGTCTCCTGTATCTGGTGCAGTGGTGTAGGGTGAAGAAGTCAGCCCTGTTTTTTTGAGGGGTTCAAGCTGGTATGACATGCTCAGGGTTTGATGTGGTTTATTCCCAGCTGGAAATTTTGATAGGGCTGGTTTGTTTAGATCAGTGGCTTGAGCGGACCTGCTGCAGAGCTGTGCCGTTGCTTGTGTCAGCCCCAGGGCTGTGGTAAGGGGGAAAAGGGGAGAGGTGACACCCCCACAGCAGTAGCATGTTGGCCTGGCAGTTCACTTGTGGAGATCAAGGTAGTGGTGATTGTCAACAGGGCTTCAGCTCCTGATTATGCCCTGCAGTGATTTCTTCTGGAGGAAGCTGCTGCTGGCTGTAGCTGAGAGCTAAACAGTTAATGTCCTTGCTTTATACTGTCCAATGACTTCTACAGAAATGGGGGAAGTGTGCCAACCCCTCGTGACCCCGTGGCTCATATCCTCACTTATATGAGCACTTGATTATTAGATTACCTGCAAATCACAGCTTCTTGACCATCTGCTGTGCAAAACTCCTCAGCTCAAGCCCAGCATCTGTCCAGCCCAGCCGTGCAGACTCTGCTGAACTCCTGAGCAGATCAGCTCAGCTTCCCAGCCCTGGTTTCTTCTGCCGTGCCTTGTCCTCTCCTTTTCCTACCTAAGTGCTGCACAACTTCTGTGTATGAAATGCATTCATGGCCGATCCTCATTCCCTGCTCTTCTTCCCTTCTCTGGAAAGCGAGATGAGCCTGGTCAGGCAGTCATACGGGCTGTAAATCAGGTCTCTATCTTGTGTGGGGAACTGCAACTGGAGATTCCGACTGGAGGTCCTGCATAACCAGGATGGTTTCCCCGGTAGGAGCTGTGGTCTTCTTCCTCTGGGAGCCCTGAGCTGCCTGGAAAAGGGATGGTGGACCTCCTTCTGCACCACGAGCGAGGTGAAGCGACGGGAAGAGGGACCTCTAGTAGCAGGTTGCGGGAAGATCTAAAAAAGTGTTTGAGATCTAACAAACAAATGATAGGAGCCACAGCACTTGACATTTCCAGGCTGCACATGAGGGGGTTTTGGAGCAAGTCGAGATAGAGAGCATGTATTTTCTGCAGTTCAGAGGAGTGGTCTTTAGGAAGCAGCATCTGTGGCAGGTTTTGGGTACTGATCTGTGAATTGGAAGGGTAGTGGGCTTGTGGGGAAGTGAGCGGTGGACAAAATGGAAACATGCCTTTATTTAGAAAAGAAGGGGGGAAAAAAAAAGAAACAGTGAGTACATTAGTGGCCATAACTCTACAGCTTGTCTGGAAATTGTGTGTTGCTTTTCTGTGGTGGTGTCACTTGCCCTTCAAGTTAATAAACTGTTAATCACTTTGCGGGTCATTTCATTCAAAATGTTCACTGAAGCATCCTGAGGTTAAGATAAAGGAGTTTTGTGAACTCAGGCATTTTTTCTCCTTTTTCTTCAAATGCACACATAACTAGAAACCATGCAGAGGCAGTAATAACTACTATAGCTGGGAAAGGAATCTCCTGGAGAGATTACTCTGTGCTTTTTCAAGGAGGAAAAGGCATTTCTGGTTGCTTGTGTCTTTTTTATTATATTTCTGAGTTGAGCATGAAAAAAAAAGAGGAAAAAAAATCTATCGATAAAATCCTCATCTGCTTGACAATCAGCCTCATCTGGGAACTACTTGGTGTTATCTTGGCTTAATTCATTAGGAAGAATAAAAAAGGCATTAAAAATGGACATGTCTATTGAGAGCACTTAATTCTTTCCAACAAGAGTCAATTATGTCCTATTGAGTAAGCCCCATGCAAAGCCACTTACTGGTGAAATTCCTCAGCCTGATAACAGGCCTGGAAAAATAAGGCAGAAGGAGGGCAGAACCCTGTGCTAGCAGGAGATGTGAGAAATACATGTTTCACCGTGGATTTGCCCATCGCCTGAGGTAGGAGGCTGGGTGGGAGGGCTGGTGACGTGAGGTCTGTGAGCTGCAGCTGGGTCTGTCGGAGGGAAAGGGGACAGCAATTCTCCCATGAACTCAGCAAGCGGCTAGAAGCCCACTTTAGCTTTCCTAATGACTTTTATGGCCAAGAGTGTGCATTTTCTTTTTTTCCCCCATTTCTCTTGCGCTTGTTTCATAACATCTCTTCAGTTTCTAAGGTAATGGGGCTGAATGCTTCTGCAGTGCATGGCAGAGGGTGCTTCTACACTGTGGGCAGTCTGCTTTCCAAAAGTAGACCGCACTGGGATTTTTGTTGTTTTGGTGTGGGGTTGTACTGGGACCCCTCTGAGATGACAGCATGTTCTCTGCCTGTTGGCTCAGGTGTTCAGGATGAGGCCACCAGCACAGAGTGGGGGCACCTAGCTGGGGTAGGGAGCTGTGCGTGGGTTTGATACTGAGAACTGCTGTCCACCCGTACAAGACCAATTGTTTTAGTCCATGGGATGTTGCTGAGTTTCTCTTTTCAGCAGGTATTAACTCCAGTAGCCCTGTCACCTGTGTTATTCAGTAGATCAGGTGCAGGTTCCTCTGGCTGTGTAAGCCATGGCACTGGGTGCACTGGAAACACAGCGTCGATCACTCCAGGCAGGGGATTTTTCTGATGACAACCAAAGTTTTGATAAGTTGCGTGAGGAGGCCTATAAATGGTATAGAAAGGAACAGCACTAAAAAGAGAACCAAAATGTGAAGCATGTTTCCTGCCACAATATTTGTGGTTAAAATTTGGCAATGCTTTAAGACACATATTGATTATCCAAACACACAGGTATATGTGGTCTATATAATCACTTAAGTTTTATTTATGACACAAAGCGAAGTCAGCACTGTTATTTATGAATATAATTGCAAACCTGCTTTTCTACTACATGATCAGCCAAACTCTGCTGCAAAGCCGCCTGCAGGGTTGCCCAGCCCTGGAGCGCAGGGTTGTGCCTCAGGACCGAGCAGGGTGCTGCTGCCGTGCTGTGGGGCTCGATCTGTGATCCACTGGGCTTGGGAGAATGAGCTGCGGGATGACACCCTGACATCGGGAACGTGAGGTAGAATCCTATGGCCCTAGGAGATGGTAGTATACTTTTTAGAACTTGCTCCCCGCTTTTAGGAGGAGAGTTATATGGTGGCATTAAAAAGCACCTGCTGCATTGCTATCAGATGTCTCACCATTTGAGTTTAAATGTCTCATCTGAAAGAATTCTCAACCAGGTTTCCTTTAAAGTGATTGAAGCTGCTTGGGTTTCAGCTGTTGCTGTTTAGAGTAATGCTAATTAACATTCTGGGCAAAGGAGCAGAAAGTGGGGAAGGGAAATGCTTATGATTTGTAAATGCCATTTTGCTCTTTCTGGCAGTGTCCCTCCAGGGAGAGGATTTCTTTCTTCTTGTTCTTGTTTTCCTCCCCTCCCTCCCACTGTCTTGGAGTAAAGCGGGTGGATGGGCATACGTTTTGCCTTAAGCGTACACATAACTTTTCACTGTGTCTACCTGTGTAATGGTGGGTGACTCTGCATGGATGTGAGGGCACCCGTGTGCGCGCAGAGCAGGGATGTGTTGCTTTGAGCGTACGTCATCCCGTCGCTGGTGTGTGTGAACCTTTACCAAAGGAGGCGGCATGTGACAGGCTTGTCTATGCTACAAGTTTCCCATTCCCTTGATGATAAGCTACAAGCAAATGGGGATGAAATCAGAAATTGGCAACATGCTGTCAAGAGGGATTAATTTCTATCCCTGATTGACTTTATGCTGGAACAGCAGGAGACTAATACTTCACTGTACACAGTGCCCGATGCAACGTTTTCTTACACCAAGTAGATCTGAATCCATTCCTGGTCCTGCTCTCCCCTGGTTGTGTTATCTTAGATCCAGGTGGCAGGGCCATTGCCCTGGATGCATAATGACAGGCTGCATACGCGTTTCCTAATGCTGATGGAAAGTACTGATAAAAATTGGGGCTTTGGGGGTCTGGCTTGAGCCGTACAAGGATTTTGTTTCTGCCTGTAGTAGTTTCAATGCATCGGTCAGTCCCTAGGGGATCCTGGTGGAATATTAATACTCTCGGTTCATGTGCTACATTTTCTCTAAGGGCTCCACAACGCTTCGCAGAAATTAACAATAAATACTTTCAAAGCAGGAGGTCGGTGAGACCATTTGCACATGATTGTGCAGGCAGGGCAGGGCAGCGCAGCGTGTGTGGCAAAGGGGGAACACAGACCAAGTCCCCTTGCTCAGCTGTAAGTGCCAGACAGCTGCTTCCTGCTGGTGCCTAAAGCTTAATTAAGATGGCACGCTGTCCTAGGGAGAGTGCAGGCCTGGAGCTGAGATAGTACTTTGTGTTGACACAAAGTGCCTGGACAGAGCTGTGTGGGGACCTGTTCTTAAAAAACAGGTGGGTCTGGAGCTCAGCGGTGTATTTGTGAGTGTGTGTTCATGTGCAGGGGGAAGGGGTTGGGGTGGCAGGGACTGGAGACTTCAAATACTGGGAAGGACTGGAGAGGGAGAGGACAAGGCAAGTGGGGATCCAAGTGTGTGTGTGCAGATTTGTGTGATGGTGGTTGAACAGATCCAAGCAAGTACTTCTGGGGGTGACCTCATTAATGTTTATAAATATATAAAGGGTGGGTGTCATGAGGATGGAGCCAGGCTCTTCTAGGTGACATCCAGTGGGAAAACAAGGGGTAATGGATTCAAACTGGAACACAAGAGGTTCCACTTAAATTTGAGAAGAAACTTCTCAGTGAGAGTAACAGACACTTGAACAGGCTGCCCAGGGAGGTTGTGGAGTCTCCTTCTCTGCAGACATTCAAACCCACCTGGACACCTTCCTGTGTAACCTCAGCTGGGTGTTCCTGCTCCGGCAGGGGGATTGGACTGGATGAGCTTTTGAGGTCCCTTTCAATACCTAACATTCTGTGATTCTGTGCTGGCTCCATCTGGCCTGGCTCTGGCTTTCACATTGTGGATGCTTCTCTGCACCTTGTTATTCCTGGGGTGCAGTGGGGACCTGGGAACAGAGTTCCTCCTCATCTGTGGTTCAGACCTCCTGCACTCTTAGCAGTGTACACAGGCAGAGTTTGTTGATCACTAGGAGTGATGCTAGGATTTCAGAACAACCTGCTGTCTCCTCTTGGGCCATATGGAGACCAGAAAGTCACAACCCGTATGAACAGGCTTTGCAGAAGCCCCATCAGAGAAAGAAACAGCCTTCCCTGTGTTCCCTGTCCCAGTCTTGTAACACATCTCCTGGTGACTCATGTTACTTGGGTGGGTCAGCTGGATCTAGCAAAAGGTGGATGTTTTCCTTTGCCTCGGTCCTTCCCTCATGCTGAGGGTCACCCTTCCTAGGGCTGAAGCTGGCTTGTTCTGGCTGATACTAGTGAGAGGGCAGGAGAGCCTGCAAGTCCCCACTGCACCTTTCAGGGCTGATGGAGGAAAATTTACCATCGTTAACTCCAGAAAATGCTGATCAAACAAGTATTGGCTGGTTTGGGAAGGAGGGTACCCAGCGAGGTTGGCAGGAGATGGTGCAGCAGGGAGCAACTTCTGCCTGCAGCTTGGCAAGTGAGAAACCTCTTGGGGCCTGTGATGGGTGGATCCATGGGACACTGACCTTCTGCTCCCCATGGAGGATGAGTCCATGTCTGGTCCTTCCCACCATAACAGTAGGCAGCCCTGTGCCTTGCTTATGTGTCACAGCCTCAGCCAAATGCACAGCTGACTGAGAAGAAGGCTGGTGCTGGGGGGAGGGTGATTTGCTGCTCTGCTAAGAGGTCCCTGCTGTATTTTCTTTCACATGAAGGACTTTTCAGCAGGCTGTCAGGGCTGGGACGTCAACACATGCATGCCGTGGGAGGCTGCGTGCTCGCAAATCCTGCGCGGAACAGCCTGGTGTGGAGGGCTGCTGCAGCAAGCTGGGTTTAGCATGTGCATCTGTCTGACAACTGAGGTTTTTCATTGGCATGATCACATATTTTAGAGGTTGTGAAGATGAGGAAGGTGGAGGAATAGAAAAGGGTGGGATGTAGGACAGATGGATGTCATGGAAGCCCTCCATTGCTGCAGTTTTGTCCTTGCACATCGCAGGATCTTTGCCTCCTGCTCCGTTCCAGGGCACATTGCAGCACTCGCTGCCCTGTGCTCGTCAGCAATCAAATCAGGACCGGGGATCTCAGAGTTCCTCAAATCTGCTCTTGCAGTTCCTGTCTGAGCACTCTTGTGCTGTCTGTTCTGCCCTTCCCTCAGAAATTGCATGCCTTACTACACTCAAGATTTGGGTGCTGGTTTTGCTGTGCTTTTCCCTCTACCTCACTCCTAATCTGTGTTTTCACTTCATCCAAAGTTTTGGTTTTGGGCATCTGATCAAAAGTGCCCAGCTGTGACCAACGCCTGGATATTTTGGGACTGTTTTGAATAGCACCCTGGTTAATGCTCTATCAACGGAATTTCCGAATTGTCACCTTACTTGTAGCTTAAACCCAACACACTTGGGTACGAAAAGCATTAACTTGTGCAGAAAGAACAAATGAATTTTCAGCCAACAAGAGTAGAAAGTAAAGTTGGGCAAATCTTCAGATATATAATGGGGCACAGCAGCACAGAGAAGCGTGTGTTCTTCATTAATTCTGGGTCTTTCTACCAAGAACATGGTTTTAAAATGTGGCAAGGAATTATCAGTTTAGGCATTGTAAAAGGTTTTCAAGTAGGATTTTGAAGTACTGGAGCATTTTGTCTTGTGAAACATCAAAATCTCCATCATTGGATGTCTTTAAGAATAGGTCAGTGGTGCATGTTAGGAATGAGAGAACAATTATGTTAGAAATGACACTACCTTCCACAGGGGGTATCTGAGCAGGCTGGGACCGCAGGACCTGATGAGATCCCTCCCAGCCCTGTTCTGTGTGATGTGTCAGAGGTTTCTGAATCTTTTAGCGGAGTCTCTCCCTTTGGGTGTTGGATCTCTGGAGGTTGCGTTCAGAAGAGGTATCCCGTGCGATCTGTGTGGGTGCATATCAGTCCTGCCCCTGTGCTGAAAACAAACCTGGGCTGGGTTTCCCAGCTGGAGGGTTTGATCCTGCTGCACAAGTCTTGTTGGTGAGGTTTTGGAGGTGGGACTGAGTTGAAAACCTCAGCTGACAGGGCTTTGCAGAGAGTCAGCTCTTTTTTCAAATCCAGGCATGTGGTATATTTTTGTTAAAGTCTCAGTTTCTGGACCCCACTGGCTCAGGGAGCAGGAGATACTGGCAGGAGAAGAGGTGAGTGTGGAAATTGCATGGAGGAAAGCTGTCTGCAGATCTGTTCTCCATATCCTCTGGGGACAAGGCAAAGCTTTATGAGCCTATGGCACAACAGAGAGGACTTTGTATTTAAATGTAAGTAACAGGCTGGCAAAGAAAACCCTGGAGGACATCAGCCAGGGAAGCCTTGGGTTTCCACCAGCAGTGGGAAAGAGCAGGATTTTGAACAGCACAGGTTAGGTGGATCCTGCATGATCCAGAGGGATGGGTTGGACTAGTGGGTCTCCTCCAGCCTTGCTTCCAAGGAGCCTGTGCATTTACAGAAATGCAAACAGTGCTTGAGATTAGGGAGAAAAGGTTGTAAACATGAATCCCTGAAGGTCAGAGAAAGCCCCAAAAACCTACATCAGAAGGTAAATCAAGAGAATTGCAAAGTTGCTATTTCTGAAAGTTCAATTTCTTTAAAATAGATCATTACTCTGTAGAAAACTGTAGGGGTAACCGCTGACAGTGCTGACTTTTGCTGGCCTAGATTTCAGTTGCTCTAGCTCTAATAAGAGATTTAGTTTAATTCCATGTCAGTGGAGTTATACCAAATTTGCATCACTGCAGCTGAGAGCTGAATTTGGCCAGTGGTAGCCATCAGTAAGAATAAATGGCAGTGCGAGGTAATTGTTACTCTTTTTCTTGTGTAGTTAGAAGGAAAGCCTGAAAAATATGTCTGGGAGCTTTAGTATTAGAGGCTGCACAGCCTTTTTCCACAGCCCTTCCTACAAAAAGCAGCAGCTTTTCTAGCACAGAAGATAGAGCTGTTTTGGGGAAGAGGCCTGGTTATTTAAAGTCAAGTCTCTGAGGATCTGAGAGTCTTGCATCAGTGCATGCAGAGTGAGGGAGGGAGCCGGGTGAGGTTGCAGGGATGGGGGAGCAGCCTTCGCCCCATGGCAGGACACCCATGCTGTCCGGCTCCGGCACAGGAGCCGAGTGAAACACTTTCCATCTTCTCTCGGAGCACTGGTGGTCCCAGCCTCATTCCCCTCGGTGCCAGGGAAACTGAGTCTGGTGAGATCCCACTTGGGGTTTGTATTGGCTTTTCTGATTTCAGTGTCCTAAACAGCCTTGGAAAAGAAGCAGCGCAATAAAGGAAAACAGAGTTCTAAACCATCCAGCAACTGTGAGACAGGCAGAGCTGCAGCCATGCAGAGACCGGGGAGATCCAAGAGGCAGAGAAGTTTCTTGCTTTATCTTTCCCTGACCTTCTTCATGTTCTGCTCCCATTCATCTCACTCAGGTGCTCTCTGAAGCCATCAGTCCCAGCACAAACCCTCCCTGCCTACCTGGGCGTCCTGCTCCATTCCTCCTCCAAACCTTCCTTTGGTGTCCCCATCCTCCCCACCCCTGTGCCTGTCCTGTGGGTTGGTGTGTGCTGCAGCAGCCTGTGCCTGTCTGCCTCTGAGACCACTTGAACCTCTTTCGGTTAAACTGATGAACCATTCCAAAATTGATTTTAATCCTTGCTTATAGGTAAATCAGTGGGAAATTGAGTTCTGTTGAACCGATATAAATCAAGCATGTATTTCTGGAAGAGCTTCACATGGAAGGATTTGCAGTGCTGTAACAATGCAGCTTTTTCATCTGATCTATCCCTTGCTTTGGTACAACATAATTTCATTCTCTTAGGCACAATGGGGTAAACCCAGGATGATCCATAGCGCGAAGGCACTGATTCTGATAGAAATAGTATAAAGATGAAGTATAGCAGACTTGTGTGTCTTTATCTGTGATGACATCCCTTCTAAGGTATTCTAGGTACAATTTAATGATGCTGATCTGAAGTACAGCTGTTCTCTACAGGCATGACTTAATCAAACTGGTTAAACTCTTCCGCATATATCATGAAGGAATGCAGTTGATTTACCTTTTAAAAATACTGTGTTTTCCTTACTAAAGCTGTTGTTATACTCTATATAACCAAGAGAGCAGCCAGAGTCAAGGATCAGGTTGTGGATTTTTTTTAGTTTCTGTTTTACTGTTCAAGTGTGTATTTTCAGAGAACGTGTGATCTCTGAATGCATTTGGGTATTTGTCTGAGCTGCTGTAGCTGTTTTCTCCCTCTTATCCATTAGCATAGCAGGCTTGGGAGGCTTGTGCCCTGACCCAGCAGTGTGACCCGTGCCATCCAGGCAGCTGTGGGTGTGCACAGGCAGTTCCCGCCCTGTTTGAGACCTTACATTTTCAGCTCTGCAGTGGTTTATTTTTTGTAGCACTTGGTCTTCTCTTTTCAGATGAAGTTTGAAGTTCTGTGGTATTGAATTACCTTGCAGAAGATTCACTCTCTGCAGACACCCAGGCAGGTCTGTCGCTTTGAGAGCTCCCTGTACAAGGGTTTGGGCTGCTGAAGGCTAAAAGCAGCTTTCCAGGCCGGGAGAGGTTTTCTATAATCCAGGCTAACCATGCATAGCCCTTTATCCTTGTCTACTTGCTAAATTATGCATAGCAGTCTCAGGTCTGCTTTGGGGCTGGCAGGCCTGAAGTCTCGGCTGCAGAGGCTCTCGATCCTGGGTTGAGCGAGCAGAATCACAGAATCGCAGTCCAGCTGGTTCCGGAGATGTGGGTATCGGTGCTGCACAGAGCAGGATGGGCAGCGCTGGAGCAACTGGCACCTCTCTATCCCTGGCAGAGCAGGCTGCCTTCCCTCTCATCCGCTGCGTCCTCCGTGGTCCTGCTGCCTTCTAGCAGACTGTTTAGTGAAGAAAGGAGACCTTAGTTTTATGGTTTGTTTGCTTCAATTATAGCTGAGCATCCCCAAGGAGCAGCTAAACTGCGAGTTTCCCTGTCCTGCTTCTGCAAGAGAGCTGTGAAGAGCTGCTGAGAGGGTGCTTGCATTTTATTAGGGAGGTGGGAGGAAGGAGCGCGGCAGGGAGATGGCACTGTGCGAGGAGAGGGAGATGGCGTTAGCAAATGTCAAGCTGTTTGCTCCTGCGTACTGGAGCACATCCGCAGGCTGTGGGAGCAGCGGCGCTTGCCGAGTACACGTGGAGGTTATGGCCAGGTCAGGTTCTGTGGGATCTGGCTGCCCACGCTGCTCCTGAAGGGCAGCATGATGGGTGCCCGGGCTGGGGGCTCTGGTCACGGAGCCACATCCTCAGGGCTGCTGGTGTCCCTGGTACCGGCTCTGGCAGCTGTCATAGGGTACGTTTGCAAAGCCCTTGCTGGACTGCGGCACCACTGCTCACCTGCTGCTGCTTCCCTTTGCCTTCCCCCCTCCGGGCTCCTCAACAGGGAAAACAGGATCTGGCACCTTCCTGGCTGATGGCTGCTTCACCAGAAGGCCATCCTTGTGCCCTCTGCCTGTCCCTGTCCCCCTGGTCCCTGCAGTGGGGTGTGATCTGCTCCACAGAACGTGGTACAGGCAGCACCAAGTGTCCTGGCGAGCTGTCAGCTAAACCGGTATCGCTCCTTCCACTGCCTGCTTGATTATCCCTGACGCCGCACCAAGGCTGACATCCTCCTAATGTAATATAGACACTGTGATGATTACCATCATTGCAAGAACTATAAGCACCAGACGATGAAATTTAACAACAGAAGGTGCAGCAGGGATGAAGGGCGAGACAGGAATCGTGCTGTCTCTGCTCTCTGCCTGTGGCCCTGAGCAGTCTCCATCTTCCAGCAGCATCCCTGGGGTTTTGCACTCCTTTTCCTCCTGGCTGCCCAGCCCCAGTGCTCCTTGCTCGGCCTGGACCATCTCACCGTGCTCTTGTCAGTCACCTATGTTACTGGGAAATTCTTCTCTAGACTCTCTCTTCGTTGGAGGGATCTGCTCTGTGTACCCAAAGCACAAGCGAGTCTGCTCGAGGGTTCCCCCTGTTTGTCTTCAGTGTTACCCTGGGCTGTGGGAGGATGGCACGATGCTGCTGTAGGTGACACAAGACTCAAAATGGGCCAGACTGGTGCTTGTCTGGTGGAGACCAACAGACACTGAAGCTCCAGAAGCACTAGATGAGTGTCTGAGCAAACAACACCTCTAAGGGCAGGTATCCTGCGGCAGCATTTGTTGTACCAACCAGTTCCCTTTGCAGAGACCGTATCAGGTCACTGTACAAAGCTGATCAGCATGGGCTTGGCTGCAGGAGCTCAAAGTATCTCCCTGAACAGAAACCTTCCCTGCCCCCCATAACAAGGCCAGGTGAGAAAAAACATTTATTTTCCTGGTGACATGGCACAGTCCCCTCTCGGGGGCACAAGGGGTTGGCTCAGGTGTGCAGGGCTGTCATGCCTGCGAAGGTGTGGTTTGGTCTTTGGCCTCATGCACCTGCAGCCACCCCTGCTTTGGGCTGTGATGCTCTGGGAGCAGGAAGGCAGCCTGCTCTGGTGCTGCACATAGTACTTTGCTCTTTTGCAAACATGCCAGGTTTGCACTGTGATTAAACACTGGTGTTTGGACTGCAGCTGTCCAAACCAGGTGTATTGGATTCACACAGGGAGTAAAAAAGAATAATAATTTCTGGAAGATGACTGTTACCCAGACCAGATGCCTTTGCAGCAGGAACCAGAGTGCAGCAGCCTTTCCCAGTGGGGCTTGGCCCCGAGCAAACCTCAGCTGGGGTCTGAGCTGTGGGTACAGCCTGTGTCCTGGCCCTGTGGGGCTGAGAGCTGCTGGGGTTATCTGCTGCCAGGTTAGGGTTCAGCTTTCCGGTGGTTGCTGTTGTTTTGAAGTGAGGTGGCAGGGGGAGTCTTGTCATGGAGATGGTGCTGCGCTGCTCCAGTAGCTTGCTTTTGGGAGAGGGCTTCTTGTGGGATATGAAAGGGAGCTGGGGGGAAAGGGAAGAGATCTGTTTTGCGTTGCACGTGTACATGTGTGCCACCCTAACCCTCCTGTCAGCGTCCCTCTCTTGCCCTGGGCTAGGAGGCTGGAGAGTGGCCCTGCTGCTGTGCACGGGAGGCTGATGTGCACAGTGAGGCTGGGGATGGTCAGACAACTTGGACTTTCTAGTGGTGCCCAAAGGCACACATGTTGATGGTGCTATACGGGGAGTTCCCCAGAGTTTAACAATTTGCCTTCATGTTTTGTTATCAGACAGTTTAACCCACGGGGAGGTGCTGGGTCCTCCTGTGGCAGGTTGTCGAGTGGTGGTTTCTGCGCTCATGGGAGCAGTTCCACACGCTTTTCTGTTCCTTTTTGGGCTGCCCAGTTTCCTGGTGTTGGGTGTGCTCACAGGGAACTGGGGAAGCAGCAAATGCTGTCCTGAACCCTGGCAGCTCCCTGGATTTACAGGCACAGAGGGAATTAATAGCAGAGAGGAGCATCATTTGTTGTGCATTAGGAGCAAGGCAAACAAATGAATTTAGAGAATGCGTGTTCTGAGGCAATACCAGATATGCCTCTTTGGTTGCTGCTATGAACCTGTGTTGCCAATTGATTGTGTTACCTGCTTTTGAGTAAGGCTACTTAGCACTTCGTCACTGTTTTAGATGATCTTCTCAGCTGTTTGTAATTACACTATGCATAGAAGTATTTGGGATTAAACTCTTCTGGCTTCTGCATCCAGCTTCACCTCTTCCCAGACTTTTTATTGAGGTTTGTAGTTCGTACTTTGGCGTCGATCCCCATTCCCTGCATACAACAGCTTCCTTCTCTGTTGCTGCCTGAGAGTTAACCCCTCTGCAGGTAATTCAGGGGCTCTGTGCAGCCCCTCTCCTGTCCAGTAGCATCAAGTTTTGCAACCCCATTGGGCAGGGCTAATGCAGGGGCATTGCTTCTTGTTCTAGCATGGCTGGAGCATTGCAGGATTGGGGTTTAGCTTTGTGTTCCTGCATTGCTTGCTCTGCCTCTTGGGGGGTAGGTGCAGACTGTGAGGGGATGGGATGTGTTCACAAAGGGATTGCAAAGTTAAACCCAGTCTACCAAGGGCATGCAGCCTGCATCCCCCTTCTCTCCAGAGAGCTGGTACAGTTGTGTGTGAGTGTACCTACGTGGAATCAGAAGCAGTGGTTTCTTGACTCTGGGGTCACTGCTGTTACAAATTTCAAACCCAGGTCTCAGAACACTGCATCACAGGAGAATTTCAATGGACAAAATGAAGGGCTTTTGCCATCACTGAAGAATGGTTGAGATGTCTTTGGCCAGAAAATCACCCCTTTGATTCAACCTAAGGAAAAATCCAATATGGGAAATGTCACCTTAGATAAGTAAAATCCTGCTAACCCAAAGCAAAATGCTACAATGGAGAGCACGAAGCTGTCTTAATTGCCTGGAGCACTACCATTCATTCCCCTGCCTGTCTGGTGTGTTCTTGTGCTCGTATGGTCACTGTTAATTCATACTGGATTGTTCTAATTAACGTCGATGAACTGTTCAGCCAAGAAGACTGCAGAGCTCTGCAGCTGTAGAGAGGGCTGGAGGAACATCTCCTGGGTTATTTTTCTGTCTTTTCCTCCCTTGTGGACAGGCACAATTTCTGCCTGTAACCAATAGGAGACAATTTTCTGTTTCATAATAGGAAAATACTAATGTCAGGACGCCCTCCTTACCCAAACGTTTCTCCTTGAAGATTGTTCCTCTTTGCCTTCCTAGTTGCCACTGCTCAGCTAGAGGTAGCACACACTCTCCAAACACATTATTTTGTTATGCTGTTACTTACCAAAGGGAAAAAGGTGTATGAGAGAATATTGCTTTGTGTTGAGCTTTCCTTGCTTTAACCCTTTCTGTGCTGACGTGGGGTATTTTTCTTTAGCACAAGATCTTTTGTTGTTGGCAATACATGCTTTTCTGTCTGAAGCTTGGGGGGTGATGGGGCTCTGAAGTGAAGAACACCTAGAAATCGTTTCTGCTGGAATCTGGGGATGCCTCTAAGATGTGTCCTTTTACTGAAACATCCTCTTTGGAGTCACTGTGCTCACATAACTATCATCTCTAATGAGAGAGGTGTTGCTGAATTGAAGTGTGGGTGGTTTGGGGACCAAAATTATTTGGGGGGAAGCCCTTGAAATCAGGTTGGCTGAAAACTTAGTACTTGGAGTTGCCCTTCCTTGAAAACCGGCAGGTCAGGAGTCAGTGAGAGCAGCTGTTTGCTTAGTCTCTGAGCGTACTCGTGTGGCTTCGACCTTGGAAACCACTTTGTTTAACAAGGACAGGGAAAGCTGTAGCGGCGGGTCTCTGCTCAGGTTCTTGAATTCATCACTAGCTACCTTTTCAGAAAGGGGAGCATCTCCTGCTCCAGCTTGTTAACATCTGGAGAAGAAGATGGGTAGAATAAGTTACTTCCCAACATATTAGGAGGGTCTCACGCTTGAGCTGTGTGATGTGGTGCTGTCCAGATCCTGGGCACCCACCTGTAAAAATTCTGATCTCCAGAGGGTGCCAAGTTACTATATCTTGCTTAGAGATGAGGTTTTATCCTACTTGATGTGATCCCCGCACTCCCGTTCCTGGTCCCCGGTGCTGCCCTTTCTGCAGCTGTGCTGCCGGGCTCCGCGCCAAGGAACCCTGCAGGCAGGGGGCTGGCAGCAGGCAGGGAGTTGGGCTTGTGTTTGCAAAACCCAGCACATGGCCTTGGGGACGGGGTGTGTGAGCGGTCAGTGGCTTCAGGTTGTGTCTGGGTGAGGGAGAGCCCAGGCAGGAGCGTGGCGGTGCCGCAGGTGCTGCTGGTTTGGCTCGGCAGAAGTGGGGGGGTGGGCAGCGTGGTGGGCAGCTCAGCTTTTGAGCACGAGGGGGGATGCTTATAGCCTGCAAGCGTGAAGGAAGGCAGCTATAAAGCCAATGGTGTGGGTAGCAGGTCTAATGCCTTTTTTTTTTCTGATTGCAAAGCTTTTCTTCCCTTTTTCCCCTCATTTCCAAAGCTTATATTGTCACCTAATCCACATTGCTAGAATTCTACTGTGTTAGAGGATCAGCTTTTCTGTGGGAAGACTGCTGCACTTCTCTCTCATATTGACTGTCTTTCTTTCTCTCGTTTTCCTTCTTAGATCTACAATGAGAACAGAAACCTGTTTGAAGTCAAGGAGAATGTGCCCAGGAAATTGGTGGAGAAGGTCGCAGGGGACATCGAGAGCCTCTTGGCCAAGAAAGTCCGTGCGTTAAAGGTAAGGTGGTGGGCCTATGTGCCGATCTTTTGTCTGATATATTCAGTTTCAAGAAGAGGGTTGATGCTGGTGTGGTGTTATGATCTCAGCTTCAAAGTAAATTCTATGTTTGTGTGTCCTTCTCTGGGAACTCTATACTGCGATTGGATGGATGCATATGGAGTATGTCTGAGGTGTGAGGCAAGGATGTATCATGTAAGGATCTACTATAGGTATCTTCTCGCTTTTTATCTCCTTCCACCATCATGTTAACACTTGGGGTGCTGCTACAAGAATATGAGTAACAGCAAAAGCCTGGCAGCAAATTCAACCCAGTCACTTAACTGGGGTGCAGTGAGCGGGAGCAAACGTGCTGCAGTGTCCTTGCAATAGCTCAGGGGAGCGTTTCGGACAAGTAGGGTTGTTTTCCTGTTTAGGAGAGGATGCACTGAGATATTTGTGCTGGTGCCTGGCACTTGAGTCCTATGATTGAATGTGTCTATGAATTGTCCTCGTGGGTGCCTGCATGCAGTTCTAATCTATTGTCCTATTTTATAGCACTCCTTTAAAAATGAACTCATCTTATCTGTAGTGGAACAAGGTAACCTGCTCATGGTGTCGGCTCCGTAAAGCCTGGTGGTGACTGTAACGCAGTGGCATGTGCTATTGGGACAGAGACAAGCAATTGCCCTCTTGGATACATGGATTGGGGCATGGGAGCCATGTGAGAGCTTCACTTTCAGGAGCTGTTGTGTCCTCTCAAATACCTGACAGTAGTGAGCAGCTCCAAGTTGTACAATGGACACCTGGCAGTACGGCCAGCTGGACATGACCTGCAGCTTGATGAACTGGAAGGGCTTCTGCGGAGCTATAGGCGAGAGGCAGGCTCGGAGCAGGTAACATAACTGTTGTGTCCACGTACGGACTGTAGCCAAAAAGACTGTTGGTCATTCTGCAACCTGATCGGCAGGAATGGGAGCACAGGAAAAAGTATTGTCGGGAGAGAAGGGGGTTGCAATAACTGAGGTGTAACTGAGGCATGAGAGTTTCCAAGTGACCTATCTCCATGACTGGGTAAGAAGTAGTAGCTCAGAGAAGGTATGCAGAAAGAATCGTTAAGACACACGTGGGCCAGGAGGTTCTCAAGACCTGATAGGATCTGAGTCAAGAGTGGTCAAAGGCTGGCCTGAGTGTCAGGATGGTATGGAGTTGTCCACAGTGACTGACAGAGATGGGAACTGTAGAGGTGTGAGTGAAGAAGATGTGTATTCAGTTCTTGACTTTGGGAAGTAAAGATTAGGCCTACTTGGGACTCAGACCAAGTGTTTTAACTTGAATGGAGGGAGCTGAAGTGGGACTAAATGGATGGGCATATTGTCACCACTGCACTTGGATTTGTGAAAGTGAAGAACAGGGAGATCAGTTCTTTTCTGCCCATGATCTTGCATCCTGTGTTAGTATAGTTTGTGTGTGTGCTTGAGCATATATATAAATAAATATCAACTATTAAATGTTACAAAGTTGTGCACCACCTATAGATGCTGCAGAAAGACATGGGTGACAGAAGTCGGTTGTGAACTTGATACGCACCTGGCCAACGTGTGGCTTCTGTGGGACAGGCAGGGTAATAACACTGAGTTACACAGCGAGACTGTGCTGAGTGGTTTCCACTCTGCCATTTGAGTTTCAGCTGCTCAGTCACTGTGGTTTTTAATATCCTTTGCTCTGACTCACACAGACTTGCAGAGAATTTGTGCACCTTCTGGTGCTAGGTCAAGGGTAAGACTGCTGCCTGTGGTACAAATAACCTTTTTGTCTTGCAATTCGACTTCCTTTTTTGGGTTTTTGGGCAGGACCGGTCTGTGTGTTGTTAAGGGCTTGTTTGTTGCTGGACTTGACGCAGAGGGGAGATTCTGGCAGCACTGGTTAGATTATGAGCACTTGTTGCTGTTTTATTGTAGTGGAAACCTGAATTAGTCCCTTCAAGAGGACTCCTTCAGAGGCAGTCGCTGGATGGAGCAATCTCTTACATCCAGCTTGCCTATAGATTCTTGGCATCTTGGACTGGAGGTACTGACAAGAAAATTTGGAAATAGGGAAGTTGATGGGAGGAGGAGAAATAGGATCTTCTGGATTTCTTCTACCTTGTGGTAAACTCCTATGAAGCATGGGACTCCCACAGCTGCTTCCACTCTCCAGCCTGTGTTTTCTTCTGTTTCAACTCTCCCCTTAGTTGAATCATCTCTCCTGGAGTCATTTCCTCCCCTTCTCTCATGATTCACAAGAATGGTGATGACTTCTTGAAATATATTTTTTGGCATCTGAGTCACATGGGACTCCAGGTATCAGCAAGGGCAGGTGAGGAGGGAGAAATGGATCCTCTCCTTGAAGTATAATATGAATTGCTGCGTCACTCATGTACTCACCCTACTGAAAATATGCCTCCCTGTCTCCTCTGCTGCAGGAGAGAGGAGAAATACCGCCTGTGCTTTGGTCAGGCTTTGTAGGAAGGTGCTGGCTGGCCTTTGGGCACACACAATGGACACGCACTTCAAGAGTGCTGTTCTGATTAGGTGGTGATTCAGTCCAGCCATCAAAGAGCCAGTTTTCCTCTATTTCTAAGTGGAAATATTAATGTATCTTTATTAAACTGTGTGCAGAGCACTTATCTATAATATATAGTTTCTTACCTTGTGTATTGCATGTCGAAGAAGCAGAAATTAAGCATGAGGAAACCAAAAGCAGCTGTCTGGCACTGACAGCCATGGTGTGGGCTGTGGCATGGGTCTAGCACTAGCAGGACACTCTGGTTTTCCATGTGCTTTTCGGAGGAGAGCCAGAGCTAGGGATGTGTAGCAAAGAGGATAATTGCTTCCTAAAATAGCAATCATCTACAAGGGGCTGGTTATTTGGATGCTTTCCCTCCCTTTTTGTTCCAGACCATCATATCTCATGACAGTCTCATCATGGGACAAAAAAATACCTAGGAAGGATTTTTACAATCCCCAACTGTTCCAGCTGGCACTAGAGAAAAGCATCTACAGCTGGGTGCTGGGGGACTTTACCCCATGTCCCACACAGCAGCCTCTATGTGACATGGAATTTTATCACCGCTAACTGCTGTTCTCCCCAGAATCCTCCAATGTCTGTTCTCCATGATGATTTTGTTGCTTCAAGCCTGCCCTCACAGTCTCCTTTGGGCTCTGTAGTTCCCAAGCTTTACAGAAAGGGAGATAGAAGAGATGGTGTTCAATACTAAAAGTACAGCTACTCTTGATTGAAATGGAGGTAAAAGATATTGCTAAGGTGGAGTAACTCCTGAAGATTACACTAAATTTGTCCAGTGTATTGCATGGTGGGGAATTCTCAGGGATCTCACTCCAGGTGAGGTGTAAGGAAACAGTAGGTATGTTCCCAACCAGGTAGAAGTTTAAGGTGCTGCTCTTGTTGTGAAATTGCCCTGGTTAGGGCTAAGACAGACATCTTCCTTCACATGTGGAAAGGAGTGAAGCGGCAGGTTGCCAAATGACTACAGATCCCCGCTGTGTTTTCCTTGTGCTGGGAGTCACAGCTGACTGGCTTGTGGATCGACAGCAGAGACTAGAATTCAACAAGTTGGTTGTTTGCCAAATAGATTCTTTGCCACTTCTCTTTTTTAACTTGAATTTCCTATATCATCATTGATCTTTCGGTGTGTTCAGACCCCTGCTTGCCATTGTATATGCCCAGACACATGCAGGTTAGGACTTCTTGGGGAGCTTGTTTAGGAGACCAGCCATTGGAGTTTGCTGGTGCTGCATTACTGAGTGAGCCAGGGCAAAGCCATCACCTGGAGGAGAGCATGGGGCAGCAGCCAACTCTGGATTTCCAAACCTGATGGGTGTTTTTCTTTCTTCTTCTTTTTCTTCTCTCAGCAAAGTCTGTCTGGGATTCCTCAGCTTGCCCATGGTGGTAAGACCTTTCCTTCCTCTAAAGCCTCCGTAGCTTTATTTGGTAAGACTGGTGAAGATGAGCCAGTTCTCTGTAGAAAGGAAAGGAAGCAGCAAAGATAAAAGGCACTGGAAGGAGCCTCCCTTGACATCACATCCAGCCCCGTGCTTTCTCCATGAACACAAGGGCAACTCTTCTTCCTTTCCCTGTGCTGTTTGCTGTTCCCACATCATGCTCTGCCTGCAGACCGAGGCTGCTCCTCTCTGCTGCTCCTGGCCACCGAGGAGACCTTGGCAGCCCAGCCCCGCTTCCTCACCTCTGCTGGCAACGTCAAGCAGTGTGGATTGAAGCGAGAGGGGGCTGCTAAGGTGATGAAAAACTTCAGAAGGTGTCTGTGCAAGCAGCTGAGGGGTTGCTGCGTCATTTCTGCTGCGCAAGCCCAATGCCTCAGGAAATTCTTCTGTTGCTGCAAAAGCATCTCTGCAGTGAAAAAGTGGTGGGAAACAAGAGGAGGTCATTGCTTGTGGGGCAGGATCTAGGAAGATACTTCCCCCTCCCCCTCAGGTCTATGGACACCCCAGATCTGTTTCTTTTATAAGATGAAGTGAAGTGCATGAGTGATGCCTCTGAGTCTATTATTTCACAAAGCTTTGCAGACTGGGGGAGAAGGGAGTTGTGATTTGATGGAGGAGGAAGCTAAGAGATGGAAAATTTAGATCCTAGGGTACGTTTTAGGCTTGTTTCTGCTTTTTATACAGTTCTTGTGAAGGCTGCTTTTGGATGCTGATGGCTTCATCCTTCACATATTTAACCACAGACAATTTGCTTTGCCTCCTGCGAGCAGCACATCCCACAGTTTGCTGAGTGGGTTATGCCCTGAAGTGAGCTATTTATGCACTGTGACCAGTCTAAAGACTTGCTATCTGTGCTGGTGGTCCTCCACATCTCTAAAAAGAAGCCTTCTGATCCATAAAACATGGTACAAATGTCTGCGGGCTCTGGCATTGCCCCCATGGGATGCTGGTGGCATGGCTGGGCAGGTATTTTTTCCAAAGAGTTGGTTTAGTTTTGCATATTGTACATCATGGGCAAAATCCTTTGGTTTAAGGTGAAGTTTGTTATAATTTATAAATGCATGTATTAAATATATTTGTGTCTATTTTATATGCATGCATATATATATGGCAGATCGGGTACACCTTGCGTGACTCTGGTGATGAGAGAGCTCACAGCACTTACCAGTAATAGAGAAAAGTTTGTGGAGTTTGTTTATTCTGTTCTTGTGGAATTTAACCGTATGTTTTTGTTGCTATGTGCTTAGCTCCAGTGTGGTGTGAGCATTTGGGGGAAAGGAGGGCTTCAGTAGGAGAGTTCAAGCTCCTGTTCCTTCAGCTAAGGTGTAGGAACTTGCAATAAATTTCACTGAAGACTTCCTGGTTTTCCTGTAACAAAAGTAGGAAAACCTAGGCTTGGCATTCAACTTTTTCTTTTGGCAGAAAAATGAATACAAATGACAAGACTGGGGATCTTCTGTGTTTTGAAAGCACACTGCAGGGATGTCTGGAGGGTGTCCTGTGGCTGCAAAGCCTGGGTGAACATTGCTCTAGGATTTTGTGGCATTCACGTTTTCCTTTGCCTTGGATCCTAAGGTGACTGGAAGAGCTGGGCTTTGGTGCACAGTTAAGATGTTTGATCTGGAGATGAGTAAGACTTGGGCTTTTGTACTGCCTTAAGGAAATTTCTCAGTTTTGTCTCTAATTTCCACCCCCCACCCTCAGTTTTGGGTTTTTCCACTTACTGGTGTTTTTTTCCTTGCACATTCCTTCTGACGACAGTGCAGTTAGTACTTAGGTGTGCTTTAGGATCCTCTGATGGGAAGGCGAGGTGGGAGTTTGTGTTACCAAAGTATTTACCAAGCAGCCTTCTGGGGGCAAGAGCTGGTCAGTGGGGGGATCGCAGGAGGTAGAAGCTCAGGCCAGTTGTGCATTACTGCACAGTGCAGTAATGTTCAACTGGGACTGGTTCTAAGCTCCATTTGCGTCTGGCACAAGCATGTATCAAGAGTGCAGAGGGGATTTAATTGGACAGGTTTATCCCTTTAATAATTCTGATAGCCCTGAGACTTCCCTTGCAGGTATGTGGTAAACGAAGTCTTTATCAGCTCTTCTGCTCCCCGATAGGGACAATAAAGGGTTTCACTTGTCTAAAGAGCTGCAAAAATTAACATGTAGCAAAGCATCTCAGCTCAGTTCAGAGCATCTTCCTGCTCCCTTCTCTTGGTGATGGAGGCACTGACCTCTGTGGTGGTGTGGGCTGGTAGGAGATGGGCAGTGCGGGCACAGCAGCTTTCACTTCCCTCCGTCACTGTTGGAGTGTTGACGTCCTCTGGTCTTGGTGGCACATGTTCCTCAGTGTGGGCAGTGAAGGGGGTCAGTATCCAGCAGGAGCAACCTTGGGGTTGTACTGGATTTCTCCTCCATTGCTGGCAGTGCAAGGTCCTCTTGCCATCTCACCACCATGCTGAGCTGTCTGAAGCAAGTTCTTCCAGGCCAAGTCGTTAATGTGTTTAAGTAGAGAGGTCCCAGGACAGTGATAGAGCCCTGGATTTTACCTGGTGGGTGACTTCTGAGCATGCTAGAAGGCCACCAGTGGCCACACCCTGGCCTTCCGGGTCCCAGACCAGTGTCCAAGCTAAAGGACATGTTACTTGTCTTGCCTAGGCAGCAAAATGGGGGAGGAAAGAGGTGAAAAAACATAGTTCAGGTGAGCTCAGATGCAGCCTGTGTTTTGGTGGGATGTGGGCTTCATTGCCCTGTCCCAGCCACACAGCCATGGACAGGAGCTCTTGTATTCTTGAAGGAAGGACCACAACCAACATCAGCCTTGCACATTCTGAAGTACAAAACATTTAAAGGTATGATCTCCGTGCTTTGTTAATTCATAGTGACAAATTCATCTCTTTTCCTGCTTCTTTGCTAATTGCTGGTTAGTGGCTTTTGGTTTTAATTCTATTTTTAATTTGCTCCTAATCAAATCCTGGCTGACTTGTCCCTGTTTATTTATTTGTTTGTTTGTTTGTTTGCATTTATGTGTATGAGTGTGTCTTCTCCTGCCTCGTGATTGTTCTTGTGTTGGACCTGCTCCAGTAATCCAATTTGAATCCAATCTCCCAGGTCTGGAATTCTAATTTACAGATTGCAGAGGGGAGCTGAACAATGCCCACACACCACGATGGGGCTTTATTGTCTAATCTAATCAGGGACAATCAGATGTTTGTAACAAGTCTATCAACACTGTATTGGGGCAGTTTGTGAGCAACATAACCAGCTTTCTTAATAGTGCTAACGCGATTTAGGGCTTCCTGCACTTTCATGCAGATTATGTTGAACGTTTCCCTTTCTTCTCCCGTGGACGCTTGGCAGCAGCCCAGCCCGATGAGCTTTACAACTTGGTAAGCTGCTTGGTGCACCCTGCACTGTGGGGGCTCGCGAGGGCTGCTGCTGATCCCCCCCAGCACTGCTGGAGGGCTCCTGGGACAATCTCCTTGGGGGCATCCATGCAAAGTATGGACTCAGCATCGTAAATGCATCTGGATTCAGGGATGGGGAAGCAAAAAGCGATAGCACCAACCTGTTAAAATACTTGGTAAATTTCCATGGCAGATCTCTAGCCCCATAGGCATGCTGTTAGCCTGCAGGTGCTGGGGGGTTGCCTGACTCTTGGTAAAGAACAAATGAAGAAACCTTTGTCCTCTCTTGCCCTTGACAAACTAATGTGGGTGTTTCTGGGTAGTCGCTGTAAGAAGTCTGGGCAGTTGCTGTTCAGAGAAGAGACCTCTCTGGGGTTTTTTGGGATGCCCTCTAAGGGCCTGGAGCAAAAGAGGAGGCACAACCAGTTCTGCAAACAAGCTGATGTCTCTTAATGCAACTCTCCAACCCAGAGCGGAGTTTCTTTACTTTTGCTGCGCAAATAAATAGTTTCCTGACTTTCCCCTTCCCAAAAACTGAAGTGTCTCTCTAGTCCCCTACCCTCACAGCTAGCTGTCAGCCAGGGGGTGAACTTACACTGCTTCTCATGCTCCGAGTCTGTACCACTTAGCTCTGCGCCCAATGCCTTTGCCCAGGGATTTATTTTAGTCTTACGGATTCTTCCCTGCCCCAAAGCATCTTCCCTCTGGCAGGCGCTGTGTGCGGCACTCGTCCCCGAGGCAGGTGCCTCGGTGTGAGGAACTCAGAGACGTCTGAGACCAGGTGAAGAGAAGCATGAAATAGTCCTTAAAGCGTGCTTTACTTCCCTTCCTAAAACTGTGTTGTGTATTTGATAGCAGTTTGCCTGTTGTTTTTCAGTTTTTCCTGGTTTCTCCAGCGCAGGTAGCAGAGGTGGAGGTCTCTGAAGCCATTAGTGCTGGCAAGGGATTTGCAGCAGTTTTAGTTCTTGGCTGTCTCAGATCTGTCAGCTTGGTCCGCACCTCCTTGAGCTCCTGAGGCCTGTTAGGCTGCTTCATTCTGTGCACTAGGGGGGATGCATTTGGGGTTGGTTGAAAAGGTAAAAGATGATGGGTAAGACTTACTGGTCTGGCTGTGTAGACAGATACATACATAAAAATGGTGAGTGATGCAATAAAGGGGCCTCCGAGAGAACTGGTACTTCGGAAGAGAATTGCCATTTAATTCTTTACAAAACAACCTTTAAACGTGGTTGGGAAGAAATGTTTGCAATGATAGCAAAATAAAAGAAACCATGTCACTGCAAAAGGGATTTATTTGAATTTTCTTGGTTAGTTTTGGTGTGAGAAAATGCATTTCCATGGCGGTTCAGTAGCTAGAGTTGCTTCTGCACCCTGTCCTATGGCTTCATAATCTGTGTATGGTGGCAGAGGGTGAGGATCTTTATTTTCCTGGGGTTGCCTGCAGTTTTGCAGGGAGTATGTACCCCTGTGCTTATGGGTCTGGTCAGTTCCTGCGCTCCCTGCTGCTGTATATCCTTGAAGAGCCTTCTGAAGCCCAAGATCTTGGGCAGAAAAGACTCCCACCTATTTATTTTCTTGTTTTGTGCTTTTCCCCCTGAATGTTTGAAATGCAACATCTGGGATGGAAGGCTCTTAATATTAAATACGGATAATGGACCTGGGAAGAAAAACGGAATAATTTTGAATTCAATTCAGGTAGAATGAGGATTATTTTTTTTTTCTTTTTAAGGGTTTCATCCCCTAGTTGAACTATAATTAAATTATTTGTATAGCTTTGTTTATGGACAAGTAGCAAAGTTAAAGATTCTAATGACTGAGGGGGCAGAGGTTTGGTCCTGCAGGTTAATGGACTTGCATGAAGCTCTTTTGTCTCAAAAAGCTCTCTTCAAATCCCACCTTCCTTTCCTAAAGAAAGTGGATTTGGCAAGTCTAATTTCTGCAGCCCACAAAACACAAATCAGCCTTGGCACGGTTCACCTTGGTGAGTCTCTGCAGGATAGTCCTATGCCCTGAATAGCTGGGGTGGCTGGTGGTGAGGTGACCATGGTGTAATGAGCGTTCAGCTTGGCTCTGGTGCTGGGCTCTTCCACCGAAGCTGCACACCAGCCTGCTCGCCGTCTCCTAGTGCCGTATCTAGCAGGGACCATGCTTTCTGTTCCACACAGCTTTGCTTTGTATCCACTGCAGCTTTAATGGCACGAGCCTGAAACCCATCAGCATCCAGCCCTACCCCACAGTAAGGAGCTATTATAGATTCCCAGAGCAGCTGATGTCCATTAAATGTTTGAGTGACACTACAACAATGTGTAAAATATCTGTGATAAGGATGTAGCAAATCTTAATAAAAAATAAAAAGGCGACAAGAATGTAAATTGCACATACTATTGTGATAAAGAGCCAGAGATAACATTAAAGAGATTGTATCAATTTAATGCGAGTTTAGTGCCAAAGCTTGGGATCTGCTCTGTAAAGAGGAGTTGTTGGGAGCCTGTCATATTCCAGCAGACAGTGCTCAAATCATCCTGGTCCTCTGGACTGGCTGTCCCTGCAGCCACTGTGCTGCATGGAAACCGTCTGCTTGCAGGGGATTAATGAAAACCTTTCCTGCCTCTATAATAAAAATAACATTCCTTGGAAAAAAATAAAGTGCCCTTCTGCCTGCTGGCCTTTGGGTCCCTCAAAATGCAATTAAAAAGCAGCTTAATGCAGCCTTGTGATGAGAAATCTGTCAGCGTCCACAGGCAATCTGAAGTGAAAGCAAGATGAAACAGATGCAAGCAAAATACTTAACCGTGTGCCTGCCCGCCTGCCTGGCGGCGCGTGTGGAGCAGCCGGCTGAGCTGGGACGTGCGGGGCTGGAACTGCGTTGGCTGCGGGAGCTGGGCTGCAGCAGCGCCTGCGAGGGGTGGGAGCCCAGCCTGGGCTTTGCGTGTCCCTGCCTGAGCCCCCCCATCTTCTGGGCTGGTGTTTCTGCTTCATATCCTCGCTTTCTGCCCCTCCTGTACTATTGCAGATTTGCCCTGGCCCTGAAAATGACCGAGGAGTGTGGTGGTGAAGGCTGTTCGGAGGAAGTGCCCTTACAGGGTGGGTGAAAATGGCAGCTCCCAGTGCTGGGCTCCCGCTGGTGCCGGCAGCACTGTCTGTGCCCAAGTGCTGTATTTACGCTGCAAAATGTGCTGTCGTCTTTGGCCATCCTGGGTTTGCCGTGTGTCTGCCACTACTGGTAGGAGGCATGAGTTGAAATCCCACCTCAGCTTGACACAGAGAGCTGCTGTAGCAACAACAGCTTTACTGGAGTGGTGCTGGGAGCCGTGGTGCATGGTGCACGCCAGTAGATGGCACAGCTTTTATATCTGCTAATTATGGAGGGAGAGAACGCTGGTTTGCGCCGTCCCTGTTGCTAATCTTAGATGTGCTTCGCTCTTCACTCGCGCAAATGAAGGAGTCTTTGCTGGTGTGCCTCTAATTGAGGAAGTTGGATGAGATTACAGGAGATGTGGAACTTTGCAACATTTGGGAGCAGTGGGAAAACATGATGGGGAGGAAGAGGCAAGCGACCGTGTTCTTGGTTGCGTGCAGAACCAGATAAGCGAACTTCAAGGTGGTGGTAGTTTGGCTTCCCAAACATGTTCCAGCAAGTGATGAATTCCCTTAGAACAGATATATTCGACTGCTCCAGCTTTATGCGTAGGGAAACTGAGGCCTGGGGAGATCACACTTTGTCTTTGATAGCCCTGAGAACAAGAGCTGTGCTTCCTAATTATGTTCTGGGACTTTCAGCTACAAGGTGTCCTTCATGCATGATTACTACAATAACATCTCCCTGAAGCTCAAATCTCCTTTGCTCTGCTCTGTTTGGGTTTGGCTCTATTGTTCCCTGGCCTGATCAGGCTTTTGACGTGAAATTTTTTAGCAGAAAATATAGAATGCCCTTTTCTTAAGGGAGTACCAGTTGAATGGATCCTTACATCTTCTCCCTGTGTGATGTTGCCTTGCTGTTCTGTACCTCCCCTAAACCAAAGCAGTGCTCTGGCCCATTCAGACTGGGCATGTGGACCTTGCTAAGTAGTGGCCACTGGAGTTGGGAGAGTTGCTCAATGGCAGCAAGACAACCGTGAAACACAGAGGGAGGCTGCTCGTCCCTCTGCACCCCTGTCCTGGGAGATGTGCAGACATCCCAACATTAGAAGCAATCTTTCTTCCTACCTTCTGGCTGCTCAGAAACTTCTTTTCACGACTGAAATTGATTTTTGCAAGTGGATGGAAAGGACATATCCCAAATCTTGAGGGTCTGGAGTGCATGTGGAATATAAACCAGAGTGTACGTATGTGCTGCTGTAAATAGAGTTGTCACTCTAAAAGAAATGGGGTTTCTAGTGCTTGTCAGATCATTTTAAAACCATTTTTATTACTAGATTACATTATAAGATAAAGTTTATTGTAGCAGAAAAGAGGGAAGGTGTAGGATTTTACTTCAGATTTGGAAATGCACTTAAATTATGAAGAGTCTTTGAGCCTTAGCTGAGGGCATACATTCTGCTTCAGGGTTTTCCTCCAGGACATCTCCTGCCCAGCTGAGCTAAAGGGTGATTTCCCGATTTCAGGGCAAACTGTCCCCTAGCGTGTCACCTTTTATAACCAAGCAATGACGTGCCGTGCAGACATTGACAGAGAATTTTCAGCTCACGAGTCTGTGTCCTGCTTCTGAGGCAGAGACGCTTCCAGGGCATCTGTCCCAGCTGGGAGGTCCTGGGGAACACCCCATTCTCAGAATGTGTCTTTAAAACAAAAGCCCTAAGGATTTCTTGTCAAAGCTGAGGATCAATCCTGGTACATGTTGACTTTCTTCTTTCCTTTCCTCTCCCCCGTGAGAATTGCTCCTAAAACATTTTGCTCTAGTTATGCTCTTACTTTTAGTGCTAAGTCTGCAAGCAAAAGAAAACACTGGGTATGTGCCAAGTATTTTCTTAGCTCTTCCTTGCAGATACCAGTAGCATCCCTTCTTCTAAGTCAATGCCTTCCATCTTTTCCTCCAAGGTTTACCTAGTGATATCTATCTACCTTTGATAGGTATCAGTGAAAAAGTTGTTCTTTGTTGCCTCAGCTGTTCGTTTGATGCTGCATGCCAGAGAAAACAGCAGTCTCCTTCTCCCACTGCACCTTGACTTCAGAGTTCTGTTGTTTTGCATCTACCTGCTCCTAGTTCAGACAACTACAGAGCACATCACAGACCAGATGCTGGAGGAAGCAGTTGCTTTGCGAGCACCATCTGAACGCTGCAGCCGCTTGCACTGTGCAGAGCGAGAGTGGTGCTGGGATGCAAAGAGAAGAGTGACCTGTGACTGGGGAGGGATGTTTGGATGCAGCAAACCTCCTGCTTCCAGACCAGCTTGTGGGTTTAGTCAGAACTTGGTTTTTTTGAATGTTGCACAAATATTTGAAAGTTACTCAGTGTCTGGAGTGGTGAGAAGATTTTAACTCTTAGCTTTACATGAAGCTATGTTTACCATAACCTCTGGCCTCTGAAGAACCAGGTTTATTTTGCATATAGACTAATGCTGATAGTCCTCACTGCCTTGATATTAGTGACTTTCCGTCTCCCTTATCCCTCTAATCAAACCCAGAACCTCTGCAAGGTCCCATTCTGAGCAGCTGCTTCATTCCCTCTGTGCCAAGCATCCCTAAAACCTGAGCTGTAATAGCATCCCTGCTAATTATATCACTGCAGATTTATTTCATGGTAATATTATTGCTGGCCTCAGGCATCACCACCATCATTGGAAAACATCGAATGATCACAGCTCCTTAGCTGCCTCCATTAAACCTGAGAGAAGCGTCTGGGCCTCTTTATAAGTTTGCCTTTTGATGAGAGCCAAGGATTGATGAGCTGGTGGATGCGAGGTTTGCAGAACGTGCCCTGGAGGGATGCTTGCCTCGTCATGGCAGCCGTGAGGTGCAGATGGCAGGATCGCTAGCTGAATGCACACGCAGCCTGGGAAGCGGGGAGCAAGGCAAGAGCGTCACCTTTATCTCTTCAGGGCAGACCTTGTCCTCTCCCTGGCAGCCGCATCCAGGGCAGCTCACGCTGTGTGCGGGACGGCTCCGTGCTCCGGACCAGCGGTGCTGGTGGGAGCTGCGCCCGGGGAATGGGGTGGTTTTGAGTAAGCAAGTTGTCTTGTGATGCTTTTTGCTGAAAGTTTTGGAGGTAGGGGAGAAGAAAAGGCAAGAATATCAGTGCTGTTTTTCAGGAAAAAAATGGGAAAAAATAGTTTAGGAGTTTTCTCTGTTTTCTTTGCTAGAAGTAAAATACTGCAGCTGATGTGCTGGGTGCCAAGGCGTTGTGCTGGATCTGTAGCATGCAGTGCTGTATCCCCAGGGCTGTTCTGTTCCTGGGACCCAGGCGCGTAGCTGCCTGGTGCTACGGGCTGTGTCCCTGCGGAGCACAGCGGTGGGATGACGGTAGGTCTGCAGGGGGAAGCAGTTGGTGCTGAATGCCTGATATGCACACTCTGGTTTTTGGAGGATATACTAAAATATCTCAGAATGTGTCCCAGTACCACGCAGATTTATTGCGAGAGTTTTTGTCCACGCCTGAAACCTGGTTTGACTTGCAGGCATGGGGTGACCGTCACCCCCAGCCAGTGCCTTGGTCTTTCCCCATGGATGCCTGTGGTCCCCATACAGGCCACCTAAGAGAACAGCAGAAGGTTATCACAGATCTGAGTTTTAGCTGATGTGGAGAATGCAAGGAGGTAACTTATCAAGGTCCCTTTCAAGATCTATAAGAGTAGAGCAGTTGTTATTGATTTTAATGTGTCTGTCTGTAAAGTCCTTTTTGGTTATGGTGTGCAGTGCTCCAGCACAGGGAAGAGTGGGCCAAAACTTGACTGAAATGGGGTCAATAAATTGCATGCAGACAAAAGGCACTTACATTCAGACTGCATCAAGTCTCCTGGTAATTTCAGCAAAACAGTCAGAGCAGAAATATGCTGATAATTATTTAAATTAGACTCTGAGCATTGAATTTTTTTCTTCAAGTAACAGCACTTCAGCACTTGTCCAGATGAGTGCTAATTTACCCAAATGGAAAGGTTTATTAAACATGCCAGCCAGTGCTTTAGTAATATTTAGGACAGCAATTTTGCTTTATTATATCTCTTAACAAAGAGGACACAGGCTTCTTGATCCAGCACCAGAGCAGTTGGGGGATGTTGGGCAAGGTCCACATCAGCTCTGCCTGGTCTTCAATTAAGCTGCATCTTTTTTGCTTCAATTTTGCCTTTTTGCCAAGTGCAAACCTGGGACCTTACTTGAAAAAAAACTTCACTGACTTGATCAGATTCAGGGATTCTCAAATTCTGGATGTCTGGCTTTGGAAACATTGAAAGATTAAATTTGGTTTGCTCCAGAGAAACGGACCATGAGCGACACGCTGAGGAAGATGAGGTCCAGCTCCTCCTGCTGCCCCTTGCTCACTCTGGGACACATCTGACAACTGTGTTATTTTGTGGAGAAATTCAGGTGCACTGAGACAATCCCAGACCATCATTTGCCTTCCCTCACTGATCTGTCACATGCGGTTCCTGGTCTCCGCTGTCACCACGTGTGTTGTCATACAGGTGTGCATACAAACTGGTAGATACAGATGAACCTGAGCTGGAAGCTACCCAGTGCATTTAGCGCTGTTTTGCTACCAGGGCTTTGTCTTGAGATTAATCCTATTGTGGTACACTGGCTCTGCCGTTACCTTTAGCACTCTGGTTTATATATTTGAGAAGATGCTTCACAAAGCCCAATGGATTGAGGTTCTGCTAAGACATCCAGGAGAAGGCTTCTGCTGCTGTTTGTCTGTGGGTGCAGATGTGTGGTTCTGGGGCTTCTCCCAGGACTCAGGTGGGTAATTAGGATTACTTGCATGGATTAGAGATAATATAGAAGTGTCTTAGTCTGAGAATCTCCTCGCAAAGGGGAGGGTTGTATGGTGCAAGTGCTCCTTGGAGATCCATCCAGGAGAAAATGACTTTTAGGTTTTGAAATTTCTCTGCATCCTCCAGAACAAAGACTACTGCCTCCTGTGTGTGTGTGTGCTCACCAAGGGCATGAGGACAGGAATACCATATAGCGTAGCAAAATCTGTGTTCTGTTGTTTGTATCTTTAAGACTTTGTCCAGGGCAGAGAGGCAGGGACAGGGTTTTCAGAAGGACTCTGCTTTGCTGCCATTAATGTTTTTATAGGGGTTGAATGAGCAGTATTGTTTGCATATGTCACATTCATTGATAACGGTATTTCTCCATCCTCTGATTTTTGGTGGGAACTGTCATTTTTGCTGTTATATAGTAGATGTCTTTTTCTTTACTGGAAGTTTTTCCTTCTTGTTCCTCTCATAAGTATCTTCTTTCTCTCTGTCTCTTTCTTTTATCTTTTTTCTCCCTAAGACCGCTATGTTAAGTTATTGTACTATAAATCTTGGGAGTGTCTGAAGCTCTGGCTGTTTGCAGAAGATTTGGCAAGGGAGAACCTATTAGAGATCTAGGTTGTAAATTCTTTCAGAGCACAGATGTGGGGTGCAGCCAACAGTGATGGGAAGATTTTGGATTAATTCCAGGCGCTTGATCTGTTTTTGGTACCGTCAGGTGAGCAAGTGGTGTCAGAGCATTGAGTGGAAAGGCTGTGGCTGCTCTCATGTGCAAGTGAAGGTGTTGAATGTCCCAGAGGAGAAACAGAAGTGGATCTTCTCTTGAGTTGATGCAGACGCTCTCTGACCTCTACAGAGAGCTGGAGTCACCTCAGGTTGAATACTGTTGTGTCCTGTTCTGCTGGAAATGCGGAGATGCTCAGAGGAAACATGCCTTGTCTGCTCCCCAACGTGGGTGGGCAGGAGGGCAGGTCTTCTAGGGACTGTTGTTGATTCCTGTCCTCCCTGTGCAGAGCACTGTGCTGTCACAGCCCATGAGGGGGTGGGCAGCGTGTGCCTGGGGGAGGGACCTTGCTACTTGCAGGAACAACAGTGCTGCCTTACCCAAATGTTTGGTGAGACCAGAGCCCTGCTCTGCTGCTTGTCTGCCAGCTGCCACATCCCACCAGGCAGCTCTTCTCTTCTGGTAAAGCCCACTTTCACCAAGGTTTGCGAAATACAGCTGCTGCGAGGTGTTTCAGGGCAGCAACCAAGATAGAACCCAGCCACGGCTATCGATTTCCCGTTATGCTGCTATTCACAGTCCTGGCAGTTGCTGGTAGGGATATGAAATTTTTTGAATGGGGAATACAGGTAGAAGTAATTTGAAAGTAATCTCTTGCTCTGCATTATTTACAATATGTGGAGTTTAGGGTTTGCGTTCCCATAGAAGTGTGCTCTACTGGAGCTCCAGTGTGCCATGGACCAGCAGCCAGTCTTGTCCATCCACAGTAACTGGGATGTGAGGAAGCAGCTTAGAGGAATCCTCCCAGCTTATCCATCTTTAAAAAGTGTGGAGAGACAGTCTAGGATTCAATTTTACTGTTCTAGCACCTTTCTCACCACCCTGATTGGAAGTGCTTAACCTTCTCTTCATTAATCAGTTTGAATTTTATCTACAATTCATCCTCGATGAAGACAAATTAGGTAGAGTCTGCGGCTTCAGTCTTCGGGCTGAAAATGATGGCAGAGCGTGCAGGGTGTCGCAGGTTCGTGTGCTGCAGCTTGGATCAGAATGATGCTGTATTTCTGGTGGCTCTGTACTGGCAAGGCTGGAGGAGTCAACCATATCTTGTGTGCTCGGTTCCCAACAGGTGCTACAGGCAGGACTGGCACATGATGTTGTACCAGTGAATGCCAGGTGACATGTAGTTGGCGTGCCACAACCCAGAACATCAACACAAGTCAGTCACCAAGGCATTGAGGTTGGCAGGGACCTATGGAGATCATCCAGTTGAACCGCTGCTCAAAGCAGGGTCACCTGGAGCAGGCTGCCCAGGAAATAGGCTGCTCTTAGGGAGGTTGCCGCCTTTGTCCTCATTTTACCAACAAGGAGAGAAAGCCCTGGGTAGTGACTTGGCTGAGATACCTGGAAGGTGAGTGTGGGTCAGTGGGGTGATGTTCCTGGCATACTGGTGAGAAGGTAAGAAGGCCTTGAGGCTGCCTGCAAGGTTCGTGCTTTTGTACTTGTTGATCATTTCATGAGCTCATGGCTGCAATGGCACTGTCTTTCCATTTAGACATTTTTTTCAGGAATCAAATCTGTAAGACTTGAAGAACTTTAAGATCAGTACGCAAATGAGTTGGAGAGGTTTGTCTTCTCTGACGAGCTCCTTTACTGTTGGATGTTTTGGTATGGGAATGAGTGGAAAACAAGGAGTAAAGGGAATAAAAGGCAGTGAACTGTTTGTAGAGCCCTCGGCCCTCTGCTTAGCAGAGAAGGTCACCTTTCTACTGAGATCCTCTGTAACAAGGACTGTTGGGAAGTTTTTTTCCACTAGTGATCTGCTAAAGTTCAGCAGATGGGGCTGCTTACATGGTCCTGATGAGTGCATGGCCTCTGGGTCCATCCTGCCTTGTCCATAGACCAATCTTACAGCTCCTGCCACAAGGTTTCCTGGAAAAATTAGGTAAATAGCTGGGCACTCTGTTAGAGTCCAGCCAAGACACCATTTCCTGGCTGGGTGTGGAATGAGCATCCTACTGGGGTAGCTCTGTCCCAGCCAGCCAGAGAGCATCTTAAATGTCTTGACGAATCTTTCATGGCATGATTTCAGCCATACCATTTCCTGGGAAGATGTAATGACTGCAAGGTGCTCACTTTTGAGCTCTTCCATCTCTCCAAAACCTGCAGGCCTTCTGGATGAGACTCCCTCCTGATGGCTGTGGCCGACGAGGCGGGGAGCTGGGACTGATTGGCTCCAGTATTGCAGAAAGCTGCTGGCTAATTTACCTAATCCCTAGCACTGAGTTAAAACGCAGAAGTGCCGGCTCTCATCACTCTGCAGCTGTAATTTGCATTGGGAGGGAAGGGGGGGAGCGTGCCTGCGAGAGATGTACAGGTCGCCACTCCTGCTCTCGGTGCAAAAGAAATGATAATCTCACATTCTACTTTATTTTCTCCTGTTTGTTTATTTCTTCCCTCTCTCCCTGGTGAGGGCAGATAGCTTAAGAATTAACCTTCAGAGGCATCAGTGACTCCCTAGCAAGAAAACACCAAAATTTGCAAGCTCCTAATAAAATGGATTTCAGCAGTAGTGACAACACCTGGAGAACCTTGTCTCTGTTAGGACATAGACATTTTGTAAAGTAAGCGTCCTGAGTCCACGATTTGTCATCTCCTCTGTGGATCTGGAAGGTTTTCATAGCCCAAATCCAACTCCCTCTTGCAAAGCACCTCGCAGTGCTTCTTGTGGGGGTTTGGGAGCTGGTGTGTGAATCTGTTCTTCACATGGGGTTGCTTGGTTGATCCATGGCAGGTTAAAGGCTTCTCCTGCAACTCACGAAAAAGAGGAACACAGTGAAAACCAGAACAAACCAGATTTTGCTGCACTGCTTGAAACAGCTTGTGAACTGGAAGTTTGTCCCTGCAATCATTTACTGTTGCTTTCTGCTGTGACTGGGACAAGAGCGACTTGGTGTCATGGAGCAGGTCCACAGGCGAAACCTTCTGGCAGTCTGGACCTGAACCGCCTTTGCGCTGATGCTGCTCCAGTCTAGCTGCTTAGCGAATATTTTGGTGCTTGTGGGTTGCCTCATTAGGAGGAGGAACTAATGATGGAACAGGTGATGTACTCCTTGCTTCTGAGATCACACACCAAGACTGATTTTGCTGACACGACATCTTTGCTCACGGCTGAGTGAAATTCTTGCTGGAATGGTGCTCAGGAAGCTGTTGTTAAAATCCTGGGCAATATAGCAGGGTTCTGGTCTAACCCCCCTGCACGAAGCAGGGATGGTTAGATGTGTTGGTCAGGGTCTTGTCTGTTGGGTTTTGAAGATCTCCAAGGGTGAAGCTCATACGCTCTGGGTCCCTGTTCCACTATTGACCCACCTTATGTGATTTTTTTTAATAATTTGTCATGTTGCGTCCGCTGCTTTTTATCCTGTCCCTGTGCACCTCTGAAAAGAGTTTGGTTTCAGCATACTCTAGAGACACATTGAACTGCTCACACCCTGCTATATTGCTCTTCCAGCACCTGCAGGAGTGGTTAAAGCCCTTGTGAGTACCAAAGCCTGTCTGTTCTTCTGCGTAGAGACTTCCCCTTGGGTGATCTCTTGCTCGTGCCTCTTTCTTCCTTTGTTCTTTGGCTCCTTTACCCCATTAAACCCACGGTTTTGAATTAACAGCCAGTGTAACCCTCTGCCCACATCCTTCAATTTTTGGCGTGCCCTGCCTACAGAGCCTGTGTTTTAGGTGATGCCCTATCTTATTTCAGTGTTCCTGCTCCAAAGAGATTGCTTCTTATCCTCCTTTGATTCAGGAAAAATAATGTTGTGCAAATAGCTTCAAGCCCAGCCTTTTGGCCCTGGGTTGCAACAGGGAACTGGATGTCAGCATGGACTTGGGCTGAGCAAGCAGAGGACACTCCTGCCTGGTGCTAGTGCTATGGGGAGACCCTCCTGCCTGCTCCGGTGCTCACTTGTCACCCAGGGAGGTGGTTTAGCTCTGCTGGAGCACTCCTGTTGCCTGGTGTTGGGGGATTGAACACAGGAATGGCTTGCCCAGATGTGTAGTGGAAACTCCATCCTTGTGGGTACTTAGAATTCAACAAGACATAGTCCAATGCTAGTACTTGATGGCCCCATCTTAATGGGGACAAGGACTTGGACATGTGATGGTCTTTTTGTCTGAGAGAACTAAAGTGGGTTTTCATACTCTGAACTGAGGAACGAGGGTTGGTGGTGGTGTGGGAGTGGTAGAAGACAGGCTGTGAGCGGTATGTAGGACACCCACTCCTGATTTCCAGCCAAGCTGGGTTGGAGGAAGGAGTCTTACAGATGACTTTGTTGCAGTCATCAGGAGAACAGCACGTTTCCGACTTGCTTGAGAGGCCTTGTGCAGATTTAATGTGCCAGAGCTGAAATAATACATGATTTGTTAAGCTGCCTTTTTTCACAGTTGTAGGAAATAACCCAGCCGTTCAGCTAGAGCGGCAAGAGAGCGCCGATCAGCATTGGCAGGGTGGGCGAAGCTGACTGCTGCCAAGACGCTGTTTCTGAGGAGGCTGATGGAAACAAGGGAGTCGGAGTGGTGAGACTGCACCGTGCTGGACCGCACTGGGCAGAGCAGCCACAGCAGGGAAACTCAACAGGAGCACAAGGACTGCTGGGCTGGTGGCAGTAATGTGTAGGATAGTGTGTTAGAGAAGTGAAAGAATCAATCTGGCCTTTCTGATGGGCCATCTGATGGACTCAGAGTATTTTCCCCAGTGGGCTGTGGCAGGGTGTCTGCTCTTTAGGCATGGAGGTTTATTTAAGATTTCCTTTACTGCTTTGCTAAATCCAGAGCTTTTGCTGTAGTGAAGAAGGGCACTTAAAAAAAAGTTGTAAAATTGAATTGTGCAGAATGTGGAGTATACCAGGAGCAGCCACACCTGATCCATGGTAAAGAGGAATTTTTCGGTTCCCTGACAGGCTTCCTCTGCATGTTCATTCTGCAGCTGAAGTGAGCTTTTTTTTTTTGCTGTAATTTCTTGTTGAAGTCTCCTAATTGGGTTGTTACATTCACTTCTCCGTCACTGTAAGCATTAAAGTGCAACAAGTCCCATTAGATAGCCCTTTTCCACCTACACTACCTACTTAAGCAAATTTCAAATTAAGGTTTTGGGTTTTTTTCTACAACTTCAGCCTTTCTGATGTGCCAAGTAACTTGTGTGTTAGAAACACTGGTCTCACAGGCGGGGGGTTCCCGACCTCCCTCCCTTCTGGTCAAGGCATGGAGAAAGGGACAGCTCCTCGCAGGAATGCATTTGTTGCATCCCACTCTGATTTGGTCCTTTGAACATGTTTTGTGTGGCGGTTTTGTTGCTATAACGGGAGGATGAATGATTCATTGCTGTCTCACAGTGGAGAGGGGTCAGCGGGTCACCTACAGACATATCTTATAATCATCTGGAACTTAGTCTGCTGAGGTATTGCTAACCATCTGTAACACATACTGCTCATTTCCATGCCATGCTCATAACCCCTGCTAATTATTTATAAAGGGTTAATTAATAGGATTCTGCTCTAAACAGTGAACTAGTGTTCTTTGTTTCTGGTCCTTCAGCTAAAATAACAGCACTCTTACTGAAAACAAGAGTAGTTTATTCTTGAGAACAGGGGTTTTCAGGTGCTGTATCAAAGCTCCACAAAAAAACCCAAATGTGGCGTCTACCTCTTTCCTCTGATCACTGATTTTGTAATTTTATAAAAGAAAGCAATCAAGTTTGTCTCATTAGATTGGTGCTCATTGTTCAATTCCATTATCTTTTTAGGCTTTTCTCTTAATGTTTGTTCCACTGTTTTAGTAAGGCTTGAAATTAGACTAATTCCCCAGATCACTCTTCTTTGAGTTTTAAAATGTAGATGAAACAGATTAAGATTTTTGAGTTCTGAAAATCAAGGAGACAATAAAGTAGAACCATTAATGTGCTGGAAGAGACCATTTGCCTGGTCCTGTTAGCCCTGCTCCAAAAGCAAGAGTGGGGGGCACCTGGTATAAGTAAAAGGCAACAGGACAAGGGGTGGTGGTTTAAAGCTACAAGAGGGGAGATTCAGGCTGGACATGAAGAAGAAATTTTTTGAATTGACAGTGGTGAGAGCCTCGTCCAGGTTGGCCAGAGAGGGGTGGATGCCCCATCCCTGGAGACATCCCAGGCCAGGCTGGACGGGGCTCTGAGCAACCTGAGCTGGGTGAAGATGTCCCTGCTCATGGCAGGGGTTGGACTAGAGGAGCTTTGAAGGTCCTTTCCAATCCAAACTATTCAATGATTTTACAATTCTACTACGAGTTAAAGGAAATGCTTTTTAATATAGCTTGTAGCTAACTGATAGAGTTTGTTGCTCAAAGATATCAGCAAAAAAATCTAGCAAGATGCAAAAAAAAAGAGAGGGGAAGCTTGTTATAAATAAGAAAGTAGCTCCAATTCTGCAGTTGGTGTGATAAACCTCACTTGTGTAGTGTTGCAGTTGTAACAGTGGGTTTTCTTGAGTGATGGAGGCTTTCAGTATCAGTGTGAACATCTGTAAATTGAGCTGAGGAGACAACAAATAGAATCATAGAATAATTTTGGTTGCAAGAGACCCTCAAGATCATCGAGTCAATCTGCTAACCCAACACTGACACTAAACCATGTCCCTAAGAACCTCATCTGCACATCTTTTAAACCCCTCCAGGGATGGTGACTCCACCACTGCCCTGGGCAGCCTGTTCCAATGTCTGAAAACCCTTTCTGGGAAGAATTTTTCCTAATGTTCAATCTAAACCTCCCCTGGTGCAACTTGAGGCCATTTTCTCTTGTCCTGTTGCTTGCTACTTGGGAGAAGAGACCAACACCCTCCATGCTACAAACCGTACATTTATGCAGTCCTAAAATTACGTTTGACCCTTTGAAGGCAACTGCGAGGCCGATGTGGCCCCGAGTGAAAATGAGTTTGACACCCCTGCTCTAGAGGACCTCCCAAGAAGGTATCTGCTACTTCACTAAACTCTAAACTGCTTTGTAGCTATGAAGTAAGATTGGTAGGGAGAAGTTTTTATTACATCTGCCTTAGTGGCTGAGCCCTGTAGCTGCTCTGCCTTTTCAACTCTATCAGCTGTTTGGATATAAAATATACATTTGTTAATCACTAATGGGAAGATGAACAGGAGAGATGAGAATAAACCTGTTGCTCTAATGGGGATTTTAGGCATAAGAGATGTGCTTGTACATCTTCAGTGTCGCTTCTCTCCCTACACTTCATTATTTCTTTATAAGCCTTCTCCTCTACAAATGAAACAGTTTCTTAAACAGGCAGTAGTTTTTCATGCATTTTACACGTTCTGTTTATCAAAAGATCTTGACCCCTACGTTTCCATCTTTTAGGATAAAAGTAGTAACTTGTGCCAATTTGGTAGTCCGTGTGTGGAAATCATTGTGTCTAGGAAATGCATATTCTCTTTGATTGCCTGCATTTAAGCCTGATTATGTTCAAATCACCCAAACATCTCGAAGTGCTATGTGAAGTATAATAATCTGTCATCAGGGGCAGGCAGAGAGAAGGGGAAATGAGCCTTTAGGTTTGGGTAGAACCCAAAGAGTTTTCACACATCAGCTTTTCAACCACCACCCTGTTGGGAACATTGTACAACCAAGAGCCTGGGTCCTACTTCGCAAGCACCAAATCTTGGAAGTCTCTGAAAGGTGTGAGGCTTTAATGCAAGAATATGTTTTGCATTTTAGTAAATTCACCTCAAAAGTTGCTAGTTTTGCACAATTCCCTTGTGTGATGCCAGATTCCACCAGTCTTCACTGATATGAACAATGTGACGTTCCAGTTGGGTGCGATGGAGATGGATACAGGTCTTTTGCTGGCATCCAAAGAAGATGAAGTAATCTGCTAGGCTGACATCTGAGTTGCTGCTGGGCGGTGTGTTCCAGAGAACCAGCACTTGGCCTTTGCCAGACAGATTTCTTGATCCATTTCTCTCTAATAAAAGCATGTGGGATGCTCTAATCATGGTCAGGTGGGGTAAAAGCCCTCCTGCTGCCTTGCTCTGTCTCAGCTGCAATATACGTGCTTCTCAGCATCCTTCCACAGAGATTTTTTCTATAGTGCTCTTCACCTGGGAGGCAAGTTCTGCACACCTGAAATTATTGCCTTGGCTTCTAGCCCAGCAGTCCATGGCCACAAAATCCAAATGGCAATTAAATAACTTATTTACTCTCTTGGTTGTGACAGGGGCAGTACCTGGTGCCCATCAGGAGGGGACATAAGGGCACCACATTATCTCCCTCTCCTGCAATCCTGCTGTGGCACAGGGATGCCCTGGGGGACTGCTGCATCCAGACTGGCCTTGAATGTCTCCAGGGATGGGGCATCTACCTGGGCATTGTCTCTGGGCAGACTGAGCCAGGCTTTCAACCACTCTGAGCATAAAAAAATTCTTCCTCATGTCTAGCCTAAATCTCCCCTCTTGTTGTTTAAAAACATTACCGCTTGTCCTATCTACCGTAGTACTGAGACTGTTGAATGCAGAGTCCCATCGTGATCTGGGATCCCTCAGTGTGCAGGTGCCGTGGGAGAAGGAAAGGCTGGAGTGGGAGCCGTAGCTCTGAGTCCCTGTCTTCCCTCTGCCTTTGGGTGGCTGCTGGCGATTTAAATTGTCAACTGAATGTATTCATCCATTTAACTCAAAAATAGGTTTGAAGAGAGGAGGAGGGTGAGGGCAAAAGCCCTTCCCTGGAGTGCGATGTTTGTCTTGCGGAATTCTGGCTTTATCATTTCCCAGTTAAGGCCCAATCATGTTTTCAGTGGATGGGAGTCCCAGTCCTGCTTTTGATCAGGCTGGAAGGTCTGTGGGTTGGGAGCTCTGTCCTGCACACATGTGTGTCTGGCTGCACAGACGCTGCCTGGCACAGCAGGTTTCTGGCCTGGGGAGCTCTGGGTCCCATCACAGCACAGAACCAGCGCAGCACTGCTGCAGCGGGCAAGCACAATGAACGCTGCTTGCTGGTCTCCAGGCCGCTGTGCCCAGAGGTCTCCTTGTCCTCTAAGCAAGCATGATTGTTTGCAGTTCTAGGGCTGTGATCTCAATCTCTTAAGTAAATTACCAAGGAAAGTGGTTGGTGCTGTTTTTTTCTTCCTGTGCTCTAGTGGTTCTGTTTAGGGCTATTGTGCCGGATTTTCTTCCTTTTATCCTTTTCTTTTGAGTATGTCTGCCTTTTTCCTTTCCCTTTGTATTGAGATTAGTCCTTTCTTTTGTAGAAATTAAAATGCCACATCCCCACCAATCTGAGACTGAAGCAAAACTGAGACTAGAGAATAGTTTGTCTAATTGAGATTTGAAAAATATCCCTCAATAATGCTTTCAGCGATTATGCATGGGAATATTTTGATTACACATGTTATGACAAGCCCACATTCTGCCATTGCAGGACTAGAGGACAAATGAGAGCAGTATTTCCACCAAGAGGTGTCTATCCTGAAGAGCAGGTGGCTTGAGATGAAAGCCGTGTTGCATGCACATGTACATCACTGCTTGGTGTGGAGATGGATACCATGATGTAAGACACTGTCGGGCTTTCTTATCCACACTGGACTTTATTTTTCTTTGTGCTTCTGTAGCCTTTAGCACTGGTGAGCTCTAGCCCTTTGGGGATTTCCTGAGCACCAGGGAAACACCCCCAGTGCCTTTGCACCTTTTGAGCTGGGGGTGTCCTGGAAGATAGGCTGAAGATTTTCAACGTGAGTCTACAAAAGACAAGTGAGAAAAGCCAGCCTTGTATTATTAAGCTTAAGTTCCCTGCCTGGAACACAGAGCTCAGCTGGAAAACTGGTAGAAGTCTGTAAGTCAAACAAACAAAAAAAAAAGGCTGGAAAATGCTGCTGCAGTGTGAGTGTCCAGCATGGGCAGGCAGAAGGAGAGAACTGTCAGCAGGAATATTCTGGGAGTATTCATGGAGTTAAACATGCTTTGTAATGTCAAAATACAGACGGGTGTGGAAAGGCTAAGCAGCTAACAGCTATCTCAGTAGTCCTAAATCTGCAGTTGAGCTATAAAGGAGCGAAGGCTGATGTCCGTCGGCAGCTTGGCTGGGCAGTGCCTGGCCGCCGCGCACGGCTGGGCTGCGCAGTTAGCGGCGGCAGCTGGCTCGGGGAGCCAGGACGCGCTTGCTGACAGACAGTTAATGGTGAGGCAGCTCTGCTATTTGGGCAGGGTTCAGATGGGTACCAACCCATGGAAAGAGCTAAATTTGGAGAGACAAAAAAGCGTCTGCTTTCTTGATGCCATCAAGTGCTCTGCAAAGGACAGACAGCAATGGCAACTGGTGAGAAGTGAGTCTGCTTAGGTTTGAGGGCAAGATGCAGCTGAGCCGTGGCATCCTGGCGTTGTGATGGATGCAGGAGGAGACAGGGAGCCGCCTTGCTGCCCACGCATCAGCCGTGTCCCTTTTCTGCTCCCTGCAATGGGAGAGCCATCAGCTGACAGCTCATAGGCTTTGACAGCTCCCTTGGCTGCTTGTTATTTTTTTTTCCTGAACATTTCAGTGTGGGTGCCACTCTGGACATCAGGGAGTTAATTTGTGTGTGAATGCAGAAGAATAACTAAGAATCTGCCAGAGGCAGCCCCTGGCAGAACCGAGACCAGAGCCTCAATGCCTGGAGTGAAGACCTGGAGTCCTCAGAGTCAGCTGCCGGCTGGACGACTGGACCAGGGTGACGGGCTTGTGTCTCATGTCCGAAACCAGCCTCGCTGGAGCCTGCAGCTTAATCTGGCATTTGTCAGTGCTGCATTTCTGCTTCTAAAACCAGTGCCTGTGCATGCCTGCCTGCCTCTGCACTCCTGGCAAGGCTCTGCTGCACCCAAGTACCTTGCTGCAAAAGAGGAGGCTGAGGGCTGAGCAGTGTTGGAACTGTTTCCCATATCGTCTTTAAAAATAAATGTACTTGCATGTATGGGTTGCATTCCCTTAAGGAAGGAAGTGTCCTTAATAAGTGTCTTTTTTCCTACATCTAACCGTCCCAGCACTGTGTGCCTCCAGGGTCCCCAGCCTCAGCCCTTAGTTCCTCTCTCCAATGACAGCCTTCCTTGCTGGAAAGCAGAGATGGAGCTGTGAATGCCACGGCAGGGAGCACTAGTGCCCGTGCTGCCTGCTGGGTGCGAGGCTACAGACCCCTCTCTCCCCAGAGCCAGGTCTGGCCCTCCTCCAGTCTCCCCAGCGTTGTGCAGGAGGCAGCATGGCTAACGTGCTCAGCTGGGCAGCTGAGAATGAGTGAATCCATGATTTTTGCCTCCTTTTTTTTTGGCTAAAATGTCAAATTTATATTGAATATATTTGCGTTCCACACGGTAAAAAACAAATGTAACTGCTTGAGTGCATGTAAGGGGCATTGCTACTAACGAGGGCACTCAGAAGAGCACTCACTTATGTCTGTAGGCAGGCAATTACTCTCAAGTATTGTTCTTTTTCGAGCAAGCCTTTGCAGGGAGAACGGAGGCGGGTGCTGCAAGGAGAGGGACGGCGGCAGCACAGCGGCTGCTGCTGCGGCGTTCGGCTGCTGTGGGGTGGCAGAGCTGGGGCTGGGCTGATCAGGAGGCCGGCTTGGGGGGGCTGGAAGTCAGTAACCCTAAAACACAGTGATGTGCAGGGCAAATGGCTGAAATCTGCTGGAGCTGCAGGAGCTGGGAAGTGCTGACCATCATCAGCTTCTACTTCAAATGAGGCCTGTGAGGCTTTTCTTTTTGACCTGCAGGCATTTAAGGAGCTGCAGGAGGATGCCAGAAGAAAGAGGGATGTCACAGCTGTGGGGAGGAGGCCAAGGTGCAGAGCCAGAGGCAGCCGCATCTCGAGGCTCTCCCCAGATCTTCAGCTCTGCCCTCCTGTGTCACTCTGCAGCCTCTGCTCTCCCAGCTTTCTCCTATTTGCAGCTTTCTCTCTCAAATCATCCTGCCCGCCTCCGAGCATGGAAACTCATCCCGGTCAAGGAGTGCGAAGCCACTGTGCCCTTGTCATTCAGGTCTTTGTGGAGAGTTCAGATGGAGATGGAAAAAGGATGGCTCTTGCCTCTCCCCCAGCCTTACGTGTGCATGAGTGTTCAGCGTTCCCCTCCTGGCAGGCATCCCTCAGCATTGCCCCCTCCAAACGTGGATTTTCCTCGCACTGAGTCTGTCTCCCTGCCCACGCAGCACCTGACACGCTGGAGCTGAACCAGAGCCATGCAAATCCCTGCTGGGAGCCAGGCTTTGGTAGGTGTTAGCCATCTCCTGCTGGGCATGGCTGGTGGACGACTGGGGGCTGTATCTGTGGGGCCACGCTGCTGCCCGTGCTACGTGTCTGAGCGTGGAGCGGTTGGTCACCAGCCCAGGGGCTCTCCATGGCAGGTTGGGTGGCTGTTCTGCCTGTCGTGCTCTGCCTGCCTCAAGCACAACCCTGGCAGTGCTGGTTGTGCAGCCGGGGAGGAGGCAACAGGGCTTTTCACATGCTGAGCACAGCTACGTGATGGGTCAGTTATCCCTGGCGCTTTATTGCCTCCGTCTGGCTTCAGCTGGCAGCCGGTCATGGGTTGCACATGCTCATCATATGCCTCCACTCACCTCGCAGGGACGTTCATTGTCCGTGTGCATCAAGGCTGTGGTTTTGCAAACAGGTAAACTCACGGGTATTTGCCAGTAAGCACTAGGTACTGGCCAGCCAGCCTGAGCCCTGCTTGCACTGGTGGCCTCTTCCCTGAGCTGCCTGGACTCACCAACTGAGTGGAGATGCCCCTTGATTTTCTTTTTTGCTTGGATGGTTTTCTTCCATCCAAGCACACTGGATCATCTCTCGGAGGTGACATGTGGAGGAGGCCAGCAGAAGGGGAAGGAAACGGGATCATCCCTCCTCAGCAACTTTTAAGCCATCTCGATGTCCACAACCAGCATAAGAGGGATGAAGAGAATTTCACTGCTTATTAAAACAAGGAGACAGGCAGTGGTGGACCAAGGAGATGGCATCTGCTCCAACAAATGTATGTTTGCATCTCCAAGAAAATGAAGCTGTGTTGCTTATAATGTAGGGCCAGACTATGTCCTGGGTGGGAAAGAAAGGGAAACTATTTTGGGAGAGAGGAAGTCTCTCCACCATCCTCAAAGGACTTAGGACAGGAGATAAATGTAAGTGTTGTAGAGGGAGTGGCAGACTTCACTGCAGGAGGTGAAGTGTGGTTATCTTTTATTTCTTCACCAGTACCTTTTATAAACCCTCCTGTGTTTTCTCTTTTTGTAATTCTATCAAGGTTTTTCTGTTCTATCTTGATTTGTCCAAGTTAAATGTGATTTCCAGATAAATGAGTAAAACCAAATCATTCTCCATTCAAAACTGTGGCAAATCTCTGTACCAGAGTGCTGAAGACCCGTTAGCAGTGTGCCCTCGTGGGAGCTGCACAGATGAGGTGGAGAACTGCTCAGGCAGGACCAGAGGAGAGGAAAGAGTCTTTTGGTGAGCAAAGAAGCCTACCTGATGTGCATCATTGTGCTCCATGCTGCTAGATGCTGGTGATGGCCAGCTGGAAACCCAAAAACTTTTGAGGAATTAGTGGCTGTGTCTTTGGCCCAGGTGTTCAGAGACCTCCATCCACCCTTTGGTGTTGGTGACTGTGGTAAGGAGTGAGCTCTGCAGCTGTACCAGCCAGACTCCAGTGCTGGGTCTGGCCATGGAGCACGAAGAACATTGTGCCGAGTGCTGCAGGGCTTGTTTTGTGTTAACCTTTCCTCGCTGTTGCTTTCACACTTGTTTTGCACAGCCTCTGACTGCTGAACAGATGCCAGTTACCCTGGGGGACCCCTCTGCGGGCCCAGGGCATGGAGCTGGGAAACAGGTCTGAGAGTGGAAGCTGCACCCCAGAGGTGAAATAAGTGACAGCATATGTGCCCAGTGCATGTTCTGTGCTGCATGTGCTACTCTGCAGGGACAGGTCTGACCCCAAGGCACCTGCAAAGGGAAAACCTCCCTGAGAGCAGCTCCTACCTGCTTAGCATTAAGCAATGTGGGTCCCAGCTCCTCTTCCCCAGTCATTACACAATGATTTATGATATTTGTGATGTGCTGTTCTATGGATAATGCCCTTGCTGCAGCTCAGTAAGTTGTTAGTTGGATTGATTGATTGTATGATACTGTCTGGGAGCTATCTGAACCTGAGGATGCTGCTGATGCTCCTCTGTCACAGACCACTGAGAGAAGGAAAGCTGTTCATGTGCTGGCAGTGGCCATTTCACAGCACTGGCTGTGGTTTGAGAATCGGCACGTCACTCAGAGGTGTTGGAGGTAAAATCATGGGGGGATAAACCCATCAAATGGGCACTACCTGGCCCTTGGTCTCAGTGCTGTGCTGGGGAACCGTGGCTTGGGTCCTGGCTCTGCTGCTGCCTCCCAGGCAAACTTGGATGTGTTTCTATATATATATAAAGGGGCCTTGGAGGATAAAACTCTCCCCTGTCCTCTACAGTGAGGATAAATTTGTAAGTGACTGTGAAAATTTCCAGCCCTGCTGTGAAGGACCTTGGAAATACCTGGAAAGGACAATAAATTTCCAAGCTGTGAGCATTGCTTAACCTAAGCTGCTTTCCATGGTCTCTGCACTGCAACGCCATGGTTTTGCAGTCACTCTACCATTTGTCCTTCAAAGAGCACAGCAAGGAAAACAGTTTCTTTCCCAATTCCAGCATTTATTCTGCTGGCGATGGTCTGTTCCACTTATTTTAGATAGTGTTTCTGTGCTCCATCTATCAGACCTCTGGGTGCCCCGGAATCAATCAGGAATTCAAGCCTTGTGCCTGCTAATTGCGCGGCTGTTTGATGGGTGGGAGCTCTTCCAACTGATGGATGGTGTGCATGGAGGTTTTACTCCATCTGACTGACACCCTGTAAGCGGCACAACCGTGCAAAACCAGATGTGTTGTGGGGGTGGGTGTGCCCTCACCATGGCTGGGGGAGCGTCGGGCTGTCACCGTGGGAGCTCTGCTGTCGAAGGGTGCTGCGGGGGCCAGAGCACTGCACAGACTCATGTGTGATGCTGAAATGCCAGGTTGGACCCTGCAGGGGTTTGGTGGACTTGGTGAGGTGTGAGAAATCAGAGGTCCTTGCTGGCGGGAAGGCAGTGAAGAGCAGGTATGCCCTGACAAAACTAACTTGCACCCATCCATGACATGCTGACCATGATGGCAGAGGGGCAATGCCAAGCTGGGTCCATCTCCCAGCCTTGTAGAAGCTGGGGTCAGTGGATGGACTCAAAATAACTCTGAGGTCTGCATGACCTCCAGGACTGCCCACAGCTGCCCTGAGCAATCTTCTCACAGTCCTGCATGGCTGGCTGGTGGTGATGGCCCTGCCATGCTGTAGAAACACCTTGTTGCATGTGTACACAAATTTGGATGGGAAGGCAGAGCGTGCTTAAATGTCAGATTTACCCTTCAGAGGAACTTCCATTTTACAGGTTTTACTTGACGTGTGAGGCAGCTCATCGGATTGTAACCTGAAAGGGTGTTCTAGGAGATGCTGTACTCTAGGTGATGTTTTTAATCTTTCGTCTTTTCCAGCTAATTCGTTTTGCTGATCAGTTTGCCAGGCAGAGTGGCCTCGCTGGCAATGCCAGGGCTGAGTTCCTCTCCTGTCTGCCTCTCATTCTGCACACGCTGCCACACAGCTTAACAATTGTGCTTTTCATGAATAATTTGTTCTCTCAGCATCAGGCAGTTGGTGTCACTCTGCAGCCGCTGGCTTTGCAGGGGGGAACAGCCGAATGAAAGGAACAGCCTGCGATGCCGGTCCAGGCCAAGTCTGCCCTGTGCCTTCCTGCACTCAAACCAGGGGCTTATTAATTTCTCCTTCAAAGCAGCATCCTTTGCTATGTGTGCACACACAGTGTGCATCTCCTTCTCAAGGAGTGGTGTTTCAGTGTCAGCAGGTGAGTCAGATGATGTGCTCTTCCCCAGGAAAGTGCCTGGCACCCCTGTTTGCTCCTCACCATGATGCATCTTTTGTGGTGGTGCACTGGAGGGCAGTGAGTGACCGAAACAACCCTTGCCCCTGTTGTCCTGGCCTGGGAGTTTGCTCTCTAGTTATCCCCCAGGTCCCAAGGGCTGACACAAATTCCCTTTTGAGAAGAATGCCCACTCTGACACCCCTGGGGTGGACACTTTGCAGTGGATGCTCAGCTCTCCCAGGTGCAGCTTTCTTTGGGGAGATTTCTCCCAGCTACAAGTTAAGTCCCATTGCTGTGGTCCCACCAGCTGCTGTCTGCACAGCTTTCCTGGGGATCAGCTGCAACCCTAGGCAGCCGAAGGAGCTGGTTCAGCCCTCATCCTTCAGCAGAGCAGTTCACAGCTTCCATGAACTGTGTTGTTTGCCCTGGAAAATTCTTGTTAGCCCTCTGCTGTTGGCAGAATCACACAGAATTTGGATGTTGGATTTACTCCTTGCAGTCCTCTGAGCAGCTTCCTGGTCACAGCAGAAATTGACTCAAATTCCCATCTTTGCTCAGAATAACGGGGGAGGCAGCAGGTCAGGCAGGGGGCTGGCAGGGCTCTGGGGGGATGCTGTGCCTCAGCCTCTCAGGGTACAGGTGTTGGGCAGAGCTGTATCTCAGAGGGACATGGTGCTTGCCAAGTCCTTTATTACGAGACCAGTGCAGAGTTGTTTCTCCCAGTGTGTATTCTCCCTTCTTGTTCCAATGTTTCATCACAGCTGGCCTTTAGAGACATTTTTCCTTCCAGAAATATTGGAATTAGCCTATTAAAGCTACCACCTTTAAACAAAAGGGGTAGAAAGTAGATTAATATTCCCCTGGAGTACCAGCACCTGCAGGCAGGCTTCATCCGTGGGAGCCCTGTCTCTGTCCCGGCACTGCGTGCCACGCATTGGCACCCAACCCAACATCCCTGAAAGTTGAGATGAAGATTTCCCATGGACCTTCTGGGCTTTCAGTTGGGCCCTAGCTCATTTGTGTAAGTTTGCCACTGGCCAAATGTGATACAATCATGTTTTTACAGGTGGAGAAACTGGGAAAGTGGCTGAGTTGGGATATGGATTCAGGTGTGTGGGAGCTCAGTGCACAGGCTCTGCACTCCCCAGGAACGGGAGCTTTGCAATCAGGAGGGTTGAGGTTTCCTTCTACCATACAGGGTTTTTTAATGGCTTTGAACCAACAACTTTGGCCTGAAAGCCTTGTTCCTGCCATTTCGATGACCCTGAGCTGCTGTGGTTGCGGAGCCGGTTCGGAAGCCCAAAGGCAGCCCGGCGCTATCGGATGCTTCTTGGATAACAGCCCATGGGCTGTCATGTCTGTTGGCATGTGATACTTGGTGCATGTTTTCAAATACCAACTGGAGTTGTTTGCAAATGCCTAGTAAATCCCAAAATAGCCCCAATTTGCTGATTTTTTGTGAATAGCATTCAGCCCACTGCAATGACAATAGCAGCCTGCCGTCGTGCCTCGCCAGAGCTCTGCGGAGGTACAATAGTGAGAGGGGTGACGAGTGAGGCTGGGCGAGCAAATGTTATTCTTCCAGCTTGCTGCACAAACAATGGATGCTATATGTTTCACTGGCTTCAAGAGCATCTTATTTGTACCGGCTCTGATTTTTTCACTGCGTTCCTCGTTTTTCTTTTGTGACCTTCCACTCTTGAGGATTCATTGTCCTGGGGAAGCATGGTCCCGTTCGGCTGGTGCTCTGGAGCTGGAGGACCAGTGCTGGGATATGAATCATCTCCGATCGCCCCTCCCTTGTGCATGGGTGGGATGTGGGGGACATCTGTCTGTGAGCATCCCTTCTGCTAACCCGCAGTGGCATGTGCCCAGCTCCCCAGGCTCCCTGGGCAGCCTGGCAGAGCAGGGACTGCTTTCCCCTCTCGCCCCAAGCTTCTCTTGCTCTGCTGTTTACATGCTGGAAAGTTTATCTGCTGCTGTTTCTTCCCGCAGTCCAGCAATGCGATGCTGATGAGGAGTGACAGGAAGGTCACAGCGCAGGGGAGGGGAGCGTGGGGGATGTGCCCCGAGCTCAGCTCTGTCTCCCCAGCCCTGCTCTGTCTCTGCTGGGCACAGCCTCGCCAGGGCAGTGGGGACAGCCTCAGCTGTCCTTGGGGGTGCTGGAGGTGGCTGCCTTCCTTTTCCTCAGGGTCTGCTACATGTGAGACAGCTCTTCATGGTCCTTTATTTATTCATTATTTGTTTTTTATTTCTCAGCCTGCTTCTGAGTTGATGGGTGCATGTGATGAGCCTGAGTGAGTTGCAGGTGCCGGTAACTCTGGCTCCTCTCCCCTGAGCGGCTGATTTCCCTGTCCCACCAATTGCCCCATTGGTCCTGTGCTTTCATTTTCATAGTGACTGCTGCCGAGTGGGGTGTGCTTCAGAGGAGGTGGGCAGAGCTGTGCTCCTCCTGGTACTTGCTGAAAGAAATGGCATTGCTTGAGTTGGGGAAGCGATTTGGGGAGGGAGGCAAGGTTTCTCATGTGCTGCCCCAGCCATTGGGCTCAGCAGAGCCAAGAGGCTGCCAAGCCACAGACCCTGTTGTGACCGTGGGAAATGTGTGAGCGCAATGGGGGTCAGGTGAAGATGAGATCCATCGCAAAGGCCTGGAATGCTCAAGCTTTATTTATTTATGGTGGGAAGAGAGCGCTGTGTTCCCCTTCTCATGCGCAGTCTGAAGTCTCAAACCATGAGTGGGATTGCAAAGGGTAAAATTCATTAGCATCTTAAAAATAAAAACAAAAACATTGCTGTCTCTTTAGATTTGCTGTAGGCTGATGGACTGCTGGTCCACACCAAGCAGTGGCTGCCCAGCAGAGACCTCTCTCCGAGGCTGTTTGCAGTAATTGCAGGGCATGGTGCTCAGCATTCATATCCAAGCTTGGCATCTATATCGAATCTGAAAAGAAGTCACTATATATTTCATTAAACCAGCTGCCGCTGCTTTTATTTGCTTATTTTGAACGATGCTGTGTTCTGTTGAAAACCAGTTTGTTTTAGAAAAATGATCCCTTTGTGTTTGGTGCCCATGGCCCCTCCTGCCCCGTCCCTCCCTCCTGCCCCGTCCCTCCCTCCTGCGAGGCTCTTAGTAGTGGGGGGGCACCCACCATCCACCCGCGCTGCAGGGGATGGGACAGGAGGAGGTGGCCCTGTGGGTGATGTCCTGTTCTGGGACACACATCTGCATGTCCTGGCTGTGCAACAGTCTGTGACCTTGAACTAATCGCCCACAAATGGTTCAGTCCCTCCACTACCAGTCTGTAAAGGAGAGGTAGAGCAGCAAGTTTGGAGGTCCCTGGGTTGCCATGAGCACCTGTGGGTAGGTGGGCTGTCAAGATTGGCCCATAATTTGGCCAAGATGAGGTGAGTGGGCTGGCTTCACCATTTTTCCTGCTGAAAAGCTGCCTGCAGTAATTGCCTAACCTGCTGTGCTCAGCTTAGTTAGGTCTCTCTGACCATGACATGGTCTCAAAACAACAGCAAATGAAACCTGTTAACTTTCCAGATACAACCCTGCCCCACCTCACTGAATTCTGAAGTTGTGGGAATTGTATTTTAAAGCTTCGTGCCCACAACCGTTAGCAGCGTACTTTCCTTGTAAAGTGGAAGCTGAGATTCTCAGATCTTCTTATGGCCAAGGACCTGTTGCTTTGCAGAGCGAAACCCCCAGCCCCTGTCCTGGGGCAGATGAAGGGGATGCCACCAGCTTGGATGGGCTGGGAGGAAACCTCCTACAGCCAAAACCTCACACGCTGGTTACACAGGTATCTTTTAATATACAACAATTTGGAAACTTATTTCCAGCTCGCTGTTTTCCATGACAGATTCCCAAACTCCAGCCATTGATTTGCAGGAGGAGCTGTCGTGGAAGAGGAAATAACGGGAATCTCAGGCTTTTTATAGCACTACCCATTCTCTCTCAGCTGCCTGCGGGGAGCCTGATGTCCCCAGCACCACATGGGGTGGGTACACACTGCGGGGTGGGTGGCTGGAGGGGCACCTGGCACTGGGGACAAGGTGGGACCTGGTTCTGGGGTGAGGTGGGAGCCAGCGTTTCTGCTGGACGGCAAGCCACGAGGTTGAACCAAGCTGGTTGCCCACCCATTCAAAACCTGCCTGTGCTAAATTGCTCTTTCGGAGGGCACTTCTTGATCCTCACAGCTGGCAGCTGCCTGACTGGTTGCTGCCTGTAAGGGGAGCAGATATTTGAGAATTTTTAGGAGTTGGTGGTGATTTCGATGCCTCAGCTGTTTAGCAGCTCAACTGGAGATGTGCAAGCATACCTGGTTCTCAGACTGAAGTAGAGCTCTGCTGGGCATGTTAATCCAGGCCCTGAATTTCTTGATTGCCCAAAAGTTTCTAGAAAAGTCTCATCCTTGCACCTGAGTGAACAACAGTGAGACTGAAAATTTTATTTATTTTTTTTTTACTTTAAGGCTTTAGGACTCTCCCAGCTGGCTGTGAACACACAACCAGGAGAGGAAGAGAAATCCTCTTTTTCTGTCACAAACAGAGTCCCCACTCTTGCTGTCTTCTCACTCTGGTTATTCATCTCTTGGATACCCCAATTTTTTTAAAACTAGCCCCTTCTTTAAGCCTTCTTTCCCCCAGGCAGGGCTGGGCTGGAAATGGGCAGCCCAAGAGCAGGAGTGCAGCAGGAGAACAGGAGCAGTGCTGGTGGGAATGGGTCAGGAGCTGGGGCTGGGCCCTGCTGCTGGGGGAGCTGAGCAGTATGGGCATGCGTACAGGAAGCGGCAAGGTGGGAATTTAATTTTTTAATGAGATTATTTTTTTTATGAGAACTTAATTTGGTACAAGAGCAAAGGCTGAGTAGTGAAAAAGGGAAGGAAGCAGATCTCAGACTCTCAGGCTGATGATGGGAGGTGGTTTTGGTGGTGGCTGTTGCCTGCATGGCACAGCACTGTCTGGAGAGGTGCTGTGGCTCATGCCAAAAATGTGGTCAGGTATTTATGGGGAGGATGGGTGCCTGTGGATCATGGGTGTCCATGGATCCAGGTGTGGGAGTGAGGAGGACCTGCTGCTGGAGGCCAGCAGATCTCCTGGGGCAGATCAGGAGCTCAGGGCTGCAGGAGGTATCTGAGATCAGACCTTCCCTACTTTTAGATGCACCCTCCTGGACTGGGCTTACTGCTGCTAATCTTCCCCGGGGACAATGATGCTCTCTGCAGTTTTAGGAGAGACAAACCCAATTTGATATCCCCTTATTGTTCCTGCCTCCTCTTGCACCTGAAGATGTGGTAACATTTGTGAGAGAGAAACAAAAAGCATGGTCAAAGTGTGGTTGCAAAGTCCCTCTCTGTCCTGTGCTTCTTTCTGTGCCTTTTCTCTGAACCTCAAGGTCATTGGGCTGTTGCTTTCCACAAATTGCATTTTCTATTCCCCCTCTTGCTCTCGTGTTCAGCCAAGTCCAGCTGCTGTACAGCCGCTGTGATTAAAGCATCCAGGCTCTCACCGTGGTGGCAGAATACCTCCAAGTGTTGGTTTCCTTAATGCACTCAGCCTTGTTGCCCAGCGAGAAGCTGACTGACACTCCAGATCCTGGTGGGCATCTGTTAAACACCCCCTTGTCCCAAACGTGCCGGATAACAAGCCCTCTCCCGAGGACATCTCCCCCTTCCCCGTGTCTGGTTGCACTCTCGTGTTCTCTCTTTCCCTCGGAGCGAAACCTCCAGAGTTCGAGCACGCTCCGTGTGGTCTGCCCTCCATTAAAGTGCATTTTCCTGTTGATATTTCAGAGATGGAAATGACCGCAGTCTAGAGCATTTAAATTAGGAGTGATGGTCTAGGAATGTGCTGTCATGCTGGTTACTGAGGGCTTTTTCAGCATGATGCTGAGATTCAGAGATGCTGGTTAAAGAGCGTCCCTCTTTCATCCTGACTTTGTGTGGCGAGGGCATGGAGAAGAGCAGGCCTTACTTGGCAGAAAGGCAAAAGGGAAGAAATTGTGGGGGCTGTATTTATTGCTGTTAAATCAGTGCAGGATAAAAGACCAGCTGGATTCATAAACTCTGAGTAACCCACCTTGGGGACAGAGGCAGCTTGGCTGCAGTTTGGGAGGGAGTTTTCATTAGGAGTTCATAGTTACAGCCAGAAGCTTGTGAGACCAGAGCTCTGCTGTGGCTGGTGCTCTGTGACAGGGTGACAAGACGGGGCCTGTGCAGCTCTCCTCTGTGCTTCTGGGGGTCCCCAGAGAGCTGAACCCCACCGCATCAGCCCTGCAGCACCACACTGGGGTCAGGGGGACACCAGCCTATGCAAAGCCCCAAACCCCGCCAACCTCTTCCCTCTGCATCCCCTGGAGGGCAAGAACCCGTGGTTAATAAAAGTGAAATATAAATTATCATTAATTGTTCTGGTCTCCATGACGGAAGCATACATGATACAGTGACATCTGCCTGAGCCAGCAGCTGGCTTTCACGCAGGGCAGGAGTGGCAGCAGTGTTTTGGGAGGGAGCTGCTTGCCAGATCCAACTGGTCCCCCTTGCTGGGGAAACCCAGCATCCCCCTGAGTGTCCCCCGCGTGCAGCACAGGAGGATGGGACTGGTAGCCTTGGCAACCCACAGCGAGGCAGCTGCTCCAGAAGCTCCTCCATACTTCTCACTGCAGCTATGGTAAAACAAATTAAGAGTAGCAATCATAATAAATGCCAACCGAGCCACGCAACAATGTAGGGCATAAATCCCAGTGCCCTTGCTGGGCTGAAACTGCTGGTGCAAAGGTTAGGAGCAACCCCTTAAAATGCATATCCTCATTAGTGATGCAGAAGTGGTGTGGCTGTAGCCTCTTATCCTTGTTGTCTCCCCTTGTATTATAACCAGAGGGCTGAGTATCACCCTCCCTGCCCCAGGGAGGATGGAGCTGACTCAAACGGTTTTGGGGAGCAGCACACAGCACGCAGAGACAGGGAGTGCGTCTCATTCTCAGCATCCCATCAGCACAAGTCACCTGTACCCATTGGCAGATTTCCTCCCAGTAGCCTGCAGTCTTTTTGCTCCATAGCACTTTTATTTTCTACAAGGTTTTCTTGGTCCCCACCCCAGCTTTCATTATGAAATGGGTGCTTTATTTTTGTGGCTGTGGCATGCACACTATTGCTCACTTAGGAGTCACTAGTGCTTTTGGAGGGGGGAATAATCAAAGGTGAAGGGTGGAAACGTTTCTTTGTTACCGTTTTTTTGTTTCTGTATTGGTGAGACTCTGCTGAGGATGGTGCTGGAGAGCCGTGCCGGGCAGGCGCTCCTGGGCGGCCATGCAGCCTTCGCCCTGGCGCGCAGCCGCGTGTGCACCGGGCTGTGCGTGCCGCTCGCTGCACGCTCACACAGCTGAGCTGCTTTCTGAAAGGCTCAGCTGCTTAATAGCAGCTGCTCCTGAGGTTGGAATTGTTCTTCATGCAAGAACAAGCCCTGATCTCCTGCTGGAGAAGGTATTTAGTGGCAACTGGTTTTTGCCCAAAGCCTTATTTGTGCTACCTGTGCCTGGAGACACCGAGAGCGAGGGCTGCTGTTTTACTTGTCTCTCTGAACACCGTCAGAGAGCTTTTTGCAGAGGTAGTTCCCCGAGGATTTTGCTAAGTGCTGTTCTTCCCAATAATTTTCCAAATGCCATTTGTACTCCAAGTAGGATTTTATTGCAAGCATTAACAGCACAAAGAGAGTACTGTGGCTCTTTCTTGAGTTAACTACAAGCAGCTGTTCTGGTTTGAAACTCAATTTCCCTCTTTTATGCTAAAGTTGACCATATTTCTTAAGAAGATCTGCTTCTGCAAGGAGAAGGGTGTTGAAGAGGACCGTACTGTTCTGCACCTGTCCCCAGGTAGCCTGTTTCTCTCTGTGCCACCCCAAGTTGCCATGCCCAGAGTATCAGTGGGGCAAGAAAGAGGAGTCACATTGATGAGTGGGTTTGTTTAGCTTTTTTTTTTTTTTGGTAAAGAGCTGCATTGACTCTCACCAGCTTTTCAGTCAGGCACAAAGCATGGCAAGTGTCACTGACGTTGTCCTTGCTGACCTGAGCTGCTCTCGTCCCATCGATGCTCAGGTGGAAGGCTCTGCAGCTGGCAGCTCTTCCCTGGACTCTGGCTGCAGCCTGTTACAAGCCTCCTCTCTGATTAGTTTGTACTATCTTATTTTTGTTAAAAGTAACAAAAATTGAAGCCCAATCCCTGTTCTGCAATGTGAGTAGCATTTAAAGTTGATGATGATTGCAGTTCTTTTAGCCTCTTTTGTTGCACAGGGTGGTTTAGTATGTTTACCCACAGTATTTTTGGCATGTGGGTTTCACAATTTGTTTAGCAATGTCAATACCATCTGGAGCATCATCTATTTAAAGTACATTAGAGAGATGAGGAACAACCTATCATATTTTTCCATAGGGTGCATCAAGATTGGAAATGAGAGTCATTCAGAAAGGTTTAATGGGAAAGAGATGTTCGTTGTGCTGCACGCTCATCTCTTATCGGGAGCGGTTACAGCTCTGGTGCTGTTCTTCCACTGCTTTCCCTGATTGTATTGTGCCGCTGTATAATATCTGCCTTGAAAAGCAAACAGAGCTGTCTTAAAGGTAGGAGGAAGGGACAGGGCCTTTGACTTATTCCTCTGAATAGGACAGTTGCAGGGGGTGTATCAATGGAGAGGATATCAGATGCAGTCCGCGATGAAGGCTGCAGGGGGGTCTGTTTCTCCTCTGCTCGCGGAGGTTCATGGGTGCAGTGCAGGGATTTGATCCCTGCTGTGCTTCTGGGATGCTCTGAGCCAGACCTGCTGCTGAGCAGCTTTGTTGGCGGCTGTGGACCTGGGAGAGGAAGGGGTGGGCTCCCGCGTCGCTCGTCTATGGGCCTGAACACCGAGCCTTGGCTCATGGTGAGCTCTGGCTGCTGAAATAGAAAGCTCTGCTGCTTCTCTGTTGTAGATCCCCTTTGCTTTGAGTAGCACCAGGGTTCAGCCCTTTTCGGAGGCACCTGTAGAGCTCAAGGGACCGTGTGGGATTGGGATGATGCTGCTTGTCTTCACCAGCAGTGCTGGAGACGCAGAGAGGATCTCGGCAATGCTGCCTTCAGGGGTCCCAGAAACCCTTTGAAACACCTCTGTCTGACATGGGTGTGCTGCCTGTGGCAGCTTCCTCGGGAACAAACACCTGGGGGTCTGCGAGCCTGCAGGTCTGGCGTACTTCTCCTGGTGCTGGGACCGCGTTTGGCAGGGGTTAGTGTCACTGTCCTTCCAATTAGATCACGGTTTCTGATCTTAACAGTAGCACCAGCGGGACCGACAGCCCCAGCCCAGAAGGGAAGGAGCACAGCGCTGGGCTCGGCTCTGACGGATGTTTGGCATCACTGACAGTTCGGTGATGGCTGTAATTTCACCCTGTGAACCCTCATAGGGGTGTTGGCGGAGGATTAGCACTTACTTGTTATTACTGACAGTGAATCATTTGCGAGCGTGAACCCTCCTCACCACACGCTCCCATTCCCATTAACCTGGGGGATTTGCAGGGGACGGTGGGGCTCCAGATGCAACTCACGTCCTGGTGAGAGGAGCAAAACCTCTAGAGGAACTGGGGACAGTGACATGGGATTGCTCTTTGGCTCTTTATCTTAAAAAGCTGGAGATGGTTATTTGACACCTATGCATCATTAAACCTGAGCCAGTCCGGGCTGCGGGGCCTCCGCGGCACACTGACCTGTTGGGTGCCCGGTCCCGGCTCAGCGAGATGCGGGTGCTTCACCATCCCCGTCACCTCTCTGCTGCTTGCAATTCATAAACCACTACACTGCTAAAGGGCACTCTCCTGCTCTGCATCAAATGAGAGTAATTGAATTTCCCTTTCCCTTCGGTATTTAACATTATTTTCAGGTCGTGTTGGCATTAACGAGAGCCTGGATGCGGTTTGCATAAGGATATTTATAGGCCCCTATGCAGATGAGAAGCTTTGCCTCCTCGCATCGTGTGCCCGGCTCGGACGAATAAATTTCACATTGTTACTTTGAACTGGGTCACCAGAAACTTCAAAAAAAATATTCCTCTGATCATTTTGATACAGGTTACTTAGCAAGGGAGATAAACTAGTACTTCGACACAATTGCAGGCAGAAATGGATTTGCAGAGCCCGAGGCAGTGTTGGGGTGGTGGAAGCTGTTCCGATACGTGCTCTTCAAAGCTTCCTATATTTTGCCAGCCTTAGCATTTTTAATAATTTTGCTGGCTGGCATTTGTCTGGTAAGAGTATAAAAGCGCTTCTGCAAACGAGTGAGTGTTTTGCCACAACCATTGGAACAATCCTGCACTTGTCAACCTCTTCCGCTTCAGGAGGCTGCAAAAAAAAAATCTTGGGTGTTTTAGGCTACAGGGGTTTTTGCTCTCTTGTAGAGGACAGGCTGCAATTAGTTCTTGCTGTTGGATTTGGGGAAGTCTGTTTGTTTAATTGAGGAACTTGGGTTAGACCTTTACCCTGGTCCTTGTGGCTCCAGCCTGAGGTGGCTGGCGAGGTGGGAGAAAGTGCCAGTGGCCCACGGGAAACCTCCCGGCTTCTTCTCCAGCCAGAGGAAAGTCAACATCCCTGGTATGAGGAAAAGTATCCATTAGCTCTTGCATGTGCCCACAGAAACACTCTCCTGGATACCTGCATGCAGATAAATACCTGCCCTTAGGTGGAAAACTGAAATTGAGATCCAGGTAGTAATTAAAATAATTGTATTGAGCTTAAACAGAACAGTGACCCATTGAAGTCTTGGCGTGCTGGCTGCACATTCATCACCGCGCAGCCTGAGGTCCTCCTCATTTATTCTAGTGCTGCCAGAGTGTGACAAATCCATGTGACTGGAGCTGGAATGCTCGCCGGAGCAGGGGGAGCAGGAGCCAGTGCTGCTGCACCCACACCCCCATGCATCCGTCTGTCTGGCTCTGCTGCCCGAGGAGGATGTCTGTCCTCCAGCCTCATCTGCTCCTATCCTGTGGCTAAAAAGGTGATCCAAATCATACTGTGATATAATCTTTCAAAACACTTGTTAAACTATTACTGTGCCTTGGTTTTGTTTTTTTGGTTTTTTTTTAATGGCTTACTGAGATGCTCAGATGATTCCATCCAGATCCCAAATTTCAGCCTTTTTGCACAGCTTAAAAAGCAAAAAATGACAATTTCGAAGTATAGCTGTAAAGTCATGGTGAGGTATCAAATACAAAGCCCCCTCTGAACCGAATTATGCAGATGCAGATCCTGCAGTAGGAGGGCAGAGGAGCACTGGGAGAGGGGAGGGTTGCTTTCGTCTTGTCCAAGAACAGGAACAACATCCCTGGGGAATAGATGGGTCACCCAGGGGGATGAGAGCAGAGCAATGAGTTAACTCCTGGACTCCCAAGTTCCAGCATTTTAATTAGCAGACCATCTGACCAGGATTCAGTGCTCAGCAATGGGCAGGGCTGGTGAGGGTGCAGTTGTTTTTTGGAGGCTGTTTCACTCCACGGCTTAGCCTTGGACACAGTGGTGTTACCTAGTTTTGAGGCCTTTTGCCTGGGATGGGATAATAAATCATGGTTAACTTTAGATTAATCATTTCTGCACATCTCTGTGTGAAGACGGCACAAATTTCCCTATTGGGTTTCTCGTAAGTTGTACCAACTGTGTGAAGAGCATATTTTCCTATCAAGGAAGCTAAATAGTTCATCTGTGCCCCTGGCTGTCCTGATATGTTTGAGAAGTCTTTAAAAAGCCCAAGAGAAATAATTCTAGATTATTGAAAGCAATTTGTCTTGCAGAAGATGAACGTGCCAGTATTTAGCCGTGTCTCTGTATTTTGTGTCTCTGATTTCTTGGGATGTAATTGTAAAATCTCGTTTCCATCCTGCCTGCTCGGAGCTCCCTGCCCGTGTGCTGCCGTTCTTGCTGCCAGCGCTGAAGGATGAGCCATCGCAGAGGAGGTGATGCCTGCATGTGAAATGTGCCTGTCCCTGCCCCAGGACAGAGAAGATGAGTTGAGTGCAACAAAAATGATGAGAGGGATGGAACACCTCTGCTGTGAGAACAGGCTGAGAGACTTAGGGCTGTTGTGGCTTTTCAGTGCTTAAAAGGGGCCAATAAGAAAGATGGGGACAGACTTTTTTTAGCAGGACCTGTTGCGATAGGACATGGGGTAATGGATTTAAACTAAAAGAGAGGAGATTCAGGCTGGACATGAGGAAGATGTTTTTTAAGCTGACGGTGGTGAGACACTTGGCCAGGTTGGCCAGAGAGGTGGTGGATGCCCCATCCCTGGAGACATCCCAGGCCAGGCTGGACGGGGCTCTGAGCAACCTGATCTGGGTGAAGATGGCCCTGCTCATGGCAGGGGTTGAACTGGATGAGCTGTGATGATCCCTTCCAACCCAGACTGTTCTATGATTCCATGATTTCATGGGCTGAGTGCCAGGCTACTTTCTGCAGTCATGCACTGACCCACTGGTGAGATGCATTTAACACCGCACCACTTGGTCCATGGACGGGGAGGTGAGAAATCCCAAGCCCATTGCATTGTGCTGGATGAAGGTGTGCGCATCAGTGTTCTTCCTCTGGGAGCACATCGAGCTGTGCATGATTTCTGGGGTCAGCTCTGACATAGCCGTCTCCTCCCAGAGAACAGAGCCACTGTCACTTGTATCTGCCCATCCAGAGGAGGTTTTACCCTCTTCTCCCACGGACGCAAGCAAGGCAGGAGCCATTGCCATGCCCAGCTCCAGGACCTGCCCCACTTGCCCAGCTCCAACTCCCTTGGCATGGTGTGAGCTGTTTGTTTGGTCCCGTGAGGAGATATTGAATTTATCAGGACAAGCTCGTTCCCCCAGCAGTGAACTGAGGGCTGTCCCTGCAGGTCCTGCATTCCCTGCTGTGCCAAGGGACCTGGTGAGGGTGGCCAGTGGCAGGGCCAGCCCTGCTCTCAGTGCTCGCCGAGGGGAGGGGGGACTCGTTTCTCTGACTCGTGCTGTACAAGTAAGTGCAGATGTTTGGGGTTTTTTTAAACATGTTGCAATGGGTGTTGCTGTGGTGTCAATCAAACAATGACATTTTCCCAGGGTGAAGCTTGCTGAGACAGCACTGGTGAGCAGCAGCCTCATGCAGAAGGATTGTTCTGCCTGGTTTTAAACAGCTACCAAGAATTAATCTTTTATATCTAGGACAGTACAGTGTGGGCAGCAAAAGTAAAACTTTGAGCTGCAAACAAATAAGTAGGTTTCATGTCTGGGGACCCACAGGAGAGAGAATGGGATCAGCTGGTCTGAGTCCTGCATCTGCATCTTGGTCTGAGGTTCAGCATCTTGGTTCGAGGTTCAGCATCTCGGTCCAGGCTCCTCTCTCCTCGCAGTGCCTGTGGCTCTGAGGCCAGGCTTGGTGGAACCATACCCAACTTCTTGGCAGGGCTGTGTCCTTGCAGGCTTACCCAGATCACAGCTCAGCAAGGTGGCAGCATGCGGTTTGAGAGCAGCCAGAGACTGGCAAAGCATCTGAGATGTTGCCGTAGGGAAGGTCCCTCTTTAAAACAAATCTGGGAACATGCTCAGAGAGTTAATATCTGGTCTCTTAAGAAAAAAATAAAAAAAACAAAGAGGACTCGCTTCTTCTCCCCAGCAGACTTTAATGAAGGCTCCTACAGAGTGTGGCTTAATCGCTGTGAAATTATCGCTTCATCTGTGTGATATATCTCTGTGTCTGTATCAGATCCCTCTGAGCGGTTCGGCTGTCATGTCAGCTCCGCCACGCTGCCGGTTGTGACTCGTCCGGTCCCCTCCCCACTCCCCCCTCATGCTTAAGATAACATGGAGGGAATTTTTCAACAGACCTAAGATGGTAATCCGTGAAGATGGATTTGTGTGAGCCTAACAAAGGCCGAGACGTTGACAAATGAAGGCCTTGCCTATGCAAGGACTGGCTGCATCCTTGTGGGGATGCTCTGGCCCAGGGCAGAAGCTGGGTGCCCTGGCAGAGGCTGGCCAGTGCTGCCCGTGGGCATGAGCCCTCCATCCTGCTGCGATGAGGGGCTGCACAGGTTTACTACCAGCAAATGAGGCTTCTGTCCCAAGCTCTTGGCTATTCTCACAATATATGGCATAGGAACACAGCATGCAAATCTTACAGGGCAGCAGAGCAGGCTGGAAATAGGATAGAGTTTCTGCCCTGCGTCTGAATTACTTTGCTGTAGTCACTGTAGTGTTATTTTTTTAATTCTTCTTGGCTGCATGCAGCCATACATCTCCTACTCAGAATAATCCTATTTGTGTTGCAATAACAATAGAATTACTGCAGTGAGCATCAAAGCCTGTGTAGGTCATAAGCGTTTTGTTTCATAATCTCAACGTGGTGATGATGATGATGACCTTTTGCTGTCTGCGTTTCTCTGTACCTGTGTCTCGTTCTTATTAAATATCCTTGCATTGAAATCTCCTGCTAATCTAATCTCCCCATGTGGCTGCTATGTAATTATCTCATTTTGTAAAATATTGCATCTGTCATTCTCCCCCCTGCCACAGTTTTGGAGCAGAGGGAGGGTGAGGGAGACAGGGGAGAGAAGAAGCTGCTGGAGGAGGCAGCGCTAATCCCACTTAAGCGACAATTTGCACAGTATTGGTTTGTAGCTGTGGCCATGCATGGCACTTCTGAAAGACCACGTTTCTGTCACTGCAGGAGACCAAAAAGGGTGGCATTGAACAGGAAACATGTCCGCTGGGGGATTTTACTTGTTTGGGGATTTTTAATACATTTTCAGCTTTCTGGGTTTGTTCCTGCCGTGGCAGCTGCCCATTGAAGCTCTGACGCTATTTCCTTTTACGGTTCCACAGTGAGGATGGAGACCGGAGCTGTTCCACGGTGACCTTGCTCCCCAGCACAGGGTTTGGTGCCACCCAGAGCTGCCTTTGGCCGCTCAGTCCTGGAAGGAGCGTGATCCTCCCTTGAAACATCTTTCAAACTTCCTCCCCGCAGGAGCCTCTTGTGCTGCAACCAAGAAGCTCCTGTGCTGCTCTCGGTTGAAATGAAGGTGGTTGCTGACCCACCAGCGGCCCAGGACCCAGAGCCCCCTTGGGAGGTCATCTCTGCAAGGTGACACAGGGCCCATCCATGCAGAGCCACCCACTGATCAACAATGTGAAATTTAAAAAGTGAATGTATAGCCGTTGTGTTCATCAGGAATAACACAAAGCTTTGGGGAACGAAGAGCCACGGGGCTCCGCTTATGTAAAAAGTCCCCAGGGAAGGACCAGAGCGCATCTGCTCTGGCAGGTCCTTTCTAGAAATAGCAAGTTTAATTAATCATCCTGTTTTCTTTTCTTAAACTATTTAAATTCTTTTTTCCCCCTTGAGGGATAATATGTTGCTGCCTTTTAAATAAGTGCTGCAGTTGTAAACTCCTGCCATACTTCTGTCTGGGACCACATCTGTCTCCTGGCTTGGAGCACATCTGTCTGTGCCTCCCAACCCATCGCTCCCCCATCGTTCTGGCACAGTGGGAAAATCTGTATTTCAGAACGAAATCACATGGATACTTCCAGGCTGCAGAGGGTGTCAGATGCAGAGCCCTTTATCTTCTAAACCCCCTTATCTTTTAATTCTGAGACATTTTTGTCTGACAGTTCATAAATTAAAAATGTTTCTTAGGTGACTTTTTGCTCCTGTTTCATATGTATTTCATGTAAAGACTTCCCAGGCGTTTGAGTTCTGTGAAGAATTATGCAAAATGAGAAGCTCTGGTTTAATGTTCTTATGGGATGCACTTGGCATGCTACAATCCATGATGCTAAAATCAGTGACTCTGCACTTTAAAAATATCAAGCTCTTTAGGGGAAGGGTTGTGAAACTTTCCTGTAGCCCAGGTGTTGCCTTGAGAACACATCAGATGTGTTGATTTGTCACACTGAGCTCTGAACTTTGGTGAGGTTCATGTACTGGCCCCGACGTCATGCTGCATTCTGGTGGCTAAGGGCAATTTTGGTGTTGCAGGGATCTCTCTAATGATGCAGTAATACCTTAAGTGCTGGCTAAGGACATTTGCACCAGATGTCACAGGTGTTAGTGATGTGTGCTGGACACAGGGGTTTATGCAGAGGTGTCTGTAGTACACCTTGATCATCTCTGCAGCGATAGACCTCTAGTATATTGCCAAAGGGGTGGCTGGGAAGCAGGTGAGATGCTGCAAGCGCTTGGGTTGCATTGCCATGCTGCTGTGGTCTCCTCTGGCATGCACTGAGTGCTGGGCCACTTGGGGACATGCCGCCTGGCACTGCATGGGCCACCACCTCTTCCGCAGGGCGGGAGTGATGGTTACTGCTCCAGGCACACAAGGGTGAGTCTATCCATCCATGACTCATGGCCCATCTGCCCCTCCAGCAGCTTCTCCAGTGCCCATGCAGTTGGGTTTATTGTTGTTTTTCTTGCTGGTCTCAATGTTTCTGTTGTTTCTGCCTCCTCCTTATCTTTCTACAACATCGTCACAACCTCTGATCACAGATGGTTTTCACCATCACCTTCTTGTACTGAGGTTTCTGTTCAGGTGATACCTGTTTGTCTGTGACCCGTTTTACCTGCCCGAACTGCCTATGTTGGATATTTCCCTTCCCCATGCCCTCCCCGTGCTTCTCCCACGTTTCCAGCCGTCACTCTCAGAGTCACTCTCTTGTCGGGCTGCTGCAAAGGCATTTTCTCTCTTCTGTCTTTGCAAATTAACTTCTCTGCTTCAATATACCCCCTTGCCAAGGCCTTCTGCTGCTGCCTCCAGGTTTCCTTCTGCTCCCTCTGAAGTACATTGTTCCAACTTGTCTTGTGTGCCTGCACCAGCCCCAAAAATTACTAGCAGAGCTCTTAAATGGCTCCTACCACTGGTGGCTTTTTGGCTGTGCTGTTTCCCTGCACAGCACATGAAATCCATCTCCCATAGGCAGCTCTTTGCACCTCTGTGAGATTTCAGGTAAAATATAGCTACATATATATTGATAAGACGTAGGGAGCAGAGAGGACAATTGAATTGCCGTGAGTGGGGCATGCATCAGTGTCCCTGACATTCCCGTAATTAGCTGGCAGAGGAGAGCGAGCAGCGAAATGAGCCCAGCAGCATGTTTGCAGGCATTAGGGGCTGACTCCCTTGGAGTACTCGCTTTCTGCCCTGACATCTGGGTTTGTGAAGAGACCTGATGACTGCTTCCACCTAAAGTCACCGTCACCTTGGAGATCACTAGCAAGGAGCAAACGTGCAGGCAGCAAATCCTGGCACAGGCGCTGGCGGTCCCGACCCACACAGAGCAGGGGTGGAACAGGAGGTGTCCCAGCTTTGTGGCTGTCTCACCCCTCTCGCTCTCAGATGGGGTTGTTTGCAGGTTTGGGGGGCTCAGGCTTGCAGCACAGCAACAGCACCCCAAAACCTCATTATTGGAGACTCTGAGTCACTCTCCTTTCCTTTCTGTCATGAATTTTCTGCGTCAGTGGTAATGTGCATCTGTGCTGGAGGTGTCTTTGCCTTGGAGCAGGGTTGGGGACACAGGGTAGAGATGTCCCCAGTCACCGTGTGGGGCAAGTGCAAACAGACATGTCAGCAGACGTGTGCAAGTGGAGTACAACAAGGAGGGCTTTGCGCAGGATTTGTAAATGGGGGGAGATGGATACTCTGGGTGAAATATTCCTGCTTGGATTGTCAGGAGCACTGCGCTACAGTCCCTCAGCACAGGCTTTTGAAGAATTAACCTGCTGTGGAATAAGAGAGATGATGTATAATTGGGTAACTGAGAGATTAGAAGGTACACAGTACGTTTTCTTGGTGCTGTTGAATTCCCTGTAGCATCAGTGCTACAGGTGTCTTTGTGTATAGTCTGGGAAGGAGAACAAGACATCAAAGGAACCTCGTGCTCCTGGCTTGCCTTGGGTGGTGAGAATGACTCAAGTGAAAAGAGTTGCAGAGGATGTCAGGTCGTGAGTGGCTGCCTGGTAAAACAGCAGACAAAATCCAGCATTGTCGAAGACCAGGTGATGCACGTGAGGAGGAAAGATCCTCGCATCTGTAAGCAGTGCCAGGCTCTGACCCACTGCTGCTGGCAAGGAGTCCTGTCTTGGAGTTAGGATAAACACTTCCACGAAAATATTGACTCAGTACACTGTAGCAGTCAAAAAAGCAGATTGAATGTAATGAGTTTTTAGGAAACAAAGGGAAAATGAAACCCAGGAACCAGTTATGGGCTGCTGCATAAATCTACAGTGTGTCTGCAGGGCAGATAAATACTGTGTGCAGCTCTGATTCCCTGCTGCACAGAGCAGCGGGGAGCCGGAGCAGGGACAGAGCAGGGTGACAAGGGCAATGGACATTCATACAAGGTGTGGCAAGGTCAGCGATGCTCAAAAGCTGTGGACGGGTGGCCAGGAGAGCGTGGCCAGGGCTGTACAGGCAGGGCTGGGCACTGTGAGGTCAGCAGGAAACTACTTTTCTTTGTTTCCGCTAATCAGTTGCTGGGGCATCAAATTAAATTAATAGATGACAGGAGCAGAGCAAACACACAAGGCTCCTCTATGGCAGGTGGAAGGAGAACAGCGGAACTGGCTGCCAGATGAGTTTAGAAAGCTTCTAGGAGTGATTAGACAAATTTGTAAGAGGAAAATACCATTGAAAGTATTGCTGGCACTGCTAGTGATGAGCCAGATCTCTGCACCACAGGATGTGGGAGGTCAGGAGGATGCGGGAGTGTCGGTGAGTGCTTGTGTCACCACGTGACATCCCGGTGGCTGTGCTTGGGGACATGGTACCGGACTGATTGAAACTCGTTCATCTCTTCTCTGGGTGGCTTCCCCCTGCTCTGTTGGGGATATTTGCGCAGGTTGCACAAATGGAGCAGCAGGTTGGTCGCCTGCAGCGCAGAGAGCTGAGCCGAGCCAGCGCAAGGCTGGGACAGCAGCGTGACATCCTGCTGGAATGGCTGGGAGTCCTGCTGGGGCCAGGGTGGCTGGTGGTTCTAAAATCCCAGTACCGGACAGGTGTGAGGGTGACAGTCACAGGAGGAGTGGGGTGTGGAGGTCGTTAAGCTCCCAGGGGTATCTCTGGAGAGAAGGCACCACTGGAGGAGCTGCAGGTCGAAGTCGGAGCTCTGCGTGTCACCAGGGCAGCACTCAGTGTCCCTGGAAGGCTGGAGGGCATGGGCTGCATCTCAGGGAAAGAAAGTTATTCATCTTCGTGTTTTCCTGCCTTCATGAAGTTGTGTTGGGCTGTTAACTTTGTGTGAAGGAGCTGGATAGTCACTGAGAGAGGTGACTCTTCTGTTGGTGGCCATTGGTGTTCCTTGACCCTGACATCTCGCTTGGTGCTCGATCAGGTTGTCACTGCTGCTGCCATTCCAGAGGGAACAGGAATACCAGAGCTGTGCAGGGAGGGGGAAAGCAAAGCAAATAAACAAGGAGCCCAACTTAAAATCTCTCTAAGTGTGCAGTGTTTTGTGACTAATACTAACGTAATTGCTGTCATGCTTTTAACATAATGCTTTTATCTCCCAGATAGATTCCTTCTTCTGGTCATTAATCTCCAGGGTTTCTAAGCAAGCCTTGCAGAGATGCAGCCGTTGTGCAGAAGCGTGGGCAGACATGTCTGCAGGATCCTGGAGCAAACCCGGGACAGGGGCTGCAGGGCACCTATGGGGCTGTGCTCCATCTTTGCCCTGAACCCATGGAAATCCTGGGGCTGGACAGGGCCGTGTGTATTCTTTATGGTTGCTTTTCATCTCCATGTTGCCATGCCCTGCTGGCCCATAAACCCACTGCATAGGCCATCTGATAGTTCCCTTGGTGTGCCCAAGCTGTCTCTATTGTCTGCTCAGCATCCCTGCACCCCTCTTTAATCTAGAGGAGCATCGCTCAGCAAACAGCTTCTCCCTCTTTCTTGGTTCTCTGAGGCTCGTAGACACAAAGGCCAGGAAGGGCAGTTGCAACCATCACCTCTGACCTCCTGCCTTACACAGGCTAGGGAATTTCACCCAGTAATTCCTGCCTGAAGCCCATACCCTCTCTTGGAGCTGGAGAGCACCACATCGGTGGGCCTGGTGGCGATGTGTCTGTATTTGAGATCACACTGGTCTCCTGCAGGATGGCCTGCTGGGGTTTTTGCTTGTGCTTATTTTCCCTTTGGCCTTTCTGGCCTGCTGTGAGCTGGGTCAGATGAGTGGGGGAGGGTCCTGCTGCTGGGGGAGGACCTGCTTGCAGAAACCTCCTCCTGGAGGCTACTTGGGGTGAGACTCTCCATGCTGGCATCACTGAAGGCTCCAAGCCCCATGGAACAGCTGCTCTGGCAGTTGCACAGCTGCAGGGGGAGAGGCAAGGAAATCCAGGATGATTTCCAGGAAATCACCTTGCTGCCTCATTTATTTACTGCAAAGTTCTCAAAATACCACCTGGCTCCCTGAGATGCCCCCCCATACCAAGGGTGAGCAGCTTCCCTGCGGTTTCATGGCTGCTCAGGAGGACCAGCCCTTGCAAAACCGCAGCCTTGCCCAGCGCTTATTTGGTGTGGCAGTAAGTAATGCCGGTGCCAGCCGTGCTGGATCCTGCAGCACAGAGGTGCTCTCGAGACCTTGGCAAGTCTGAGCAAGGCTTTGACTGTGAGGTCTGTCGTACCTGCTGGGCCTGAAGCGATCTGTAAGCCAACTCGGGAGCAAGGCGTGTCATATCCCTGCCTGCAGGCACTGCGAGGGCAGGGGGTGCTGGGGGCTGAGGTGAGAGCTAAGCACCCTGGGCATGGGGAGGGCAGCTCAGCTGCGTGTGCCCATCCTATTTGCTGTATATACTGCACGCTCCCTTGGACTTGTCTGGATTTCAAGGAGGAAACTGAGCCAACCCCAAACCCTCACCCCCTTCCACCTTTCCTCGCTCCCCCATCACCCATGTGAATGAAAGTCTGGGGTGGTTTTCACTGTCAGGCAGAATCTCAACCTGCACGCTGCTCCCAGCATGTCCACAGCCAGCTGTGGCTCCGCACCGGGCTGGTGCCAGACCTGACTGAGGCTTGTGCTGGGGGGCAGTGATACACTGCAGAGTATTTCAGGCTTTTCTGCCCTTTCTGGCCTACAAAGTTTCTCCCTCCACTCTGAAGAGTCAAAAAGGTTTCCCCTTCTTGCATCCTTCATAGAATCATAGCATCATTTAGGTTGGAAGGGACCTTCAAAGCTCATCTAGTCCAGCCCCCTAACATGAGTAGGGACATCTTCACCCAGATCAGGTTGCTCAGAGCCCCATCCAGCCTAGCCTTGAATGTCTCCCGGGATGGGGCATCCACCACCTCTCAGCCTGGGCAAGTGTTTCATCACTCTCACTGTAAAAAATTCCTCGTGTCTCTCTTCCTCCATTTGGAAGCCAGCCGTCCCTGCGGATCATGGTGAGGGCACAGGGATGCAGAGCAGACACCTGCCCACCTCCGTCCCCAGGGCTGGTGGCTGCAGGGTCAGGCTGGGCTGTGCTACCCAGGGCTGGCAGGCACTGGAGACAGCTCTCCTCCGCTGATGGAATGCTTCCGACCATGCAGTCAGAACAATTTTGACATTTTGGGGAAGGAGAGAAATCTCACCCGGCATTGTGCATGGTTGGCAAAACTGTTGCTGACAACATGAATAAAGGTGGATGGCTCTCAATCAGATTCTCTTCGCTATTTATTTCTAATTTGGACATATTGTCAGCAAGCCATCTCTCAGATCAGTTTGGACAATTCTGTATGTGAGTGTCGCGTTACGCTTGAGCTATAATGATATTTGTGGCTTTCAGCATGTTGTAGAGCAGGAAGGTGGGTTGTCTTCTTAGCCTGCAGAGTCCTGCAGGGATCATTACCGGCATCACCACTTTTTTTTGGGTTTTGGCAGCTCTTTGTTCCTTACACTGCAAGTACAGCCTATGCCCAAGGGAGTGGAGAGCCTCGGGGGCTGCAGTGGCAGGGGGGATTTCGAGCACTCTAAACCCTGATGTGCTGCAAGGGATGATGTGGGTAGGTGGGAAGTGGAGCTTGGGCAGCAGTTTCAAAGAGAAGAAGCTTTTCCAAATCTTACCAGATGTGACAAAGAGAGGACGTCTTTGCTTTGTCTGTGTCCATCGAATGGAACATTCAAACATAGCAACCTTTACAAGGCAAATGTCATTCGTGAAACACCAAGGTTTGGTTGTGCTCTTGTCAAAAGGCCGGTCTGACCATCACTGGGCATGTTGACAGCACTGGGGATGTCTGTCCAGCCCCATGCATGGATGTCCTGGCACATCTGAAAGGAGGTTGTAGCATGGAGGGTGTTGGTCTCTCCTCCCAAGAAACAAGTGACAGAACAAGAGGAAATGGCCTCAAGTTAAACCAGGGGATGTTTAGATTGGATATTATGAAAAGTCTTTTCCCAGAAAGGGTTGTGAAGCAGTGGAACAGGCCGCCCAAGTAAGTGGTGGGGTCACCATCCCTGGAGGGGTTTAAAAGAAGCGTAGATGAGGTTCTTAGGGACATGGTTTAGTGCCAGTGTTCGATTAACAGTTGAACTCTATGATCTTGAGGGTCTCTTCCAACCAAAATGGTTCTATGATTCTGTGATTCTATGACACACTGCTCTGGGGTACTTGTCCCCAGTGGGCCAGCAGCAGCCACCCTGCAGCTCATCAGGATACTGGACTTTCCCAGGGCTGCTCCCCAGGGGATGCTATTCAGAGCGCCCCGCTTTCCCATTTCACTCTTTGATACGCAGGTGGCTATTCTCACTGATGCGGGAAGTGGGCTGGGAAACGCCGGGCTGGGAGTGCGCTGACCTTTGTTTTCAATAGGCATCCCTGAGACTCTGTTATCCTGATGCTCCCTAATGCTCTGAATTAATTCAGATGAGGTGGGAGCATTGTCCAGCTATGTGCACGTCACTGGGATGATCCCCTCTATCGCCTGCTCAAGCAGACAGCACCCAGGTCACTGTCAGATGTGACAGGCCACCGTCAGAAGGAAGGTTTGGTTTTAGAGGAAGTAGGAACTCGTTGTCCCCTGCCACAATTTCTACACCATATGTTAAAATGCCCTACAGGAGCCACAGTCAGGTTTTAAGTGGCTGCGAGCCTGTACCATCCAGCATTTCCCTGCATGGGCCCTGTGAGGCCACCAGTGCTCAGGCAAGCTGCCTGCTTTGTCGTTAGATGTGTGAGGGGACAGGGCAGGGACCCTGCCAGAATGGCAACTGCAGAGAGATGCTTTAGATCCTCTTGATTCCCATGTATGAATTTTGGCTTCCCCATCTGTAAAATAAAGGTGCTTTCCTTTTTTTTTCCCCTGGTGCTGTGCTATGTTAGGGGTTCCCCATATGGTGCTGCAGATAGTACCAAGTGTTCCTCACCACTGGGTTTGGAAGGGTGGGAAACCATCACCTTCCTCTGTGCTTTGCCAGCGGTTTCGGTGCAGAGGGGGCCAGGCATCCATGGCCCCCCATATTGACAGCCTGGCCCCCGCAGCTGCCCCCCCGGCTCATTCCTCTCCCAGGGCTGCAACAAGTGCATGCTCCAAGGGGGTGATTGTGTTGAGTATTTTACTTCTTCAGTGTATAGTGCCATATGGGAACATGCCATCAGTCAATTACAGCTTCTTTTCATATCTAAATAAAATGATTTATTAATTTGATTGAGTGATCACTGCATGGCCGGGATGCTTTTCCTGCAATGGTGAACAGCTTGCATGCTCGCAGAGATGGATGCTGAGCCAGTGCCACTGGATACTTTCTGGGGTTGTTTTCAGTTTAGCTGTGAATTGAATGAGAAGAAAAATGTTTCTCTTGGCAATTTGATAGGCGCTAGCTCTTCTGGCAGATGTTGGAGTTTATTATCCCACTGGGACAACGTTTTGTAGTTCAGAATTGCTAATTGCTCCGAAGGCTCAGTGCTGCCGGAGGTGCAGGATGTGGCTGTTGGCAGGTAGCGGATGCCACCAGCACCTGAGGACCCGGGGTGATGGACACGGTTGCCTTCCCAATGATGGCTTCTGACCACGGCCACTAGCCCAGCCTTGGCTCTGTGTCCCACCAGGTTTGCCAGCGGGGAGCTATTACTGGGGTCCCTGGGGAAGGGGTATTTCGGGGGGGTCCCCCTGTGCCAGCACCTATCCGCTACCCTGCTCTCCACTGTTCCTGGGTGACACTGGCTGCAGGCAGGGCTGGCAGGTGTGCTGGAGTACGTGTAGCACCAGCATGGCACTCCTGGCATGTGGGGCATTTAGCCCGTGTGACAAAGCCCAACAGCTGGTGTAAAAGGTGCCTGGCAGCCTTTCCTCTGGTGCAGGTTTTAGCTCAAAATGGGCTTGTTGTCCTCAGCCACCTCATCCATACTGTGATATGTTGGGATATGTCTGGGCGCTGCTGGCGGGTGCCCTCCCTGCTGTGACCTGGGTGCCAGCAGCAGGAACGTGGTGCCATGGGGCTGCAGCATCAGCCAGAGTAGCAGCACCTGCCTCCTGCATCCTGGTTGCCCATCCCCAGCACTGGATTTGCCCTGCTCCTTCCCTGTAGCCTGTTATACTGCTCTCGTACCTGGCTGCCTTCCCCCTGCCCAGTGTGCCCTGCTCACTCCGCACCAAACACCCCGACCTGTGCTGGTGGTGCAGGCGCAGTGCTTCGGGTCATGGCAGTGAGTCTGGGAGCCTGCTGCTCCCTGACAGTCCTCCCGTTCAGTCCTTCCCATGTGCTCTGGCTGGCACTGGTTGGAAGGTTTAAATTCACAAAAGTAGTTAACAGGAGCCACAAGCCGGTTAACATAAATTATTTGTGAGCCCATCCTCCCGAAGTGGAGCAGAGCTGCAGACGGAGGTGGACACTCGTGTCTCCAAGCATCAGCATGGTGGGCTCAGGGCAAGACCGCTCCAGCGCCGGTGTTGGGCTGTTTGCTCTGCTAGCTGGGCCATGCAGGCATCACCAGAGCTGCTCGGGGCTGATTTAGATGAAGATTTTGGATGGGAAGCTGTGCGAGCAGCTCTGACAGCAGCAGCAGCAGCTTGCTGGAGTGCCAGCCCCTGGCAGAGACATCACCGGGCTGTGCTCCTCCCTGCATCAGAGTTGTCTCTTTGCCCTTCATGCGGAGGGTACAGAGTGCTGTTGAGACCCTCAGCTTCACTGTTTGCAGTGCCTGACATGCCTCAGTGCAGGGAAACTGAGGCATGAGGCTGCACAGCCAGTCCCAGGGTGGGAGCTGCAGCTGGGAGTCCCGTGGGTCCATGCAGGCAGCAACAGGGATTGCACCTGGGAAACACATGCGATTTTGGTTTTTGGAGCCTGGCTTGCTAAACTGCTCCAGGATTCTGTCCTAGGAGCAACCCCTTTCTCCACAGCTGCTCCAACTCCCCTCGCATCCCTCTCTGCTGCGTGACGAGAGCTCCGCAGCCCGTGTCCTTCCCGTGCCCTTGGAGAAAGAAAAGCTTTTTGCAGAGCAGAGCACAGCAAGGGCAGAGCGAGGCAGCCGCCTCAGGGTCACCCTGCAGTGATGCTCGCTGCGCCATAGGTGGGGTTGGGGTCCCTGCAGAGAGCCGGGGTGGCTCAAGCCAGCAGGCAGGAGCATAGAGCCAGGGGTGGTGGAGGCTGCCCAGGCAGCAGGAGGGCGGTGGGCAGCAGCGAGTGCCCACCCCTGCTCTGGTCCCACATGGCGTTTGTCCGTGAGTGCAGTTACCTGGGCTGTGCTCCCCCCATCCTGCCTCTCAGCAGGAGCTTCATGGCCTCTTCATCCCCATCCTGGAGCTTCAGTGGAAGTACCTGCAAGAAGCTGGGCTTCATCCATCTTTCAGACCATACTTTACCTTCCCAAAGGGACTTATCCTCTTGTCTCCTTCTCTACTATTTTTATGTTTTTTAAGCCTCAGCACAATCCATTGCCTGTTCTGGGTGTGGGATTTGTGTATCAAGTAGGATCTGGCTACGGGCTCTTATTTTACCTTTAACTCAGTGTCTGGGTTCAGGCAAATAACTTACCCTTCTGTGCTTGGTGTACTTGTGAGTCAAATGAAGCTGATGGTGACTGATACAAAAAGCACAGAGCTCCATCGCTATATGTGGCAGCATCATAGCCCAGGGCTCAGGTCTTCAGTGTAAGTCACCACCATGGTGGTGCACGGGAAGAATGAGGGCTGGGGTCCCTGAAAGGACCTGGCTCCTCCCATACTGATGTCCCTGCTTCCAGACTTAGCGTCAAGAGCAGAGCATGGGACGTGGAGATGTTTTACATTTGAAGGTCAGTTGTATTCAAAGCCAGAGGTCCATGCATCTTCCCTGTTTGCAGCTAATTACAGCAGGGATTAGTCCAGGCTGGGGTAAACTCTCTCCCTGTGGTGTTAATGATGAGAATTAAACCGGCTCTGGCTCAGAACCCAAACCCCAGACCCCAGCACTCCTGAGCCTCAGGGAAGCCAGAATCTGAAACTTGGCTCCAAGCTTCCAATGTGTGTCTAATTAAGGCTGAAATAATCAAAACGAGGGGCATTCCCACTCCTTCTCAACACTCCTTGTGCCTTTGCAGGGTTGGATCCTGGCTGGGTCCTCCTTGCTGCTGCTGGAGCCGGGCTGGCTTCTGTCTGTGACTCTGGCTGGGAGGGGACCAAAACACATAGCTTTTTTAAGTGAAATGGAGAAGAAATGCAGTCCTGCATGTATTTTAGTCAGTATAAGGGTTTGTGTAAGATTGTTTGGGGGGAAAAAAAAAAAAGTATCTTAAAAATGGAACCTAAAGAAGCTGAGGGAGCTTAAATAAATTTGTCTTTCTGCCAGTCTCTTCCTGCCCCAGTCCTGGAGCCTCAGCTCCTGCTGCTCCGTGGGGTGCCTGTGCCCAGCTTCATTGTGAGCAGGAAATGCTCTTGCTGGGGCAGGTGGTGCTCGACGTCAGGCTGCTCGTCCTGGTGTGTGACATGAGTCTGTGCCACCTCTCCATCCGCAGCAGAGGGAGGTCCAGCTGCAGCCTGCCGAGTGCTGCCGGTCACCCAGCCACGGACAGGGTGCAGGCAGGAGACGCCCAGCACCAGGTAAGCCTTGCAGCCCTGTGTGCCCTGCCTGCTGCCGTGGGGTTGTGCAGGAAGGCGTCAGAGGGGCCAGGACCTGGCAGGGCTTTCTGCAGGGTGCTTCATCCTTTGTTCCCTGCCCCTCCTCCCCCTGCTACTGTGGGGATGACCCAGGCTGCTGGCATGTTGCTGTGTTCTGTCCCCACTTGAGCTCTGTGGGTTGGGACCTCCCTGCTGCCTGGCCCTCGGGACAGGGACTAAGCCACCTGCTCCATGGGAGGACACAGCAGGGACGTCACTTCACCAGCAGCAGGGTCCCTGGGGAAGGCTGAGGGATGAAGCGGAGCGGCCTGTGACACCAGATGTTTGTTAGCATCATAACAAAATAGATTTTCTTGCTTGCGTGCCATCCCAGGGACTGAAACACTGCTGGAGCAGTAGCATTTCCCTGGCTCCCTGTGTGCAGCCAGCACGTTTCTGATGTGCTGCATCAGTCTGTGATTCCTGAGGAGTGGCTGTGCCTGGCGTGCCAGCATCTTCCACAGAGGGACCATTGGATCTGGACACTTAGTGCTTTATTTTAACTTCTGTCAGGGCTATGGAGAGGGGAGAGATGGGAAGAAAGGCTAAGAGAGAAGTGGTGGAAATCTCAGCTGGCTGTAGGAGAGATGGAGAAGGAGATTGTAGTGTAGAAGTCTTTGATTGACCACAGTACCATTTTGTGGCTTTTTCTCCCTCTCTCTGGATAAAGCTGCACTGTGACATCCATGCCATTAAATAGGCCATGTTCAAAAGAGAAAATTGCTGCTATTTTCCCCCTTTACTGCCATAAAAAATTGATCCCACATAGCATCCTTATTTCAAAGACTGCTAAAAAAATACAAAATTCTCATTTTTGTTTCTGACAGCTGCATAAAGCATTCTTTAAATTAAAGGGACGTGAAATGTAAAAAAAAATCTCAGCTCTCCCCATCACCTGAAGTTTTTGCTCCAGAAGACGCCCTTATTTTGAGAAGTGGATGCTGAGAGACAGCGCAACTGTGCCAGTGTGAGAAGGGGTTTGGTTTCTCTCTTTTCTTGTGACTGGTGATCGAAATTAAGATTTTGCTGGTAGCTGGATAACAACTGGAGCAGCAAACCCCCTTGCTTACCTGAGCTGGGACATGATGGACATCCTTCAGTAGCAGAGTGCTTTCAGAGGGTGGTGGCAAGGAGCTTACGCTGAGGTGGGAAGGAAGCAGGCTGGGGAGCTGAGGTCTGTGGAGTAGTTGGGGGCAACAGGTTGAAGGATGCTGGACAGAAATAGGGCATCTAAGCATGTACAGAGGTGGGAAGATGATGGGCAGGAAGAAGGCGAGAGGAAGAAGTGGGAAGCCCAAAAAGGGATTTAAATGGAGAGCAGGTCATGACAGGTACTTGTGGAAGGAGGAGATGGAGCTGGCTAAGGTCAGGACTTGGGCAGCTTTGAGTCAGTGGTGATGGAGTGTGTGAGGATGCGGTGGAGTGGGATAAAGGAGAATGTGGACCCAGCGGAAGGGGGCTGCAGAGGGCAGGGTACCAGCATGTCTGGTCAGCTCAGCTCTCACTGAGGAGTTAATTGTCTTAGTAAGAATCATCCTATTTAAACAAGATGTTCTTCTGAAAAGGAGGTTAAGCAGAGGGAGCGTTGACAAAGCACTGAGCAGGGCTGCCAGGACTCCAGCAAGCTGCCAGCTGCTGCTCCTCCCTCCCCACCTCTGTCTCTGCTCCTTCCCCAATTCACCACCAGCCTCCTGTGGCCACCAGGCACGAGCGGCCAGGCCACCAGTGCTCGTCCTGGCAGCAGGGGTGAGTGCCATGGGGAAAAGGCAGTGAGGATTTGCGGCTGAAGGGTGGGCCTGTGCTTGCTGCCTGACTTGGCTGGGTGCCCCGAAAGTCTGCAATAGTGGAAACGATTCCTGGGGAGAAGCATGGTGGACATGGTACAAGGTGACCCTGGTGATGTAAGGTGGGACGAGCCTTGGCAGGAGGATGGAGAGAGAAGGGGACAGCACAACGAGCTGTTTGAGCTGCTCAGTCTGTGAATGGTGTTACCAAAGTGAGCAAGGCCATCAGTGGGGCTATCAGATGGGCCACCAGATCCTCCTCGTGTCTCCTCCCCGCTCTCATCAACATCTGTTTGCCTTTTGTGTCCAGCAGGCCTCTGAGTTACGAGGCTCTTTCCTCCACCAGGATCTTGGGGAGATGATGAAGAGTTAGATGAGCTCTCCATAAATAGCTCTGCCATTAAAAACCCTCAGCTCCTGTTTTAATGTTAGCAGGATTAGCTGTCTGCAGAAGTATAGGCTTAAGACTCGGCGGTAAGCTTTGCCCTGGTAATATGTCTCTATTTGCTCAGGCTTGATTCCTCCAGCCAGCCTGGCTCTGAATGCCATAAATTTTGCTCTTCTTTACACTTCAGCTGATGACTTATTCTTTGGAGCCTGTGTCCTTGGCTAGCCAGAGACCCTTCAAAGCTCCACTTTGTGCTTGCCTCCTCTGAAACCAATGAAGTCCCTTCAGAAAGGACCAGGATGCACGTAACTATTAGGGTTGAAGGACATTACTGGTGCAGTTCTCTAATCTCCAGATTAATCTTATTTTTTATTAATGGCCAGGACACAAAAGGGGATGTGCTAGTAAAATTTATTGGGGTGCCACATGCATAATGTGTGTAGAGGAGCGTCAGGCTGTCACCGAGGAGCCCCACGACCTTGAGGGCTGGAAAAGGCGAAGAGGCTGGGACATCAGGGTGACACGATGCAAGAGGATAACACAGCGTATGGGTGAGCACGAGAACTGCTTCTGCGATAGAGGATTGACTGACTAGAAAGTCGGAGCTGTGATTTTTGGTTGTAGGGCAACCATGAACTGCGGACGTGATGTGCTCTTGGCAAAAGCCCACGTCATCTATGGGTACTTGTAGAGGAGCTCCAGACAGCGAGATGGAAGGTCAAAATGCTGTCCCAACAGGGCTCTGATGAGCTGTGGTCTATGGTGTAAACCCGTAATCAGTAGCCATGTGTGCAGTGTGCTGCCCTGGGACCCCAGCAGCCTGGGAGCAGCTCCCTGTTCTCTTTGGCCATCCCCGCAATGGGCTGGAGCTTCCAGGGATGGGGGACAAGGGGGCTAATGGGGGTACCTGTCCCTGTTTCATCTGGGGCATCTGCCTGTAAGCATGGATCAGAGCCCAAAGGTGGGGGGGAAATTTCTTGTAAATACAGCAAGGGGGTTAATGTGCAGAGGGAAAAAGGTTGTTCAAGCTCATATACAGCATCAACCCCAGAATAATGAGAAATTTCCAGTGGATACCCCTGAGCCGCGTACCTGAAGGTTTCTAACCACCAAAGGAAGCTGATTCTGAAAAATCACTTTACCAACCATCGCAGGGGCAATCGGCCAACCTGTCTTCAGGCAGGTTCATTAGCAGTTTCCAAAGGGGTTCCCACAAAGCGGTGCCTGTGGTTGGTGATGCCAGGACACCTCCAAGGCCACCAAGCCTCCAGCACCCCACGAGCAGAGCCAGCATCTGCCTCTGCAGCTCACTGGTGTGGCTGGGGCTGTGCCACACAATGCATGCTTGTTTGGGGTTTAATTTTTTTTTCACTGCAATATAAACCCAGTGTGTCTTGAAGGCCATGCATGTGTAGGGGGATTTGCTGATGGCTCATCTTTCTATCAGGCTTTTTCAGCTGAATGTCAGTTTATTGCTTTTGCAAATTGTCTTGTGCCTACACAGAACCGGCTGCCTCAGCAGAGGGCTTTGCCAACAACGTGCTCTATAAAAGGGTTATTAGGATAACAAGAAAGAAAACAGAAACCTTTGCAGAATCATAACAGTATAGTGTAGCCCCCATCTTTCCCTTTCCCAGTTTATTAGTCTCAAGTGCTTCTGAGTTGGACTTCAAACCATTGCACTGCTGAATATCAAGAACAAGGTTAAAGTACCCTAGACAGGAGCTAACTCTTCAGCAATTATCTGGTCAATGGCAGAGCACCGATCTGTAGCTCGGCGTAAACACCATCAGGAAAATATGCACAGTTTGCAAATTAAAAAGCAATTCCATCGTCTCAGCCCAGGCCAGGAGCCTTCTGGTATGATTAGGGTCTCACCGGTGGAGCCGAACAGAGCATCCTTCAGGCCTCTGACGTCAGTCCTTCATCACCAGAGCCTGTTGCTGGATGTTTCTGATTTATCTGCAGTATTTTTGTATGAGTCTGGGGGGCATGTTTTACCAGATGTTTTTGTTTTCCAAAAAACCCCACAAATTTCACTGTTAAAGGGGCAGAATAAGGCAAGAAAAAGCCAAATAGTCCCTTGTGATACTCTTGAAACAATATTGTATTTTATGGAGAGGGAGACATAAGTGAAATGTTCTTATTGACACACCACAGATTGGGCTTGTTTCTTGTTTTTCTAACTTTTGGGGTCAACTTCTATAATAAAAAAATTTCTTGGCTCTACTCATCTCAGCTTTTTCTCTGCCTGTTGTGCCTCACAGTGCTCTCTGCAAGAGGGGAGTTGTTCTCTCTTGTTTGAAGCCAGCTGGGACAGACATAGATTAAGTGCCTTGACGGAGGTTGCAGAAAGCCAGAGCAGAGATTTTGTCTTTGGGCCCCCAAAGTAGCAAAGAGCTGGACTCAAATGCCTCTTTCTCTTGCCCATTTTCTTCAGGGCTCGAGAGACTTCATTGCTAATTCTGGGCTACACGCTTAAGTGCTGAGCTAAGACTTTTGTAGGTGAGTCCTGGAGAGCGTCATGATCTGGAGGGGATTTGCATGGGCACAGGTTGTATGGTTGGACTTGGAGACACATGGGGCAGTTTGGTGTGTGAACACAACACCATAACCAGCTGATGTGAACACAACACCGTAACCAGCTGCCCGCGGAGTTCCCCGCAGTTTTGTAGGTTACTCTGCAAATCTGCTTTCATTAAACCCAGGCCTTTTAGTGGAAAGACGATGGCAGTTACCTCCTCAGCTATCACTCTTTCCCTCGCTGTAGGGCAACCTGAGCTGTCTGAAGCCAGAGAACTCCCATCCTGGCAAAGACAGGACGCCATCTTACATTAAATGCTGCTAGTTCCTGCTTCTGTCTTTCCCAGCCCCATTATTTGGGCTCTGCTCAGCTCCGTCTTTCACTGTGTCCCCATTCACTGAGCTCTCTGAGCTCTGAACGGGAAGCAGAGCCAGCGTGGGTTTTGCGTGCCGAGTACCAGGCATCAGTGGATTGAGGTGATGACGGGTCTGAGCGGGCAGGGTGCCTTGTGCCGGGCACTGCCAATGCCCCGTGTGTGTCCCCTGCCCCAGCGGTGCCTGTGAGACCGTCTGGGGCTCAGTCCCCTTCACAGCCCATTCCCAGCACAGTTCAAACAACAGCCTCCTAAAATGGGAAGCAGCGCCGTGTCCCCATCCTCCTAGGAGCCTGCAAAGGCCACCTCCTGTCAGCTCCGATGTCCCGTTCCCATAGCAATGCTTTCTCTCTGCTGCTCGTGGCCAGTGAAACGCATGATGAGACTCTGACATTGTTCTTGATGCTGCCAGGCTGTGACAGGGAGGGCAGGGAGGGACAGCAGTGCCGGCTGCTCTCTGATATACTTTGCTGGATTACCCTCCAGGTCGGCTTCGGTGGTGGAAACTCCCACTGGAGCATTTCTTTTTGAGATGACAAATAACCCAGCAGCCAGTACATGGGTAGGTGTCAGCGGGAAGGAGCCGTGCTCGGTCCCCAGGGCTGAGCTGCCAGGAGCTCCCAGAGCTCCTCCAGACCTCTGCTCCAACAATCTGGACCATGCACGTGGTGACAGTCCCTTGGGAGGTGGCATAGGATGATGCCAGCACCTTCCCAGCGAGCTCAGCTGCAGGAGGCGCAAGGGAGGTGTCTTCTTGAGGCCGAAGCTTCCAGAGGAGGCACCTGTCCTGGGCATGTTTCTTGCTGCGCAGTTTCTCTGCACTGCTGAGCATTCCTCATTTTTAAAATTCTGATTTTAAAGTGGAGGAAAGGACCTGGTGCCTTTGGGTTGGTTGCATAGGGAGGGTGTTTCTTTAACTGTCAGATCCCTCTAGTTAGGCTGGCATGAAGAGCTCAGAAGCTGCTTTGCTTGGGGTGTCTCTGCTGGGAGCAAGCCACCCCCTCCCCAGCTGCAGGTCTGCAACAAAAGACCTGTCTCAGCTCTGCTCCGGCGTGTGTCACCTACACCGTGTTCCCCGCACAAACCCAGGAGGTACATGGCATCAATGATTGCGCTGGGCGAGGATAAGCAGCTCGGCTCCACTTAAGCCAGGAATCAATAGGGGATTAATTGGTATTAAGAGAACACATGTTGCAAAGGGAGGGTTCGCCCTTCTCCTGAAGGTGAGGGAAGCCACAGATGGGGCATGGGGGTCCCTGGCAGGTCACCCTTCAGCACTCAGCCACCAGTGGCCACCAGGAGCTCACGAGAGGGACGCTGGTGTCTCGGGAGGGCGGTGGGGAGCTGGGAGCGGTGCCAGCACTGAGCTCTCACTGTTTGCTAGAGCACAGGGAGATGGCCAGGCTCCCCTTCACTTTTGTGCACTCAGAGCTGGCCCCGTGGGTGTTCTGCCTCAAGCAGTGCTTTTTGTTCACAGGGCATTTTTTTCCTACAAGGGCTTTTAAGGTGATTCCTTCCATCTGTTTGGACTTTTTAAGCTATGGGCCAAATGTAGTCCCACTGACACTAGCATAGATGTGTTAAATGCTGTTGTGGTGGCTCATGCTCCTCCTCTGCCGAGTAAGAAGGCTCCACCGAGCTGGGTGGTGGTGTGTCCAGAGAGCGGGGTCACTGTGCTGGCACCTGGTGGGACTCGGGGCTGCGTCCTGCTCTGCTGGAGATTAATTTGGAGAAGAGGCTTTCTTGCTTTCCCTCTCCTAAAATTGCATTTTCTTGTTTCTGGGTTTTATTAAATCCATATTATACACAAAGTGTAGTGAATTTGGAAGGAAATTATACTGGGATTTTTTTTTTCTTTCTTATGTGTTTCGTGCTGATTCTGCACGTGCAGAGCAGGGCTGTTCCCTGCTGCTGTTTCATCTTGTTTTACTTTCTGGAGAGAAAACAGAGAACAAAAAAGTTATTCACTTTTCTCTGGGAAAACTCTTGACATTTTTCTCATAGCTCTCTAATACCAGAGATAACCTTTCACTCAGAGTTTGTTGGAGGAAATCAGTTATATTGGATGCCTGGGTGTGAAAATCTTCTCTTGTCCGCTTCCTCACTTTGTGCATGTTGTTTCTTCTCACTGGTATTTTTTCCCTCCAGCCAGCCCTCCCTGGTGGTGTTTGGAGCCATTTGGGTGTAAGCAGTGTACCCCATCCCACGTCCTGCTGTGAACAAGTCCCATCCCACCAGATTGTGTTTTTGAACAAGAGGGAGAGCGGGCAGCATCTTCCTGTATCCCCATGTTAAATGGCAAATGGGTCGCCTTCCATTAAATGTGCCACCCATTTGAAAAAAATAAAAACAGAATAGAAAGGGAAAACCACTGGGAGTGATGTTGAGGTTCAGTTTATCCAAGACATGAGCGTTCTGCTTGCCTGGGTTTGATGCTACATCAAGTACCAGCTCAAACTATAGACTTACCACAGAGAAACCACACACGTTTGAGCTCCTGTCCTCTTGTAACTTCGTACATATATTGTTTTCTGGGGAAATGTTCCATTTTGGGAAGCGACTGGAAATGTTTACAACAAATTATATAGAAATCAATAGACTTGCTGCAGATGGGTCTGCCTCCCCATGAGTGGTGAGCTCCAAGAGAAGACATCTCGGTGCTCTGCTCCTGTGGCTCCTGCCTCGGCGCAGTCCTGGTTTACAACAGGTTACCCGGGGAGAAATTATAATACCATTGTGTTCCAGTTTATAAGGTAGCAATCAGATCAGGTCAGGTTTACGATCCACCTAGCTTATTACCAGCTCCATTAGTAGCTGCTAGCAGATGTAGGGAGAGAGGGATTATTACTCTCGCAATGCACACTTAGCTGGCAGATTATTGAAATTTCTTTCTAATCCTAAGCAGTTACTTGGGAGGTATAAATCCTTGAGTGATAGTGCTTATATTCCTCTGTACTTTGATCTCAGCTAGCACAACCGATGATACTCTGATTAATCTGATTTTTGTTCCTTAAAAAACGTATCGTGTCCCCGGCATCTCGAGGCGTTGAGTTCCACAGGAAACTGTGTTTCTCGTCATCAGATCTGAACATCTAAATAACCAAGCTCAGAGGTACCTTCTCTTTTACATGGAGATTTATACATCTGTGTCCTCTGAAATTCATTTCTTCCTTTAAGTGAATCAAATCCTCCAAATGTTTTCAGTCTGTCGCTGCCTGGGTTCCTCCTATGCTCCCAACATCTGCATTGCTCTTACCTGCCCCGCATCTGCCTCTTCCCCCGGCTTGGCACGGCAGAGCCACGTGCGGTGTCACAGATGAGGGACCCACTGATTTATAGACCTGCTTGCTAATATGACAGTTTTATTTGCTGCTCACTTGTGAGCACAAACTAGCATCTTTAGACCATCGCCTCCGCTGAGATATTTGTGCTCCAGAGTGCCTCCATCTATTCCTCTAATGGTTGGGGTTAATTTGGAGCTACCTCAGCATGTGTGATGGGTCTTAATTTTTCTTCCCCAAAAGCAGTACCTTGGATCTGCTTGCCCTGAATTTCATCTGTGGACGTTGAATTCCCTGAATGAGCTGACTCCTTCCAAAGCTACTTGCATGTGTATCTAGTCCCATCTGACATTTTCCCCCCTGTAAGGGATTTCCATCTTCTCACTGCACATTTGTTCCCCCTTAGGATGCTCTGCTATTCCCTCCTATAGCCAGGATTCTGGTGCTACTGCATTGGAAGACATCCTTCTCTTTCACCTCGTGTGCTCTTCCCATCCTCTTTCATTTCTCCTTCCCCAAACTGACCAGGGTTAACTGAGGTCTGTTGCACGGAAGAGCATGCTTTGAGATTTCTTTGCTTTTCAGGAGGTGAGGAGGCCCCAGCAATGAGCAGCAGATGCACTTTTAGAGATCCTTGGAAGAAAGGCTTTGCCGCAGGTTTTCTCAAGTCAAATCTCCGCCTTCCCCTGCACTTGTTTTCTTTTCCCTTTCTTCCCACTTGAACAACAAAAGATTAGGACATGATGGGACAGGTTGAAATGGATGGCAGTGGTTCTACTAGACTGCAAGCTTGGCATGGCTCAACTCTGCCAAGGTATTTTAAGGGAAGACAAATGCCCGTCTCACAGCGCCTTGTACAAATGAGGTGGCGTCACCCCGGCTGCCCCTCGGCACCGCTGGGCCCCAGCTGGCGCTGGCTCAGGGTCCGGTGCCTGGCAGTGGTGCTTCAAGAGGGACACATGAGCTGTGACAGCAGTTTTACCTCTGCCCTGTGCGATCCCCATCGCTCTGGAGCCCCGGCTGCAGGAGCCGCGTGATGCCCGGGGGGCACTCAGCTCAGTGATGCCAAAGGTTTATATACCTGGACTCAAACACAGGGATGGACTTGTGTTTATCTTATTTCTCATGATTTGAAGGTCATCTTCTCGCCGGATGAGAGGAGCGTGAAGGATGTTTGGTTAGCGTTGCCGGGATTAGCCACTGCTTGCTGTGATCACGCTGGTGGCAGCAGTGTGACTCAGTGTCTCGTGCATTACTCTGGATTTTGGTGTTGGTGCTGTCCGATCACACCAAGGTGCTGATGTTTAAGCCAAGGAGGTCTCCAGGGCTCCTTTCTAGGGCCCATCAGGTTCACAGCAGCAACTGCTCAGCCACGTGCCTTGGCCCTGAAGTGGGACACGAACATGTCCTTATGGATGGTGTTGAATCAGCACCTCCACACTTCTTATCCTGCTGTAAAATCTTTGAAAGCTGGTGATATCTTGAACTAGAGATTTCTTCTGACTCCAGCATTTCGAGTGCTCGTGCAATGAATGACAAAACAGCCAAACGTCCCCTGCAGCCAGTTCGGCAGGGACAGAAGTAGGACGCAATACCTGCAGTGCTCAGTTGGGATCGCTTTGCTTCTGCTTCACCACTTGCCCAGTGCAGCCTTCAGCAGGGCTCAGACAGGGACACATCTGCACAGCACCTGTTTATATATTTTTCCTCCCCTCCCTCCTCAGAGAAATCAATTCCATTCCCCAAACAATGGCGAAGGCCTTGAGGAGATATTGATCTGTGGCAGAGCTGGAGAGGGGAGCATTTGTGACACAGAGATGCTCTTTTGTAAGTAAAAGATAATTACCAGATCATGGGGACACTTGCTGAATAGGATGACATAAAATAGGCATCAGGGTGAAGGGCACCGAGTGAAGCATTGGAATTGCGCTGTCCTCCCCGGCAGCTCCCGCTCCTCCTCCCTGCTTCCCTCTGCCATTTCTCCTGCTCCTCACTCCTCCCCTCCTTTTGTCCCCCAGCTCCTTCCAATTTCATCTCTCTGTGCGCTCCCAGTCATCCTGTCTCCCCCAGATGAATACCAGGTGATGCTACCTCAAATCCTTTCTCTCCAGCCAGGGGTCCCTGCCGCAGTGGGGATACACCTGGAGCCAGCTGGCTGCTGACCCTGACACCGGAACAGCAGAAGGGGCTGCTCTCTGTGCCATGCTTTTGCCAGTGCTTCCAAATTCTGGTCTATTTTTTTAAGTGATAGCAGGGAAAACAGACCTCTGCAACAGCATTGACCACTGTAGCAATTAACCCCATGGTGATTTTTAGGACTGTCCCCCCACTCTGAAGTATCAGCTAATGGCTCCGGGGTGGGGACGGCTGCTGGAGGACCCAGAGCCCAGGTCCCGGATTGTGCTGCTGGTGCCGCGTTTCCCTTGGCAGCTGATGGTTGACTCTCCATATGTTGGTAGTAGCCTGTGGGCTTGGACCGCTTGTCTGCCTGTGCTGTCTTGAGGAGGTCCCAGGGTGCTGAAGGACACAGGGACAAGTTGTAGCCATGACGTGCTATAGCTGCCTGGATGGGGGCACAAGTGGAGCTGGGTGTGCTGAGGGGATCTGTAGCTCCTAGAGCAAGCACAGAGCTGGAAGAGAGGCACTCGGGAGCCTTGTCTCCTTCCGATGCTGCTCCCAGCACCTCGGGGGATGCTTTCCCCTCTAGAGCAGCACCTGCTACTGCTATGAGTGACATTCTAGTTTGTCTCATGGCGGAGCTGCAACAGATTTATTGCCTGGGCTCTCCAAGGCATCCCCCTCCCCATCAGCTGCTGGGTCCAGAGTGCAAGTCCCAGAGCAACAAGGGTGTTGGCACAGGTGTGTTCCCAGGTGTCACATTAGCAGGCAGCTCTATTGCTTGGGCTTGGTGTTGCAGGCAGTCGGAGCCACGTGGGGTGTTCGGTTGCAGGGCTGGATGCTGATGCGATTCAGTGATGACTGGGAGAGCTGCTGCCAACTGCATCTTATGAACTGGCACAGCACACTGTGAAAAAAAAATACAACTCTAAATACTATGTCGTAAAATGTCCCTTTTTATGTACACTGACACTGGTAGTATTCTCTTAATTACTTGCTGATACACTACAAATGGATCATGGTGCATTTTGCAAGATTAATGGATCCCTCGTGGGATGAACCACCCTTAGACCACGGGCTCTGCTGGCCAGGGCGGGAGGAGAGAGGGTCCTGTCCCTTTACAGGGGCAGCAGGAGCTGTGTGTCCCACCAGCCATCATTGACTCATCAGGTCTCATCCAGATGGTTCATCAAATCTGGCACCACAGTCTGAATGCCAGCAAGGTCTGTGCTCATGCTTAAAAGCCTGGAGAGGCATAATCTCTGTCTTCATGTCTGTGCAGACAGGTGATGCAGGGGCCCTTCAGCCGCACCCCTGGCTCTGGAGGCTTCTTTTGATTTCGACATATTTCCAAATCCCCCTCTCCAGCACTGTGGTTCCTCTAAAGAGGAAGTGCTTCCCAGCTGTTATCAACATGGTGTCCGAGATAAGCAAGCGTTTTCCTTTACTCTCTGGGCGAAAGGGCTCTGGTATCTGCGGGTGTGAACTGATAACAGCAGCAGCTCGCTCCAGCCCTCTCGTTGGCTTCGGCAGGCATGGGGCTGGCACTTCCGGCTGGGGTTGCTGCCATTATTTCTGCCTGGTTCCTGCTGCTCCTGCACAGCACCTTCAGGTTTTGCGTCTTTGGGCTTTGCATCCTTGGGTTTTACCTTTTTGGATTTTTCACCTTCAGGTTTTGCACCTTTGGATCCTCGCCAGCAAGGCGCGAGGCCGAGCCAGGTGCAGGAGTGGCACGCTGTGATTTCTGTGCCTCCATCAGCTGCCAGCTCCCTCCAGCAGCCCTGTGTCTCAGTGTTATTAAGTGTCTTGGTGTTATTCCCTGCCATCACCAGGCGAGAGCTGGTTTCGCAGCCTGACCTGCACCGTGCAAAAACAACAGAGTAGGGAACCTTGTGCCTTTAAAATAAAATATTTTTTTTTTTAAAGGGGAAAAAAAAATTACCATTATTGAATAAAATACCACCAATTTTAAAAACTCTTTTAAATATTGTTGCTGTATTTCCAGCTGTTAAAATCTTCTGTATTTAGTTATCATAATAACAAAGTGCTGCGGCTGATTTGAGCAGCAGGGAGGCAGCAGCATTATTCAGAAGGATTTTAAATGGTCGGGTTTTCTTCCTCGCAGTGGTGCTCTCTCACCTATTAGAAGTCTCTTTGTTGCCTTGGCACCTCTGGCCTGGGTGGCGGAGGTGGCACCTGCGCATTGGTGGAGGGACCCGCCACACCGCTTGGCAACGTGCTGATGCCATGTGGCTCCGGCAGGACGCCGGGGAGCCAGGCATCGCGGGCGTCTGCGCAGAGCGAAGCAGAAAAGCTCTGTCATTTGGCGGAGAGGTGTCACGCTGCAGAGTTAATGGGGAGAAAGAAAATGAGCGAGCAAGACCTGGGCTGCTGCTGCAGCGAGGTCTTCTCGGCTAAAACAAACCCCTGGGTGCTGGGGGAGGTGGGCATGCCTGCAGATAGGTCTGTCAGCATGCCCACCTCTTCCACCGCACAGGGGCTCGGCTCCATTGCACTGTGTCAGCAGTTTGACCAGACCATCCCTATCCTGATGGCAGAGGCACTGGAGGTGGTCAGGAGCGGGGCATCCTGGACGTAGGATCCTCGTGGTCACTGGTTGAGCACGATGAATCACATTACAAAGGGTGCACAAAGTCCCGTAGCTTGCTCCTGCCCTGGGGCACACCAGGTCCTTGTTGCTGATGGCAGTGGCGTGCAGCTGGGTCCCACAGGATGGGCAGCTCCGATCGGGGGTCAGTGGTATATGTAGGTGAGATGATTGCTGAGCACTTGGTTTCCTGACCCCAAATCGGTGGGGATGGAGAAGAGGGCAGAGGCACCGAGTGTGAGACACTGCTGCAGGGTGTGGGGTGGCTGGAGAAGCAAGAGCACGCTGAGAAGGATGCCGCACATTTCCTTCCTGTAGAAAAATGCTGTTTTAGTACTATCTCCCCAGCCTGGCGAGGGCTGGCAGAGATATTAAAAGGTGTGTGAAGGCTCTCAGAAACATCTTGAGTGGCTGGGCAGAAGCAGACTGCTACCGTGCAGCTCTGGGGACCGCAGCATTGAAGGAGCCAGTGAGAAGGACCTGCAAGTGCCATGGGACAGCCAGCACCGGCAGGGACCCGGGGGGAGGTGGCAGAAGATGCTAGGTCCGAGTGACACAATCTCACGGTGCTGCTGGCCAAGCAGTGGGCAGGGCTGGCAGCAACCTGGCCTCTCAACCATCATGTTTCAGGTACCAGGAAAGTCTCGTAAACAGGAGTAACCGTATTGTCCCCAGGCCCCACCACAGTGGTGTGTTCCCCAAAAGGTTACCTCCAACCAGCAACGCATTGTGGGTAATGAGATGCAAATTGATAGCGAGACAATAAGGCTGTCTTGTGAGCCCTTCCAACGGGGGCCAGTGTTTAAAAGTCAGCCTGATTGCCTCGCTGGCAATTTGCATAGCATTAACCACAGAGATTTTCTTTTTAAACTTGAACTCTTTTTTTTTTCCAGAGGTCACCTCAAACTAATTACAGCTCCAGCACTGCTTTACAAAAGAGGGCTCTGCAGTGGCGGTGGCAGGGCCTGGAGTGTGAGGAGGAGACTTTCCCAGTACAGGGAGGGTGGAGGCCACGTCCATGTGGACTTGGGTGGGTTTTCATGTGTGCATTGAAATTGTTTCATAGCAGAGCCTCGTTGCATTTATGCGGGTGCCAAGCAGCGTGTCTGCTGTGGGAGACGGCAGCAGCAGGGCTGGAGACCCAGCAGACAAAAGGGGTTGATCCTCGGGTTATCTCCAGCACAGGCACGATGTGGGTCTCACCTGCAGATGCAGCTTTGCTGGGCTGGAAGGAGTTGGGGCGACTCCACCGCCTGCTTAGGATGCTGCAGTGAAGAGGGTTGGAAGAGCCAAGCCTTGGGGTGTTTGCGTCTTTTCCTTCACCATGGTTTAGCTCATACAGTGATTTCAAGGTGTTTTCTTTGAAGCTGGTGTAAAAGTGGCCAGGGACCAAGAAGGTCTACAGGACAGTGGCATCAGGCGACTGGCAGCATGGTGTAGTGGCTCTTCAGCAATAGCCTGGGACATTTGCTTTTATAGTTGAATTCTGCCTGGGCTGTTAGTCTGGGTTCAAACTGGAATGGAGTCTGCTTAGTCTCCCACTTGGACTAAGATGATCGTCGTAGGTGCCTCCTACCTGAACTTTTCTATTCTACTCTATCCTGTCCTCTGGGCAGCTCTGCCAGTGGGTCTGAGCAGCAGCCTGGAGCAAAGGCAAGCGGTGAGCAGCTTGTGGGGAGCCGAGGCTGCCCTCCCTTCCCCAGAAAAGCACTGCCCAGCAGGCAGGAGGCTCCTCAGAGGTTCAGTGAAACCAGTGCAGATGAGTGCCCAGTCAGGGCTTTGGTGGAGTGCCTGTTGTTATCCAGGCTGTCTTCAAGACATGAAATGCGTGCTCCGTGCTCAGCAACCTGGGCTGGAGGTGGGATGGTCCTTCCAGATGGCATCTGTTGGCCACAATGCTTGGTGAATGGGTTTGTCACCAGTTATGCCATGGTGGGAGTGGTCCCTGCACAGCAGCAAGTCCCTGCTGCAGGAGACAGCGAGTCAGGGCGGCAGCGGGTTTGAAGAGCCAGCTGGACAATTTTATGACCATTAATATCATTTGTAGTTATGCAGGCCATGGCTATGATACAAATAATTAAATCTCATGCTTCATAGCCTCAGCTGATCACTTGCTGCAGTCAGGAATGAATCTCCTACGCAGAGCGTGAGCGACTGATTAACTCTTAGAGAGGTTTCTTTATATCTTCTTCTTCTGGCTTGTTCCTTAGTTTCTCTTCTCCTGGTTGCAGCTATGAGGCTCAGTGCCAGGCATTCCCTTCTCCTTCTTTGCAAAAGCCCAGCAAAAGAGTTGTCCTCCGAAGTCCCTTGGCATGGGTGGAGGCAGGCCAAGCCTGAGTCTTCCCCAGGCTCCCTGCCAGCATCTGCTGTCTGCCCAACATGTCCCATCACCCTGCCCAAGGTGGTGCTGGGCACCTGATGCCTATCAAATTCCTCTCAGTTCTCCGTGCTGCTGTTGTGAGAGGCTCGAGATGCTCCACGGAGTAGCCTGCTCTGAGAAGGCATCCCAGCTCCTGATCTGTAGGCACATATGCCTGCTGAGGGGCATCCTCTGCTCCTGCTGTGAGGTCTTCAGGCCATTTTCTGGTTTACCTCCCAGATTCTGACAATCCCCAGATCCTGACTGCTCGAGATCTTTCCCTCTGGGCTGCTATGATGCACTCGTCGTCCCCTACCAAACCGATGTGTGGCCATGGCTTCATTTCAGAGTTCTTCAGCCGCCTCCTCCTCCTCAGCTGGAGAGGCTCCTCCTTCCAGGCTGGAGCCAGCTGGATACACACACATTGTCTCCTTTCTCCATGGCATCTTTCTACCCTGATTTTTAGCATGTTATCTGAGATGTTAGGCCCAGGAGCAGAGCTCACAACACCCCTCCAGGTTTGTCAGCAGCTCTGGCACCCTTGATGTCTTCTCCATTCCCTGAGCAGCCCCTTTATGGGATAATATCCCAGCCAAGCCCAGAAGGTTGAAGATCAGCAGTGTGATAGCAGCAGGTTATTGAGCATCCTTGGCTTACAGGTCACTGTGTCACTGTCCTGTTTAGCCGAGGACAGCAGAACTGCTGCTGCTGTGCCTCTGTGCCTCATCAAGGGAATCAGGGTGGGAAAACTAAGCAGAGAATATTTTTATATTTTTCCTTCTTTCTCTTTCCTCTTTTTTTTTTTCATTCCTAAAGATTGAGTATAATCAGAGCTAATCAGAAAATTATGAGCTGTCTGATTGCTGATTAGATTCCTAATGTTAATATAGTCAAGAAGCCTCTCTTAGCGTTGTATTTTAAGAGAAGTGTAAAAATAACGTCTTAGAAGGAGTGAGCCAGAGCTGCTGGAGCAGCAGGGAACCCAGTGCTGGCTCCGGTGAAGGAGAAGAGGGCTTCACCGCTGGCAAGAAGTTCAGGCCAGTAGAGAAGGAAAGGACAGGACCCACCCAAACTCTAACCAGCTGTGATGGCTTCAAGAGGGCTGCAGAGCCTAGGAGAAGGAGCATAAAACCAGCTCTTCCCATGAGTTAGTCCTTGCACAGAGTCAGACCTAGGAATTTCTCTGCTGTGCTCTGGGGGCAGGCATGCAGCTTTGTCTCTCTCTTCCCTTCCCACCAAGTTGCATCTTCCCAGATAATTTAGTTCATTCATCTCCCAGTGTCATGGCCCGCCTCACCTGCTGCTGCAGGCAAGGGGCAGCCTCAGGTAATGGTGAAAGGGAGCCCAGGGTGTACCCAATGCCCAAGTGGGACTGGGACGTCCAAACGTTGAGCAGATGTCTGAGAGCGAGCATCGGGCAGGGGATGTGTCAGCCAGAGTGTGGCACTGTCTGGTGGAGTCACTGAGATGACAGCATGGGAACTGGGCCAGGTTTTATGCTCTTTCATAGAATCATAGAATAGTTTGGGTGTGAAGGGACCTTCAAAGCTCATCTAGTCCAGCCCACCTGCTATGAGCAGGGACATCTTCACCCACAGCAGGTTGCTCAGAGCCTCATCCAACCTGGCCTGGGATGTCTCCAGGAATGGGGCATCCACCACGTCTCTGGACAACCTGGGCAAGTGTCTCACCACCATCAATTAGAAAAATTTCTTCTTCATGTCTAGTCTGAATCTCCCTTCTTTTAGTTTAAACCCATCACCCCTTGTCCTATTGTAACAGGCCCTGCTAAAAAAAGTCTCTGCCTATTTTTCTTGTAGGCTCCTTTTAAAGGGAGATGCCCTCTGGGTTGCTGGTGAGCACAGAGGATGCTCCCACGGGTGCTGGTGAGAGCTGGGGGAAATCCTTGTCTGCTTGTGCTTGGCTGAGCTGTTGCAAAAAACTTCAGGGCCCTCCAGAAGCAGAATCGGAGGAAGACGCTGTGTGGTGGTGGTCCAGGCTTGAGATTTTGTCCTTTTTCCCCATTTAAGCACTGAGGATTGATCCACAGTATCCCCAGCGCTGGGCTGGTGCCTTGAACTGTGCAGGGAAGCTGCCAGCCCTTTCCACAACTTTCCTCTCCAGTCGCTGTCAGTGCAGCGATAACTCTGCAGCTGAATGGCAGGTATTATGTTCTGGTGCACTAATGTTCCCGGTAATAAGCTGCTCGCCATTCACCGTGTGTTTTACTTTGATTCATCCCGATGGCAGTGCTATATAATGGACTATATACTGTAATTGTCCCCCATTGTCACCACTTAATAAGTTAGTATGATGTTATCGCAGTAATTCGTATAATTTTTTGCAAACTTTGATGAATTATATTTTGTTCTTAGTGAATAAAAAAAAAAATCAGGGAATGGTGAAAAGAGGCAGAAGTTAGACAGAAGTCCGCTCTAATTGCAGAGCGGGCTTAATAATACAAATGTCTACAGCCAACATCCGGGCTGCTTTTGTTTCTGAGCCTCTGGGAACAGACCGCTGGGCCAGCTGGGAAGGAGCTGCTGTTAAATATCATTTCTTTCTAAAAACATCTTGATCAGCAGGAATTGGCTCTGTGCTTGGGAGATTAATTTTGCTGTGCTTGCTCTTGACAAGCCCAACATCAAACAGAGCAGACAGGATTTAATTTGATGTCCACAGGCAGAGGTGAGGGGTGATGTCCGTGGGGTGGGTGCAAGAGCCATGACAATGGCGGTCATGGTGAGCAAGGGAATGCAGATGATGGTCATGGTGGTGTGCATGACTTGGACGTTGCAACAGCCCCAAAATCTACCTGTATATTTGGGGAGGAGTTTGGGCCCCACATTAAGCAACAGCAGAAGGAAAAGCTGTGCTGGAGCCTGGACAAGCATCTTTTCCAGATTAGATGTACAACATCTCACCAGGTATTCATGGCTTCCAAGTGTTTGTCAGCATCTCTGAGGGCTTATGGTTCCATGTCTGGTAGGGGAAGGAAAAGTCAAGGCAGGGAGATGTGTGCCTGGGCTGGAATCTCTGGGTGGGAGGCAGGGAGGGCTGCTCAGCGTCCACGAGGCGATGGGTAGGGACCTAAATGAGATTTTTCCTGTAACACATGTCCTGACCTTTTTTTAAAAATGAAATCTATTTTATTAATTTTTTCTTTTTTATCAAATCCGTCCATGAAACATTAAAGATATGACTGCTGAAAAGGTCAAGAAACGTGTAGTTGTTGAAATCTTGTTCCAGTTGATGGCTTTTTCCTTAGGGGAGCTCTTCTGCACCTTCTCCTCCTCCACTTCGGTCTTTAAAACAAAAAGGGACAAAATCGCCTTAATTTTGGATTTACCAGTAACGCTGAAACGTGCTCCTGAAGCAGGATGGAAGGAAGGACAGTGCAGGCAGTGATGCTGCCCTCAGGGAACCGCAGGATCAGGCCAGCATCACCATCTTCTGAGCTGGAAGTGATTTCTCCTGATGAATGCAGACCCCGCGAGAGGGCTGTGGGGTCTCCAGCCATGCCGGAGCAAGCTGGAGGCCAGCACAGCCAGAGATCCTGTGCCCCAGGGAAGGGAGAGGCTCCTCAGGGGACTGGGCTGCAGGGAGGGCACGTCTCAGGTGAAATTAATAAAGGCGAAGCTCAAGCCACAGGCGCAGTGGTGAATACGCACTGAGTACCTCTCCTTGGCTTGGGTGGCTCCTTATTAGCTGTGAGAATGGGAGTCAGTCATGTTTGCTGAAGGAAGGGAGCTGAGCTCTCGTTACAGGGGCTTTATTAGCACCAGCGCTTTCTGGGTGCCATGTCTGCCAGGCAGGAACTACATGGCCGGGTTTGCTCCAGGAGGTAAGAACACTCTCCTTACAAAAGGACCAAGAGGAGGAGAGAAAGAAATGAAAATAAAATAATTGAGTCAGGAGTGGATTTGTATCGAAGCTCATTGGGTAAATGATATTAAAGGAATGTTAGGAGTCTGTGGAAGCCAGAAAAGTGAGAGATGCAGTTGAAGTGCCCAAGAGTGGGCACCAGACCCCCTGCATCCATGGTGGTGGTTCGCTGCTGTTTGGTTCCTTCTTTTACAGCAAAGAAGCTGGGTCATGAGTTGGGCTTGCTGTGCTGTGAAAATGCAGAGCTAGATGTCACTTACAATTTAGGCTTCAACCAAGAGAAAAGAGTTGAATGGAGGGCAAAACCAAAGCAAGAACCACCCTGGCCAGGTCCCATGTTAAGATGACAAGAAGCTGAAGGAGTGGCATCTGGGAGGCTTCTCCTTGCTCTGTGGAAATGCCAGGGATGGAGGGGTGAGCATTGGGGTCACCGTGGGCTGTCACATTGGGCAGAACAATTTGGTGACCCATGGAGCTTCCACCTCCCTGGAACTTCCCCCTGGCACCTGGAGCTTCTGGGACTTGATTGCCATTTTTCTGAAAGTTTGAGCAAAGCTGCTTCCAACTATGCTGGGGTTTTTTTAGAGCAAAGCAACCACTAAAAAGTCCTTTACATGATTTTTTGCATTGCAGTTGCTTTGCTTTGGTGTTTTAAACTGGCAATATAAACTGCACTGGTAGTGTTTCTGTCGTAGTGGTAGCAGGGGCCTGAGTTAGTGATCAGCGTACCTGACCCCTCTCAGGCTGCGGGAAGGTTGCTGGTGGCATTTTGGGACATGAGGGAGACACCACACCTGTCTCTGGAGGGTTTCAAGCCAGGAAGTTTTGGGGCTCCCCTTGGGGCTTGCTGGTGGAACAGGATGGTGACATTTTGGTGCGCCCAGAGGTGATTTCTGCACACTGAAGATCTGCCTAACCATAAAAGCTTAATAACGGAGGAGCTCTCCCTGAGCCGTAATGTGCTGTATGGAAATTCCTGTGTGACAGGAGATAATAAACGAGGTGCTTTTTAAAGCTTGCACATCACAGTGCAACAAGAGGTGATGCCTTAAAATAAATCGACGGTAAGTGGTTTCCAGTGCAAACTTTCTAACAGGCTCTGCTTGGATGAAAGGCAAAGAGCTGAAGGGGAGGATTCCAAAGGCACAAACGACCTCATCCCTAAGGAGTGTTGAGCTGAGCGCTCACTGGGACGTGGGCACAGCAGCCAGCTGAGATTTGGGTTCCCAGGGATGCCCTGGCCTGCATCTCACAGGAGATTCTGCTCTTGGTACCATGCAGAGCATTGACAGGGGAGGGGGAGCTACTCGTTCAGCTTCTTGTCATCTTAATATGGGACTTATTTCTCTGAAATAAGGAAGGATAAGGATAAGGAAGGATTTTTTTTTTTTTCTTTGAAGACTCTGGCTGCTAAGACCTGGCCGGACAAATTCCTCCTTCTCCTGCCCAAGTGGCAAGCTGTATCACTTCCTTTTATTTTTTCTTTTTTTTTTTTTTTTAATGTTCCCCAACCTCTAAGTAAAATTGATTTTTAAGTGAAACTATCACTTATAATTGCAGCTGAAATGCCTTGTGGTTATTGTAATGGATTTTGAACTGTGACAAGCCCTACTTGATGATCATAGCTGGAGCTCCACGGATTATTTGAGTGTAGTTTAGGGAGCACCGTTGGACTGAATGATTGGAGTTTATCTGAGGAGATGGGGCTGAAGCAGTGGGCTGAGATGCTGACTAACATGTTTGTTGACCCTTCTGACACCACAGAAGCTGGGGCTGCCCAGAGACATCGTGCTGTCTCCCGAATCCCTCTGTGGGAGCCATGTCCCTCCAGCCTGCCAAGCCCACTGCCCACCCATCCCCAGGGAGCTGCAGCGCTGGGATGGGGGAAAAGGAGAGGGCAGGAGTGTGCGGCAACCCTGCCTCCTCCTCCCCAGCCTGGAGGACCTCTCACCATTGCATTTCCCCAGCCCTGACCTTCTAACAAATGCATCTTGACCTGAATTATTTCTGGTCATCTGAAACCTTATTGCACAGCAAGCGAACTGCTCATCACTCAACAAATGCGAACTGCAGCGGAGAGAGTTCCCAAGCCCTTCCAGCTGTGGCAGAGCTCCGGCAGACCCGCTGCGCCATGCCAGGATGCCAAGTTTGTGCCCAGCAGATCACCCACCCCTTCCACACCATGCCGGTGCCACCAAGCACACAGCAGGACCCTGGCATTTGCTGTCCCCAAAGCAGACAATAACAAGAGCTGTGGGCAGCAGTGCTTGCCAGGATTTTAGCTCTGGTGTGTGCAGCTGGTAGCCATCCCATTAGCAGCTGTGGTGCAGTTACTGGGGGGCTTGGACTTGGATGGGCAGCCCTGACACTGCTGGGTCAGGTCTGTCCCATCTGCAGCCAGCAAATAGCACTGGAGCCACGTTTGTTGAGTGGTTTGTATCCATCACTCCTCTGGGTGCTGCTGACATGCCCCAGACCTTCAGCATCTACCAGAAGCTGGCTGTCAATATTCCAGCTTCATCCCAAGGGAGACTTTCTTCCTTGCCAGACAGGATTTTGTTTAGGCAGTTAAATAGCTAGAATTTAACTGGTCTCACTACTGTCTAACTGGTAGAAACTTCCATCAGGAACAGACTGGGTTTTCTGTGCCCCACTCCTCTTGTGAGCTGACGCTCCAGAAGAGAGTGAGAGGTGTGAAATGAACACAATTTAAAGCTGCTGAGCTTGGATTTATCACCCAGGACAGCCTTTGAAAAGCCATTTACATCCTTTGTTTTCTTCTCACCATCAAACACTCCCTAAACTTTAGGCAAAAAGGACGCCTGGTGTGCAGTCCTGAGTCCTCTTCCTCTTGAGAACACTAATGAAATGAACATGAAGGTCCTGATAGCAGCTTGCTGCAGCAGCTCTATCACCTGCCAGCCCCAGAGATGATTCGGGTCAGTCTGAGACCCGAGGAGGTTGCTCCTGCAGCTGGAGGACAGCAAGAAATGGCTGTCAGGGCACTGGCCCAGCTGAGAACATCCTCTGTTACCATCGCTCCTATTTCAAAGACTTGCAGTATTTGGGCCTGCTGGGGGTTGTCCTCTAGTTTCTCACCTTTGCCTTTTTCAGAGCTGCAGGGCGGAGTGTGGGTGTCTGAAGCAGCATTCCCACCCCACACTACTGTCCAGGGCAGCCCAGGTGTCCCTGGGCAGGGACAGCACAAGAGCCATGAGTTACTGAGACGGTCAGTAAAATGATGGAAGCTGTGGCTTTGGGTCTCATCCCAGGCTCTCAGGAGTGGGTGCTGGCCCTACCACTGTCCTACGTGGGGTCTGCCATGGCTCTGGCTCTGGTTTGCTCCGGGTTTAACCCTCACTGCTGGCAGGGCTGGCTTTGCAGAGGTGTCCCCCTGCTCACCAACCTCCCAGATCCCAACAGCAAGCACCAGCTGGTAAAACACTGGGGTCTGGAAGCCCTTGGAGGATTTACCACCTGCTCCCTAGTATTCACTGGGGCTTTATTTGCCCTCCTATGGGCAGGAGAGCACCAACAGCCAGTGCCAGCTCCAGCTCCATCATCCCCCAGGGATGAATTGGATCCGGGTGCCAGAAGAGGAGATGCAGGCTCTGGCCACCCCTTTCACTCCATGTGGCCAAGGGAGCTTTTGACAAACAAGTTAGTGCTCCAGCAGAAAAATGCTGCAGCATGTTTGAAGCTGCCTCCTTGATCAATACTCAGCCGTGGCTGAGCCCACTGCCGACTGGATTTCAGATGATGGCTGTGGGGGTAATAAGAGCCCTGGGATCAACTGTCTTGGAGATTATTAGAGGATGAGATGCTTCGCTGCTTTACAGTGTTTATTGAAGATTTATATTTCCGCTGTGTGTGTAAAGGGGTTGTTGTCTTTTGTTACTGGTTGATCATTTTTTTTATGATGGTGTGTGCTCCGTGCCATTATGCTTTGCTTAGGAAGGTGTACAATGAGTTTGGTGAATGGGGAGAGGAGTGACCACGGACGATAGAAGAGCTGGGATGGGGACACCCTGGAGCTGGTGGCAGGAGGTGGGACTGTGGCATGGTGAGCAGGTGCCCTCTGCTCCTATGCACACAGGCAGAGTGGGATGGAGATGCATGAATCACATGGAATGGGCTTTCGCCTTTCCGGATGCTCTGCAGTGACAGATGCAGTTTTGGGGTGCCCCATCCATGGAAGGGGGGTTGGTGCCAGAGGAGAGGGCTTATGCCATCCTCATTCCTCCGTTGTGGAGGAGGAAGAGCTGCAAAAGCAGCTCACGAGGGCTGTTCCTGCCTGGGGCTTGGATTGCTTGGCTTCATTGTGTGTGTTTGTTTTTCAGCTTCTCGTCTTAACTTTTTACCTGTGTTGTCCCACTTTGGGAGGAGAGCTGGGATGGTGAGATGCTGTGTGCATCTCTTTGGCCCAGTAACGCATGACTGTTTTAATCTCCAGCAAAGATCTCTCCTCCCAGCTGTGTGCTCAGGTGTGGGAGGTTAATATGCTTCACGCTGTTTGGGAGGCGCCGGGATGAGGGTGATACCAGTGGCACAGAAGGAAGTTAAATGAAGGCTTAGCAGAAGCAGCTCCCTCTCAGAACAAATGCTCCTGGGCACATCAGCTGTTGCGTAGTGGCCATCACCGGGCCCTTCCTCACCAGCTGTGGTGAGAGGCCAGGGAAACCATCCCACATCCCTGAGGAGCATCCCTCCTCATCAGCACAGGTGTGCAGTACTCTGCTTCTGTGGGAAGGCTTGGGACACAGGGACAGCATTGCTGCTGTCGCACAGGGCTGCTCAGTCTCCTCTTGCAGAGTGTTTGCTTTAATCCTGTTTTATAAATCCAACCTTGGCCTTGGCCTCCTCGTCTCAGCTCTGGTCTCTGCTCCGCTGCCTCCCAAGTTAAACCCACTGATGTGACTGAGGCAGGAGCAGCCAGGGCACACATACTGCATTGTGGGGGCTGGGAAGAGAGAATTAGCAAACTTTTGGACCAGTTTCTCTTGGAAAGCTGCTGCGCAAAAAATTGGAGCAAGGCAGGAGAGCCATGGATGTGATGTGGGAGAAGGGGTGACAAGGTGGATAGTTGCTACATCAGGGACAGTCCCTTTGTGTGCTGGCTCCTCAAGCAGTGGGGATGCTGACAGCAGGGACTGTTCCCTCTGCCCAGAGAGGAGGTTGTGGTCCCTGCCTGCACCAGCTCCTGCGCTCAGAGTGTTTTCCACCACCTGCTGCCCAGTAGCTTTGGGGCATCAGTCCAGCTGCCCCCCAAAATGTGCTGCTGTGGATGAGCACATGTGGGTGAACTGTGCTCAGGATGGAGTAGGTGATCCTGTGGGCAATCAGGGCTGAGAAACAAGGTCCTGGAGCGAAGCAGGGAAAGAGCAACAGTCATGCATTTGGAGGTGCCATCCTCTACACAGACCGGATGTCACCCACCTCATCCCCCCCTCTCCTTTCCCATGAGGCTGTCAGGAGGGTAGACGCACACCTGCCTGTGCCACTTTCACTATCGCCTGCCCGTCCTGAGCCTGTGCCATCCCAGAGCTTCCATAATCCTGGGCAAGCTGGTGTGCTGAGCAGGAGCTCCTGACAGACCTGCCCGGGTGAGCAACGAGGCAGAGAGGAGCGCCGTGCGGAATACGAAAGAGGCCGAGGTGTGATAAAGCCCAGGCAGCACCTTCCCCCTCACAGACTCTGCCATCGGGATCTCCAGACACCAATCCCTTGCAAATCTCCTGCTGGCCTTTTATGACCTGCAGAGTCATTTCAATTTGGTGTTTTCAGCCTCTAAATCTCCTGTCCTTAGCCCTCAGTGACTTCTGGGGAAAGAACTGCGCTCCTTAAAATGCCACAGCCAGGGCAATCCCTGCACCAGAGCCTGCTGGAAATTTGCAGCTATTTCACACCCATGCCTTATTTTTGGTAATTTCTCTAATTTTTCTTGCTGTTGGAACCACACAATTGGCGACTCCACGTCCAAAGCCCCCTGGAGAATTCAGTGGCTGCCATGTACAGGCATGAGATCCCTGCCCAGCTCCCTGGCGCGCTGCCTGCATCCCGGGCATCTCGCAATCCCTGCACGCAGAGCACCATGAGACAGACTGGTTGATCTGTAACACTTGAAAAATAATGGTTTAATCATTATTAAGGATTAGAAATAATCCTTGAGCTGTATTGATCACGATAACATTATTCATGATGAACTCATTTGGCATTAATGGGGACGTCCTGCAGCAGTGTGTGGCTCCGCACATCCCCGTCACTTTTTTGGGGGAAGACGTGGCTGGGGAGGGGTTGCTGGAGCAGCAACACCTTCCTGGCCCTAACACACATTTCCGGGCCCTGTTTGTGAGCAAACCTGTCCCAAACAGCCCCCTCAGGGAGTCAGTCCTTGCTCTAGTGGTTTTGGAGGGTCCCAAATCCAGCGATCACCCATCCCATTCATACCAGCAGCCAGTCTCTGGGCAGGGGCTGGCTGGGGCTCCCGCTAGCACCAGCCAGGGGTGGGATGTGGGGCTGTTCCCATGGGAGCCCCCCAACACAGAATCGCTTCAGGCTTGTTCCCCAGCAACGATGGAGTCGGGCGAAGGGTCCCCTGCCGCAGAGCAGGGCGGCTGGCTGCTGGCCTGGTCCCTCTCTCCTCCCAGTCCCTGTTTCAGTCACAGCACAAAATGCCTTTAGCAAGGAAAATGCTGCAGAAGCAGCAGCTGGGGGGCTCCGGGAGCACTTCTTCCAGGGTGCGTGTCCGGCGGCAACCCAGAGCCGGCACAGCACCCTGCCATGGGCTCCCTGTTCCTGCAACGTTCTGTTTATTAAACAAGAACATCTGGATTGATGTTTTTTTTAAAAACCAAATTTATGTCAACATTGACTTTGACAAATTGATATTTTCCAGAGGAAAAATATCTTCCATTGAAGTGTCGTTCCTGGGTGTAGCCATCCCTTACTGCACCATTTGCAACCCTCCAGGCACTTCACACAAGACGATGAATAGTTAAAAGATGTCCATAAATCTTACCCGAGCCCATAATAAACAAACACGCTCTTATCAAATATAGAAAAATGCATATTTCATCACTGCTGCCTTAAACGCAACTCGGAATAAATGCTTGTCTTTAATCAGCCCTCTCAATATATAAACAGAACACAAAAGCTTGAGGGGATGAGGCACAGAATTGGGCCACAGCTTTTCTAGGTGGCTCTGGAGATGCAGGACTGTGGCTGCACAGGTGCACCCACCACAAAACTACCCTGAAAACTAACGTTATTTGGCTTTTCTGTCCGGCTACATATTGGCTTCTATTCTTTTCACTCTGCCACCAGAGCCATTGGTATTTTGCTTGAATGCTCAGCTCATAACTGATCTTTCCCCTTTGGATGCTGGCCATTGAAAGCAAGCACCTTTTTTTTTTTTTTTTTTTTAATCAAGACTGAAAAAAGATAAACCAGAAGAGTTTCAACCCGCGTATGCTGAGATTATCTAGTGATGGATATGTGTTTCTCCGCATGTGATAAGAACAAGCTGTGTTTTCCGGCTGGGGAGGGCCAGATTTATGATGTCTTTCACCACTCATTGCCTTATGTTCGAGTACCCATGCTTTGCTGTGGTCCTGGTAACCCAGCACCCGCCGTCATCGCCCTGCACCTGCCACACTGCCAGGGCTGGTGCTGCCGGCGCTGGTGCTGCTGTCCTGCAGGCAGCGGGGCTTCCTTTCGCCCAAGCATTGCTTAGAAGGGCTGAGGCATTTTGCATCCCCTTGTGCTGATGGCAGCCCTGGAGAAACTGGTGACAGCGGGGATGGTGGCTGCGGCACGTGTGGCTGTGCCCAGAGCTCCTGCCCACCTGTCTGGAGATCATCATCTTGTGTGCATGCTGTTATAGCCAGGCACCTTCCAGACTCCAGGGAATTAAATTCCCAGGGATGTAGCTGGACTTCACTGCCACCTGGATGGGCTTGCACCAGGGTGCCAGGTCACTGCTGAGCAAAGAAGTGCTGTTTTTGTTCTGTGATTTGTGGTTCACAGTGGGAAGGTCAGGCTTGTAACAGCACTGGGAGTCTTACGTGTGTCTGTGTGGTGCTCCACAGGCTGTGATTTGGGGTTGTTTGGCCCAGGATGTCACCCTGTTGTCAATACCCCTTCCTTCTCCTCCCAGCTGATTTGGAGGGTTGCAGGTGGCCAGGGCTCCTTTCCCTCCCTGTGCTCTAGCTGCTGGCATCACCTGTGTGGAGCAGAGCACGGAGCAAAGCATGTCCTATCCCGCATGGAAACACGGAGCAGGCGATGCAACAGTGCCTGCTGTAAGGTACATCTTTGCTTGATGTGTCTCCTGCTAAGTCACCAGGGAGCCTTCCTGGGCTGCGACAGCCTTGCCAGCCTCATGGCTAATTAACCCAGTACAGATCAGCCGCTCAGACCCTGGAGCTGAGACCTCCACAGTGTGTGTTCCCCTGGAGCCTCGTACAGCCAATGGCTGGTGGGGAGCAGGCGGGCTGTGCCTGGTGCTGCGGGGCTGTGGAGATAAACCCTGTGCCCCTGTGAGTGATGACGTGCCCGTCACCCCAGGGTCCAGGTGGCCCTTGGCTGCACAGGCTGGCTCAGGATGCCATGTCACCTCCAGCTGGGCTTTGGTGCTGATGGGGTACACAACCCTGGCACACAGCTGCCTGCACCCCCTAGGCCTATAGCTGGTCAAGGGACAGAGGGAAAACTCTGGGTCACTTGTTTTGCTCTCAGCTTTGTTTTCTTAGTGCTGCAGAACAGATCCTCTTGGAAAGCCTGGGGCTCCCGCCCTGTCTGTCCCCTTTGGCTCCATTAAAGACCAGATTGCAGCTTCTCCCCACCTCTGCATGTACCCCCAGGACTGTTTGGCCTCCAGCCCTGCCCTGCTGCACTCTCCGTGCTGACCGGGCTGTTTGGGTGAGCCCAAGCCCAGTGAAGCCACCCTGGTGCTGAGCACCACCCCATCCTGCTCCTGGCGAGCCCTCGTTCCTCTGGCTGCACCAGCGCAGGCAGCAGCCTGCTCATCCTGCCCGTGCTGCCTGCTGCCTCCAGAGACATCAGAATGGAGACACTTGTGTCTGCTTTGAAGCCACATGAGCTTTAACAAGAGAAGGTTGTGCTTGCCCCAGCCTCGGGTGAGACTGGCTGGGCAGCTCAGCCCTGAAGCCCCCTCTGCAGGCAGCAATTGCAGGCAGAGCTGCCGCCTCTTGTAGCTGGTTCCTCTCCTGCTCACCAGCTCCCTGGGAGTGCTGGGGTGTTGCAGACGTACTCGGTGCCACTGAGCCAGTGATCCTGAGCATGTGATGGGGTGAAGGAGGGCACGGGCAGGTGGAAGGGTTAATCTGGGTGGGCAGCCATGCACCTCTGGGCTCCAGTGCTGTGGCATTTTGAAGGGGTTTTCGAAGCATTTTTGAAGGGTCTGCCCTACGATGAGAGCTGTGGGCTGTTGGTGCAGGGACTGGGGTTTAGCCCTTGCCCTGCTCCACAAATGAGGCTGCTGAGCTCCTGTGATGATGGCTGCGATGGCTCAGCCCTGGTTGAGCTCGAGGAGCAGCAATTTCTCTGGAGATAAGGGCTTGCTTCGGGAAAGGCAGGAACAAGCAGAGAAACACTGGCTGTCCATGCCTGGGACATCCTTCTCCAGGCGTTGCTGCCTGCATTCTGCCTCCTTCCCTCTGCCTGTGTGGCAGAGAGGTGTTGGGGTCCCAGAGGATCCCCAAAACAGAGGGAGGGAGGGTGCTGGGGCAGCACCCACACTCCTGGGTGGATGTGGGCCATGCCCAGCTCCTCTCGCTTTTCTTGGGCTCACTTCCCTTCTCCTGTTTGCTTTGCAGAGACTTGCCAACGCGGCAGAGAAGTTCCAGAAGGCTCATCACTGGCAGGACAACATCCGGGTAAGACTCTTTGCATCCTGGCTGCTGCCGCCCTCTTCCCTCCTGATGCTGAGTTCCACGGAGGCACCAGCCTTGGGGATGATTCCTGGCACAGGAATCCGCTCCTCGTCTCATCCTTGCTCCCATCCCTCGCCGCTTCCTTCCCTCCTTGCCCATGTTCTTGGCTCCATCAGGAGCGACCGCTGGTTGTGCCACCACTGCTCAGCATGCAGGCTGCCCCAGCACCACTACCTGCCACTGCTAATGAGGGCAAATGAAGTGATTTTGAGCTCATTTCCAGTGTTTGCTCTAAGAATGCAGGAGGTGAAGGTCAAGCTGGCAGCTCAGTGCTGAGGGTGTGGAGACCAAGGAGATACTCACTCACTGGCTGTCTCTGGCAGCTGGTGGGTTTGATGCTGACAGGGGTCTTGTGTGGGGTGATCCAGCTTGTCCATGGCACCTCCCAGCAGCTGTGGTTGGGACTGCTGCTGTGGGAAGGAGCAATCTGGGCTGAGAGAGGGAAGATGTGAGTTTAATGATTGCATTTGACTTTGTAATTCTGGCAGTGATAGCGCTCAGCGGGAGCCTGAAGGATTCTGCCTGGAAATGCTCTCAAATTATAACAATAATACAAAAGGAAGGAAAGATTGTTTTCCTTCCAGTGCAAACCGAGTCTACAATAAAAAATACTTCTGAGCCACCCAGCACCTTCCTCTGCGTCGGGCTGGATCTAGGCTGGATCTATCTTGGCCCCAGGGAACCCCCTGCAGTCACTGCGGGGACAGGTTGGGCTCAGCCCCACTCCCAGATCTGGCTGGTGTGTTTTGGGGGGTATTTCTGTGACTGCGATCCGCTCAAGGAGGAAAGGAAGGGAAGGCCTGGAGCCACATCCCCTCTTGCAGACCCTCCTGCCATTGGCAATGATCACCAGGGTTTGATGTGGAGAGGAGGAGACAGGAGGAACAGAAGGGAAGGAAACGTGATGAGCTGCTTGGCTTTTGTTTGCTTGTGGCTGGTTCTCATCCCATCGGGAGCTGTGTGCCACAGGCACCAGCGAGGCTGAGCTCACAGGGGCCTCCCGTAGTAGACGCAGCCTCACTCGGGAGGGATGAGGTGTCCCTGCCAGCCCTCCCATCCAGCAGACAGCCGTCATCGGCACCGACGGTCACCGAGACCTTTCTGTATCCGAGTGCTGCCAAACTGCTGTCACCTCTTCCCAGGAGGCTGATGGAGGGGAGGTTTGGAGGACAACGAGGTTTGGTGATGGGATCACTGGTGCCTTGCCAGCGCCTGGAGCAAGATCTGCCTCTGTACTGCCTGCACAGCTAGTCCAGAGTGACCATGTCCCCGGGGTCACAGCAAAAGCTGGATCCTCCTCTAACCAGCCCCCAGGGGCAGCCGGGCTGCCAGGACACCCTTTGCCACAGGCTCAGGGCTGCAGCACCAACTGAACCATGGGCATCACCACAGGTTGTCACCTCCATCCCTAGTGCCACTTGGCCACGAACACCCTGGGGACATTGTGGTGGCCCCATGCACCCTGCCCTGGGCTGGCATCCAGAGTGGATGCCCCATGGCCATGGCACAGGCAGGGTGGGCAGAGATGGAGCAAAATTGCTGTGGTTTGCAGTGGTACCCCAGCTTCTGCTCATCCCCTGCTGCAGAGCCCCTCCACAGCCCCAAAGAGCTCCCCCTTCACCCAGACCCAGCTGCCTTCCCCTGCGAGGGGATGACAGTCGGGATACAAAACATACCAAGAAAGGCTGTAGCACTGGGAGACTCTTGGTTCGTTTTGCCATTCATGGCACAAACCTTTCAGAAATCCACTTTCGTAGAAAAATTATTTTTAATAGCACTGTTTGCAACCACTTAATCAAGGTAATTAGGAGCGAGTCAGCCAGAAACAATGTGCAGCCATGCATCACCACAGAGCTCGCCACAGCTTTATCAGGACAGCCCAGACCCGGCTGGGACACTTGATGGACTGGCCCAGCTCTGCGCAGAGCACCTGGAGTACTGGACATTTGCTCCCTCCAGCAGGCAGCCCTGCCCGCCTCAGCCCTGTCTGCCTCAGCCCTGCCCGCCTCAGCCCTGCCTGCCTCAGCCCTGCCCGCCTCAGCCCTGCCCGCCTCAACACTGCCCGCCTCAGCCCTTCCCGCCTCAGCCCTGCCTGCATCAACACTGCCCGCCTCAGCCCTGCCCGCCTCAGCCCTTCCTGCCTCAGCCCTGCCCGCCCCAGCCCTGCCCGCCTCAGCCCTGCCCGCCTCAACACTGCCCGCCTCAGCACTGCCCGCCTCAGCCCTGCCCGCCTCAGCCCTGCCCGCCTCAGCCCTGCCCCGCCTCAGCCCTGCCCCCCTCAGCCCTGCCCGCCTCAGCACTGCCCGCCTCAGCCCTGCCCGCCTCAGCCCTGTCTGCCTCAGCCCTGCCCACCTCAGCCCTTCCCGCCTCAGCACTGCCCGCCTCAGCCCTTCCCGCCTCAGCCCTGTCTGCCTCAGCACTGCCCCCCTCAGGCCTGCCCCCCTCAGCCCTGCCCGCCTCAGCCCTGCCCGCCTCAGCCCTTCCCGCCTCAGCCCTGCCCGCCTCAGCCCTTCCCGCCTCAGCCCTTCCCGCCTCAGCCCTGCCTGCCTCAGCACTGCCCGCCTCAGCCCTGCCCGCCTCAGCACTGCCCGCCTCAGCCCTGCCCGCCTCAGCCCTGTCTGCCTCAGCCCTGCCCGCCTCAGCCCTTCCCGCCTCAGCCCTGCCCGCCTCAGCCCTTCCCGCCTCAGCCCTGTCTGCCTCAGCCCTGCCCGCCTCAGCCCTGCCTGCCTCAGCACTGCCCGCCTCAGCCCTTCCCGCCTCAGCACTGCCCGCCTCAGCCCTGCCCGCCTCAGCCCTGTCTGCCTCAGCCCTGCCCACCTCAGCCCTTCCCGTCTCAGCCCTGCCTGCCTCAGCCCTGCCCCCTCAGCCCTGCCCCCCTCAGCCCTGCCCGCCTCAGCCCTTCCCGCCTCAGCACTGCCTGCCTCAGCCCTTCCCGCCTCAGCCCTGCCCGCCTCAGCCCTTCCCGCCTCAGCCCTGCCCGCCTCAGCACTGCCCCCCTCAGCCCTGCCCCCCTCAGCCCTGCCCGCCTCAGCACTGCCCGCCTCAGTCCTTCCCGCCTCAGCCCTTCCCGCCTCAGCCCTGTCTGCCTCAGCCCTGCCCGCCTCAGCCCTGCCCGCCTCAGCACTGCCCGCCTCAGCCCTTCCCGCCTCAGCACTGCCCGCCTCAGCCCTGCCCGCCTCAGCCCTGTCTGCCTCAGCCCTGCCCGCCTCAGCACTGCCCGCCTCAGCCCTTCCCGCCTCAGCCCTGCCCGCCTCAGCCCTTCCCGCCTCAGCCCTGTCTGCCTCAGCACTGCCCGCCTCAGCCCTACCTGCCTCAGCCCTGCCCGCTTCAGCCCTTCCCGCCTCAGCCCTGCCCGCCTCAGCACTGCCCGCCTCAGCCCTGCCCGCCTCAGCCCTGTCTGCCTCAGCCCTGCCCGCCTCAGCCCTGCCCGCCTCTGCCCTGCCTGCCTCAGCACTGCCCCCCTCAGCCCTGCCCCCCTCAGCCCTGCCCGCCTCAGCACTGCCCGCCTCAGCCCTGCCCGCCTCAGCCCTGTCCGCCTCAGCCCTGCCCGCCTCAGCCCTTCCCGCCTCAGCACTGCCCGCCTCAGCCCTTCCCGCCTCAGCCCTGTCTGCCTCAGCACTGCCCCCCTCAGCCCTGCCCCCCTCAGCCCTGCCCGCCTCAGGCCTTCCCGCCTCAGCCCTGCCCGCCTCAGCCCTTCCCGCCTCAGCCCTGCCCGCCTCAGCCCTGCCCCCCTCAGCCCTGCCCGCCTCAGCACTGCCCGCCTCAGCCCTTCCCGCCTCAGCCCTTCCCGCCTCAGCCCTTCCCGCCTCAGCCCTGCCTGCCTCAGCACTGCCCGCCTCAGCCCTGCCCGCCTCAGCACTGCCCGCCTCAGCCCTTCCCGCCTCAGCACTGCCCGCCTCAGCCCTTCCCGCCTCAGCCCTGCCCGCCTCAGCCCTGCCCCCCTCAGCCCTGCCCGCCTCAGCACTGCCCGCCTCAGCCCTTCCTGCCTCAGCCCTGCCCGCCTCAGCCCTTCCCGCCTCAGCCCTTCCCGCCTCAGCACTGCCCCCCTCAGCCCTGCCCCCCTCAGCCCTGCCCGCCTCAGCACTGCCCGCCTCAGCCCTGTCTGCCTCAGCCCTGCCCGCCTCAGCCCTTCCCGCCTCAGCCCTGCCCGCCTCAGCCCTGCCCGCCTCAGCCCTGTCTGCCTCAGCACTGCCCGCCTCAGCCCTTCCCGCCTCAGCACTGCCCGCCTCAGCCCTGCCCGCCTCAGCCCTGTCTGCCTCAGCCCTGCCCGCCTCAGCCCTTCCCGCCTCAGCCCTGCCCGCCTCAGCACTGCCCCCCTCAGCCCTGCCCCCCTCAGCCCTGCCCGCCTCAGCCCTGCCCGCCTCAGCCCTGTCTGCCTCAGCCCTGCCCGCCTCAGCCCTTCCCGCCTCAGCACTGCCCGCCTCAGCCCTTCCCGCCTCAGCCCTGCCCGCCTCAGCACTGCCCCCCTCAGCCCTGCCCGCCTCAGCCCTGCCCGCCTCAGCACTGCCCGCCTCAGCCCTTCCCGCCTCAGCACTGCCCGCCTCAGCCCTGCCCGCCTCAGCCCTGTCTGCCTCAGCCCTGCCCGCCTCAGCCCTTCCCGCCTCAGCCCTGCCCGCCTCAGCCCTGCCCGCCTCAGCACTGCCCCCCTCAGCCCTGCCCCCCTCAGCCCTGCCCCCCTCAGCCCTGTCTGCCTCAGTCCTTCCCGCCTCAGCCCTGCCCGCCTCAGCCCTTCCCGCCTCAGCCCTGCCCGCCTCAGCCCTGCCCGCCTCAGCCCTTCCCGCCTCAGCCCTGACCGCCTCAGCCCTTCCCGCCTCAGCCCTGTCTGCCTCAGCACTGCCCACCTCAGCCCTGTCTGCCTCAGCACTGCCCGCCTCAGCCCTGCCCGCCTCAGCCCTGCCCGCCTCAGCCCTTCCCGCCTCAGCCCTGTCTGCCTCAGCCCTGCCCGCCTCAGCCCTGCCCGCCTCAGCACTGCCCGCCTCAGCCCTGCCCGCCTCAGCCCTGTCTGCCTCAGCCCTTCCCGCCTCAGCCCTGCCCGCCTCAGCCCTGCCCACCTCAGCCCTGCCCACCTCAGCCCTGCCCGCCTCAGCCCTGCCCGCCTCAGCCCTTCCCGCCTCAGCCCTGCCCGCCTCAGCCCTTCCCGCCTCAGCCCTGCCCACCTCAGCACTGCCCACCTCAGCACTGCCCGCCTCAGCCCTGCCCACCTCAGCACTGCCCGCCTCAGCCCTTCCCGCCTCAGCCCTTCCCGCCTCAGCCCTTCCCGCCTCAGCCCTGCCCGCCTCAGCCCTTCCCGCCTCAGCCCTGCCCACCTCAGCACTGCCCACCTCAGCCCTGCCCGCCTCAGCCCTGCCCGCCTCAGCCCTGCCCACCTCAGCACTGCCCACCTCAGCACTGCCCGCCTCAGCCCTTCCCGCCTCAGCCCTTCCCGCCTCAGCGCTGTCTGCCTCAGCACTGCCCGCCTCACCGCTGTCTGCCTCAGCCCTGCCCGCCTCAGCACTGGTTGCCAGGTGGAGCAGAGGGACGGAGGGGCTGCATAAATGGCTCTTGTTGCTAGGGTTGAACCACCTTTGCCATCCTTTGTCTGTGAACCAGCAGGGCACGGTCAGACCTGCATCCAGCATCGGTGACACCGGCTCTGCTGCTGCCCCCAGCATGTTGCCGGTGCTGGCACAGGCAGCGGGCACGGATGGTGGTGGCTCAGCGTCCCCAACTCCTCCTCTCCTCCCTTCCCAGCGAGTGGCTCGTTCTCTCTGGCCACAGCTCTCCCCTCCTCTCCCGGCGTGTCGCGTCCTAACCCCATGCTGGACTCAATGATAGATTGCACCGAGCGTGGTTATTTTTGTGTTTCCATGCGAAGGCGCCGGCAGATGCTGAGTGTTTGCACTGCATTAGTGCTAATGGCAGCACCGTTAAACCTCACTGCAGATGGGTTGCTATGGAAGTCCAGAGGAAAATGAAGCAGGAGCAGGAGCCCAAGCAGCTGGGAGGCTGCTGCCAACAATCACTCATGATCCATCTCTATGGGGAAAGTTTCTTTTTTCTCCCTTTTTTTTCACCTTTCCCAGCCACGGACCAGCTGTGCTGGCCTTTCCAAAGGGGCTGAGTTCAGTATCCTGCTTCAGGGTCTTTGCAAAGTGCTTCCCCCTTCCCAAACTGCTCCCCATACTGTCCTGCTGTGTCCTTGCTCCATGTCCTTCCCACCCTCAGGCCCTCACATCTTCCAACCAGACCAAGCTGAGGCCATGTCCCCTTGTGTCCCCAGAGCTCCCCTGCAGGCTGGAGCACTTTCCTTTGCTGAAAGCTATCATAGAATCATAGAATCATTTTGGTTGGAAGAGACTCTCAAGATCATCAAGTCCAACCATTAACCCAACACTGGCACTAGCCCATGTCCCGAAGGACCTATATCTGCATCTTTTAAACCCCCCCAGGGATGGTGACCCCACCACTTCCCTGGGCACCCTGTTCCAATGCCTGACAGCTCTTTCCAGGAAGAAATTTTTCCTAATATCCAATCTAAACCTTCCCTGGCGCAACTTGCCCCGGGGTCGCCCATGCTATGGCACCAGTGCACCCCTCACATTGTCCCTCCGCCTCCTGTCACCCCAGGGCTGGGTGGCAGCTTGGAGTGTTACAGTGGGCAGGGACAGGGGCACAGCAGAGTAGGCTGCAATACAGGGCCGGTGTGTCCCCCTACATGATTTGGAGGGGAGAGAGGCCGTGTACTTCTTCCCCCGCATAGCGAGGGTCTCTGGGAATGTGCATCCACCCACTGGAAAAGGCTGGTGGAGGCCTGGAAAGGTGAGAGCTGCATCCCAGTGCCATGGGATGGGCTCCCACCACAGGGCACTGGCATCACCCAGCACTGGTGTGATAAGAGACCACAAAAAGCTCCCAGTTTGCAGTGGCATGGCCAACCAGTTTTCCCAGTAAGAAGCTTATGGTCTCGGGCTCGTATCCAGGGTCTGCAGGGCTCTGGGTGCGGCAGCTGAGACGGTCTGGCTCTGCTCCATGCAGAGCCATAGGGATCTGTCCCTCGAGGCACATCAGGGCTGTCCCCTGCTCTGAATGTCCCCAGCCATGTCCCCCAGCTATGGCAGCAATGCTGAGCCCTCTGTGCAGACCGTCCCCAGCAGCAGATGGAGGTGCCAGGGCTGCAGCCCACACCATGATGCTATTTACCAGCTTTCCATCCTCTGTTTGCCACCCTGCTCAGGCAACAGACCTACAAAATGTACCTATGGAAGCACTGGAAGGTCACATTGAGGTTTTTGCTGCCATTCTTTGTATCCGTCCTCACTGACAAGCTGCCATGCTGCCCGTCGGGTGTCCCAGCCACCACCCCGTTCTCCCAGCTCCTCTCCACCTGCACGCTCCACTTTCCTCCAGGGTTCTCCAGTGCCTTGGGTGCTTTTCCAGACCTTCAGCCCCATCCCAGCACCACTGGTGGGGGCTCAGGTGTTCCACACCCCCACAGCACACAGGAGCAGTGGCTGTGTGACCAGAGGGACGCTGTCAAAGGCTCAGGTCTGTGACACCAGCCATAAAACAAGTCCCAGGGCGTCGTCATCACTGTGTTGTGGTCTGCTGGGGCAGCCAGAGCTTTTTGTCCCTTTAAGGGACACTCTAACGCTGCGGAGAGCCATCCCCCCATTTATGTGTGCTTGGCAGGATTATATAAATTGCCTTTAAAAGCTGACTTCTTTATAAGCCATTTTCTGCTTCATAAAATGTTTATTACTGTTGTTTTTCTCACAGTTCTTCTTCCTCACTGCATTTTCCATCACTATACTGGGAAACTCTCCCCTTCCTCTGCCTGCTGCCCCACTGCTTCCCACCTCTCCCCACCTTTCAGATGCTGGAGATGGATGTTTGAAGGGTCAGAGCCCAGCAGGCCCTTTCTCCCTGTGAAGAAAAAAATAGCTATTCATTGAGTTGTGGATGTAAGAGCTGCTGGGAATAGGGTTTAACTGCTGGGCACAGCGCAGATGGTTTTGGGGTGCAGAGATGTGCGTGAAGGTGGCAGAGGGAGCATGAGCAGCCCCACGCCACTGCCCCCATTCATAACCCCCGCCTGCAAGCACACAAGCAAACAACAAAGCCCAGATAATTTCAAGCTCCATTAGAAATGAAACTCTGGGGGAAAAAGGATCACTGTTTGCTAAATGGGGAAGGACAGGAGAAATAACAGAGATTTCACTCCCGGCTGCCTGAGAAAGGTGAGGGATAAAGCGGGGGGAGATGGCGACAGGGCTGAGTGCCCCCACACCCTGCACAGCCGTGGGTGCCACATCCCTCCGGGCACAGGGTGATGCCACCGGCTGCTCTGTCTGATGCCACCGCGCTGTGCCCAGTGCATGTCCACGGTGGCCGGGCCACGTCACGTGTGGGCAGCGGTGGCTATTCCTGTGGGTTTGCTGTGGCGATGCAGGCAGGGCTTTGTGTTCAAAGTGACGGTAGAAGGACGAATGCCAGCTCCTTATCCCCCTTTCATTTTTCTCCTCCTTTAATTACAGATCCTACTTATCGGCCAAGAACAGAAAGATTGTCGCCGTAACCTTGCACTTGCCCTTGTAGAAGGTTTACCTAAAAAGTTAGAAAATAAAATCAAATACTCTAATTTGCAGTCGTCTTGCCATTTCAAACCCAGTTTTCATTACAGCACAGAAAGTGCATTGAAGCTGTGTTTATAACCCCCTTTTAGATAACAAATCACATTTTCTTTTGGCTGGCGAGTGTGTAGAATTGATATTTTTTTTTTCAGTTTAATGGGTTTGTGTGTTCAGGAATGATCTCCATCAACTGAGAGTCTTTATTGTGTTTGATATAATGTCAGCTTTCATTACGCTTGGAGAATTACTGTGTTAAAACACCAACCTTGCTGCAGCGCCATTCTGGCCGCAACACAGAACACAAAAATCATTCACAAAAACCCCATGTCGGTCCTGTTCCCTCTTAAAAACTAAGGATGGGGTTCGAGAGGGCTCCCCTCACCTCCACTCTGCAAGATGGCCAGGCCACCCATGGTGGTCCCATGGATGTAGTGGTTTGGTGCAGGGGCTGCCAGCTTTCCTCCCAGTGCTGCCATTCCATCCTATCCTATCCCATCCCATCCCATCCCATCCCATCCCATCCCATCCCATCCCGTCCCGTCCCGTCCCGTCCCGTCCCATCCTGTCCCGTCCCATCCCATCCATCACCGGCAGGGCACCCTCTGGCTCAGGGTAGGTGCTGGTGTCCCCGCTGTGCCTGGGTGCAGCGGAGGGGAGAGGCAGCTGCGTCTCATTCAAGACAGGCTCAAAGGAGCAGGAACAGATGGGAGATGCGTATAAAGAAGAATAGTCAGAGAGGCGTCATCAGATAAAACATCTTACTGGAGAGATGAAAAAACTGTTGATGGGTCACTTAAATATTTCCCTAGCTCTGTCAGAGAGGCAGAGGGAGGAAATTGCTTTTTAAAAAAAAGATACCAAGGCAGATTATGATGGCTGTTCCCACCTGTCCTGGCTAATGTGTTCAGTCTCTGTGGCTGGATGGGATGCAAGGGGCCTCGCGTGGCGAGGGCAGCAGGAGAGGCATGGTCCCCACCAGGTTCGTCCTGGGTCCATCTGACAACTCATGATGAGTTGGGCCAATCGTGGGTATTTTCCTCTTCCTAGTGACTGGCAAAGGATTCATCATGATGCATATGGACAAGGACAGCTCTAGTACTGTGGAAATAAAGGGTGCAGCCCCTACCAGCCACTGCCCGTGTTTCTTGTGATGGCCAGAGCCTGGTGTGGCTGTGAGTGCAGGGAGGAATTTCTCCCAGGAATTCATCTGATTCCTTTCGGAGCCTGTTCCTGGCTGTGGCCCTTGCACCACCCCATGGTAGCTGTTGCAGAAACACTTTCTTTGCCTTGTCACACAGCTGAGAAGGCTGCTGTGCTTCTGGCAGGACTGGGAGACCTTGGGCTGAGCCCTCACCTGGCTGAGAACTCCAGCCTCAGTTGCCAGCTGGAGCAAACTGACCAGCACAGATCCATCCCCAGGCATTGCCATCAGCGCATCCCATCCCGCTCCTCCAGTGGGCTTGGCAGGGGCAATGCTGCAGTGGGAACACGCTGTGTCCCCATGTTTGTCCCCTGCTGCCACTTGGCCTTAGCACAGGCGCGAGGCTGCGGGTGCTGCAAGCGCCATAGAAGCTGCATGAACTGCAGAGTATCTTCCATACAAAAGGTGCAACTATAAGCAAAATCTGTTGCTATTTCTGTGTGCTTAATGGTTTAGGAATGTGGAGAACTCCCTAAATATTCGCTGCCTATTTTGAGTGCTGATGGCAGAGGAAAGAGCTATGGGTGAGCTGAGCCACCAGTGCTGCACAGGCACACCAGCTCCTGTTTGCTGTCCCCACCTGCTGAATTGCCCAGATGCAGATCCCTCTCACCTGGCTCATCCCCACTTCAGGGTGCCATGGGCTGGGATGCTGGCCCTGCCTCCAGCCCCATCCAGCAGCTGGCAGATGGGCAGATGCCAGCTTGGGATCCAGCTTATCTTCCCCACCACCCTCCAACTTCCTCCCAACTGCCTGGAAGGCAAACTGCCACAGGATTTGGCTCTTCCAGAGCCAGTTAAATCTTGAAAGAGATTTCCTGACTGCAGGGATCACCTGTGCCACTCAAAGAAATGAAACCCACAGCTGGAGGGCTGCAATGGACCAAAATCAATGCAGTACTGCAGGAGCTGCCTGCAAAATCACCCTGAGGAGCTGCAGCATCCCCAAGGCCTGCGATTGGCAGGGTGACCCTTACAAGATGACAGTGAGTGACCCTGAGGAGGACAACAGATCCACAGGAGAAGCGTTAGCCAGCTCGGATGACCCTATAGAACAGCTGTAGGGGCAGAGCAAGCCATGGCCCCTCTGCCGTGTCCTGCTGGCTATGTGTCCTGGATGATGGACCAGAGCAAGAAGCTTATCTGCCCCTGGCAGCCCCTTCTGAGGGTGTTTCAGGGTGGTGGCAGCTGCGTATGTGTCATGGTTTGATCAACACCTCATTACACTGCTGACTTGGAGGTTTGGTCCAGGGCCCCTCTGTCCTGACATCACCAGACTGTGGTGAGATAGCAGAGCACTGACCTTTCCAGCGTTATTTTTAGTTGCTGTAATATTGTTTTAGGTGAAAAAGAGACCTGTGTGAATGCAGTAGCAGGGAGGGGTGTCCCTCATCACCAGCCTGAGTCCCCCATGCCCGTGCTTGTCCTGGGTTTTGGCTCAACCCCAGTCTGCATGTGCCAAAACAGAGTCTTCCCCTGAGCTGCTGGCAAGGCTCCAGCTCACAGCTCTCCAGAAGTGTACAGTCTGGTTTCCTTCATTAGCTTTTTGCTTGTCATTTTGGTATAGATTCGGCATAAGAGCGGAGCACAGGGCTGGTAGGGAGGGCTCAAGGGGGATAAGCAGGACACAGGGTCCCTGGGGAGACTCTGGCACATGGCATCCCTGGAGCTCCATCCAGGAGGTGCCACCTGGGTCAAGCTCTGGCTCGGCCTGCCTGGTGACACTGAACCATGGGGGTTTGGTGCAGGCACAGAAGTTGCTTGGTGGCTTTGCTGGAGAAGCCTGGGCAATGGCTTCAGTGGCATTTGCAGATTGGGCTGCGATTGCACTGAACTCGAGTCATTTCACCATAACTTGCACTGAGGGTTCAGGAGACTGAAATAACCCTGTGCTTACCTACCAGCAGCACGGTGCTGGTAGTACCATTACACAGGTGCCATTTGGCAATTACTACGTGAGAAAACAGGCAGTAGTTGACAGGTCATCAAGGAGCAGCACCCAGCATCCTCCTCCACTTCAGTGTGAACTGGTGAGCACTTTCTGCAGCTCGTCTGCAAGAAATGGGGCAATGTTTTGCCCTGAAATCCCTTGACATCTTCACCTACTTGTTTTCTTTATTGGTATTTATTCTGAAAGGCTCTAGCAATATCAGTGCCATTTACACAGGCAGGATGCTGGGTTTAACATGGACTGGAGGAGAAGGAATAGAGGATTACGTCAAGAAGGCAGGCATGGCTTAAAAAACAAATATCAGGGAAAGGAAATTGTAGGGCCCCTTGTTGCCTTGCAGAAGACCCCTGGTATCTCCCTGGAGGGTCTCCGAGGGCTCTGTCCCTCCTTCCTAGAATAAATTCCCACCAGCTCCGCTGTCCAGGGACACAGATGCCCTGCCAGCTCCCGTGGGCTCCCTCACACGCCATGATTGCCCCCACATCCGCGGGCTGGTGATGAGGAGAGCAGAGCTTGGCATCAGGTCAACATCACAGGGCTAGGGCCATGGTGACACTGACTGTCCTACATGTGCCATCTCATGTGCAAACCTCAGCAGTGGCATGAGAGAGGCCGGGATCTCACCTGGCTGCTCCTGGGGTCATCAAGGCTTGAAAAAGTGCATGGGAAGGGCTCTGTGATCCCTAGGGATACCAGTGGGAGCGACGTCCTTCCAGGAGGTCTGCTTCCCGTGCCCTGCCGTGCTGTGCCATGGGAGCACTGGAAATGGTGAAAACAGGACCAGGAGACGAGCATCACCTCGCCACCCTCCTCCCTACAGCACGAGTGGGGCTGCCACGTGTTGGAGGGGATTTGAGGTTTTCAGAGGAGCGGATGGAAGATAAAATGAATAACAAAGCACCTTCTGGATGGCTGTTGTTAGTCACACTCACTTCTGATTAAAGATCATTAAACATGAAATTAGCTCATTTGTGTTACGGGTCTCCCGGGGGTTGCTTTAATTAGGAGGTGCAGATGGCCAGGGACTCAGGGAGACACAGCGCCAGCGAGGGGCAGGGGCGAGGGGCAGGGGCAAGTGCGGGGCCAGAAGCGGTGCGAGGAGGGCATCTGAAGAGAAATTAATTCTTTTTTTTCCCTTTTCGTGTTGTTGTAAACCCCTCAGCATTTCACAACAAATAACAGATAATTAATAAGTACATTCCCTTAATGGCTAGGCTTTTTAATAGCAAAAATTGGAAGATGCCATGTCTCTATTTTGTTCACTTCCCCCTCTTGGTGCTGCCTTATCACTGTGATTCAGGTCACAGAGCCCAAGGTGGTGACTGGTCCCTCTGCCCACGAGGATGCTGAAACGGCTCTTCACAATCCTCATCCTAGGGGACACCAGCCCCACAGACTGCCAGAATCTGTCCCCCTGCCACTGCTGCCCCCAAGAGAGCAGCATCCCGACTCCAGAGGCTTTTCCACCTCTTGGTGCTCTTCTTCTGGAGAAGCCACAGCAGCAGACAGCTCTGTGGAGCAGGATTGTGGCTCAAGGACAATGCCAGTGAGGGGTTGGTCACTGCCAGCTCCTAGTGCGGCCAGGGCAGCAGAGCGAGTGGTGCCGGCTGCCTGACAAGCCGCTCCAACCTGTTGGTCCCTTTCCCTGGCACAAGCCCGTGGCCAGGCTGGTCTGGGTGTCACGATGCCACTGGCACAAGCCCATGGCCAGGCTGGGCTGGGTGGCATGGTGTCACGAGCCCCAGCACGAGCTGGTGGCCGAGCCGAGTGCCACAGAGGCAGCAGCAGAGCAGAAGTGGGGAGGACAGGGATGCAGTCAGTGCTGTTACGGTTTTGGTTGGGTTCTGTTCTGTGCCCAGATCGCTTTCCTTGTTAAACAATGACAGCAGTAATCGTCCCAAAGCACTGTTGGTGCATGCGGGGGGAAGGCTGGTCTGCGTGGTGGCTGCTGACGGCTGATTGAGTGACAGATATGTTAGTGCTGCGACGGCTGCTGGTGCGTCTGCATCGCGCTTGCGTCCCTGCACGCAGAGCAGAGTCTCCGAGTGCCCTTTAATTACCCCTTCTGATGGCACACAGAACACTGTTGTGACAGCATTGCTGCTCTCCGAATTGCCTCTTTAGGAGTTTCATCAGCTGCCTCGCTTCCTGACGTGCAGGGAAGAGGAATCTGAGTAGACCTTTCTGCCTAAATAGTCTCTAAATACCCTAAATTAATGACGTGCATTTCTCCGTGGAAGTGAGGACCTGTTTCTGTGTGCAGGGATGGGAGCTTTGCCAGCTGCAGGGCTTCTGCCTGCCGTGCTGCCTGCCACGCTGCCCATGCCCGCCTGTCCTGCATCTCCTGATGCAGCGGGACTGAAGCATCCTGGGCACGTGGACATGGTGCAGCCTCACTCCAGGTGGCAGTACAGAGACTGCGGTTGTGCCAGCGGCACTGTCACAGGGCTGGTGGCCACAGTGGAGGCCAAGCGGGGCCCTGCACTGCTGCGGTTTGGTAGCAGCGTGAGCGGAGGGAAGAACGCCAGGTGATGGCAGGTCCTTGGAGAGTGGATGAGGGGGATGTGGGCTCCCGGCTGTGTCCCAGGGACAGCATGGGTTGGACAGGATTCAGTCCCCAGCAATGTGTGGCTACTAGCAGCATGGCAGAGGTGCTGAGGGGATGAGCGAGGGACATGGAGCATGGCAATGGGGACCCCTCTGCCATCCCTGTCCTTTCCCAGCACTGACTCGGCTCTCCCATTTCTCTGCAGGAGGAAGACATCGAGTACTACGATTCCAAGGCTGACACCGAATACGTGAGTACTGTCCCAGCTGCACCACTGGCAAAGTCACTGTCCGATCCCGGGGCTGCCCCAGCACCATGCCAGGGATGCATAGCACAGCCTTTGTTACAGCCAGTGTAACGAGGCTCTGCGATGGGCATCGACCCGGCCCACAGTGGCATCTGTCTGCCGGCCCCAGGCCCAGCCACAGGCAGGTGGGCAGGTTGCTCTGCTGCCTGCAGAAGTTTCTAAAATTAAAGCTGACATCTGAAATTCAAATGAAGAGCAAACCTTTAATTAGAGACTGAATCTAATTCTCTGCCCCCACCCCACACAGCCATCCTGTGATTTCTGGCAATCAGTTCTCTAAATACAGACCCGACAGCTCCGCTCTCCCGGCGCTCCCAAGGGGGCTGGCATTTGCCAGCTCCTCCGCGTGGTGACGGTGACAGTGACGGCACTCAGGTTCATGCTGTGCAGTGTGTGCCAGGAGCTCCACCGTCAATGGTTGCTGCCATGTGACACCCCACTTTGCTGCAGGCGATGGATCACCCTGCTCCTACATTGTGCTGTACCATGAGATCCTTCCAAAACAGGCTCACTGGGTAAATGATGCTCTCAGCAAAGTGCTGCTGGGGAGTGAGTGCAACGCGGTGTCCTCAGAACTCATTGAGAGCCCCAAGCAGAGCAGTATGGGGGCTTAAGGATGCCCAAGCCAGCACAGTGCCCCATGACCGGTCCTTGCCCCGAGACAGAGCCAGCAGCAGATGTGCCATCAGGGGACGGTACCACAGCAGGAGGGGAAGACCAGCAGCGCATGGTGTTGGCAGCAAACTACCCACAAACTGCATGGCCTCATCTGAAAATAACACTTGGGTGACCCTGTGAGCCTTCAGAAGGCCCCACACAGAGCGGATGGGAGGATCCAGGCTTGATGGGGTCCCACCAGCTCAGACAATGTGCCCTGCGCCAAGCTCTGGCTCTCTGGTCACCCTGCCTTGGGGATGATGCCCTAGAGCTGGGGACAGGCTGGAGTGGAGGATGAGTGACTTTGAAGCAGAGTTACTGAGAAAACACCAGTGTCATTGTCCCCAGCTAGTGGCAGCAGGAACACTCCTTGGCAGGGGAAGCCAAAGCCACAGAGTCTGGGAGGTGGGACAGAGCAGTCGGGGAGGTGCTGGGACCAAAAGGGAGGACCCCAGCTTTCGTAAGTAGGTCCCCCTGCTCAGAGTCCTGTTCATTTGGAGCAGAGGACATCTCCTGGCCCTTTCCCAGCCAGGGTGAAGGTGCCGAGGGAGGGGAGTATCCTGCTCTCCGTGGCCTCTCCAGAGAGGGTGTAGCTAATGCACTTAAAAAGCATTAAAGCAGATTTTGGATAGAAGCAGCGTAAAAACTGGCTGGTGGTCAAGGGAGAAGGAGACAACCTGGGGGGCAGGGCAGGTCCCTTCCCAGGGCATGAAGAGCAGGACAGATGCATCTATCAGGCCAGGGAGGGGACAGAGGAGCTGGATGTCCCCATGCCCAGTGTTGCCTTGGCTGATCCCGGCTGCTCATACCCAGCTGGTGTCAGCAGTGGCGATGGGAGCTGCCAACTCCTGGCTGTTGGCTGTGAGCCATTTCTACAGGTGAGGGACACATCCCTGGTCATGTTAGGCAGGATTAGGAAATAGGAGGCACCTGCACCTCAGAGCTGTGCCCACTAAGCCCCCCAGTACACAGGACACCAGGGAGACACCATGTACCACAGCGTGGTCCCCAGCCCTTCCCCGAGGGAGGTGGAGTGTCATCAGGGAGGAACAGCCTTGCAAATCGATCACCAGCCACACCAACTTCAGTCCTCCTCTGGGGAAAAATCAAGCAAAATTGGGAGTGTGCTCTTGCCTGGGGTTTGTGGGTTCAGCAGGAAGGGCACTTCCCCATCAACACAGTTGCTGCATCCCAGTGAAATCCCAGCAAATTTAATTCCAGCAAAAATAATGAAGAGAAAAGGAGATGCTAAAATAAAAAAGGAGGGAGATGATACCTGAAGGTCTGAATGGAACTAAATACCCCTCTTTCCATCTTTTCTTCATTTAGCTTCAATTTTTGTATTTAAATAGAGCAGGATCTAGCTGAAATTGAGTTAGTTCTGATGGACAATGCCTATTCAACCTAACTGGGGCTTATTCACAAGCATTTACGCCAGCTTTATGGTAAGAAAGAAATGAGCTTCCTATTCATTTTGCTTGCACGTCAGCTCCGCTATCTTCCTAAACAGATTTTGGATTTCCAAGTGGTTTTTAACAAACGAGAACATCAGAAAATATTCCTGGAGGTCCCCAAGGCTCTCAAAATGTTTGCAGAAGCAAAGTTTTCACCTTTTTCCCCTAGCGAGGGCTATGGGGTTTATCCAGGGAGAAGTGTTCAAATCAGCAGATGCACGCTGATCACACGGGTATCACAGGCAGAACAACACAGAAATAAAGTGATTTTCCATCTTTAGTATTGTGTTCATGGTAGGGGATGATGCTTAAGTCACAACTGAGGCCAAATTCCCCTGGGATGTGCCATTCTCTGGTGGGAGCTAGTGGAACCTTGCCCAGGACCACGGTACGGGCTTCATTTTCTGCCTTACATCAGCCAGAAGCTATTGGTTCCCAGGCTGTGAAGCAGCAGAGAAGAGGTTTTGCCCTTGCTGCTCTTCCTGTAGTTGGAGAGCTGTACCTGGTGGCATTACAGCATCCATCAGGGCCTGACAGCCATCCCTGGGGACATTGTGCAAGCCCTGGCACTTATCCCTGTCCTCTCTGCAAGTGATTAGAAGTGGGATCATGTAGTTTTGTCCCCTCCAAACCAAACATCATTGCTTCTCTCCTGCAGGCAGATGGCAGGTGCAGGTAGGGCGCACCCTGAGCTCAGCCCCCCAGCACCCACCCACCTGCTCAAGGTCCCTGGGGGGGTGACAGTGACACCAGCCTCAGCACCCTCCAGCACTGGTCCCTGCTCAGGAGCTGCAGCGAGGAGAGGGAGGAGGGAAAAAAGAACCCCTAAATGTCAGCAGCAGATGAAGGGTGCTGGAAATTTTAATCTTCCAACTTTCTCCACTAATGTGACATTTGGATTTCCTTCTGATAAGCTATCAGCCCCAGAAGTTTCTTTCTTTTGCCTTTTTTCTTTTTTTTTTGCCTTCTTCTCTCCTCTGGCTGGTAATTTAAAAATAAATGGTCTAGAAAGATCTCTAAACAGTACCTTTGGCAAAGATTAAAAAAAATGAAAGGGGATAGAGGAGCAGGCTGGCGGGAGAGGCTGATTGTTATTTATAACCTGGGCTGCTATAAAAGCAGGAACGTGGCTGGAGAACACACCGTCTCCCTCCCTGGCATTAAATTGCCGCATTTCAGGAAAAGCTGAGATATTTAAGAAGGAGAAGGGCCTTTTTGCATGAGCCTGGAGTTTCTCAGCCAGGGGGCTGGGGGCTGGCATTTATATTCATTATTAATAGTAATCACGGCGTGTTGATGTGAATATTTCACTGACTTTTCTGGACTTAGCATAGATGAGTGTCCCTGGGAAATTTAAAAGGATGTGTTGGGATCTCAGTGCGTTATATTCTTGGTGGGGTGTGTGAGGGGCAGGAGATGAGATGCAAGGATGCTGTTGGGGGGCTGCAGGAGCTCTGCAGGTGCTAGAGGTAGCAGGGGGAGCACTGTGGGGGAAGGCTGCAGTTCCTCAGCTTCTCCAGAGCTGCAAACACCCAACCGGCAGCCCATCGCGGCCACTGTGAGCCCGATCAGCCACGTGTGTGTCATCGGTGCTGCCCGTTCAGCCGTCGTCATCAGCTGTGACGGCTTGTTCCCATGGAGATGAGTGATGAACACGGGTGTCTGCATCCACAGGAGCTGCCTGGCCAAGGCGTCACTGCTGCGCCAGGTCCCATCCCTGCTTTGAGCCTCAGCTCCAGACCCCAGCACTGTTGGGGACCCCCTGGCAGTCCTTGTGCTCCCCTCAGCCAGCACCATCTGGATGTGATGAGGGCAGGCACTTGTTGAGAGCGTGGCAGCCTCCAGTGAAGCTGTTGCATGGTGCCACTGCTGCTCACTGGGTGTTGGGGCATCTCTGGGTTTTGCCCCTATCCGTCATTTTAGGAAACTCAAGAGACAATGTTGTGACTGGCAACCCAGCTGCTAAAGCACTGGAGGTGGCAAAAGCTCTTGGCATGTGATGACTTCTTGCTGAAGCAATAAATACATGTAATATTGATATATTAGCATGGAGTTGATTTCTAATGGTGTGTAGCAAATAATATATTCAAACTGTAGCATCTATTTGTGTTACGTTGTACATATTGTAACAGAAATTGAAATGTAATGATGAGAAATGCTGCAAAATCTGGCTGGGGGCCTGCTGAGATGCTCACAGTTAAACCAGTGTAAATCCTGGTGAACTTGAAGCATCTTTTCCTTTGCTCTAATATAAATTAAATGCTGAATTTCTTCCTCCAGCCTTCCCAAGGTGCCTCTGTGTAGCCTCAACCTAGCACCAAAATGCTCCCAGCACTGCCTGGTTTTACCTGCCTTCATCTGGGTGGAAATGACCCCATTTCAGGGGCCAAATTCAGCCTGTCTTACACAGGAATAACTTGATTGAGGTCGGGAGATTTGTGGATAAAGGATAAATGTAGCTGGGATAACATCAGCTCTTTTCTCAGGTCTGTTTGCCGTGCAGGTGTCAGTGATGCATGAAGTGTCCCACGTATAGATAGCTGTATATTTGTCTCTGAGATCTATACACGTGCCTCTTTACAGCTACATGAATGAGAGCAGCCAGACAGCGCCCAACCTGGCAGAATACAAATCAGCCCCTCGGAAGTGGGTGATAAAATGGAATAATGATAAACAGAGGAGCAGGATGGGCTGGACCCAGGCAGGGTGCCCTGATGATTTGAGAAGGCGAGGGACAGGGAGGTGTCATCAGGACTTTGCTGGGCTTGGAAATAAAGGAGTTAGGCACCAAAGTAGTTTTTAGTGCTGTAGTTGCCCTCAGGTGCACAGCTGCATCCTGTCTAAAACCTGTTTTCAGCAGGTGCCTCTAAGTCACCGGCTGGTGCCAGAGAGTTTGGGAGGGACAGACTATTATGTGTGCAGCCACTTTCTCTAGGGACCCAGAGCCCCACGTTAGTGGCAGGTTTGGGGCTGGACCTGCTCTCCAGTGAGCCCACAGCCTGGCACACATCGCAGCTTTGCAGAGGGTCAGGCAGTGAGTTTTGTACCTTTTCTCTGAATTTACATGAAATTCAGAGCATAATCTGGATTTCAATCTTGGCAATATGGCTTAGGAAAGGTGGGGAAGGTCCCTGCCCACCTCCTGCTTGGCTACTGCAGCTTTAATTGAGTTCAGCATCTTTCTGGGCAGCTGGAGCCCCCACACCAGTATGAGCTCAGCAGCGTGTTTACACTCACAATCCATTGGCTGGAATTAAAGCCCAAACATCGCGTGTCAATCCTGTTACTCTCCTGAGCTGTGGCGAATGCTTTGGCCACCCCTCACAATGTCAGGGGAATGTCACCACCTCGGTGGCTGGCTGGAGCTGGCATAGAGGTAGTGGTATCTCAGTGTCATCTGCACAGGGGAAACAAGGAGGAAGCTTGGATAGGTTTTAAACAAGCTTCGTAGTTAATTTCTGAAACACATCATTTTCCTTTAAATACATGACTTTTCCCATGAGAATTAAGATCTTTTGTCCCCTGGGTTTTGCAGAGTGGAGCCTGGCCAGTGGGAGAGCTGCTCACACTGGGCCATCAAGGACAGGAGGATGGGACCCTCCCCTACTCCTTGTCCCCACAGGTGCCAGGATGCTTTGCCATAGGACGTTGTGGGGCATCCCTCCCAGCAGCATCACAAAAGCCCTGCTTGCAGCTGCTTGCACCTCCCGTCACATCCGCTGGCGTTTCTGCAGGGCTGATCTCCGCTACCGCAATCAGACAACAGCCTTACGTGGGCTCAGAGAGGCACTTCGTTGGATGGGGGGCACAAAGGGAGAGGCACCGAGCTGCTCCTCGAGGGGAATTCGCTCCTTCACCAGGCAGCTCAGCAGCCAGATGCCCTTCTGCTCTCCTGCCACCCCTGCCCCTCTCACTTCCACAGCCAGGGCCATGGGAAGGCAGCTGGAGCCATGCTGCACACCAGATTAGGCTTGGCACGTCCCTGCCCCTCTCTTGCCTGTCCCTGCCCATGGATGGAGCAGCCAGCTCCGTGCTCAGCCCTTCTGTAGTGGGGATGTAGTTCCAGGGACACAAAGGGCAGATGCTGCATCCTCCTTCTACCCCGAGCATCTCACAATGGCTGCAAACCCTGGCCGCTGGGCTCATGTCAGGATGCAGCAGCCTGGAGTCAGCACCTTCTCCTGGGTTTCTTTGCTCCTGGCGGCATGGCGGAGGCGATTTTTCCCAGTAAGGCTGCCCCGTTCCTCCCGCTTGTCCACATGTCCCTCTGCTGGCTCTAGCCCTGCCTGCAGCCCCCCAACTGTCCTGCCTGCACCACTCAGCACAGCCCTGCCTGCCGGGGATTCTGCCCCCGTGCCGTGCTTGCAGCCAGGCCCTGGGGAGAGAGGAGGGCTGGAGAGGTGAGGGAGTGCATTCCAGCACTGGCAGCGGGGAATTTGCCGTCTCTCCACCATAATTAAATATTGTTTGCACTGCTTATTGACAGAGCACTAAGCTGCACTCTGTTTTAATTTGTTCTTTGATAGTTGCCTTTTGCCACTAATTGATTTTCAAGGCTTTTTTTTTTCTGGGTTTTGCTTTTTTTTTTTTTTTTTGTCTGATTTAATACTTACCATGTTACCAAAGCCAGGAAAGCAATGGTACCTGGTGCTTGCCTTTGTGCCCACCCACTCCTGAGCCCCGCTCCTGTGTGCCACTGGCACTGGCACAGCCAAATCCAGCATTGGAGCCAGCATTGCTGGTCTCTGTTGGGGGAGCATTTCGTAATGGGCTGTGGGTGGCAGCATTCCCAGCGTGTGTCCACAGCTGGCACCCCAGGTGACCTCACGTGCCCTTCTCCTTCCCCAGGATGATCCCGATGGAGAAGAGATTGAGAGGGAGAAGTCCAACTCCTTGAAGCTTGAGTTCACCGATGATGCCAACTTCAAGACCAAGGTTAACTATTCGTATGCTGCCGTGCAGATCCCCACGGACATCTACAAAGGCTGTGAGTGCCCCCCCTCACCCGCTCTGCTCCTCTCCGTTCTGCCATCCCGGGCTCAGCCTCCACTTCTCCTGTTTGGTGTGCTGCAGCCCCAGGGACCGTCACCCCGGAGTGTCCCGCCTGGGTCTCAGTGCCAGGGCAGGCTGGTTCCCAGCCAGGCAGGCACTGAGAAGAGGCAAAGTCACCATGTCAGAACACAGGTGACAAAGTGTCCCTCCAGAGGGACCCTCAAATAATAAGATGAGAGGAAATGGCCTCAAGTTGTACCGGGGGGGGTTAGATTGGATATTAAGAAAAACATCTTCCTGGAAAGGGTGGTCAGGCATTGGAACAGGCTGCCTGGGCAGGTGGTAGAGTCAGCATCCCTGGAGGGGTTTAAAAGACATGTAGATGAGGTTCTTGTGGATGTGATTTAGTGCTCAGTTATGTTAACGGTTGGACTCTATGATCTTGAGGGTCTCTTCCAACCAAAATGATTCTGTGATTCTATGAAAAGCTCAGCCAGGGCCAAAGAGGCAAGTCAGTGGTCAGGAGCTAGGGAGGGATGGAAAGCAAAGGAGAAATAATAATTATGGCAGAGGGTAGAGCTCAGTTGCACCTATGTGGCCATGACCACCGCTGTAGAAGGGCTCAGCAAAGCGCGAGAAGGTTCAAAGCAGGAGTCAGGGACAATCAGAGGGATGGAGCAGCTCTGTGCAGGAGCAATGACAGAGGTGTCAGCTCCCAGCTGGTAGGAGAGAGCACTGAGTGATGGGAGAGGGCAAAGCAGGGCTGCTTCCTCACTGCCTTTGGGCTGATGGGTTCTGAAAAGGGAGCAGAAGCAGGTGAAATCTTGCCAGCAGGCAGCGAAGGTGTTTGCAGGACATTGCTATGCTGACCTGGGGCAGCACCCGCTGCCGGGAACATGCAGGGGGTATCAGCCCCGTGGCTGTGCCTCTGCGCTGCCAGAGGGCACGGGGTGCTCCAGAAAGGGGGTCCTGGTCAGTGAGGCAGCCCGGGAGTAAGAAGGGAGGGATGGACGGACAGATGGATGTATGGACAGGTGGGATAGGACCTGCCACACCACCTCTCAGTCCTCACCGGGCGGTGACACAGACCCTGAGCTTCCAGAGCTCTCTCCTACCTCACCCTGCCGCGGTGGCACATGGTGACAGTGAGTCTCCATTTCCCTCTAGTGGCTGCTCTGCACGGAGCTGGGGACTGCTCCCGACTGGAGATCGTCTTCCAGCATCCACAGCCGCATCCAGCACCCAGCCCCTACTGTTGGGGGGTGCCGCTTATCTCCCCGCACTGCTGAGAGCACCAACATCCCACCAACATCCCAACACCCCCTTGTATGGGTGGCACTTGCCAAGGGCTCCCGGGTGGTCATGGTGGTGACGGAGGCTGAGCTCGCTTTCCTGCCCTGAGCAGTGCTTTCCTAGTACATGGGCTTGTTACCAGCTAGGCTGTGCTCAGAGCTGCATCAGTGCGATGATTTTGCTGCGGCGGCAGCAGTGGATTAGAAATTTGCAATTAGTTTTATTGCCCAGCTAGCGCAGGCCAGGCAGCTAATGAAGCACGTCATGGCGCGAGATGGGAGGCAGGGTGGGCTGCGTGGGATGAAATATTCATTACTCCTCACCCCTGCTCTCCAGCCGATGCCACGGCTGATGCCCTGCCATGGCCACATTAATCACCCTGCTCAGCCGTGAGATGAGAGCAAATTGGAGATGAACATGCTCTGGGGACTCTCAGCTGTTTGGAGAGGAATTCGGGAGAGGGGATGGGGTCGTGAGGGTCCCCATGGAGGGGACACTCTCCAAAAGCCCCTTCCCATACAGGGTAAGGGGACACAGCCATGGTCACAGGGGTGCATGGGCACAAGGATCAGACTGTGCCCAGCCACACCAGGGTGCTCTGAAAAGCTGGGGTGCATGGCAGGGTGTGTAGCTGCTGCTCCCCAGAGAGCGGGTTTGGGGTGCAGGCGTGGGACCACCTGTGTGCCCTCTTCTGCTGGAGACACCGGCGAGCGTGGCCAGTCCCCACAGAGCTGTGGGTGAGGAGCATCTCCCCGGCAGGGCCTGGCAGAGATGCACTATCACTGCCTGGCAGCTAATTAAACCACTGTGGAGACACCCTCCGCCGTCACCCCTCGCTACACACACAAATTACATCCTATATGTGTTTTATTTACTGTGCCATTTTTAATTAAATCTGCAATTGCTTGGTGGTGGGGCGGGGCTGGGCTCACCCTGATGGGGACAGGGACGAGATGGGGACAGGAATGAGATGGGGACAGGGACAAGATGGGGACAGGGATAGGGGCACTGGCACTTCTGGCCTCGATGGAAGTGGACAGGAGCCATCCTGAGCATGGACACAACCTCTCATCCGATGGTCAATAGCTCAACGCTCTGCGCATGAGAGCATGGGGCTGAGTTTGTATGCAGGGACAGTGTAGGGGCTGCACCCATACCCAGGGGTGGTATAGGGGCTGTGTGCATTCACAGGGTGGGTATAGGGGCAGCTTTCATGCACAGGGATGTATAGGGGCTGCGTTTGTTTGCAGGGATGGTTTTGGAACTGTGTTTGTTCACAGGAATGATATGGGGGCTCCATTCATGTGCAGGGAGGATATAGGAGCTCCATTTGTGCTCAAGGATGATATAGGGGCTGTGTTTGTGTGCAGGGAGGGTATAGGAGCTGCCTTTGACACCAGCGTGGTGTGGCTGACGGGCCCCGTGGGGCTGGGTCTGCAGGTGCTGCTGAGGCTGTCAGGGACGTGTCGGTGCCCAGCATGGTGCCCAGGCTGCTTCCAGCAGGCAGGAGCCTGGCAGCCTGCTCGCAGCCCCTTCTGCTGCAAAAAACCATGTCCCATGACAGAGATCGTCCTAAGAGCCCAGATAACAGAGCTGTGTGTGGGCACGGCGCTGAGGAATGGCCAGGAGACAGGGATGGAGTAAATCACAGTTTGAAGGCACAGCTGCCCAAGGGAAGAAGTCTTCTCCAGCAGCGGTGCTGGGATGGAGGGATCCAGGGCTCACCCTGGGTGAAACCTGCTCATGTCCTAGCAGCACCTCAGGGTGGTGGCGAAGGCTTGAACAGGTGGTGATGGTGTTTCAAGGAGGGACAAGTGTGGGAGGAAGCATTAGAAGAGCTAAGTACAGTGCTCAAACGCACGCTGGCTCCCCTGCAGCACCGCACTGGTTGTCCTGCCCAATGCTGAGCAGAGAACTTGCTTCTGGGAGCTCTTGCACCCCAAAAATGCATTGATGGTCCCCAGGAAGGAGCAGCGCCTGGCCTCGGGATGCTGCATGGCTGCCTCCTCCCGCCACAGTCCCGGGACAGCCCAGCATGGGCTGCTGGGGGGCTCCCCGGTATTTGGGGTGCCCTGAAGGGCCCTGTGAGTGCAAGGAGGTCCCACTGCCACCAAGGCAGCCCCTGCACTGTCCAGTCAGCCCCATGCCTGCCTGGCCATGCTGGCCCCCCCGCACTCTGCCAGCCCTCCTTGATTAATCACAGGCTGGGGCTGCCGGCAGCTTATCTTTTGCTTTAATAGCTGAATAATTTAAAAGTGCTGTTTGCTGGCATCTTAATTGCTTTTGCATCAGGTGCGGGTGCCAGTGGTAATGCAGAGCAGAGCCTGGCAGGCTCTGTGCAGCCCCGGGGGACACAACCCCTTGGTTTCCCAGCTGGTGGCTGTCCCCAGGGAGCGGGGCTGGCACGGTGGCAGGAGGGGCATGTTGTCTTCCTGGGAAGAGGGTGAGATAGCAAGCTGGCTGTCCCCAGCAGTGGCTGTCCCTGCCCCAGAGCCAGGGGATGGAGATGGTAAGTGCTCAGGGGAGCCCTGGAGGGTGGCTCCAGTCTCCGTGTATGACGGACAGCACTGATGCTGGAGCCCTGTGGGAGTGAGGGCGCAGTGGGAGCAGCTGCAAAGCTCCTGTGGACTCCTCCATGGGAAGGGGAGAAGAGAAACACCACCTCTCCCTCCCTGTCACAACAGCTCAGCTGCTCCCTCGCACCCACCCGCCCACCCTGGGCTCTGTCTCTCGCAGCCACCGTCATACTCAATGAGCTGAACTGGACGCAGGCACTGGAGGATGTCTTCATCGAGAATCGGAAGGAGGATCCCTCCCTGCTCTGGCAGGTGTTCGGCAGTGCCACCGGTGTCACCCGCTACTACCCTGGTGCGTGGGGGGGGCGGCTGGCTGGGGGTCCCTTCTCGCTGCAAGATGTGGACAAGCATCTCCCAGCACTGGTGCTGGGGGCTGTCTGGCACATGTCTGGCACTGTGCCAAAGCCCAGCTGCGTGAGCTCCCTGTCAGAGCCTGCTGCTTCCTCGGCCATGGGCATCCCTCTGCCCTGTCCCCTGCATCCTCTTGTCCCCTGCCCCAGCACAGCCCCATCTTGCTCACCACCTGCCTTCCCCCCACAGCCACCCCGTGGAGAGCCCCCAATAAGATCGACCTCTACGACGTGCGCAGGCGGCCCTGGTAAGGGGGTGCAGGGTGGGGAGGGAGTCATTTCACCAGCCCTTCCTGGCTGGGAGCAGCCAGCTCCCTCCCCTTTTCATGGCACACATGGTTGGCATTGCCAAACGGACACTGTAACACAGGGCAGGGGCATCTGAGCTGCCGCTCTTGGTTCCCTCTTCCCTCCCCACTTCCTGAGAAGGTAGAGAGGGATGGAGGGATAAATCCTTGGATACAGATCGAGCATGGAAAGCTGCCCCTCACCCTGCTCCCACCTGCAGCTGCCAGCACTCTGTCCCAGCCAGAATTCCCATTTGAACGGGAAAACAGTCAGCTCTCAGAAACAGTGAGCTGGGAAGATGGAGAGAGCAACGGGCAGGCGGTGCCAGGCTGTGGTCAGCGAGAGCCACAAATGGCCATTTTGCCACACACCCAGTGAGGTGGGATTGAATCGTGTCCCTTCAGCCCAGACTGAGGTCTCAGCTCGACAGCACTAATTATGCTGCTGCCCACAGGGCTGGGGGAGCTGCGGCCCCATCCTGCCTGTGGTTGGTGCCTCATAGTGCAGGCACGGGGAGGACAGCGGGCACAGGTCTCCAGCACACACCTTGGGAGCCCTGAAACCCACGGGACCACCCTCTGCCCATCCCCTGCCCTCCCCCTGCCCACGCCGGGAGCTGCCCCTTCTCCTTGTCAGAAAATTAATGGCCCTGCTACTATGGTTAATTGTCTTTGATTGCTCCGTATTAATTATTAACTGCTCTCCGCCAGGGCAGCCAGGTGGGTTACTGGCAGAGAGGGGACTGACAAGCTGTTTCGGGGCAGGGGGGCTGCTGATATGTGTGGGGGCTACCAAGCTCAGCTACCTGCCCACTAGCCAGGCTAGCCATGCACCCACCCAGCCAGCCACAGAGCAGCAGCAGCCTTTGTGCTGGGGGACACCCCTTTGGCATCCTCCCCTGTCCTGGCGCTGTGCAGCAGGCAGCCCTCACCACTCCGCTGCTGGGCCCAGTGGGGGCCAAGCCCTGCCCACAGCCTCGGGGGCGCCACAGCACCACTGGCCTGCCTGCCCCTGTGATGGATGGTGCCATTAACCACAGCTACCACCGCCGAGCCCAGGGGTTTATCTGAGCCGAGCAGCCAGAGATGGATGTGCTGCCACAACCCAGTATGGGCAGCATCTTCATTGGGCTGCTCACTGTGCCGGCAGCCCAGCCACAGGGAGTGTGGCAGGCACCGAGCCCCCCAGCCCCCACCAACCAGCAGGAAGGCCACAGGCAGCCACCTGCCCGTCCTGCACCTCAGTATGAAGGGGTGGCGTTGAGGGGACACAGCACCCACACCAGGAGGCCCCCACCTGCCAGCATCCCACATCCCCCCCAGGTAATCACTTGTAATTAGGGACCATCAGGACCTGGGATTAGCAACCAGAGCTTGCCCCTTCTCCAGTCCTCCCCAGTAATGGTGAGTAATTGATACTAATAACTCACTAATTAATTATTGTCAGGCCTGATCCTGATCAAGCCAATAATGAGCCTCCCTTGGACTTCAGCCACGGCAGGATCAGGCCCCGCACAGTGGGGCAAGGAGACTGGGTTGTGCCCAGAGCCAGGATGGGTGCTCAGCACCACGCCAGCGCTGTCCCACCCAGGATGGCACAGCAGAGCTGGGAGCAGGACTGCATGCTTCAAGGGGCGAGAAAGGGTTCCCTAATTGTTTTCGGGGGGGGAAGATTTATGTAGTATTTTTTCCTCCTCGTAGCTAAAAATAACCTAATCAGCCTGGCCTTTGAAGCTACCAGGGGGGTAAATAGCAACTTAATATGGATGTGTGTGTCAGCATAATCAGCACACAGAAAAGGGCCAGCGATGATAGAAGAGTTTAGCATTTAGAGCTCATTAGGCTGATACGGTACTGTGCAGCACGTCGCTGGCAGTCTGCCGTGCTGTGGCATGTCCTCGCCTCTGCTGGCCCACCGCCGCCTTGTCCCTACTCCTCACTGTGGGTGCTCTTGGCACAGCTCTCTGACTGCCTGTGCCCTGGCAGAGCTTTGTTCTTGGGCTGCACCCAGCATGTTCTGGGTCCCTCCAAAAATGAGTTGATCTTGCTGACCCCTCTCTGTGCCCCACAGGTACATCCAAGGCGCCTCCTCCCCAAAGGACATGGTCATCATTGTGGACGTGTGAGTACACGTGTGGGGACCATGGCAGGGCTGAGCCAGGCCAGGACAGTGGCACAGCTCCCTGGGTGCTGCTGTCCCCCCAGTGGCCCTGGGGAAGCTGTGTGTGACAGCACTGGAGGGACCCCCATGCCCCCTCACTGCTGAGCCCCTAGCACCCCTTTCTCCTGCCAGGAGCGGCAGCGTGAGCGGTCTCACCCTCAAGCTGATGAAGACCTCGGTCTATGAGATGCTGGACACCCTTTCGGATGATGACTACGTCAATGTGGCCTCTGTGAGTGCCGCTGGGCAGATAACAGGGCTGTGCCCCCCAGACAGCTCCCAGTTCCCCACCATGGGAGCTCTGTGCCCCCAGACCCACCTGGCGGGGGGCTCTGCAGAGCAAGAAATGCCATCTTTTTTCTTCTTAACCACCCACCTGCACATAAGCAAGAAAATGGCCACTCAGGGCTTGGCTGTACGTGGTGGTGAACGAAAGCTGCCCCCAGCACGGGGCGCTTGTTCCCAGGACGATCCCAGCCACCTCCTGTCTGTCACCAGCCAGTGACATCATGCAGCACAGTGGCCATGCCACCACATCTGTGCATCAGCCCATACTGGCCTTCCCCTTTCTGGCTGCAGGCACACCGGCGCTAATTAACATGTCTGGCCCAGCTCCGTTAGCCGGATCACTGCTCCCCTAATGAATGGGCCTTATTGCCAGCAAATGAAGCCATGAGAGGCAGCACCTGCTCCTGCTGCCGACACGGCACAACATGGCACAGCATGGCTACTTGCACAAGCCTGGGTGTCCCGCAGAAGCAGGGGTGCAGGTGAGCCCTGCGCTGGTGGCAACCACTGCCAGCACCTGTGCCAGGTAGCTCTGTGCTGGATTTGGCCCAAGCTAAGCCCTGGTCTGAGCATCAACCATCCCTGAGCTATGGGACATGGGATGCTTCAGCCACCTCCCACCCATGGGACCTGAGCGTGGTGGGTGTTTTGTGCGCACTGTGGGCTGCCCTAGTGTCCCCGTCCCCTTTCTGTGACCTGCTCCTGTCCCTTTTACCTCCCAGTTCAATGAGAAGGCAAAGCCAGTGTCATGCTTCAAGCACCTGGTGCAGGCCAACATCCGGAACAAGAAGGTCTTCAAGGAGGACGTGCAGGGGATGGTGGCCAAGGGCACAACCGACTACAAGGCTGGCTTCGAGTACGCCTTTGACCAGCTGCAGAATGTGAGCTGGGGGCTGGGCTGTGGGCAGGGTGGGGGGACAGAGTGCACCCGTGGGTGTTAGGGGCAATGGGAGAGCACCCCGCTGCTGCCCAGGGGCTTCGTTGTGCAGGGCTCTTTGTCATCTTTTGCAATGCCAGGTGGACATTCCACCCCCCAGCACACTGTAGCCAAGGTTTTACAAGAGTCGCTGCCCCTCTGAGTTATTAAGAGTGAGCAGGGCTGGGTAGAGGGGGCCAGATCCAGCTGGACACTGTGCCCGAGGCAAAATAAAGATGAATGGTGCTATTAGGTGCCAAGCAGCAATAGCCACAACATCATTTCCAAGCAAACAGCATCCCTCCTCCTACCCATTCACCCTGGCCACCCTCAGCCCAGAGAAGCAGTCCGAAAAGAGTGATGGTTTGGGGCCAGTCCTCCTGCCCACATCCAGCCCCATTCCCAGCGCTGCTTGCTCTGAGTCTGGCCTCAGGCGCCATCTCTCTGCCCCACAGTCCAACATCACACGTGCCAACTGCAACAAGATGATCATGATGTTCACAGACGGCGGCGAGGACCGGGTACAGGACGTCTTTGAGAAGTACAACTGGCCCAATAAGACGGTGAGAGGCTGTGGGGCCAAGTGCCAGTCTGGGGCCGCTCACCGGGGAGCAGGACAGCTGCTGCAGCTCCATTGCCAGCTGCCGCCTTGTTTGCCACGAGCGATGGCACCAACCTCTCTTGGTGGCAGCTGGCTCCTGCGCCAAGACATTGCTCTGGCAATGGGGCAGCTGACATGCCGGTGCAGTTTACAGCCGGCTCACACTTTGGCATGGTTCGCAGCCAGGAGGGTCCCCATCGCCACCTGGCTCCCCAGGACCTGGAGATCCGTGGGGTGGGGAGATCCTGGGCCGTGCAGGACCCTTGGAGAGCATAGACGCCTCCCTGTGCACCAGTGCCCCAGCACTCCGGTCCCACCGGGGTAGGTGGCTTCAGCCAGTGGGGGACAGGACTGGCCGGCTCTAGACAGGGAGACAGCGGCTCCTGCCTGCCTGCCAGCACAGCCAGCGTTCACAGGAGCTGCCTTCTGCCTTCCTGCACTTGGGCACAGGCAGCATGGTCTGCATGGCAGAGGGCAATGCCACACTGTCCCTAGGGAGGTTGCCGTCAGCTGGGTGCACCTGAGAGTGGATGGTTGGGGTGCCCAGCAGCTGACCCTCACCACCGCATTCTGCCACAGGTGCGGGTCTTCACCTTCTCAGTTGGGCAGCACAACTACGATGTGACCCCGCTGCAGTGGATGGCCTGTGCCAACAAAGGTGAGTGGAGCCAGCACCCACCTGCAGCGGGGGCTGCAGAGTATGGAGTTCCCCACTCCTGTGGGGGCTGGGACTGGTGCTCCAGTGCATGCCACTGCCAGCAAGGTGCTGTACAGCAGGACAGGCAGACTGCCGGACAGGCAGCCAGCCAGCTCTCCAGCTACCTTTCTCTTTCTTTTCCAAGGTTATTACTTCGAAATCCCTTCCATCGGCGCCATCCGCATCAACACACAGGTACGGTAGGTGCTGGCAGGCACGGTGCAGGCAGGCAATGCTGCCCTCTCAGGGGTGCCCTGTCTGGGGGTGTGCTCAGGCAGCCCCAGCCCCACTGCAGAGAGCCCAAAAGCTGGCAGCGAGCTGGGGAGCCAAGCTGAGCCCTCAGCCAGGCCTCGTGCTATTGAAATAAGTAATTCATCTCCTGCGGTTCCCCATGGACCTGCTGCCTTTTGAGTGACTAATTATGAAACATCAGGCGCTAATCAGCACAGAGTAGAACCGGGTGCAGGCAGAGAGGGAGGGCAGGTAGGAAGGGAGGGAGGAAGTTCAGGCAGGGCCAGCCCCGGCAGAACCAGGCGTGTCCGCCCCACACCACATACTCCTGCCCCTTTTCTGCCGCTCTTCTTTATCAGATGCACAGGAAGTGTAATGGTGGGCAGGGGAGCCCCTGCCCTACCCGTACACAACCAATGGTGAGCAGCGGCTTGTTTGCATCCCAACAGGCCCTTTCGGTTCCCAGCTGGAGCCATGACCCTTGGGTTCTGTAGTTGCCAAGCCCCATCCCCTGGCTCAGCCTGCAGGTGCGGGCTGCCACCAAGCACCCTACTAATAATCCCTGAGATGTGCATGGGAACAGGGGTGTCAGCAAGCAGAGCAGGGAGGCATCCAGCTCCTATGTCATGCTCTTCCTCTGTGCTGTGTCCCTGCAGGAGTACCTGGACGTGCTGGGCAGACCCATGGTCCTGGCCGGGAACCGAGCCAAGCAGGTTCAGTGGACCAATGTCTACCAAGATGCCCTGGTGAGGACCCCCAGCCCCAGGGTCCCACACAGCACATGCCCCCGTCTCCCTTGCCAGGGGGTGACCCCTTTCTGCTACCCACCCCCTACTCTGGGTCCTGGGGCCAGTGAGGGGCCATGAGACACCCTTCTGTGCTTGTGCAGGGGCTGGGCCTGGTGGTGACCGGCACACTGCCAGTGTTCAACCTGACGGAGGACAGCAGTGACAGAAAGGTAGGAGACTGTGGCTCCCACCACACTGGCTGCGCTGGGACCCCTGGCTGTGAGGCCACAGTGGGGTGGGGGAGGGTGCCCCAGTGCTGGATTCATGGCTGAAGGGGGAAACTGTCACCCCTGGGGTGCTGCCTGCTCTGCACCCTTTCCCTGGGATGACACTGGGGTGACTGCCATCCCCGGGACCTGACATGGCTTTGGCAAGCTCTCCTGGTTCAATGGGGACAGCTGGCACTGGGAAGTCCCTGGGGGGTGCAGTGTCCCATGGAGTGGCTGGCACGCCCCACCCTATGCCCCTGTGGTGTCCAGATCTGACCCACACGTCCCCAGAAGGAGAAAAGGTCCGTCCCTCTGTTTCCCCATCCCTGTGGTGGCAGTGGCAGGTGACAGCCCTGCTCCCATCTATCTGCCTTCCTGCACTTCCTTCCAGAACCAGCTCATCCTGGGCGTGATGGGGATCGACGTGGCTCTCAACGACATCAAGAGGTTGACACCACGATACAATGTGCGTGGGGGCCCTTTCCTCTCCCTCCCTGGCCTGTGCTGCCCAAGCCCACCATGGGAGCCCTGAGCTGCCTCCCCCAGCACCCCGTGGCATGCCCAGAAGCACTGGAGGCAGCAGGAGGCAGAAGCCATGGTTACAGGCAGGGAGCAGGGCAGGCAGGCAGGGATCAGAGCTGGGTGATGCTCTGGAACCCAGAGTAGAGCTGAAACCCTTGCAGGGGCAGTGGGGAATAAACTGTACCAGGGTGGGGAGAGGTGCATCAGGCAAAATCCAGAGCCTGGGGAAGAGGTGCTGTTGGCCTGAGAATAGAAATAGATGGATAGAAAAGGCTGAGCCCCAGGGTGGACGTGGGGCAAGCACTGCCTGCAGAGGTGGGGGTGATCACACTGGCACGGCACAGAGCCACCTGGCCAGCTTCATCCCTCCTGTCCTCCCGCAGCTGGGGGCAAACGGTTACGTCTTCGCCATCGACTTGAACGGCTACGTCCTGCTGCACCCCAACCTGCAGCCCCAGGTGAGGAGGGGCCCAGTGGGGAGGCAGCAGCGGAGATTGGCTGGGCCCTGTGTGGGACACAGCTTCCTGGGGTCATTAGGAGTTAATTGCGGGAATTGTGGCGAGTTTGTCTGGACTCACCAGCGACTGCGGGAGCCCTCAGCCTTTCCCTGGCTCTCCCTTTCTGCCTGCAGATCATCAATTTCCGTGAGCCGGTAACGCTGGACTTCCTGGATGCTGAGCTGGAAGATGAGAACAAGGAGGAGGTGGGCAGACCAGGGGGCAGCTCTTGTGGTACAGGCTGGACTCCCAATCTGCTGCTGCAAAGGGCACTCAGCCTCTCCAGCCTGCCCTGGGAAGTGCCTCATCCTAAGGGCACCTGCATAGCTCCCGTGGGGCCACAGCGTCGACAGGAGCTGGGTCACTGTCTACTGGGTGCCAGTCCAGTGCCACCTGCCCTGCACCCCCGAGCCTCCCTCCCTTTGCCCGAGTCCCCTGGGCTGCTCGCCCCTGCACCCCACAGGTCCCAGTGCCACCCTGCTGGGGTGGGTGCCAACGGGCGCATGGCCAGGCTCTGTTGCCCTCAGTTGCATCCTCTGTGTCCCCCAGATCCGGAGAAGCATGATTGATGGAAACGATGGGCAGAGGTTCATCAAGACCCTCATCAAGTCCCTGGACGAGGTATGGCTGCAGCGAGAGGGGTTCACAGCCAAAACCCCTGCCGTGCTGAGCACACAGCCCCAGTGGTGGGGGCTGAGGGACTGTGTCCAGCACCAGGCTTGGACCTGGGGTCCTGTGCCACCACACTGGCAGCATGGCCATGCCACAGAGGCCTGACTGGCTCCCTCTGACCCACAGCAATACATCGACGAGGTGTTCAGGACCTACACGTGGGCCCCCATCAAAAGCACCAACTACAGGTGAGCAGCTCTGCCGGTGCACCCCATTCCCCCGGCATTGGCTGGACCCCCACAGCACAGGATGCAGGCTCTCGCCTGTAGCTCGGGAGGTCACCAAGGCCACCAGGGACATGTCCCATGGGCTGCAGGGTTGCAAACATGCCCTTGGATCATTGCACACAGCCAGTGATGGTCTAGAGGACACTGCCAAAAGTGCTGCCTGCTGGTATTCGGCACTGCGGAGCCAGGTCACAGTCCCCGCGGCTCAGGACAGGTGCTGCAGGGCTGGTGTGTGAGATGCCCAACAAGGGACACCCCGTCACCACCTGCCTACACAGCCGGGAGCTCACGCAGGTCTCTGCCTGCTCAGGGGTGGGTGACGGTGACACATGCCTGCTCTGCAGCACTGGCAGTGGCTGAGGAGGAGGAGAACTGTATTTATTGCCCAGTTTGCACCAGTTTGGACCAGCAGATCTGTAAGAAAGACTCTGGCATCGTCCTGTCTGTGCTGTCCTACTCATGGTGCCTTCATCCTGTGAGGAGCCATGCAGTACCCCCACTATACCCTCCTCCTCCTTACCACCAGCTCAGGAGGGGTCAGCAAGGGTCATGGTCACTTCCTACAGCTGCAATGTGTCCCTTGCACAGCTCTGGTCCTGTTCGCCACAGTGGAACCCCTCCGGAGCCAAGCAGTGCTGCCAAGGAGAAAACAGTGACACAGGGTGACATGACTGTGACTGGGACTGCGGGTTGACTTGTAGAGTGAAAGGTGCTGCCAGGGGCCCTGTGGTCCTGTGGCTCCATACAGCAGTGAGGTTGTTTCCAGGAGTTCCCTGGGACACTGTCAGCACCAGGTGCCATCAGCACTAAACAGAAAAAAGTCACCACCCTCCTCTTACCACCTGTGCTTCGGGGTGCCACCACCTCTGCCCTCTGTGCTGGTGTGCCACCAACTTTGCCATGCTTTTTGGGGTGCCACCACCTCTGCCATGCTTTTTGGGGTGCCCAGTCTGAGGTGCCAGGTGCGGATGGGACTAGCTGGAGGGGTGGCCTGGGGGGCAAATCCAGGTCCTGATGGCTCAGGTGGACGTGTGACATCTGATGATGTCTGATGAGGGTCAGGCAGGGAACCCTCCTGGCTGGTGCAACATCTGGTACAAATACCATCACCAAAGGCCACCGGTTGCTGCAGCGGCACCCAAGAGCCCAGCTCTCCTCAGCAGCGTGTCCCAGGGATTTGGCAGCCACGAAACCACCTCCTGCCGCCTCCTTTCCCACCCTTGTCCTGCGTGCCAAAGCCCTGGCTGGTGGCTCCCTCTCCTCTCTGGTTCACCAGTAGCTGGTGCCTGTGCAATGGTTGCCCTCGGTCTCTCCTCGCTGGGAAGGTTTTGTCCCTTCTTCCAAGGGTTTTGTCTCTTCCTGCCTTCCTCCCTCCCTTACAAGGATGTCATGTCTCTCTTCCACGTGCATCTCCCCTGGTTCCCAGGCAGGTGTATCCTACCTATCTCAGCCCTGACTGGACAGACTTGCCACCTCCTGTGCTCAGGGGTGCCACCAGGATGACCCTGGGTGCTTTGGGGACAACCCTCGGTGCCACCAGGGTGACCCTGGGTGCACTCAGGCCAGCACTGGGTGCAGTCCCTGGCAAGAAGGACATGGCATGGTGTGCAAGAGGCCAGTGGAGCCACTTGCCATGCGTTGAGTGCTGCTGGGGGGTATCAGGCAGGGGCTGGGGGCTGGCCAAGGGCTCTGGGTGGATGTACAGCCTTACAACACCTCTCTGCTCTCCCACCCACCGCAGCCTGGGGCTGGTCCTGCCTCCCTACAGCACCTACTACATCCAGGCCAACCTCAGCGACCAGATCCTGCAAGTGAAGTGTAAGTAGCCCGCAGCTTTGCCCACCGCCCGCTCACCCTCCCGCTCGCCCTCATGCCAGCCTGCAGCTGTTTGGGGGAGAAATATGAAGCAAAAACTTGTAAAAAGACGTAGAGATCATGATGAGAGGCAAAAAGAAATAGTTAAAAATGAGAGGCATGAGTAGAGATGAACAGAGAAGGAAAGGAGCTGCCTGCTGGGGGTGCCCCAGGGTGCTGGGGTTTGGTCCGTACGCTTTGCACCCCAAAACCCGAGCCCCAGGCTGCAAGCAGGCGCTGCCCGGCGCAGGCAGGGGCTGAGCCACTGCCTGTCGCCTCCTGGGGACGGGGGCTGAGGCTGCAGCAGCCAGCTAGTTTGGGAGCCTGGGGAAGTTTGCATGGATTTCTTTAATTTCCTTTGGTTTATTTTGATTCTTTGGTTTAAGCCATTTATTCTTCTTTTTATGAGTTCGGTTTCAGTTGGTTTCAATTTTCATTTGGAATTATTCTGTGTACATGTGTGTTAGCCTGGCCCCCCCTTTCTCTCTCTTTCTCTCTCCCCCTGACCCCCCAAGCCTTTCTCCCCCCTGCAGGTCCATGCTGCTCCCGGGGACCCTCTCCCCCGGGGTAAAACTGGACCCTTCCCCTTTCCCCCCCAGCTCCCCCATTACTGCCCCTCGGCTGCCCCAGTGGCTCAACCCCAGCCCCGCTCCAGACCTGGCCCCTGCCACCCCACATCCATCGGCAGGAGCCCTGTGGGGACGAGGCCAGGCTGTCCCTGTCCCCAGGAGCGGGGACTGCGTCCCCCCCGCTCTGCCTGCCGTGCCATGCATGCCCCCAACTCAGGGAGGATATTTCGATATCAAGACTGTTGCAACTGTTTGCTACTGACGCTCATTTTTCCTTTGGAGTATTGAATATATATATATCTATTTCTCTAGTTATATCTTTGCATTTTTTTTATTCTTATTTCATCGTGGCCTTTTCCTTTCGTTACTGGGTTTTTCTTTCCTTTTCTTTTTTTCATGTCGTTTTTTGCAAGAGGTTTCCTTTTGGTATGATTATGATACACAATATTTTTATTCAAACGGCGATTGAATAAAATATTGTTTGTGCCCCCCTTCCCCCTTTCCACCCAACCCCCTTTTTTTTTTGTTTGTTGTTTTTTTGTTTGTTGTTTTTCTTGCTTTCTCTCTATGGTGGATTCACACAGTACCAAACATCAAAATGAAGGGCAAGTATTTTCAGTCTCAGACCACTCACCTTCACCACCCCGTCCCCCGCCCCGTGTCCAGTCCCCCCCTGGCCCCCTGCTTGCCCATCTCCCTGCCCGTTTGCCACGCCGAACCTGCAAACCGTCACCGACTCGCCCTTCCTCCCTCTTCCTCCTCCTCAACCTCTCCTCCAGTCCCCCCTTTATTTGGAAGCAACATGTCTTGTTCTGTCCATGAGAGCTTTGTCACAATGACCCCCCACTCCCTCCCTGTGCATTGCTCCCAAACCTGGTTCGATATCCTTCAAGAGCCAATTTTGTATGAAACTGCCGGTTTTGATCCATGAGGTTTTTCGTAGCTAGTTTGATACCCTGCTCTTCCTTCCCCCAACCCTCTTCTTGCTCCTCTTCCCCCTGCTCACCCTGTTCTGGCTCCTTCTCCCCATCCTGGCTCCTCCGCTTCCCCTCTCCCCAAGACAACTCAACCTGAGGGATAGGGCTGTGCAGGGAGCAGGGGGCTGCGGGGGGGCGCCCAAAGGTGGCAGGGACAGAGGGGGAGTTGGGGGCACAGTCCTCCACCGCTTACCCTCTGGGACAGGCTTTTTTGGGGAAGCCCTCCAAGCAGAGCCAAGGTGGGGATGGGACCACCCTGGGGCGATGCCACCCCACTGCATGGGGGACAGTGAGCCTGGCGCTGTGGGGATGAGGGTTGGCTGAGCCCCAGGGCACCGTGCTGCCTATCCCCACAGCTGTTCGGTGGCCGCCCCTGCTGCCCCAGGGTCCAGCATGTCATGAAGCCCCTGGCAGCTGCAGCATCCTGGTGCCAGCCATGCCCCCCAGGAGCAGCCAGGTTTGAGCCCAAAGTCCCACCAAGGCAGGTGGGGGGTGCTGAGACAGGTACCCACCCTGCAGTGGAGCGGGATGTCACCCATGCAACCCAGGGCAGGATTTGGCCCATGTCCGCACAATGCCCAGCTGCTCACCAGAGCAGGAGAGGTCGACCTCCATGGGGCCAGACCCTCAGCTCCTGTGAAGCCCCGCGGGGGCAGGGGACACCCTGGCATGCATGGTCCCCAGGGGACCCACCACCACACTCCCCCCCGTACACGCACCCCGCACAGCACCCGCACACCGGCAGCACCTGCTCCCCAGCGCAGGCAGGGGGACAGCTGCGGGGGTACAGCAGCACAGGGCGGGGACAAGGGGGACAGGGCCAGGCAGGCAGGGCAGTGGGGAGGTGGAAGGGTCACCCTCAGCCCTGTTCTATCAGCCTTGAGTTGCCTCTTCCCAGTGCTCCTGCAATGGCAATGCTGATGGACCAAGTACGAGTGTTTTGTACTCCTCTCCTCCTCCTCCTCGTCTTCCTCTCATCGGCTTGTACCCAGCCCCTGCCTATAGCCCCTCGGAGAGCAACAGTCCAACCTCTGGCTGTGCCGTGCAATGCACCGGGGCCCAGGCCAGGGTTGAGGGGGTGGTGCTGCCCACCGGGGTGTCTGTCAGCCCCAGGATGTCCTGTAGCATCCCCCTACACACCCCCTAACCCAACTTGCCCCGTGAGCTGAACCCCACATCCGCTGCTCCTCTGCCGGGGGGGTCCCCAAGAGGCACCCCAAACCCTGCTGAGCTGTGACCTTCCCCTTAAAGCAGAGTGAGGTGTCGGGCTGGCAGGTGAGCACGGACCCCCATCCCCATTGGGGTCCCACCGGCCTGGGGAGGGAGGGTGCCAGCGGGGGTCTGCGGCAGAGCCCAGCAGCGCATTGCACAGCACTTTGTGGGACGGGCAGCCTCTGGTTGGACTGTCGTCGGCAAGGTTCCCTGTTTGGCCATGTTGATGCCTGAAAACTCCTTTTTTTTTTTTTTTTCCCCAACAACCAGCTGTTCTGGTGATCCTCCTCCGGCCAGGAGCGCAGCATGCAGTTCCCTGCCCTCGCCCCCCTTGAGAGAGAGACGCCCCCATGCCCTCCCAAACATGCATATATATACATGTGCGCGCATATATATATGTGTGTGTGTCTGTGTGTCCCTGCGTACACGCCGCCGGCTGCGCGTACGCAACCACCTGCAGCCCGCGACCGAGCAAATTCAAGCCGAGATGGGCAAACCTCTCCTGATTTGGCTGTAACGTTCCTTTCCGTGCGGTGCCAGCGACAGCAGAACGGCCTTTTCCTTCCTCTCTTGTTACCAAGAGCAGCAAATGCCTTTTTTTTTTGTTGTGGTTCCCTCCCCTCTCTCTCTGTCCGTCTCTCTCCCTCCTGGCCCCTGGCGTCCCTGTCCCCCCTCCCCGCCGGATAACCTTCCCTTTCTGTTGCAGATTTTGAATACCTGCTGCCCAACAGCTTTGAGTCGGAGGGACATGTGTTCATTGCTCCCAGGTAGCTTTGCGTGTGCGCTTGCCGAGGTGTGCATCGGCCCTGGCCCTGCTGCCGACCCCTGCATCGCCCCCTGTCCCTACCTCATCCCACCTCGTCCCCCCCACCCTGTCCCCTGTCACTGTGTGTGTCGTGTCCCCGCTCGGCCAAGGGGGGAGCTGCTGCCGGGACCCCAGCCCTGCTCTGCGACCCAGTTGCATCCAGCACAGTATATATGCACCCTGTAGGGCCCAGCCTCTGCGCGTGCATATATAGGTATAGTTTCTGAAAATCCCCCCACCCCAGCAAGGGGCCGGCGGTGGCATCATACAGTCGTGCTGGCCGCAGGGGTTAGGGAGAAGGAAAGGTAGGTTTCAGCTCAAATTTGGGGTGTCCAGGGGCCTTGGAGAGGCTGCTGGCCACAGGCTGCAAACAGGGACGTGAGGAAAGTGTAGTGCCCCAGACAGACAGACAGACACGTCCCCACCCCTGGGCTATGCCATGCAGTATTGTCACCTAGCAGGGACAAAAGGCCATCCTTCAGTGGGCTGTCTGGGGAGCCCCACAGCTCTGCCAGCTCCCTTCCCACCGTTGCAGTGCAACCTCTCACCAGCCCTAATTAACATTACCAGCTAATCACGTGTGTACTTAAAACAGCTGAAGCACTTTATCATTGCAGTTCTTGGGTACTGCAACAGGTTGAGTTACAGCACAGCCACCTGTACCACCTCTGGTACCCCCCACACTCCCTCTGCACAGCAACTGTCACTCACACCAGTTCTAGGTCAACCAGCCCAAAATGTACAGTTACTGTGCAGTCCTGGCTTTTCGGGGGGAACTTGGAATGCATGGGGCAGCAGGAGTGAGGCCCAGGAAATGTGGGAGCCAAGGCAGAGTATTAAGGACAAACAAAAAAAGCCTTTTATTAAAAAATTGTCCCACAGATGTGCTACAGGAATAGATATGGAGGTGGTGTCCAAGCCCAAGGAGTGGGTATTCCCCTCCCTGCAGTGATGGGACCAGTGTCCAGCACTGGGCTCTGCGACTGGTGCAGCTGGAGAGAAAAGTGAGCTTTGAAAATCAGGGCGAGCCCTTCGGCACCCCCCAAAGCAGCTCTGCCAGCCCCCTCCCTGCTGTGGCTGCCAGCCCAGGTGTGAGTGTGCGGCTGGAGAACTGTGTGCCGGGGGTTCACCAGTACCCAGGGCGACTGTATGATCTGCCGGCAGCATTGCCGTGCCCACGGGCCACTGGCCATTTTCAGAAACCATATATCCCCTGTCCCCGTGGGTGTGTGAGTCCCTGTATCTGTGCGTGTCGGTGGAGGTATTAGGTGACTGCTTCCCCTGAGCAGGGGGTGGGGGGCCGGGACAGGCTGGCCAGGGTGCACCAGTTTTTCAGCTGCCCCATGGGCACACTCCCTGCCACCCTCAGGCATTTGTCCTCTTAACGAGGTTGTTGGCAGAGGCAGGAGCTCGGTGGAGGGAACATGAGCCGGGGAACCCTGAGCTCACTGGCACTGCCTGTGGCTGCACTGCTGAGACTGGGGGAATCACGGCACCTGAGAGTGGCAGCAACCTGTTTAGAGCCTCACGGTGACTGACAGGTTCTGGCTGTCCCCAGCATCAGCAGGGCTGGTGCTCTCTGCACTCCAGATGGTCCCAGAGCAGAGCGGGGACACACCATCCCCACACTGCCTGTCCCGAGAGGGCCTTGGGGCCAGCGATGGCCATGGGCAAGTGGTCGCCTCCACCAGCCGGGCCCCCCCAGCACCTCACTCTCTACCCCAAGGGTGCAGACACGGCTGCTGAGCGCCCACCTGGTGCCACTGGCACAGCCGCGGGGGCTCCCCAGGAAAACCCCAGCTTGCACCCACGGCAGAGCCCCCTGGGGTGCCGCAGGGACAGGGCAGGTGGGCCCAGCCCCTCAGGTAAGTATAGTGGCAGGGGTACCCAGTTCCACCAGTAGCCCCACCAGTATGGGGTGAGTCATGCTCAGGGTTGTACCACTCTGGACAAACTGGAATCTGTCCAACCTGGCCATGGCAGAGGTGATGGCACCTCGGTGCCTGTGGCAGTGATGGACCCGGTGGCCGGTGCGGTGACCAAGCTGTCAGCGCTGCAGGGGCAGCGGGCTGGATGCTGGCCAGTCCGCAGAGGTGCCCACAGCCAGTTGTCCCAGCGGGGTGACACTGGCAGGAGTGATGGCATGTCATCGTGTCCCCTCGCAAGCCCAGGTGCTGGCAAGAGGGCTGGCGCCTGCCCCACCATCCTCAGGGGGGAACTGACCTTGCCTTTTCCATCCTCACAAACAACAAACCTTGTCCCCCAAACCCCAGAGAATATTGCAAAGACCTCGACTTGTCGGATAACAACACCGAGTTCCTGGAAAACTTTATTGCTCTCATGGAAAAGGTGACCCCAGACTCCAAGCAGTGTGAGTAGCCCGAAACGTCTGGAGGTGGGGCTGGAGGAGCATGTTGCAGGGAATGGGAGGTTGGGGGCAGATGGGGTGGGGAGTGAACTGAGCTGAGCTTGGGGTCCCGGGAGCCGCTGTGGAGTGGGTGCCGCTGCTGGGACAGTGTGAGGGAACATGGGTGGCCCTCGCCTTCTCCTCCTCTTCATCTCCATCTTCTTCCCAAGGTGACAACTTCCTCCTGCACAACCTGATCCTGGACACAGGCATCACGCAGCAGCTGGTGGAGCGGGTCTGGAAGGACCAGGACCTCAACACGTAGGTGGGGGCAAGGTGACCCAGAACAGGCAGCACTGTCTGGGGACAGAGGGAGGTGGATCAGGGGGTGAGATGGACTATGGGGATGGGACAGGGGCAGAGCAAACCTCCACTGATGCCTGGCATGCCTGACTCTCTTCTCGCAGGTACAGCCTCCTGGCTGTCTTCGCAGCCACTGACGGGGGCATCACCCGTGTCTTCCCTAACAAGTGAGTGTCCGGGGGTGTACATGTGCCAGGCCCCACATGGTGACATGCCTGCTCCCATGGGGCCATCACTGGTGGGACCAGAGCTGAGTGACAGCTGTGGCTGTGGCTGCTCCCACCCAGGGCTGCAGACGACTGGGAGGAGGAACCAGAGCCCTTCAATGCCAGCTTCTACCGGAGGAGCCTGGACAACAAGGGCTACATCTTCAAGCCACCCTACAGGGATGGTGGGTGCTGGCTGGGGGCAGTGGGGGTGGCACAGGCTGCCACTAACCCCATGTGTCCCCTGATGCCACCCCTGCCCTCTGTAGATGGCTACCAGGGGCTGGACTTGGAGAACAACACCATTGGGATTCTGGTGAGCACCGCTGTGGAGCTCAGCATCGGGGGCAAGACGCTGAAGCCGGCAGGTAGGCAGGGGACTGGGTGCCCCGCTGCCAGGCTGGGGGGTCCCTGTCCCCACCCCAAGCAGGATCTAACCATGTCTCCCCACTGCCCCAGTGGTGGGGGTGAAGCTGGACCTGGAGGCCTGGGCTGAGAAGTTCAAAGTACTGGCAAGCAACCGGACGGACCGCGACCAGCTGGGTGCCCGCCGGGTACGTCCTTCAGGGCTCCTGCGGCGCTGGCACGGCACAGGGATGGGGACAGGGAGGGACCTCTGCTCACTGGGGATATGGCTGGGGAGTGCTGCCGGGACACAGTGCCTGTGGCCCCGCTGTACTTGTACCTCCAGCTCAGCCCTGCCCATCACCCTGCTTGGGGCACCCATCCCCTTCCCCTGGGGACACCAGCCTGCCTGTCCCCTCCTGGCCAGAACAGCTCGGGTGGTGGAGGGGGTGGACGGTCCTGCTAACTTGTCCCTCTGGCCTGGTTTCGGCTGACAGTGCGACCCCTCGACCAGCTGTGAGATGGACTGTGAGGCCAACAACAAGGTGGGTGGTGGGCAAGGGTGGGGGAAGCAGGTGACAGCAGGTGGGTGGACAAGGGGTGGCTGGGAGGGCTCTCTGTCCACTGCCCACCCTGCTCTTGCTGTCTGGGTGAGTGTGCCCACCCTCTCCCCTTTCTACTGAGCGAGCTCGGGCAGGCTCTGACCACCCTTGCAGGGACAAAGACTGGGGGTTGCCCCGTGGACCCCGAGGGGGCTGTTAAACTCCCCAGGGTGGGTGGTGGTTCCTGCTTTCTGCACCCAGCATGGGTGTTCCCAGCACCAAGATGCTCCTGAGCAGCCCCCAGGCTTGGGGGCACTGCGCTGGCCGCCCTGCTGGATTGGTCACTCCCCTGTCCTGCCTTGCCCTGGGCATGACCAGGGGGTGGGTGACGCTGTCCTCCTTCCCCAGGACCTCATCTGTGTCCTCATCGACGATGGGGGCTTCCTGGTGCTCTCCAACCAGGAGGACCACTGGTACCAGGTGAGAAGTGCCCACGTGGCAGCTCTCCTGGGCATGGGATGCCAGCAGGGACCTGAGACCTCTGAGCTCATGTCACCTGTGGTGTGACAGCCCCGCTTGAGTCCCCACCGAGGGAGACCCGTGGCAAGGTGTCGTTTGGGTGCAGACTTGGTGTCCCCATCCCAGGTGGGCAAGTTCTTCAGCGAGGTGGACGCCAACCTGATGTCTGCCCTCTACAACAACTCCTTCTACACCCGCAAGGAGTCCTACGACTTCCAGTCCATCTGCGCCCCTGAGGCCCAGAGCAACACGGGTGCTGCACCCCGCGGCGTCTTCGTGGTGAGCACCCATGGGGATGGTGGCTTCCAGGAGGTCTGGGAGTTCAGGGACCTGCAGGGGTGTCCCCAGTGCCCCACACGGGGACCCCCTGGCTCACTATCTTCCTCTTGGCCTGCAGCCCACCGTGGCTGATCTCCTGAACCTTGCCTGGTGGACCTCAGCCGCAGCCTGGTGAGTCCTGCCATGTCCTTTTCCTGGGGGTCACTGGGGGGTGACAGCACCATGTCTCTGGGGCAGGGACTGCTGACGTGGCTGTGTTCTCCTTCTCAAGGTCCCTCTTCCAGCAGTTCCTGTATGGCCTCACCTACAGCAGCTGGTTCCAGACGGGTGAGTCCGCGGGGAGTCCCGGGCTGGGGTGGGCAGGGCACATGTCAGGGGCACGTGGTGGGGGGTCCGTGGCCTCTGGCCCACAGTGCTGTGCCGGCGCAGAGGAGGTGGCAGGGGACAGCATGGAGACCAGGGAGACGAGCTGCATCATGAAGCAGACGCAGTACTACTTCAGCACTGTCAACGCCACCTACAACGCCATCATCGACTGCGGCAACTGTTCCAGGTGGGTCCATCCCGCCATCCCACCGCCTGGGCAGGGTTGGGGACAACCTTATCTGCCTTTGCCAGGAGCCCCGTGCAGCTGCCTGCATGGAGGTGATGGGAGATCCCCTGCAGCACTTGGGGCACCCGGAGAGGGGGACAGAGTGCAATGTTAGCAACCCCATGGGCTGGGGGATGACAGTGACATCCCCAGGGCTCCTCCAGGTGGGACCAAGTGCTGAAAGCACATTGGTGCCAGTTCCGTGGGCAGCCCCTCAGCACAGGGATGGGGATAGGGATAGGGATAGGGATAGGGATAGGGACGGGGACGGGGATGGGGATAGGGATGGGGACGGGGATGGGGATAGGGATAGGGATGGGGGCGGGGATGGTAATGGTGACGGGGATGAGGATGGGGACACTGCGCTGACTCAGCCTCCCCGGAGCCACCAACTGGCAAGGCCAACACCAGGAGTTGGGGGGCGGTCAGGGCACAGGGTAAGTGGGGTCACCGCTGCTCCCCCAGGCTCTTCCATGCGCAGAGACTAGCCAACACCAACCTGCTCTTCGTGGTGGCTGACAAGCCCCTCTGCAGCCAGTGTGAGTCCATCAAGCTGCTGCAGGCAGAGGTAAGAGGTATCCTTTGGTAGCCTGGCTCTGTTCCCCCCCGGCTGCAGTGGCAGAGGTGTGGGGGGACCAGTGGGAGTTGGGGGGCTGGCAGGGGTGGAGGGAGCTGGCCTGCAGCCAGAGGAGCTGGGGGTGGCCGTGGGGCATGCCACATGCCCCCACTGCCCTGTCCCCGGTGGTTTCCTTGACCTGCAAAGCCCCCCCGAGGGACCCCAACCAGTGTGAGCTGGTGGACAGGCCGCGCTACCGGAAAGGCCCCCACATCTGCTTTGACTACAATGCAACAGTACGTGGGGTGCAGGGGGGACAAGGTGTAGGGGAGCCCCAGTGGGCCTCTGGGCAGCCAAGCCAGGGGGTGTCCCCTTGGGGAGGGACAGGGGCAGTGGGTGTCCCCTGGGGAGGGAAGCAGAACCATGGGGGCGGTTCCCAGGGGAGCAGAGCTGTAGGGTGCCCCCCCAGGCATATTGGAGGGGTGGGTGCCCCCTCCATGGGAGTGCAGAGCTATGGGGTGTCCCCCTGTGGGGAGCAGAGACATGGGAGGACCCAGGGGCGATCAGGAGCCTTGGGATGCCACCTGGGGAGATCAGAGCCATGGGGGTCCCTAGAGGTGACACCACAGGGTGCCCTCCTGGTGGGGAGCAGAGCCATGAAGGTCACAGCGGGAGCAGCACCATGGGGTGTCCCCCAGGGGCAGTGCTGTGGGGGGTCCCAGGGCAGAGGGTGCAGGATTACAGGGGGGTGGTGGGTGCCCCTGCGGGAAGTGCTCCACAGCCCCTCTCCCTTTGCCCCGCCTAGGAAGATACCTCAGACTGCGGCCGAGGGGCTTCCTTCGCCCCCTCCCTGGGGGTCCTGCTCTCCCTGCAGCTGCTGCTCCTCTACTCCAGCACCAGCCGGTACCCGCTGCCCCCGGCCGCCTGCCTTTAGCCCACTGCCCACCCCCACCACCTCTCTTTCAACCTTCATCTCCATCACCTTCCCCAGCCCAGTGGAGTGGGAAAGACATTCCCTCCACCGCCTCGGGGACCCCCATGACGCCGCCGGCCGCAGCCAAAGAAGAGTTGGGGTACAGGCAGGGGCTCCCCAGCAGAGTGGGGACTGGAGGGTGCCCTGGCATCATGTCCTTCCGGCCACTTGGACTCGGAAAGTGGCGTCAGCACCCCCCACCCTCCATCCCCCCATCCACCTCGCCTATTTTTTTAGCCTGAAGATTTTAAACCAGATCTTTCTACATGACTTTCCAAGCTTTTCGCCTGGAGCCCGGCAGTGTTCAGTGTCAGCAATGAGGACACGTGGGAGGAAAAAAAAAAAAAAAAAAAAAGGAAAAAAAGGGGAAAAAAAAGAGGACTTGAGTTGACTGTGCGGGTCAGTATTATTTGTTCCTGTGGGTACCAGTGCCCCTGGCCCCTCGAGGCATGCAGACCCCATCCCTGCAGGCTTGGGGCCAGGGGTGGGTGACCGGGGAGGCAGCTGGCCCAATGGAGCCCTGGTCCCCGCTCCGGGCTCAGCTGCTCTCTCGCATTCTTGGGCCCAGATATTGGGGTGAAAGGGAGGGAGGAAAAAAGCATATTTTGTTTCTTTTCCGTTCTGCAGATCACTGTGAAATCCTGCCCGCCCCAGCCCTGCCTGCCCCTCCAGCCGCCCTGGCCCCCGCAGCCCTGCCAAAGAAACTGACACCTGTCCCCAAGGGGGATGTGCCACATGTCCCCAAATGGGGTGTGCCATGTGCCCCGCAGCAGGATGTGCTGCACGTCCCCAAGCAGGAAGTGCCACATGTCCCCAGAAGGGACATGCCAGGCCCCCATACCCAACCCTTGGGGCACCAGTGGCGGGGGGCTGCTGGCCGTGGTGCGGAGCTGCTCCCCCGGGTGCTGCTGAGGTCCCAGCTGGGGACACCCAGCACTGGGGGGCACGACGTGCCCCTGCAGCGGGGTCACCTGAGGTGCTGGGGCTCACACCAAGGTGGGGGCAACCCCCCTCCAGCCAAAACGCTCAGTGTTGAGGAGGCAGACAGAGCAGCCCCAGCACCCCACTGCACCCCACTGTTCCCCACTGCACCCCAGCTGGGACAGGTGCCACAGGGCTGGGGGAACCCAGCACAAGGCGTGGGGTGCCCAGCCATGACACCCCGGGGTGCTGTGGTGCAGGGGGTGCCGTACACACCACCCATGCCCCCCACTGCTTCTGGAAGCGCTGGGGACCCGTGCCTGGGCAGGCAGCCTTGGGAACCCTCATCCCCCCGGTCACCCCGCTCAGAGCCACCCCATCAACCAGTGCTGGGGGAGCCCCCTCGACATGGCCAACCGGGCAGGGCTGGGGAGGGTGCCAGGCGCTAATTAGTGCTGGGGTTAATTAATGGTCATTCTGCTTGTAGCTTTTTCAGTGTGTGTTTGGTTACTGTCTCTGGGAACCGTGTTTGAACAGATGGCTCTGTGTTACCGGGAGTGTGTGTACTTCTGTAGTCTAGTTAGGTGCTCTGCCAGAAAACCACCACTATACATACCTATAAATATATACATATATAGTCTATTTTAAGTTAAAAAAAACAATGAGACAAAGGGGCAGCACGGCCCTGGGCCCCCCCACCTTGTCCTGCCAGGGTCGCCTCCTGCCCCCACCTGGAAGCTTCTTTCTGCTCATTCAAAGGCATTGGGTTTTTACTTTATTTTCTTTATTTTTAATTTCTTTGGGTTTGGGTTTGGTTTTTTTTTTGTTTGTTGTTTTGGTTTGTTTGGTTGGTTTTTTTTTGTACAGAAGAGTTGTAAAACTTCAAAAACCAACAAAAAGACAATTTGTAAGATATCGTGTGTGTGACTCCTTGTAAAATATTTTCAAATGGTTTATTACAGAGACTCAGTTATTAAATAATGTTCATATTTTCACTTCACAGGTGGTGGCTGCGTCATTGCCCGGGTATGTGGGCAGGGCTAGGGGGGACACAGCGACAGGGGTGGGGGGGCAGGCAGGACATCGAGGTGCTCCTGCCAGCTGGGCCACTGCCTTCATGCCTGCCTGCAGCTCTGCTGTGGGGCTGTGGGGCTGGGGGACAGGGACACGGGCAGGGCACAGGCAGTGAGGCAGAGGCAGGAGTGCGGGTTCACAGACACCCCCACGCTGCACAGGGGCTGAGCCCCTGCTGCCCCCCTACCCCACGTCCCTGTGTCCCCTCAGATCTGTGTCCCCGCTTCCCCACGTCCTGTGTCCATGTCCCCAGTGCCACACACCCCTCACGCCGCCATGCCTGTGTTCTCCTGTGTCTGCATCCCTGCGTCTATGTGCCCCTGTGCTGTGGGGTCCATGCTCCCGTGTGTCCCCCGTACCTGGCCCACACGTGTCCATGTTCTGTCCCCCCGCCCCGGTCTTTGTGCTCCCATGTCCAGGTCCCCGTGACTGTCCCCCTCATAACTTAGTCTGTGTTCCCATGTCCCCCCTCGCCCACGGGGCCGGTAGCCGCGGCCAGACTACATGTCCCAGCGTGCCCCGCGGCGGGCCCTGGCCCCACCCCCTAGCGGCGGGCCCCGGCCCCGCCCAGCGTCGCGCATGCGTAGAGCTGCTGTTTGTCCGCGCCCGGCCTGGCCCAGCAGCGGGGCCCAGCACGGCCTGGGGCGGCGGCGGGAGGGGCCGGGGCCTGGTCTGGGGCTGAGGGGGGCCCGGCGGGGAGGAGGCGGCCCCGGCGGGGGCGGGGGGCAGCCCCGTCCCGCCGGTGGGGGCGCCGAAGATGCGGCGGTACCTGCCGGTAGCCCGGCAACACTTCCTGGCGGCGCTGGCCGGCACCAGCGTGGTGGTGAAGTCGCTGAGCGCTGCCGTGGTCCTGCTCTACCTGCTCTCCTTCGGCCTGGACACGGCCTATGGCCTGGGGGTGACCCCCGGCTACCTCCTGCCCCCCAACTTCTGGGTGTGGACGCTGCTGACGCAGGGGCTGGTGGAGGAGCGGGCCTGGGGCCTGGCGGCCAGCCTGGCCACACTGGGGGTGGCCGGGCGGCTGCTGGAGCCCCTCTGGGGCGCTCTGGAGCTGCTGGTCTTCTTCGCGGTGGTGAACGTCTCGGTGGGGCTCCTGGGGGCCCTCGCCTACTTTCTCACCTACGTGGCCTCCTTCCACTTCGCCTACCTGTTCGCTGTGCGCATCCACGGCGGGCTGGGCTTCCTCGGGGGAGTCCTGGTGGCCCTCAAGCAGACGATGGGGGACAGCACCGTCCTGAAGGTGCCACAGGTCAGAATGAAGGCTGTCCCCATGATCCTGCTGCTTCTCCTGGTTCTGCTGCGCCTCACCACCCTCATCGAGAGCAATGTACTGGCCTCATACGGCTTCGGGCTCCTCTCCAGCTGGGTCTATCTCCGTTTCTACCAGCGGCACAGTAGAGGCCGTGGAGACATGTCCGACCACTTCGCCTTTGCCACTTTCTTCCCTGAGATCCTGCAGCCCATGGTGGGTCTGGTGGCCAATCTAGTGCACAGCATCCTGGTGAAGGTGAAGGTCTGCCGCAAGACAGTCAAACGCTACGACGTGGGCGCCCCGTCATCCATCACCATCAGTCTGCCAGGAACAGACCCCCAGGATGCCGAGAGGAGAAGGTACCGTTCACCCGCTTCCATGGGGATCATGTTTACAGGCAGTGAGGGTCAGGTTTAAAATACAGACATGGAGATGTAGGGAGATTTGAGTGCAGGGTGCTAGCAGGGAGCCTTCTCCAGAGGGATCTGCTGGAGGCTATCCTCCCTGCTACAGAGGTGGTTGGGAGCATTTCAGGGGGCTGGTGGGTTGTTGTCCCACTCTTTCCAAGGCAGAGCAGTGGTGAAAGTGCAGGGGAGGAGGAATGAGGAGATCCTGGGGAAGGAGCAGGTAGGGTTTGGGGATCAGGAATCCCTATAGGAGGGGGATGGCGGCTGCCTGGGATGTGGCAGCCCCCACTCACAGCAGACCCACACCCATCATCCTGGTACAGGGGAAGGTGCTGAGTCAGCCCCATGCACCAGCCCCAAGCATGCCCAATGGCCTTCCCAAGACCTGGCAGGAGGGTTTGGCCAAGGCATTGGCACTGCGCTTGCCCCTGTCCTGTTTTACACCTTTTGGCCCCCATTCCCAGAGAGGCCCGTGTGCTGACAGCCTCTGAGCGCTCTACGTGGCACAAGAACTCTGCACCTGTAGTCTGGGAGCATGAGTGGGTGTTTTCACAGCAGTTCCAGTGCGCCAGCTCATCTCTAGCACTGCTGAATCCCCCTTGTCCTGCCAGGGAGAGGCCAGGCCAGGGACAGACTTGCACAGCACCCCAGTTAACCCCTGCCCTGGCCATCGGATCTGGGCTTAACCCACCTGTCTGCCCTTGCCCCACAGGCAGCTGGCCCTGAAGGCCCTAAACGAGCGGCTGAAGCGCGTGGAGGACCAGTCGGCCTGGCCTAGCATGGAGGATGAGGAGGAGGAGGCAGTGGTGGCAAAGGCTGACACTCCGCTGCTACCCGACCCCGGTGTGGCCGGGAAGGGCTCTGGCCAGGAGTCCAGCCTCATCACCTTCCAGGACGCCCCATCCCAGCTGTGACCGGCCAACATGCTGCCCCCTTCCCCACCCCGTCTCCATTGGAGAGCTGCTACCCTCCTCGTGTACCCCCCACACAACCAGGACGCTCAGCAGGGAGCCAGGACTCCTCCCGTGGCAGAGGCAGGGGGGCTACCTCATTCCAACGATTTGTTGCCACTCACGGCCAGCACTGGCCACCCAGGACGACGATGCTGCCGCCACCACAAGGACAGGGGTTCTTTGAGGCACTCCCCTGGGCACAGGGCAGGCCATGGCACCAGCATCCAGGAGGGGGACGTGGGGCTGATCCCTGCCCTGACGCCAATGCGCTTGCCTACACCGGAGCAAAGTCAGCAGAACTTTCTCATGTCTCCTCTGCACTGGAGCTCAGCTGGAGCGCTCAACACTTATTTCCTCTTTTCTGAAGGTGGTTTTGTCCCTAACCAAGGGAACAGGAAGGCTGGTGGGTTTCTTTTTTGAATACCTTTTCTGTGGGGAGCCTCCCCCCCACCCCAGCAGGAGCTCATCCTGACTGGTGAGAGGTTTGCCAGGCAAGGGGACAGGCTGCAGGGCAGGAGGGGGCTGCCCAGCCCCTCTCAGCAGTGGGCTGGCACTGCCAGCTCTGGGCTTTGCATATTGGGTGTTCTCTCCTGCCTCTAAGACAGCCCCATGAGGAGCCAATGCCCTTGGCCGCTCCCTGGCTAATCCGTTTGTCAGATTACACTAGAAGCTGGAATTAATTTTTATGGTGGGGCTCTTGCTGCCTCCTCCCGCAGCAGGTTTTCTTTCCTGGGGGTAGAATATGGGGTCCCCCTTCTCTTTTCCTCTGTGTTGCTGGGCTTTTTTTTCTTTTTTTCTGGATGGAGAGGATGCTTCCTGCGACAGCCGCCTCACAGCTGCTGATCCCCCAGGCAGACCCCAGCCTGAGATGCGGGTCAATGGTGTCGTGATTATTTTTTTAAAGGACCACACAAGAAGGTTTTGTCAACCAGAAAAAACACAGACATTTCGTTATCAATAAAGAGTTCTTCAAAAGAGTTGGCTCCCGCAGCAGCATATGGGCAGGGGATACAGAGCAGCCCCTGGGGACTCTGGTGCAGGAGCCTAGGGAGGGGTTTTCTTCCCAGCTGCTCCCGGCAGTTTGAGAGAGGCTCTTTGCAAGTAGGATGTGGGAAATCTGCAGCAGGGGGATGTCTGACAACACCCCAGAAGTCCCCCGGGCAGTAAAGAGGGCTTGTCATGCTGTAGCTGCCTGAAATCTTTATTGAATAAAAGCTCTGGATACAGAGGAATTTCCCGGCCTGGGACCCCCAGCCCTGTCGAAAGCAGGGTATGTGCTGAGGAGCAGCCATGGGGCTGCTGCAGCAGACAGAGCCTCACGCTGCCTGGCTGCCCTGATGGCGCGTAGGCTGGAAGGCTGGCTGTCGCCCTGCTGAGGTGAGGAGGTGACTTTCTGCCTCCCCGAGGACTGTTTTGCAGGCTGGCTGGAAGGCTCATCTTGAGCCCTGCTCCCCCTGTGCTCGCACTGTTCCCTGTGCCCCTCAGAGGGACAAAATGCCGGTTTGCATCTCAGCTCATTAATTTGCTTTGTAAAATGACACCCACCTCCTGCCAGGCTGAAGCTTCACTGTCCCAGCCTGCAGGAAGGATTTGTGCGTGGTGATGGGTGCCTGGATCTGCAGCCATCGGGCAGGCCTGTCTGTACTGGTCGCAGATAGCCCCCAGGCTGTGCCATGGGGATGGATACCTTGGGTGCTGACACCTGGCTTCAGCTGTCCTGTGGCTGAAGCCACAACCATACCCTGTGCTTTTACTGGCCAAGCTGCCTTGGTGGCAGGAGAAGCAGTGCAGTGCCCACTGCAACCTCCTGGGCAAGCAGGCCTTCCCTGCCATCCTCACCAGCAACATGCCAGTTCCCGGCCTGCCTGCTCCAAAGCAGCCCTGGGTGGTAAGGGGAGGAAAAAGAAGCAGGAATCCTGAGTGAACCCGCCAGTTCCCAACACCGAGCACCAAGCTGCTGTGCAGACCAGCAGCGTTACTTGAGCCGGGAAATGTCCCCACCAAGGCAGGCATGAGATGGGCAGCTCCCACCTGCTTGGTGTTGCACGTATCGTAGCCGCTCCCCAGGGACAGGACACAACAGACTAATCCAGGACTAATGAGATGAGTAGGTAGAGATCAAGTTCTAAAGAGACCCCGTGTGAGCAGGGGGCCCCCATGGGGGGCTGTGGGGACAAGCCCTGGCCTTGCTGGCTCACGCAGGGGAAGTTCAGATCCATGCTGGTCACTCAGTGCTGGCTCCGCTTGCGGTACAGGTAAGCGTTGCTCACCTGGTTCATGATAACCAGGCTGGTGAGAAGGGGACACAGCATGGCGAGGTACCAGGAGACACTGTTCACCGAGGTGGTGAACCACAGGGAGCACATGCCCAGCATCAGGCTGGCACAGCCCAGCAGGTAGCCCACCAGTCCCGAGGTTGCGTGGTACAGCTTGAGCTTGGCCAGCGTCCAGTTCTTCATCAGCTTGGGGTAGAGCAGGAGCACCCCGCCTGCGCACTGCCCGCTGGCGTACAGCACGGCCAGCAGCCCCGTCAGGCCGTGCCAGGTGGCAAAGTGGGGCTTGCCGTTCAGGTGCTTGTTGTAGATGATGATGCCCAGCCCCAGGAGGGCGCAGAGGAGGGCGAGCAGCTGGAGGGCCCAGTGCACCCGCACTTTGACTTTGCGGGAGAAGGAGCGGAGCAGCGAGGTCTCCGGGGAGAATATCAGCAGGGCTTCCGTCATCAGGAACGAGAACTGGGAGACAGAGGGCAGGGGGATTGGCACGGCCGCCTCCACCCCTCCGCCACGCCCCGGGGCTCTGCCTCCCACCGCCCACAGAAAGCAGAGTGGCCTTGTCCTCTCCGCCAGCTCCCCGACGGTGGTGCCCGTGGCAGGGGGGCAGCACGGGGAGGTGTCCGGTAACCGGGGCGGCGGGACTTACCGCGAGGGCCATGAGCAGCGGGTGCCAGGAGAACAGACCTGCAAGGGAAGGGCAGGCGCTGAGCTGAGCTGCGGAGAGGCCCGGCCCCCCGCCCAGACCCCGGTCCCCCCGGCACTCACTGGATCCGGGCCGCGCCAGCACGGCCACGGCGGTGGGGAAGCCCAGCGCCACGAGGTGGGCGGCGGCGCCGGCGGCGGCGCGCAGGGAGCGGTACAGCCGGGACTCGGTCTCGGCTGTCAGGGCCATGGCGGCCTGTGTGGGAACTGCCGCCACCGCCGCCGTCACGGGCTGGCCGCCGAGGGGACCCCGATTGGTCGAGACGGGCTGTCCGTCTGCGCTAGGGCCCGCCTCCGCCGCGCCGCGCCGCCGTTGAATGGGTGATATGCACTGTCGTTCAGAGAGAGGGCCCGCCCCCGCCAGTGTGATGTTAGTCCCTCCGGAAGGGCGCTACGGTGGCCGCCTGGGTCTTTTCCGCATGCGCGGTGCGGGCCGCCGGCGCGCCGCTACCGCACCGGGGTCTGAGCGGGCCCTCCCGGGGTCGCCATGGGCGGCAGGATTGAGTGCGTGTTCTTCAGCGAGTTCCACCCCACGCTGGGGCCCAAGATCACCTACCAGGTGTGGGGGTTGTCTGGGCCTAGGTCCGGAGGGGAAGCGGGGCCTGAAAGCACCTGGCGGGGCCGGTACCGGGGCAGGGCCGGGGGGGACCGGGAAGCCCCTTCCCGCTGGAGGACTGGGAGTGCCCATGAGGAGAATAGGGGAGCAGGGATGGAGGCCACTCCGGGAGGCAACGGGGCTGGGACGGGTTCGGCACTGCGTGGGGTTGGAGCAGGGCCTTCTGCCGCTGCAGGTCCCGGAGGATTTCATCTCTCGGGAGCTCTTTGACACCATCCAGGTGTACGTGATCACGAAGCCCGAGCTGCAGAACAAGCTGATCACCGTGTGAGTGTTGACAAGCCACCCATCCTTCCCCCGGAGGGTAAAACTGCTGTCCTCATGACTGGGAGAGTCTCTGCCAGCAGGAGGTGACAGTGCCATGATGTGACAGTGCCAGCATCAGCCCTGGGTCACAGGGATTCCTGCCCCGTGATCAGCAGGTTCATGCCGATACCCACAGTTGTCTGTGCAGAGAGGTTGGGTGCCCGATTCTGTGGGTGGCTGGAGCTGCATGTGGTTCTCTGCTGGCCTCAAATCCATGAAATTCGGACAAGTCTTTAGAGCTGTGTGGGTTTTGAAAGGAGACTGTTCTGTTCTCTCATAGGTGACTCTTTCCCCCCTTCTTTAGACTATGTTTTGCACTCTGAGCATTTGGGGATTAGACATCAAAGTAGAGAAGCCAGAGCTGACTGGGAGCCAGCCTTGTGCAGGGCTCAGGCCTTCATCAGGGCACGGGTGCAGGTTGTACTTGTCTCCCTGCAGAACAGCCATGGAGAAGAAGCTGATCGGCTGCCCCGTCTGTATCGAGCACAAGAAGTACAGCCGAAATGCTCTGCTCTTCAACCTGGGCTTCGTGTGTGATGCCAGAGCCAAGGCCTGTGCACTGGAGCCCATAGTGAAGAAGCTGGCTGGCTACCTCACCACCCTCGAGGTGAGGCCAGACCCAGAGCCACAGGAGGCTGCCCGCCTCACGATCTGCCCACCTCACAATCTGCCCCACAGAGTCACCAGTGTCCGCACATGTTGTGCAGTACTGGGTGTTGCTGGGGTAGCAGCCAGGTTTGTGGCAAAGAGGGAATTGTGCTGGTTTTACCCATGCACCACTTGAAGTTTAAGGGAGGACGGGATCCAAGATGTGTGGTTCATGTAGCCAGTAATCCTTCAGGGAGGAGCTGACTCGATTTTATGCTCTCTTCAGCTGGAAAGTGGCTTCATCTCCAATGAGGAGAGTAAACAGAAGCTGGTCCCCATCATGACCATTCTGCTGGAGGAATTGAATGCCAAAGGAAAGTGCACCCTTCCCATAGGTACAGCAGCTGCATCATCCCTGGCCCTGCAGCGGGGGAAGCAGCTGGGCCATCCCCTGCCTGGTTCAGCTCTGCCTACTCTGCTCCTGGCAGGTCCCTGCCTGTCTGTGCTTGGAGCTGGAGGGTGCCTGAGCCAGCCATGCCCTGCATGCCTTGAAGGGTGGGAGGGATGGGGTTACAAGCTGCAAACACCCACCTCTGTGCAGTGCAATGATGTCCTGGGGCTGGGGGTCGTGAGCTCCTGAGTGAGCAGAGATTTCTGTGGGGACCAAGCGCTCCCTCTTCCCTGGCCAGATGAGTCAAACACCATCCACCTGAAGGTGATCGAGCAGCGCCCAGACCCCCCTATCGTACAGGAGTACGATGTCCCCGTCTTCACCCAAGACAAGGATGACTTCTTCAACTCCCAGTGGGACCTCACCACACAGCAGGTCCGTGTGCTTGACTGGGTACAGTGCACTTTGAATGGGATCTGTTTCCAGCCTGCCCAGAGACTGATGGGAGTCATGCTGTCACCACGTTAATGAGCGCAGTTCAGTGCTCCCCTTGTCTTTGTGCTCAGGCCTGCACATGACCCATTCTCACAAAACGTGGGTTAAGTGTGGCTGGGGATGGAGTGCCCCCATCCCAGCATGCTTCAAGATGCAGGACAGTTTCCGGGGCTTCAGGGTGATGCCTTTGGCCTCTCTCCCCTCTTAGCTCTTGCATCCTCTCCTGTTAGATCCTGCCCTACATTGATGGCTTTCGGCACGTCCAGAAGATTTCCGCAGAAGCTGACGTGGAGCTGAACTTGGTGCGCATTGCCGTGCAAAACCTGCTGTGAGTGTGGGGAAGGGGGCCTGGCCCTCCCGCAGGAGGGTGGTGGGTGCTGGCAGAGGATCTCTGACGTTTCCCTGTCCGTCTGCAGGTACTATGGCGTCGTCACGCTTGTCTCCATACTCCAGGTGGGTCAGGCCATGGACCATGGGGCCACGAGTGGGATTCAGGGAGCAGCTGCAGAACTGGGATGGCTGTGTAGGGGGGACAGAGGGGTTTCAAGTAGGGCGGATCTGTCTCTCAGAGCTATGGCTGAGCAGAGCTGGTTTTCCCTTGTCCTCCAGTACTCCAACGTCTACTGCACCACGCCAAAGGTCCAGGACCTGGTGGATGACAAGTGTCTCCAGGAAGAGTGCCTGTCTTACGTCACCAAACAAGGTAGGGAGATCCCAAGCTGCTGGCAGAAGCAGAGGGAGGGGAGGCTGGAGAGGAGGCTAACTGGTGACTTGTCCCTGCAGGGCACAAACGGGCCAGCCTCAGGGATGTCTTCCAGCTGTACTGCGGGCTGAGCCCTGGCACGACGGTGCGAGACCTCATCTCCCGCTATACCCTGCAGCTCCAGAGAGTGGATGAGAGGTGGGAGCCAGTGCCCTTCTGCTCAGTCCCCAAGGAAATGATGACACTAGGGGTGGGGGGACTGAGTGTGGGGGAGCAAAGAGGGGAAACCCAACCCCTGTGTCTGCAGGTGGGGAAACTGAGGCAGTGGTGTGGTGTGGTGAAACCAGGACAGAATAGGAAGAGTTGGGGTGTTTGAAGCCTCATATTCACGGTCCAAGTCTCTTCCCATCCCCAGGAGGCTCATCCAGTTTGGCTTGATGAAGGGTCTTATCCGTCGGCTCCAGAAATACCCTGTCAAGGTTGCCCGGGATGAGCGGAGCCACCCAGCCCGGCTGTACACAGGCTGCCACAGCTACGATGAGATCTGCTGCAAGACAGGTGAGGATCCAGGCTGCTCTGTGTGCCTCTGGGGGCCGGTGATGGGCAGGGGGCTGCCAGTGTCCCCAGGGCCGTATGCTGATTTGGGACTTTCCCTCACCCCTTTGGGAGCTTTCACAGCGCAGGGAGATGAGACTCTGTGCTGGGCTCTATGTTGAACTGGGCTGCCAAGCCCATGCTGCTGGGGGGAAGCTGGGGGACCCAGGCAGCCCCCTGACACTGCTGCTGGGCACCCCACTGACACCCCACTGCCTTCCCCCCCAGGCATGAGTTACAAGGAGCTGGATGAGCGCCTAGAGAACGACCCCAACATCATCGTGTGCTGGAAATGACGGCGGGGATGGCAGCCTGGGGCTGTGTGTCCCCCACGCGTCCCCCGTGTGTGTCCCCATGTGTCTCCCCGGAACTCTGCGCATCCTCCCGGCCGCCGTCGCTCCTCCGCGCCGCCAGGGGGCACCAGAGGCTCCTCCGCGCCGCCAGTGGCCCGCAGAGGCTCCTCCGCTCCGACAGGGGGCGGCAGAGCGGCCCTAGCGCTCCCGTTGCCATAGCGACGCCGCCGCCATGGCCGCCCCCGGACCGGCGCCGCTGCTGCCCGCCGAGGCCGAGGCGCTGGTGCAAGCGCTGCGGGGCACCGAGCTGCGGGACACCGGCGGGCAGGGGTGCGAGGGGACCGGGTCTTGGTGGGGAGGGCCCCGGTGCCGGGTGTTTAGCTGGGGAGCACGAAGAAAGTGCTGTAAATTTGGGGTGTCCCTGCTGGGGCTCCATGAGGTGGGGGGAGAGGAGGGACCCCGTTTTTGGGGCCTTCCTAAAGGCTCTGGGTGAGTAAGGAAAGGTCCCAGGTCTGAGAGTGAGGGGGCATCCACAGAAGGTCTAGAGGAGAGAGGAGGGGGCCTGTGTTTGGGGTGACCCCAGAGGGTAGGATGGAGGGAGAGTAGGGACCCCAATTCTGGAGCTTTCCTGGAAGGTCTGGGAGAGAGAGGAGGGTCCATGTAGGGTGGGGAGGCAAGGAAGGGTCTAGACCTGTGATGTCCCTAGAGGGCCGGTGGAATAGGGGCGTGGAGAAGAGGACCACCAGTTTTGGGGTGTCTGGAGTGGGGTGTCTCGTGGTGAATGTTGCTATAGGGGTTGGGGCTGCCACAGTTGGAGCTGCTGCTCCAGGGAGCGTGGGCTCAGGGGACAGTGTGGTGTTTGGGGGTGCCTGGTGGGCTTGAGGCATTTCTTGAAGATGGGGGCACTAGGAGCAGGTTTTCCTGGATAAGGGAGCCCCTCCAGGAGCACAGCAGAGCCCCAGAGCCAGTGGCCAGAGGTCTCTGGCACTGATGTCCTTGCTGGCTGCCCTGCAGATGGCTTCAGCAGCACGAGTGCGTAGAGAAGCTCAACATGCACGCCATTCTGAGCGCTTCTGCGGGTCAGGAGCAGCTCCTCACCGAGCTGCTGGTCAGCTATGGCAAGGTGAGGCTCCTTAGGTGCAGTAATGAGTCCTGTGCCAGGCCTTCAGCCTTGAGCCAGGCTTGTCATGTGGACAATGTGCAATTTTGGAATAAAATTATGAAGGATCTGCTGTATCACTGGCAAAGACTTTGGTGGTTTGCCAGTGTTGCTTTTTAAAAAAAAATTAAAGGTCAAACTGGAAATTTTGCTTGCTGGTTTCTGGTTCCTCTCTGGAGGTTGTGGTCTCTTCAGTGCACCAGCCCTCTGGTTGCAGATCTGTGCACCATGCCCGAGATGTCCCAGCCACAGAACGTCCCAGGCTGCAGCAGGATGTGTGGTGCCCTGGCCCTGCTGAGCTCCTCAGGGTCATCTTCCCCCTTTGCAGCTCCAAGAGCTCTCTGTTGAAAAGCTGTTGATTTCTGAGCAGTGCAAATACAGACTGTGCGCCCCAAGGCCACTGTCCTTCAGGCGACTCCAAAATCTGAGCAGTAGCAAGAAAACTGGTTCCCACTCTGGCACTGGTGTGAACAGCTTCACTCCCTCCATCCCTTCGCTATCTAGATTCCTGTTCTCATTGGGGAACTGATCTCCGTGGAGATCTGGAAGCACAAGATCTTTCCTGTGCTGTGCCGGCTGGAGGACTTCAAGCCAAGAAGCACCTTCCCCATCTATGTGGTGGTGAGTAGAAGGGGAAGTGGGAACAAACCTGGAAATTTGGTGGGCACTGTTACACTTAAAAATAAATCTCACCCAGAAGATCTCAGAGCTGGGGATTTATATCTCACCAGGCTGAGAAACTGCTGGACAATGTGACACGGTGTGAAATGCCTGGTTTCCCAAAGCCATGAGCAACAAGCCCATGTCCTTGTCTGCAGGAGGGACAGGGACCTGCTCCCAGAGGAGCTCAACTCCACAGAGGGTTGCACCCCTGCCTAATCCTGCACAGGGCCTTGCTGGAGCTCCTGGATGTGGGAAAAGCCTCTCCTGGAGGTGGGTGTGCTCCTTGTTTGCAGCTCCCAGCGTCCCAGTGCCACCCTCGCTCCCAGAGCAGCAACTCCCTGGGATATTTGCCCCCTGAGCACTGTTTTTCTCTGGCACCTCTATAACCAGAGGGCTCTCCAAGCTTACGTGTCTCTGGGTTAAGGAAAATGTAGCTTTATCTTACTGAACTTCTGGAAGCAGTGGTCTCTTGGGCCGTTCTTGGTAAGGGAGCGATCTTGGGAACTTGGCTTGCCTGTGGAACAGTGCAGCCTTTGACCTAAGGGAAATCTGCCTGAGGTTTGGAATTTTTAGCCTATTTTCAGTCTGGGTGACACCTTGCTAGGGCAAGGTGGTGTCTTCCCTGGGCAGCCGTTTGTCTGCAGCATCACCTTGAGCCGGTTATCTTGTGCTTCGCTGCCTCTGAACAAGGCTGTCTGCCCCCGTCCCAGAGGCTGTGAGCAGTGCAGCCATGCAGGGCACTGTCCTCTCTCAGACAGTGGCTCTGTGCCAGTGCTGGGGGCTGCAGCTTGCCCAAGGGCTACAGTTGTATTGTCACTGTAGTGCAGAGACAGAGCCCTGAAGAGCCCTGCCTGCTGGGAAGCGTGGTTCTCCATCAGCATGTTGTAGTGTCCTGGGCATATTAATATAAATATTAATATGAACTATGTGAACTGGAGCTGTTTTAAAGATTACATTGCTTGTATTTGGCTCTTTAACTTGTGTATGGCTACAACTACATAAGCAGTTTCTTAGAAGAGCCCTTTTCCCAGTCCCATTGCCTGTGTCCTTGGTGCTGGTGACCACTCTGCTGTTACTTCACTCTTGCCATTTTCCTCCCGTAGCTGCGTCATGAAGCTTCCATCATTAACCTCTTGGAGACGGTGTTTTTTTACAAGGTAAGAGGCAGGTTCTGCTTTTTTTGGTATAAAGCCCCTCGGGGTGGGAAGCCATGGCTGTGAGGCCTGTCCCTCTGTGAAATTCTTGTTGTTGTGAAGGAAATCTGCGAGTCAGCAGGGGACAGCATTCTGGATTTAATTGATTATTGCCACCGAAAACTGACCCTGCTGGCAGCTCGGAGCGCCAATGGACAGATAGTGACCCCAGTGGAGCTTCGTCCTGAGGATCTGCCCAGCCCCTCATCCATGCAGGTGAGGAGAAAGTCCTGTAGCTCACTGGGGACATGTGTGATGGAGGATGTGGGCTGCCTGAAGAGGCACAGGGGGCCATTCTCCTGGAGAACCCTTTGGCTGAAGCCCCAGCACCTCCTGCCCATCTCAGAGGGCATCTGGTGCTGGTGGTTGACCACACCAGCAGCTCAGCTGGGTCAGCAGCTGAACCCGCCTCCCTCCAGCCCGCAGCCGCTCCCTTGTTCTCACCTGTGACAGTGCCAGCCTGAGGCTGCCTGCAGGACATGGTCTGAGTGGGGGGACACTGGAAAGTTGCCAGTTACACGAACTATTCGGTACAGGGGTTTGGCTATTTGCTGTTGCTCTTAGAAGCTGTATGCACGTGTCTCCCCAGAGCTTAGTTCAGGCTGCAGCTGGAGCCAGCCAGGGTTAACCGTAAGAAGAATCCCTCCCTGAGCCAATGTATAACATGACTAGGAATTATCCTAATCTGTTTCCCCCCAGCTTCCTTGGATCTCTGAGAAATACCTCTTCTCTGTGCTGGTCGGGACCAGCCTGTAGCTATTCCCAGTCAGGTGTTTCAGGGCTGTCACACGCACCTTCCCAGTGTGGGAGCACTCTTTGCTTCTGCAACTTTGCTTCTCAGCATCTTGAATTTTCTCCTTAAACTGCACATGTCTCGAGGAGTGTCTGGAGAAGCGGGGTTAAAGTGACAGCCTGCAAGCCTGGCCCTACCTCCCTGCATTGCCTCCATCCTTTGGCTTGGTGCCCCAGCACGTGCTTCTCTTCCAGAAAAGGAAGGAAGTGGAGGGCTCCAGAGTACAATAGAGATGTTTTCCAGGAAATGTTTTCCCAGCTGGGGAAGGGAAGGAGGTGTCTGTTAATACTTTGACATAGCTCAAGTTTTAAAAAAAAGCCAACTTTTTCCGACCAATAGGGTTCTAAAAAGCACTCGTCTCCCAAGCAGCCTGGTTTCCTCTGATTCATTCCAGCCCCTCCTGACTCTACATACAATAACCCCCTATGAAAAAGCTGTTCCTGCTCTCTCCTGTCCTGTGGAGCCTGTTGTCCCTTGTGACTGTGTATGGTGGTAACCCCTTCAGCAGGACCTGTTCTACGGTCCCCCACAAGCACAGGCAAAAGATGGCCCCTGGCTGAAGGCAGCAGAGATTAGGTCTGGATACCCAGAGGAGCTATAGGAAACAGCCTCACTGGGGGAGTTTGGAGAGGGAGGCGGTGTGAGGGAAGATCCTAGGCAGATTTCTGAATAGAATGTGGGGCAGCTCGAGGAGCGCAGGGCTTACCGCAGGAATTTGGAAGGGAACTGTTGCAGTGGCGCTTTACAGGAATACGAGTTGCTGAGGTCAGCGCTGATGTGAGCTGCTGAGTGCCTGGGAGTGGGGAGGCGAAGTTCTGCCCAGGCCGGGGAAAAGGACTTGGCACTTCTCAGCCTCAGAAGAGGCTGAGTCAGAGGGTGGTCGGGCTGTTGGCCTGAGCGTGTGGGGCATGAACGGGGTGTCCATGCTGCCTGGGAGGGGAGGAGGGCGGATGACTGGAGAGCATGACGTAGCTGCAAGCTGGGATAACCACAGGCAGATATTGTAGCTGGAGGCAAGCTGGAGGAGAGGCAGACCCTGGAGGGATGGATGTAGAACTGCAGCTGTTCCAGGGCCAAATTTCTCCCTCTTCCTCTGGTTCCTCTACTGATGATGCAGTTTCCCCCTCCCTCAGCCTTCCATGTCTCTATAGGACTGTGGGCCACAAGATGATCCCAAAAGGGGAATGAGGAGCAGTCTAGGACTGGCCTCTTCCAGGGGTGTCCCTGTCCAGGGGTGCTGCTGCTGGTGGCCACCCATGAGCTGTTAGGGGTAGGGAGATGAGGGACAACCAACAATGGGCTGCAAGCACTTCTGTGGCTGCCCTGGCACAGTCGAGATGAGAAGCAGAGTTGGTTTTGCAGGGCTCTGGTTTCCTCCCCAGTCTGCGGTTACCGACGTGCAGCCAACAGGCTGCCCCCCTGCAGCTCCCGGGAAATGGGGCCTGAAATACTGAGGCTGCACATGTCCCTCCACAGGAGCTGCAGCAGCAGGCGGAGACAATGGAGTTTGAGATTTCCCTGAAAGCCCTGTCCGTGCTGCGGTTCATCACTGATCAGGTGGAGAGGTAGGTGCCCAGGACCAGCAGAGGACACATGCCAAGCTCTCTGGTTGAGATTCCTGTGGGTGCCTGGACCCCTCTCAGCAGCTGGCTGTGTCCGTGGTGGCAGTGGCACTGTGTCCCGGGGGGGCAAACACAGCAGCACTTCACCCTGCTCCATGGTACTAGTGGGAACCCAGATCATTTTTTTTTTTTTCCTGCCTCTCCCAGTTGCTTCAGGGAGCATTTGTATCTCTTCTGGCATTTGTCTGCCCACACCAGTTCACCCTTTCTGTCATATCTCCAGTCTGCCCCTGAGCGCGCTGACGCGGATACTGAACACCCACAATCTGCCCTGCCTCCTTGTCGAGCTGGTGGAACATTGCCCCTGGAGCTGCCGCCAAGCAGGTATGGGTCATGCCCCATGGCACCTTTGGTGCTGTGGTGGGGTGCTGGGACCTGCAGCCACCGACAAATCTGCTACAGGAGCCCTTGCAGAAATCTGCTCCCCCTCAACTCGCCCCTCTGGCCCCCTCTCTAGTGCTCTCTGCTTGAAAGCAGCTGCCGCACAGCTGGGCTGGGGACCTGGCACCACTCCCGAAAGCTGATCCTCCCCAGGGCTGTGTCTCTCCTGAACTGATTATGGCCAGGACGGGAGCAGGAGCGTAAGCATGTCTGCCAGACCCACCTGCTCCTCTGAGGAGCCCTGTCCTGGATGCAGAAAGACCAGCATGCCAGCCTCAGCCTGTCTGCACCTTTCTGGGACAGTGCTCAGAGCTGGCGGCAGACATGGAGCAGACTCTTCTCACAGTGACAACTAATGATAAGACAAGGGGCAATCAGTGCAAACTGGAACACAGGAGGTTTCACTTGAACATGAGAAGAAACTTCTCAGTGAGGGTGCCAGAGCCTGGCCCAGGCTGCCCAGGGAGGTTGTGGAGTCTCCTTCTCTGCATTCAAACCCGCCTGGATACCTTCCTGTGTAGCCTCATCTGGGTGTTCCTGCTCCGGTGGGGGCATTGGACTGGATGAGCTTTCGAGGTCCCTTCCAATCCCTAACATTCTTCGATTCTATGGACTCTCCCAGGCAGCAAAGCAAGTGCCCTGAAGCTGTTGGTTGCTGAGCTTCACTCTTGCCAAATGCCTCTGATCAGGTTGTGCCCATGGGCTGCCGCCTGCACCATCAGCCCTGCCTCCTGCACCTCTGGGGCCAGGTGTCCCCTCCCAAGCCCCCCAGCTTCCCCACCGCCTGCCTCCGAGCAGTGCTGGGGCACAGCTGGGGCGTGGGAACCCACGCTCCCCTCCCCAGTCCGGCACCAGGGGTCACAACGGGGGCAGGGGAGGAAGAGATGCTGGGAAACACGTGGCTCTGCGCCTGCCGAGAGGAGCCCAGCTGGATGTGGGAGCTTTCCTCCTTCCTCTGGCCAGGAAACACATCCCTTCTCTCTGCCTGTGCACTGGGGGTGTCAGAGGGAGCTTTGATCCAGGGCCCTGAGGGAAGGACTGGAAAGAAACATGAGTGTGAAGGCATTTCCAGGCTGGGCAGATGCAGGGTTACATCCCCCTCCACCCCCAGAGCAGCACAGTAGCTCCTGGAGCTTGTTTCGTCACTTCCGTTATATTCATGTTACTTCTGAAGGTTCTTCTGCCAGTGAAAGCCAGATGATCAGATATTGGCCATGCTGGTACCCCAAAATGTGTCTCTCCAGACACTGTTGCTGCAGCATGGGCTCCCCCACCATTTACCAGTGCTCTACATTCCTGGCCAAGTACAAAGGGATACATGACAGGGATCTTTCCATTCCTGCCACAGCACTATTGTTTTAATACATATTCTTTATGCTTTTCATGCTAATATATTGTCTCAGTACCATGAAGGCTGCTAAGGCTGCTACACGAAGCAAAGGGGCGGGGAAACTGAGGCAGGCAGAAGCAGAAGGGCAGAGCGAGGAAGAGAGCGCAGGCCAGCATCCTAACCTCTGGGCTCTCTTCCTTCGGGCAGCGCTGTCTCTCTCTGGAACCATGTGTTTTTCCATTCTTCAGGCAAACTCAAGAAGTTTGAGAATGGCACATGGCACGTGGTGCCCCCTGAAGACCAGGTGAAGATGACCAAACTCGATGGGCAGGTGTGGCTTGCTCTCCTCAACCTCCTGCTCAGCCCCGAATGCCAGCGCAAGTACCACTTCAATGGCTTCAACAAGAGCCAGCTCCTCAAGGTAGGACCTTACATCACGAAGGCTGTGGGTCCTGCAGCACAGAGTAGGACCTTGTGAGCATTTGGCCTCTATGGGCATCCCTCCCTGTCTTTGCTGTGGGCGCTCAGCAGCCAGCAGTGGGAGCACAGTGGGGTCTGTCACTGTGCCCAGTAGCAGCAAAGCTTGTGTTTGTGAGTGTACCTCCTTGGAGCCCCATGAGTCATCCTGCCAGTGCCTCACAGATCCTGCTCTTGCCATGCTGCTTCCCCCGCTCTGGCTCCCTTGTCTTCACCCCTCTCCGTTCACTCTTCTCTTCCCCTCCACGGCCACAGCTTCGTGCGTTCCTGACGGACGTCCTTATTGACCAGCTGCCCAACCTAGTGGAGATGCAGAGATTTCTGAGCCACCTTGCAGTGACAGAGCCGGCTCCCCCTAAAAAGGATCTCATCCTGGAGCAGGTATCCTGTGGCTCTTCCTCCATCTCTCCAGCTGCTCTGCTTTGAGCGTGATAGCTCCCTACCCCCTTTGCCTCCCATCAAGCTCAGCTCTGGAGAGGTGGTACCCTGGTAAAGCAGCCAAGCACTTATTTCACAGTTACACACTTATTGCCAGCAAAATTGTCCATGGATGACATGAGATCCTTGTCCTGCTGCAGCAGTGGCTGAGCACTTGCATCTAAAGGCATAAGTGCTGGGTTATAAACAGCTCTCCAGATTGCATAGAGTCCCTGGGGTGGTGGCTGCATGGGACAGAGATAACCCCTGGCTTGTTTTGACGATTAACTCTTTTTTTAACATTTATCAGTGTTTTCCTGCTGAATTCTGGACTCCGCAGTAATGAGTCCTCGTTACAGCCCTGGCCCAGGGGTGCTTGGCACACTGCTTATGGAGGGACGCCAAGGTCTGGTTGCAGAGGCCAGAGCCAAACTGGTCCCAGCTGGGGCTCAGGAGCTGGGCCCTGAGGGTCTTCAAACAGCATAGGGTCCTTGTGGTTTTTAATCCATGGGGTAGTAACGGCTGGAGCAGTGTTTCTGTTAACTTCTTGTGAGCTGCGGGGAGAAACTGCCTGTGGGCAGATGTGCAAAGAGGCAGCTGAGGGGAGAGCAGAGGTTCTTCCCAACACTGGAGCTGCAGAGGCTCCATGCCATGGAGTGGATGGGCAGGTCGGGCAGCGGTCGCTTATGCTGTGGGGAGGGGACCAGGCTCCCCCCGGCGTGGCTGACCCCATGGCCCCAGAGGAGGGTGATGTGCCCTGGCTGGTGCAGGCTGCGGCTGAGCTGAGGGCACAGCCCATGCCGTGAGCTGGGGCTGGGGGCGGCTGCAGACCAGCAAGGCGAGCAGCTGGAGACGGCAACAGGACAGAGGTGGTTATGGATTCACTCCGTGTCCCTTGACTGCCAGCATGTTGGTGGGGCAGGGACGGGCAGCTGCCATGCTGGGGACCTCATCCAGCCCTCGCCCAGGCTGCTTCCCTTCTCCTGAGCTCTGCTTTTGTGATGGTGCTGCTCCCGCCTCCACCAAGGGCTGGGGCTGACCCTGGCGGGTGGGCAGGGGAGCCAGCGGGAAGCACACACGTGGGCTCCCTGCTCCGCTCAGAAAGCAGTGAACTCACTCTCTGTCGCTGAGCCAAGCTCTGAAAAGGCCTTTTTCCATTTGGCTGCTCCCAGAGCAGCCTCCTTCCCTTCCAGGCCTGGCTATTTTTACTCTGCTGGAGAAGGCAGCACTGTTTGAAGCAGCATCATCCTCTCCAGAGCCTGAACTCCTTGCGCCACTTTTGGCTGGAGCTTTCCCTTTCGTGCTGGCCAGCTCTTCCCTGGGTGTTCTTCTTCGGGGAAGTGACAAGTGGAAAAAATCTGCTCAGGCAAACGGCTCTGGAGCATGGGGTTCATGCTGCTGTTGGCACGCAGGGCGCCAAGATCCCAGGGCTTTCTGTTCGCTAGCCCTGGCCTCAGGGCTGGACTCTCACTCCCAGCCGGACTCCGTGGTTTTACCTTGTTTCACCTGAACGCTCATTGGCAAGTGGATCCATCCCCTCCATGTACCCAAAAGCACACCCTCACTCCCTGTGTCTTCACCTTGTGCCCTGGGCTGGCTGCACCCCCATCCGCCAAATGCCTCTGTACCACAGCATGTTCAGTCTGGCTGTGCGCACCCCTTCCTCCTGCTTTGCCTCTCCTACCAGGTTCCTGTCATCCGGGGCCACATCCTCAAGAACAACGCAGGGAAGTGGGAGGCCATCACTAAGCACCAGGTGAAGCACATCTTCAGCCCCACCGAGGAGGAGCTGAAGCTCCAGGCACACAGGTAAGGCCCTGGCACATGCACACGGGATGCCCAGTGGAGGCAGTATTCCATTAGCAGGGACTGAAGCTCAGCACTGGGAGTACGGAGGAGTCTGTGGTGCTGGCTGGGGATGTCCCCTCAGTGGCTGGGTGCAGCGGGGACAACTCGCCGCTTATCAGCTGTTCACATTGAGCAGCCTCATCCCATTTCTGCCCACCACAGGTGGGCACAGACCTACAGCCTGGACATGATGGAGGCTCTCGCCCCTGACAAGCCCCGATGCAGGGTGTGTGGTGTGGAGGCAACCAAGCGGTGCTCTCGCTGCCGGAACGAGTGGTACTGCACACGGTAAGGAAGCTCTGCCACCCCCCAGTGTCCCCTGCAGCACCCTGGTGTCCCCTGCTGCCTTTCGGTGTCCCTGCTCCCCAGAGCACCACACACCTCACTGGAGGATGCTGTGAAAGGGCTAAGGGAGGCCAAGGGTCCCACTGCTGGCTCTCCACTTGCCATGTACCTTTCCAAATCTTATGGTGGGGCTGATGTCCTGGGACATTGGTGGAGGAGATACTGGTGAGTGCTGTGTCGCTGCTGTCAAGTGCTGAGCTGCCTGTGCCCACACCACCAGCAGCCATGGGTTGGGTTTCCCATGGTGACACTGTCTCCCTCCCCTGTATCTTAATGGGGCAGGTGAGGGGAAAAAATTGCCTGTGGCTCTGTGAGTGCAGGTGACAGGCCGGTATGCGGCAGCTGGGACAGTGGCAGTAAATTAAATAATCTCTGCTGCTAAACCATCTGGCAAGGTCTGGTTAGAGCCGTGTCTTTAAGCGCTCTTAACCCCAGAACTGGAGGCCACATCCATTTCCCTGTTGGGCTGATGCTCAGCCATGCCCAATCCACCCCAGTGCCAGGAGGAGTGCGCTGCTGGGGTTTGTCCTTGTCATTGCTTAGCTCCTGGGGCTGGACATGGCCCTGCCCTGTCCCTGCTTGAGCTGTGGGCACCATGCATTGTGGCAGGTCCCCTGAGCAATGGTGCTCCCCTCTGCAGGGCGTGCCAGATCCAGCACTGGCAGAAGCACAAGGCTGCTTGCAACCTCATGGCTGGGACGCCGGGGAGAGTGGGCAGCCCGTAAGAGAAGCAGTGACTGGCATCTGACCCACGGGTCGCCCAGGCAGAGGTTTCTCCTGTGTGCAGCCCAGTGAGGGCAGAGAAGCCAGCAAAGCCCCTTCTGCCTTTCCCCAGCCCCGGGCAGCACTGCCCGGATTCTGCCTCCCCTCTCCCACCTCCCCACCACGCAGCCTTGTCCAATAAACCTCTTCTGCATTCCAATGCTGCTCAGGTCCTGCCTTTTTTCTCCTAGCTAAAGATGCTGAACTGTAAACCACTCCCTCCCCTTCCTTGCACCCAGGGAGAGGGGTGTGTGGCCATTTTTTCCCTCTGCAACAACAGAAATCCCAGAGAACCTAAAAAAAGAGTTGATAGCCTTGTGGTTACCAGAAGGGACAAGCCCTCTGCAGCTGAGGCACATGACCCAGGGGAGGAAAGGGCCGAGGAGGCCTCTGTGCTCTCTCTTATCTTTTGGCTGCTGTCAGAGTGGTGGGGGGGAGGCAGAGGATGTGGTTAGCAAGAGCACCTCACTGTAGGAAAGCAAATTAGTTTCTTGAGGGTTTGTAATCTGCTGTCTTGCAGGGACAAGTGCCCCCACCCCCTCTCCGTTGATGTGATGTGAGCACCAAGGGCTTAGCCCCCTGCCCACCACCATCTATCTGCAGGGTTTACGTCTTTGCTGGGCCCTGGGCTGCATCCCCACCTCTCCCTGGACAGCAGCTACTGCTGGAGGGCTGGATCCCTGGTCTGAGCACAGCTGGAAAAGGTTGATGGTGCATCTCCTCTTCTGCTAGAGTGCCTGAGACCCCTTCACCCCCCAAAACAGGTTTTGTACCAGCGCTGCTGCTGCAGGAGCCACAACAGCAAGCAGGAAACCATTTCAATCCAGCCGCAGCTCTGGCCGAGCAGTCCTGAGGAGTTTACTCTGAACCCAGGCTGCTCAGCTGGGGCTGCAGCCAGATCGAGCATAGAGGCTCTCCAGGGGGGCTTTGGCTGCTTGTCACCCACTGCCAGAGGTTCCCCCAGATCCCTTCCCCGCTGGGAAACTGAGGCACAGAGTGAGGCTTGCCCCGGTCCTGGGAGAGGTGGCAGAACAAGCAGGGCTGCTGAAGCGGGGCCCCTGCTTCCACAGAAGCGGCTCCGGGAGCCTCATCCCCGCCTCTAGCCCGCCCCGCCGGGCTTGCCGGGACGAGGGGCACTGGTGGGGACCCCGGGGCGCTGCGCGGCTCGCCCCTGCTCCTGCCTCAGTTTCCCCCGCGGTGCCCGGACGGGGCGGCCCCTCCCGGTCCCCGCCCCGGCCCCATCCCCGGTGCCGGCCCCCGCCCCGCCGCCGCGCAGCGCCCGCGGCCGCCGGGCCATGGAGCTCATCGAGCTGCGGGAGCTGCAGCCGGAGCCGCGGCTGGGCCGGGGCCGCCTGGAGCGGACCAACGCCTTGCGCATCAGCCCGGCCCGCCGGCTCGGCCCCGGCTCCGGGGCGCACCCTGACCCGCGGCTGACGGCGGCACCGGGCGCCGGGCACCGCTTCGAGCCGCGACGCCGCGGGCTCCACACCTGGTGCGACCTCTGCGGGGACTTCGTCTGGGGCGGCGGCAGGAAGAGCCTCCAGTGCCGCCGTGAGTACTGCGCTGCGCCCCGGGCCTCCCCACACCGAGCACCCCCACCGGGCAACAGGCATCTCGCCACCGGGCACACAGTGTCCCAGCATCGGGACCCCCCCACCGGCCATCCCAGTACCGAGCACCCCCACCAGACATCCTGCCACCGGGCATAGGCCTCCCGCCACCAAGCACCCACACCAGACATCCTGCTACAAGGCATAGGATGTCTCGGCACCAACCACCCCCACCAGGCACGGGCATCCCCTTACCAGGCACCCCCAACAAGCACCGGGCATCCTGGTAGTGGGTACCCCAACCGTGCACCAGCTGTCCTGATACTAGGCACCCTTACAGAGCAGTGGGCATCCTGGTACTGGGCCACCCACACTGGGCACAGGCATCTTGGTACCAGTTACCATCACCAGGCATCCCAGCACCGGGCACACACACTGGATGCTGGGCATCCCACTACTGGGCTCCCTCTACTGGGTACTGGGCACACATGGTGCACTGGGCATCCCAGAGCCAGTCACCTGCACTGGGCCACAAGCATCCTGGCACTGGGCATGGGCATCCTGGCACCAGGTGCTCACAGCAGGCACTGAGCATCTCAGCACTGGACACCCACACTGGGCATGGGCATCTCAGTACCGATTACCCCCACCAGACACCAGGCACCCCAGTACTGGGCAGCCTCACTGGGCACTGGGCATCTCCATACCAGGCACCTCCACTGGGCACCAGATACCTGCACTGGGTACTGATCATTCCACCGCCACTGCAAGCCCAGGCAGGGAGCATGGGCACCGTGGTACTGGCCAGCCACTTGGTATAGCACAGCGTGGGCAGGCAGCTGGCACCAGGCATGGTGGCATCCCAGGCACTCAGGTGCTAGTACTAGTGGTGGTGCAGGCAAGGGTACTGGGCATCAGTACTGGCACCACACACCAGCCCTTGCCCCAGCAGGCACCGGTATCCTCCCTGGCACAGCCACCAATCCTGGCACCTGGAGCCAGGCCCCAGGGGTGATATGGCCCCAGTGGGAACCCAGCATGGAGCACTCTGAAATACCACCAGCCTGATTTGGGGTGCCAAGGGATGGGTGGCCCTGCTGACCCCCATTCTGTTCCCGTCCCCAGACTGTAGCTTCACCTGCCACTACCGGTGCCGGGCCCTGGTGCGACTGGACTGCAGCGGCCCCCCGGGCACTGGCGACGAGAACGATGGCACCGAGCAGGCGCTGGAGAAGGACACCAATGTGGTAGGGCCTGGCCTGTGTCTGCGAGGCAGAGTGGGGGTGGGTGGTGGCCAATGCGGGGTCTGCCTGGGTTGGGGGGTGGCCATGCTGGGCTGTGCTGTGTAAGGCCATGTCGTGTCACGGCTGGCTGTACCAAGCCATGCTGTGCCAAGCTATGCCATGCTGGGCTGTGCCAGGCCTTGCTGGGCTGGGCTGTGTCAGGATGTGCCGTGACAAGACTGCACTAAGCCATGCTGTGCTATGCTGGGCTGTGTTGAGCTGGGCTGGGTGATGCTCTGCTTTGCCATGCCGTGCCGTGCAAGCGGTGCTAGGCTAGCCTGGGCTGCGTCTGCTGTGCCACGCCGGGCTGTGCCGTTCCGTGCCATACCAAGCCATGCTGTGCCGGGCCGGGACACAGGCGGGTATGGGCGGGCGGCGTCGGGCGCGGATGAAATCACCGCCGGAAGCGGGACCACGCCGCGCCACCCCCGGCCCGCGTCAGCCCAACGGCCGGGGCGGGGCCGGGCCGGGGACCGCGCTGAGCGGGGACCGAGCTGAGCCGGAACCGCGACAGCACCGCGATCTGCACCGCGATCGGCACCGGGCTGAGCCGAGCCGAGCCGGGACAGGGCCGCGATAGGGACCGGGCTGAGCTGAGCCGAGCCGAGCCGGGACAGGACCGCGATAGGGACCGGGCTGAGCCGGGCCGGGACAAGAACCGGGACCGCGATAGGGACCGGGCGGAGCTGAGCCGGGACAAGGACTGGGACTGTGCTGAGACGAGCCAAGATAGGGACCGACACCGGGCAAAGCCGAGCCGGGCCAAGGACCGGGCTGAGCCGAGCCGGGAGCGGGGCCGGGAGCGGGCTGAGCCGAGCCGGGAGCGGACTGAGCCGGGCCCCAGCCCGCGGGCCGGCCGGGCTGGCGCGGGGCCGGGTGTGCCCGTGTGCCCGCGGGGCCGCGGGGCGGGCGGGTCGGTCTGTGGCCGCCGCCGCCGCGTCCGTGCCCGTGGCCGGGGCGGGGGGCAGCGGGGCCGGGCGCTGCGGGGCGGCACTGGCGCTGCGGCGGGGCGGCGCGGGGGGCACGGGGGGCAGCACGGCCAGCAGCGGCTACTGCAGCCAGGAGGACTCCGACTCCGAGCCCGAGCTCTTCTACACTGCCCGCACCTCTCTCGGCCGCCGCCCGCGCCGCCGCCAGGTCGGTTCCCGGGCCGCCAGCCGTGACAACATGGGGAACGGGATGACGTCACCGGGGAGTGCACCCCCCGGGGCAGGGTGCTGGGGGCAGCGAGGGTGGGCTTGATGTGGAGCCAGTTGTCATCCCGTCGTGGGCAAAATATGAGGCATGGGCAGCCCCGTCTTGGAGATGGGGATGGCCCTGCTGTGGGGCAAGTGCAGTTGTGGCCATCCTGTGGGGCAGGGTGGCCCTGTCAGGTTGGACATGGTGCTGTGGGGTGAACGAGGCACAGTAGGGTGAGCAGGGCTTTGGCACCCAGCATAGCAGCCCAACAGCCTCCCGGGGCTGCAGCTGCTCCAGAGGGGGTGGACATTGCTTTGAGGGTGCCGGAGTGAGCCCCCTTCCAGCAGCCTCACAGCTGTGGGGACCCCAGCAGCATCTGGCAGAGCCTGCATGCCGTGGAGTGGCTGTTGGGACCGGGTACTCCCCAGCCCCACGGCACTGTGGGGACGCACGCAGCTCCGCAGCACCATGTAAATACTCATTAGTGTGTGCTGGCAGCGGGGACACTGAGCCAGGATGCCTGGGTCCCCGCTGTGCAGGGCTGGCACTTTGAAGTGGGGTTCCGGTGGCACGGGCAGGCTGCACCCCCAGCCTGGACCTGTCCTCCTACCCTGAATCCCAGGGCATCCCCACAGGCACCCAGCCTGCCCCACCGCCCTGGTGCTGGGCTGGCAGCTGCTGGCATTCCGCCTCAGGGACTCCTTTCTGATCTGGGGTGCTGGGAGGGGACACCCGGCCCCCAGATGTCTTTGCAACAAGTTCACCTATCCCTGTGGCGCAGGGGATAGAGTTGAGGATGAGGGCTGGGGGGGTGGCTGGTGGCAGTGCTAGTGTCCCTGGAGTAGGGCTGGGGCTGTGATGAGCTCAGCTGTGCTTCCCCGGCATGGCCCCACTAAGCGCCAGCTGGGCTGATGCAACCCCACGCAACCGCCTGCCTGTGCGTCAGCTGGTGTTTTGGGGAGGGCTGGGGACAGAGGGACGCTGGGGTGGGCAGAGCAGTCCCCCCCGGCCACAGTGCTGCTCAGCCCAGCCACTGTTGTGTAGGATGAGCCCAGCGAGTGGGAGAAGACAGAGCTGGACCAGGCGCAGGTGGAGCAGCGGATCAAGGAGTACAACAGCCAGATCAACAGCAACCTCTTCATGAGCCTGGTATGGGGCCAGCGTGGGGCGCGGGGGGGGGGGGGTCACAGTGCCCTGCCCTGATCCCACTCACCCACACTCTTCCCCCCCACCCTGGTGTCTCCCAGAATAAGGATGGCTCCTACACCGGCTTCATCAAGGTGCAGCTGAAGCTGGTGCGCCCCGTCTCGGTGCCGGCCACCAAGCGGGTCCCCTCCCTGCAGGCGGGGCGATCAGGGCCGCGCACCCAGGGGGTGAAGCGCCGCACGTCCTTCTACCTGCCCAAGGGGACCGTCAAGCACCTGCACATCTTCTCACACACCCGCGCCAGCGAGGTCATCGACGCCCTCCTCCGCAAGTTCACTGTCATCGACAACCCCCGCAAGTTCGCCCTCTTCGAGAGGTCTGAGAAGGATGAACAAGGTAGTGCCCTGGGGTGGCCCTGTCCCCGTAGCAGTGGCTGTGTCCCTGTGGTGGCAGCTTCTCCTGGGCAGCGGTGACCCCAAGGTGGTGATGTCCCGAGGGTGGTGGTGTCCCCCACAGTGGTAGTGTCCTCGCTTGCAGTGGTGTCCCCATAGTGGCAGCTTCCCCTGGGCAGCAGTACCCCCATGGGGACTGCGTCCCTGTAGCTGTGATATCCCCGTTGATGGCAGTGTCCCCTGTGGCAGTGGTGTCCCCCGTAGCAATGATATCCCCATAGTGGCAGCATCCTCATGGTGGCAGCATCCCTCTAGCAGCAGTGTCCCCTGTGGCAGTGGTGTCCAGGCAGTGGCAGTGTCCCTGTGGGGATGTCCCCCTGTGACGGGTGGCTGCCGTTGCAGTGTACCTGCGGAAGCTGGGCGATGAGGAGCAGCCTTTGCGGCTGCGGCTGCTGGCCGGTCCCAGCGAGAAGGTGCTGAGCTTCGTCCTGAAGGAGAACGAGACTGGGGAGGTGAATGTAAGTACAGGGATGGGAAGGGAGCAGGCACCCACACCCGCCAGGGGACGTGGCTGTGGTGGGGGGGACCACGTCCCTGTTGTGATGGTAGCCCACGTGCCCGCAGTGGGATGCCTTCACGCTGCCGGAGCTGCACAACTTCCTGCGCATCCTGCAGCGGGAGGAGGAGGAGCACGTACGCCAGCTGCGGCACCGCTACGCCCGCTGCCGCCAGAAGATGCAGGAGGCGCTGGCCACGCTCACACCGGGGTGACCGCGCCACCCACGCCAGTGAGCAGCCAGCACACCAGGACCCACACCCGCCGGCGGGTGGGGCACCGAGGAGGGGGGGTGGAGAGGGGCACCCCGGGACCCACTGGGCTGTTGCAGCCCCCATGGGGCTGGCCCAGGGAGTGTGTGGCCCCCTGAGGAATTGAGTGTTCCCAGGGAGTGTGAGTGTCCCCAGGGGAGTGGATGTCTTCAGGGGAGCAAGTGTTGCTGGGGGGAAGCAGGGCGTTGAGCACTAATAAAGGCATTTGGGTGATGAGGTCTGGCTTGTGGTGTGTCCTTGGCCCGAGGAGCAGAACAGGATGGGGTGCGAAGGGCCACGAGGAGCCCCCCGTGCCTTTGGGCCGTGGGTCCCGGCACATGGTATTAGGCGGCGACGGGGCTCGAACCCACGGCCTTGGGGTTCCCGCCAGGCGGGGAGGAGCATACGCCCCGCGCCGGTCTCACGTGATGCAGGCACTTCCGCCCTCCGGGGTCACGTCGGGGGGCCATCGCGGGCGCCGGAAGTGTCGCCGCGCCGCACGCAGGGAGGCGCTCGGTCGGGGCGGCTCTGGGCCGCTTCCCCACCCCGGCCCCGCTCCCGCCGCCCCCGCCGCTGCCATGGGCGCCAGCGGCTCCAAGTCGCGGGGGTTGTGGCCCTTCGCCTCCCCGGCGGCGGGCGGCGGCGGCGCTGAGGGCTCCGGCGGGCAGCAGGCCCTGGCCCGGGCGCGGGCCGCGCGCGCCGCCACCCCCTTCGTGTTCACACGACGCGGGTGAGAGGGCGGGGGTGGAGGCTCTGCCGCGGGGTCAGGCCGGGAATGTCCGAGTACCGGCCCTGGCGGGGCGGGGGGACGGGCCTTGGCCTTCCGGGGGGCGGGGGAGCTGCCTCCGGCAGCGGGTGGTCCTGTAGGCTCGGAGGGCCGGGGGTGCCCCGCGCCGCCCGGGGAGCGGCTGCTGTCGGCAGGCTCTGGCCTACCTGCCTCCCCTTTCCTCTCGGTAGCTCCATGTACTATGATGAGGATGGGGATCTCGCCCACGAGTTCTATGAGGAGACAATCGTTACCAAGAATGGGAGGAAGCGCGCCAAGCTGAAGAGGATCCACAAGAACCTGATACCTCAGGTAGGGTGTGGGAAAACGAGTGCCATGGTGACAGCTGAAACCCTGGCTTTGCGGGAGCTCCTGCATGTGGCCCTTCTCCCTCGGGGCATCTCCTTGCCAGGAAGGCAAAGGTTTTCTGCTCTCCATCAACCTCTGCCTCAGAGCTATGACCCCTGTCTGTCCTGGCTCATACCCATGTCACTGAGTGAGGCTGTGGCAGGAGAGAGAGAGCTAGTGACATTCTCCATTCACCCTCTCCAGAGAGATGAGTTGTCCCAGCCCTTTAGAGCTGCTAGGCTGGGGAGGATTGCTCAGCTGGATGTGTGTTATGGGTTGCAGAGTGCTAAGCAGCCCTGCGCAGCCATAGCGTCCCATCACTGACCACCTTCCCCAAGGTGTGGGGTGCTGTGCTTGCTCAGCCAGTGTCACATTGTTGCAGAGAGCCAGGCCCTGGTTTCAGGAGCAGCAGCCAATGCCCATCACCTGCTGACATGAGAACACATGTCCCCCCAGGCCACTCGATAATGACACTGGTGTTGACAGCTGTGCATTTTACACCTCTGTGCAAAAGTCTTCTCTTAAAATGAGCGTGTGGGGTGAAGTTGAGCAGGGGCTGGGACACCAGTTGAGAGTCTTGGTGCAGGAGAAGGACAGCCTGCATGTAGGGAAGTTTCTGGGGACATAAATGAAGAAAAGGGAGGATCAAACCAGGGTTGGAGAGAGACCCTGCAGGAGCCTTTCTTAAGTAAGCAGACAGGCAGGGCTCTAGTGAGCACCTGGGGTGAGCTGTTGATGTTCTCTGAGGGGTGAGCAGCCCCTGGCAGGGTGGGACCCTTCTGAGCGCTGCACAGGCCTTTGTGGGGGTGAAGGATTCAGTGCTGCTCCCCAGGCTGGTGTTCTCACAGGGGCAGGTTTGAGTTGTGGGACTGTCTCCTGGCCCTCCTGGACATGGGTTGAAACTCGCTCTGTTGAAAGTCTCAGCTGAGCTGGAGAGAGCAGACACGGGTACTAAATAGCCCTTCACTAGCCCCGGTGTTTCTCTGGCTCTGTGAGCACAGGCCCAGCCCCAAGCCCCTGTTCCACCCCCAGCCCCCCACCTGCCAGCAGGTCCCCTTGGAGCTGCTGTAACAGGAGAAGGCTTGGACGGAGCATGGGAAAGCTGCCTGTAGCTGGCGTGGAGGGAGCCTGCATTCAGCAACGTCCCCTCTGGATAGAAAGCTGCTTTTCTTGTGTGCCAGCTGCCCTGGCTGCTTGCTGTCAGAGAGCTCTTTTCATTCTTTTAAATCCCGTGAATGAAAGGTGCCAGATGAAAAGCCCAGACGGCCAATATCTGCCAGTCACGCACCAGCTGCTGCACGGGCAGTGCCTGGCAGAGCAGCTCCCTCCTTTCTCGCGCTGCTGAGCTCCAGACCCGCCGTGTGTGGCAGCCAGGCATGCCTCCCTCTGCTCTCCAGAGACGATTTCGAAGGACAAAGTGCTTTTGCTTTGCGTGCTGCTGTTCAGGCGTACCTGGTGACACAGTGGCTTTATGGACTCATGTTCCTCACGGGCACGGTGTCCTTTGTTATACGATGGGACTTGTAGGGCTTGGGGTTGTTGTTTGGCGGTCTCCTCTGCTCATGTCTCTGACTCTTCTTTCAGGGCATAGTGAAACTAGAGCACCCTCGCATTCATGTGGATTTCCCAGTGATCATCTGTGAGGTGTGAGGCGCCAGACATTGCTGCCTGCGGGTGGGAGGCCCTGCCCCACCAGCCCCAGTCGTATTCCCACCCAAGGAGGACTCTGGGTGCACAGCGGGGACGGCGGCTCTCCCCTTGCCCGGAGGTGAGGCAGGACGGAGCAGACCAGGCTGGGCTTGGCCTAGTGCTCCTCACAGGAGATGGGTGACCTTGTGCAGCGACTGCTTAAAAACATCCTCGCTTGAGTCAGAAGACTAAAATACTTATTGTAGCCTCTAGCTGATGTTTGATGGGTAACTGGAACTGCAAATGAGCTGCTGTGATTGAGCTGTTAAAGAGAGAGCGAGCCTGCACTTCTCACCAGAGGAAATCCCCGCTTCTCAGGTATGCGGCCCAAGGAGAGCCAGGTCATGGTACCACACTGCCCGGGGCCCCGAGATCCCTGGGGCCCTGTGGTTTGATGGCCAGTGGTGTGGTGTGTTGCTTGACACAGGTGTTATGTGATGCTCCCTGGGGCGGGTCTGTTGATGGAGGATAAAGGCTGAGAAGGGCGGGTTTGAAGCACATTCAGCTGGCTGCTGCACTCCCCTGGGAAAGGGGACGGGGATCAGATGCCTCTATCTTGGACCTCAGTCCCTTCCCCCTGTACGTTTCCCTGCTTGTGGTGGCTCTGGGGAGTTTGGCTTCACTGCTGCCTGCAGCCCCTCTGCCTGCAGGAGATCTCTGTGGTCCATGGCTGCTGCTTGTGGCAGCGAGGTCCCCCGCTCTGCAGTGGACTCACCTCCCCCATTAGCAAGCTGGTTCCTGCCACTGCCCCTCACCCACTGCGGGGCCGGGCTGCTGGGCAAGGTGCCTCACCCCCATCCTCACCCCCTGCTCTCGTCCTGAACTTACCTCCCGGTGGGGTGGGCCTTGACAGAGCCGAACAGGAAGGAAATAATCTCTTCCTTCCCTGTCCCCCAAAAACAATCGGTCAGTGTGCCTGCCCTGGCTTGGAAATCTCCCTGGCGATGTGAACTACAGTTCCTTCTGCATCCCAGCTGGCAGCAGGAGGAAAAACGTGATGCACTTTAAAGGGAGGCTTTCTGCTCCGTCTCTGAAGGTCCTGCTCTTTTCTCCTCTTTCCTCCTGCTTGAGAAGGTTGAGGTTGCTGTGGCAGCACCAAAAAACCTTTCACCCTTGCGCACAGGCCCCGGCCTCTCGAGCCAGCTGCTGCAGGGTCGGGGAAAGGCTTGACCCATGCTGCCCTGCACTGCCGCCAGGAGCCACTGCCACCCTGCTTGACTGCCCTGGAGCGGGTGGGTGGCAGAGGACCAGCCATGGGGCAGCAGGCACAGCTTTATCCTGGGTCAGAGCCTGCTCCCTGCAGCAGCCAGCTTGTCTTTCCTCCTCTTTCGTCCCAGAACTTATTTACTTTCTAAGCACTTCAGATGTTCGCTACCTCGATTTTTAATTTAAGCCACTGGCACTTGGCCGCCAGCCCTGTCGGCGTCTCTGTTGGATGTATCCATCCCCACGCCCACTGAGAGCTGCCCGGGCGTGGGGCCACATTCCCAGCTCCAGGGAGATAACAGCAGCGTGGCTGTTGCTGTCTTCCTGTCACCACCTCTTCCCGCCGTGTCCCCCACCCTCTGTTCCCATTGACCGGAGCGAGAACGGAGGGCAAAGCATGGAGGGCAAAGTGGGTGTGCTGGCTGCTGCCGGGCAGGGAAGCAGAGCTCTGTTGGGGAGCTCATCTACACTGTGATGCTGGGCACTTTTGACATCTTTTGTTCTCGTGCTTTCTTGAAAGAGTCTTGTCTTAACCCAGTACCCCACTGAAGTGTTTCTTGTTCGCTCCACCTGCTCTTGAGTTTCTCCTGGTCCGGATCTCACTGAGAAGGGCATCCCTAGGACTCTGGAGAAGAGCAGGAGCTGCTGTCTCCAGCAACAGGAGATAAAGCCGTGGCTGGGCTGTCTGAAGATGCAGGCAGCTGCACAGAACCCACCTCGGGTACAGGGGAAGGCAGAGAAGGAGTGGGGATGGGGCTGGTGCTGTTTGCCTGCCCTGACAGGAGCCCCTTGCCTGGATACCGGCCAAAAACTGGCTGAGAAGGCAGGGCCTGAACCCCAGGGGAGGCAGAGACTGAGACCGGCTTAGTGAGGATGCTTTTGTCCTCCCTGGCAGGCTGCCCACCCTTCCCCCAGGATGTCAAACATGCTTCCCCCGAAAAAACACTCCTTCTCCCACCCCACCGTGTCACCGGAGTGGCAGCAACCCTTCCCACGCTGCCAACAAGCTGCGTCCTGCCCCACTTCTTCCCAGGCTGGTCCCCCGAGCTGCCAGCCCCCTGGGCCCCCTCCCCTCCGCCAGCCTCCAGCCCTCCTGTGGCAGCAGGGCCTTGGGAGCACCTGGAGTGATCTTAAAAATGTGAAGGTCGCTGTAAATAGTATCTGTGTCCACTGTGGTGTTGGAGCAAGAAAAAAAAGGGAAGTTTTCCTTTCAGTTCTTTTTTTTTTCTTTTTTACAATTTCTGTGCAAGGTTGTGCTTTCCCATGTGGATGTGTAGCCAAACGGTACTCACCAACACTAGGCTCCTTGCTCCTTTAGTGTGTGGGTAGGACCTGTGGGTTTGGGAAACATACACTATTTATGGTCCTTCCTCTGCTTCCCAGTGCATATGTCCACCTTTGTTAAATTTCAATAAAATTATTTGTAGAGCCTGCAAGTCCAAGAGCTGTCTTGATGTTGGTGAGCCAAGGGGAGTTGGGCTTTGCCATGCCAGTCTGCTCGCTACCTTTGAGCCCCTTGTTTTTTCAGGAGGGTGATGTTCGTGCATGTGTGGCTGAACTGGTGGTGAAGGAGTGAAGCTGGGGCTGCTTCCAGGTGCTCCAGTTTCGCACATGGTGCTGACAGGCATTGGTAGCTTTGTTGGGCCGTGATGCTGCTCATAGTTGCCTTGACACCCTTTAAATATATAACTAAAGTGTGTTTATGTGAATATATGTAATTTTCTTGTTCAGTTCAGGGCTGAAGCTCAGGCCCCTTTTCCTTCTGCATGGGCCGGGAGGTCTGCGGGGAGCCAGGAGGCAGCAAGGGTGTTGCAGGCAGCCCAGCTCCAGCCAGCCTCTTCCCATCTCTCTGCCCAAGCCCTGCATTGGGATGGATCTGCCTATCTGCTCCTTCGTCACCTGCCCTGCCAAATCAGTGCCTCATTAATCACTGGGGTCTGACGACTTTCTTGAACCTGGTGTGACCCCATGCTGGGATGCTGCCCATTCCCAGAGCGGTGCAGGCTGTCCATGGGGTGAGCATGATCTCACTTTGTGCCCTGCATCCTGCCCCCGGCAGCCCTGCAAATGTTTTCCTGTGGCCACCACCACCTCTCATCATTTCCTCTGTGCAAGCTGGGTTGGAAAGACGCCACTGATGAAAGCTGTAATGAGAGTGAACGATGTGGCGTGTCCTGACAGCGCTTTGGTTTATGGGGGCCAAGGCTCTGGGACTTTTGCCCATTGATCTATAGGAGCCCCAGCCCCTGAAGGGACAGATCATGGTGACCTCAAGGGGGACTGGGTGGCTGTGAAGGCATTAATTACATAAACAAGGTGGTGGCTGTGGCTTGCCAGCCCCATGACCAGCTCCATGTCCACCAGAGCCACCCCAGTCCCCCTCCTGCCGCCTGTGAGGCCGGGCTGTGCCTGCATCCCCCAGTCTGGGGCAGAGGCAGGTGCCCACCTCCCCTCCTGGCCCCACAGTCACTCTGTCCCCAAGCTGAGCTCCTCTTGCACCTTGCCTGGACCTGTTCAGCACGAGCAAATATGACTAACACCCTGTTATCCAGCACCCGCGGGTGTGGGCACCCGGCTGCCCACGTGGCCACCTCGCCTGCTTGGCTTGCCCCAGCTGCTGTCCAGCTCCACTGCCCCGTGCCCCTCTCCACTCTTGTGCCCAGCTGAGAACAGCTTAACGTCACCTCATGCTCAGCGGGGTGAGACGAGAGAGAGGAGGCTGGATGCGTCCAGCTGCCCCCTCCCAAAATGGAGGGTATTCCTTGTGGGAAGGGAGGAAAGAAACCAAGACATGTGATGTCAAGTCCTCCTGGGGGGGACGGTGGTGAGAAGCTACATTGTGCTGAGGACTTCCAGCCCTCCTGGCAGCAGAACTGTGACCCCTCCAGCCACCCTGCAAGCGGCAGGGCCAGTAACCTTTGGCGTGCGAGACTGCGGAGGATGGAAAATTTTAGGCATTTCTGCTGCTGGCGAAGGGAGCCTGTTTACTGCCCAGAGGGGAAGGGCAGCACCCGCCAGTGCTGGGATTTCTTGGCTCCCTGTGATCTCTTCTGAAGGTTTTGGCAGCCAACGCCCGGCCGCTGCCCGACCTCCCCTGCCTCTCTCCTGGCCGGTGCCCGGTGTTGCCCACAGGCCAGGCCGAGCCATGGGGTGCTACCTGGATTCGGAGTGGCCAGCCTAGACACTGTGCCTGTCCCCAGTGGTACCATCACCCTTGTGGTGGGAGCTTCACCGTGAAATCTGGCACCCGACTGGGTCCCGCTAACTGGAGCCATCTGTGGGTGCCCACAGCCCTGAGCTCGGCACTGGAGACTGGCACCAAACAATGCCGGGCTTGGTGCTCCCACCCACTCCCCGGAGAGCCGGCGGGCGGCTGGGGAGCGCTTCCGCAGATTCAGCCCCATTTCCTTCCCCCAGCCCGGCACACCCTCGCACTCCAGCACTTCCTCTGCAGGGACACCTTGATGGCCCCTGGCCCACCAGGGCCAGCCCTGGCCAGAGCAGGCAGAGGACAGGCGGGACATGGGGACGGCCAGTTCTGGTGCTAGTCTGGGGGGACTCGCCAGAGCCTCAGCGGCGCCCTGGGAAGGAAGCTCCCCTGGTTCTGCTGCGCCTGCAGCCCCTCTTGTTCCCCCCAGGCAGGAAACCCAGGAGGCCACAGCTGAGTCAGCAGCACCGTCTGCCCTGGCCCCGCACAGGACATCCTGCCCAGCACAGCACGGCCGTGGGGACAGCACCACCCTGGGGATACCAGCCTACCAGGGGTGTCACCATCTTAGGGGACATCACTACTGTCCTGGGGACAACACCATTCTTGGGTCACCACCATCCTGGGGACACAACTGTTCTTGGGTCACCATTCTTTTGAGGTTACCGTCGCTCCAGGGGCACTGTCCTGGGGACACCACCATTTTGGGGTAACTATGATCATGGGATCACCTGGGGTCATGGCTGTTCTTTGGTCACCACTGTTCTTGGGCCACCACTGCTCTGAGGTCACCACCACCCTGGGGACACCGTCCCGGGATCACCACCGTTTGGGGGACCCTCCCGCCCAGCCCAGCGCCGCAGCCCCTTGCGCCCCGCGGCGCCCCCTGCCGGCGCCTCTGTGGCCCCGTCCCGCCCCCTTCCGTCGCGTAGGGGGCGTGGCCTCCCGGGCCGTACCAAGCACGGCGGGCTGGGGGGTGACGCGCATTGCCCGGTGCCGCGGCTCCGCGGAGGTGTATGTGTGGCAGGGGGTCCACCGCCGGTCCGCTCCCCCGAAGCCCCACAATGGTCCGCGCCGCCACTCCGGCTGGCCGCGGCCGGGCGGGGCCTGGCGGGGCGGGGAGCGGCGCCCCCGCGGGTGGTGTGCGCCGGGAGCTTTAAAGCGGGTGGCGGGGGGAGGTGGTGCCGGTGGGAGCTTGCGGCGGGATATGGCGTGAGTTTCGGTGAGAGCCGGGCGCGGAGCGGAGCGGAGCGGAGCGGAGCGGGACGGGCGGGGAGCGGGGCCGCCGGGGGCCGCGCCCCGGCGCTTTGTGTGCCGGTGTCGAACAAAGGCGGCGCCGCGCCGGCACCCGCGGGGGCGCCGGGAAGCGGAGGGAGGTCCGAGAGCGGGGGGAACCGGGGTCAGGAGCGGAACCAGGAGGAGCTATTTGGGACCGGGATTCTCAGGAGCCAGCCCCTGAAAGCGCCGGCAGCGCCTCCCGGCACCCCGCTGTCCCGGGCAGGGGCTGCATTGGGGGGTGTGGGCAGAGCCATCCCCTGCCTGTACCCTGCTACTGACCCCCCTTCTCCCCGCTGCTCCCAGGCCCCCGTTGGGCAGGATGCGTGGGGGCTGCACGGTGGCCGTGGCCGTGCCCTGGCTTGCCCTGCTGGCTCTGGCCCGGCAGCCCCCTGAGAAGCCATCAGCTGCGCCCCTGTTCACCCGCCGACCCTTCCTAGTGGCCTGGAACATGCCCACCCAGGACTGCAAGCCCCGCTTCCAAGTGTCCTTCGACTTCAGCCTCTTCGACCTGGACGCCTCCCCCAATGAGGGCTTTGTGGGCCAGAATCTCACCATCTTCTACAAGGAGCGCCTGGGGCTCTACCCCTATTACAACCACCAGGGTGTGGCCATCAACGGCGGCGTCCCCCAAAACAGCAGCCTGTCTGAGCACCTCGCCCGCCTCCGGGATGGCATCAACAAGTACATCCGCTCGCCTGCCAAGGAGGGGCTGGCCATCATTGACTGGGAGGAGTGGCGGCCCATCTGGGCTCGCAACTGGAAACCCAAGGACATCTACCGGGAGGTGTCTCAGCAGCTGGTGTACCAGCGGCAACCCACCTGGTCCCGTGAGGAGTTGAACAAGCAGGCCGTGTTTGAGTTCGAGTCGGCTGCCCGGCAGTTCATGGTGAGCACCCTGCGCATGGCCAAGAGCTTCCGACCCAAGCAGCTCTGGGGGTTCTACCTCTTTCCCGACTGCTACAACCATGATTACAGCAAGAACAAGGAGAGCTACACCGGGCAGTGCCCAGATGTGGAGAAGACACGCAATGACCAGCTGGCATGGCTCTGGAGGGAGAGCATGGCCCTCTACCCATCCATCTACCTCGACTTTCTCCTGGCTTCCACCCCCAACAGCCGCAAGTTTGTGCGGGCACGGGTGATGGAGGCCATGCGCATCTCGCAGCAGCACCACGACGGCTACTCCCTGCCTGTCTTTGTCTACACCCGGCCCACCTACAGCCGCAAGCTGGAAGTGCTCAGCCAGGTAGGGCTGTGCCACTGGCAGGTGGTCATCTCAGGCACCTGGGCTCTGGAGTGGGCTGAGCTGGCCCCTCTGCCCCTGTCCCATCTTTGGCCACAGAGGGAGACGGCTCTGGAAGCCAGTGGCTGCTCTCATGGTGTCACCAGCACACCATGGTTTGGCTGTCCACATAAGAGTTGAGGAACAGCATCCTTTGGTGTGGGGCTGGCCCTTTGTCCCACCATCCAAAGAGAGCCATGATGGGGGGCCACCCAGCTCAGCCCCTCTGTGGGTGGATAATTGGGTGCCACAAACCACCCCTGCCATATGGGCAAGGTGTCTGGCAGCAGGACTGGCACCAATGGTCACCATCACCAGGGAAGTGCCTGAGAGGTGGCACAGGACTCCTGGGTCCCAGCAGCTCACAGCCCCTGTGGTGTACTGGCTTGGCCCCAGAGGAGAAATGGGGGGACAGGAGCCTTGTCACCACAGAGCTGGTACAGTCCTCTCTGCTTGTGGCCCGGAGTAGAGATGGGTCTTGCTCCTCTGACTCAGCAGTGGGCTCTTTGGGGTGCACCATGTTGGCAGGATATGGGTGCGTGTGGGATCTGTGGGCACTAACCAGACTCTGTCCACACAGGCAGACCTGATCTCCACCATTGGAGAGAGCGCAGCACTGGGTGCAGCTGGGGCCATCTTCTGGGGTGACTCAGATGACACTAAAGACCAGGTAGGTTGGGGTCATCATGCACCTGAGTAGGTAGATGATGAGTGGAGGTTCACCTGCCCCTAGTGTCTCAAGACTGGGATGCCTTCTCCAAGGGGATGCTTTTCTCTCTGGGGCAGCCCAGCACAACCCTGATGTTCCACTTCTCCCAGGACTCGTGCCAGATGATCAAGAACTATCTGGAGGGGGACCTGGGCCGTTACATCGTGAACGTCACAACAGCGGCACAGCTCTGCAGCACAGCGCTGTGCCAGGGCCGGGGCCGCTGCCTGCGTCAGGACAGCACAGCCGATGTCTTCCTCCACCTCAACTCTACCAGCTTCCAGCTGCGACACCGGGATGGAGACCACCCCCAGCACCCTCTCTTCTGGGCAGAAGGCCAGCTGTCCTCTGCTGACATCCTGTTCCTACGGACCCACTTCCACTGCCACTGCTACCAGGGCTGGCAGGGCAGCAGCTGCCAGGTGCCTGCCAGCCCCCGCAGCCATGCACCTGATCCCCTGGCGCCACTGGGACTTGGGGTGCTGTTGCTGCTTGCAAACTGGCGCTAATCCTGCTGGACTGAGCTGGTGCCCCCCACACCCCTTTTCTGTGGCAGTGTAGGGGACTTAAAGATATCCCTACCCTGCCTGTGTGGCAGCTTGTTATGGGGGGCTGCTCCTCACCGTGTGGTTGCCCCACTTCTGCCCTCCCTGCTGTGAGGTGGGTGCCCCCTGTGGAGATGAAGGGTGAGTTAGGTGGGTGAGTAGGGGGCCGTCTCCTGTTATAAGGAGAGGGATAGGGGTGAGGGGGGCCGTGGGGGCAGGGAGCGGGTGCTGTGTGGTGCTGACCCCCTGTGCACTGCCCCACACCGAAGTGCTTTACCTCGAATAAAGCTGGGCAGAGTGTGAGTGGGGTGCGGGGTGATTTGGAGGGGGGGCGGTTAAACAGGTCACCTAAGTGTTGCCTATCCCTGCTCCTAGGCATGGCTTCTGTGGGGTGGGGGCCGCGGGGATGGGTGTGCAGCTGTGGGAAGGCGCTGCAGGGGTTGGAGCTCCCGGTGGTGCCGGCGCGGCGCCGGGCGGGAGCCGCGGGATGCAGCCGGGCCGGGCCACCCACGTGGAGACGCCGCGGAACCGCCCCCGGCCGCTCCTTGGCTACGCCCCCTGCAGGCACCACCCTCGCGAGGCTCCGCCCCTTGGCTGCAAGTGGACCTTACCCTCGCGTGGCCCCGCCCTCGCCTTTGGCTCCGCCCCGGGGTCCGTGCGCGCGCCGGGATCTGGAGCCCCCGGGATGGGGGCGGGGGCGCGGTGCCACCGCTGGGTGCGCAGGGCCGGGCGGGCACAGCCCCGCGGGACAGACACCGCTGGGCAGCGAGTGTCCCGCACCGCTGCCGTCCCGGCTCCCGGGCTGTGTCCCGCCAGGCCCTGCCTGACGCAGTGAGTTTCCTCCCGCAGTGCCCTCCCTCCTGCCGTCCCATGGCGGACACCCTGACCGCCTCAGCGGCGCCCGCCCAGCGCAGCCCGTGTCCCTCACCGTGGCCTTGCCCCCCAGACCCCGCCCGTGTGCGTCTGTCTTTCCAGCCCAGCTCGTGGCCGCTCCGGCAGCGGCTGTTGACTGCGCATTCCTCCCCAGCCGGGCCCGCTGCAGCCCGGCATTGACTGGGCCTGGGCTCTGGCCGCAGCTGACTTTGGGGACTTCACATGAGGAGGTGGGAGAGGTGACCCTGGGTAATCAGCACTGCCTGGGGACGGGGCTGTGGATTAACACTGGCCCTTGCTTGGGCTGGGGTGAGAACATCGAGGTCTGCTCAGGTCTCAGCTCTCCTGAGGCAGCTCCAGGACCATCCTGTGCCCACTGGCACCATGGCATCGGGGTCGTTCTGCTGCATCCTCCTGCTGCTCTTGCCCGCCCCAGCCCATGCTGGGGGACCTGGCCCCGTCCTCATCAACCGCCCATTCGTCACCATCTGGAACATCCCCACTGAGAACTGCGCTGAGAAGTACAACATCACCCTCAACCTAGAGGTCTTTGACGTGTTGGCCAATGACCAGCAGTTCTTCACTGGGCAGGACATCGCCCTCTTCTACAGCAAGATGCTGGGGCTTCTCCCCTACTACACATCCGAGGGGTTGCCAGTGAACGGAGGGCTCCCCCAAAATGCCAGCTTGGAGGCCCACCTCCGCCAGGCCACCTGGGACATCAAGGTCATGCTGCCCAGCCCTGCCTACAGTGGACTTGCTGTCATTGACTGGGAGAAGTGGCGCCCGCTGTGGATCCGCAACTGGGATTCTATGGACATCTATCGGCAGAAGTCAGAGGAGCTGGTGTGGCAGCAGCACCCACAGTGGTCCCCTGAGCTGGTGAACAAGACGGCCAAGCAGCAGTTTGAGCATAGTGCCTATGCCTTCATGGAGCAGACCCTGCAGCTGGGCAAGACCCTTCGTCCTGATGGCTACTGGGGTTTCTATGGCTTCCCTGACTGCTACAACGACAACTTTGACAGCCTGCCCTACACCGGGACATGCCCGATGGTGGAGCAACAAAGGAACGCAGAGCTGGGGTGGCTCTGGGAGAGCAGCCGAGCGCTCTACCCCAGCATCTACCTGCCCACCCGCCTCAACGGCACCAACAAGGTGCTCGCCTACGTCCGGCACCGTGTGGCCGAGGCTTTTGCTGTCTTCAATGGCAGCATCCCTGTCCTGCCCTATTCCCAGATCGCCTTCAACTGCACCGTCAACTTCCTCTCCCAGGTAATGAGGACATGAGGATGGTGGGCACTTCTCGGACTGATGGATTGTTCCAAGGGAGTCTTTAGTTCTGCCGGGGCAGCATGGGAACTTTGGGCAGTGTTGACTTCTCTTCTCCCCTTGTGTGCAGGAGGACCTGATTAACACCATTGGGGAGAGTGCAGCTCAGGGCACCGCTGGCATTGTCCTCTGGGGCAGCCACATCTACAGCAGCTCCAAGGTGAGTGTGGTGGGTGGCACCGCGCCACTGCCACTGGAGACCCCCCCATTCTCTGCCCATGCAGGGCTGTGACACCATGTGCCATTGCAGGAGATGTGCCTGAGGCTGAAGGACTACGTGGAAGGACCCCTGGGCCACTACATTGTCAACGTGACGGCCAGCGCCGAGCTGTGCAGCCAGAGCCTGTGTTCCGGCCAGGGCCGCTGCGTGCGCCGGGAGAACAAGCTGGGCTTCCTCCACCTCGACCCCTTCCGCTTTGCCATCGACCTGCAAGCCGGCAAGCCCTGGGTGGTGGCACAGAGCCTGGAGGCCATCGATGACACCATCCGGCTGGCCAAGGAGTTCAGCTGCCAGTGCTATAACAAGTGGCAGGGACCTCGCTGCGACACCCAGGGCTTCACCGAATGATCTCCTCCCCCATCCCACTCAGGGGTGAGGGCAGAGTTAACTTTTGAATGCTCTGTGCGGTAACCGTGAGTAATGACAATTACTAGACCAGTTCAATTCGATCACGAATTTACTAAAAACACAGTAGAATTACAGTGAAGCGTGGCTTGGCAAAAGTTTGTAACTATATCATAAAACTTAACAAGACTTCAACAACAAAACTCACAACAATATTACCCTTATGTGTCCAGAATAAAATTAGAGAGAGAAAAAGAGAGATAAAGGTAACAGAAGTGAGATTTCACCACTCTGAAGGTCAGTCGATCCGGTGATGGTCTCTGTTGTTCTCTTGGCTGTGGTTGCAATGAAATGTCATTAATGCCACACAGACACACCTGGTGTCCTGAGGGAGTTTTTATACCTTATTCCATTTGCATGCAAAGTAGGATAGGGCAGCTCATCTCCTCCCTCTGCTCGTTCTTCATGCTAATTAAGGAGATTGTTCCAGAAGTAGGTCGGTGGTCTTGGAAAATAGGTTGGTGATCTCAAAAGTGCCTAGAAGTGAGTCGTGTTGTTGTCTAGGGGTAGTTGGTGATTTGTTACTTCCCCTGGCTGGCCAGTGATGGCTGAATGACCCTGCCTTGGTTCCAGCCCAGTAAATCAGGAATGGGAACTGAGGCCATAGTAAGCCTCAAGGAAGAAATACTGGTCATGTTTTTATCTCAAAAATTTATGCCTTCATTTTGCAAGGACCTTGAGGAACAGACTTAAGTTCTGTCTCCACAGCACTTAAGTTCTGTCTCCGCAGCACTTAATCTATTCCTGTCAGAAATTGCAAAACCCAGCTGCTTAAGGCGTAACATACACCATTAACAAGGCCTTTCTTTTGCAAAGAATAGGGAGGCCTCCAGGCCATTGCTTCTCCCCCCACGCTGGGGACACCGGGGCGGGCAGGGTGACACCACCCAGCACCCTCACCAAGGGGTTGGGAACCCAGCCACAGGAGTGCTAATAAAACCAGTAGGCACCTGCATCTCCTGTTCTGCTGTGGCACGTTTTGGGGTGGGAGATGTTCCTGCTTGTTGCAGGGAGGGTGGACTAGATGACCTTTAAAGGCTCCTTCCAACCCTAATTATTCTATGATTCTATTTTAAAGTGATCAGGAGAAGGCATGACATGAAACACTGCTTCCCTGGTCCAGCTTAGATGAAAATTTTGGCATCTTCATAGAATCATAGAATCATTTTTGTTGGAAAGGACCTTTGAGTCCAACCATTAACCTAACTCTGCCAAGTCCACAAGAAGAAGATTCAATTAAAAGTCTCAGCTTCAAAGGCTTTTTAAAAATACTGTTGAAGTCCTTACAAGACTTCTGCCCAACATGTGAAGTTTCAGATAGCAAACTTGGGGGAGTTACTGGTCAGATACCACCTTGGCTGCCAGGTACTCACAGTGTTTGCGTCGTTCAGATAGCAGATCTGACAAAGCACATCCTGGCCTGATGACCTTGTGTATTTCTTTGCTGCACCCCAGTGGCTGTTCTTGCTCCGGACAGGGTTCATGCACCCACTTTGGAGCCCAGGGGCTTGGAAAAGTGATGGGAGGAGCAATCTGCGTGTCCTCTGCAAGAGAGCTGGTTGCAGACCCAGATGTCTCTAACACCTGGCTAAGTACCATGATGTACCCAGAGTTGTGTCAGTGTTTTTAGAAGGACCAGTTTCATCGGGTGCATTTTGGTCAGATATGTGTTCCCACTTTGTATGGCTTCTAGAGGAGTTTATGCAAACACGGAAAGCTCTCAAAGCATGTGCAAGGTCTCTGATTTCTAAGCAGCTCAGCTTGAATGTTGGGCAAAATGATTGAAGTTCTTGTGGAGCCGTTGCTTCTACTTTGATGAGTGAAATATAAACTCAGCCTGGGCTTGTGCTGTGCAAAGAGGACAGGACAGCTGGAAAAGGTTTATGTCCAAAAAAATGTATTATTAACTCTACTAGGCTCTGTTTCTTACCTATTCTATTAAGCTCTATCTGTTAACAACACTACTAATTAGATACTATTGACATCCTGGAACTCTCTGCCCTCTCCAGGACATGCTGCGCTGGGTTCATTGTGCAGGACCGGGGCATCTGCAGGTGCAGGTGGGGCAGTGGGGTGGCCTTGGCCCCAGCAGAGCTGAGGCTGCTGCAAACGGTGGAGGAGTCCAAGCAGCAGCCTGGAGGCCACCCTGGGTTTGGGTGCCGGGTGGTGGCAGAAAGCAGAGGGCCCGCGGGGGGACCCTCTCCCTGCCCACTGCTCCGACGGGACACGGGAGCGCGGGAGCAGCTGCCGCTGGAGGTGGACGGGCGCTGCCGGGGCCGGGAGCTGCTTCAGCCCGTCGCTTGGTGGGTGGAGACGCCCGCGTGTCCCCCGCAGTCTGAGCACTGGGGCTGCTGGAGGGGCGTCCTTCATCCATCGCCGGTACGTGCTGGGCTCTGCGTTTGAGGGCGACTCTCCTCTGGCACCTTTCCAGCAGCTGGGGATGTTCTCGGTTAAAGCTGGGGTTGTAGTAGTAGAGGATCTAAAAAAAGCAAAGGAGAAGAGTGAGTTTCCACCATCCCAAGACTGGAAAACCCCAAGCTACAAGAGCTAAGTCTTTTAATCACAAAATATGAGCAGGGATATTGAAAAGGACTCTGAAAGATGTTTGAGGCCCGAAGCTCAGGATAAAATGTTACATGGTGGTTCTACTCAGTCATCGCCTCCCCTGGGTTTTTGCTGTCTGGGAGCAGAGCAGTGTAGGACTTTTCAGAAGCGTAAGAACTGTTATCAAAAGCGAAATACTGCTATTTTTCAGCAACTTCATTGTGGAATGAGTAGGCAGGTAATACTGTGGTCTTTAGATGTATCTTCTCTGCATTCAGCAGGTGTCACAGGAAGTTTTCAGATTGGGTACAGCAAGACATGTAGCAAAGATATATTAAAAGAAATCAGGTTATGCTGAATCTGTCTTTCCATTTAATGGTTCAAACTCAGTGGATATAACCGAACTGTATTCTATCTCTGTTTCTGCTAGTCAGAAAGACTAACTCAAACCTTCCTGAAAATGACCTGAGAAGGAAATTAAAACCAAACCGCTTGCTGCCATCCCCATCTCCTGTATCACAAGGCCTTATGTGATGTACAGGTCCATCTCTCCCCCAGGGCTGTTGTGACCGTGAGCTGATGTGCAGAGCAGCTGCGGTACCTGGCTGTGAGCAGCAGCTGCTGCTTCTTCTGCCAGGAATTCGGGCAGGGAGGCAGATCTCTTAAAATCCTGTTGTATTTTGGTGAATCCGTAGAGGTTCAGCTGCCGAATGAAGCTCTTCATGTTCTGCGTGGCAAAAACCCGCAGAGATCCTCCATTGCCCAGCACCTCTTCTTGGAAGAGCTTTTCATTGATGGCAATGCATGTTCCATGGTCGCTCCACCAAATGGACTGAAACTGGTCGCTTTCCACTATTTTCCAAAGCTTCTCTGGAAAGCGAATGGATGACAATTCATTGGCTTCACCCGCCCGCTTGCTGGAAACAGGGGGGACTTGTTTGGTCTCGTGTCCATCGCTGGTGGGTTGGACATCCCGCTCCCGATGTCTCGCCAGCCCAGCAGCATCACAGGCTGCTCCTTCCCCCAGTCCTGGAGGCCCAGGAGAAGTCATCTCTGCCGACAGCCCCGGCCCGTCCGGAGCAGAATGGGATGGTGTTTCTCCGGCAGACGGTTCCCATTCCATTTCTCTTGTTCCACCTGGACCGAAGTTTCCTTCACTGGCCACTGCCTTAGACAGCCAAGCCTTGTCCTGCCAGTCGGCAAGTGAAGGCCAACTGGTGCCACCTGGCTGTGGGTACCAGTGGGACATTGTGACGTGCCGCTGTGATGCCTGTGCCATATAGTGGTGACATCACTGTGTGACATCATGGTGGTGTTTGAGAATGGTGCCCTGGCAGCAGGGAGCAGCCAGAGGAGAACTTGCTGGAGAGCACTTGTTGCTTTTCACTCCCATGGGTGGGACCGCAGAGCCTGGAGGTCATTAGAGCCATGTTGCCCAGCTGTAGGCAATGGGAGGACTGTGCTGTGCCAAGCTGCATCCAGGAGTGGGTCCCCAGGGAGAGGCAGGGATGGATGTGGCTTTGGGCATCTCAGTGCCCAGTTTGGGAAGTTTTTCAGCTGGGCACCTCTGGCACCAGCAGAAATGTCCTTATGCTCTTTGCTGTGCTGGTGGTTCTTGAGCTCTTGATTCACAGCCCTCGGCAGAGAGTGGGGAGTGTGCTGGTTTGGCAGAAATAGAGTTAATTTTCTTCATGCTGTTAGAAACTCTTCTTTTTCATAGCTAGCACAGTTGTCGTTTGGATTTAGTGTGTAAATAATAGGATAGCACCCTGGGAGAGAAATAGTGTTTTCTTCAAGCAGCTTTCCAGTGGTTTTTGAATTGGTATGAAGAGAATGCAAGAATTTACTGGTATCTTAGCTGTTGTCTGAGAGCCCAAGGTCTTTTTGGGCTTTTTATCCACAGGTGCAAGGCACCTGGGAAGCGGGGCATGGGTGGGGCAGACCTCTGCTGACATCCAGGCTGATCAATGAGAATATTCCATGCCATTAGTGTCGTGCTTCATTTGTAATGGGAGTCGGTTTTTCCAGCTTGTTTGACCCTTTTGGTTCAGCTCTGCTCTGGATGAGTCCTGTCTGAGAGTCTGTTAGTTCACTCGCTTCCCTTAGTTTGGCCTTTGCCATTTTGCAGTTGGTTTATGGGCCTTTCTGCCTTTTGCTTTCTCCCTGGGCCTGGCTGTTCAGGACCAGGGTGCTCTCCTCCCGGGACTGGCTGCTCAACATGGATGGATTTGTGAGGAGTTGCATTGAGTATCACTTATTTTATATACATATATATTTAATATATATTATTACTACAATATTAGTATTATTTTGTTATTTTATTAAACGCTTTTTTTCTCAATCCATGCGTTTCTCACTTCCCTGTAAACTCTGTGCCCTCCTTGAGGGGCAGGGGGGCAGTGAGCGGCTGTCATGGTTTTGGTTGCAGGTTGGGGTTAAAGCGCGACAGGGCGCAGCAGGGCTGGGGCTGCAGCTGCTCTGCAGGGCTGGGTTTGCGGGCTCCCGCCCCATCCAGCGGCTGCTTCTCCTTCCCCACGTGTCACCCTGATCAGGTCCCCCTGATCCCCTTTATTTCCGTCTGGGTTGCCCAGCAATGTGGGAAGTCTGTTTCAGGAGCTGAAAGAAAGCAAGAAAATAGAAATCTCTTCCTGTTTGCTGCCGGTTTTTCCTGCAGACAGGGACGGGCTCTGTGATTTTCAGAGCACTGCTGCTGCCAGGGGAGGCACAAGGAGCTGCGGTCCCTGGTCCTGGCGGGAAAAAGGATACATGTGGCGGGGAAAAAGGAGAGACCATGTGCTACAGGCTGTCGTGTCACAACGAATTACACGAGGCACAGCCATAATGACATGTTTAATGCATAGACTGGGCGGGGAAACTGATGAATATGTAACAGGTACCGGGGGTGTCCGTAGTGGTATGTATGAAAGGTTGTACCCTCTGAGTACCTCAGCCAATGGGGAAAAGAGGAGGGATCTTGCAGCCGGGGAATAGGATAAATTGAGGGGGGGGGTATGCCCCCCTCAACCCCATGTTTGGGTACCCCAGAGGGACTCTCCCTTTGTTCAAATAAAGTTTTCTTTTTTATGTTGTACTCCTCTGTCTCATCTTTGAAAATTTACCTCTACCAAAGCTAATTTCTGCACAACTAGGGGCTCATCCAGGATTTCTCAGCCTTCTGGGGATAGTGGGCAGTACACAGAACTGATGGCGCACCCCACTGAAAATTCCTTTCTACGGCTGCTGGCACCCTGGGTGATTGATTGGGTTCCCGAGGCTGTTCAGGAGACAGACAAGTGGGGGTTGGTGAGTAAATAAAGGGGGGTTATGTTAAATAAAGGGATTTAAGTATAAAAGGTGGTGGTTCTCACAAGTACACCCAGGAGCGGTGAAACAAACCAAAGACCAGACCATCGGAGTGGGGAAGGACTACAGGTCACCCACACATCTAGCAAAGGGAGGGCAGACCTTGGTTAAAAGGAAAGACTGAAAACTGAAAGGTCCCTTGTCTATAAAAAAAGGTTGTTAACAAAAGGTAAAGGGAAAAGGTAATAGAGTTATATGGGATTCTAATAACAAAAGAGGGGATTCTAATACTCACTGAGAAGAATCCTCTCTTAGGGAAGATCTTGGTTAATCATAAAAAGATTGGTACCTTCTAGGAGAACAGCAAGTAAGAAGAATCTGTGGTCACAAAGAAGATTGGTGAACCCCCTAGAAAATTGCCTGCCAAGGAGAATCTACAGTAACCAGTAACAACCAAAGCACGACGGTAAAAGGGTAATGGTAACTTGGTACCTCTGCGTGCATACATGTGTATGAGGGACTTGTAATACTGTTTTGGAATAAATCCTGCCTCTGTGTGTGTGAATTTTGCAGTCTTAGTGCCTGAGCTGCTCCAAGAGAAAGGTCTCTCAGCACTGTGACAAAGAGAGAACCCCGGTGCTTGACGGCTTTTATAACAAGGTTTTGATACCGTATCTCTCTAAAGAAATGTCGATTGACATTGAGCACAATTGGGCATCACTCAGAGGCTAAGCCCAGCCGCACCTAGCCCCCAGTAATGTACTGAGGTCAAGCTAGAATGCAAGGGGGTTTAGCTTCTACCAAATTGTTCTTTTAATACTACAGTGCACATAACAAGTGAAAAGAAGCCTCACTCTGGTACAGAGTTATTTAGGTATTTGTAGTCATAACTATAATTACAGGAGGTGCTAAGAGTAAGGGGGAATAGAAGAATATGGAGGGGAACAGGGGAGGGATGGTCTGAGAATGCTTCCAGATGGTCCGTTAGGGAGGATGATGAAATTTTGGAATAGTCTAAGACCGCCCTCAGAGATAACAATATTTTACCGTAACTTCTTTAGTTATTTTACATGGCTAGAATACCAGTTAACTAAAGGATATAAGTGGCCCCCATTAGGCAGTGATGGTACATCAGTATGTCAGTATTTGTGTCTATATTTAACAAACACTGGAAAGGGAATAATCAAAGAAGGATGTGGACAGATGTGGTTAAAAGGGACAAGGGTAGCGGATGAAATAACAAAAAACAGTGGGATTATATATAGCAAAGGAAGGAGGAGAAATGAAAAGAAATAAGGAAAGATGGGACACTTCCCAGTACTTAGCCCCCTCTCCTGTACAACCTCCTCCTAACCCAGCTGAGCAGGTAGAAGGACCAACAGGAGGATCCTCATTGTATCCCTCAATACCGGATCTGGAGAGGTTGGATTTAAACTCCCAAGTGAGCCCAACAGCCCCTCCAGATTATGACAGTAAAGGGGAGGATGATTTGGAAATAATTTTTCCATATAAAACTAGTAGAGAAACTCAGTATGTGTTGTGATATATATTTAAAACAATATGTGGCTAGAATACTGTCTCTCATAAAATCTCTCAGCTGGTACAGACTCTACCCCTGGACTTTGCAGCCCACGACATCCATCCTGGAGACTGGGTCCCTGTTAAAGAGTGGAAAGAAGCACTGCTGGTGGCAAAGTGGTGAGGACCATACCTGATGACAGCTCTTTCTGAAGGGCAAGAGGAAAGAGGGAAGGGAAACTGCTCCACAGGGACTTGTTGTTTCTTCCCCCCTGGGGCAGGTGGCTCCTGCCTCCTCCGTGGGCCAGTGCAGCACAACAGCATTAGGTGTGCAGGAGGAGACCTTGTACAGGTGACACACATGCTTTGGTTTTGGCAGCAAAACCCTGTTACCATGGAAACATTTCCAAACAGCCATTTTCAAGACACACACTCCAGGACACAAATGTCTTTCAAAAAGCAGTTGCTGACACTGATGACCTTGCTAGAATAACTTGGGCTCATGAGTACCTCCAGCACTCTATGGACCCCAACGATAACCAGCGCTTGATTTCTGCCACAGTTATTACAGCTGACGTGCTCATTTCTTTTTACTGCATTGAATAAGGATATGAGAAGGTACTAATGGAGACATGATTAGATCTTTGGAGTCCCCAGTCATGGCTTTCAGAAATATGTACTGGGCTACTACCGAACTCTTTGCCACGCTGGCAGCCCCTGAAAAAAGAAGTCCTAATTGGATTTTGGCACAGAATGAATTGTTTAATTGTTATAGAGATATGTTGGTAAATGTTTGGTGTAAATGTTGTAAACAATATTATCTTAGCATTTTTTGTATGTGGAACATGATTTAAGTTAGAGAATGCTCAAACGTGCTCCTCCCAAGCTACAGATAATCTGATATTTGCCACCTATTAAATGCTGAAATTGAAAGCAAAGTTCACCTTGCTATTCACACAAAGCAAGGGACTATGAATTTAAACTCCTCTTTATGCCTGGAAGGTATCACAGCTGTGTGTGTGGAGCTTTTAGTCATTTAATATTCTTCAAGTGTCCAGTTTCTGAATACCTGGCACATGGTTAGAGGCTGGTTTGAGGCTTCTTCTGGGCACAGAAGTTTATGTTCTCTAAATCCAGTAACTGAACTGAGCATGGAAATGGCCATCAGGAAGGGGATGCTTGCTCTGGAATTGCAGAAGGGTCCAACGCTGTCAGAGGCTGTGCGAGCACTGCAGGAAACCTCGCCTCCAGGTGCTGGCTTGCAGCCTGTCCCGAATAAAAGTGAGGTGGGAAACCTGAACCAGTCCTGGCTTTTATTGTTGAAACTATGCAAGCTTGGGCATGAGCATAGTTTGTAACCTTCAAATAAGAGTGTGTAAGAGGGTTTGTTTTATCCATCCTACTTATGGTAGCTATTCTCAGTCTTCGTCTCTTACAGTGGATCTAAAGACCAAGACACTGGATTTCAGGTAATCTAGCTTGTTTTACTCCAGACCCCAAGGAACAGAGACTAGAAAGACATGGCACATTGTGCCAGCAGACAGCTTAGGAGCATTGAGCATCTGCTGGGTTGTTTGGTTTGGTTGGGGGGGGCTTGAAAACCCACACTATGCTTTGTAATTGTGAAGTGCTCTGCAAGTCCATCTGTGTGGCCAGAGCAAGCCCAGGCTGGGCAGGACCTACTGGAGAGGAGCCAGAGCAGGAGGTGACAGCAGCCACCCTGTGCCCAGAGTTCACTCGTCCACGCAAAATTAATTTCTAGGCTTCTTTCACATGCTGCTGCAAGAAATAAGTGCAGTTTGTCACTTAAAACTGCCCTTACGTTGCCTAGCTTTTCATTTAAAGAACTCGGTATTTTTTGTCTAGGTAGTTTGAGCCACATGTTATCTCCAAATAATTTCTCAAAAGTAGTTACTGTGGTTAACTATCCCAGAGGAAATTGAACTGCTGCTTGCTCTGAAATTAGAAAGATCATTTTACAATTTAGAATGAAGATGATAATAGTGAGAAGCCTTTAAATGCTTCAATATGACTAGGACATAAAGTAGTCTAACTGAAGGATAAGGTGTAGATTAAGGCTTGCATAAAACAGATGGAAGAAAGCCCTCCCAAAGAATCCACAGGCTTTTCAGATACAAGTTGGAATTATAAGCCTGCTAATTAGCTAATAAGAAAAGTTCTCATCTGCCTTGTTCCCTGACAAAAAATGTCAGGAATCAGTAAAACCAGAAAAACTTCCCACATTGCTAAAAGTCGGTTTATTCAGACACTAAAATACTGTTTTCAAGCTTGTCTTTGCGTTAGTAGCCCATGCCCATGGTTAAATGGCCAAGAGGGTGGCCATATTTTTAGACCTAAGGAGTTGTTTTAAGTCCCCCATTAGTTATCATTTGCCATGAAGCCTTGGACAGAAGCTCTAAAACCCAAATCAGGAGAAGGGGAAGCAGGTTCTTGCAGATGGCTTCTGCTGCAGTTGCCTGCTGAGCTTCTCCTGCCACCTTTGCACTCTATGTACAGGGCAAAGCAATTCTGGAAGAAATAAATCTTTCCCAAAAGCAGGTCACAGAAACTGTATGGCTTGAAATTAAATAGATGGCATGTAGGTTCTGCAAAATTTTATTCCTTTTATTCCATTGCAGTGGAGGCTTGTGGCACTTCAGTGCTGATCACTAAGAGCTCACGTTGCTTCGTATGTGTGCAAGAAGTACTGACTTGAACACAAGATTTTCTGGCTCCCGGTTACCTAAAATGAAAGTGGCTATTCCTTATAGTCCCTTTGTATTTGGGTTTTGTGTTTAAAACCCACGTACTTCCTACCTTTTCTCTTGCTAAGGTGTTTCTAGAAAAGATCTGAAAAGATCTAAAAAACTATATAAACAAGATCTAAAATGGTCTTCAGGGGCCACAGACTCTGCTGTTGCCCTGGATTTGATGTACCTTGTTTCAGAGCACTAACGGGGATATCAGACGTCATTCCTCTGATTCACCAGATCGCAATTTCAGAAGTTACTTGGGGGGGGTGGAAAGTAAACCCTGAAGCAGCATTCACAGGCTCTCAGCAAGCGTTCAAGCATCCAGCACAAACAGCAGACCCTGCTTCAGCTTATATAAACAGAAATGCCTCTGCATTGGGAAGCTTGTTCTACTTCGCTCCATAATTTTTTTAAATCTCTCTGCAATGGGGCTGGGCACCAGAGCAGGACTGTCACTGCAAAAATGCGGGTGCAGGAGCAGCTCCTTCCTTGCAATTGTTTCCAGGCAGTGCTGGTAGGTGAGTTGCAAAGGCTTCCACGTTTTCTGTTGGGGAAATCCGTGGTTTGTGCTTTTCGCTGCAGTCAGAACCATCAGAGGCAGAACACCCCTGCTATTTGCAGCATCTTGGCTGCTCTGCTTTGGCAGTAACTCATCCCCTAGATATTTTGCACTCTGGGCTTTTAAAAACAGGCTAATCAGTGTTCTGTGCTGGCATTAGTGATTCAGCAGGAGTGTTATCAACAGCCAGAGTAAGGCCTTGTGAGCTGACACCAGTGAAGCTGTTTTCTTGTTCTGTATAAAACACCTTGCAAACTAATTTTCCTCCACTGACATGTTAAGCCTAAAACCACACAGTGCTCGAAACACTGCTCTAATCTGCTGATGCAGACTTAAAACAAGCACTGAATATTATATCAAAACAGTTTACATGAACTGTCCTGCATTTGAATGTAACTCTTCTCAGGAGGAAAAAATCTGATTTGACAGGCTACTGGTCATAATTCCCAACTGAGACATAAATAGCTGTAATCTGTGCTGTTGGGAAGAGTTCAGGATTAGATTTGGCAAAAACAAGCCAAACTGGAATTGAAGCACCTTTGGGACATGTCCTGGTTTCGGCTAGGATAGAGTTAACTTTCTTCCGAGTAGCAGGTCAAGTGTCCTGTTTTGGATTCAGTATGAGAAGAATGTTGATAACACACTGATGTTTCAGTTGTTGCTGAGGAGGCAAGGGCTTTTCAGTTTCCCCTGCTGGCCTGCAAAGGAGCAGGTGGGGAGCACATAAAAGGTTGTGAGGGGACACAGCTGAGGCAGCTGACCCAGGCTGGCTGAAGGGACATTGCATACTGTATAACGTCATGCTCAGTATATAAAGCTGGGGGAAGAAGGAAGAAAGCAGGGTGTTTGGAGTGATGGCATTTGTCTTCTCAAGTAACCGTCATGTGTGATGGAGCCCTGTGTTCCTGGGCCTGGCTGAACACCCGCCTGCCCGTGGGAAGTGGCGAATTAATCCCCGGTTTTGCTTTGCTTGCATGTGTGGCTTTTGCTTTGCCTATGAAACTGCCTTTATCTCAACCTAGGAGTTTTCTCACTTTTACTTTCCCAAGTCTCTCCTCTGTCCCACCAGGAGGAATGAGTGAGCAGCTGTGTGGGGCTTAGTTACCAGCTGGGGTTAAACCGCGGCAAGACTGTACCTGTCCTCAATGCAAAGCATACATTCTTTAGCATCTTATTTGTTTTAATAAATACCAACTGATACCCGCACACAGCAGATACCAGCTGAGATAACAGGGAGTTCAGTAGTTAAGGCCCAGCTTTTCTCAACATGACCGCAAATCTGTAAAGAGAGTAAGAGGACGCAGATAACTTGCAGCATCCAGCATAGCACGTTGTTGGAAGGCTGACTTTTGCCAGGATATATTAAATGCAGTCACAGTGCATGATGCAGAACTACAGTGGCTATCTGAACATAAATATCCTAAATACTCCAGGGAGTGTGTGTTGTGCAAAGCATCAGCAGAATATACACAGTGCCAGAGGTGCATTTGCTTCCTTGTCTTCAAGGCAGCTGGGAAAAGGGGTGGTCTGCATTTAATCTTATTCTCCTTTTATAAAAATAGTGAAGGTGATGACCTTTGAATGTGGTCATCTGAAACCAACCTGCTCTCCCTGACTGCATAAACCAGCTCTTGGGGCACGAGCAACTCTTTATATTCACTGGCCTAGAACAGAAAGGCCTCCCTAAAACGAGCTACCCCTTTCTCCCTCATTCCTGCTGCCCTATCAAATTAGTTAAACGGAGCAGATTTTCCTGTCAAAAATCCATGCTGCATTAAATCCCATTGAAAAAATACCTGTTCTGCTTTTTATTTCATGTACTAACACTTGCTTACTTTGCTTTGACAATCCGCTTATGGAATGTTGAATCAGTAGTTACATTCAAATTGAATGAATTCATTTGAAAAGCTGCATTTCCCTGTCAATGTATAAAACCTGGTGAGCTCAAGAAGAACGACCACCAGAATCTACCAGCGGCTTCAAGATGTTGGTCAGAAGGGTCATGAAACCTTTTCCTCTTCAGTTGTGGCTACAAGGCATATTATGAGTGCTAGTTATCTATTAGCTATCAAGGTAAGCCTTACCTTTGTTTTGTAAGAAACTCTTTCTACATATGCATGTTTATATAGAAATACCTACTGATAACACAGAGTAGAGGGATCTCATCTTCAGGATGCCTCAGTCTGGGTTCTTGGTAAATCAATGTAAGAGTTAAAATAATGAGGCAGTGAATTGATGAGTAATCCCCAAGTGCAAGAAAAGGACTATACACCAGAGTATTCATTTCTATCATGGACTGAGCATGTAATTTATTTCTACTACATGGACACTAGTGGAAAGAAGTGCAACACCAATGCAAGCAGTTTGCCAAAAATGTGTTGAATATGATTTTTATATAGCCTTCTCACGTGCTGCCTGTTGTGAAGGGAGCCTGTGATGAAAGATTTTTTTAGTATTTTTTTTTATATCTCGGTCAAAGGTTATGGAAAATTTCAGTTGTCTGGGATCGAGAAGCAGCACTTGACTACAGCTGCCCATGCAGAGAACAAGCAGCACAAAAATAGCCTGACAAACACTCCAGCAATGCACGTAACAAGACTCCCCCCTTGCAAAGAGCCTGAGAAAGGCCAGGCAAGCCTTCGGTCTGACCAGACTTGAGATGAGAATTCCCACTCACCAAGATAAGGCTTCCCGAACAGCTGAAGTCTCCAGTCCTGGGGTACCTTAACGTGTTCCTACCCTTCAGGAGGAGTCCACCTTATTTTTTTTAGGATCTTATAATCTGGGCAGGTAAAACAGCTCAGAGAAAGGAGAAATTAAGTACAGCATGCTTACATGAATAATTGTATTAACTTTTGCTTGCTCGTTCACCAACTGATGTGTTTCAGCCTTTTATTCTTCTCCTGCACACTTACAGTTTATCTGGGGAAAGAGTGCAAAATATCTTTAAGAAAAAGAGTCGTGTTGCCTGGCTCAACCAAATGCAACAGTCCTGCACTTGCCCAGTTCCCAAGAGATTTAACGAAGGACACAACAGCTTAAACTTGCCAATGAGGGAAGTTCCTCCCAACTGAGGAACTCAACCACAGCTCAGGTAAAATAGTAACAAAAATCTCATTGATTTCCACATCTCTATGTTATTGTCATCCAGGGATAAAAATTATTGGCTCACACTACAATAAGAGATAATTAAGCTGTAAAAATGACAGCGAATGGCATCACTGTCCCCAGACAGTCAAGGCTTGTCACAGCAAAGTTTTTCTGATACGCCTGATCAGATGCTTTCCCTTGCCAAGCCATATTTTTGTGGTCTTTCCTGTAGTCTTGCTGTAGAAATACACACTGGGCAGCCGAACTTGGAAGACACAAAAGCACAGGCCGAAACATTTCCCAAGATATGCAAGTGTGGAAATGTTTCCAATGTAACTTTTTTTGAGGAGGGCACAGGACGATGTCAGACACTTTCTGAATGGATGACCTTGCTTGCGCAGCCTGTCTGAGCACAAGCTGGGACCAAATATCCCAGGCAGAAACTTTGTGAGTACCTACCTTGAACTGTTCTCTCCTGCTGAGCCCTCCTACATGCAAATACATTATCAGATTATTCTTTTTTTCTGTGAATGTGTTCCTAGTTGTGCTTGCCTAATTAACTACACCTCCCTAGCTTGGACAAAAACTCAACCACTCGATCAATGGTTGGCTGCACAGATCTTGAGTGAAACCCAAGGTTTTTAGCAATTCTTGCTATTAATAGCTGTACTGGTCTATCAGCAAATTAAAGTGTTTTGCTTTTAAGAACACTTAAGTCTTCTGCAAACTTAGTATCCTGCAGCACAGCTTTTCTGGGAGCACAGCTGGCTGCACAATGCCAAACCGCCTGGGACAAGAAGGGACAAGCCCAGTTGCAAGCAGACAACAGGAGCAGCGCGGGGGCTGAGGGCAAAGGTTTGTCTTCCCACCTTGAAGAAAAGCTGTGGAGGTTAAACGTGGCGAAGCGGAAGACACAAACCATGAAAAGAAAACACAAGAGTTGTGTTTGATCTGCAGCGAGGCTTCGTCCATCAGCTCATGCTGGATTACAGGCTGCCCCCGCAACTGGAACTCAGGACCTCTTCTTCTGCCAAAAGGGGAATAAAAATTTCTGGCTGTTACTGAGCTACTTCTTAGCAGCTCGGTGGAGAGGGGCATCACTTTGAATCCTCTTACCAACATTAAGCAGTTAGGAATCCTTGCAGCTCTGTCTTTATATTGGGTTTTCTTCATCTTTAAGGCCAAGGACTGGAGGGTGACCTGCCGCAGTGCCAGCCCCCCCAGCTCCATTTCTGGCCCTGCCTCTCCAACTGCTGCTCAAGCTGCTTCATGCCAGCTCCAAAATCCTCTTTTTTCTAAAACTTCTTTTTTTTTTTTTTTTTAAATATTAAGGAAACAGAAGAATAGGTTTTCACTAAGTGCAGAAACTGTGACAGGTGGACGTAATAGACAACTTCCATCTCCATGGGGCCAAATATTTGCACTGCAGCACCTCAAGAACCTGTTCAGGGGGATGCACAAGGAGCTGGATCTTACTTTGATGGTTTCTCAAAAGAAGAAAAGGTATTCCTCAACTTTATGGCAACCATTAAAGTTTTTTCTCCCCTATTTTTCCTAAAAACCAGATTTCCAGAATTTTTTTTCCCCCCCATGGTTACTGCTTTATTTTGCTACAGCCTAGGACTGGAGCAGGGTTAGGATTTCAGTTGCTCAGCCCAAAGAGACTCAACCCTCGCTGAGTCACCATACACACACTTCAAGGAAGCGATACCAAGCACCATTCTGACCTCAGCCGCCAAGTTTCCTCATTACAGGAGGCATCATCATCTGGAGGTAAGTGTGCAATGCTCCATGTTTACAAAAAAGAAAAACCAACAAAACACCACCTTTCTTTCATGTGGTTTAATTTCTGGGGAAATTATTCTGTTTTTTAACTACTAAGCTGGTTTAGACTGATGCTCTCTTAAGTTTCCTACATTTTCTTTTTGGCCCCTCTTTCACTTGTAGTGGTGTTTCCCCCTCCCAAACTTGTTTGCCTATCTCCACAGGCCAAATACTCTGAAGAACAGATAACAACTCTCTCCTGAGCACAAGGCTGCCTCTCCAGCTCCTCACCCCAGTACATGCTTATGGGATGATAACATAACTCCAAAGCTTTTATGCCTACCCGTTTATTTCCTACCTACCTCAAACGCACAATCTAGTAAAATTACAAAGCAGTTAATAAAAATAATCAGTCCCTTCTTGAACAAGGTAACATACACACTTAAATATCAACATGAAGACAGTACAAAGAGCTAGAGGATTGTTGTCACCAACCCTGAGCTGCCAAATTGTTTTCAGGGACATCAGCGGGGTGTGGTGCTGCCCGGACCCCATCCGTCTGTGCTGGGGCCACCTGTGGCTCCTGCCTGTCCGCTCCCTGGAGCAGCCGCACAGCTGCTCCTGTGCTTGGCGCTGGTAAAACACTTTTCTTGGGAGATTGTTGATCCCTGTCTTCTACCAGGTTGGTTGCATTGATGCTTGGGTCTGCAAAATGGCAACAGTTGCCCCATTTCCCTGTTAATTATTTGAGTTGTTTATTTGGCTTATCTAAAAACCATTTTAACTCTTAAGCAGGACGGGAACGAACAGCTAAAGCGCTACGAGCGAGCGGGCAGCGCCGGCCGCTGCCCCCGGAGCTGGTGCCCGGGCTGCCCTGCTGAGGGGCCGAGCCGAGGACAGCCCGTTCCGCATGGCCCCTGCCCGCAGCCGGGGCTGGGGGGGCCGGCCGGGAGGGGGCGGCGCTGCCCGGCGGGGCGGGAGCTGCCCGGGGCCGGTCTCCGCCGCTCCGCTCCGCCCCGCGCGGGGCGCGCACACCCGCGGGCAGCTCCGCGGGGCTCCGCGGCCAGGACCGGCCGCCTCCGCCGCGCCGAGCGGCTGCCGGCGGGCTCCCCGCGGCCGCGCCGGGCCGGGCCGTCCTTCGCCGGAGCCGAGGGGCCGCCGCAGATGTGGGGCCGCCGCCGCCGCCGCGGCTGCCCGCAGGGCCGGCACTGCCGAGGTAGGAGCCCCGGCCGCCGGGGCTTCCCGCGGCCTCACCGCCCGGAGCGGGGCTGCTCGCTTGGGGCTGCGCGCCCGCCGGGGCGGTTCTTCCCTTACCACCCCCAACTGCCAAGCGGGGGTGCCCACGGGGCAGCCCCCTGGCCCAGAGTTCTCACGCGTGTCGGGTGCGTCGGGGCAAGGCTGGAGGGGAAATGTCGTGGTTTTGGGGACACCCTGTTCTGCGTTTTTCCTCCTGGCGCTACGGAGGCGTGGGGGTGACCGGCATCCAAAAGCTGGGGAGCTGGGAACAGCATCATGCAGAGGATGGTTTGGGAGATATGGTGTGGAAAGAGGGAATCAGAGTGTACCAGCGGCAGTTTGCTTTCTGAGTTATTTTTGGAAATTGCTGCGAGGGACTTATTTGGTTTTTTAACTGTCTGTGGGAAGGTGTATTTATGTTGTGCCTCTCCGACCATTGATGTTTTCCTTTGGCCAAGGAAGGCTGTAAAAACAGCAGTCTGGCAAATGCTAATCCAACCAGTTAGTTGTTTTTTCCTATTTCTAATGGCAACACGTAATCTGTGTCTTTATCTTGCCTCGTGAGGTTTGGCTGCTGGCTGGTTGGAGCCGTTCCTCTGAAAGGGCAGGCTCTCCCTGAGGACTGGGGGGCCTGGCGTGTTCCTTGGGCGCTTTGTGTAATGCAGGGTGACAGCTCTGACGCAAGGGCACCCACCAAAACTTTTAAAGATAGACTCAGTCTTGGTTACGTTTAGGTGTTTTTTCCCCTTTCGAGGAAAACTGCATTACACAGGCTGGAAGATAAGCCTGGTATCTTCCTGGGCTCTTGCACAGCAGGATGAAGCAGAGATGGAGGCAGAAGCAGCCCAGTGCTGTATGCGGGTCTGTTAACGGGACCAGGGAGCCTTGGCCTGACACCCGGGGCTGCCTGGTGTTGTAGAAAATCAGACGTCGCTGGGTGCAAAGTGGCAGTGGCTCCAGCCCGGTGACTCAGAGGATCGCTCTTGTTTACAAAGCTATCGCTTCTGCCAGCATTATAGTAGGGGCAGCTGCCTACTTTGTCTGTGCCCAGCTTTGGCCCAGGGCTTGGAAATGGATTTCAGTAAGTTTGGCGGTTTACAAACCATCCGGACTAAGGGGGGACCTTGATTCAGCTGTTGAAATGCGGTGATGTGCCACCGCTTACCCGTGGCTGAGCTGAAAACCCTTCATTGTTCCCAGGGTCATTCGTGTGATGCTTGTGCTGGCGCCTTCAATCAGCTGGCGGTGCCAGGGAGCTGCTGAGATGGACCCTGCTCGCCCTGTGCCTTCCCAACACCTCCTAGCCCAGCTCCACGTTGACTCGGTGGCAGGTCCCATTGTGTTTGTGTGGCTCTTCAGAGTGTGGAGAGGGGAAAAAAAAAAGGTGGAAGAGACTTGAAGACTCTTTAAGATTTTAAAATCTTTAAAAACATTAATTCTGAATGAAACATATTGCTGAATGTCAAAGAGAGACTAGTTAACATGAGGCAAAACCACACTAAACCAAGTACACCTCAGAGTGATCCCTGTAGGGTTGATTGATTTTGTAGCGTTCTGTGCAGAGCTGTAGATGGGACTGAATAAATACCAATAGTGGGATTCCTGGTGCTTGTCCAATATGTCACGGAGCAGTTTGCGAAGTTTCCAGTAAGTTTGCTTAATATGCGGCCTTACTCAGTTCCAAGGCACTCCCATAATTATGGCTGCAATTAAAAGCAATAACATCCATTTACATAAGGTGCCAGTTCTTTTAAACCGGCGCATCATCTAATGAGAGCATTCGTGTAGGGATAGTTATGCAGGACAAGGGCCCAAAGCTGAGAACTTGTTGCAGAACTTTTTTGAGATCATTTCAAGGAAGGATCTGCTTTGAAGTAGGACATTTTGTTAGCAGAAAGTACTAAGTTATAAATACAAGTCTTAGTAGGATGTTCTTGAATTAATGGTTTTTAGCACTTTTTTTAGAAAAGTATCGTCCATCTAATTTAAAAAAAAAAAATCAGTTTGGTTGCACCAGTGTTTTTCTCCATTTGATTGCGTCAATGTTCCTTGTGCTTTTATGAGTAAGAGATTTGGTAAATCCAATTTGTGGATGATATCTAATTGCGGATGAAACACTACAGATGTGTACTAAATTGCTCACTGAAGTTACATGTTGTCCTTGGGGCTTAACCTCTGCGTGTAATGTCCACGGATTTTTCTTTTAGATAAACATTCGACTTTAAATGCTAGAAAACATTGTGCATTTGGAGAATGTTTCAGCTTTCTTCTGAAGGAAGTGACTTGCTGGAGTACTCTCAGCTTCTCACTCTGTTTTTATTTGTTTTAATATACTAAGTACAGTGCAAGCTTGTGTCCCCCCACGCTGGGTGGGGCAGGTCCTTGGGAAGGTTCACAAGGTGACTGTAGTAGAAAGGGTAAAAACTCTCAAAAACCAACCGAGGAAGCACCAGCTGGGGGCTGAGAAGTGCTGGGCTCCTTAGATCTGTGCTGGTTTTCTCCAGGAGCCTTTTTTCCCTATTTTAAGTCAAATAATTAGTCTGGTAGCCTTTAGTCACAGATGCAGCACTTGACTTGTGGTCTCTGAGAGCGTAAGAGGTTAAATAATGGAATTGTATAACGGAGTGAAAAAGAATAATGAACTCCAAACTGACTAGTCTGTCTAGCGGGGCTCTCCCAACAGCTAAAATTAAGCAATTTAAGTTGATTCCTGGTTTTACTCAATTTTTACCGGGCACTCAAAGCGGGGATGTGGGAAAGAGTCCCACGCTGCTTCACACCGTCGGTTGTTTTCAGAGGTGGTGGGTTTATTTTGGGTGCTGTTTGGTCGTGCAGAGGGGTGAGTTTGTGGGGAGCACTGGCCTGGCTGACTCTGACAAGATACCATGCGGGGCCAGACTGGCTGATAACCAGGCTTGTTCTTGGGTGCCTGCCAAAACCTGGCCCTAAATATTGTAATCACATGCTAATTGTGGATGCTAATCTCCAGATGTACTTAACGTGTTACCAGGTGAAGTACTGAGCTTGTAGCAATGGGGAGGTGCTGTGTGTAATGTGGCTGTTTTAAATAAAATCACTGTGATGTAGTGGGCCTGGGGATTTGTGTCCATGCAAAGAGAAGAAATACTTTTGTTTTTACATAAAATGTATAAGGGCCTTTATGGTTGTGTTTTGATTATGTCAGACAAACTCACCTCTCATTTGAGGAGCTGGTGAATGAGTGTCTGTTGTCGTCTGCAACATTTGAGGATCCGAAGCAATGCACCCGAATTAATCCTGAAGTCTTTAGGCGTGTAGCTGCCATGGTAGGTCCTGAATGAAAATGATGAGTCTCCTAATTGTAACTGACTTTTATCCATGTGATGGATAAAAGGGATGTTTTGTAATGTTTTATTGATAAAATGGGATGGATTTGTCATGAGTGCCCTTGTGGAGATAATGTGCCTGTTACAGCTTTAAATTTGCATGTGTTGGTATAATGTGAGCACAACGTAGATATCTGAAATTACTTTGTGGCATTAGTTTTCAGATGATTCAGTACATTACTATCTTGTTTACAGGCTGTGCACAAGTAGGAAGAGGTAGAAAAGAGTAAATCAGAATGTGTTTTAAGTTATTGTTCTTTTTCGCTCTGAAGTTGACCACTTGACCTGTTCCTCCATAATTATTTTTCTGAATGTGAATTTTGTTTTCTTTCTGCCTGGTGTCCACCCTGTGCCATGGTTTAGGAGCTGGCTTCACGTGTGTTGTGCCTTGGCACTGGGGACGGCTGGGCTGTGGGCAGAGCTGTGCAGTCCAGGCTCCCTGGCAGCTGGTCTCTTCTCAGCCCGAGTTATACCAGCCACGGATGAGCTGTGGGGTTGGTCTGTAGCTATTTAGCAATACCTAAAAGTGACTTAGATGAGCTGTTTCTGCCTTGCTTGGAAAAGCCACTTGTGGTGTTGCATCTTTTGAAGTGGATTTACATGTGAATGGTTTCTCCATCTGCAGACAGCAATGGATTTTGTTGGGTTAGTCTGTGCTGAAGCTGCAGAGGCTTGACTTGACCCTGCCTGTGTTTTAGCTCCATAGACGGGAAAGTTTCCTTAAGCGGTAAGAAATCCTCATTACTGGATTATATACAATTTGCCAGTGGGTAGTTTAAATCAAAGAATGCAAGGGACAGTATATTTGTGGTGATTTATTTATAGTTAAAAGCTTCCATGTGACTGCACACACCCCTTTTGACATAAACTCATCAAGGAGCACAGCAAACATGAGTTGTCTTAATGGATCTGAAACTGCTTCTGACAATTATTGGTGCCACAACAATATTTGGATTTAAGGCAGGCTTTTTCTTCCTTTATAGTTGTTGGTTGTTTTTTTTCTTTTTTTTAATGATCATACGTCCCTAGAAATCTAATTAGTGTTGTCAGTTAATAATAAGAAACATTTATTGTTTCTGGGAACCTTATGGATATTCTTAAGCATGGAGCTCTGCAGTATTTACCTTCTGCATTAAGGAGGGAAAAAAGTAGGAAGAGCGTTGTATTTTTTCTACTATCAATGTGAAACTGGTTTCCCCAGAACAATGGGGAAATTTCTGGGGTTCATGACCTCTTGCAGTTAAAACATTTCAGCTGGCTTGTGAGAGACAGGCTGGTGGGGCGAAGGAAGAGGGGGAAAAAAGCAGCAAGGCAGCCCTTGCCGTGGAGAACACGAGTGCTCCTGTGCAGCTGAACTCATGACTCGTTTGCAGGAGGCTGATCTAGCTGCTCTTCTTTCTTATTCTCAGAAATGCTTCATTTGGGGATTAGAATACAGGAGCTTATAACTCAAGCAGTTCTGGAAGAGATGTCTCCCATGGATTTAGGCCTTGGGGTTGCAATTGCTTTTTCTTCCCCAGGTTGGGTAGTTCAAGGACTAGGGCTCATCTGGTGTCCACCTCGTGTCTGATGGGACGTGTCAAAGCGCTTTGTGTGGTGGGAGCACTGGCAAGGCAGCTCTTCTCTCTTGATAACTATTTTTCAGTAGTTTTTGAGACTCTGTCCTGCATCAAACAGGGTTCAAATCAGTCAGTGACTTCAGGTGTCCTTGGTGGTGGGCAAGACCTGAGGAGGACACAGACTGAACCACCAAGCCTGGACAACTGGTGTTTCACTGGTGGTGGTCAGTGTATGAGGGCTGGTGTGCTTATTTGCTTCTGATTATTTTTAATTTCCCATCTTTATATCTTCTATATATTTTTATTTCAATTTATATTTAAATATTTGAATGTGTATTTACACATTCTGGTGCCAGAGGCTCTCACGTGCTGTATGTGACGGAGTATGGCCTTCTGTACACCTCAATCAATTTTTGTAATTTATTTTCTCTAGGAAACTTGTGCTGAAACAAAATTATTTTAAGGAATATAAAGAGAATTCAGTAGTGTTTTGTGTTTTGTTTTGTTTTTTTTTTTTTTAATATAGAAGGTTTCCTTGCTAATATTATGCTGGCGACTCTCACTTGGTAAATGTTACCCCTTGCAGGAGTTTTTATTTGTAACATTTGTGTTGTTTATCCTGTCTGCACTCCATAAATTAGATTATTTTGGCAGTTGTAATTTTATTATCCTTATTAAGCTTCCTCATCTACGTATTGATCCTGTTAGGAAGCTGATAAGCCATCTACCTCTACTTGCAAAATACACAGAAAATGAGAAATCTGCCCTGGGGGCTCTGAGACTGAGATTCACCAGTGATTTGGATCCGTGTCTAGCTTCCCCCCCCATTTCACTGCTGGGTTTTAGACTATGTGACAGCATAGCAGTTTGCTAAATTAAGATTAATTTTGCTGTTGTCATAAATTCTGTAATCAATAGCTTCTGAGAAGCTTAGCTCTAGTTTGCTTGCATTTTTGTTTGGATGAATACGCTGCTTTTTCATAAAGCTTAAGAGTATTTGCAGAGGCAGCTGGTATCACATATGCTGTGAGGTTTTTTCCTCCTTGTGTCAGTTTTCAATGCTGCCTTTCCAGAGGGATTTATTCTTTACTTTCAAAAACCTGCTTTCTTGCCTTTGTTGCCTACGGGACATGCATGAAACCAATATAACTGTAGGTGTGCACAGAGATCTGTGGGGCCAGTAACTGCCCCATTAACTCGTTTGCTCTCGCTTATGTTGCTGTGGGCTTTTTCCTTAATGACCTACTTATCCTATATAGTAGGAAATGCTGGAGTACTATAGTCTGCCGTACCTTTAACTTCTGCACTCAATTTTGTAGCTCTCAGCCAAGTCTAGTCTCCTTTACATGAGGTTGTACAACCTCAGCCTCTCCTGTGCTTTGTCTGTTTTGGGTGCTTCTGTCTATTTACATGTTATTTATGTCACTGAAATGTTTGAAGACGCCTGTTTTGTTCTTGTTCTCCATGACCTCTCTGCCTCTAACATCTTGCTGTTCTTTCTTTCATGATTATCTTCCCCCCATCCCCATCTGGTGTTTCCTACTCCTCCCACAATTTGACCTTGTCTTGCTTTTGTCTCCCCATGCCCTATTTCAGGCGTTCACATGGCTTCGACTTCTGTTATGTGCCGATGACTCGGAGATGCCCTCTGCACCCCTGATGGTTTGTCACCGGCCCAGCAGCAACCGCCTTCCTCCTCGCCTTTTTCTCTTAGGTTTCTCCATCAGGAGTCATTCAAGCCTCAAACCCTGGATGGTGCTTCCTAAGTTCTCTCTCTGTCTTTTAAAATGCTGCCTGCCTGATAGGTAGCTTCATCCCAAAGCCTTCATGATTGTTTTTTAATTAATTTGGTTTACTTCATGCATTCGGATCACATGCAAATTCAGCGTGCTCTTTATTGTTAGTATATTTCTCCTTTTCAAATGAGTGTAATAAGGTGTTTACAGATGTTTTTCTTTAAAGTGTCTGTCCTGAAAAACTCTACTTCTGAAGTCAGTTGACGGTGTGTGATTTTAAAGATAGCATTAAGTGTTTTAGTTCCACTCCGAAAAGGCATTTGCCCTTGTTTTGCTATTTTTTTTTTTTTTACATTTAGCAGCGCAGATCTAGCTGTTATAAACGAGTGGGACTCATGGCATCCTAGCTCAATGAAAGGACAAAGGATATGTATACATCATAAATGTCAAAATATCTGATATAAAAATAGCTGCAAGTGAGCATAATTCAAAAGCCTTTCAGCCTGGAGAAGAGTTTACTGGTTTATTTAAAGTTGCTTGTGCTCCCTTTAACTGTGCTCTTACTCATGACAGTAAACTTGAACTCGGAATTGGGAAGCTCTTCCTAATACATTGGTGAGACTGGAAAGGAAGAGAGTTTTAAGGCGATAGAAACACTTTCAGACTGCTTAGCAGAGTTTGCTCCTTTGCGGGTTCGAAAGGCACAAACATCCTGCTGGATGCAAGCATGTTTTTGCTTTCCCTTCTCTTTCAAATTTATCACACCTTGTTTTTCCTGGGTATCACTGCTGCATCACCCTTCCAAGGAAGAGGAGAGCGTGTGGGCTCCCCCCGCCGCCCGTCCGGAGGGTAAGCAGGGCTGTGCGTGCTGTCGCTGTAGTTAACAACGTTGGGTACAACCATAACAGTGTGTAGGAGCGTCTGTCCTCGGTGGACTCACCATCTCAGAAACTCAGTAGGTTCAGTTACCCTCTAGACCCATGAATGTAAATAGGCAATTTGTGCAAATGCCGTGTATTTTAATGGCCTCTTTCTACACTTCTTGGAAGCGTGTACCCTCCCAACTGAGGAGTTTGAAGTCCCAGGTATACAGTGAGCTACAAAGGGTTATTTAACACTGAGTTACGCTCAGAAAACCTGAATAATGGATGCCATGTTTCCTTTATGTTGCATCATAACAGGAAGATTTAAAATGTTGCTTAATGTTATGAGTATGGCAATAGTTTTAAGCAATACCTGAAAGCACTGCTTGAGAACCTGGCCTGTTTTTCAAGGAAATAATTTCAGTGTTTTCTTGGAGGTGATGGAAGGTGGCTGCTTGGACCAGAGGTATAATGGATTTGTAACTTACCTGTCAAATTTAAAGAATACAGTTAATACAGGCTAGGCCTAAATCTGTGCCTTGTGTTAGATTTAACACAGGAAACCTCCTTGCATGACAACAATGGCATCTTATTGATAGGGTTTGTCTCCAGACATTAGTTTCTCTCATGTTTAAAATAAAGCAATTATTTCTTCTGAAATGCAATAAACATCTAAACTAACATGTTTATATATTTAATAATATAATAATATAATAATAAAAGCGCTATGGCCATGCTTTCAAGAATGTTTCACATAAGGAACAGTGACAGCGTAGCAAGGCGTGGGTTTTTTTATGTAGTTGATAATACTGTGGATGTGAATCTCGGTGTGTTCTCTGGGATTCTCATGCAATCTGCATGTTGGTGAGATGACGTTCTGCTGATAACCGGTGTCTCCCCAGGTAATCTGAGATTGTCTGATAGGTTTTATATGCGTTCAATACAATGTGTGGGTTCTGTAGAAAGTGATCCAAGGTTTTATTGGTACAATTCTTACAATAAAACCCCTTGTATAGCCAGTGTTTGCTTCCTGATCGTTAGGTCGTCATGGTTTTGATAACACATTACTGTGCTGGAATCAAGCTGCACGTAGACACTGGCTGTAAGGGACACGTCATTGTGTTGCATGCACAATGAATAACTATCAAGATGTTTTGGTAGATGATGAAGAAAATACAATGAATGGTAACTAGTGTGAGAATTAGCCTTCTCTCCAGCCAAAGAAGCATGGTACAATGCTCCTGAGTGTGCAAATGCTGTCAGATCTTCCCTTGTATCAGATGTGTTGATGATTGTTAGAAGAGATGGGAGCTTGTTTTCTCACTGATTTACTTTATACCAGCATCTTCTGTTTGGGTGAGTTATTTTCCTTATCTGTGCCAAGGAATAGGATTTTGTTTCAGCTTAAGGAATCTCTGTAGTATCTGTATTTATACATCTTTATGGAGTCTTGAGTATTATTTAAATCTATTCCCTAAATAGCACTGAAGAGATTTCTTCTTCTTAGTAGCAGCTTATTTTTGTATAAAGCATGATTATGTATGTGGGGGTTTTTTGAATCTCTTTGATAGATTGATCTGTAGCCAGGAAGTCTAATAGTAAAATGAACTCTTATAAAATAACTTCTAAAAGTGTGTATTGCTGGGGGGAGATTCTTTTTTAGTTTTGAATCCTTAATGGCTTTGCTTGTCTTTGAGGTAGCAGTCTACTTGAAGACAACTGGCATTTTTTTCCCCTTAGGTGGTGATGGGAAATAGGATGTGAAGTGGATGGTGCCAGTAATAAACTAATTTGTTGTTCAGAAGACAGAGTAAATGCTAGGGCCATGTATCACAAGTGCTGGTCCTTGTGACTTCAGCAGGTTTGGAATCAGGTCTTAAATGGAGGGACCTGTGGAGATGGTGTGGGGAACCGGCAGAACTTGTCATGTGGGATGCTTGAAATCTTTGGGGACTTAGTGGGCTATTTGTCACTTTTGGTGGGTTGATTCCTGGGATATCGGACTGTGGGAAAACAAAAGAGCTGGTACTTTTGGTTAAGGAGAAGACCATAGGCAATCCCGAGGAGATGAGAAGTCTTCATTTAAGAAGTTCCTGAGAAACTGAACTGAGAAGGTATGAATCAATATATGTCATTTTGCTAATACAGTATTACGTCTCTCTTCCCTGATTGCTCATTGTGCTTGCTAAGCTCTTCATGGGAAGGAACTCATTCTATTATCTGTGGGAAGCTGTGTGAGAAGTTTTTCACTCCATGAAACATCTCTTCTGCAGGATGACTGTTCCCAAGGCATTGTCTTTGCATTTGTCCAGGAGCCCAGGAACAGCTTGGGGAAAAGAGCCACCTTCTTGGTTGCTAGTGCAGCTTCCTTTACCTCTAGGTTTCCTTGGCAGTTGAAGAACAAAGTTGAGTTAGGACTTGTCTTAGAAAGGTGACAGCATACCTGGCAGACAGGCATTGCGTTTCAGGTTGCTTGCTGAAGATTCCTCTTCCACAGGGAGGAGAAACCTGCCAGGCTTGATCTGTACTTCAGGAATATGGGAATTACCTGGGGAGGGAGCAGCCTGTCCCCTGGTAAGGTGCTGATGTCGTAAGAGATGTGATTGAATAGGCCAAGTGTCTCACCTGCATTGCTGTAGTTTTGGCCACCACAGTGGAAACTCAGTGCAGTTACAAATTGGATGCTGTCATTACCCGTAAGCATCAGCTTTTCACTGTGTAAGAGCACTGCACTGAATGCTTGGTCAAAACAAACAAATCACTGCAGCCAAAATCCAGTTTTGAGATTTTTGAGTGTGGTTAGGGTGAAGCATAGTTGTGTGTTTGGTCACCATCTCTTCTCATTGGCTTGCAGTGTTGTAACTGCCGTGTATATTAGATAGCTGTCGCTGGCTGTCCTCGGGTGATTCTCCCAGCTGCATCGGTTTGGGCCAATGAAGGACTGCCATGAGCCTGCCGAAGGTACACTTGATAGCGCTTTTTTCATTAAAAGAGAAAATCAATTATAAGTTAGATAGGAATTATCCTGTATGCTTTATAGATATATGATGGTACAGCGTAGCACGTTGCTGTAATAGCTGGTCAGAGCCATGTGGAAATGGGAAATGTTGGTTGGATGTTGAAGCTGGATACATAAGATGTGTGTGGATGAAGAGTGTGCTGGTGCGTGTCTGTATTTCTCAAATAGCGTTCATACATAATGATATTTTCAAATTCGGTATTCCTCTGTGCCTCCCTAAACCCTACGGAAACCAAGCTGGTGATGTGCTATGTAGCTCAAGTCTTGGAGTTGTCGTAGGCTGGGGGGCACGCAGCCGTCTCTAGGTACCTTCTTAAAGGGGGATGAGGACTTTGATCTTTCCTCTCACTATGTAGAAAATGTAGGTACCTATTTTAAGATGGGATCATTTAAACTAATTCCTGCTCGTTACTTCAGAGCAGTGATCTGCCAGTCGCAATACAGAACACCTGGATTGAGGTTTTTGCCAGCTGTGTGTACAGATCAGGTGCTATTGTTTTTTTCAAAGTGGTAGATAACTGATACTGCAGGGATAAAAAATATTGCCTCATGGATGTTGTGGAAAGAGAGTTGCTTTAGAGAAATTGAAGCATTAGGTCAATGATGAAATGACTTGGTGTTTAATATCTAGAAAGAAATAGAGATATTTAGTTTTGAGTGTGGACTTCCCCCCCAACATTTTTTTTTCAATTTAGTTGAGGAAATAACTCGGGATTAGTAGACAGACTTTACTTCCATGTAGCTTTCTGTAACCTCTGACACTACCTTGAGTGCTTAGAAGCTGAGAGTTGGTGTATTTGAAAGCTAGCATTCTGCGAACACTGTGCCTCCTGGCACGGTGTTTACAGCGCAGCCCAGCTGTGTGTTTCTGCAGTACAGAAGTGAATTACTTACTTCATGTTTCCAGCGGCGCGGTCTGGGTACAGCCCATCTGCTGCTGCAGCTCCGCCTGCGCAAACGCGCTTCCACCAGCCGCCCTGCCCGGGGCCCCGCGGGGACACGCTCCGGGGTGTCGCGTCCCCCCCGCTCCGGTGTCCCCCCCAGCTGCTGCGGCGGCGCGGGGCGCTGTGCCGAGGGCGGGTGCCTGCAGCCCGCCGCCAGGGGGCGCTTGCGGAGGGGCCCGGGCGGTGGCAGAGCGCCGCCTGGCGGGCGGGGGCCGGTAGCCCCGGTGTGCCGCTACCGGGCGGGTTTCCGCGGTCCCCGGGGGGCGCAAAGGGAAGGGGAGTAGCCGCCATAGCGCCGGGTCTCTGTAGGGATCTCCAGGCTGTGCACGCAAAGTGACGGTTCAGGACGCCTCCAAGCGTTGATCGTTCGCGGGGAAGCTTTGTATTTGCTTTGTATTTCAGGAACTTCCCAGAAAAAGCTACTTTGTATTGTAGGAAACAATTACCTTGCAAATATAGGTCCAGGCAGGATCTCTCATCAAAGCATATTTTAATAACGATTTTGCAAGATCAGGTGTTCTACCTAAAGGCAGGCAAATGTAATTGGGCAAAAAGCCCTTGCTTATATCTCTTCAGATCCTGGCCACAGTTTCCCTCCTCTGTTTTCCCCCTGGCTGGGTACATGAAGGTTTACAGACTACGTGATGCCTGCCTCAGTTTATGTATTTCATTCATCTAATTCTAACCGCTTTGCCCTTATCAGTCTTTTTAGAATATGGATTCCTGGCTCTTTGGCTAATCATCCCCCTAGATGGAATTTTTTGAAATACAGATGTCAGTTTCCATTCTGGGATTAGTCCAGAGGGACTTTGTTTTTACATTAAGGATTCATAGTCTGATGTCTCTCGGTCCTTTTCCTCTTTACAGTGTTTTGTGACAAAGGCAGGACCAGGACGCTGTTGTAGTCTGATCAGGGTGTGTGGCACTGCAGCACCTCGTGTGCGTGACCTCGGGCGCTGGCACAGTGTGGGGGCTCCTTTGCAGCCATCCTGTGTACGTAAACCGCACATTGTGACCTCTGTCTGCCTGTGTATCCTTTAGTCATTTTCCAAATCTCTTGAGTCTCTATGATGGAGAAGGGTTTGTGAGCTGTTGTGATTTTTTTTTTTGTGAGCCGTGTCTGCTGAGCGAGGGTGTAGGCACCTGGAGCTCTGAAAGCTGAGCTGGAGTAAGGGTGGAAAGACAGGAGGCAGAAATGTTGGGTGGTTTACGGATGGTTTATACGCTGTCATCAGACTATGAAGTGATATCTTTACTAGGGAAATGAGATACCTGCCAGTCACTTTCATGTATTGTGGAACTTGTATTATGTCGTTACCGTATCATACAGCTTATTTATGGATACAAAGTCAGGTTTCTGTATGATCAAGCAGAAGCCTTGGTTCAATCTCTTCTTATGTCTCAGAAATAATTACTGCTTGCTGTCTGTGTTAAACCATAGAAGTTTCCTCTCTTGTCAGTCAGTCATTTGAAAAGATTCTGTTACTTGGATCAAGCTTGTTCTGTTTCTGTGCAGCAGTTAATTTTCCAAGACTGTCTTTTCCCTGGATGTTTTGCCTTTGCAGAGAGGTGCTTTTCCAGGTAAGCTCTCAGCTGAGTGTGGCCCTGAGAGCAGATTTGCATAAAAGCCTTCCAAGGAGCAAAGGCTTATTTGTGGTTTCCCTGTAGCAAACAAAGCAGAGTCCCCAGCACTTCACCTGCAGGAACCAGCTCTGCTTCTCACGCTTTTGTATCAGGACAGTAGATGATGACAACATGATTGTCCAGAAGCTGATCTATATCATGTATTAGGAATCCAATGAGCAATGTTTATTTGTTCTGTCTTTTTCTAAGAATTGAGTGCAGCACCCTTGAAAACCATGTTTGGAAACAAGGCCTCAGGAGTGGCACAAAATTTATGTATTCTTTTTCTCTGTGTGCTCAGTCAAATAGCTCATTACTGCACTGAGGTTATTAAAAACAAATCAAAACCAAGAATCATTGAACAAGCAAAACACACACACAAAACACACCAAAAAACCCCAGACAAAAAACCAAACCAACCAAACAAAAACCCAAACAAAACCAAATAAATTTGTTATTATACTGTTGATCAAACTTATTTAAGTTTGTTATCAGTCAAGCTGAAATCCTTACCTCACAAAAATAAAGACTTGGAGATGTCCATCCACACCTCTAAGGCCATTACAAACACCTGGACAAACCCTTATTTAAGTTTTGTGCAGGTACCACTGGTTTCGATCTGCCTGAACAAGAAGGGAATTCACTGATGGTGTGTCTGCTGCTTGGGGGACAAGACTTGGGAATGCAGTAATTCACCCTTGCAGACCTCTGAAAAATGTTCTGGTATGAACAGCATGAGGTCAGTGTTTTTAGCTGTGAGGTGGGGGTGTGAGTGGAGTTCCTGTGCGGTGTGTGGATTTGCAGAAAGGAGGTGCAAACTTTTGGAGACTGTAAGGACTTTTTCTGATTTATATGTATAAAACAAGCCTGAGAAGTGTCTTTTCTAAAATTGGTGTTCCTGTTGTTCTCTTGCTTCTGTTGATGTTACATCTCTTGTGAACTGGAGGCGCTGCTAAGACAGCTGGAGTATCCTGGTGTGGTCAGAGGGTGAGGTGGGTACCTCCCAATGCTGGACTCTACCCTGGAGTCAGCTATTGCAGTGTTGTGTGCACAGGAGACAGGCTTCTGGGAATAACCGGGAACACAGATTAGACTCTTCCTGCTCACAACTCTCTTGGCAGCTGTTGGAAGTAAATACATACTTAGTAGGAGAAACCAAGAAGCTTTTAGGTGTTTAAAAACTCCCTGCTCCTAGTTTCTGACCCTTGTAATGTGACTCCTCTGACCTCTCGACACCTCACAGCCTTGGTGTCGACTCAAAATGAGGAAGAAAATGCTAATGTAAAACTGTAGTGCAGGCGCCTACGCTTGAAAACTCTAATCAGTCTTGAAGAGAAGGAAATCAGCTTTGAGGGAAGGGAAGGGCCAGCAAACATGGGTTTGGAACTCTCCCAGGGGTGTCTCACAAAATGTCTCTGAGAACTGATTTTTCTGTTGTTTAAAAACTTTTATTGTAGCTTGTAGTGGAATAGAAAAAACTAAAATCAATCCTCAGATGTTCAGTCTGACTAGCATTAAAAAAAAAAAGTAGTACTGACCTTCATGTGTATTTAGGCCAGTGTCATAATGTCTGAGTGCCTGACAGTGAATAATAGTAAAAATGTGTATTGCACTTCACTGCTGTATTTTCAAGGTGTTGCATTTATCTTCTGTAAAACATATAGATGTATGTACTAGTGAAATATTCAGCTTTTTCATGACTCTGCTCAGCCATGTTGGTGGACTTTTGGTTAAAAAGCCAGTGCGGGTGCAGTGGATGCAGCAGCTGGATGGTGCATTCAGCCGTGCCACTGCTCTTACTGCACAGGATCTTCTCAGGGTACTTTGTCAATAATGTTTTTTGGTAGCTAAATAAGATGTTAGAAATCTATAAAAATACATCATTCAGTGCATGACTTCTTAAAACACATTGAATGTTCCCTGGACAGGCTGTTTTTAGGGTTTTAAAGTGTGATGTTCTCTGCAGCGTCAGAAAATGGAATCACCTGCTTGTCAGTGCACAACACCGGCTGCCCCCCGACCCTTGCTCCCCCAGCCCGCTGCCTGCCCCGCTGGTTGGTGTGGAAAGGGAAGCGGGTGACACGGCCCGGCCCGCCAGGCCGCTGCCCCTCAGGGCCTGGGGGCCAGGGGGCTGCGCGAAGCCTCTCCCGTGAGGGAGCAGCGGCACCGCCCCGCCCTTGGTACTCCCGCCGCGAGGCAGACACCAAGCAGGGAGTCCCGGGAAGCGCAGCTCCGGCCCGAGGGCCTCGACCGCCCGGGGCAGCCGCCGCAGCGCGGTCCTTCCCTCCGGGGGGCCGCGGGGCTGCCGCTTCCCGCTCCCGGCCTCGCCCCCGCCGGGCCGAGAGGCGTTGCCGCCCCGCCTGCCACCGTTGCAGTGGGAGCCGGGAGGCGGGTGAGGATGGCGGCGGCGGCGGCGTCGCCGGCGCGGGAGCTCACGCAGAACCCACTGCAGAAGACGTGGGAGCCGTACGACAACGGGCTGCCGGCGGGGCACAGCGCCCAGCGCGGCGGTGAGCGGTGCGGTGGCGGGGGGAGAGGGCTGTGCCCGGGCCGCGCTGTGGGAGCCCCGGCGGTCGGCAGCTGTCAGCGGGACCCCCGCGCGGCCGCTCCTCCCTCGCCTCGGTGGGGCCGCGGCGGGTGTGCCGGGCTCCGCGGAGCCCCTCCCGGGGGCGATGCGGCCTCAGCGGGGTCGGGGTGTGAGGGGACGGAGCCGGGAGGGCCCCAATCGCCGAGCCCTTTGCCGGGGTGGAACGAGCCTCTGGTGCGAAGGGCTCGTTCAGTGGCTCGGCCGGCCCGGGGCCGGTGTGCCGGGGCCGGAGGGGCTGAGGGTGAGGCGGTCAGGATCGCCTGAAACGCCGGGGTAGGCAGGAGATCCCGGAGCTGCTGGGTCTGCACCCAACGGATGGCGACAAAGCTTGGCTGGGATGCTCTTCTAGTTGCTTTTGTTGGTGTGTTTCTTTTTTTTTTTTTTTTTAACGTTCTAGTTCTAAGGAGCGTTTATATTCGGTATATTCTTCCTGAAGAAAGGCCTAAGAACGTCACTGTATTTTTTTTTTTTCTTTTAAGGTCGGTGCTGTATCAGGCCATCTGTTGTATGAGTTAATGGCTTTCCTTATTTTGAGGTGCAGCCAACCGAGGCATCAGCCCCTAAAGACTTTGGCATTTGTAAACCATAGTTTATTAACAAACTTTTCCTCACGATTTGTTTTTTTTCATTTTTTTTTTTCCTCCCCCTTTTTTTTCCCACTTACTTAAATAACTGAGATTCAGTACACGGCAGTTTTGCAGACAAAAGGGGCTTTGTCGTGTGGGATTGTTTTTATTTGTCATGCAAAGAGGCGGACAGAGCTGAGGGCTCTGCTGCTGTGGCAGCCGTCCATGGGCTGCTGCCCTGGGCTCTGCTCTTGCCTTGGTCCGGTCCAACCCTTGATAAACAAAAAAACCCCAAACTTTGTTGGTTTCTGCTAGGTGCTAGGCAAGCAGGCATGTGTTTCTCTGTGAGCTCCAGCATCTGAAAAAATAGTAGGTGTTAAAAGATGAATGCTGAAATAGAAGTGTCAGAAAGAGTGTATAATTGCTTTTGTAAATACGCTGAGGAAAATGCTTCATTTTGGCCTTAATGCAGCATCTCCTTTCCAAATAAAATTAGTTATAGCTTCGAAAAAAACCCCACAAGAACAAAATTGTATATAATCTGGTGAACATACATAGTCTTCTTGGCAGAATTATTTAACCTCTCTTGACTACAACCTTAAAGAAATTATTTTACTTTTTTTTTTTTTCTTTTTGGTAGGATTCTGTAATTTGTAATGCCCAAGACCTCAAGAAAGCATTTTGCCAAAAAAACAACCTAACAACAGATTTGGATTTTTGTTTTTTTAAATCCTTTTGCACACATTTACTCTTGAATTGTGGCATAAGATGTCTGCAGTTATTTGTGACATATAAGAACTACAGGCACCCTCGAGAGGAGCAGAACTTAATCTTCCTTGCTGAAACCATCTCTCTTGTTTCAGCAAACAAAGAGCACGCTGTAACTTTTCCCATGCAAGGGGGTTGTAGAAACCTTTATCCTCTGATTTCCATGTATCGCAGGTTGCCCCTGCTCTGATGAGCCATTCTGTGGCAGCTCAGGCTGGGCTGCCCGGGCTGGATCATTTGGGGCAGTGCTGACTTGACCAGTTCCAGTGCTCTGCTTTTACAGGTAACTGTTGAATGTTACTGCTGAAAAAAATACTCAGACTGGAAGTTGGTTTCTAGTCCTCAAGATTAGTTTTCTGGTGAGAGCAGTGAACCTAGTCGCTCTGATGTTTTCTGAGTATCTAGGCTAAGCAAGATGAGCTCTTTCAGCCTCCTTTGCTTGTATTTTATTTCCTTGTCCATGTTAATGACCTTTATCTTTGCTACGTTTAGTCTTAATTTATCTTTCTAGAAGGTGGGTGAGCAGAATTGTGCATATTTCCAGTCGGGGACTCCGCAGATCCATCTTTAAAGGGACTTATCTCTGTTAGGGATTTTCTAAAAGTTGTAGCAACTGGATGTGGGGAAGAAGAAATCTGGTGAGCTGTGCCAGGATTTGGCTGTCATGGGGCTTTGAAGAGCGAGTTCTTTTAGCCTGTGCCTCTTCAAGGAGTTCTGGGTGTGTGCAGCTTACTGAGCAGACTGAGCTTTTTACAGCTGGTGAGACTGGTAAAATTAAGTTAACTGTTCTAAATGTCCTTTCAAACTAAGACTTACAGGCAGTAGAAATGCACATTTTTATTAATAACTTGCACTTTTGTGAAAGATTTTTGTCTGTGTACAGGTTGTAGCAAAGCTACTCCTGGCATTGGATGTCGCATTGCTTCAAGCTCTGTGAATCAAGCAACCGTGGACATAATAGCAAAGTTGAAATAGTGAAAGTTGTTTTGAAAGCCTAGCAGAGGTTGTTTATAGAGTGAAATAAATAGTGAACTTCCTGCAGTTAAACATGATTTTTCCCCCTACGACAGTTAACAGCCTTGTTTCCCTAAAGCTACTGGAATTTGGTCATTCTAATAATTTTTATTTACTGTTTGTACAGCAATATGAATGTACACCAGATCGAAAAAAAAGAAAAGTATCAAATGAGGATTATCTTTGCTCAAAAGAACTCTACCCTCCGAGCTCACGCTGCTTATGTGTATTTGTACCCCAGCCTCAGGAACTGAAGATGGAGAAGGCGAGGGGGGTGAGGACAACACCTGGCTGTAGCCTGGGCATGAGGATGTGTGACGGGGCTGTCGCTGTCAGCATCAAAGCTGCGGGAAGCAAAGGGTAACCCTGAGAAAGTAGATGGCAGAGCTGCCAGGAGCAGCAGATGTGAATTGTGAATCCCTTGTACCAAGGTGATGTTAGAAACTGGTGATCTGGACAAAAGGAGGAGAGACAAATTGAAAGATAATGACTTATTTAGTTATAGGAACAGTATGGGGAGCTTGTACTGCAGGAGATGCGGAAGGGTCACAGATTGTCACCATTGATCAACAGGAAAAAATGGATTAACGATAGTGAAATTGGATAAGTGATAGGGGAAAGCACGTAGGGCGAACCTTATTTGGCAGGGTGGTTGTGTTGGCTTACGTTATAGCTAAAGATATTTCTGTATGAGCCTGTAAATAGTACAGTGATTTTTGACAACAGGCCTTGAGTTGGAGGGCATAAAAGCAGCAAGAATCCTTTGTAAGCTTCAACTGGCTAACCATAGCAACGTGATAAAGAAAGCATCTGACCTTAAAAAAAAAATCCGACTTAAAAATTCAACACTGATCAGGAATAAGCAAAATCTCATTTTGGGTGAAAGGAAGGGACAGCTAATAATATATTAAATAGTAGATGAACTTGAAAAATACCAGCTCTTGTGTCTGATTTTGTATGATCATGTGAATTTTGAGGGCTGATGAAATGCTGTACAGCTGATCCATGTTGTTCAGTGTCCCACTTTGATTTCACAACCTTCTTCTCCATCTTGCTTTATTTCACAATAGAGTTTAAGATGCAAGAAATGAGCATGCAGTTTCTTCTTTCTGTGACTGTTAGGCTTTAGAAAGGTAGGCAGTCATAATTTTACTCTGAGCTGCAACTTGCTGTGTTGTTTAGTAGTGTATAAGAAGTTTTTAACTAAGGTAATTGCTGAAATTGCAGTGCTTGATTTTAATGTGCTTCATCACGTGGCCATTTTCTTTCACTGATTGGTATTTTGGGCACGTTTTCTTGTGTGTTCCCGCTAAGTGAGGGGATGCAACATTTGTTTTTGATACTGCTGTTTATGAACATGCTATTTTACATGCATATGTTATGAACATCTATTTTAAAGAAAAAAAAAAAAGTCATAGAGCATCTTTAGAAAATGATGACATATGGCCCTGTTAGTTTTGTTTTTCTGTTCTGAATGTGAGTGGTCCTCTAGCCAAGTAAGCATTGGTAGCACTTCAACAGGTCAGGCTATCTGAAATCCTTAGGAGTTACCTGTGTGAAGCAATGTTAAAAAATGAGTTTGTCTGCTCAAGACTAGATTGTGTAGAGAGTTTTCTGGAGGTAAACCAGACAATCCAGCTGAGATACAGCTGTGCTTAGGAGTCTGCCTAGGCTCTGCAACTTGCACCCGTGTAACTACTTTTGTGTTGCAATTTGTTTTTCATATAAAGTGAATGGTGAGGTGCTGTGAAAAGGAGAATTGAGCATCATGTCACTGGGAAAATATTAAACTAAAGAGACTTTTTTTATTCCAGGAGTTAGATATGTGTAACTTGTGGTATGTTTGGGTTTTTTATCAGCCCACTTCCTCATGTCAAAATTGCTCGCATTTCTGCAAAGGAAGCTGGAAGTCTTGAGATACTGACATTTTGAATACTGTCATTGGAATGCATGTTCCTGCCCACTTGGAGTGAGTGTTGGCAACGTTTTATTGAGAAAGTCACATAAAGGGAGATATAATTAAATTGTTTTAAACTTTTGGGTATTTCATACATCCTCAGAATTTTGCATTTTGTTCTGGTCTTGGCTTCTTTACTGAGCTAATGAGCAAAACTAAGCCTTGTTAATTACACAGGATCGTAAAGAAGAAACCAAAAACCTGTGTCTGCTGTTCTGAGTCTTATGTGTGTTGTTGAGAACGCTACACTAAGGTACCGAAGAAATAAAATAGTTTCTTTTTGTGTTTTTATTTTCAGCCCTGTCATTTAGCGGTTGCCATCTGCTATTTTGACGAGGAAAAATGCCTTTGACTTCTACCTGGGAACACCCAGGCGTGCTTGTCACCGAGTGCCACCTGTGTAAGTGGCGTGTGACTGCAGCCATCACTGGCCATCAAACCAGAACACCAAACATGGTTTAGTGCCCCAAACTTTAGCTTGTGAGCTGGCACCCTCCTGTTGCAGCCCGTGGTGCTCTCAGACCAACTCGGCACTGGTGGGTGGTGTTTGCCATCTCACCGTGTACTGGGTGTGACTGGGAGGTTCCCAGGGCTGTGGTGTTGTGCAAAAGCAGGGAGCATTTGAGATCACTGGAATCGGTGGGATTCCTCCTCTGGCGTGCAGGGCATCTGTCTCACTGGTCTCTCCCTTTAAAGAGGAGAAGTGCTCTCGGTCACCTAGTCACAACAGGATTCTAGCTTGTTTGATTTGGTTCAGCAGATAATTGCCCTGGTTTCTGCTGTGTGGTCGCACACTAAATAGTGGTGCGGAGAGCGGAATGCAAGTTAGGTGTGCATGGTAAACTATGTGTGCATAGTAGGGCTCTAGTAAAAGCAGTGATTCTGGTTTTTATACTCTCTTTGAGGAAATTTGCGTAAAAATGCAAGTGATGCTAGACTTGCACACTGGCTGCTTGGCAGTGGGAGGAAACGTCCCTCTGACATGTTGCTGTAGCGCTGCTGATCCGTTTGCTGCTCCGTGAGAAGATCTGTTCCAAACCAATGTCGGCAGTAGGACTGAGCTTAGAGAGGGCACTTCTTGGTGTAGTCTGTGAAGGAATCATTGGAGCAGGCTACAGATTTCTTCACAGTACCTTCCTATCCCTTAGTTTTGCAAAATGAAGTTTTGCTCCAGTATAGATTTATTGTTACATTACCAAAAGACAAATGTTCTGTGAGAAGGCTAAATTTGTGTCGCTCATCCCAGGGAAAACAAACAAATAAACAAAACCAGAACCAAAAAAAACCCACAAATGAGGTATAATGTTAGTTGATAAATTCTATCCAGGATGGGTAGAGAAGCCTCAGTGCAGTTACTCATGGAGCAGGTGGACCTGAGGCAGTGTGCAGAGCCTTTCCGTACAGATCATGCTTTATCTTTTAGAAGTCTTATTTCACTGCTTGCACCGGAAAATTAAAACTCAAGCTATATGTTTCAGGTGAAGAACCTTTCAAACTAGCTTTGAAGAACAACAGCTTCTCTCGATGTTTCTAGGGGCTCAGGGATTTCTCTCATCTCGATCTTGTATTGTCCTTAAAGCTAGAAGCAAAGCTGTTAAGCTTAGTGAGCACTGTACTCTTTGCACTTTGTAGGTTTTGCTTCCCCAGAGCCTTCCTTGCTCCTCTTGGAGTTGGTGTTCACTGGCCTGAACTTGGGAAAAAGAGGAAAAGGGACACAAAAACCTCATTGTTCTTGTTTATAGGCTTCTGCTTAGAGGTGCTTACGCTGAGGGCTGTTACCAGTGTCCCTCTGGAGACATGGACGTGTTTGGATGGATTTGTTTTGTTTGCGTTCACTTCCCTGAAACTTGAATTGCATGGAGCAGTAGACTCTGTCTCATGGGTTTTGAGGTTAGGTGCAGCTTTTGCTTGCTCTAGCGTTAAAAGTTATGTGTTTTTAATGGTTTGGGGGGTTGGTTATTTCTTTTGATTGGTTGTGTTTTGTGTTTTGTGTTTTTTTTCTTTTTTTTTTTTTTTTCCCTTAAGTGTGTTTTGAGAAAGCGCATCTCTCTTTGCTTATCTATTTGTTCTTTTTTGATGGATTTACTGTGTGGAGTAGCTGTGCCAGAATTGTGCAAGCAACTTAGTGGGATGGGACTGCTGTCAGTCCGAGATTTGGTTATCTTGGGCAATCACAGCACTTTGTGCAACAGTTCAGTTATGCTTTACAGTCTAACACTGAGGTTTAGTCTTTTGGAGTGAATTGACGACTCCTCTCTCAAGACACTGAGAAAATTGATGCACATGTGGATCGTATGGAAATCAATTGCCTTTGAAATGAAGCAGGGAGGGAGCTGGTGATATATTTGTGCCACTTTAATATCTTCTTTCTTTCTAGGCAGTTCCTTGTAGCTGTGATAGATTCATGTAAGGTATCCGTAGTTTTGTGCCATTAAAATGTTCAAAAAACTTGTTATTTGAAAGGAATGCCTCAAGGTTTTCAGATTATACATATAACTCCTATAACTTCATACAGTGTTTTTTTAATTAAACACACTGCCTTTGATTTAAGAGTATTTTTGCACATATATCTGTATATCAGATTATTGTAGTTGATTGCATAGAATAGTTGTGCTTTATTCTAGTAACCATAGAAGAACAATCAAAATAAGCTCGGTTTCAAGGGATTTTTGTGTTAATAATTTTTAAAGGAGAAATAGTAAATAGTGATTAACTCTGAGCTTGTTTCGCTCAAAAGCAAGAAAAGTTTGAGCACTGTTAAGATCTAAAAATTATCTGAATACTTTGTACACCTTGCAGTTTCCTTTCAATGCAAGCTCTGAACTGAGGTACATGGGGGGTATAAGATGTCAGTGTCCTTTTTTTTATGTCCTAAAATATGTATGCAAATCCATAGGCTTCTTTGTCTTCTGCCGGCGTACAATTCACATGTCCAGCATTGCACTGCCACTGACGCGCCCTTCCGAAATTCAGCACAGCAATAAGAAGCTTGGTTAGGTCCCCCATAGTCCTAAAGAAACCCCCTGAAGTAGTGAGGCACGGTGCATGAGCTGCTTGAACGGTCACTTCCTCAGAGAGCACACGGATTGTCATTTTCCACCTCAACATAAGCCTTTGCTTTGTGGAAGTGTTCATGGTAAATCCTTGTTTTCTGTTTTTCTGTTTCAGTATGTATGACTAATTGCCCCACTCTGATTGTCATGGTGGGTCTCCCAGCAAGAGGAAAAACCTACATCTCGAAGAAGCTGACACGCTATTTAAATTGGATTGGAGTGCCTACAAAAGGTGATGGATTTACTTTTGTTGAGGTCAGAAGGACAGGGCAGATGTTAGGTGTTTCATAAACCTAATTCTCTGTAATTTTTTTGCCAAAATTGTCTACTTAAAATCCTTCTGCTCTGTTAGCCTATTTTTAAGCAGTAGCATACACAAACTTTCTGTTCCATTTAGATGTTCATTAATCAAATCTGGTGACTGTTCATTTACCTCCTTGCTCTGGCAGGTGCCTAAATCAACTTTTTACTCTTGTCCGTTAACACTTTGGTTCTTCAGCTGTCCTTTTTATTTTTTTCCTCTTTATGTGGGTGAAAGGGAATCTTGTTTACAAGTGGAGGAGCAGTCAGCACTTCTGGGTTAAAGTTCTGACTTCTCCATCTTATTTTGTTTGTGAACTTTGTGCAACCTGTAATTCTCTGCGTAACACTCTGTTTAACTGCATTCGTGGAATGAGTTACAGCTCTTTGTCTGAATATTAAGGGCCCAAGAAACTGAAACAGCTGGTGGTGGTCACTCTTTTAAGGACTTGACTTGTGTGTTTTGAGTAGAAAAGATGGCTCAGATTGGCAGTGCCAAGGACCTGCCTGTCCTACCTCATTTTGGAGCTCCTGGAGTGTCTTGTGGGCCCAGATTGACAAATAAACAAGACCTAAGTCCACTTGAGGTTCTGAGCAGCCATCTCCCCAGCTTCTCTTCGCTCTCTGGAAGAAAAAGAGAGTTTTAGTGTTCTGTGACTCTATGTCTGGTGCAGTAATGGTAGCTTTATAGTTATGACTAATCATTTAAATAACATTCGACATATTAGATCATACTAAAGTGTAGACTTTTGGCTGGTTATTCAGATGTGTTACCTAGTAGCTTTAAGAAATCAAGATGAAGAGTTCTGGCCTATATTTAACCTGCCTTTTAGGGTATAGCTTTTTGAGTTGTTTTCTTAAGCTCTTACAAACTTGTTGAATACGCTTTGTTTAGATGAGATGTTCTGGAGGATACATTAAATTGTTTGAGTATGAAAGTTTATAGGATTTAGATTATCACCTGAGTTTTGACTGTGTTCACACAGGATCACCCCTCTGAGGAGCTGTATCACATACTTAGGGACTTCAGTTTTATCTATTAGGCTGAGATGGAATAACAATCTAAATAGGATAGCTGGTATTCAAGCTGATAGAATGTGTGTGATATAACTTGTGCTGTTGTGTTAGATACACATCTAGCATACCTGTGTGTAGATATGTACATATGTCATTGTGTTGAGTGTTTTACTATGTGAACTTCAAAAAGCAGTAATCCAGTATTGGGCAGCAAACGAGATATTGTCCACATCTGGCTTATGCTTGGTTGAATATATCACAAATATGTTAAAATAGTTATAGGAAAAATTCCATGGGCTGTTGTTAGCAGCACATCAGAAAATACATGTGCTTGTGCTTAATAAAAAATACTTAGAGCATTTGTGCCTAATTTTACAAAAATATACAACCTAGAGTTGCCATATGAACTTCTGTTCTAGGTTGTTGGTTATGGTTTGTCTTTGCTAGAAAGGATGACGTGGGATTTTCCTGGGAAACTACAGACCCTTTCTGTTGTTCGTATCATCAGTGATGATGCAAGTTCAGCACGTTTATTGAAGCCAAAGTCAATCTAAAATCTCTCAAGTAGATGACACATTGCCTAATGTGTCCAGTTGATTTGGACTGAATTTATATATGTTAAGTATCAAGTAGCCCTGACATCTCTTACCCTTTGGCTCTTAATGTCTTAAAATTAGAGTGTGCTTAATGTAGTAAGTGTTCTTATTCTCTAAAACAGATGGTGGAATTTATGAAGTTATTTAAATAGAGGAAAGATAAATGCCATCTTATCACACACATGAAGCAAGCTGGAGAGTTCATGAACAGAAGGTGGATGTAAATAGCCCAGGGTTGATGTTAGTCGGATCATTTCAGCCATCAGTTTCATGTTTTCCTTTGTACCTTCCAAAATTCTCTGTCAACTGGAATGTGAAATGGTTAAAAATACAAAGGACTTTTGTCTGGACTTTTTGAAGGAAATCAGGTCAGTTAGATGCCTGAATAGAATAGTGTTGCAGTGTGGTTTTTAGATACTAAACTTTGGGAAGCATTTTTGAATAGTGCTGGTTGTGTGGTGGTTGTGATGTCAGTTAGCTTTGTGAAAATTTTCCATGGGGTGGATGCTAATAATCAGGGCTAAAGATCGTCCCACTAGATAGTGCTTTTTCCATTGCTGTGCATGACTCTCCTGCAGTAAGTATTCTTTCTTAATGAAGTTCATTATTTTTGATTTTTAAAGGGCTATTTCCTGACAGCACTGGCCATCTGAGCTTCTTGCATCATCTGCCCAGTATGGCCAGTGCTCATTAAACTGGATTGTGCTATAATCTCTGTCACACAGCTGACCACAAAAAAGTTGCATCAGCATTGTTGAATTCAAACAAAACTTGACTTCGGGGGGTACAAACAATATTGATTTCTTTATCCTCTGCCCCCTCCCACCCCTCCCCCCCATTCCCAACGGCAGTCTGTATACAGCAACTGATGATTGATGTCTTTTATCATAGGTCTTTTTTTCTGAATTACAACACAGCAATTGTGCCTATTACTTATTTTCATCTTTCCATAGGTGAAATCTGACAAGTAGTTATACCTTGACAGCTTCTCAAACAGAATACTTCAGTTTGATCTAATGTTAAAAAAAAATGCTTTGCAGCTCAGCAGAGAAAATCTATAGGTCAGGAACAAGTTAAACATTAATTGCACTTCGGAGGCCTACTTCCAGTTGTCAAATGGAGTTAATTAGGGTACAGTGTCATTGTCTGCCACGTGGCAAAACAGAACTGCCTTGCCCTAATCCCATGTCCAATACTGTGACACGTATACGGCCATAGACCTTATAGACCTTTGCTCAGATAAGGAATCATTTTCTTTGACCACTGTTAAGAGATCACAGTAAGATTAGATTCAGTACTGATGCTGTGGGATGGCGTATGGGTAGTGTTGTTTTTGTTGTTTGGTTTTTTTTGTTTGTTTGTTTTTTTCAACGTAAGCATTTTTAAATAAATGGAACAGAAATTGTGAAATAGTATGTACTGATCCTTAAGGTGTATTAGAGCAGAGTTTGGAAAAAATGTTTCCACAACTTGAATTTCAAGTTTCATTTGTCAAAAGCAAGATTGGCTCTTCCTTGCTTAAATAAGAGCTGAAAGTTTTGGGAGGTGCTGCCAGAATATTATTTCACTGCATGTATACACAAAAGCAAAAACTACATTATTAGTAGTCCTTTAGAGACTATTGAAATAGACTTCCAGCCACTCCTGCAGAGGAGAAAGAGAGTTTCTTTTTTCCAAGCAAACCTGCAGACAGAGGCCCAGCCATACGGTCAAGAGACTCCCTTAAAACCACCTATGGTACCTGCAGCCCAAATGTTGTTTTTTTGCCATTTCCATGATGGTTGTTGTCTTTGTATTTAAAAAACAAACAAACCTCCCAAAACACAAGAAGTATGATATGTTGACTTCCTATATGATAAATTATTTTGTCCTTGCAGGTAGTCAAAGCTGTCATACCGTTTGTCCTTTTTACATCAATACTGTTAGTTCCCACTAATACTCATTTCTTTTTGGCAGAGTTTAATGTTGGTCAATATCGTCGAGATTTGGTGAAAAAGTATAAATCTTTTGAATTCTTCCTGCCTGACAACGAAGAAGGCTTGAAAATCAGGAAGTAAGTTTGAAAGTGTTTGGCTGTGTGATGCTAATTGTATTAAAATGGTACCCTTTGTAATTTGCTCTTAGAGACTGCCTTAATTTGCATTTTTGTGTGCTCAAGACCCTTACAAGACAGCAGTATAAAATGACAAGGAGAAGAAATTTGAGAGGAGGTAAAAAATTGGTTTGTTTAGATTCCTTAGAATTTGGGGTATATTTCTCTTAATTGCTTTATTTCAAGCATGAAAAATGCAGAGAAGGTAAATACTTGATTCTTTTTCACCTTTTAGTCGACTGTGAGTGTTGTTACGGCTGCAGATAGTCCAGGATATTTTCCACTCAGAGCAAAGCAGTTTTAAAAACCAGTTATTATTTTTCTTAACTTTTTGTAAGGTATCAGCTAATAGAAGCGACTCTGCTCGTCTTTTTGGTTTGCATACTGGAATTTTTCTCCTGGAGGGCTTTGGATGTATTTCTTGTTACCCATTCAGATGAGTGGGAATAAAACTCTCTTATTTTCTCCCTGAAATTCTGTTTTTGGCCGCCATGCGGGTGTTTCACACACTCAGTCAGTGCCATGTTTTGCTAATGCTGTGCAAGGCAAGGTGAGCACCACTGTGAACATCTGTGCGCAAATGGAGCACTGGAGACTCCCTCTTGCCTGGAAGGAGGTTGTGCTTTCATGTGGAGGGATGAACTTCAGAACAAAGAGAAGGTCAGAGCAAGAGGGAGCTACCTGTCTTTCTTACAGATCAAACAGGAAGGTCTTCTGATTTTCTTGACCATTCATTGTCTTTTTTTGTATGTTCAGGAGAACGCTTAAGGGAATGCAGTATGAGATGAGAAGAAACAAATTTTAGAGGAATGGAAATGCAATTTGTTGGGCTACTTAAAATACAGAATATTTTTTTGTTAATTGCGTCAGTTCAAGAATAAAGAATGTCTGGACTTTCCTACTGTCTGGACTGACTTTTGTGGCTCCTGCTGCTTGTCCTCTCTGTTCCCTTCCCCCTTCAGCAGCAGTTGGGTATTGTTAATGTCAGGGAAGAACAACTTGCTGAAGAACCTCCTAACCCTTTGTGACTGAAGCATAGACATGAGGATATGAGGTGCATTAGCCTTGCAAGCCCTTATCGTTCGCTTGGAGATAGAGCCAAACCTTTAATGCGTGTCTGTGTCACCTGTTAGACTAAATGATGGGGAATATAACATGGAATGCGCTGTGTGAGCTAATGTGCCTATTTAGCAATGAGTAAAGAGGGTTTATATTTATTTAGTGAAGAGTTGACTGATGAATCTCAGTTCCTGACATCCATTAACTTGCTAATGTGGAAATACTGTCAGGAAAGCCTTCATTTTTCTTTTCAGATAAAGCTGTGCATGCAGAACATGGTAAATGTAAGAGAAGAGTTACACATTTTGGTCTGGAAGTCAAAATAGAGGAGTAATGTATAGAGAAGCTGTTGAAATGAACAGGGTTTTATGCCGGTGCTGCAAAAAGGCTCTACTCACTGGAAATAAATGGGGCTCTGTTCTACTAATGAGTAAATCGTGCACAATGTTAATGTGCAATTTTTACACAATAGTTCAAAAGAGAAGTAGTACATTACTGAAAAATAGTTGTCTGTCCACTTCAACTTAGGGCCACAACATAAAAGCCTCAAGTTGATTGATTTTTTTTTTTCCTTCTTTCAGAATCAAATTAAGAAACAAATATCTATGAATAGGTAATCAGCAAAAAGGTTGCAGATGTGATTCGGTGATGTTACTGTAGATCAGTGAAAGTTTATCCTGGTCAGCTGAGCTGATGGGTGTTCTGGGGTGATGTGTGGTTGCATCAGTTGCACAGAGGATCACTGGGCTGGCCTCGCCTGTTTTGAGGCAGGTGGCCATAGCTCTGTTTCCTTTGCAGAGCTCGATTGACCTCTCAGGGTTTTTCCCATCTTTTGTGGGGGGGGAAGCTGATTAAAAAACATGTGTTTTTGAGAGAGATTATCTGACAAGTGCATTAACAAAATTACTTGAACTGGCATGTGAGTTTTGCTCTCTTTCATTTTTAAGACAGTGTGCCTTAGCAGCGCTGAATGATGTCCGGCAGTACCTCAGTGAAGAAAACGGGCACGTGGCTGTAAGTTTCTTGTTGAAGATGTTTACCTACAAAACAGTGTGTGGCTGCTGGATAATACACAGCCTGAGTCATTCCAGTATCTCTTCAGTGAATCAGGTGTTTTTTTCTTTTAGAGTTGTATGTTAGGTCTGCCTGTTGCTGCACTTAAGCTCAGGGTGGTGATGCTGTATTGAGCAACCACCTTTGTGGTTTGAGTGATAACTGAGGAGAGGGTAGCACTAAGAAAAATGCACCCCTTCTCTCCAAATTATATAATGTACTATTAAACACTGTTGATGTTGCGTATTCACATTAGTGATATTTTGTGCATAGCATTGCTTTTCTGGAGACTACTGACATGACTATGGTATTTTCATTAACTGATTGGGGAAAACCATCAACTAAGTTCTGCTGGGGACATGAGGTAAACTTTATGCTTTGGCAAACTTCATATTTGGTAAAACACTGGCGTATACAGAGCTAAATGTAAGTTCTTAGAAAAACAGTTACATATATCTTGCAATTCATGGGCAGGATTTACAAGTCTTGCAAATCATCCTTTTAAAAGTTTTACACTCGCATTTTGAATAGCATATTTATTGCAACATCTTTTTTGTGTAGTATAAATGCACTAAAAAACTGTGCATTAGTATTTAATGCTGATGTGGGCCAGGAATAAGATTCTGTCCTGCGTTATGTGTTAGGTTCAAGTTCTTGTTGCTTCTTTCAAATACAGTATTCTGTTAGTAGTGCTTTCAAAATATTACTCCATTTTAGTATTTAGAAAATTGAGTGTAAAGTAGGAATATCTTTTGTTTTCCTGTTGGGCATGTTGGGGTAGCAGTTTAGAGGGAAGGGGAAGTGTTTTCATTGCTTTCTTTCACATTGAGGGACTTTGAACCCCTTATTTTTGTTGTTACTAACACAGTGCTTCTCATGGCTATGATGCGTTTTAAATTCCTCTCTCTCTCACCTCCTCCTGTAATTATTCCTAGGTCTTTGATGCTACAAACACAACTCGAGAACGTAGAGAAACTATTTACAAATTTGGTGAAGAAAATGGATATAAGGTAAATCAAAGGCAAAGGAGTTCTGAGCTGATGCCTGGACAAATAAGGCAGTGATAGTTTTGCCTGTATCTGAGCTAAGTGCACTAGCATATGCCACATTCTTCCTAGATGTTTAGTCAGTAGTGCATTTTGTGTTCTCAAGCATTATTTGTGATTAAAAGTCACTCAGTCGTCTTTAATGTTTGTACTGTTTGAAGCTAATCTCTTTTATGCCATGGCTTCCATTTCGTCATCCTGGACCTGAGTGTACTGTCAGCAAGAACTATTTGAAATATGGTTCTTAGTGCAGTTTGTATTTTTGCTACAGAAACGCAGAGGGAATTCTATGTTAGTTCTGTACCAACCGAAAACTTTCTGTGGCTTTCTGCCTTCTGTCCAGGATAGTTTTGCATTAGTTGTTCTCCAGTAATCTTTCATTTCCTCTAAACTTGTGTCTCCATAAACCTTTGATACTGCAAAGCACAAACCTCTTTTTAAGTGAGGCTGCTCCATTAGATGAAAGGCTTCTAAATTATCATTTTAGAAGCATTAGTTACTGTTTGTGTGGCTGAACTTGCATCCTCTCCATCCTCAATTTTTATCACTGCAATTTTTTTTTACTTATAAGCGTTGTTGGGGGAAAGAGTACAGAGCATGATGCTTCAGGGAACAGTAAGCCAATGATTTGTGATGAGGCTTTCTGGAGAAACCTGAGTAAATGAAGGGAACTTAACTCGTGGCCCTGTTAAAACAGGGATTGGCATGGAAGTGGGCAACATAGTGCTGGTGTGTGTTTGTTTCCAGAGACTTTATAACGCATCTTCCTTTTTCCCTCTTCCGGTACACGTGGCTTCCCGTTTGGACTGAAGACTTTTTTTGTTGAGTCTATATGCGTCGATCCAGAGGTGATTGCTGCAAACATTGTGGTGAGTACAGAAAAGTTTGCTTTAAATGCTTTTAGTCAAGAGGTTTGAAGTAGCTCAGTATTCCTCCTTACAGGAACTTCCAGAAGAAAAAAACATTAGCTCCCATTAATGGAACACTTTTCACTTCTTTTCCTGCCCATGTGTATACTAACTGGGAAGTTTAATTCTATAAAGAATAGCTCTTTTTGCCTTACATGTATTTTAATTAAGTTCCAAAAATAAGTTTTTGTGTTGTGTTGTCACCCTTCTTATTTTATTTAAATTCCGTTAAAAATGGAAAGGAACTTATGTACTACTGCTGTTTTTATTTTAAACAGCAAGTGAAGCTGGGTAGTCCTGACTATGTTGATTGTAGTAATGATGAAGCGACAGAAGACTTCATGAAAAGAATAGAGTGCTACAAGAACTCGTATGAGACGTTAGATGAAACTCTTGACAAGTAAGTGATGAAATAATACTGTGATCACAATCGTGATATTTTAAGATGTTTCCTTAGAGGATGGAGCATCCCTTGTTGGGGATCAGGGCTTTCCAGTCATGTTTGTTTAATGGCTTGAGCTCTCTTTCCTTTGGCAAATTAGAGAGAGTTGAGTTTGAAGGTGTAGCTGGAAACTTGCCTGCTTGAGGAAAGTTGGCCATTGAGTCTACTCTGGAACAATGTTCTTTTTGATTTACCCGCTTGGAGAATGGTATGGTTCTTCTGGAACAGAAATTATTGCAGACTTCCTGTAGTGATTGGTTGTCATTAGTTTTGCGTGGGTATTTTTTAGTATGTAATGATTTGTAAGTATGAGTGATTTGTAAGCATAACTTCATTTGTTGATATGGCTAAGATTAATTTTTAACACATTAGTCTTAAAAGTGTGACTTAAAAATTTATTTCTTTGTACTTGCAAAGTATCCTGCAGATGCAGGGCTGTGAGAAGCTTTTATAGCTAGGTTATTTTCCCTCATGCCAAAGAACTTATCTGTTTCTCATTCACTTTCAACACTTGAAAGTAAGGTAGGGATGAACCATGCGAGGAGGAGCCCTGTTCTCTTGCTGCAGTCCAGGATTTCAGTGTGGGTTTTAGAACTGTGCTCATACCAGCTGCTCCTGGTTTGTTTTGGGACCAGTGCTACAGAGAAGGCTGAGCTGCATTTTAATGTAGTTGAGCTTAAGTGTGGAGCTGGTTCAGTCAGATCAGCTCATGCATGTCATTTCTGTCACAGGCCTAATGGTTGTGCCTGGATGCGATAGTAATGATTAACTCCAAAGAGATGAGGTGATGATGCTTGGTTTTGTTATAAGTTTGCTTTATTTATAGTGGTGTAATGTCTCAGATGCATTGCTGGAAACCAATAGTGCTTATTTTCAGCTCATTAAATTTTCTTCCTCCTTTAAGCTAGAGGCTACTTCGAAATTACAGCTCAGATGATAAAGGATGAGCAGTGAAAATTGAAACGATAGCCTGTCTGATGCTAAGAGAAGGTGGTGATGGGGTAAATTATAGTGCTGTTAATAAATAGTTGTTGATAGAGTAGTTAAGAGAACATCTTGCTTCAGGCTAGTCCTTGGTCCTTCTGATCTGTAGTTTTTCTGGAAGGGTTACCTGAGATGGGTAAATAGTGACCTGTGCCTTTTGGCTCCTGGTGCAATCAGACAAATACTTGCTGTGGGGAAAGTGTTTGTAACCTGGAGAAAAATACCTGGTGGCGTGAAGTATCTGGATATCTTATTGCAGCTATCACGGTTGAATGACTCCACTGAACTTTCCTGTTAGTGGGAGGGCTGTATTCTTCCAAGAGTAGGATCCAGATTTGAGAGTCAAAGTGCAAGTAAAGGGAACAGAGAAGAAAGGATGTGAGCAGCTTACGTGTGAAAGGAATAGAGTTCATCCTGTACCTTTGGAGTATTGCGTTATTTCTTAGGACTAATGCATATTCCATGGGAAACTGAGGGTTTGTTTCTTACTTTTGCTTGTTGCCCCTTTGTTTTATAATGAGAGAGAAGGTGGGAAGGTTGCGGTATATGCTAATAGAAACTATGTGAAATCTTACAAATCCTTTTTGTTTGCTCGTGAAAGGGATCTTTCTTATATTAAAATTATGGATGTTGGAAGGAGTTACCTTGTGAACAGAGTAATGGATCACATCCAGAGCCGGATCGTCTACTACCTCATGAATATCCATGTGACTCCTCGGTCAATCTACCTCTGTCGACATGGAGAAAGTGAACTCAACCTGAAAGGGAGAATAGGAGGAGATCCTGGACTGTCTGTCAGGGGGAAAGAAGTACGTTCCTTTCTGAGCAAGTGTGACTGGATTTTGTGTATGTCTGTGCATGTGTCATTACAGCTTTCTTCTTCTGCACCTTTTTCCTCTTAACGTGTTTAAGAAGGAATTTTTTTCTAGTTGCATATATGGGTAATGGAAACTGGATGTACTCACTTTGTGTGTTGTGATTTGGTACGTGCTCCTTACATCTCAGTTCTGTGGGCTGAAATTCCTTTTTATTCTGCAGCACAAAGCAGTTGTCAAGCGAGCTTTATTTTTTAACTGTATTTTTGTAAGATCCTGACTTGTTGGATAATTGGAAAGCTTCATAAGCGAAAGCTGAAAGGAATATTCCTGGAGGTAAAGATGGGAGCTGCAGAAAACTTGTATTGTCCTTGTACTCCTTCTCTCCCCTCCCCTCTCCCTCTTGGCTTAACAGAATGTGTTGTATTTTTAGCAAAAACTTCAATGGAGTCTTTTGGAGAAGTTCTAATGAGTTTACAGAGCCTAGAGCCTTTGTGTTCCAAACTGAACACAGTGTGTTGGCTCTGAGCCCTCATCCGGTGTCTAATGTTTTTTCTTGCAGTTTGCCAAAAGCTTGGCACAATTTATTAATGAGCAAAATATCAAAGATCTGAAAGTTTGGACCAGCCAGATGAAAAGGACAATTCAGACTGCTGAAGCCTTGGGAGTGCCTTATGAGCAGTGGAAGGTTTTGAATGAGATAGATGCAGTAAGTTCTTGTTTTCTAAACATCTGATAAATTGCTTTGTTTGCTAGAGAATGAAGTACTTAATTTTGTAATTATATGCCTTTTATGGGGGTAGAAAGTAATTTAAGCTGGTTCTGGAGCCTGGAATGACTCTCATTAATTCCTGTTAACAAGGCTAAACGTTTTATTAAAATTTGCTGTGATTAATTTAGGCTTGGTTTGTCTTTCCCAGTAAAACTTTCCCCTGTAGAAGCCTTGATGCTAATACATTTTTGGTAGGTGGGGGTTGTAAAGAAAAAAGCTTTGCTAGTTGGCACTTTCCAACTGGACTCATAAGATATGTAAGCAGGGACAACAGATCAAATGTGGCCTGGGTCAGTGACCTTGCTTGCCCATGTATGTAACTTCACTTGTATAGGGATTTCAGGATTCCTTCTAACCACATCTGAGTCCAGCTAAGTGTCCTGTTCATCACTTGTGAGAATTTTAAGTGTCAGAATAACAAAATACATTGTTAAAAGTTGGTTATATAAGATTTTATTTAAGAGTGATATCTGCTTTTTGCAGAGCTGGAAATCCATGTTTTAAAATTATTTTTATTACCTATAGGGAGTGTGTGAAGAAATGACATATGAAGAAATACAGGAAAATTATCCACTTGAATTTGCACTAAGAGACCAAGACAAATACAGATACAGATACCCTAAAGGAGAGGTATGCTATTTTTTTCTCTCTTAAGGTGCAGGGCTTCCTTGTTGTCTTTAACACATGCATGCTGCCTTACATAGGAGCTTGCAAGAATTGAGCTCAGACTATTGAATTTAATTCAGGACTTGAAAAACAAAACAATGGATTTACAAAGACAGTTGAGAGCTTTTATCTTTTGGGCTTGGGCATAGGTTTCATTGCTGGTCCTGTAGTGATAAAGCAGGAAGAATGATTGCGAGGCTTCAAACTGTTGCATATGCAAGCATGCTGCCAGGATTGCCTTTTTCTGTCCATCCGTGCTGGAGCGAAGGGCTGTTTTGCATGCGGCTCTGGCTGAAACGCTGTGGAAATCTGTAGCCATGTTGGTCTTTCACTTTAATAAACTCCTTGCCTCTGGGAAAATAACTTGCAGCAGCTTTTCCAAAGCAAAGCCATTGCAGCACAGCAATGACTACATGATCACAGGCCCCTGTGGGTGCTGCAGGCCGGGGATGGGGCAGCAGGGCCCAGGGGACATTGGACCAGCTGCTCCATTTGTGTCCTGGGGAGCTGTTTGTGTCCTGAGAAGTGAAGCTCTAAGGTCTTTCCTCAGCAGTCAGGAGTAATCACTGTGCTAAGGGCGGCCTGTGATAAGAGCTGGAGTGTTGTGGCTGTGACCCTTGTCTTACTAATGAGGCAGTCATTAAGCTGCAAAGTTCTCCTAATCCATGTGAACAAGGAGTGTTTGTTTTTCAAACTGATGCCATCCTCCAGGATGGTGACAAACATTCCAAACCACCTGTCGCTTTGGGGTGACCAACTGACCTCAGTGGTTTGTCCAAGGCAGTTTCTGTGTCACAGTAGCTGTCGTAGGGTTTGCAGAGCCAGGCTGGAGCCCGCTGGGTCCCTCTTGCCAAGGTCTGGATCAGTTGTGCTCTCCCCAGCTGGGCAACCCCCACGCCTGCACTGGTAGCAGGTGAGGCATTTCTGCTCTGGTCCTGCCTACCCCGCTGCGTGACGGGCTGTGTGACCCTGTGTGCCAGGCAGGACACGTTCTGCAAGTATTGTCTTAACTATGCATGTGAAAATTACCTTTAGCACATACACGTGGAAGTCTTGCTGGTGACCCGCAGCGGCAGAGTTGCTGTGTGTACTGCATGGGCCGGGCTGCAGGAGGAATCGGGCTGCCTGGCATGGTGACACTGGGTGGGATGGTGGCTGCCATCACCAGGCCAGCTCGACAAGCTGTTAGCTGGCTTTCAAAGGGCAGCCTGAACAAGTCAGGCTTTGTGAACAGTTTGTATGCTGACTGTAGGCTGGGCTTCCCAGATTTTTGCTTGGGAGAGAGATGCTTTTGAAGATGAGGTATGGAAAATAACATGCAAGACTTAACCTGTACATTTGCAGGTGCTGTGAATTAAATTCTAGGGATTTTATGAAAATTCTCGATCATAGTGACTAATACAGCTTTTCCATGAGGGAGCTGTGTTTTGTTATATGGATGCTCTTTGGTAGTCTGGAAGACCTGGGCTGTGTTCTTAATATAAGGAAAATTATCACTACAGTATTTGTGCACTAATATAACATTTAGAAGATGAGTAATATGAAAGTATGATCAACTTTATGTACAATTCAGAGTTTTCCCTTTTTAATGTGCTGTGTATTTCTCTTCCCCTCCCAGTCCTATGAAGATCTTGTTCAAAGACTGGAACCAGTAATTATGGAACTTGAAAGGCAGGAAAATGTGCTTGTCATATGTCACCAGGCTGTCATGCGCTGTTTGCTCGCATACTTTCTAGACAAGCCTGCAGGTGGGTCTTCCTTGATACATTCTGAATGATCTAATTTTTGAAAATTTACTGATTAGAGTTCCAAACAGTGAATTCTAACAATTTTTTTTATCATCAGAGGGTGGCTGTGCAGGCAAGTATGCAGATGTAATTTTTTCCTATTTGACCTCCCCACGTAGGTGGTTTTTATTGAGCTGCTTCTCACCTGTTAGGCTGTAATGTTTGTTTTTCTGCAGCTGTTTGAATAGCAGTGCTAGGGAAGAAAACAGATACTCTGTCAGATAAAAAGAGACTTTTAAGTGGCTGACCTGTAACATAATAGAAGAGTTAGTGTTCTTGTAATCTGTATTTCGTATGTAATTTGTTGTTCAATTTCTCAGAACAACTGCCTTACCTGAAGTGCCCACTGCATACGGTCTTAAAGCTGACGCCGGTGGCTTATGGTGAGTGGTGTTAAGTGTATATAATGTATAAGTAACTATACTGTTACTTACGTCTGTGTTACCAGTAAACTTTGTGAGGCATTTCAGTTAAAACACATTTCTAATTTATTTTGCTATAAAAGAGAATTGAACCCTTAGGTTTGATGTTCCATGTATGTCTGTACAGGTTTGTTAGAATCAGTGACTCCTTTGGTTTACGTTTGCTTTGTGTTATGCCAGAAGATAGGTATATATTAGTGAAGGCCTTAGACTGCCAGTGGCTGTAACTGCTAGTGGACAGTTTTCTTTTGTACGCAGTTCATACTGTCTCACTAATTCCTCTGGCAAACCTGCGCCATTTACACATCCGGTGCAGTAAGATCTCAGGTTTTATTATGTGTTGGAGGGTGTTGCTTTTTAGAAGACAGGCAAATTTAAATTTCTGTAGGTTTATCATCTTACAAAGGGTGTTCCCTTTACCCTTAAATAAATTTGTTCTCTTTCCTGAAGATTTTGTTTGTGAACCTTCACACAACCACATGAACTTCCCCTGTTTGCTGTTGGCAGCAGCTGTTACCAGGCCCTGACTCAGGAGCCTTAACTGAGATTTGCCTCCAGCTCAGAGAGTGTGTGGTGTGGGTTGTAACGGGTTTTAGGCTGACAGCTAATTACGTTTTGCCCATGTTTCAACCTCAGTGTAACGTGTGCCTGCCGGTAATGTTCTTTAAATGATGACTTAATTATATCTTCCTATATCTTATTACACTTTAGAAGATATTTATAGACAGAATTATCTGCAGTTTACCAGGAAGCGGATTGCCAAAAAATGCTAGTTGAGTTGTTCATCGGAAATGCAAAGCTTTCTTTGATTATAAACTTTGAAAAATAGTAATCTAGACATGTTTTTTGTTAAGTTTCTAGTGAAGTTGTGCCAAAGTAGATAGCTGTTACACCGCAAAATCTGTCTGAAGAGATTTTTGTTGTTTAATTGCAGTGATGTCCTACAGTGAGTAACAACTGTCTATGCTTTGGTGACCTCTGGTGTTCCCAACCTTGCATGACAAGCTGGAGTTTTGAAAATAGTTAGAACACCTAAAACTTGCTTTTACACTTGTTTGTTTGTTTGTTTGTGTTTGGTTGGTTTTGGGTTGTTCGTTGTTGTTTTGTGGGTTTTGTTTTGGTTTTGTGGGGTTTTTTTTGTTTTGTTTGTTTAAAGTGGGAAGTTGGGTGACTGTTCATAAATCTTAAGAGGACCTGGATGTTTGCAGTGTTTACTCACCCACTAAACGAGAAAGGAGAAGAAGTGATATGAAATACAGTCCTTATTCTTTTGACTCCAGTGACAGAAACGCCATGGTTATTTTTTGAAGTGTTTGATATGTCTGTCTGATGAGCACATTTCGGACGACCTGCTCTTTGGGACTTGACCATCTGAAAACACAAGGACTATGTGAACTATTTATACACTAGTATTGTGCAGCATTATTTCAAGCCATGTCACTTGGCCGCAGTGAGGGTGCGGGGTCAAATGCAGTGTGTTAATACATCCAGCTGATCCTGTTCTGGGGTGACACCTCCCCGGGGGACTCTTCCCGGCATTGGAAGCCGGTGTCACTCCCACCCTGCACATCTGAGCTTTAGTAGGGGAGCATCTGTTCCAGCCTGAGAATTGGATTAGGATAAGCGGGACTTTGACCCCAGAATTCAGCGTAGTGGTGACGGTGTGGGAGCACAGGAAAGAGAAACTGCATCTTGCTGTGGTAAGAACTTGCACCTCGGTGATGAAAAACGAGTTGGGGATATGCACGTTGCAGTTAACTGTGGAGTAACTCATGACTCTGTAGTTTATATTTAAAGCTTTCCATATGGTATTTTTTCCTGTCTTAAGCTCAGACAGCAGTAAAGACTGCGAGGTCTGGGTGGAAGCGCGTCTGCTGTGTAACCTGTCCTTAGGAACGGCCACAGCCAGGGCCCAGAGCTTCTGCTCGCTGTGGGGTGGCAGCGTATCTGTCAGCAGGGTGACTCTTTGTGCTTTTCTCCCTTAAAATGTTTTCTTGTCGACTGTTTTGCAGAGTGCTGGCCCTCCTGCAGTGGTAGCTCAGAGTGTTTGTGACAAATGGGGTTTCTCAGAATAGGTTTTCTTAAGGAAAGTCAAATATTTGTCTTATTAATTTATATTAGCTTTTTTTGAAAGTGCAGTGTTTTTCTAAAGAAGGGCTAAAATTACCTTTTCCTGTAGTAATTTCATGAAGCGGCATGCAGTAATTCTGTGGAGCGTGTTGCGACTTTAGGAAATAAGTGAGCAGAAAACTATGAAAAACCATTGGTGATGGAAGACAGACCCTGTGGTATGTCAGAGGAATTTGACCATTGATGAGAGTTGTGCAGGGTAATGCTTCTCTGTAAGAGTTGTGTTCGTGGGAGGTAAGACAGAGTTTGGCAATTTGATGTTGCTTAAAATGAATGTGGCCTCAGTGTATTGAGTAACTAATTCTCCTAAGTGGGTCAGCTCATGTTACCTACATAATAGTTGTCTCTTCTGACTTTAATTTTTCCTCACTTCTCTGGAGTTTTACCGTTTTTGGGTGGAGAGAAGTTCCTTTCCAGAAATCAACTTTAGACTTCTGTTTAGTTGGGGGTTAAAAGTCTGTTTTGCAGGAATGGGGTTGCTAATAACACACACTGTACATTCTCGTAATCATTTTCAAGTTTTAAAAAATGAAAGCAACATTTATCTTGTGGATTACAATGACATTCTAAGAAGTTAAGGATGTTTAAAAACCAAAAAGCTACAAGTGAGAACTTTCTGACTGAATGTTGTTGTTCATGTATGTTTAACCATGGAATTTGTTTCAAAGACAATAATAATGATAAAGCTAAGGTGAGAATAGGAGGTGGATTATCTCATTTGGAATATGTTAATTGTGATTGAATAGATTTGTTGTAACAGCTTGTAACTATTCAGAATTTGGGAGATTCTAGTATAAATCAGAAGGGGGAAATGATTAACCTTTGCTAGCTCAAAACAGGATTGCATCTTTACTATAAACACACTTTTAAAGCCAACCAATTCTAAAAATGTGTTTTCTATCAACAGGATGTAAAGTCGAATCTATATTCCTGAATGTCGAAGCTGTGAACACACACAGAGATAAACCCGAGGTAAGAATGGTTTTCAGATCAGATAACTTGACATAATGTACTGTCTGAGCTGATTTCCATTGTCTTGTGTTTAGAAATGACTTGATAACTCAGCTGAGTGTATTTAATTTTACAAATCAAGCTTTACTACTACTGGTTTGCTGTCTGGGGGCTGGGGAGGAAATCCCTTTTATTGAGCAAATTTATATCTTACATATGAGCTCTGGCTAGTAAAACGGGTCATTGTCAAAAATCTCTGCGTCCCTCGCAGATCCTTGCGCTAATGCTGCGGGGTATGGCACCGCTTCCCTGCAGGGGCTGAGCTGTGTGCCCACTGCTCAATTAAAAGTCGGTTTGATAACATGAGGAAGAAGGGCTGCTTGTGTTGGTTTTCGGAACACTGCTTTATGGTGGAAAGGAATAGAGCGATAGATGTGTTTTTATGTGTATTCAGTAAGGCACGCAACAGAAAATGTGTTCCTTATGTGAGGGAGCACATTTGTGGCAGTTGTGCCGATTTCATGCTGGAGGGTTCTGCAGAGGAGTTTTGTTTTCATGGCTTTGGGTGTTTTGAGTTCTGCAAACGCTGACTTTTGGTTGTTCGTAGCCAAGATGTTTTCTGGTAGATAATCGTATTGTGTATTTCCTTTCTTCTTCCCCTTTTTCCTTCTGCTTTAGCACTTTTGTGTCTTAGTTTGAATCCATTCTGTTTTCCCAGTGCCTAAAATGTGTTGGAGAAGCATGATGAAAATAGAGAGGTGTCTCAGAGCAGGTGGTAGGTTATCCATGTGAAGTGATGTAGATCAACTGAACATATTTAGTTTGGCTTATAAAATATTAGTGCTGAATTTACAGCTTGCTGAAGTGTCTTGGGAATTGTTGTTGGAAATGCTGCTTTTCTAACTGAAGATATTTATTTGGAGGGGGGGAAACTCTGCCTGAATGGCTAAGTGACTTTAATTAACACATTTAGCAGGTGATGGAGCTGCACTGATATTGGGTTTGAGTGATTGTATTTCAGGTGCATGTAGAGCGTCATGCAGAAGTTGTATTGTAGCGGACACAAAGCTGTTTATTTAGAACAGAAATAAATCGGGTTAATGAATTTTTGAAAAGAAAAAAAGGAGCAGAGGTATTTTTACCAAAAGACCCCAAACACTGTTCTCCCTCTGTCCCCAGAGAAACCCGGAGCAGTTCCGTGGGGTGATGTTAGCTTTTCATGCAGTGGCCTGAACGAAGGACTGCGTTGATCCTGTTCTGTTTAAACGCTGCTCAAAAGGCTGTGAAAATTTCAAAGTCTTTCAGTGACATCCCCTATGAAAATGTTAATTACTTCTGTAAAATTTCCTGATAGCCTGTTGAAATCAAAGCATTTAATTAAATACAGTGTCACAGATAACAGCATCATCAAACAATGAAACTGTTTGATGAAATGTGCTGTTCCGTGCCCCCACAAGTGATTTGCAGCCGTGTTTCAGAGCAGAGCGCTCCCGGCTGCAGCTGAAAGCCTCTGTTTTCACATCGCAGGAATGCAGGGAAGGCACCAGACTGTTTGGTTATGGTATGTGTAGACTTCATTCTACCATCAAGATTTGTCTGAAGTGGATTGAAGCCTCGTGTTTGTCAGCATTGTAGTGACTTAAGTTCCTGACCTTGTCAAATGAAGGAGTCTGTAGTCCTTTAATGGAAAATAATTCTGGGGAGTTACTTTAGCCGTTGCTTGGGTTCCCTCTTTGGGCCAGAAGACAAGCACTGGGGTGAGATGTGTGCTTTACATCTCTGAGTGAATGACAGATAGGGAGATGGCTCGTAGCAAGAACTGCAGATCTCCTGTTTGCTTTTGTGGATGGAAGGGGAGAGGGAGATGTTAGCGAAGCTGAGTTTGCTTACCAGGATGTAAAACAAGTACCACTCATGAAACCAATCGGCATGAGGTTTCAAGAATTGGCAAGATTTGGCCTAAAATGGGCCAAATCTTAGACGGAGAATTTGAAAGGAGCTTCCCAACAGTTTATCAGTCTGCTTTCTTGGTCAAAGGGGAGCACTGGTTGCACATCTGTGGTGTGGTGGCAGGTGTGGCTCCCGCGCTGGGTTCCGTGTGGCTGCGCTCACAGTTGTGCTTCCTAACGCAAGGGATTGGCTGCGTTGCTGTTCTGCTTTTGCTTGGGTTTGAATAATTTGCTGCATTGGATGTGATTTTTTTTTTTTCTACAGCCTCTGCAAAAGGAGGTGAGATCTAGTTGGTGTGAGCAGTCTTGCACGGTCAGGGTGTCCGGGAAGAGCTTGCTCTGGTTTGTCAGGTGTATTCCATTGCCTGTAACACAAGCAAACGTTGAGATCTTCCCTTGGGGAAAAAGCGTGTGGCACAGTTAACAAAGCACTGGCAGTCGCTCAGTGGGTAGCGGTGTACATGCTGAAGGACGTGTTTCAGTGATTGCTGCTTGGGCCTGTGCAACGTTTCCTCCTAAACACGAGTGACCTGAGCTTCTGGTAGTATTGTCAGCGTGTGATCAGTGATTACTGTCCCCGTTTTCCTGCTCTCTGGTTCTGGAACACCGACCAGCTGTCAGTCTGTTGCGTTCTCAGGGTGTGGGGGGGTTAAAAGAAAATCTCTGCTTTGAAATAAATGCAGCTGTGTACTTGTAAAGGAATCTGATTGGTGTTTTTGTTGCTCCTACTGCTGCATGATAAATATTCTCCTCTGTATTTTTATTATTATACAGAATGTAGACATTTCCAGACCTCCTGAGGACGCTCTTGTAACAGTCCCTGCTCATCACTGAATCCCGTGTGCTGATCAACTATCGAACTTGGGGTGCTGTTTTCATCCTACTACTTCAAAATAAACAGAAAAACTAATCATTCCAATCACTTTGAAATAAAAAGGCCCCAACCAAACCCAGCAACTCAAAACCCAAACCAAATGTTTGTACAGCGCATGACTTGAAAAAACTATCAAATCACAATAAAACTATATTGCACTGGTTTATTTATTGTGGATGTCACCAAACACTGATCGGCTGTCACTGAATGCTGTTTGGGGAAATTGGTGTAAGTTAAAAATCCTGCAGCATTAAGTTTTATTGTAACAGCCAGCAGTCTTCTAATGTTAGTTGCAGTGTGTTTATTTACAAAAGCCGTGAAACACAACATCCTCTGTGAGATAAGAAAAAGCTGAATTTTGATTTCTAGGCACCAGTATTATCTATTTCAGTGCCCTTGGGAGTGATTGGACTGCTACGTAGCATAAAATAACAACCCATAGTTACTGTAAAAGCTTAATCCTGCTCATGCGTAGCTCTCGTGCTCTAGATGTACTAATTACTGATGTGCTCTTTGAAGAGAGTAGCAAGTTTTCAGTTAGTTCCACAATCATTATTTGAGGTGGAAGAATGTGTATAAATATTTTTAATATATGACTTTTCTTAGCAGCTGTTCTGCATTAACTAGGCTTTACAGTTTGTGGGCTGGTGCAAGGGATTTAAATTTCCTCTTTTCCTGCTTCTCGTATGGATGTGGGTGATCAAGCATTTACAGCTCTGCTCCATGTATTTTATACCCAGATAGAACCAAATAACCTCTTGGCCACAAAACCTCCTGGCTGTGCCACTTCAGTTGAACCAGTGTCCCAGGATGGGCTGGGACTGGGGGGAGCCTGAGTTATTTTATTCTCTCTGTAATGACTGTGACATGGGAGTGTTTGTCACTTGTCAGTGTTTACTTGCTCCAACCTCTTGGCATGTGCTTTGCCGCAGAAGAGGAGATCTGAGCCTGCCCTATCTGCTTGTGCGTTAATTAGTGAGTCTGGTTGCTTTTACCTGATGGTTGAGGTGACATCCCTGGGACGTCATGGGGACACTGGCCATAGCTGGGTGCTGCAGACCACACTGAGACGGGTCGAAATGCTGTCACCTCCATAGGCCATGACTGAGGAAATACTGTGCAAGTCTAAACTAAATGCATTGTGTTTTTGATAGAGCCAAATTCTGCGCAGGCATCGCTGTGGAAAAAACGCGTTTTGCTGCTTGAGAAGGGATGTCTTGGGCTGTTGGAGGGGACGGACGGGGAAGATGAAGGGGCCAGAGCGTGACTGGGGAGGAAAGCTGGGCTCACTTGATCTGCAGCTGGCAGATGTGCAGGGAGGGAGAGTGGCAGCTGGGACCTTCTGTCCCCCCTGACTCTCTGTCCCCCCTGACTGCTGCCAGCCCGATGTCCTGGGGCTATGTCTGCCTGTTCTCTTCACTGAGCATAACGCTCATGGTGCTGATGGGTGCAATGGAGTGAAGTGCGTATTTAAAAGCAGTTTTGCGCTCTAAGGGGTCTCCTATTACAGCAGAGTTGCTTAATAGTGCTGTCTGGCTGATTTTCATAGTAAAATCAAGGCCTGATGTGAGCGGGAAGCGGCAGCGACTGTTGGTGGCACGGCTTACTGGGGAGAGCAGCTGATAAGTACCGGCTTGCTGATATTGTGCTGTCTCTTTCTCCCTTATGCCAGTGCAGGTTGTTCAGATCTGCAGGGCCCTTATTAACTGCATCTGCTCTGCTGTCTGCTCTTCAGAGCCCCCTTCCCAAGAGGAGCCTTCATACAAAATCTCCCCATTTTGGTGTGAAGATCACATCAAAACTGAACTGACGGATTCTGTTCTGTTTGGAAACCCGTAGCTCACTCTTCCTTTGGGAGGCTCTGTTCTGTATGAAAAAAAAGATGTATGAAGCAGGGAGTATAACGAGGAGAGGAGGAACAGCAGTATAGAACTGTATCTGGTTAATGTGTGTGTTTTGAGTGTTTGCAGAGAGGACTGGCTGTGATGGACCCTTGTGCCAGGCACAGAGAGACTGGTCTGCTCCTGCCCCAGCGAGCCCTGAGCCAGTGTGCCTTGCTAGAAATAGTGTTTAAAATAGGTGTGTGTTGGTTTTATTCCCACTCCTGCATTTCCTGGGCTCTCCAGACCGTGTTGCAGCTGGTGCGTGGTGGTGGTTGCTGCTCCCAGGGTTTTGTCCAGCTGTGCTGGGGCCCTGCCCAACAGCTGCAGGGACCCCTTTTGGTCCCAGAGTCAGGCCACAGCCTCGGTTGTGTTTCTCAGCAGCAGCTCTGTTCTTGTAACACAACTGTTCCCTCTTGATGCTTGTGGCTATTCTGGAAGCAGGTGCTATCCCAGCTGCCATAATCTGATGTGAATCCTTTAAGTAGGAATCCATGTACCATTAGTGAGGATAGTAGTCCCTTTCTAAGCCCCAGTTCACCTGGCTTTCCAGTTAGATATTCTGTTTGTCTAATTATGGTTTATCCTAGACGGAGTTTTCTTTCTTCAGCATGACGGTTCAATGTTCACTTCTACAGCCTTTTCTCCTTCACATTTACTCAAATTGAAGCACTTTTTTGCTTTCAACTCTCTTGACTGCGTATTGATATTCCCTCTTGGGTCTGTTGCTAAGATGCTGCTTTCATCTGATACCTCTCAATGATGTAAATAAACTGTATCTTCTGCCTTGTCCTGACCACCTTGTTTCCTTTCAGTTTCGTGTTGGAGCTGTCTGGTTCTTGCTGCTTGTGGACTAATTTCCAGCACCTCTGGATTCCTGCGTATTGATGCTCTATTTCACGCTCCATTTAATTTTCTTTGAATGAATAGCAGATGCTCCGCTTAAAATATTTTAGCCAATAATCTTGGAGTGCCACGGTCCTAAGGAGTTTCTGGCTATGTTGCTAAGAAAAACACAAAAGAAACAAATGCCAGTGTGTTTTTTTTCCTCCATTATATTCAGGCAGTGTGTGACCTGTTTTGCTCAGCACTCATGTTTTTAGGCAGTTGCAGACGCTGTGTCCTTTGCTGCAGAAGAGGTACCTGTAGGAGCTTCTTTGTGAAACAGGGCGGTTGTTTTCCATCAAAGAGAGGTCAGAGCGGGCCGGGCGGTGTGTGCTGGTGGCTGCACAGGTCTCCAGGACTTGGGCAACTCATGCCGGCAGCATTTGTGTGTGTGTGTGTTCTTGGAACCTTGGTATAGTGTTGATAGTGGAAAACGATGATTCACCCAGGGGCCTGAAGGCTGATGAGAAGGGAACACCTGACACAAACACAGGAGAACTGGTGAGTGCAGAAGTGGTGTGGGTACACTTAACCCCCAAATCAAATCTAGCGCTGCTTGTTTATCTCTTTTTTTCGTAAGAAATGGCTGAGAATCCTAGAAGCTGGGGTTGGGCAGGGAAATGACTTGCTTTCCAGGTTTATTCATTTTGGCTGTTGGAGCCTTGTGTGTGCTGAGTGTCCATGTGGCAGGGTGCTGGTGGGGCTCTTCCTTCGGCTGGACTGAAGAGATTTGTTCTGAAAGAAAACTCTGGTAAATGGGGCTGTAAAACCACTGAAACGTTATCTGGTATCATCTACCAACATGCCCATGGATCCTGAAGTGCATTTAAACTTTAATGTTACCAGCTCTTTAGGGAGTTACTGAGAACCATTCCAGTGACTTGTCTGCTCACAGAAGGGATCAGAATTCTCTTTATAGTTGGTGTTAAGGATTTATTCCCTGCAGTGTGCTGGAAACAGGAGAGATGGGCTTCTCTCCCCTCCAGCTTTTATCAGCTCTCGTGTGGTTCATGACCTTTGCCGTGTGGGTTTGTTCTTTTTTAACACTATATGCATAAAGACTAGGAGAGAGAGTGAATTAGAAAAATGTGTTTAAAAAGAGTGGTTACAGGAAAAGTCTTAAAAACTGTAACATTGTGACCTGCATATGGTGTGCAGAGCCTAGTTGTCGAGCAGACCTGGTGTAACCCGTGTCTTTGCGATGCTTTTCCCCTGGCAGCGCAGAGCCCGTGTTCAGGTGTCTGAGGGACTCGGGCTCTGCAAAGCGTGTTGAGGCTGGGCTGAGGTCTAAGCCCAGCTCTGACTTCTGTTCACGGGCTGGGGCCTTTCCTTGTGTCTTACAAAACATTTTGAGGAAATAAGCATTAAAACTTGCTCATCTTTTGCCTTGTGTGATAGCCATGTGTTAAGCAAACTACAGCTGATCATGAGGCTTGCTTTAAAATCTTTTTTGTCTTTTAATTTGCAGAATGTAGGCGTGGATCGCTCAAGAGAAGAAGCTTTGCGGACAGTCCCCAATCACCTATAGCTCCGGGTCCACGTCGCAGCCCTTCCCAAGCGCCAGAGCGTTCAGGAGCAGCTCAGGTCCCGCAGAACGGAGCCGGCGTCGCTTCAGACATTTTGAATGTGATTTCAGCTTCTTTGGAGAAAACCTGCAGTTCTGGATAACTCCGAGTCCCGAAAGGTATCAGTAAAAAGATTTACTGGAAGCAGAGTAGAGTTGGTTTTAGGTTTTTTTTTATATGTAAATTTGTGCAGTTTCAGTGGTTTTTATTGTTCATCTGTGGATACTGCAAGACGGTTAATCGCCCATGTCAGTTTTACTGCCAGATTTTAACTAGACTTTACTTGCTTTTTTAAGTGTTTCTCTAAGTTCCTCCTACTTTTACTGTGAATGATTGCCTAGAGTTACATGGAGATGTTTTTTCATGGCATATTTACCACATGTGAAATTCTACATTTTGAGCATTGGAGGCTTCATGTTGCAAAACTACTTCAGACGGGAAAGCCTGTCAGCTGATAGCGCCTGCGTTTTAAATTGAACTTTGGTCTGCCAACCACAACTTGACTTTTTCTGAAATGGGGGAGACTGCCCTTGGAAAGTAAAACCATTAGAGCTAGATCGGCTACCTGAAATACTCTGCTGTTTTAGCAGGATTTTGGCATTTTCAGGGGCCAGCTGTATTTTGGATGACTGTGGAGTTCACAGCAGTGAGCTGTGAGTGTAGCTCGAGCAGGTTGTGCCTTCTGCAGTTACAGGAGGGGATGAGCAGCTTTTCTGAGGCTGGAAAGGAGGGGAAAAGGATTTAGATTGTCAAGAGCTGGAGGAGCTGCTTGTCTTTAGTGCTGTGATTTATTTTTTAGGCCATTTTTGGAATGCATTTCAACATAAAGTGTATGTTTCTCTTTTATAGCCACATTTAAATACGTACATCAGGAAACAGTACAGAAAGGTTAGGTGGAGTTTAACCCTTCTAACAGCTCATGCCAGAAAAACACCAGGTAAATTCTGAAATTATTTTTAACATGGCACACGTGCCTTGGGTTTTTGTGTTGTTTTTTTAAGCATCTTCCAACATCCCAGTTCTTCACTGCTCTTTTATACCTTGTGAAACTCCAGTGCTAAAAATGGAATTTTCTATGTCTTTTGAGACCACGACCTTTCAACTGTACTAAATGGGTGCGTATTTTTGTATCGGTGTTACCGGACAGCAGAAGCGAGCGGCCAGCGCTGCTGCCGGCTTCGAGCTCTGAAATGAGACTGTTCTTTGGTAGCTGGACTGTGTGTTTTCTAAGTACTTCTGCTCTACTAATTGAGCTTCTATTACATATGTTGGTGGTTTCTTGTTTGTTTGTTTTGTTGGGGTTTTTTGTTTTGTTTTTTAATTCCTGTGTGAAATACTGGGCCCTTGTAATGTAGTTTTGCAGGCCAAGGCTAAATTGTCTTTTGTTTGTGCAGGGTTTATTAAATAACGTGCTGCTGTTGTGGTTTGTTTTAATAAGCTAATTTCAGCAATAGACTCAGCTCTGGAAGTAAGCCATACCGTATTGCTGGCTCCGATTCTGAGGAGGAACGCGTAGGGTATGGAAGGACCAGAAACCCCTCTCTTCAAGCACTGCTGTCTAAAGCTTTGTGCATGCGGTCCCTGTGTTCGGTAACGCCCGTTTCAGATCTTTATTAACTCGACCATGTCTGTAGTCATTGTGTGAGGAGAGACCACACAGCACTGCTCAGAGAAGTTAATTTATTGATGCAGAGTTAACATGGCCACCTTCGTGGCAGAAATGTAGAAGTGATTTCCCGTCCGATTCGCTGTGTGCTCGGCGACCAGAGCCGCGCTGAGCTCCAGCGGCGCTTGCTCCCCCAACCTTCACCGTCCAGCCTTCACCAAGCAGCAGCAGTCAAACAGCTTTTAAATTAAGAAAGTCAGAGTTTATCTGTAGTTACAGAGGACAAATCCTGGGAGACTGTATTAGAAAAGCAGAGTTTTACCAGCAGACTGTGGTACTTGTAGAGCTTGGACCTGGTTGGAGGAACATGGCAGGGAAGGTTTCCGTACTGAGAGCTGAGCCCCGGGGCCACTGCTCCTCACGGCGTGAGGCATCTCCCTCTCCTCCTTTCTTCCTTTTACCTCTCCCAACTTCCAGAGGTGCTGTACAATTCCTTGAGGCTCAATGTTTTATGTATAGTAGGTATTTTTATAGCCTGCTTTTGAATATACTGTGATGAGTGTGTTACCAAGTTGAGTGTTCGGTAAAAAGAATTGTATACAAGTGTAAATAAACTGTTATGCTGATACTTGAAAAGAAAAAAGAAGTTGTGTGTTCTGCTTTAGAAAGGTACTGAATCACTGATGGCATCGGCCCAAGTGCAGATTTGAAGCGAGTGATGGGTTCTCCCTGGGGTGTAACCACCTTTCTGGAAAGGCACTGTCAAGAATGCAGATCTTTGTCACTGTCCAAAAGTTGCCTGTGTCCCCCATCCCCTGATGGAACCGTCACTGATGGGGAGGTGACAGCCCTTGTCCTGACCTTGTATATTTGTACCCATGTTTATTTTACTGCCTTCTGACTGTTAATACACTTGCTAGCTCGGATGCAGTCTATCAAATGGGATTAAACTGTCTTTTCTTAACATTGTTGGCCTTCGTCGTAATCTTTCAGACAAATGTAATAATTTGACTTTAATCCAAGTAATAAAGATCAAATGTTACAACGTGTCCTGATGGGTGTTTCTTTCTGTGCCTGTTTGCAGTGGCTGAAGTGCCAGGTGAGTGTCCTGCGGGTTCCACAGCTCTTGGAAGGGCAGGAATTGTACCTTGGTTAAGAGAGTTTATGTAATAGGCATAAGGATTAAGTTAAGTTACCCATTGGTTGCTTTACTCCCACAAATAACTAACTTAAGTAACAATCTAGTAACTGAGGAAGATGTTGGAAGAAGCTATGGAATAAATACAAGTCAAGATCTGCACGCACAGAGGAGAAAGGTAAAACTATTAATTTTACCTGGTCATTGATGTTTTAAGATCTGATTCACTCTCAGAGCTACACTGTTCTTATCTTGTCTTCCAAATGCTGTTTTTTTTGTAGAAAGCTGAAACGCAATGGCAAAATGCAGGAAAATGCTGCCTTCTGGTACCAATGTGCACGTATGGCTTAGGTAGCTGACATTAAATTTGCAGGGGTACTTGTCATTCTGAAGGATAGGACAAAATTAATTACTACATTGTGGTTCAGAATTGTGTACTGAAATGTTCATGTTTTGTTGATCACTGTATGCTCTTGGGTGGTAACTACTTGTAGCTGCCGGGTGGGAAGGAGTGTTTTCATTTTTAACTCATTTTTTTAAAAAGTTTTAGGGCTTTTAAGCTGCTTTCTGGATGAAATTCTTTAACACCTCCATCTCCCTGTAGTGTGAGGATGGCCCTTGTGTAACTGCGGTGGACAAACTCACCAGGACATTTTTTTTCCTGCCAGCTCGGTGGTTGAGAAAATTAAATGATTTGCAATATAAGAATGGAGCAGTTTGTATTGCCACCTGCAGGACCTGGTGCAGCACATAGAAGGAGCCACAGCTGCTCTATGAAAAACAAGCAAGTAAAACTGGAAGGAAGAATTTGCGCTTGGCAGTTCAGCAAGTGGAACGAATGCTGCACACTGTCCTTACCTGACTATCTTCTAATTTTGTTTAATTCTCCTAAAATATTAGTTTTATTTTTGTAAGAAGTGATCAGGGCTTACAAAATGCTATTTTTTACTGTAGTTTAAAGACAACTGGAGTTTAATAGCGTATTTCTAGAAACAACTAATAAAGCCATGAATGAAAGTTTAATGTAACTTTCTTTTAATTGAAGACAAATAAAAGAACCAAGGGCTCAAACACTTCTTTTAAAAAGACATCTTCTGTTCCCTAGTGTCTTCTCTCGAGCAAAATATACAGCATATATATATAACATAACTACATTCAAGTACCAAACACAATTTACATTTTCCCAAATAGAGAAAATAATGCACGATTCACATACCTTAAACCCAACCATGCATAAAAGAACACTGCCAATAAATCAGAAGTTTGACATAATTAATCACTACTGTGTATTGTTCTGAAGTATTGACATCGTTGGAACACATAACAGTTCAGTTTAACGTTTAACCCTCCTTTTAAGTCCGACTCTGCTCAGAGACTTACTTGTCCAAGATCTGTTCAAATTTAGGGTTAATAAAAGAAAATCCAGCAAATGCAGACTGGTCCATGGACTCGATCAGGTTTTTGTCGCTGTAAGACAATTTTGGCTTCTCACTCAGAAATTCTCTGTCAAAGTTGTTGTAGTCACTTGCTGACTTCTGTATTGAACAGAGAGTGAAGATAGTTTGAGACAAACTTTGTAATTTCTTCCAGAACAAATTGCTTTAATGCACAAGGTTAGGAAGTTATTTCTTGAGCTCCCTCCCTCCTTCTCCCCTTTAGAGGAAAAAAAAACCTCCTTTCTTGCCTATTTTAACAACACTATAAGATAATAACTGGACAATTGCTTATTGTTAGTTGAAAACAAATATTAGCACCAAGTGGCTTTGGAGAAGACCAACCACCTGGATTTGTGATGATGTTTCACAGAATTACCCAAAGCTTCTCTATTGACAAAACCAATGCAGCACTTAGATTTAATCACATCATTTCTTTCCATTAAGCAAAATTTTTAAATTCTTGAAAGCGTTTTACAGCCTGTATTTGTTCAGAGAAATAAAAGCAATGCCCTATAGCAGCTGCTTTGTGTCTGGTTCATAAAAACCCCTGTTACTGAAGCCCATGGTTTACACTCTGCAACTCCAGAGGTTACTGTTTGTAGGATCCTCATGTTTGCTGGTTTCCATTTCCAGGGGAACCTGCACCGTGAAGCTGCCTGTTCCGGAATGGGACAGGTCTCTACATTTTGGAGAGACTGCATTACCTCCAGATTACTTTGCTTGTACCAGTAACAGGGTGGAGGAAAACCAGTGTGGCTTTTTAACCAGGTGAGATCAGCAGCAGCTGCCCACAGTGATACAGACTGTGAGTAACACACGGGCTGTTCTTCACGTGTTTTGATCAGGTAACATTAAAGTATGTACATTACAAACAGTTCTAGTTCAGTAGTACAGAGAATGCATCTTTTTACCCACTTGGAGACTCTCAGAGGAGTTTGAAGAGTACATATTTAATACCTGCCTAGAACTCCCTGAGGCAGTTACCGAGTGAGTAGCCCCAAGTTCACGGTCCTTCTCCCACACGGAATTAACAGAAAATGGCAAGAAACTATCAACATTTTCAAGATGGAGGCATATAAAACACCATTTTCCAATGACCTAAAGACTCAAGGAGAATGGGTAGCAGAACTACTAGTCGATTTTTATGAAGATCATATAAATAAAGAAGCTCCTTGAGCAAGTATAAGTAAACAGTCTTAATAGGAAGATTTCAGGGCAGTTGGAGGAATATAGTGCGCCCTTTTTATAACTGACTCACCCAAAACCAATGGGATATCAGATACATATGAGATATGAGATGAGATACATAACTCTCATTTATAAAATGTGAGGAGAAACAGTGGGATAGTCTGAGCAAGTTAAAGACATCAATCCATTGCTCCTAGGCTGACATTTGCAGTGCTGGTGCAGAACAAAGAATAACCTACATACCACTTTCGGCCTGAACGGAGGGTCCACCTCCCTCTTCTCCAGCGCCGTCCAGTTGATGGTTTTGAAGAACGGGTGGTCTCTGATACTCCCAGTGACCCCAAGTCGTCTGGTTGGATCCCTTTCAAATAGCTGCAAGAGAAAACACCCGGTAAAGCCTCCTGTCTGCTCAAAAGGTAGGTGACACTAGAAGTACAATGGGTGTACTGCTAAAAGAACAAAAGTTGCTAACAGTAAACAGACCATTAATAATCTTTCCCTTTGTAAAAGTAATTTGCTTTCTGATAAACAGCTCCTTGTGCTCCCCCCCCCAATGCAGTTCTGTGACCCACTCATTGATCCTCGGTCCTACCTTCTCCAATATATCCTTGGATTCCTTAGTAATCCAGCGTGGGTAGTGAGGAGTGTCCACTCGGATTGACTCAAACAATTCATCTTCATCATCCCCATGGAAAGGGGACTGTCCAATAAGCATCTCGTACAGCAGGACCCCAAATGACCACCAGTCCACAGAGAACGTGTACCTCGAACCTTGCAGGATCTTAGTCCACAGAAGTGCAGAGGAACAAATACAAGTAATTAATAAAAGGCAGCAATAACATACCAAAACCAGAAGAGTGATTTTAAGGGAGACTCTTAAACTAGGGTATTCTGGGGGTAGGAGGTGGAATCAGCAATCTGAGAAATGGTTGGCACTGATGCACAGCTGGAGTTTTATCCTTGGGTGGAAACATGGCCAGCTCAACACAGGTCTGTGCTCTCATTCAGAAACTTTCTCCATTTACTTTAAATAGCCGTACACTTGGAAAACATCTTTGGTAGTTTCTTTATAAGATGAAGGGAGAAGCAAGTACCAATAAGAATTAGTTTATTACCAAACAGACTGGGACATAATTTATAACTTTAAAACTCAACTACCTTATTTGGACTACTTCACAAATTGGATTAAAAACCTGCTATAACGGAATTTAACTTAGTGAGATTTCCCCTTAGAAGCTGCTTTTGGTTTGAGTTGTGGTTGTTTGCACGGGCACAAGTCTGTTCATCTGCAGTGCACATACATTCAGGTTTTTAGCTCTGTGTGTGTTAGCTGTCAAGGCAGAAGGGAAAACTATTTGTTCAAAACCTGAACATTTTAACATTACAAAAGCATGTTTTGTTTTGCTTTTTAAACTTGCAGCTATAGAACATTTAAAAATCTAAAGTACCTTCTGCAGAGAACTCAGATTTTTTTTTCTTTTGTTTTCCCTGTGCTAATTAGATTTCTACATTATTGAACTATTCGTTTACAAAGGGATGATTAATCACAAGGGCCATTCCAACATCAGTGTATTATGTCCATCCCTGCAGGACATGGCAGAGGATACTGACCTCAGGAGCAATGTAGTCCGGAGTCCCACAGAACGTGCTTGCCTTGTTCTCGCCAACAACATTTTCTTTGCACATTCCAAAATCAGCTATTTTGATGTGGCCTTCTTTATCAAGCATCACATTGTCCAGTTTTAGGTCCCTGCAAAAAGCATTTTGAAAAAAAAAGATTTTTTTGGAAAAGCTTTTGTATTCAGATCCAGTTTCTTCGCTGATAAACATCTATTCCACATCATACAAAGAGGCTTTTCAGGAAAATAATCATTCGTCAACAAAATATGTACAAAATGGTACTTTTGTACTTTGGATGCGGTGCGGAGAAGGGAAGAATTTTCTCATCAGGAGGCTGAGGTGTCTATTTTGCGTCTGACCTTACAATGCCCTACACTTGCTCTCAGATCCAAAAGCACACCCAGGGCTCCTGTTCCCCTGGGAAGAGGTGCCAGTTAAGCCCCACAGCTGGCAGGGCTCCAGCCGCAGTGCCCCAGCCGCAGGGCTGCACCAGCTCATGGCACAGCGGGGCTGTTGGATCCTTAGAGCCCCTGGCAGAGTCAGAAGTGTTTGAAGCCTGCCTGGCTTTTAACACCACCTGTGACTTGTTCCTAGCTGTGTTGTGGCTGTGGTCTGCGAACTGTCCTATTCGTGTCTTTTTTTCAGAATAACGCTATTAAATCCAGGAAGAGCTTTTTAACAGCGGTTTCCAAAATCTACATTCCCTCCCTTTGACTGTGGTGCATTTTTTGTCCATCTGGCTGCAAAAGCACATACCAAGGAGGGCAGGCTGGAGAGAAACTGAACAGCCCTTCTGCTTATCAAGAAAGTCTTGAATAGAGCACAGAATTATACATGAGAACAGGGCAGTCTTTTCTCCTTGGTAACTTAAGTTCCCAGTATTGGCTACTTTAACTGCTCAGATGATGAACTGCAGCTCAGACCAAGAGTCCCTGATCTAATGCAATGCACCATAACTCCTTCCAAGTTTGGACAACAGCTACTGTTCAGTAAATTGAATATATATTGAATACTGTTCAGTAAATTGAATATATTTGAGATGGGGAATACTGATGGTAACTTAGGGTACTGCACTTACCTAGTTGCAAGTTCTAAAATCTTTTGTATGGTGTGCACTTACATGCAGTGCCTACCTAAACTGTTCCAGTCAGGTTCTGTGATTACACTGGTAGATACCCTGTGTGGACACAGGAAAAAAGAAGTACCTTTGTTTTTGCTGCAGTCTTGTTGGAAAGTAGTACAGTGTCTTGGAAATACTTCATACTCTGAAATCTCTGTCCAGGAACATTCTAACTGAATGTAGGGAAATTTAACAGCAAACCTAAAAATGCTTTAGAAAATCTGAGATGAAAGGAATTTGTGCTATGACAACATTCCTGGAGTTTGATCCTTTCCTGTATAAAAACCTGCAGGAGGAGCGGGAATACAGTTGGGTATGTTAAGGACATTCCTGGGTTACGGCTGTCTCCTCTGAGAGCAGATAGGCTTGTAACAATCATCCTTTGTCACCAGGGAGGATTCCTGTAATGTTCATCCTCTTTACAAACACTTTGTCTGAAATACTAGTCTCTAATTTCAGAAAATTGCTTTAAAGGCTGGATGCTCCAACAGATGTTTCCTGTTTCTATAAGGGGAGATGCGCAATACCAGCTGGTTTACTTAAGTTACCTTGAGTAACTTGCTCTTAAGTGCACAGCCATTGCCCTTCCTACCTGTTTGCCACAGAGGTAAGAGCTACCTGAGCAAGTAGTTACCAAACAGTGCTCTAGAGCTGTGAGTGGTGTAAAAAGGCTGCAGAAAGGAAATTAAGAAAAAAAATCTACATAAAAATAAACTTCCAATCTCCTGTAGTGTGGGTATTTACAGTAAGAAGTGGCTGATCAGGATCTGGCCTCTGATGTTTCAGCCTGGTGAGGCAAACGCAGATGATTGTCACCTCAGTGCTGTTCACAGGGCCGGCAGGAACCGAGAGCCTCAAGGACCCTCTCCTTTGCTACCAAGCTAAATGGACTCATGATTTGAAGGCAGCGTCTAAAATAACTGAAACAAAACCACTTTTGTGTAACATTCCATCCTTCTGGTTGCCAAGGAAAAGACACACAGATACAGATTTATTTCAGGCATGTAATGCCTTTGGAATAACATCAGATCTGACAGTGTTTGCTTGTCACATCCATCAGTAATTCAAACATGCATGAAGTGCTAAGAAAATCCATAGGTCCCACACTGGAGCTAGTTAGTACTCACCTATAAATAATGCCTTTGCTGTGAAGGAACTGTAGCCCACATAAAATTTCAGCTCCATAAAACCTGAAAAGACCAAAACATCTTTTAATCTGTCTTGCTCAGTTAAAACAGTCAACGCAGCCGGCCAAAAGAGCTGCTGTAAGCTTCTCTTCATGGCGTGAGAAGTCCTGTACGCTTCTTTAAACATGAATATACCTGTATTTGTATAGCTGGGTGGTATAATCTGTGTTAATCCATGCGTTAATCATCTGTAGTATCTAATGCCAAAGAGCAGAGGGAACACTACAGCAACTTGCCTTAATGCTCCATTCCACTTCTATGAAGGAACACTGGCCCGTTTCTACTCTTTAATAGTCTGTGTATGTTCTCGGTGATATACATCTGCCTTTTGAAAGGCAGCTACTGGAAAGACACTCCCTGGGTTGCTTTAAGAGGGACCGGGCACCAATGGCTCAGTAGGAAACACCTCACCGCCCTCCCACTGCACCTGCCCCGTACAGCAGAGTGAACAGTAGCATCACTTCAGGGGTGTTCTCAAAAAAAAGGAGGTGATAAACCAGAGGACATGAAGGGAAATGATCCCACCCAGTCATTTTCCCTAGTACAGCACCCAGTAACAGAAGTAATTTGTTTAAAATGTTTACAGGTAGGTTCACTTCCCTGCACTTCTCAGGTCTTGCACGCACCCATTCAATGACACAATTAAAACCCTCACGCTTTTGGGTGAGAAAGGTAGAAACTGACCTAAAACTAAAGAAAATTATTACAGGTAAAGTAACAATAATAAAATATTTTTGCATCTTTTAAAGTCTACGGCTCCAGTAATCTTTAAACCATAGGTAACTGATGCAATCGCACTTGCTAAACGAAGGGCTTAGTATCTTGTGGAACATGCAAGTTATCCTTCTGTACCATCATGTCAACTTAGCAATACTAGTAAGTAATATTGCAAGTGCTGAGGTTTTTTTTCTGATGCTGTTTTCCAGTTTTTCCATCCAAATACTGTCCTGAGGGACAACGAAGCTGAACCTTGTGCTTTCATTGCTGGCTCACGTTGCAGTTTACTTGACATCTCTAGGTACAAGCATGCCGTAAAGTAAAACATCACCCTGCTACATAAATTAAGAAAACTTAACTCCACACATCATTAAGTGAGCTTCTTCATTGTATTAAACCAGTGTCTAGAAATGCCTTTTCCATCACCAGCCACTGAAACTGGAGTGAAAGGCTGCAGGTAAGTGGTGCAGAACTAGAAGCAGTAAAACCAGAGAGACTAAAGTCACTCAGAGATGGGGAACGAAGGGTTGTGGACTTACGTTGCTCTGTAGAGATCAAAACGCCCCTTGTCTTGTATGTGGAACATCAGGTCTCCCCCATTCAGGAACTCCATAACAAAGAACAGATGTTGCTGTTTCCAAATAACCAGAGAATGGAAAAATTACTGATGCTATTGCAACCCCATATAAAGTAGCAATGTGGCTACTGGGGACCGAGGAGCCGCTTTCCTCCTCTCCTGAAGTATTTCTCTATTTCATGCATGCCTAAGAGCACATGAGGCTCCTACAGATTTGAATAGTCTGGCTGTGTATTATAAAGCTAAATAGCTGATGTTGTATTCTGTGGGTTTCTAGACATATATAAAATATATGAAAACATACAAAAATATACATTTTACAAAGACTTACTGACTTCTGACAGTGATCTTTTTCTCCCTAACAGAGGATAAAGCTAAGATCAAGGATTTAAATTAAACTGCCTCTTATTTCAGATTGCATAGATGCTTTTTATGATCTTATTCTGTTCTCATCAACACATGTGGGGGTCCATACTCATATTTACTTTCCATAAGGCCTGTGAACTGCTGCACAGAGGATAAGAAAAGGAAATTAAATTCTTGCATCACAAAGTTACTTTTACTAGACTGCTGGTAACAATGTCCATTAAAAGGCTCCATCTGTTGCATTGCTGTTGCCATTGGGCTTTTCTTACCTTTGTCTGAAACGTGCAGTAAAGATGTGTGAGAAATGGATTTTCCCATGCAAGTGCAAGGACCCGCTTTTCCACCATGGTACATTCCACATCATCATCAATTAGCACCACATCCTTCTTCAGAGCTTTGATAGCAAAGAATTCATTCTTCCCTTTCAGCTCAGCAAGCAGAACCTGTAAAAAATTAAAGATGAGATTATAGCACACATAGGGAAGAGTGTTGCTGATAATATCAGTAAAGTCAAAGGTGTTTATAGAAGCTGCAATGACAATTAAAAAAAAAAAAATTTCAATGTGAAAGGTGAGTGAGATTTGGGAAGGTGAAGTTGCTGGGCACAGAGATGAGATGGGGCTCAACAAGGCAGTTTTTCTGTCTTGTGAGTGTTTAAGCAGAAGACATCTGAAGCGTGTTGCTTCATGAGAGCTGTAGCTTCAGACAGCTGCAGACAGAACCTGTGGAGGTCAGGCTGCTCTCCCACAGGAGCATTATGAGGCTGCTTCTATATGGAGTGTGTGAACATAAAGCATCCTTTTGCACTTCAGTGCATAAAGGGCAACTCCTCTGCCTTGGTACTAAATAATTGAAAAACTGTTGTGCATTATGAATCAATTTTGAGTTTAGATAAGATTCAGGCAATGAACTTCTAGTGTCTTTGACAAAGATGGCTATTATTCAACTCTGATAAAAGGCTATCTACCCAAGTGGCTGTAACAGCAAAACCTTTCTACTTAATGGAAATAGCTCATCACATTGCAGAGATCAACAACGCAGACACCTGAAGCTCCATAAGTTTGTTACATACCTTTCCAAAACTTCCTTTCCCTAGTACTTTATGGAAGACAAAGCTTTCTATGTTGAATTTTCTCCTGGTTGCAATTCGTGGCGCTGTCTTGGCTGTGCTGCCCTCCCAGAGTTTATCGTACTCGCTGCTATCTGCGAATCGAAACAGGGAGTTTAATGTTCAATATATGCAGAAATACTGCCTGACTCAGATGCTCCGTTAAGAAGTCAGTAGTGACACGACATTTCAATGCATCTGCTGCTGGAACACTGGCAAATCTAAACGTAAGGGCCAACTCCTGTAGTTTATAACAAAGTTTAAATTACTCAAGTGTACTTGGAAGTGTTGGACTTGAACTGAATCTGCCATTGTTTCTGATGCTGTGTTTAAGCAACACTTAGGCATTATAAAAATCAAAAGCCTTAACTCTCCCCTACAACTAAGATACAGACCGTAATTTGTAGAAAAAGATACAAGGACTGCTTGTGAACAGATTATTTCTGTTACCAGAACAGGACAGTCCCTCAGCCTAAGCAGAGAGGCCATAAAACAATCCGATTTATGCCTGATGGTCACCAAGAAGCATGACCATACAGGCTAATCCTGATTATATTCTACAATTAATAACTGTATTTTTGACCTTCGCTGGGTCACTAAGACAACGCTGATGATAATCATGAGATGATAGCACGTACGCCTCGCAAGCTGCCCAGCATCTGTGATAACCCAGGGAAGAATCACAGTGGCAGCACCATCACTTAGTATTAAACCAGACACACTTCGCAAGAGTTGGTTGGTTTTTTTTTTTCCCAATCTGTTCTAGTGAACCAGAACAAGTATGATAAATAATATAAAAATAATTTTCTTACTGGGTATTTCATCAGCATTAGCTCAATGCATGGATGAATATATAAAATCCTATACCACTCCAAAACCACCCATTATCTCTTACTGAGCCTGGTGATTTCCATCTGGTAAAAAGTTACTTCTACTGTTGTATATATTTTTGTGTAAGTTATCATAGGTTAGCAGTTATGAAAACTAAGCTTACAGAATGCTAGCACCCTTTAGCAATAGTAAAAAAAAAAAAAAATACAAACTCTTATTCTGAGCCTGTAGAGACAGGATTCCAGGTACTGCTAAAACTGTTTCAGCTGTTTCATCTCAAGCAGTGTTTTGGCTACTTATATTCTAAAATAGATAGTGTTTGCCATTGGTTACTAATGGTTTGTGAACAAATCACAACAGTTAACAATGTGTGTGACACCTCAGTTACAGGAGGGAGGGAAGGGGATTTATGTGCATATATCTGGCTGGTGAGGCACCCTCCAGTTCACAACAGGGAACTGCGCTGCAGTGAGTAAAACAAGTGCTTTGCAGAAAGGTCAGTATGGTCATGGACCAGAAACTACAGGCCTTTATCAAAAGTTCTGCAAGCTTTTTGTGTGGCCAGGAAAAGGTAAAAAGAAATATAAGCATATATATATTTTTAAGAGTTCTTATTAAAAAATTGTCTAACATAAGGCAAGAACAAGTAACTGAGGTTGTTAGTTTATGTAGCCTGGTAGGTAAATTGATAAATAAAGACATTGTAGCTTTTCTTACCTGTTGTATCTCCTCCTGGACCTTTAGGTTTCTTATCAAAATCTTGATAAATACCAACATTTTCTACAGATCCAGAATCAGACTTGCGACTAGATTTCTGAGGAGGGGACCATATGAAATTATATTTGCACTATTGCTTTAGAAATATTTATAACAATAGCTGTTAAATGTAACATGATGGCAGTATAAACTTCTCTTTTTTATTATTAATTCCTAGCACAGATCTTTTCTCAAGAAGTCTGGTTCATAGACTATTTAGCCACATTCTTTACAGCTTCAGATCAACCAATTACTTCACTTCCTTCACTGCAACAAAATAAGTCACTGAAACTCCTGAACAGTCTATGTTGTATTGTTCATTGCAGAATTATTAAAGGTATAATGGTTTGGACCTGCAGTGGAAGGAAAATGTCCCATTGGACATATGTTCATTTGAAACAGGAGTCACCGTCACACTGGACAAGCTGAAGTCACATCTGTGTGTGACATCCATCTTTAGCACAGGGAAACAAATTTGATATGTGGAAGATCCCTGAGATCAGATTTTAATAATGAAAAGATTGAACTGTTTTGTGTTTTGAAAGAGCTGGTGTAATAGCTCTCAGTTTTCAAAGTAAATATCCTGTGAAAGCCCAGGAACACTCAGCTCAGAGGAAACACTGTTGGCTTTTGTCATATATTTTCCTGTTTTACTTCAGAGCTTGTGTCTGAATCTTTATTTGCAAGTCAGAAGTCGACCACAAGACACAGCCATGCTGCAGCAGGAGCTGGACAATGTCACTGTGGGCCAGTGTTAACTCCAGAGGAGTTTTCTCTGTGTGTACATCAGATTAATAAAAGTTGAGAATATCTGGTATATTTCTCCAGATTTATTTAAATTTAGCATTCAAGTGGAATTCTAAAGTTGAAGCATGGAAAAAACCAGATTTCAGTGTTATGATGCTGCTGTTTAAACAATTAACCAGACAGGGAGAGAATAACCTTGGCACCACAGAAAAACAAAGTTGGGTTTCAAGAATCCACACAGCTTTTAAAATATTATATGTTAGGTGGGATTTCCACCCCCACCCACCCAGTGTCACCTTTACACTACTGACATCCTTGTTTGTCTCTTTAGAGTTCAAATTAAAAAGAGAAAGCTGTTTTCCTCCATTCCAAACTCAGTTCCCCTTAAATTGATACAGAAAAGATGAAGCAAAACCCCCAAATGCTCTGCAAACAACTAATTACCTGAGAAACGGCAATAAAGCATACCTGGCTAACTTGATTTAATGCTTCAGCTAGCAACTTCTGGTTTATTCCACATAAGTTTGCCACCTTCGTCTGGCATTTATGATGCACGTTCATCCCACATTCTAAAAGAAACATAAAGATGGTTATACAAGCATCATGAAAACAGTGTCTGACATTACAACAAAAAGGGCTGTTTCTCCATGGAGTTCAGAAACTTTGTTATAAGGCCACAGTGGATATGGATCTGTCACTGGTAATAAAATTACAATTTAAATCTTTGACCCAATGAAAGCTACAAAAGTTGTTCAAGAGGAAAAAAACTCCAATCATCATTATTCTCAAAACCTGTTACAATAAAGGTCATCTTGCCTTTTTGTGGGAGAATTTTAAAAATGGTATTTACAGTGAACTCTTTCAGTACAGTAATACCTTAAGTCAGACTCGCCAAATTTCAGCCATTCCCAAAGCAGTAATTCTGATTATACTCAAGATCACACCTCCACAGCATGTTTTCTGACTGCATTAGAGGCTCAACTTGGCTGAGCCGTCACATGAGCCAAGTGCCTCTTTGTCCCTCTCAAATACAAAAGCTTTTTCAACCACGCATGGATGACATTAATCCCATTCTATGTAACACACATACACAAATGCAGTCTGTAGCAACCGCAAATCTCTAGTGGGGGGCACAGGGGGAGAGACTACACTGGAGAAGCCCAGAGTGGTCGCAGCTGCCCGCCCTCCTCCTCCTCACCTTCACACTTGAGCCCCTGTCTGACCAGCCCCCAGAGCAGGCTGCCGCAGTGGTCGCAGAAGTTTGGGCTCATGTAGTTGTAAACTTTGAAGCGATGAGGCATGTCGATTTTGAAACGTTCCTTTTGAAACTGAGGACAGACAGGGAGAGGGAGTGAGGCGCTTTACCCAAAACAGGATTTTCTTACAGAAAGCAGGGTACTACAGAGCTGCAACAGTTTTTATCTTGGATACCCCAGTTTTAACAGCCCTCATCTAGCAGGGAAAGAATCTGCCCATCAAATACTACCCACCCCCTTTTAACTATTCTTCTTGCTTGAAACTTTCATCCACTACATGTTTCATGCAATCTTCAGAGAAGACAGTAACTTGGTTGTACGGTCAAGCAGTTCCCGAACGGACTTGGCCGTTCCTATACAAGATTTTTTTAGTTCAAGAGCATTTAACTACATAGTTACACTAAGTGTGTTGTTCCAGCTCTTACCATTGTGTCCCTGCTGTTGGCTGCAGTACCAGTACACCTCCCAATGATTTTATCGATACATTTCTTATGAATAGCAGCATTGCATTCTTCAAGACATGCGCAAGAAAAAAAAAGATTCCTTCAGATAATAAATACACAGGATGAGGTGTTCACATTTCATAGCATGATGTGAAAAGCACTCCTTCCCATCATACTGTATATACCAAAACCTTTATTTTCTATCAAGATGAGGATCTTTTTAGAGCAGCTTCTCCCCATTTTATTTTTACATAACCTCTATTTCTAAACTAAATCTGCCTCCATCAGGAAATGCCAACAACATTTGATAACAGAAGGACAATACTATGCTTTGAGTTTTACCCTTTGATACCTCCCCACTGTTTGGAGCAATGCATAGAGATCTATGCTAAGTCAAATGTGTTTTTCAATTCAGCTGTAAAACCCATCGATAATGTAATTAATTTTAGAAAAGGTTTCATAAAAATTGCTCTTAAAAACGAGTGCAACTTTTCAACTGCGTTACACTCTTATGAGAAGAATAGCTAAGTCTAAATCTTGATACTAAATACTTGGATAGGAATCATAATTAGACAGCCTTAGGTTATCATGCAAAACTGATGTTTAATATCTACTACGATCATCTGAAGTGATAACACACTGTGCCATGCACATTTTCAGAAGATTTTTGAATAGTAACTATTAAATCTACAGGTTAACGTGGAAAATGTGGAAAGTAGTAGAAGAAAAATATGTAAAATTAACTTACGCCTACATTTGTATCCCTGCTTGTTGAGTCCCCTGAAAAACAAATGATAAAGAAGGAAATCATAAAAGCACTTTTTTGTTGTTGTTGGTTGGTGTTTTGTTTGTTTTACCATGTTGAACAATCAATCCTTTGTCTATGAGAATATTTGCTCCAATTCAAGAACTGGTCTAACTTCTGCTATTCAGAATCTTCTCTCATGAACGTAAGGTTTAGAAAATAAGGTAGTGTGATTTGCTAGACCAGCAAATTAGGAGGGAAACCCAGAAAGAAAAGGTTTCAATCATACAAGAAAACCTCCTGATCTGACTTACTACAAAAAAGGCCTTACAATGAAAGAGATCCAGCTTCTTGCTCACGATGGGTATTTACTCTGCTATTAGCCACCGCACATTTTAATGTTTGAGCATCACTTTCTCAGATCCATCCATCTCACTCTCTTGTAAAAGAACGTTGTGCATTACTGGCCAGATCTCACTTTTGATGCTGATGGAATTTTTGCCAATCATTTCAGTTGCAAAAATGTTGAAGTTCCAGTTTTTAATGTGAAAGAGACAACTGTAGTTCTTATGTATAACAACACTCTTAGTAAATACATTATCTCAATTTCCAAACACTTGTGAATTTACATGTCATGTTTTGTCTCAATATACCTGAAGCAAATTTTGCAGTTATTTAGCCTTTCAGGATGGGAGAAGCTTAGCATTTCCTTCTTACCATACAAAGTCCTTGCAGACAGAGCAAAAAGTAGGTTGTCCAAAGAAGGTAGCAATAAATTCATGATTTTTGATGTACTGGATTTTGGCTTGCTTGATAGCTCCTCTCCTGTTCATAGTTACTGTTGCCCCTTCTTCCCTCATTGACTGTTTGCAATCTAGGGGGGAGGCAAGAAGACATACTTTTAGTACATAAAGATATTACAAAGATTAGCATTTGCTTCTCCAAGAAGTTTGGTTTTCTGTTTCAGACTTGTGTTTCTATTTCTTTTTACACCTGCATTCTGCAGATTGTCAGCCCCACGAATACATGCAGGTACTGCTTCCTAAGGCATCTTTGCGAGCGCTTCCCTCTCCTGCTCTTTCAGAAGCAGCTTTCAGCAAATGAGCTGAAAGGAAGCAGCAGGAATGGAGTGCAGTCTTGCTAGAGAAATGACAACCCCAGTTGTTTCTTGACAAAAATATAAGCTCTTATACATTATGTGGTTTATGTGCAAGAGAAATAAGTGTTTTATTGGAAGCAGGAGGGTCTCCTCATTCAGCAGAAGCCTTCTCATGCTCCACATGCCCTCCTGAAGCAGTACCGTGGCAGAAACACACACAAAGTGCCACAGGACCTCCCGTCCCACCTGGCCGTACCGCTGTGACATGGGTCCTGCCAGCCTCCAGGATCATAACCAGTGAGGACAAATGACATTTGCAATTAGACATTTCCATTACGCCATCTCAGAAAAGCTTTGATTCTATGTCTGCCAAAATGTCCCAGTCTCATGCCTCTCCCCTCATAGCCCTCATGGGGTTACAGTATATAGCACTATATAAGATGAACTATTATTGCTGTAGTATTATAGTATATGCTGTACCATAAAAGACCATATACACAGTAATTACATGTAGCTTTAGCCAAGAAATAAAACAACAACAAACTTCTCAGGCTCCGAGTCCAGCTGGCTCACACAGGTCCTTCATTACAGGTTATAGTTATTTCCACACATTTCCAAGGAAACTGTTCAGTTTCTCTTACAAAAATGAGTCTCTTATGCTACAGTCTTTCAGCCACAACTCAGACTATATAGTATTACTTACACATTTTGAAAATATTAGGAATTTGTAACAGAGGTAACCCATGAAGGTGTATCAGAGAGATTGGGTAACCAGGAATTTAACCCTAGGCCACGTTTCTTGTTGATAGGGAGGAGCTGTTGAGGGACAATCCCATCCAGCAGGAAAAGGTAACATCTTGAATCAGCAACGGGGAGCTGATCAACTGCTCATGGCATCAGCAGCTTGTGGGTTTTAATCTAGAAGAAATGTGGACATGGCTCACAGGTTGAAAATGCTGCAAAGTTCAGGGTAACCGGAGATTGCCATTGGCAGGGTAGGACTTTCCACTACAACCGAGTAAGGAAAAAAGCCAGAAGAGCATTTTTTCCCATTGTCAATACAACTGGTTTTTATTTGCTCCACTGTATTTCTGCCTTTTATCAACATCAGTGGGAGCTCTTCTTTTCGTATCGATAGGAAGAGATTTGTCCCCTTTGCCAAACTGCAGTAACTGCAATGCCTAAGCTTACTGCAAAGTCACCCAAGAGTCCTGTTTTTCTTGTTCACTGTGCTCAGTTTTGGTCATTTTTTTAGCTGGCTGCCACCACTGCTATTTCAGACCACTGAACCTGGAATACAATCTATCATTTGATACCATTTTGAGTCTCCTGAACTAATTTATCAGTCACAGCCAACAGCAGCCAGACTGCAGCAGCATGTCCTGCCTTAGAAAAGAAGGACAATGTCAGTGCAGAGATTAAGGAAAGATTAAGCATATTGGTGAAAAGAAAGATCAAAAAAGGTCCCTGGGGTTTTGCCACTAGGTACTAATGCACTTTTCTGAGAAACTGGTCATCTGGTTCAGAGAAAAACCCATCCTGCCTCCCCCTGAAAAAAGCTCACACATGCACTGACACCCTGGCGCTATGTACGCCACTGAGTTACCTCTGCCCCTCCAGGAACAGGATTAATTTCTGCTGTTCAAACAGGCTACTGAGTTCACCCAACAAAAACTCACATCAGCTCCTGCACTTGAGCTTGTCCAAGTCTGCAAAGAGTCCTATCTCTGTTTAATCCTGCTGAGCAAATACACAGACCTCACCCACTGCGCCTCAAACGCTTCAGGGAAACCACACACCAAAGTGTGTGTGCAAGGAAAACAACATTCTTTAGAGTCAGTCATACTTCATATTGTTTGCTGCATGAAAAGGATGTCTTCATAAGGGTGATTTAATTAGTAACAGCAACAAAACAGAGAAAGGTGTGTTGTTTTATAGCATGTATTCTGAGAAGACAACCCGTGATGGAGCAAATTATGGGACAAAAGCCCTCCTAAAGTCTGTAACACAAGCAAACCAAGTGTTTAGTGAGGAACTAACAGGTGAACTTGACACAGCTTCTCCTCATGCTGAATTACCTGTAGCCATTTAGTATTGCTGATACTGTGTGTAAAAGTCTCTGACAAAACTTGATCGGTACATGGGAAACTGCGGTCTTTCCTCCCTGTCTGGAACACTGATATCAAACTTAAGAGAAAAATGTGAGACTGAGATCTATTTTTGAGAAGGTAATTAATAAACTAGTCACTTAGTTTGTACAAAGAAATTTAAAAAACCCCAACAACAACAACAAAAACAGAAAAAAAACCCTAAACACCCACTTGCCTTAAGCGTACTTTAACTGTGAAGAATCTTTGAGCAGAGCAGAACTTCAAAATCTGCATGTGAGAACAGAGTCTTCACAACTAGCTACCTTATTAAATACCTTTGCCAAAACCAATCAAAGTACAGCTGAAAACATTTTCATATGCTTCAGAAGGAACCAAGATGTTTGCACAACAGCTGTAAGTCAGGGGTACCTGAAGCTGAGATGGCTCCAAAATAACAGCGTACTCATTTCAATTTACTATGGGCGTGCTTGGCAAGTGATCTGTAATGTGTAAATTACTTTTAATCTGTATTGTTCCAACAAAGTTTTAAGATGTTCAGCCAACCATGGACTTAACTGGGGAACAGAGGCTTTATTTCAAAGATGCATGAAGAATTAACAATTGCAAGGAAGTAAATTTCCCAACAACTGTACAGATGCAGGGTGGAGATTGGAGGGAGGAAGAAACACAAAGGGAAATGCCTTTGCTTCCTCCTCCCAAGGGGAAGGATTTCACCAGATTAAATGCTTGTCCTGGGCCAGCACATAGTCAGAAACAGTCATGTATAAACGAGCTGAATCAGCAACTAGAATCCAGGTGACCTCTGCAGCCTGGACCTGAAATAATTATTTTGGAACCAGCACACACCATTAAACGTAATCTATTTCCTCTATTGAAAACTGTAGTTAATATTTATCACTGACACATTCTTCATGTATTTCACGGTCCCTTCTCAAAACTTGACAAAAGCACCCAGAGCTCCTCTGTGCCGTATATTCATTAGGAAACCATTAAGCACTCTTGTGAATTGACAGTGCAGTTCTCCAGACGCACTGCAAACATACCACTGTTTAATTGCAGTGCCAGTCCTGAATATTTCACAGTCCTTCCAGCCGCTAACATAACGTGCAATCCATAGTCTGGAAAACATTTACTAAAACAACATTGCCAGGACTGTGCTGAACTGTAATAAACCTCGAGGTGAGATGTCAAATTGTCTCAACTGAACCTGAAAAATTCAAGGACAAAAGAAAACAATCTCCAGAATAACTCTACTAGATTTTTTTCAAAAGAAAAAATAGAAAAAATATTTACCATCTTCAGAGTTCATTATTCATTTTAACTTGTTCATTTTGCAGGTCTGTTTGTGAAGAGAGGAAAGATAATAGTTCTGCTCTCAGAAACTGAGAACTGGGACTGCAGACAGGGACAGGCAAAACATTTTCTGAGCTACCTGCCTGCTCGAGTTGAGATTTGCCTGAAACTTTATAATAACTTCAAAAACCCACTAACATTTCTGTTCAGTGTCCCCTTCTGCTGTTCTGCTGCCTTGCGCTTGGCTTTATTTGAAAGTTAAGCGTGCCTTCAGGTCAAGAAAAATATTAATCCCACAGAGCAATCATTAAAAAGGAAAGCTTGTTCCTCACAAAGGAGGCTTTGCTGGCATGAGCTGTCTCAGAGGAAAGCTGCTCTCTAACCTGGCCCTGGAGAGGATTGCTTTACAGGTCATCTGGACGAAAAACTACATCTGCAAAACAAACAAACCCCATGATTTACAGAAATACAAGTTTCCCAAAAATGTAAATGAATGAATGAAGTCCTGCCTTGGCCACCACCGACCAGCACTGACCCTTTGCAGACACGGAGCTGGGCGGCTCTGCCGCTCGCTGGCACATGTCTCTACTCAACTAGTCTTTCCTAAGCATTAATGAAGTCAATGGTCTTTCAGAAAAGTGCTAAAACAAAACACCAGAGTTTTAACTGATAAGAGGAAGAAAGTCTTCTAGAAACCACACTAGGCCTAATGTTAAAGACACTTACTAGAGGAACAATAGCTACACAGAGGCTGGACATTAGGCAAATGTCCTTGGGTTTTCAAGATGGGCAAGTGGGATGTTCCATCAGGTTAAAGAAAGAGCTACGTGGCTTTTGCCGTGTGGTAGCACAGAATGACAAAATGCACGCTCAAGAAACCAGGTCACGACCGGACACTTGTAACCCAAGGAGCACCAGGCTGTGAAGACCACCAGGGGCCACCAGAGACCCCAGATGAAGACCCCTGAACACCAAAAAAGGACTTCTGACCAAGGACAGGATTATGTAAATAACCGACATTTAAGGCATGAACTAAAGTAGAGACTAATGAATATGCAATTGGTATGTGTAATAAATACGAGTCATGCCAGTGCTTGCTTAGAGGAGTGATCCTCCCTGCGTCCAGCATGCTGAATCAAGCGCCCACTTTTTGACACTTTCAAAACAGCGTTATGGAGTTCTTGATGACTTTTCAGTATCATGACAAGCTCTGCCTTTCGAATCAGGAGAAAAAAAATCCCATGTCCACACTACAGCCTTTGGAACATCCACAGCATCTGCAGACCTGCTGTGCTAACACAGCCTGGGCTTGGCCGTACAGAGTACTTTTTATTTAAATTTCAGTAAGTGTGTTGGTTAACACTTCTGCACAGACACCCGATATCTCGTTTGTTGTGGTAAAACAGGGAATAAACTGGAAAGTGGGTTCTCATTTTTCTTTTTTAAATTACAAAGGTACAGTAAAACCAACCTTACAAAATACAGCATCTAAGCCAAATTTCTTGTGAGCATATAAACTATATAAAATTTTCCTCTGCTCTACACAACACGTTAACTACCTTACCAGCCAAATACACTGCCAACTTTATGTTTCTGAAACTACTACATCGGCAAATGTTTGATTTTCTTAAAGAAAATTAACCTGGAAAATGTTTTTACTGAGGTCCTGCAATCACACTTCTGGATGCAGATTAAAGCAGATGCTCGGTGCCACTAAATACCTATCACATCTGCCAAATTTCTAGAAACGGTATTTTGTCAGTTAAATTGTTAAATCGCACCAACTTGTCAATTAAAATTATAAGACCCAGTTCTGACTTTTCAGCCCGCATTATTATTTACTAATAATGTGATGATCCTTCCCCAACACACCTCATCCATAGAGAAACTTTCTTCAAATCTTAATTTAGACCTAGACAATAGGCAAACTGTGACAGCAAATCTGTGATTTAGTCTTATTTTTCACAGATGCCTCAGAAAAAAATGTAAAATCTCATGCTTGCCCAGCACTCATCTCAACACACACACATAAAAATATATTCAAAATATACGCAGCTCTCTGGCTCATGCTGTTCTTCCAGAAGTCAGATACTTGAGATATCGAAAGTTGACAGGGAAATTACTCACCTTCTGATACATCTAATAGCATTTTAAGGAAAGAATTCACTAACCCTTTCTCCAGGAAGCTGAAGGCAGTAAAACAGCAATTCAGAATTCAAAACCAAGACGCAAACATAATTCCAAAGCCTCCAAAGCGGCTCACACTGTGCAAGACATTCAGCAGCACACCAAACCACCTCTGTGGTCCTGGGTTTTCTTACTCAATAAGGTCATTAACTATATCTGAATAAACAAAGATCAAGCAAAGCATTGCAACTCCCACCTATTAAAACGAAAGCTGCTTTACAGAATTATAACCTAGTTTCAATACTAGTAGGAGAGGAGGAGAGCAGAAAGAAAACAATATTCTGAAATGAAAATGGAGGTCAACACCCTGTTCTCATGTTTCACACATCAGAAGGAAAACTTCTACATTTCCAGCACAAACTTATTTTCAAGTCACAGGACAGAAGACAAAAACATTCTTTGACAGCTCTAAGTCAGGGCTCTGCAGTCCCTGTTTTACAAGGTCTAGAAAGAAAATAACCCCTCTAAGACTGGGAAGCCTTTTCATCTATAGCCCTAAGTGAAATGCCCAGGTCTCAATCTGCAAAAAGAATATACAAGTGAAGAGTCTCAGTGTAGTTGACCATGGATTTTAATACCAGTTTATCCCATGAAAATTTTTCTCTAATAATAAATCTGATAAAGGAGCAATAAGATGCTTACTTCTCAATACTGCTGTGTTCTCTAGAGATGGCAGAATGTTTGCTACTTAGAAGGAAGGTTTGAAAAACAACAGCTTTAATTTGCAAAGCAAGCCAAAGAAAGAATCACTTTAGCAGAGTGCCTGGAGATTTTAAAACAAAAGGCAGCACCTATAACTCAAAGATCCTAATGGTAGCAATACCTTCAAATAAACGAGGGAACAACTGAAATAGCAGTTTCAGAACAGGCCTTTTTTAGTATTTTAGAAACACAGCTACCGTACAGTTCGGCACAGAAAGGAGTGTCAGAGAGAAAACAAAATACTATGTGCATAGGAAGGAATGTGAACTGTCTCTGAGCTTTCAACTATTAACTCAGGGTTTTAGCAAAGTGAAGAATGGAAGTTAATACAAACATCCTTGTAACGCACTAACAAACCTTTCTGCTTTTACACTGGTAACTGTTAATTTAGCTTGAGAAAACATTTAAAGCAGTGCAATGATGAGCCAAAAATCACTCCGTGTCTGCCTATTTAGCAGTACACAGATAGTGACGGGAGGGAGGTCTGTAATTTTGAGGAGGATTAGTACGTTAAAATATATTGATGTTTGATGTCAGATTGAGTGACTCCGCTTCAGAAAATGTAGACGTGTAAATGTCTTGAAAGGGAGTTTCCACTGCTTCTGTGGTTTGGTTACCAAAAAGGTATTGGTGACTAATTTTCTATAAATCAGAAGGTAAATAGGAAGTTGTTGCAAAGTAGAAGGCCTAACAAGTGCATTAGCACACAAATACCAACTGGCCCATTAAAGTACGATTGCATGGCTTAAATGATCTGTTTGGTATTCAGGTTTCCTCCAATACTATCTGCAATCCCTAATAAAGGCAATGAAAAGAATTGTGAGAACATTGTATCTATTTTTAAATTATTTCAATCAATAACAAAGTACAATTATTTCAGTACTTACACTGCACAAGTACATTACCTTCCAACTAACAGCTAATAATGGTAAATTATGGAAGGTTTTCACCTATGGCATCTCTACCGTTCCTCACGTCTGTGTGGAGAGGAGAAAATACGCTTCATTCTCATCAAATAAGCAACTGAGAATGCTGAAGCTGGTTTTGTAGAGTTTTGGCTGAGAAACTTCTACTTTTCCTGGACAAATGGATTTCTGTATGCCTCATTAAAACATAGATTCTCATCATACTGCTGCTCCATGGAACTGGCTTGCACAGGAAAGCCATGACAAAGACAAGACAAAGGTTTTCTGACACAACGGGTCACAACACCCTGAATGCAAACCAGAATATTACTGGTACATAAACACAGGCCTTTCGATCTTTAGAGAAAAGCTCTTACTTACAGGCTCTTCAGCGTCACACAATTTTAAAAAATCTTCCTTTAAAGTGTTAACTTTTCATAAAGGAGACCAAAATAACGAGCGTATAAGCTGTTCTTTTGCCATCGCAAAGATAAAATATCAACTCTGAATTGTCACCTACTACATATCACATTCTATCTTTAGTAGCTTTTCTAGTAACTGCTACACAGATTGCACATTTGGTACAACAATGTATGGTACCTTCACAATTCACTTTTTCTGTGAGAGCAGAACTGTCTTCCCTGTATATCTCTCTGAGGGAAAAACAGCCACCAATGCTGTAAATTACTGCTTACTCTTCACACTTATTATTTACAAACACACAGAATTAACCATGCAAGACTGACAGGTTAATATGGCAGACTCGTGCAATTCCCAAGAAATAATAGTTTCATGACTTCTAGTATGGGAAAGTTTTAACCACTAAGCAAGTTGTGAGGTTTACATCATTTCCACTAAGAAAGAATTTCACAGATATAAAAATCCCTGCCAAAATATTTGGCTTTATTACTGTACTTAAAGCTTCCCCTCTAGTAATTAACTGTCTTCTCTTACCTCCTAGTATCTTCTCCAAATAGCGTGTGTAGATTTCTGAGATAGACAGGTTGTTCACTTTTTAAACGGATACGGCAGAACATTGACTAGACTTAACCATTTCCATGATTAGTGACTATGACATATGAATCCCAGGAAACTCAGACCCAGTTCCCCAATCCAATAAAAAAAGTTTCCCACATAAGCTAGAACAAGAGATTTAACTTCATTGTACCTAAAAAGGAACTGATACTATCTTTTCTACCATACAAAAACATTAGGGATATTGAAAACCAAAAAGTGGCTAAATGCAACAGCAATACAGAGCACAAAGACATTTAGAAATTAACAGATGCAACCATGACTCCACATAACAAAAAAACCCCTACAAAACAAATTAATAAAACCAGAAAATTCTACTCAGTATACTGGCGATTATTTCTGTAAGCAACATCCCATGTTCTACAAAAGCAACGTGAAAAAAAGTTTCATTTTTACACAACTGACTGAAAATACACAGCTGACATTACCTGTATCTTCTAAAAAATACTGCACAGCCATCAGCACCTTCCCCTGAGGTTGTAGGTCAAGCTGTGGAAAGAAAGATACCAACAGTGAAGTATGTGGTTGACTGAAACTCTCAGGAATTTAAACAGCTCTTTCTAGGGAATCAAAGTATAATACTCAGTAACTATTGGACTACAACCTTCTTCCACATCTCACTGCTGCAGCTGAACCAGTGGTTTTTACTCTATTGCTTTTACTAGTGTGCTGCATCGCTTTGACATCTACCCATAAGTTCAGTGCAGTCAAAGTTCCCATTGCTTTTGCATGTCCCTTTCCTGTTTCTGCAAACAAGTTTCTTGGCTTCGTTTTACTAAGCTCAGTTTGCACTGGAACCCAGTTTTATTAGAAAACAGCCATACAATTCTTTATATGCTTATTGAGAGCACAAACCACAGAGATATCAAATACTATTGCCTGCTCATCCTGCTTTGCCTTTCTCTCTGGGTGAATTATGATGATCAGATCCAATTTAAATGTCTGCTATTTGCTATAAAAACTGCTAGGCTTTATAAATAGGCACTGAATGCAATGTATGCCATTATTTCAAACACTAACACCATGGATTTAATTGTCAATTTCTTGAACTTTGATTGCATGTTATCTGCTTCAAAAATGCTGCTAAAATAATTGTCTTACAAGCCCTGCCACACATGCCTAAGGGATCAAACACTTTAAAAGGAATAAGGCATCTGTCCAGGTTGAAAGAAACATAACCAGGTCAGCAAGTCTAAGGAATTAATCTTCTTCCTTACCCAGAATTCTGCTTTGCCGTTGCCTTTCTTGCACCGCTCTGCCAGGACCGACACACCTACAGTCACTTCAGATAATGGCTCTTCTGCTGCTTTCATGAGAACAATCTGAATCACTCGTCCTTCGTAAATGTGGGCGTCGAAAGTTGATTTCCATTCTGGATACATGGTAGGTTTCCTCTGAACTAGAGTTTTTCCTCTCTCTGAAAGCCACAAAAAAAGGACAGAAACTGTAAAAAGGAAATAATGTAGGTCTCATATCTAAACTCAACAAAATAAATCAAAAGATAGAATCCTTGTACCGAAACATAAAGCAGACTTAGTATTTCTTGTACTGCAATTGGGACAAAGTTTAAATATTTGGTTCAGACATTCATGACGTGGAAGGCAGAGCTCACCCTGACAAAAAGGTCACACGGGGCAGTGAAGGTGTTAACCTGCAGCCAGGGAGACCAGGAAGGACAAATCCTACTCTGGAATTCAGAAACTGGTTTAGTCAGCTGCAATTTGACAGGAAACTGTGCATGGCTGCTTTCTGATAGCCATCTCCATGACATGTCATCTGATCATAGCGAATACACACTGCTATAAGATAAATTAAGATATGTCTGATGCTGACCTAGTTTAAACTGAAACCAGTGGCTGAGAGATGAAAAGCTCCACATTTCATTAATCTATTTCCAAGTTATCCCAACATTTCACTTCTATTCACTTCTATTCGTAAGTCACTCTCCTTATCATTGTACTCTTGGCCTCAACTGCTGCTTTTTAAAGGATGTTACAAGGCCTCTCTCACACATGCAGACCTTGTGTAGTTAAAGGATAAAGAAAAGGCTGAAAGAACCTCAAAAAAACCCCAAAAGCTTATTTTTGTGGTAACATTTACCCAGCCTCTCATAAGAGCATCTCTGCAACCACCTTCCTTGGGAGTTTTACAGAGCCTGACTATTCTTATCAGATTGATTTGTTTCCAAATACACAGCTTCAGCCTCTCTTGCTCTCCTGCTACCAGTTAAGCTTATTTTTTCCTGTCCTTACCTCAGGCATAGAAAACAGCTGGTGATTGCACGATCTATAACAACCTCTAGCATATTTCTAGATCTGAGTCTCTTGGTAGTCCCATCAATACATCTAACATAATGCTGCCTCCTACGCAACCACAGCCACTTCACTGCGACTCTGGCATGCGATGCCACCTCCCCTGTTTTTCTCTGTGATTTGCTGCCAAGCCAATTATTCCCCGTTTGTGCTCAGGTAACATAATATAGTTTTGTACATTTTGCACAATTTCCACTATGTATCAAGATCATCTGCTGTAATAAAAAGTGTTTTCTAAGTGTTTCAGCTTTGAATGATCCATTTCCCCCCCGAATGTGTAATCCGTTCTGATGACATCAAGACAGTAGCCAAGCAGATTAAATAGCTTCCCCAAGAGGCTGCAGTGCGGTCTGTCTCCTAAAATTAGCAATAAAATTTACATTCACTTCAGTGAAGGACGAATCAGACAATTATTTTAAAATCTTCCTGGAAATACAAGGCAAAGTTTGTGTTCATTCATTAATAACTTGCTCAATGCACTCCACTCCATTGAACTGAGTTATCCAAACAAGAGCAGCGAATAGTGTCCTTGTGCTTGTTTATTGGGGAATGCCTGCCAGCAAAGGCATTACAAATTACAGCTTTGCCAAGGAGACCTGAGCCTGCTTGCCAAAGGGCATTCGGAAATGCTCAGAAACAGCTACCTGAGCACCTTCTCCATTTCAATACAAACTTGAATATTCCTCCTCTACTCAGTCAAAAGCTTGTATCTTGAATGTGGGGACCTCTACAAAAAGAAAACCTCGAACTCGTAGCAGTGCAAACCTGCTTCCAGAGCCGTGTACTTTCCATTCTTAACTACGGAAGAATTTGGAAATACAGGGTGTTTCAAAAAGATGGACCCACTGCTCCAATGTTGGATAGGTCGCACGGGATCCCAAGACTTGGTGCTACACTCTTGGCCCCCAAGATCCCCAGACATTACACCCTGTGACCTTTTCTTGTGGGGATATGTCAAATACAGTGTTTTTGTGCCACCATTAGTGACTAATCTGAATGAGCTCAAAATATATTGCTGTGAAATTGTGCCCATCTTTTTGAAACACCCTGTATTATGGTAAAAATACATGGGGAAAGCTCAAACAAGACACAATTAAGCAATTACTAGGATGGACAATAAAGGTGAGGGGGAATTATAAGCAGGCTCTCTTGACAATAATGTGTTTACACTAATCTATTTTTTAGCTTGCTAAAGCCAGACCTGGTTATCAAAAAAGGCACGGTTCAGGAGGCACCCTTGAGAATATGAGAAAGTGCACACATTTGCAGAACCTTTCACAATAATTTAGAGTTTGCAGAAGCAGCAGCAGTTTATAGAATAGTTAGCAATACTCTTGGTAGGATTGTTAGAAGGGGAGAGAACTATTTCAGTCCATTCACAGGACTCACCCCATTCCCATGTGCCAACTAATATCTGCTTTGATCAGTTACTATACACATTTTTACCCTATGTGAAACTGAAAGAAGTCATCTGAATTACTGGTAACAACCTCCAGCCTGGCTATGATGTTTTTTTAATTAAAACCATACTGATACAAGATTTGTCATGGATCACACTGCCTGCCTGCAAATGAGCATTTAAGCATCAGCAAAGAACAGCCTTGAAGAAGAATGCTCTTCTTACCCCTCCTGTACTCAGATTTCTTTGTTTCTCTACTAACACTACTTACTGGCTTCAAAACATTTTATGTTTGCAAACTGGTTTAATGCCTAATCATTAGGCAAATGATTTTCTTCTTCCTATTTAAAAAGTTTTTCCTTGATCATGTTTCAGCATGCAAATTCAACAAAAGTTATTCCCGATGTTATCAAACTGATAAGGGGAACATCAGTTTCTCCTCCTGACTACCCCAATAAGTCTCTGCTCCACGGTTCACTGCACTCTACTCCCCCATTTTTAGTGTTTCAAAGACACATGAAAGCGAAGAGGAGCAATGTTGGGCCAATTCTATTTTTCAAAAGGAGACAGCTAAAAAAAAAAAAACCAGATTTATTTAGACCACGTCCACCTCTCTCCACATTGAGGCAGCTGCACTGTTTTCAACACCATTTCTTCAGAGGTCCTCCCAATAGACTAGGAAAACACTTCTCTGGAGCTTACCACATTTGCTTGGTAACAATATTTTCTGGAAGATGTGTTGCACCTTGTGTTTGAAGTCTAAAGGCAACTTTTACCTCAACGATAAGGGGAAAGTCCAACTGTGTTGTGAGGAAGAAGAAAACTCACCCTTTCCTGCATTCTTTGATATTTTGTGAAGGCCTAGAGCTGTCACAGTGTAGGATTAGACGGCTGGAGTCTAACTCAGTACAGCAACTCCCTCTCATCTAGTTCGGCTGCAGTGATATATTCTAGCTAAATGTCACAAAATAGAAACCTTTGGATGAGCACTCTGGCTGAAGGACAAGAAAGCACTAATAAAGTCTTGTTTTAAGGTGGAGGTAGAGACAAAACCCATTGTTATTTCTCCCATTCTAAAATAAAAACCCAAATTGAACTGCTTGGCATGACAGGAACAGCAGGACTCACTACCATTCACAGACAAAGAGGGACTGCAGTATTTCTCAAAAACTTATTCAGAAAAGCATCATAATTTATAACTTCACCTGTAGTCAATGCTTCCTTCATCTTGATAGCACAGAAAGGCTGCGATTGTTCCCCTTGATTCTGCGCAGGCCCCAGCTCAAATGAGTTGAAAGATATCCGTAAGAAGGGGGCCATTGTTCACAATGATACACAACCTAAATGGAAAGACAGAAATAAAAATCACTGAATAAAAGACCTGGTTGGAGACTTGTAAGAAAGGGATACACATTTCTCAGCAGCCATCACAGCTGATAGAACTCATTCTCTAAAGTTTCCAAGTCTTTAATGTGGCTTTGAGATCATGAGCCTGAAGTAAAACTGGCATGCACTGAAACAAAAAACTTAACATTTACAATTAAAGACTGAATTTAAGACACCATTTTAACCATATCCTTTTAAAAAAGTAGCAGTTACGTCTTTTACTTGGACCGTGTTCAGTTTTTAAACAGAGACATCCTACTCATTAACACACAAATATACAAGCATTCTTATCAAATAAATAGTTCACAAACTAATAGATTGTTCGGGTTTTTTAAAAACATTTTTCTTTCTTCACACTTGGAATGAAGGGTGAGTTTGGTTAAAAGTGGGAGGAAGAGCGTTGTCTGCTCCACATTCTCCTTTCCCAGTATTTTTCACAGTGCAAGGAGGGAGAACTAGAAGCAAAATTAATCATCTAAAGCTCAGGTTATTTTGTTGCTCTTTAGTTACATATTTTCTTTTTTGATTGCTACACAACCACAAAAATTCCCAGCTAGAATTACAGGCACTTCAGTGGGCAATTGAATGATAAAAGGAACACCTTTGGTTAATTTTATTTTTAAAGATTATCTGAGAAACTGCTGAACCTACATACAATTTCTGGACAATGCAGCAAAACCCACTACCAGATGTACAATAAAAGTAACATAAGCTTTAGCATGATCAAGTAATTGCACTGCATATGAGCACTTGATCAACATTAACAACCTGAGTAACTTGTCCATAACACATGAGTTCGCAACTACTTTCTCACTTAGATCAATGCAAAGTTACAGCAATTTCTGAAACATAGAGATTTCACTGGATAAGTGCACATTTAATTTTTCATCCTTAGTGTGGAAAATAATATATATTACAGATACCACCAGCCTGAAACAAGTATAACATCACACTGCTTTCAGGTGGCAGCGTTACTAGTCCTAGGAAGCATCTCAGAGGCAGTGACTCAATCCATGAACCTCCACACCTGCACCTACCCCGCAAAGGGAAGAGCAAGAGGTATAAAATCTCCAGCACTACTGTGTCACCTGGTTTAAACTGTCAGGAATAGCAAGAATACAAGCCACCTGTAATTTCTAAGTCAGCAAACTGGTGCTTCACTACAGTCTTCCCTCATTCTTAACTGCTCCTGAACGTAGAGCAGGTTTCAGTTTATGATTCACAGTACTCCCAACAATAGAGTTACCCTGTAGCCTGCATGTCAATGCTGCTTTGCGAAGCAAAGGGTAAGAGAAAGGAATACTAGTGTGATCAGAGAATGAGGGATGTAGAGCAGCAGGGATCGGGGATAAAGAGTTAACAAGGTAACAGGAAGAGATCATGAAAAAAATGACAGAATTGAAGCTGGGCTCAGCTGGCCTTTTGACTGTGAACTGTTAGCCAGCTCAGTCAAGCAGCACTAGGAAGAACATTTCAAGCAATCCTGCACATGCTTGCATTTTTTAATGTAAAGACATTGACCTGAGAAGCAATTAACATTCCTTTTATATCTCTTAAGGCCCAGAGCAGCCATTGAGATAGAAGACTGTGAAATTAGAGTATTTGTAGCAAGAAGGCACGTAGCGCCTCACGCCATTGTTTGCACATCACGCAATCTCCCTATGCGGAGACCATTCGCAATAAATGGAAAAATTTTATGACTCCCTAACATTCATTAAACTACTTTTTATTAACTGCTTTCCTGCTTTCTTTTCTGTAGAGTAAGACAAAGCTAGAAAGCAGGTTTAGGATTATTTGACACCATTGCTTATCCCACTGAAGAGCTGAGAGCCACCACTATAATTCACATTCACGCAGACGGTCATACAGACTCGCAGTGAAATAACAACCCTTCTCCACGAACGCACTGGTTATTGCAGCTTGGAGCACCATGTGATGAGACTGGAGCTTGCAATGACCTCACAAAGAAAGAAAAATAGACAGCTTTTGGTAAGTTAACAAACACCATCTGATGCCTCATTTTCAAATGCAATGTAAACACAATGCTCATCAAGAGTTTTAATGAGGAACATATTTTAGCTGCTCAAGAGACCTTGTGCTCACTATGTTTGGAATTACCCTTAAGTGACTAGCGACATGACTTGCTAACACCATGTCGCATAGAGTTACTACTCAATAAGGATGTCAAAGAAACAAGATTTCAGCATTGTTCACCTCTTGGGAAACAGTTTTAAGACCCAATTAGGCCATAGGTAGAAACAAGCTGGGTAGGTCAGCATGTAGCTCTCGCTGGAAAATTTATTTGACAGAATCACAGGATTGCAGAGTAATTCTGCCTGGAAGGGACAGCCCAGCTAGAAGTCACTATTTCCAGTAAGTCTGGGACTACACTAACAGAAAATTGGAAAGCACTGATGAAGCTAAACCAACAATTGCACTGATTTCACTCAGACCATCGGACTCAAGCCAGTGTTAGTCCTGAAACACAATACAAGGCTTTGACGTCTATTTCTTTAACTCTGAACTAACAGATACAACAGAAACGGGTACAATGCATATGCATTTGGAAGAACCCCACACTTCTGATGGCCAAATCTTTTGAAGGCCACATTTTCTGCTCTCCTCCTTAGTTCTAAATATGGTTGTTTTATTAGTTTCATTGTATCTGGCTTCATTGCAATCGCAAATGCTCACTCAGAAATGCTACACACAAGCAATTCAGTTAGGAGAAAACATCAATACCCCAGAATTTCTGATGATGGTCAAATGCCTGACATCACTGTGAAAACTAGGTGATGCCTTTTTGCTTTCCCATTTAACAATAACTTAAAAAAAAACCCCAAACAAACAATTGAACAGCTTACTTTCCCATAACAAACTACCTGTTCCTGCCAAATTTCTCTACCCTTACACATTATGTTTTTTTCACAAAAGTAGAGATTTTAAGGAGCTTCATGCAAAATCTCACTATACATGACAGACTATACTGTGATGTGGGCAGGTTAAGAGAGAAAGGAGAGTTTGGATTTGTTCCTTGGATTGGAAAATTCCAGTCCTTGTCTATGCTAAGATATTGCATTGAGATAGCTGACAAGTATCAGCTGTATTGCTGTAAGCAAAAACATACCCCACTAAAACTGTTTTTGGCAGTGAAATTCAGTGAAAGATTCATTTTAATTCAACAGTTTCTCAAAATCCCTGCTGGATACACTCATCCAAAGTTTTGTCACACTTGAAAAGCAAAACATCAAAAATAATATACACATTTTGCTTGTTGCATTTTAGACAAGAATCCCTCTCAAGTCTCTGTGACTATTTCAGAAGTGACAGAACAAGAGCTGACTCTGGTTTTAAGAGCTGTGTCTGTCAAGAACTGAAGACGCTATAAAACACCACCTATGAATTGAGGGAGATTTTACAATCTACTCATACAATCTGTATTGCTGCTGTGAAGTATTAAAGCCAAACTGTTTTCCCTAAAGGGTGTGATTTTATCCAAACCGAATGGTGGAAAAACTGAGAAGTGAAAGCCAAAAATACCACAAGTCTAAATTACAGGTTCAATATCTCAAACAGTTTCAAAGTCATGTGCAATCTAGAAAAAAAAAAAAAAAAAAAGCTAGGGGAAAAAATCTTCTAGTAATGTTATTGTAGATGAAATACATGGTGATGGCCCCACTAATTCAGCATAGAACATCGGACATTGTTCAGCATGTTCATTTTGCCCAGGATCCCTGATCTGCCCTCTTGCAGGCTAAAATCACATTCTACACTGACTGGGATAGAATCTGCAAAATCCACAGCAATTTCCATGAAGCTTTAAAATGGAGAGCTTTCGGCTATTTAATATGGAAAGAAAATCAACTGCATTACTATCAACTATAAAACACAAGGAGCAAGAGGGGAAAAAGTTGAAACATCTTCACATCATCAATGTCAACACCTGTTGGATGAACAAATATTCAGTTTTCGCATGGCTGTATTCGTAATATGGAGTTTTAAAGAAATCTTCCAACGACAATTTTCACAAGATTAGCTAGCACAAAATTCACATTAGATTACAAATCTTCTCCATGGAGACACGAGGGACAAAGGGTAAATTCTGTGGCTTCTGTCCTCCCAACAGCGCACAGAAGCTGTCAGAGACTGGTCAGAGTTCCTTTGTTGCTGTAATTCTGTCTTGTTATAAACAGCAAGGGCAAGCCACTTCTAACACAACCCAGAAACAAAGATGCGGTTGTGACTTTTGCACAAAGTGGGAAGTAACATCAAAGCAGTGGATCATCTGGAGGAAACGCTGACACTGGCCAACAGCAGAGCATTGAAGAAATGAAAAAACTAAGGGGCGCAAACAGAGCACAAACAGTTCCATCACTGATATAGGACTATATATCTAAGAGAAATACAAATGAGAAAACTCCCCTGCAGATTTGAACCTCTGATTTCCCTGTAGTAGTCTGTAAAACATTTTGCGAACAGACATAAAGCTGCACACATGGGTCATGGCTTTTCCATGCTGTCTCACAGAATGCTCTGGATGGCACACAGTCCCTGCCTTCTGTTTGGCTTCTGGCTGAGGCTGCTCCTTAGGCCACGCAAATGCTTTGGAGGACACCAAACACCAACACCAGCAGCCAGCACCACGTACAGCTGACCCGTAGGTGTTCTTGCCTGAAAAGATGCAGCAGTAACTTTTGATTTTTTAAGATGCAAAAATATAGATTATTTCCAACTTGCAGGTAACTTTTTTTTACATAAGGGTTTCCTGTCCTCTGTCCTGGTAATGGACAAGGTGCTCAAGAAAGATAGCAACAAACTATTGCCCAGCGTATTGCTCACACAGTACTATCAGAAGCATGAGCAGGACCTCCTTCCTCTTTGTGTATGGCCTACTAAGGTGATTATGCTAATTTCACAGTGATCATACAAGAAAGCCTGCAAGCAGAGATGCTGGGAGTGTGATCAGCATCCTTCACCTGCGCACACTGCTAATGTGCGCACTGTGTTTCTACTGTTCTATGTATGCTGCCTCATGCTTACATTACACAAAAACCCGCAGGAAGCAGACAGGTTGGCTGTGGTTCTTAAACTCCCTTTATAGGTATTCTCTCAGCTGATGATCAAAATAATCCCATCTGTAAGACAGAAGCAGCAATACCTACACTGGAGGACGTTTAACGGAACCAGAGTAATGATGATGGTAACCACTTCCTACATTGCACAACTACAATTATTCTACAGAGAATTTTAGCGTGTTCTGTTGCAAGCCCTGGCCTCCATTTGATGCTCTGTCTAAAAATGAAGTCAGTTAAAAGAGGCTTACTGTATTGGCTGTTATCAACCTTGTAAAGAAGATATACTGCAGTATACTCTACCAGCTATTGCATTACTGCTACCCAACTACAGACTGAAAAACATACTTAGAACCAACACCAAATCACTACACATCATGATGGTGAATGCTCATGGCTGCCAGAGATGGCAAAAAACATTACCTGCAGGTGCTGCTTTGAAAGCTTAAAATCCACAGAGGGTTTTTAAAAGGGTTCTCCAAAAACCAGGGCTAAACTCCCACAATGCATTTGAGTTCCTGCGAGAGAAGGAGAGTTCTCCAAAAGTACTGCCCCTGTATCAGCATCACTCGTGCTTTTATTTAGGTTTAGCCATTAAGGTCCAACTGTCTCCTATGAATGGTTTAATTTACTCCAGTTACTAATTTGATTCATCTGTCTGTGGAATTCAGGAATGGTAAACAGAAACATGGAGCTTCTCAGCAACTATCTTATGGATAAGATTTTACAAATAAAATAACAATTAAAAAAATTAGAACTGTGGGACTATATACTTATGAAAGCAAAATATACTCATCAGGGAATATTTAACAAAATGCAGTTCTTGTTAGGAAGTCAAGCATGAAAAGAGCATCTTCAAAACAGCCCAACAGCCCAATCACCTACAATGTCTGCAGCAATATTTCTGAAACAATGTATCTTCATAAAATGTTTTAAAACAACTACACAACAGGACTATGAAAAGTGAGAAAAGACGACAAGACATTTCAAAGTGACAATTCTATACATTAAATTCTGGTGTAAATTATGTATGTTTTGGGATTTGCTTTGTCTGCTTTTAAATAGTGCATGTCGAGTTGCTCACAGAGCCCTGCAAAAACTTAGCTTGGAAAAAATGTAGTTACCATTTCCTTCTTTACCCTCCCAGTATTTTCTTTCTGATACTTCTGCTTTTGTTGGGTTAGGACAAGATTAGAGACAGAAAGAATTACATAATAAAATCTGTCACTGTGTTGCAATAGTCTGGAGAAAATCCATCTAGATAAGCCATGTAGCAAGAGATGTTCCTTGGTTTCATCCCACTTGGCCAGAAGCACAGATAATTCCGAGTTTCCGTGCTTTTTTGGATGCTCAGCAGTCCCCAAACTGCCTCAATTTACAGCTGCTGTATATATTGTTCATATTTTCCCAACACCCTCAAGGCCAAAAAAAAAAAAAAAAATTACTGATGCTTTCCCTGTCATTCTGATAAGAAACTTTCCAAAATATGAGCAGCAGAAACCTTCTTTCTGAACAGGCCAACTCTTCCAAATCTTGGCAGTGCAAGCTCCTCAGAAGCTTGGGGAAAATGCAAACAGTAGGCAGGCAGGCAGCCCAATATATCTGAACATATGATAACATATGATTAGCTCAGGAACAACAGTTGACTGTTCTTAAAGCGGTTTCAAGTCAGTCAAGTAAGGCAGCTCTGGGTTTTACAGTAAAAGATCATTAAGTTGATGAAATTTTGGACTCAAAAAGACAGCAGGACAGGCTGTTACACAGCCTATGCTGCAAAACAGAAATGGCATTTTACACTGAATGTCCTTTTTTAGAAAGGGAAAAAGAACACTGAGAGCAACAAAGCTGGCTTTTTTGATATTCCGGAACTACTACTTGGGGAAGAGAGGGGGGAAGTACTGTCAGCTGCTTTTTCTTTAGAAGTGCATAAGAAATAGCCAGCTAAATGTCCTTAAAAACAACAACGACAACAACTCCCAAGTTCTCCTTCCTCTTTGAACGGATTAAACGGCAGAGGAAAGCACTGTAGACACACCGTTTTTCACCACTGCCAAACTCAAGTTTGAAACGAAAGTGCAAATGAATCCTCTTCATTAACTTCAAACCCAAACATTGGACATTAAAAAGATGTAAGAGAATGAACACTGCCTGAAGACCAAAGACTGTGCTCGTAATTTCTGACAGTACAAGCTGATATCATTTGATAAGGAGCAACTGCAGCAACATGGAAGGATTAATACGAGAGCTAGCCAGATCCTTGTGAAGCTCTAGGTGAGTGAACAATTCATTAATACCAAATGACATTACAGAATGGGAGCACATCCAAAGGAGGCAAATAATGAATAAGTTTTTTCTCTATGCATGCATGACTTAAGACTAATTAGGAAGCTCTTTTTTCTTTTTTTTACCTTTTTTTTGACATGGGGAGTAAGTAGAGGCGTTTTTCCCTGCAATTAAATAGCACAATCCCTTCTGTGTCACCTCTGGGTGAAGAACCTTTTCTTCATGTCCAACCTGAACCTCCCCTGGCATACCTTCCTGCCATTCCCTTGGGTTCTGTCATTGGTCACTAAAGAGAAGTGTTTGGCACCTGCCCCTCCTCTTCTCCTTGTGAGGAAGCTGTAACGGCCATGAGGTCTCCTCTTAGTCTGCTCTTCTCCAGGTTGAACAAACCAAGTGACTTCAGCCACTCCTCATACGATTTCCTCTCCAAACCCTTCACCAGCTTTGTAGCCCTAACTAAGCTACACAGCAGTCCTGGCTCTGTAGCACTGAACAGAGCCCTGGGTGCCTTCTGCGAATCTGAGCCCCGAAGAGCTTCAGACTCCCACTTCCTCAACAACGTTCAAGGAATTTGCCAGTATTTAGTCAGCATGACTAAATTGCAAAACTCTGCATGAAGTTTGCCATGTGACTGTCAGTTCTCCAAAGGAAGCATACCACCCTGCAAGAGGGTTCATGGACTTTTTTGTAATAACCAGTCAACTGGTAAAGCTGAGCTACTCCTACAGCCTTCAGAAGTACCAAAGCAAAGGAAAATAGCCAAAGAAAATCCAGCATTTTATACAGTATCTGTTTAGGTATCACCATTATCAAGTGGGCAGGAATCCACAGCCAGGCATACTCCATTAGCATCCTTTAGTGGAGGAGTTACACACCAAGCCCATCCTACAATACTGTCCTCACTCTTGCTGAGTATTTTCATCTAGGATTCAGTATAACATTTGAGATTTTCTTCCTGATACATAATTACACACACAAAGCTGCTTATTTTCTGAGCGATTATAAGTTTCCTGGAAATTGAGATATATTTCCCAGAAAGAATAATATAAAATGCCAACAGCATATTTTCAAACCAAACAGAAAACAATATGACAACACTTCAGCTAAACTTTTACAATTCAATATAAATATACATTACCTTTTTCTTCCAAACACTGGAGGTTTGTTTCCTCCTCCCCCCACTTTCCACTGAACAGGAAAACCTTTTTCCCCATAACAGTGAAACAGCCAAACACCATAAAGGCAGTGTGGCAATTATAGTTTAGAAAAAAAAAGGAAATTGGACATTTGTCTTATCTCCAGTATACTGGGTTAATTTCTCTATACAAACAATGAAGAAGCAAAAAATGGAAATATAGAAACTGGGTGTTCAACAGAAGAAAGAAAATGCCTTCTAAAACATTCCAACTAGAGAATAACTTTTGAAACACTTTTGGAAACATCAGCAGGTTATGCAGTCGAAGTGCCTCTCAGAACACAAGGCTCCAAGCCAGAAATTTATCCTACCCCCAGCACTATGACCTAATCCTCCAAGTATCTGGAAAGCCAGAATATTCATTAGCCGAGAGAACTGTATCATCATTCATACACACTGGAAATCTGCAGCTCAGACAACCTTGTCAGAAGAAAAAAAAAATTCAGTTTGTAGGCTTGATTTTGATCAAGACTTTTAAAGTAAAAGGCCACAAGATTTGTGAACCAATAATTTTGCTCATTAACTGTGTAATGAGTTGTAGGAATAGATCCAGTCCTCCCTCCTGACTGCACCTGGCATTACTGGGGTTGTTGTGTTTGCTTTTGCGAGAAGCCATTATTTCCCTGATGGTCACAAACACACTCAGTCACTTCAAACAGACATTAGACAGCGAGACAGGCCAAATCTGCCTTGGTGAGCATGACGCTTCTCCTCCTTGCTGTGTCCTGGTACAGAGAGGCTGCTCAGGGTAGGCAGGAAGCATCCTTTTATCCTGTTGGGTTTTTTGTTAATTACCTGGAGTGTGAAGGCCAAACGCCACGAAATAAATATAAATAACCAACAGAAGTCAACCTAATCTTTTCCTATAGTTTGATAATCGAAAATAAGCAGTGAAGCCATACATGGTTACATGCATCACTACCTGTGAAAGCACCTCTTGCTTTCGCAATGAAGAGAGAAAGAAGCCCAGCTGAGTGACATGGAGTGATATATACGATGATGCTAAATGATGAATAGTCACAGGGATCAATAATGAGAAACTGGAAAGAAGGAAAAGTAACTGAAATTTATTTGAAATTAAAAGCATTTTCTCCTGCTGTAATTTCAAATTTCAGGCTAAGACTTCCAAAATCAGAAAAGAAAATGGAACCACAAGTGATTTTTAACTGTCCCCCTAAGAATCCCTTTCTAGAGGAAATGAACATTTAAAGCTCTACAGTAGACCCAGCATTCTCAAAAACATAGAAGAAACAGATACAACTCATTAACAAGTTAAATTAAAGCATGAAGGGATCTTAAGAGAGATTTGGGTTATTTAAAGGTAGCAGAGTTTACAGTACACATTGCAATGCAAACTCAGGGTGAGATACATTATTCCTTTTTAATCCTCCAGCTAAGTTAACAGTAAACAATATTTTTTTACTTTTTCCTGAATTTCGTGGTTTAAACATATAAACATATAAACTTAACATTCTGTGATCACACGGATGCTGTCTTTATCTAAACACTATGATGTGTGTCTGCTAATAGTCATATTAAGTGATTTTTCCACTAAATGAATAAAAACGTATCATTTTAGTACCCTTATTAGGGAAGGAAACCTTTAAGCATTTGTATGTCTGGGACACAACACAGTAAACAAGGAAGAAAAAGCTAAACAGAAATCCCTGGAGCTTCAGATGAGCCAGAATCTTGTTTGCAGAGATAACCACAACAGGACATGCCCAACTATTTTGGGTTTTGAGAGAGTAACAAGTCCTGTGGACTGGGTGCTGTCAACAGCACCCTCTTGGCCACCTTCCAGAAATGCTGCTCCTACTATCTGAAAGACCCAGGTTTCTTGAGGATGAGAGCAGATCCAATTATTAGATGTGCATAGTCTGTCATGGCTTTTTCCAGCTTCCACCCAACGCTCACCCTACTGAAAACTGGAGAATAATTTAAAAATGAGTTGTTTGGTTTGTATATGCAAAACACTATAAACATAGAGAATCATAAAACATATTCAAGAACATCACTTAACAACATGGCAAGTCAGCATTTGTGCTGTTACTTTATTGGCTCACTGCACTAATGAACTTACTGATATACAACACACCAACTTCAGTACTTATCCAAAAATAAAAACTTTCGGGAAGAAAAGACATATGCAACTGACTTGCAATGGTACCCTTAGATTACCTACAAAAGTAAGTGAACACAAACTCTTTTGATAGCAGTTGTGCTCTCATGTCCCAGTGAGCCCACAGAAGCAATGGAGTATTCAATCCTTTTCCTACAGACAAGCTTTCCTGGCTCATTATGGTCTATCATTTCCTCCATCAGTAAATGGATAAATGAGTTAAAATCTTGGTTACTTTCCCTGCACCTTACAATTATTTCTGACTTTTTGCTGTACAAGTTCTTTTGCCATAAAAGTGCTTCTTTATATAATTTTTATAGAAAACTTTGGACAGAAAATCACAAACTGCTATCACAAATAGCACCTCCTGTATAATACCATGGCTGGGAAGCATATCATTAGGCCATGTTATTTCTATTAGATCATTAAGTTAAAAAGGATGGCGTGTGGCTGCTACTGGCACAGAAAAACCCATGAGGAAAATGAAACAGCTGCAAACCACAATGTTCCTAAGGCAATAGCATAGACCATGTGTACAATGCTCTTCTTAATCTCCACAGGGCAATCCTGCTTTTAATCAGGACAGGCACATATCGGACTGCAAGTGCCGCAGTGAAGTACACAGGAACCAAAATGATCCTAGTGGTTCCAAATGCAAATGTTCCCACTTGCAATTACAGAAGATCCCTTTTTCAACTCTCAGCATGGAAAGACAGCAGTAGAGTGGGAAATTCTCTTTCCACATGGTGTCATTTGTTTGGGTAGATCTACCCTTAATGGTCTGTCCAGTTCTGCCTCCAAATCTTTCCTCTGTGTATCAGCGCTACCCACACTGCCTTGATTCTTTCCCTCCTTGAATGTCAAGCAGCTCTTTTATACTATTTACTATGCAGCTTGCCTAATCACAGCTTACTTAATTGCCCCCGCATTTTGTATATCTGAAATACCCATCACTTCCCTGCAGTGGCCCTATCCCGTCTCACACGTGGAGACGGCTGAGCCCAGCGAGCAGTGGGTGCTGGCAAGGAGCTCATCTGGACTTTACAACAAGCCACATCTTCAGCCCCCAAAGACTCCTTTCCACATTAGGGTTTGCAGCGCACAGCTGGCCGCACGATGCTGGCTTCTCCCCACAGGACTGGATGTTTACTTCCACTACAGCACTTTAAGTACATAAATCCTCCTCTAATAGTGTGTGTTCCATGTTAGCAATTACTGCAAACCCACAGACATGGGATGTGACCAGGACTGAGAGGCAATTCACACAACTGAAAGAAGGTTAAGTAGATGCCCGTAACCCACTTCTTACGAAGTTATTCCACATCATGGGTAATTTGAGAGTCCCCTGTACTGAGTAAACAAAAGTTAAATCAACATTTGCCCAATGAATTTCAACTCTGTGGGAAAGAGCTGCAGACAGCTGCATTTCCAGCCTTTAATATAAAACCCCATTCTGCCCCTGTGGGACCATGGAAAAAAAATTACTCAGACCTGAAACACAGCTATATTGAAAAATCTATTTGCTTGTACTGTGAAAAGCCTTCATTAAAAAATAGTTTTGTAAATATAATTTTCATGCTCCTGTAATGCATCTCCTTCTCCAAAATCTAATTTTCTTCCAATTAGAGCATTAGGATTTTCTTAACTGTTCTACAACTAAGTCCATAGCTAAAAACACAGCTCTGAAACTTATTTCTGACAGAAAAATGTCAGAATTATAAAAAACAGCACTTAAAATTCATCTCAGGAAACGTGAAGGGAGAAAAGAACCTCACATGATTCTCTTGTAGCTGTCGGTACCCTCTGCTCATCTAAGATGTGTACTGAGAAACACTGGTTATTGGTGAGATGTGCACATATATCATATGCACAAAGATCAGATGTCCTGAGGAAGAAGAATCAGCTTCATTACTATCTCCCCACAGTTACATTTTGTACCTCTGAAGGTTTAGGGTTTTTCCAGTTTTAAAAAGTTATGAGAAAAATATTAACATAAAGCAATCATGATATTCAACATATATTCATGGACTATATTAAAAATTTGATGTAATCTTGACTACCAAACACATACTAACAGTTTTATAGCTGTTTTATAGAAGTATTTACCTTGTTTTGTTAATATTATACCATGCATTACAGCAGGGTATAAAAAAATTGCGTGTAGTGACAATTTACACATCTCAAGCAAATGATACAGACTGTTCAAGCTGATTTAATTTCCTTTTCCAGAGGAACACTGAGAAAAGAAAATGGAGACTAAACGCCATGTTGCTGACTTCAGACATTACCCACAAAAACTAAGCAGAAACATCTAGAACAAAGCCTGCATCTGCCCTACCATTCTTTATAGGACAAAAGGATACTTGGAAAATAAATTAAGTTCTTCTTCAGGAAGAAATTGGAGGGAAAAAAAGGCGAACAGATTCCTTCCTGCCATCGCAAATCTTAACACATTTTTCTAGCAACAGCATTCATTTACAGTGGAAGATGGACAGACATCCAACTAGCATAAGCAAATTAAGAGAAACTGAAAATAATTCCTTTAACAAAAATGGTGCTTATCATCTTTTATCAACCCACATTAATGCATTGTATTAATCAAACAGCAAACTGGATTTGCATACTGACCTTTCTCAAAATGTTTAACATTAACTGAAAGTTTGAGTGCAGTACAGATGAGCATTGGTAGACTTGTATAAATTGGGGCATTAGGAGTTGCAAGAATTTAAATCCGTAGTTATTCCAGATTTTGTTAAAGTTGCCCAAGGTTGTCACCTCTCAAAGACTCATACAACAAGTAACAAATACTCCAAGTATTTAGTACTGTTCTGAGGCAATGATGCACAGCTCAGCTACTGCCGAAGAAAAAGACTCTTCCCCAACCTTGAAAGTAGATTTGAGCAGTTCTAAAGTTTTACTTTGAGTTTTGGAACAAAATATTAAAGTAGAAGCATTTTACGTATTAATCTCGTACTGTTGCAGAATACAAAAGCAGCTTAGGAGACCTGAACAGTACTAGGGTAGAGTTGTTTCCACAGTCACTGTTTGTAACTTCCAACACCACCTTGAACTTTAGGATGAACAAGTACAAGAAAATTCTGTCTACAGAAAAAAAAACACCGTTTAGTTTGTGCTTTTTTTCTTGACAGGAAATATTTTTGGGCTCTTGGTTAATTCAAATAAACCTTCAGTATACTACACAATGGAAACATTAATTTCTGGTCTCCAAACAGAAAATGCTAAGATTCTCTAAGCAATTTGCAGCAGCAAGTTTAAAAGATACAGTTAAAATTCTTCTAGCATTATCTGGTGATGTAACGCAAAGAAATGGTTATTCGAGAGGCCCATGTAGACCCAGAACTCAGTGGAACACAGTATTAGATTTATGATCTCTGCATGGGAGAGTCAAAAGAACAAGGTTCAGGCTTGTGATCCACTTATGGCTGACCTCCACACCTCCACTTCTGTTTCCTATCACCATCCACCTACCAGAAAATGAAGCTGACCAAATGGATGAAGGCTTGTCTAGCAGCAGTAAGATGTCATCCTAAGGATTTTACTCTAAAGTCTTAAAAGTCTTACTTAGAAGTTTTACTATTTTTCCAAAAACAATCAACAGGAAAAGTCAGTTTTATACAGGTTGTTTCCAAAAGATGGACCAAATTTGTTATTGTACTGCTTTGAAATTGCGTCCATTGTTGTGAAACACCATGTACTTTAAGCAAGGTGTCAGGACGGACAGTTACACGTTCCTGCCAGCAATTCCACCTGCTTGAGGCAATGTGTTACGGAATTTTTCATCCTGACTCTTACAGGAAGGCTAATCTACAGTCTTTCCATATTTTTGGGAAGATGTATTACACATACAGGTTAATTAATTTTCTTCCACGATTCAACAGGGGAGAACAGTATTAGGATTCCTCCTTGATCTGAGTCATTCTTGTGGAAACTCCAAACTTCCTCACTTACTCATAAACCAGGGACCAAGAGTGCTGAGTAAGTATATAGCTCAGAATTGCAGAGACAGGTAATCTGCCATTACAAACACTTATTAAAAATTCCAAAGTCCTCTTTCAAAGCCGTTTTTTGGATTTGAAACAAAACCAGCAAGCTTAATTTCCAAGAGGCACTTCAAGCAATTTATAGACTGCCTACACAACTTTGAGATATGTATTTATAAAATTATAAGCAAGAATAATAGACACTTTTTTTTTTCCCAAAATATGTTCCTTGCAAGGGTCCTGCAACAAATTTGTTCCAAATAGCCTGAAAACCAAAAGTGATTTTATGATTATGGTAAAAGTAAAAAAATCTTCCAACCAACTCAAGAACTATTTAAGCTATTTGGAGCTCAATACTGTGAGGATTCCATACTGTGAGGATTACTTAAAACTCTACAGCAGCAAGCAAAACATAGCAAGAATTAACATAATATTATTTTTAAGATGGTATTATACAAAATGTACATACGGGGTCCACTTTAATTTCTTTCATAGATTTTCAATGTGAATCCTTGAAATGCACTTTGTAACAATTTTGTTGGGAACTACTGTTACTCCAAATGTTTCCTAAGAAAGATCATGATCAATGTCCAGTGGAGCCTGGAGCAATGGTAAGAGCTGTACAGGGGCTGCATGGGTGGGTGGGTATTGGAAACATCAAAAAGGACAATCTGCGGAAGAGCTGAAGAGCAGATGAATGTAGCTACATGTTAGTTTTGGATGCCAAGACTACATGCCAGGCTTGATGTAGATGTTAACAGCACCTTAACTGACAAGTTCTCAGTTATATATCTTACACAGTGTTAAGTAAAACCTATTTATCCTACAAAACTGCTACTCGGCAAAGCTCCAAGCTTCCCCTAACAGTACCTTCACAATAAATAAGACTAGATAAATATAAAGACTGATGAAGTGCAGAAATACTCAGAGACGTGAAAAAAAAAGAAATTAAAATATAAAGATAACTTTATTTTATGATATTATCTTCCTGATGTATTAACTAGTGTCAGCAAAGTCCATTTTAGCAAGAGTTTCTTCTGTTCTCTACTCAACTACCTGGTTAGAAGGCACCTGAAGACAGTTGTAATTCAGAACAGGTGGGTGGCAAGACCAGGCTTAAAACATGATCATTCTTTTATCTGTTATCTTACACACAAGGGAGGGATTATTTTGATACAAGTTTCACAACACCTCATCCAAATCCTTTACCTTGAGGAACACTACAGCCAAAGGTCTTTGGTTTTCATCCTGGCACAAATGCCCAACTTGCCTTCGCTTCTGCAGGCATCTCCCAAATAGGAAACAAGGAAAAGCAGCGTTCTTTCAGGATCTGACATTCGTTGGACCCACTAAAACAATGACTGAAACCTCATTTTCACATCCAAAAATAGACAAGAACAGGGAGAGATTATATTGCATAGCAGCAATCAGTGACTCCTGCTACTACAGGGAGGGGGCGAGTATCCATAAATGGAGACAAGGTCCCAAGTTGAACTGTACTGTTTTCCTTTGAGTTTGACCTTGAATGCACCACAACCTTCAAAAATGCTTTAGCTTTTCTGGTGCTTAGTTCGCTCTAATAAAACAAGATATATGTACTTGTCAGAGTGCTTTAATTATGAAGGCTCACAACACAAACTATAATATTGATAACAGAATTTGTTAACATCAACTCTCAGCTCAGTTTTGAACAAAGAGCTAGAATTTATGGCTCACATTTAGCAATGAAATTTCTAAATTCTAGATGAAAATTACTTATGTTGAGCCAATCACATGAAGAAGACTTACATGGAAGAGCCTGTACTTTAAAATCCAAATTGTCAATCACAGCCATATCTACAAAACAACTTATCACAAGTCATCTAACCAGTGGAGGAATCACATCTACAGAGCTGTAGCCACTGGAGGCTTTGTGGCATTAACCAGCTGTCAAAACACAGTTCAGTTCTATGGGAACACACCAAACATTCCCAGACACTCTGCCTCTAAGTTTACAAACACTCCATAACTAATGTTTAAGCATCTAACAGGAGAGATACGCTCCAACATTACATCCAGGGCCAATAGTGTATGACTTAAGATCACCTAACAGAGATAAAGGACATACTAATAACCAGAGATCCTTAAGAATTCAAGATTGTTTCGTCATTGGTATCTAGTAGGTGAAATAAACATTTTGGACCACATGATGTGCAGAGAGAAGTCAGCAACAGTCAGTCCACAGAGCAAAGAGGAGAAATGTAGATACGTAACAAATGACTCAAACATGTTCAAAAGCTATTAACAGAAGTGTTAGAAAACTGCATGAGAACTGACTGCATCTGGTGGGGCGAGAGGGAAGCAACATGCGGGAGAGAAAGGTGAAGATAAACTTTAAAATTATTACTTTCGCTGCTAGCTTTCACCTCTTTCAAGACAATTTCTCTGAATCATCCATGGGACAGACTTGGATGGCCTGGATTTGGGGACACAGACAGCACCTTTAAGATTTTTCCATCTCAAACAAACTACTAGAGAGTAGGACAGTGAGTTCTGGATTATCAGCGATTTTAGTCTGGTTATCTTTTTCAAATGACAAGCCCTAATTAATAATATTTAGAATAATTATTTTCCTCTCATCACACCTGAGTTAGGCCCCATCACTTCTAGGTTTAACCACTCCTTTTGGCATAGCTTACAGGCATAAATACTCCTGCGCAAGCAAGCTACGGGAGTGCATGGGAACAGGCATTTATTGAAAACACATAGTTAACAACACCATGAGTGGACTGATATGATACTAAACGTTTTAACTTGGCAATTCCTAATTCCAAGACATAGGAATTAAGGGAGGTAGGGGAGGGTGGGGTGTGGAAGTTATGGTATGAATTGGGAAGCAAGCACTCCATGATTTAAGGGAATAAACAGCTCATGTGCAAGTATTTTGACCTTCAGTTATCGCCAACTTCATTTCCCGTGCTCATTCCAGGTGGTAGCATCTCTGTCAGAATGCATTCCTGGGACCACGACTCGTCGTTTGGCTCCTAAATACGTACATTTCTTAGGAAGCAACGTATGCCAAAACACATGCCAGAACAGATATGATGGACACAATATCCCTTACTAGAATCCCAGCTCCTCAGCAGGTTCAGCAAAACCAGACTGTATCTATCATCTTTAAGCTTAGAGACTGTTGTGATGGGCCACTCCTGCTGCCCTAAGGGAGCTGAAGGACAGGAGTGGTCCTGAACCCGCAAGAGCTGGGGCTGTTAAGCCACCAGTAGAACCTTTCTGGTGGTAGCGAGGCTAATTCTACTGTGCTCTGACACATGCATAGCAGGCACCAAACCACACCTGTATTATTAATAATAACTCATCATCTGCTGCTCCAGAGACCGACCAACTTCACCGAGGGCAACCAGGCAGCCTGTCTGTGGCCTTTGAAACCTACACAAATCCCAAACCCAGCAGCTGCAGAAACTGAGGAGGTGCTTTGCTTTTGTCTTCTTCTTCATCTTTGTTCAAAGCAATGATTGGAGAAGTTGATCTTTACCCTTCATCACTCATCTTCCTGGCTGCAAAACTCCCTGTTCAGCCTTGCTGTCTGGGTTCCTTTCCAAGCTCCAAAACCTACAGCTGTGGCTTCTAGAAGCACTTCTAAGTAGAGGAAAACAGACAAATATTTAAAAAGTTAAACAGAAATAATAATAAAAAAGTATCATCAAACCAGCAGATCACTTTTGCTGTGGCCCAAGGAGTTCTACAAAGACTTGACACTTCTGGAACTTGAAGCTGATTTAAGTAACTTAGTTAACCCTGTCTTTATGCTGCACACATTTTATAGGCAACACATAGGACCAGATTTTTAAAAATAAAGCTTAATTTCAAAGGTACATAGTGCTCCCACGGAGGAATGTGCCATTTCCCAAGGCAAGGGCAAGTTTGGAGAGCTCTGCAATTTGATGTCTCACAACACTATGCCAACGACAACACATTTCTTGGGGGAAATGGTTAGAATAAAAGTCAGTAACACTGAGATTTTTTTGAGGATGTCAGGAGTATCATGAACAGAGCTGCAGTCATTTTCATTGCATTTGAAGCCTGTTGCTCGTGCAAGAATTCTGCATGCACAACCTAACTTCAGCAGCAGGTGTTTCAGCTGATCTTTTTCTTCCATAAATGCTCCATTTCAAGACATTAGTCAAGGCCTTTTTTTTTCTTTCCTTTATCTTTTTGTAAGGGCAGCTGTGGGCTTTTTGTTTCAGAAGGAACAAAACATTAAAAGCAGCAAGCCAGATCTTTACAGTATTTTTAAATCTTCCACTGAGTGCTGATTGTTATTTGAGCAAAGAATTTCATTAGATGGATCACTGACTCATTTCCAAACAGTGGTTCCCCTTTTGCCAGGAAGCTGAGACATAGTGCCTCCTGAGAAAACACTGAGCAACTTTTCTGGGAGGTGACTGACACTCTATGTCTATCCCACATGTGTTGTTTGAATATCATATACCTATTTCAGTGTGGCATCGAGAAGATAAAGATCCATCTAAATACACGCAGTTTAGCCTATATAAGCACATACTTCTTTCAGATTGCTCCTCTTCCTTCGAAACTACATTTTTGAATGATGAGACAGTAAGAAGATATTATAATGCAGAAGTAGTTAATAGGTAGTGCCTGTGTACTGTGTACTTACGCACACAATTACAAATAAAGTTATGACCTCTATTACCCAAATGATTCATTCAAAACAGCAATAACAGCCTCTGACACGAATTACAGGCATGACTGCTAGCAAACTCCACTGAAATTGCTCAACATCTCTGATTGGTATATGTGTTTTCAGTTACTTAAAACTATGTCTAATTTTATTCACCACATCGAAGCTCCACAGACTTGGCAGGTTTTCTGCCTTGAAGAGACAGAGGAGTTTCTAAAGTTTTACCTAAAAACTTCCAGCTCTTTATTAGGACATGGCAAGAAATCACCTGGAATGTACTTTGGAGACAAAGGTATAGTTAAAAACAAAGCATGAGATTAGCATCTTGAATAGATGAGAATGTTCTGCTTTTCCTATAACAATTTCCTTCCTTTAAAATGAGGATAATTCCATCTCTCAATGACACTGTGAAAATTCCCTGAAAAAGCTTGCAATAGTCTAATCACAAAAGGACAAGAAAACTACTGACACTATCTTCAGAGTAGTATAAGCAAGCACACAACAAATCAAAAATAATATACCATTCCCACAGAATTAAAGGACAAGGACAACAAAACCCCCCCACCTTCCTCCAGCCTTCACATAATTTAAGGAAGCTACCACATAACTACAGACTGGCCCAGTTGAAGTTTGCATATTAATCTTCATTTGGGCATTTTCCAACATTTCATAAACTCATTTTTCTGTTGGGCAATGGGAGATGTGATATACACCCAGTGTGTGGAACTGGCATGATTTCAGCCTAGTGGGTCCTTCCAGAATGTCATAAAATAAAAGGACACCTGTTCTACCAAAGGACAGAAGGACACAATTTCCATCCCACTGTATTCCTTGTTCCCAGTGACCTCGTCAGGCAATTATCTTCCTTTATGAGTGGAAATCTGGAAGCTTGCCGCTTCAAACAGCTGCATAAGAAATGAAATTGTGAAATTGTCTGCCAAGAGTACTCACCTGTCATACCTGTCTTTCATAGTTGGCAAGGATTTCATTCTGTCTTCTAAAACTCTTGGATAGAGACTGCATCTATGCTTAGGCAAGACAGACAAAGTCATGTCACCGGAAGAGTATCTGGGATTTTTCCTTGAATACACAAGGTAGTAGATGAACAATGTGCTAACCCAGCAAGTCAGCACTTTTGTCTTTCTCAGGAAGCACAACACAACCATCTATCCTGCCTACCTGTTTCTAGTACAGCCTACCCACAACATTTTAACTCAGTAAAGATAAAACCTATTAACTCAAATAATAAAGAACAAAAGAAATCTTTTGCTGACTCACTGTTTACCTCTTTTCCTGACTTTTCTTTGGTAGAGTCTTCCCAGACTTGTTTGTTTTAGACAGTCTACAACTTTAAAGACGTAGGCTACTGCAAATCTAAGTCCCAGTGAATGAGTCCTTCAGGGAGCAGGCACAGTGCTTGAACCCACCAGGAAATAATAGCTGACAACTGAGCAGAATCCATCTAAATGAGCCATGTAGCTTGAAACCTTTTCCTGCTTTTCCAGATTAACTGTGCAGAGCCACAGGAGACAAGCTTTGCACATTGTAAACGGAACAGCAATGAAACTGCACCACATGATTCTCATTCTCATGAGCACTCACAGTGAAGTCAAGAACAATTATTTGAAACAGTACATGCGTCTCTTGAGAAGGAAGCACAAGCTTCTTGCAACTCCTATAGCTTTATCACATCTAAATATCCCAAACTTGGACAATAACTAGAATATGAATGACAGAAAATAAGTTGGAGGGCAGACAAGAGGGGAACACTTTTGTTTCATATAAAGCATTGTCACGAATCTTTTGCTTTTTCATAGACAGAGCCAGCTTGGAGGCAGAACGCTAAATTATTAAAGTTGTGTCTTCATAGAGTAGAGTTAGGATTTAGCAATAAATATAACTTTGCAAAATGAAACATGTATATGCTTGCACTAATCTAACAGAGACCTTTTTCAATTCAATTCCATAAAAAGTTATATTAGCCCTTGAGAATAACCAGGACATTGAATGTTTCCACAGGCACTGGCAAAAAAAAAAACCTAAAACAAAACAAAACAAAGTAGATTAAAGTATATAGTAAAGTTTCAGCCATCAGCTCTGGAGCCATAACAAAGGCTTTATAATCTAAAAAAGATTAAATGGTTGCCATTTTAGAGTATTTCTGTGAGTGAGAGATAAATGAGAATATGGTAAAGGTCCAAAATATACCAGCTGAATAAAACCCAATCTGTTACATTTTCCAAGACAACACTCTGCTCTGTGAACTTTATGAGAAAAAGCTGGTGAGTCTAGCCAGCTTTTCCCTGAACAGGAAAACCCCAGCCCTGTATATCCATGGCAAAAGGAGCCAAAGAATGTAACAAAGACCCTTTCAAACATGGGAAAATATAACTAAGAAGGACAGAATGGCTACTGTGAAAGAACCAAAAATTTCATACCCTATTACATTTCCAAAGGTGGGATTTTATAGGAATACATGACTTTATTTGCATACCCTTACACCTCACGCTAATGTCCTATCAGTTCTTTTTAAAGTATTTCACTAAATAAAACAAGTGTAAACTGTGACAAACTAAATTAAGAACCATACACACTTGCAGAATTGTTTGATCACAGCACAGTTGCTTTGAATTTTACATCGAGTATCCACAGCTCCATTGACTCCACAAAGCATTTTGAAAGGGAAAAACCACCAACTATAAGCAACTTCAGAATGTCAGCTCCCTGTACTACCTCCTGTATGGCCAACTACTGAACAAACGCCCATTGGGAAGGTTAATACAAAATATCAGCAATTAAAAGAAAAATATTTTCAGTTGCTCCTTTGAAGAGCTTCAGACAAGCAAACTAATTATTGTGACAGATCCTGGAAACATCTGATTGCAAACTGCAGAGGACTTCACAATACACAATGGATTTTGGTCAGCAGGAAAAAAAAAGGGCAAAAAACTCAAACACCCCCATTCCTTTAGGATGACTAAGAAACTTTATTTTGTGCAAAATACATTTTACCACATCTCATTTTTTTCTCTGGAGTCCTATCCTTAATTTCTGAATAAACTAAAGTTGCACATATTTTCAGAGAGCACAAAGCTTTTTGGAGTTTCATGATTTGAAAGATTTCACTGCAGACCTTCTTTGTATAAAATGTCTTTTAAAGACAAAAGTACTGAACTGCAGATTGCTTTTCAGCAAAGCACAGAAATAAAAGGCATAGGATAAGTAAGGAGAGCACAGGAATACAAAGTGAAAAAATCAAAGATGAGTTTGAAACAATTCTGTGATATATGTTCTATTAAGATTGATGTCACCAGATTATGTCATGTGAAAATTTGTTTTAAAGTTGAGAAATTGAAGTTTCAAGTTAATTTCTCTCTTGCTTAAAACAACATCAAAATAATGTTTTGCCATTTTCTGACTTCAACAACAAAAGTTTGTTGTTGTTTGTTTGGGTTTTGGTATTTTTTGGGGGCACACATCCCTTAGCAGGTGCCAACAGCACTGGTTAAAACAATTGTAGCAGAGAGAAAAAATATTGCCTTCATTAACATTTAAATCATGTGGGCTGTCTGGCTAAAGTCAGGGAAATTTGGTTCTTGAAACTCAAGTTTGCAGCACGAAGTACAAATGTGAGAGTTTTCTTATTTCTATGTCAGTGATGGTGTTCCTATGTCACCCAAACTACGACTGTATTTAGATTTTTGCAAGCTGGTTTAACTGTTTTCAATCTGTTTTTACTCAAATATTGCTCAAAGTCTGGTGAGCCCAAGTAACTCAAGTCACTATCTAATTCCTTCCTGATATGCTAGGCTGTACATTATCTGAGTACGTGGAGGCAAACCAAAGTCTAACAGCAACAGATAAACGTGGTTGTCTTTGCAACAGAAAAAGGCTCCAGGCAGAGTGAGGTACAGAGGTTTCTGGCTTTTGGTTGGGCTATGGAGTAAAACAGTATTCTGCTTTCCCTGCTGGGTTACTTCTAGCACTGTTAGCACTGGCTGTAACAGGATGAGGTTTATCTGCAATCCTGTCTCAGGCCCTTTGACATCTCTCCCGGGTGCAGCTGCAAGGCCCTTATGCTGCTGAGAGATCCCTTAAGTAACGTCCTGGCTACATCACGGCTACCAGTTCGGCACTTTCTACTGATCGATAAAGAATGCAATTTTTTTATTTGCTCAGTTGGAACACACAACCAAACATCTTAAAAATTATTTCAAAGTCAAAGCTTACTTAAAAAAAAAAAAATTTCTTTTTTTAGTAGTTAGCAGCACCTGAAGACACAGAGCCTGCTCACAGCATGAGTGTTGTGCTACAAAAAGCCAATTCAGAACTTAGACAATTTCAACACACAAATGAACTGAAGTTGTTGCATTCCATGTAAAGCCTCAGAGGCTGAGAGGACAGGCTTACATCTAATTCGATCTACAACTTGTGGCTGCACCAAACATGCAACAGGGGCTGTCTGTAGCTTCCACCCTCCCCATTACCGTGTTCCTTCTCCAAAGGGAAAGGGTTCTGCTCATCGGTAACTAGAATACCTCCTTCTTGCAGTTTATCAGATCGAGCACTCAGAAGATTCAAAAAGCAAAATTCTCTTTAGCTGATTGGGAAGATTTGCAAGCTCAGCCAACCCTAATCTCAGGTAAACATGAGGACGATCCGACGTTGCTATTCTGGTTTTATGAACTTGCTCCCAGATAGTCAGCATCAGAACACGGTTCTAAGCGATACTGAGCGAGAGTCTAACTCGAATCTGTGGAAAGATTAAATGACCCAAAAAAGCTTTTACAGCTTATTTTCTGAGATGACAAAACCCTCTCTCAGTTACTGAGCTCATTTTCTCCCCATCTTATTAACAACCTGCAGGGGGGCAAAATATGTGAATTCTTAATGTAAAATCTAACTTCAAGGGAAAAAAAAAAACCTCAGAAACTTTATAATACATCATTAAACCCCAAAGAATGCACACAAAACCCCACAAAGTCTCCAGACTATTTTCTTTCCCCCAGGATGCTGGCAGAAACATTTACCTCATCTTTGTTCCAGCCCTGATGCAGCATTGTACACTGTCAATTACAGGGGAGTTTCTCCACTTTCCAGCAGAGAAGGGCTTAGGCCGTGCAAGGCTGGGAGTGGGTGTCGTTTTGCAGCACGCACGGCTGAGCTCAGTGTGGTCAGTCCTACAATGCTAGATTTGAGCAAAGGGAAGGAACCCGGATGGCTCAGCACTTGCCCTGCATGAGATGGGGCTGGCAGTGAAGTGTGGAAGGTGACAGCCCCCAGCAGAGTCCCCCAGCCAGGCACTCACGCTCAAGCTATTGCAACAGGGAAAACAAGCAAACAACTAAAGAAAACATAATGCATTACCCATGTTCTTCTGGGCAAGGAACAAGCAAGCCAAGCAGTGACAGAACAATTCTGCTACCCAGTACACAAGCACCCTTGCTGTCACATCTCTTCAGAGTCCCACATCCAGGTCCAATCATTTCTCCCTGCTTCCCTCCATTGCTTCATGCATTGAGCACAGATGGTAGATAGAGCCTTGCTCTGGTATTTATACACAGTCTTTAAAAGGCTCAGGAAGTATAGAAACTGATGTACTGCAAAGTATATATTTTTTGTAGCTTTGCAAATTTCCTAATAAGTTACTTTGGGAGTAAGCAATTCAGTAGAGGTATTATGTGTACTTCCAAAAGTAAGAACCTGATCAGAAGATCATAAATACGCTCTTCTTCATTTACTGGCTGCAACCCCATTCACTAGAACTCTAAGTAAGAGCTAAAGAATCACAGGAATAATACCAAAAGCACAGAGACACAAATGGGCATGGTTTTAAGTTGCCTTTAACTCTTATTAGGCAGCAGGGTGCTCTTAGTAACTAAAGCAAAACTAAATGCAGCAGAACAAGGATACATTCTTCCACCTGGGTCTTGTTGGGACTCCTTGCCAATAGCCAACATTTTCAGTTACATAAATCTGGCATCCTTTTTTGTGCTTTTAAGAAGATAAAATGCTAGACATGGCTGCCTTTTCCTTTGAAGTATTTGAATGCTCATGGTACTGTCTCACCACAGTGTCTGAGAAGCGTTAAGTGAACAGCCGAGCTTGGAGAGCTGTTAATTCAAAACAGAGCTGTGGAACTCTCATGGTTTGTGTAAAGCAAACAAAGAAAAACATCCTTTGGTTGAGAGACTCCCTCAAAAATCTTTTTAGTATTAGGATCAGCTTACTCACTGGAAAGCAGCACCAAGTGGTAAAAAAAAAAAAAGGACCCAAACCATAGTACAAGTAGATAGTATTTTTATCTAGAATAGAAATGATGCAAAAATCTTTCCATAGCCCCCCAAATAAGATCTGTTTGTCAGTGGGATAAATCTTCAATAAAGCAAAAAATCCTCAAGAATTCAAGTGCACCATCACTACGTGTGTGTATCAAAAGGGTTTAAAATAATTTAGAGGCTTTTCCTTACTGTCTGTAGAGGTGTACAGCAATTTTTTCCAGCAAATGACAATCCAGTAAGCGATAGTTAAATTTAAGGAACTGAAAATATTTCTTTTTTCTACTAACTGACTTCCATCACAGTCACCGCTGAAGTTATTATCAAGTCTTGTAACAAAAACAGAAAAAAGAAGAAAAAAAAAAGATACATTTTCTATTTGACTGTGTCCCTTTGACAAAAGTGAATGCATGCTATGTCATGGCTTTCAGAGTATTTTTAGATTAAAAAAAGATTTCCATTTTAGGTCATTACAGCCAAAGAGCACTGCTGATAAGTAAAATCAGTTTTGTTATCCACCAGATGAAGCTCAGCTCCTTGCTGCTCTGATAATTAATTTCTTATCATCTATTTCATACGGACAGAAGGGACAGACAGGTTTCTTCCTGGGTATTTTTCCCTGTAGAGTCCTAAGTAATTTTACAGCTTTCACCTATCAATCAAGTTGAGCTTTGCTCTGAAAGTAGCAGCAGAACTTGTATCCATACAAGTGACAAATCAGTTTAAAAGCGTTTAGAACGATTGCATTTGCATAAACATTTGTATTTAACTGCATTAGTGTAAGAACCGACAAGGCTTAGCTATGATAAACTGACTCAATTTGGACATGGCAAAGCTGTTGAAATACATTTATTATAATGTTATCCAATTTAACTAAATATATTTTGGCCTAGCTACATTAAATACCTACATAAGACCTCATTTTCTTCAGGAAGCAATGGGGATTAATTGGCAAGTTAGTTATAATCACATATTCTACAAGATGAACTGCTAGCTCATCCCTGTGAAAAAAAAAAATCATTAAAGACTTCTCCAGCTTTTTATGCAGCATTAAGCATTTACCCACAATATAAAGCACTGGGAAATGCTGGAAAAGCCCTGTCAGTGTTTCAGCAGCTTAGAAAGAAGAAAAACAACACAACAGTAATATTTTGTTGTTCTTAAAGTACGTCAAATTATGCTCCAATGTCCAGGAAGAATTCTCTACCTGACTTTTGGTTTCAGCACTTCTTACAATTAAAAAAAAATAGATTTAGCCTGTTCTCTACTCCATTTAGAAATGCAGTCATTTGTACATAAAAAGATGTATCTGTATTCCCATAAATATGTACTTAATTTATGTTTTATTTATAATTATATATTCACTAAATGCACAATGTACACAAATATATGCACTAAATGCACACATTGCTGCAAGAAATAAGCAGGTCCCTGCTTCAAGGTTTTGAAATTAGGCTTACACAATGCAAAGCTCTAGTGACAAAAAGATTGGGGTCACAGTTATTAACCAGTAAGAGAATAAGGAAACAAGGAACAGAACAACACACAAAAAGTAGAGGAGATTGAAACTAAAAGTGGATTTTGATCACAAGAGGTCTTTCGATTTGTACTTTTCTTCAGATAGGACACACAATAAGAAAAAAACTCAGCATAACGAGAGACAATAAAAGCCTGGCCTGTTTTGGCTTCTCTTCCCATTCCTTAAATACATATCTATATAAACTTCCAAGCAAATAAACATTTCTCTTTGCTTCAACTGCCACCCACTGGAAAATGAAAGCAACATTAATTCCAAATTGCAATGTCCTAAATGGGTCAGAAAACAAATCCGACAGATACTGGTACAGATTTCATTAAAGCTCTGGGATTGCCTTGAAAATCTTAGTGGCACTACTAGAAGTACACAAGCTTTCAAGTTAAACTGAAACAGAGGACAGAACACAGCAATGAGCCATAGCTCCACTTCTCCCTGCCCCAGTGCCACCCAGTGGGTGTCTGGGTTTTATTGCCAACGTTTTGGAGAGGAGTCAGAGTCCACGAGCATGAAGTGAGAGTAATAGGGCTGGCAGCTGCCTTCTGACAAACGTGGTGCAACAGCCACGAGCAGCATCGCGTAGCCTGGCAGTTCTCATCGTTGCTCCGGCTGTGCTCCCGCTCTGTCTCTGTGTTCACATTGCTGCTCTCTCCTGCTTGCTCTTGCCTTACAACAGTGATGCACCAACGTCCTGGCCAAAACAGCAGCTTGGACATTCCAGCTGTCCCTGCATCAGCAACCCCCCTGTTCCCTTCAGTGGACACATGGGGTGTCTGTGGTGCAGATCCAGTAACTTACATCTTTTCAGTAATAGAGCAATGTGGAAATGCTTGCTGAAAAAACAGCACAGGCTGCAAATGAGCATTATCATACGCTTAGATGAAAGCTGCTCTAACTTTAGACAAAATAAACATATACTTTCACCAAGAGTATCTAGGATAGCATCTAGGATGGGACCAGACTGCTTTCAGTGGTGCCCAACGACAGAATGAAGAGCAACAGGCACAGACTGAAGCACAGGAAGTTCCATCTAAACATGAGGAGAAACTTCTTTCCTTTGAGGGTGCCAGAGCCCTCGAACAGGGTGCCCAGATAGGTTGTGGACTCTCCCTGGATACATTCAAAACCCACCTGGACACATTCCTGTGCAATCTACTCTAGGTGAACCTGTTTTAGCAGGTGGGTTGGACTGGATGATCTCCAGAGGTCACTTCCAACCCCAACCATTCCGTGATTCTGTAATATGAGGTATTTGCACACAAAAGCATGCACATCACATGCCATGACAGCAGGTTGCAAAAATGCAACAAGACTCACCCTTATCTGGAACAGACTGTCCCCCAGACATGCAATTCTGGTGATCCTGCACTGAGGCTGCAATGGCTCAGCCAGGGAAGTCAGCAATCACAGCCCAGACCATTGGGCAAGCAAATCTGAATGATACAGACCCACCCTGACTTCCTGGAGAAAAAAAACCCTACCTCTATCAAAATAAGACCAAATACACAGGGAAAATTAGATTTCAGAGAACCTTCCACGTTCAAGATATTCTCAAGTGCATATGCGATGAAGCAAGTTTTGCCAACAGAATAGCTACTCTGCAATTATGGATGAGCTATGGGGTGTAAGTTGATTGCAGATTCCCTCACTGTAAGTGTCTGAGGAAACCACAGGAAAGCAAAAAAGCCCTAAGAAGTTAATACAAGCTCTGTGGGGATTAACAGACCCGTAAATCCTTTGGTCCAAATAATACTTTTCTTCAAAAATATCTGTAGGGAAAAAAACAAAAAACCAAAAACCCACCAGGAAAAAAACCTGGCAATACTCCATCATGACATTTCTCTTCTGCTGTTGTAAAGGTGGGGAGTCCCACAGTGGAAGAACTTCACTCACACAAGAGATGCTGCTTTCAACAGGGCCAACTCGGGGCCAGGATACCTGCCAAAGTTGCAATGCTGCTTTGAGCTGTATCTTCCTGCTCTCTGGTATCCCAACAGGATTTTTTCTAGGCAGGACACAAGTGCTGTCTACTGACCCCCGATTTTATCTGTCCTCCCCTAGCCCTTGATCTAGGTTTGAAGGAACAAGGTAACTGCAGAAGTCTCTTTTTTAGCTGAGAGAACGCAAGAAAATATTTTCAAGAGCTGATGGCTCACTGCATTCAGATCAAAGCAAAACTGGACACATTTTAGCTCTTAAGTTACCTGGAAGAGTTTAGGTCCATGTTAAGAAGCTCTTGCCCATGGGATGCTGCTTCTTAGACAAACTTGTCAAACAGAAATCATTCAGCTCCTGTTAGTTATTGAGGAACAGAAGCAAATACAATATGAGAGAGCTTGCACGATTTCCTGACAGACCAATCTGCTCTGGTATTTGGCAATCATCATCCCCAAGTCATTAGTAAGAATATTTGAGGTTCAGTGAAGGCCATAGTCATTGGCCAACAGACACGTAAGGAAACAGCTAAACTCCTGTTGAGCAGGAGTTCAGAATTCACAGCTCAGCACACACACAGCGGTAACGGACCAGCACACCAGGTGGGAAGAAATACAGTCATCATTGCTCAGGGAGTGCAAGAACTGGTCTATCAAAAAAAATTTCTTTCAAAAAACCCCAATTACGAATAATGTTGCAATACTGATATCCATCAATAGCATCTATAATCAAATTTATTCCTTCACATGCAGACATACTTGTATGACTGATAGTTTCCAATCTTATTTTTTTAAATTTAATCTATAAAAATAAAAGAGTTCGTTATCAAAACAAAAGATCCTGGCAGCACCTACTTGATGAAAGACAGCCATCTGTGCTCTTACAGGAATAAACATGAAATGTATATTTATATCTTTTTTTTTTTTTTTTTTTTAAATAAGCAAGAATAAATCTTACTTTCCCAAGTATTTTCCAGTAAAATATTCTGACACACAACTGTGTTCTTCAGCAACTGAAGTATTTTCCCCAGCTCAACAGGCACTAATAAAATCAGTAAGGTAAAAACATACTCATTTTGGTTACAGTCATGCCAGCAAAATGCATCCACCCATAGGCATTACGAAACATATCATAAAAATCTTGAGATAAAACATACAGGTCAGTCAGGGTCATATTTCAAATATGACAGTCTTTCAAAGTTATTTCACTATGTCTATTCATCTTAATTTTCCTTTAAAAGGATATAATGGGCCCTACTTGCAACTGGCTGGACCAATTCTAAATTCCTACCAATTTTTTACACAGAGGGCTTTTTCAAAAGAAGGGACTGTTTCTTTTATGACAGAAATACAAGATTCCTTCTTTGTTCAAAGAAGAATCAAATATAGTCTCCTCTTAGAAAAGCAGTGCTCAGCCATCACACAAAGTGTTAACAATAGCTACACACACTACACTTGTACTCACTGGGGAATTTCTCAGAAAAATCAGTCTGAAGAACCCAAGTTTAACCTTGAGTTTGGCTGCTACACATTTGTGATCATCTTTTCAAGTATCTATCTACATGTTTAATCTTAAAAACATCTGGCTCTAAGTTAAAAAAAAAGCTTTACTATCAGAAAGACAAGCCTGGTATCACAACCAAAAATCCTCTTCCTTTAAGCTGTGCCTAATATTGAATATTGATGCATTCAAGGCACTGATGTAAATTAGATATAATTGGTATGACAAGGAAACAAAGTCGTACTGACTAAACACTCAGATTTCATGAGTTCCTTAGGCAGAAAAAACTTAAGCTTATACTGCACTTTCTCAAGAAAACAGAGAATATGATAAAGAATGAAATGTACAAACAAGGATTTTGTTACATCTCTAATAAATACGTGTTGATGGGGGAAAAAAAAGAATTTGAAACACCCAGAAAGTAACTTGACACTTGAATGCTAAAAAAGCATGCAATTTTCTCTCTGACATCTCATCATTATATGGTTGTCAGACAACGAACAACTAGGCTGAACCAACACAGGTCTAGGCTTTCAGCTCCAAATCAATAGCACACATAACTTCGTAGCTCAGGGGTGGGGAACAAATCTGGGGCTGAAGTTTAGATTTACTGCGTATGTTTCAAGATACGCTGTATTTATAGCGGGTAGCCAGGATTAAACCGAGTATATAAATACTTAAATAATTTATGAGGCTGCAAAAGACTAAACATAATGCAAATCAAAACCACTCATGCACAAATGTACACCCGTTTTAGAGTTTTTCAGGCATTCAGGGGATGAGAAACAGGATACTAAACTGACAACTTGTCTGAGCCCAGTGAGGTGGAAAGGTCGTCCGCCCCCATGCACCTCTTCAGAGAAGAGGGGCAGGTTGACTAAGCTGCTGGGCAAGAGCTGGTTTTAGCAGTCTCTCCTCGCCATAAACACATCCAACACCCACTGCAATGACCCCTTGACCAGTATCTGCTCTCCCAGGAGCAATCCCAGTCCCGCTCTCACCACCAATGGGTGAAAGTGAAACCGTTTGGTTACACTTAACCAGACAAGACCTGACTGATCAAACTCTCCTCCCTTAGCAGTCAGGCAAGTATCATACAAGGGTTAAATGCTTAATGTACATCAGTTCCATGAAGTTATCTGTGATGGTCACTCCCAGACTTTATGGATGATGTTTATTATTACATGAATACCACTGTGCTTAAATATCCTTAAGTAAACTTTTCCAGATAGAGCATTACACTCCATAAAGAAATTACCAGGAAGCACGTTAATTTCAGTAAGAGGACACCATAAAAAGTATTCTGCGGTTCTATGCGCTTTCTTAGTTTGAGAAATATTTTTAAAGAATTGATTTTATGGCCTGCCTCTTTGACTTGCAGCTATTGATACACATCTGTGCTGTATGACTCCCATCTGCAGGAACTGTCAAATCGATCATCAATCAGAAAAGAGCAACAGCTAATTTAATAGGTTCAAAACATAGCTTCATGGATGTCTGGCCACCTTTCTGTCACTGAAAGGCAGACATAACGTTCCACTTGCATAAATTTTCATTAGAAAATGAGAAAACTTGCACAACTCTCACCAAGGACAGTTTGCGATGTCCCCAGCTTTCTTGTGCCAGATCTCTCATTTCTCACCTTTCCTGGTGTCTGTGGTGACAGAAGCAGTTCCAAGCCACAAAGGCAGCAGGGGCGGCCCACTGCTTCCTACAGAGTAGACTTTGCAAAATTACTCAAATGTCATAAAAGGCTAATGGAGTAGCTCTGGCTTAGTGAAGTAATGCCTCCTTAAGAAAAAACTCTCTTAAATGTAAAAGTAACTGCCTTTTAAATGAAAATGTAACACAAATCATTTCAGCGTTATTTTACCAAGGCTGTAAAGAGCTCTCCCAACCTCATCTCTGTTAATTGCATCTTTGCAAAGCACAGCCAAGAGGATGGGGAATTATTACATTTAATGTGCTACCCAAATAGCTCTGAGTGGGCACAAGCAGTTATCCTCCTCTCCCTATTGCTGCTCATCCTTTGGCTCCACAAAAAGCTCTGTAGAACCAAATTCTGCACTCAGATTATGCAGGTAAAGGAAGATTTAAATAAAGATGACAGGTTTTGTCATGGAGCAAGGAAAAAATTTTAAAACTACTGGAACACAAACTGTTTTGGTGGTTTTTATGCAACTTTTGGACAGAACCTGATAACCAGGATGCAGAAGCTGCATTAATGCAAAGATAATTTCAGAGTAAAAATCACATTACCTTTCTCATCAGCGGATGATTAATAGAGGAATTTGGTTCCCAGTGAAGTCAGCCAGCCCCCAGACTCCACTGGTAAATCCCTTCTTGTCATCTTTCACATTCAGCTCTGACTCACCTGCAACAAACATTTCAATCTCTAGCCTATCCATTTTTTCCTCCATCCTTTTTACAGCAAGTTTATACTTCATAAATGTAATTTGTGGGATGGTGGACTACGGATACACAATGCATTTGTACTGCAGCAGGAAAAGACATGCCTGCATAACCTTTAGTGAACTTCAATACCTGTGTCAATGAACCCAATACAGGCACGTACCTCAGTGCTAGAGAACACCTGTGAATTATTTACACTGTACAGTCCATACTGAGGCTTGTGCCACCACAGCTTCACTGTGGATTAGATGGACCAAAGCAAATTTTGATACATGCACAGGTGCTACAGTCCCACCTCCAGCTGTGGTGTGGCTGTGGAGCCAGAGGTGGTGACAGGGTTCCACTTTTTGGGAGCAGCAGCCAGAGCTGAGCCCCAGCTACGGATGGGAAACGCATCCCTAGGGCACAGATTTGCTCCTCTGCACAGACAGGGTGACAGGGACGTCCTTCGAACAGACACCAGTATGAAGGGTTAAATTAAATTATCAGGCCCTGAAGCACTCAATTTGACATGAACTTTTAATTGTAATGACTGTGGGTTTTAGACAGCCAAATAAACTCAGAGGACTGAAAGCTTCTATGCTTGTCCCAGGACATCAGTTATTTTAATAAAAGATGTCCTCTTTCCAGGCTTTATGGTTATTTCCTTGATATATATAGCATCAAACAGCCAAGTTTCCTTTGAAAGAGTCTTCTAAAGATTTCTCTTTAACAAAAGCAGCTACAAAATTTCACAAATTTTCTAGTTTAGAAATAGTTTAAAATATAAATAGTTTAATAATTTAAAAACAATTCCTTTACAGAGTACCTTTTCAAATATACTCTGTGGTAAAAACGCCAAATTTATCATATAACACTTCTTCATCATTCCATTCAATAAGAAAATTTAGACCCTACTATATAATTATGCCTAATAAAAAGACAGGTTATAATGAATGAAATACAAAATGGAAGAAGTTTGAGAATGAACTTGTCTCTGGTCAGAACACTATGAGTACCTTCCTGATCAATTATCTCATACACATTAACTGAAAAGAATTACCTTACATACTCATAAACCATACATACATCATAGCTGTGTAACAGAGTATCATTTTCTATACTTTTGCATCAGCCACTGAGTGGCAGCAATTCCTTCGTAGCATGAAAATTTCAAAGTACTGCTAACTCTCAATTCTTGTATGCTACCTCTAGATTTTCTTATGTTTAGCATTTCACACAACCATATAAATAATGCCTAGAGAAATACCTTGTTATATAGTTCACTTTTTAAATTATCAAAGCTTCAACAGTTATGTACTTCATTCTGATAATCATACTTCCTTAGAAGTTTGCTATATTAAATTTTACAAAGAGAGAACTTTCAGTAAAACTATGTGGATCAAGGAAATGGGAAATACCAGCATTTAATAATTTCTTTAACTAAAGCACAGACCTGCAATTTATTGTGAAACCAAAGGTGAGGGTGAGAAATTTTAAAAACAATTAATCTAAATCTGTGTCTTGCAGCCTTGTTTCCTTCTTTCCTCAGTATTTGCAGGTTCCCATAGCAGTGTCTTGTGGTGACTGAAATCTATCAGTCCAAAGACAGATATCTGATTTCTTATGACAGCGATTTTCAGGAACTAAAATGAACAGGAAATACTGCATATACACTTTTTTGAAACGATGTTTATGAATTATTGCTTAACCACTTAAGAAGCACTTCGTAGTCTCTTATTCAGAAAGCTACATTGGCTATATTTGGTTACAGCTTCCTACTTGATCAGTACAATGCCGCATGACATAATTTGATAGATGGAAAGCCAACGAGGTTGTTTGCTGGCTTATTACACTGATACTAGACTCATGACAGTATGAGGCCAAGAACAAAAAAAGCTTTAAAAGAAACTAAACACATAAGTGCATCCAGGACTTTGACAAAGACTATTTGTAGAGATGTTAAGTGTTGTAACTGAGGCTTTAAACGAGTCTCTAGAACTAGGAAAACTAGAACTAGCATGAGAACTGACTATCCCACACCTGTCTTGTCTGCATATTCAGCTCTGTCCTCGGAAACACAACTGTCAAGAGATGGGACATGGGGCAACATTGTTGCACTCAAACCTCCTGTAAGAGCTCCAAGGTCCAGATTAACACTCTGCTCTGCACTACTTGAATAATCTAGAAGTGACATGGTGCAATAGTCAGAGCTCACAAATAAACAGATGTCAGACGTAACCATGGAATGCCATAATTCAATTATTTTTATACTTCATACCCTAATGCAAACAAGGAATTTTATAGCGATGAACTGAAAACTGTTTTTTAAGAGATGCACGCCTGGCATGTTCACAAAAGCAACAGGCATTCCTGCTCCTTGATGTGTTATTGTTTCTCGCCATTCAGCTGGAAACTCGACCGTTTAAAACACCGTGCATTTTATCTGCTACAAACTCTATCGTGAGGGAGACAGAAACAGAGGATCAAGGCGGCTGGGTAAAAACAAAAGTTAGTTTCATCAAACTTGGTATTTCTGCTACAAGGAAACTCCGTGTTTCTGTCAAGCACCACACGGATCTCGTTCCCTCCTCACACGGGAAACAACCCTCTACCCCCGCCAACGCTCCCGCGGTGCCTGCCCGGCCCTCCGGCCGGGGCTCACACACCTTCCCCGCTCAGGGTCGCGCTTCCCCGCGGACCAACCAAGCCGCCCCATTCCGAGCAGCCCCGAGCTCCCCGACGGGAGGTTTCGGCAGACAAAGCCCGCGGCCGGGCCGGCCCCCGCCGCAGCCCCCGGCCCGGGGCGTGGAGCCCAAAATGGAGGCGCGGCTGAGGAGGAAGCCCCGCGGCAGCCGGCGCCCCGGGCCCGGAGGCAGCCCCGCCGGGAGGCGCTGCCTGGTCCGCCCGCCCATCCTCCCCTCACGTCCGATCCGCCGGGATACACTCCGGAGCGGCGGGCTCAGCCCGCCGGCGGCTGAACCGGGCGCCCGTGTCACCGCCGGGAGCGCCCGTGTCCCCGCCGGGAGCCCCACGGAAGCCGGCCGGGCCAGAGGGAGCCGGAGCCCGTCTCGCTTCCTCATTCACCCCGCGCCAGGCGGGGCAGGAACTGCCGAGCAGAGGGAGCCTCTGCAGCAGAGGCAGGTACCTGCACTCACCCGCGTCCAGGGAGCTGTCGGGGACCGCGGCCACCACCGAGTTTCGGGCGCTGTCCCGAGAAAGCGACTGAGTAAGCGACTGAGGGAGTGAGCGATCGGGTCTCCGCCGCCACGGCCCGGCCCGGCCCGGCCCGGCCTCCCCGCGCTCGCTCCGCCCACGGGGCGCAGCTCCGGGCTGCGCGCTCACCTGCTGCCCCTCCCCGGAGGTGCTGGGGAGACGCTGATGGAGGTGGCGGCGCTGCCTCCTCACCCGGAGGCGCGGTGGTGGTTGGTGATGTCCCGTCATTTCGCCGCCCGGCGCGGTCCCTTTCCCCTCCCTTTTTTTCGCCTCCCCTCTCCCGTTCGAGGCCGCCGCGTGTGGAAACGCCTCAGACCTCGCCTCCGCGGCAGCCCGGGGAGCCCTGGGCTGGCCGGGCGCCAGCGCCGCGTACCTTGACGGGCGGTTTGGCCGGAGGGCCCCGCCGCTCCCTGGCGCGACGCCGAGGTGGGGAGGCCGCGGCTGCAGCGGTGTTGGTGCTGCAGGCTCTGGGCCGCGTTTGAGACGAGGAAATTACTTAAGTTTTTCTGTTTTGTGGTGGAGTTTTTTCGGTTTTGGTTTGGTTTGTTGTTTTTTTTTTTTTTTTTTTCTTTGTGTGTGTTTTGGTTTGTTTTTTGGTCTACTTGTCGGTGAGCCATGAAGAACATCTAGGTTTGAGGAGCTGGAGCTCAGCTGTTGAGCGCTGACAGTGTGTCTCTGCTTGGTGAGCAGCAGCACCTGAGTTTCATCACCTGTCTGCCACGCTCTCTCTTATAGGCTTTTGTTTCACGTGTTCTGTGGTGGCTTAAAAGCCGTAGATGTTGTTTTAATAATGGGGCCAAAGCTGGGCAGGCTGTAGCTCTGGGAGTGCTGCTGTCATCTCAGCCACCCCAGAGGTGGACAAAGTTAGAAGCCTTTGCAGGGCCCTCAGGGTCCTGGCCAGGGCTTTCCCCTAGTTTGTGCTCTGCTCTGAGTAAAGGAATTTTGTTTTTCCTTGAAGCCTTCAGTGCTGCAATTGTCAGTGTTAAAATGAGATGGTTTAGGGATGGCTTGCAGCACAGGAACAAGTGAAGTCTAAGAACCAGAGCAAACACTGCCATGCTACTGTAGGAAATCCAAAGCAGACCTTTGTCATAATTTTTTAACTCTTACAGGTCAGGTGTAGTTACTCTCATGTTTTCATGTTAAATGCTCTCATTCTGTCCTAGCTGAAAACAGTGATGAAGTGCCCAGTGGTTTTTTGTGCCTCTGTAGTGACTGTGGGTGTTTCTCCAGGCAGGTGCCAGCCCATGGTGTGCAGCTGAAGCTGTTGGAGCGATGCTGGGGACTGTGACCTGGCTGTTAGATGGCTGCAGAGTGATCTGTAAAAAGCCATATTCCAACTGGTTGATGTCCAGCTTCTTTCCAGAGCATTTCACTGGATATTTGTAAGGTGATGTTTAAGTTCCTCAGCTGTTCTGTCTGACATCAGAACTGAAAGGCTCTAATGTGTATATAAATCAATCTTGTCAATAGTTTCTTTATGCATGGGGAGTTTAATTTGAAGTAACTTTATTTAAAACAAAATTACCATCAGTTGAGAGCTCTAGTTGATATAATCAATGGAGCAGAGTCGTCTTGGCTCATTTCCTTTTTACGTCTGCTGCAAATTAAACCATGTAGTATTTTGCACAGATATATGTTCTTATGTGTATTTAAATGTGTGGGCTTTTTTTTTTTTTTTTTTCCTTCAAATTGGAGAATATAAATAATATTTTCCTGTTTGGGAGAGGATATCATCTGGCTAACTGTGACTGCATGAGGACCCTCCTTTAAAACTATATAGATTGTTGTTAATGGTGAAATCCGAGGAACTTTATATGCATGAACAATTCATGAGTGGTTTGTTATAAAAGCAAAACTAAAACTAGTTTGAATGAGGGGGGGAAAAAGCAGAAGCTAACTGTGGCAAAGCAGTTTTCCCCATTTCAATACTTCCAGTGAAGTTTGGCAAAACAGAAAGTGCTTTAAAATGCATTTCATTTAATTTCATGTTCTTTGGGTATTTAACTGGATTTTGGGGGCCAGAGAGGGTCCATTTTGGTTTGTGACCTTACCATATAATGTTGCAGCAAGCCATTTGTTAACTACTGTTGCATTTCAATTATTCAGAGCATCACTTTAGTCCAGGTCTTTCTGAAACAAATAGTCTTTCCTCATTTGGACTGTGCAGATTTTGCAAAGCCCCAAAGAGGTTTGTGTCTTATGTCTTTGTTCAGTCAGTCAATGGGTTCAAGTTGAATTAGGACTGAGTAAACGCATAAAAATTTGATCCACAGGGAATAAAATGGAGGATCATCTCAATAGAAATGTGGCTTTAGAATTTTTAGGTGTTTCCTGGTACTGAGACTTTCTTACTGACTATTTTCTGTAATTTTGCTTTTAAAACACAGCAGTGCAAAATGCGTGGTAATGCTCTTACATTTGGAGATCGTCTTTCATCAGAATAGATTCTAATGCAGCTCAGGAGAATTTATTAACACTTTTTAGAGGCAGTAGAGTTGAGAAGGAGATGAAAATCTGTTCTTACTGAACAGCTTTTAGCAGTGCTCTGTTTCAGCTTCTAGGTAAATGATAAAGGATTCTGGATTTCATTGATATTACAGTGTAACTATTGGAAAACAAAAGATCAATCACACAAACAAGGATGTGGAGAAGGGAGGGTACAGGGATGTGGGCATTACAGTCTGTGATCTGTTTTTCTAAAAGATGTGTGTAGATATTTTGTTTTAAGCCAACTTGGGGCTGTTTTCTTTTTACGTTTAATCTCTTGGGTAGCTGGATGGACAGCCCAATGCCTGCCAAATCTTTGGTAAGGCACTGCTTTGGTAAAGGAAATCTTTTGGAAGAAGGTGAACTACCAGTGCCTCTTGCAGCTGCATTTTCTCTTGTGTTTTGCCATCCAAAAAAACCTGCTTTGCTGGAGCTACTTGATGTTTGACATATGACATGAAGATGGTATGGGGTGAAGTGACTTTGAGCCCTTTCGTGTGCATATATGTTTAAAAAAAAAGAGAATTCTGTAGCAAGTGTAAGTGAAAATTTCATAGTGAAAGTTAAGACCTTCTTCCCTGAAGATTTCAGAGCTAGACTGGTACCAACAGATTTTACAAAAATTTGTGACCACCTTTTGTGAACTCAACCACTGTATCTACAGTACTTGTAACCCTGAGCAAGCAAACCTGACTTGAATTCTTATGGCAGATACCTGATTTGTGCAAAGATGGTTACTTACGCAGAAGTGTCATTTCAGAACAGAAAACAATCATGGCAGTTATTGCCAAGTTGTTTTTCACAGCCCTGCTTTGTAACAGGACTTCATTGGTCTCTCCCAAGTTCAACCGCCAAATGCTTACTCTCGTTTCCTCTTCTCTGGTAGTAGTGGGGGTGTGAAGAGTCTGGTGGTGATGGGAGTTTCCACTCATTACCTTCTGCACAGGTCTGCGATCTACTGTGTAGATTAACTTTTTGAAGTGTTTTGAACATAACGGATTGTAATTTATTCAACTTTTTCTGAAGATTAAGGTCAAAGGCTTGTGTTCTCTATAATGCTTTTCTTCCAGTTTTTCATACTTTTCTTCTTGAAGGACAGGAGGTCTTTATGGATTAGCAATGACTTAGACACTGAATTTGGTCATATGAAGATCTGGCTGCCACATACATACTGTGATACTGTGACTGATGTCCAAGTGAAACAAATTTACCTGCCTTTTCTGAAGTCTTGCAACTTCAGAGATGCTTTTGATAATGACATTAATTTCTACTGCTTATCTTTGCAGTTTTTGTGTTGACTAAGGAAAGATTTCTTCTTTGTATTAGTTAGCATGACATTTATGGTGACCTGCAGCTGAGTTGGTCTTCCGTGATTTTTGAGGATTTGCTTCTGTGCATGTTGCATGTGAACAAGCTGTTGTGCCTGTGCAGAACTGTAATTTGCTCAGGAAGCCCATCTGGAGGTGAGACTGGTTAGGAGAAGCTATCATCTCTTCATTTAAACTTACTGTAATTTAGAACTTGCAGTTGCATAATGTTCTGTGCTTAGTAGACTTTAAATAAAATGATGGATTGCTTTTGTTTTTCCTGAAGGAAAAAAAGGTAAGTTAGTGAACAGTTCTGCAGAAGATTCTCATGTCAGATGCAAGCATGCAAATTTCTACACATTTGTACAAGCAGCTTATTGCAGAGTGGTTTTTGTTATCTGATGTGAGTCTTAAGAATTTGAGATTAAAACTGAGATATGCTTTATGTCCCAACCATTCTGCAGTTTTACTTATTTGAAGGAACTTTTATGTATGATTCATTTACAAACTGGGCAAGAAAATAGTTTCCTGACAGCTTTGCTGAGGTGCCTGCCTAGAGCACTGCCAATTTTGTAATGTTTGATTTTTTAAAGCCCTACTTCCCTGAGAAAGCAATTATATTAAAATATTGGGAGCTTTTTCCTCTTTCATAAATAAAATCTCTTTTGCATGTTTGTATAGAAGATTTGCAAATGTTATCTAGGAGTTCCCAAAAGATTGAAAGTCTGGGCTACATCTAAAAAGAACCCCAAAATATGTCAAGGTCTGCTTTCTTTTGTTGAGGGTAGGAAACTGATTCCCACATTTTTAACATTTGAGACTGTAGTGGTAGAATTAGTTCGATCTGTATTTTTCAGAAGAATTTAAACTGAAAATATTATTTTATGGTATGTACTGCACACACCCCTTTACACTGGATTTCAACATGCCAGCTGCCAGTGCTGATTTGAGCAATGTAAGTGTTCTACTTCCCCTTAAAATAGCTTTGCAAAGTTATGATGGTAGAACAAGCAAGTCTGTGTATTGATTCAGTTTTCTCACTCCTCACAGTCCTGTTTGTAGTTGGTTTTACATTTCTGTGACTATTGAAGAAACAGTTGTGCTGTGAAAGAACACGAACATAATTTTCTGATTTATTGGTTTGTTTTTAAGTTCTCTCTTGAAACAGCTCCATTTGATTTTTGGTATTCATGTAAGCCTCAGGAGATGAAGATCCTGCTTGTGTACAGAACAGAGGCACCATAGAGAGAGACAATTCATACTTCTGTGCACTGGCTTGGGCAAAGGGAAGTGATGGCTTATTTTTATTTTTTTTTCTGCAAGTCCCCTTCGATTTGCAGCTGAACTTGTCCATCAATCAATGAGAACAAGCTGGAGACCATCAAGTCAATTAATTTTGGCCATCACATCACTCCAGCTGATAGCACCTTTTCCTTTTCCTGCTCACCTGAGAGAAATGAAGAGTCTTAGCAACTACCATGTAATCACCCGAGGGAGACAAGTCTGCTGAATACAGCTTTTGCTTTAAATGTCGCATGTCAAGGGTATCAGTTGAATGATAGCATCTGATGAAGAGGTAAGATATTAGGATAACGCACATAGGTTTTGGGTTGATTTTACCCCCATCTCATTTATGGATATTTCCAGAAATTATAGCTGCATCGTGTTCATTGTGAATCTTGGAGGATTAGAACAGGAGGTTAAGGCGTGTTGGTCAGGCTGCAGCTCTGTTGCTCACGGTGGCAGCAAGGTCTGGCTTTTGGGGACAGTGTGTGGATGCTCTCTGCTCCTGTCGTGTCCCCATCAGCACCGCTGTTGGCAATGGGGAGGGGAAGGACCATGTTGTCCTGTGCCACTGCAGTCAGTGTGTGGATCAGGCCAGGCACAGCAGCAAGAGCTGGACCACCCCACCCCAGGGATACAGGGCTAGTGTTATTTGTCAGATTATTGCCAGATAGTAAGAAGTTACTAATTAAAGCTTTTTCTTTTCATCCATGTAAATGGTTATCTAAAAGTACAAACTGCCATGGCATTAACGCTATCTGTATTGTGGTGTGTGAGTTTTTGTGGGGTCTTTTTAATGTGCTTAAAATGCTTTACCTATACGATCAAACTGTACAAACAGTAACATGGATCAGTTCCATGCTGTGACTGGAACAAGGCTTTGTTTGCAGAAAGAAAAATGTGTCCTTTTGTGATGTGGTGTGAGGATATGAGAGTACCTAACTCCGAATTAGTTAGCTGTGTAACTTTGAAGCATAGTTTGATCACTGCAAATTAACAACTTACTTTTGGCAGCTAGTGTTACTAACATTTAATTCTCAAGTATTAATCCTTTCCTCCTTTGGCTGTAGGCTTGGGTATTTTCTCTTGTTAAAGTTATGATTAATAATATTGTTTTCATGTCTTCCTGGCTGTCCATCTTAATCAATCTACTTGCCTGTACTCAGGCATATACTAGTTAAGACCATTATTGTGTTATGGTTGTAATTTAGTAGGATTTATTTTTATTGGTACTCAAGTGCTGCTATCAACAGCTGAGCGTAGTATCAGTGAAACAAGATAGTATGCAAAATAAATCCTAGTAGAAGTTTAAAATGAAAGCAAACATCAATAATGAAACTATTGACTGTGTGTGTTTGCACAGGAGGAGGGTGGAAGATTGAAGTCACCTGCCCGAAACATGTGGCGGTTTTGTTGAACCACACAGAGAATTTGGTGTAGTTAATGTCTGGGGTCATGGCAGAGATGTTGAGTCATGCAGCTTCAGAAAGCGATGCCAACATGCTGCCTCCCTTTCCAGACTGCACAGTGGTTAGAGAGATCATGTTTGGTGGAAATAGCAGTTCTGCATTGAGCTTGCCCAATAATGGGTGAACCAAACTCCTGTTACTTGTGCGTGTTTACTGCTATTGGTAGTGGGGTGAAAGGCAGCATTAGATGTTGCAATTTAAAAACTGAGAAATAATCAAGGCCCTGAGAATATTTACTCCAGTTTTCAGTAATAGGCTAAAATTTGTTTATTTCCTCAAGGAATTAACTGTATAGAAATAAATTGAGGCTGCTAGCAGCAGAATTGAAGAGGAGAAACGCCACTGCAGCAGAGTGACTTTGCAAATGTGTCTGAAGGTAGGTCATATTATTAGGGGCACTTGAGCCAGTATTCCAGACATATTTCCTGAATAAATTCTGCTTGTGTATCTGACCTCTTTGCAACTGGGGCATTGGTGTAACTCAGCAGTCTGTTTTGTGTCTTGTCAAAAAAGTTGATTTTGGGGACGTTACAGTTTTTCTTTTCAAAAGAGGCTGTAGAGTTGCTGCTTTTTTATGTGAGTATGGTGTATTGTGTCTGCTGAACAATAATGTGTGGCCTTGCTCTTCTGTACTTGCAAAGTGTTTATAGGGCCACACTCTCATTTCTGGTTAGTATTGATTTGACCCTATGCGTGTTTAAAAATAATGCCACTTGGAAACATTTTTAAGTATATACAATTTAAGTCAGTTGGTCTGAGTTCTCTTTTATTTTTCTAAATGAATTCTTTCAGGCATAATTAAATATTTTATTACGTGGTATTACAGATAATTTGTGTTTTATGTTTACAACGTACCTGAATATGTATGATTATTCATGCCTGGATGATCTGCTACACACCTGAAGGTGTAGGATGTTTTAGTAGGCTTAGTGTCCTAGACTACCACAGATGCTTTTTTTTGTCCAGTCTGATATGAAATATGATTCACTAGCTGTCATTCTCATGATTAAAAAGGTCCCTGCATTTTTTTGTGACAGAAAGGTAAATGGAAGAATGATTCAGATGTTCAAATATTAACTAACTGCCTTCTCATGCTGTCAATGCAGTAAACTTTACTCTATTGTGAAGGACAAATATGTGCTATTTTTCTTTATTGGTTTCACTCCTCCAATGGTTTTGATGTGCTTGAAGACTAGAACAGAACTTCTAGAGGGACAGATTTGCTATATTTCTAACTATTTTTACTCTGCAAAAGTTTCAGGTGTGTGCTTAGAGGCATTTTTTTTTTCATTTCTTTACTTCTGGCTGTAGTAAAGGAGATATTCTACATGTGGATTTAGAACTGTAGGAAAGCTTTTATTAGCTGGTTATACAAAGGATGCCAGTGATATAAATCATGTGGAGGAGGAAGAGGTAAGAGAAGAGGTAATAATTCCCTTATGTTTATCCAAACTGTCTGTTTTAAGGTGGGCCCAGAGCAGAAAAGAGGAAATCAGTCCTGGTCTAGTTAAATATGTTTTTCCTGCTCACATTTTTAGGAAAAAGTATAGGTTCAGAACAACTCCAGAGCAATTTAAGGACTTCAGAACTGTTGCTTATTCTCAATTAATGATTTTGTATCTTCCTCATCAGCAGTGGGTATTTTTGAAGCAGTAGGGCAAATTCAAGTTGACTGAAAGTGCATGAATGTACTCTACAGAGGAAGCAATAAGTATCACTATTTGTGAAAAAGAACAAATTAAATTAGTGGGGCGTGTGTGTCAAATTCATGTATTTACAGCTGTCCTTTAGGAAAGTGCAGATCAAAATCTAATGTACTGTATCTGGGGAAAAAAGCCCCCAAATTGCAAAGGGATAATGTGGCTTAGTAATTTCCTTTTAGGATTTTTGTGGGATCACGCTTCCTAAACGTACAGATATCGGACAGTCAATCTAGAATATTGTGTTGAGGGTTTTTTGGAAGTTGATTATAGAGCAGGATTATTTAAAAACCTGCCTGGAGCACTCAAAAGTGCACAGCTGGTTTATAGTAGGACTAGAAGCAAATGTTCTAAGAAGTTTCATGGAGTTAGCTGTGGTGATGTTCCCATTGCAGTCGGCCTTCCGAAGGTAATTGGATAAACATGACATTTGGGAGTGCTTTCCTAAATTTTACCTGCCCTCAAAACCATTGTATTTGGCCTTTTATTGAGGAAAAAAATTTACAGTCTCAATGTAAACAGAAAGAAAAGGAAAAGGCTTTATTTGAATTCTCACAGTTGAGTTCTTCTGGATAAAATCTGTATTCTGTTTATGAGGTTTAATTTCTTCTGTTGTCTAGGAAGTAGGAGGGTAAATGTGCACGCAGGTATTTTAATGTCCTTTTTTATGTAAATTTATCTTGCCTTTTTTTTTATTTTTTAGGGATAATAAACTATAGGCTTTGTTTTTTTAGAAGAGTAGGAGGGAAATGTGTGTCTTTTAGTCATCATAAACCCAAAAAGACAAAAATAACCTTCATCTGTTTGTGAGACTTAAAGCATGCAAGTGAGCAGCTGAAGACGGTTGCTTTATGTGAGAGATACAGCAGCAATCCTGGACTGCACTTCATTTAGCATTGTAAGAAGTACAAAGCTGTTAGTGCTGTGTTAGGCACCCTGAGAAATTATGATGGTAGCAACACTGACATTCCTTAGGAGCTCTGAAAAACAAAATTTGTTTCTTTAGATAATTATATTGCATACATATATGTCATATTCTGGTTTTTCATTCTAGGAGTGAATAGAAATGACTGAATTTTTAGTGTTTCAATGACTTTCATGTTGGAAAGTGGGTTGCAGAGGGATATTCAATTTCAGGTTCCTTTTTTAAATTAGTTATTTCCTGGACTGTTTCTTTGCATTAACTAGAGGGAAAGTGTGTTGCTTAAAGCAAATGGTCAGAATGCCTCGTTTAAGTATCCCTTAACAAATAGATATATATCTATTTCTGTAACTACAACATTGACTTGAATTGTTTGCTAACAAGCATGTATAAGATTGGTTTCACTCAACTTATTTGAGAATAGCCAGAAAGTTTGAGCAGAGCTATTTCTGTGTGCACACGTACTTGGTACACAGAACTTGCAAGGTGAAGGTGAGGCGATTCTTATCTTGTGTGGGTGCTGGTTTCTGTTGTGGGTACTTGCATCTTGAGTGTGACTGAACTGGTTGGGTGCTTTTGTGAAGAAAAAAAAGCCCTGCTAAATATCTGCCTACTATCTGTGTGGTCCTTAACACAGGGTGAGCAGACTTAACAGCTCACAGCTGCTTAAATGAGGAGTCATGTCATTCCCCATCTTCTTGTTCCTGTCTTCCTGCCTACTTGTTCTCACTAAATACCTTGTGCCAGCTTTGATGCTTGCTCAGATACTCCATGCTTTGATTTAACTCTTTAAGGTGTCAGCAAACTGTCCCAGAAAAAGAAGAAAAACCAAACGTGGTCAAGTTTCTGCCTCTTTATTGAGTAATATAGGCCCAATTAAGGTTTTCTGTGCTTGAAGAGATGTAGGATAAGTGGAGAACACAACGGGAGGAAGGCAGTGAGATTTCTGCTGTTTGACAGCTGGAGCTGTTAGGATGATCCTGGCATGTATGGAAGAGCCTGACCTACAATGATTTCATTAAATTAGATTTCAGTCTCATGTGGTGTTCAAGTGGTTAAATTTGCTTTTGGTCCATGTCTTTTTGGGCGTGTGCAAATAAACATGAATTTGAAGTCTGATGTCAGTGCATCCTGAAGTAGAATCATGCATGTAGTCACAGACACTGCAATTAACTTTACTTCTTTGAAGTTAAGTGCATTTGTATGTCCCCAGGTGTGAGTCTTCAAGCTGATCAGAGGGCCAACTGCTGTATTTAATTGATCTGGCTATAAACACCAAACTTACTCTAAATAATGTTTTCAGGATCCAGCTTGCTTTTCTTGTTAACCATGTTCTGATTCTGTGTATGTGGAGACAAGAGGAAGAAAGGATTTTAAAGTGTTCTTCCCATTCAGAAAGATATAAGTCTTGAATTTAAAAATACTGATTCTGAAAATGGTCACAGCCACCTTGTATCTCATATTGAAAAGATTTCATTCCTTGAATCCTAATTCATGCATTAGGAGTACCAAGAATTCACCTTTTGAAACCAAGGACTTGTTTCAAAGCGGCTTGTGATATTGCAATGAGTTATGGAAGTAAAATAAAAAAGCAGAAAGCTTTAATGTCATCCTAATCCGAACTCACACCTATTTTGTTTCCAGGCAATAATAATCAGATGAGGCTGAAGCACTGAGGTCTGTTCCGAGGCAGAGCCACATGCTCTTGACTAGATTCATTTGCACATGGGTCCAAACATTACAGCTTGGATCTGTCTGTTCTTTGTCTTGTCATTTTCTTCTCAGAGACTCTCTCTGCTGGTTTTGTCCTCTTGGCAATATCCTTTTATTGGTTGTTCCTTACATTGTTATTATTTTTATGCTTCTGTTTTCCTCTACCACTTCTTCCTTATGTTGTGGTTTTTTTTTTACTCTGCTCCTACTTGCTCTTTCTTTTACTGGTCTTTCTTAACAGGCAATATACCTTTAGTTTCAGTCCAGCTTCTGGTGGACAAATGGTCACAAGACAGAAATTTGCAGATGACTTAAACAGATGTTACTGTCAGAATCAACATATTTAACTCCTGAATTACTGCTCAGCATAGTGTCTCTAGAGCTCGTGAATACTGCCAGAATGGTGTGGCAGGGAGCTTGTGTGGCTCCTTTTCAGATTGCATTACTTCATTTCTCCTGAAAGACATCAGGTTGAGATTCAAGTCTGCTGAGAATAGTTTCTATTGTTTTCACTGCTATGTTAATTTGTAAGCCACAGCTAGTGAAGATCTGTACTCGAGCCAAAATGAGAGGGCTGTTTTGAACTAGTTGAAGGAATCCATCCTGTGTGCTCTCTAGCAAGGTCTGAGTGAATTTATTCTTAATCAATAAATGCAGATTGTCACTGATTTTGTTTGTTTGGTTTGGTTTTTTTTGCTTCCATACCAAAAATGAAGATGAAATGTCAAGATATTCAGAGAAGAAATTGAATGCTCTGGGGCATCTCATTTGAATGTAGATATACTGTTTATCCAAGGTGTTCTTCAAATGTTTTAATACTGCAATGCTTAAATTATATTTCATCATAAAGTTTTTATTTTAATTCTTAATCCTTTATTTAATCAGGGAAGGTACACAAATAATTAGTAACTTATAAGATATCCTAATAAAAATAGGAACACATGAATACAGTCATCACAAACTGAAAATCCAAGAGTATGACTGACTCTTCTCAAGTGGGTTTTTTGTAAGTGCTTGTCAGGTTGTAGAAAATGTACGGTTTCAGAATTGAAATCTTTTAGTAAGAAATGAGTTAAATACTTGGAGTGAACTGATCTGTAGGCACAACAGGAACTTGACGGTATAGTAGGCGGTAAGATTCATTTATGAAAAATTGTAATGGAATTCCCCTGGAAATGTATAGTCCACCTACTTGAATGCACAGTAATTCAAAAGATGAGCAGTATGCAGCAAATGCAAAGACAAAAATATTGGCAGGTTATTGTAAAACACAGGACTAAGTATATGACTGAGCCACTGTCTGTAACAAGCTCTTAGTAGTTCTGGTCTATATTGTGGCCTGTGTATGTTGAACATCAGTTCTCCTCTTGTGTAATAGCTGTTCATTTTTACTTGTCCAGAATACCAATCCTGTCTATATTTTGATTTAAAGCATGGAGTCTGCACATAACAGGGAGTACTACATATTCTTCTTGAGATGTAGTCATGTTTATTGTACCTGAAATGGTGGTGATGTGTTTGAATGGTATTTTTAAAATTACTGATTGGGATGATGGAGAGAGCCTAACAGTTGGTTTGGGTCACTTTGAACAAACTTCCTGTTATTACTGGAATTTTGTACGGTATTCAGTGTTCATACTGAGAATACTTGGTATGCTTTGTAACCTATGTTGACCTGATGAAAACTGTGTAGTGAAAAGACATGTAAAATGTGATTGCACATTTCTAAAGCAACCATGTCTGTTGGTTTTGAGGGGCTTATTACTTATCTCTACAGGATATTACATCTAACTATGTAATGTGAAATGGTATTAGATGATACATTTTTCTGGTCTGTGTGACACAATTCATTAACTTACTAAGTTGTTAGCAATGAATGTAGTGTTTCAGCACATGCTTTGTCAACAGAAATAAGTTAATACAGTTTGAAACTTGTATTTCTGAAAGTTATACGAAGGATTTCTTTTTACAGCAGTGGTAATGCATTGTGTGCAATGACAAAGTGGCATAGAAGAAGAATTCTGTTTGTCATTGCTCAACGTAACAAAACAAAATTGAAAGGAAAGTGATTAACAATATTTGCTAGGATGACCTAATTCAGTAAGTAGTCCTGCCAGGTAGGGATTTGTTGCCAGGAAATGCACTCTGCTTTCCTCTTTATAGCTTTGTTAAGAGAAAGTTACAAAAATACTTAATTGAAGATATTACAGGAACATTAAAAAAAAAAAAACACAACAAAAACCAAAACAACCAACCCTAAAGAAACTCTTGGCAAAGCTTTTTTGACTTGACTAAGTGCAATTATAATATTATGTCTTAAATTGTGGTGTAATTGATAAAGAGTTATTGCAGATCATTCTGCTTTTCTTATTTTGATGTGAATACAAAGCTGTTGTTCAGATCCTGGAAATTTGACATGGGCTGCAAGTCTTGGCTCAAATTTCAGTAGCAGGTACATTTTTCTGAGAAGCTTGTTAAATAAGTGATATTGAAGTATGTGATGTTAATCTTAATACATCTAATTAGATTTTGTTATCTACAATATAGAATTGTTGTAAAGAAAAACTACATAGACTGATAAATCTACTTCACAGAGAGGCTTCAAATTGTCATTTTAAAGAACTGAATATACCACAGCACAGAGGCATCCCAATCTTATTGTGAAGATTTCTATTGAAAATCTGTCTTTCTTCCAGACAGATGCGAATGTGCACTAATGATGGTTATTACTTTCCGATGTGTCTGTATAAAACTGTACAGCATTTCCTGTCTTTGAAGTTTTAATTCCCAATCTGCTGAAAGTTTCGCTGTGATCCAGAGAGACACAGAAGGGACCTACCAGAGGTTCAGTGCAGCTCTGACTTGAGCACCACCACATTTCGCTTTACAGTACCGATTAATGTGTGTAACCAATGCAGTAGGTAATTTAATTGTCATATTTCTGGCATAAGCTAATAGAAGTTTGTTAGTTGTCACATGGAATAGATTTAAAAGCTCAAACTCATATTTTCTTAACTTTTCAGCTAAATATGCTGTTACTGGTTCAGTTTGGTGGAGGTGGGAGTGTTTTTATCTAAGCATTTATTAATGTACGTACACATTCCAGGGTGTGGGATGGTAGGGGTGATAGGAGAGTATAGCGTCAATGTGAGAGTAATGGTGCAGCTACAATGTGGGAGGAATAGCTTATGCTGTTGTATGCTGGAACTGGTTGTGGCCAACTAATACACCCACAGCAAGCCCCAAACCTCTACATAAAATAATATTTATGACAGATTCTTTAATAGAATGTTTTCTTGTGAGTCTAAGATTAACAGATCTAGGTTTGTGTATTTCTAAGCATTTTGTCTTGAAGGGTTGGAAAACTGAAGAGACTGACTTTGGTAGGATTATTAAGAGTCCGTTAATTAAGTTGACCAGAGTAGCAGTTTAACTGATCTTCTTGTGCTGATTTCTTATGTTGTCTTATCATGTTTCTACCCTGTTTTGAAGAAGTTTTTGGTAGTTCAGAACACTTTAAAGGGAAAATAGGCATGTTGTTCATTGGGGTTCTGATTCCTGTGTTATTTAGCACTGCAGATGAGGAAATGCTAGTTGCACCAATGTTGACTCTGATTTGGGAGGAATTGTCTTTTGTGAGCCCAATAGAATGGAGTGTGTTTCAGAAGATAAGGTGTCAGGAGGCCAGGAGAGCTGTTATGTAATCACTTGCTTTCTCTGTAAGATGAAAATAATACCAGATACCTATAGTTTTAAGTGCATTGCTGTCTCTAGAGGAAATATTTCCTTACTGTCATATATTAATAAATTAGGTTCAGCTGCAGGGCAAGTCGAATGAACTGCAAAGATAAGCCATGCCTGGATCTGCAATGGCTGAAATTGCTGAAGTTTTGAGCTGCTGCTGTTCCGGTGTGATACCTGTAATAATTTCTAATTATTAGATTTTATTTTAAGGAATCACAGAAATCATAGTTTAGGAGAATATGAAGGTAGCAACCATTAAAGATCAACCAACCTTGTAACCATAGGATCTTTGTACTTGGTAGTCCTACCTTATTCTTAAAATTGACATAGAATTACGACATATTCTTTTAAGATAGGTAACTGAGAAGACATGCGAATGGTAACTGAGAAGTAACTGAGAAACATGCGAATGTTACTTAGCATTGCTTAAAAGATAGCTTGTGTTAGAATAGGTGTGGAATATGTTAATTGTTGTCATGAATTGTAATGAATATGTAATTTTTCTGTTAATATAAACTATGTATGAACAACTGGTCGGCGGCAGACATATGGAGGGAGACCCTGGTCTGGGCCTGGTACCGAATGAAGAAACGCTCTTTTTAAAACCCAAAACATGGTTTTAAGATATTATTAATTTGTCGATTTTTTACAATATCAGTGTTCATCTCTATGGCACATGCTTGCAGAACGTGTTATGTCTAGCTGCTGATAAACTTGCATTTCAGAATAGCTTGCTACATATGGAGGATCTTTGCGTATATAGCATAAAGTAATTTGACTTTTTCTGATTAAATTTTAATTAAAATGATTATCTACTTAGGTATATGGATTATAATTTGGTTTGGTTAGTCTAATCTGTTGTGTTAACAAGTTCTGATGAAATTTGGCTGGTGTTGAGTGGAGTCCTGAAATACCAGGGTTTCCAGGCTTTGAGTCCAGGACCTACAAGATGCAGGAGAGGGTCTGAAAAGCACAACTTTAGGGAAGGTATCTTAACTATTATGTCAGTATTGAAGTCCAGTTTTGGACAACATTGTGGAACACTCATGTGAAGCACTTAGAGTATGTGCTCTGGGTTTCAGGGTTGTTGTTTCAGTGAGGAACAAAAACCCTCTTCACTGAGAAAAACCATGATAAAGAGCATTCAGAATGGAGAACAGCGGGCTGGATCGATGTCCAGTTCTGCTGAAAACTTCAAAATTCTTGAAATCTAGAGTAACTTACTGAGCTATCATGCTTTACTAACTCAGACATGAATGAAGTAGAGGTAAGGAACTTCAGATGCAAAATCATTCATCTCAGTAGTCCCCAGGGAATATGAAGGAATGTACTTCCTGGTGAAATAAAACATCTTTAGACAAGAGGTCATGCATTAGTGACCTTTTCGTGTTGTTTGTTTGCATTATAAGTGAAACATCTAAAATGAGATGCTCTGTAGAAAATTATCTTAGGCAATGGTGTTCTGGCACATATTAAAATACCTTTAGTATTTTGTCCATGAGGAAGTTGGAAGTGAAATGGAAATACAGTGCAGAGCTCACTTACACAGCAGTTGAAGATGGTCTTCTCTGTCAAGATCTGGTTGTCCAGGGTGTCAGATTTCATCACTTGGCTTGTAACTCTCTACACATCATCAATTGCAAAAGCAGAATGATTTCTATCATGAAGAAGCAGCTACTTATCTTTGTCTTACAGAATGTCATAAACTTACAGTTCTGTCTTACATAGTTATTGCAACTGTAGCTGTGGTGGTGGGGGAGTGGGAAAGGTAGGTTTGTCTTTGACAGCAGCAATGTAATAGAAGGAACTGTATTTATGTTCCACTTAAGGGACATCAGGGTAATTAGATGCCTTGAGATAAGTTGTCCTTGTGAGATGGGTATCTTGATGAATCAGGAGGTTGAATCTCATTTAAATATTTAGGCTCTTTTGTGTCCATACTGTTGTGCTTTCTTGCCTTGTCCTATGTTCTTTCCAAGCTTTCTGTGACTCTGTTACTGGTGGTTTTTTGTTTGTTTCGGGGTTTTTGTTTGTTTTTGTTGTTGAATAAAGTTTTGAAAGAATGGGAGGAAATATTTTTCCCTTAGTGAGTCTGCAATTTAAACATTTTTCTTTTGTTAGTGCGTAGAAGTGATGAGAGGAGTTAATTGACCCTTCCTGTGGTTAGGGCGTGTTTTACATGTCCTTGTGTTCCTTGTGTTCCATGTCTTCCACTTGTGATCAACTCCTGTTTAGTAAGGTGTTTTACTGAATAGCTCAAATAAATCCCAAACCTCATAAATAAGGAGCACAGTGACTGCTTAACAAGAAATGCTACTGTTTTCCTAATCCTATTATGTTATTTGCAAAGTACACTTGATTTCCTAATTGCTCATGTGGACCCTTTTATTTTCTGTTTGTGCTTTACTGTAAGCAGAAGTATGTTTGAAATAGCAAAGGGAAAAAAATCAAGATGTTGCATTCAAACGTGGTGAGCATTTACAGATGTGTGGAAGAACATATTTTTATTACATGATTCTTCCCTATGGTATTTGCTATCAAGTGACTGCCAAATTTCAGCTTGAAACAGGAACAGCATCACAGCTGATAATTTCACTGTTCAAATTATTAGAAGCCTAGACTAAAAAAAATTATCTAAAAACTTATGAAAAGCAGGATTTTCTTTATTTTCTGAACCTTTGGAGTGTGCTTTGGAGTGTGCTTTATGCTTTTATCTGGCAGATGTGGTAGCTGGAAACTTCAATGACAGCTGACATTCTCATGTCACCGAAGTTTTTTGGGGGAAAAAAATCATCAGTTATTAATGTTGTTTACTGTAGTTGTGTCTGAAGGAGTCCTTTTCACCTAACCCTGTGTAAATTCATGAAATTCATTATTTGAAAAAAGAGACAACTGTATGAGAAGAGGAAAGAGTAGAATTTATAGCTGAGTGACCAAGATAATGAATCACATGGAGTGGGCATGTTAATATTAGAGCTGCTTCAATTTGAGATGTAAATTTATTTAGGAGAGGCTCAACTAAAACGCAAAGAATGCCCTTTGGTAAGGGAACAAGTGAGTGACCATAATGGGTGAGGGAGGCTAGTGAAGTTGATATCAATGTCTTGATAAGGGTATAGGGAGAGATTTGGGATAAATCTACACACTAGGGCAGAGAAAAATCCAGCTCAAGGTAGAATGATCTGAGACTGTCTTTGTGGCCCTTCTTTAATGGATTTTGCTGGCTGGAGATTTGAAATGTTTTCCTCTAGACAAGGAAGCAGTTTCTTTCAGGGGAAAAAATTATAAACCCCAGAATATCTTGCAGTAACATCACAGGCCTGGACACTAGTGATGCAGATTGTTGGGTCTTTTACATGGGAAAGCTTTTAAAAGGAACCAGGTGCTGCCTTTTTTCCTTTGTTGGCTGTAATCTGTCCATTTGCTTGCGTTATGCTCCTTAGTACTGAAAATACCAGCTCTGGGATTCTTCAAGAGTAAATTGTGTGTGTATGATGGTTATTTTTCATACTTCCGTTTAAAGGACAAAAATTTGGAATAACAAAAGCTTTCTTTCTCCAAAGTATTGCCTAGACAAAATTTATTTAATGTTGCACGAGTATCTAGAGTAAGTCACTACCTTCTTCTCACTCATATACTTTTCGAAGAACAGTATTATTTTAAAAGTATTTAACTTGGTACAGTGTCTGCCAGAAATGTTTGATTAGGGCGAGGATTATAAACCCCGGTGTTTCCACCTGGTTTTTGTATCCTGTTGAAGCAGAATTCAGTAGGGAAATTGGTTATTGTTCCCCTTGAGTGGTTAGGGTTGGTGGGAATGTTTTAATGAACTTCAATCACATTAAAATTAATGACTGTATTTTCTTTATCCTGTCTGTCCAAATTGCCATGAAGGGTTTATATTGTATTCTGTTCCTATGCATGGATGCGTCTAATTAGGAATACTTAATTTTGATGAAACTAACTCAGTGGCATTGGAAATTACTTTTAATTATTGACTTTAAAACTCAGTAGCAAAACATGACCAAATGAAGGTTTCCTCCTGTGTAGAACTCAAGCTCTTTACCGTGCTGTGCAGTGGGTTACCAGGGACCAAGCTGTAGATTTAAGGAGCTGAAGGTGACAAAGGAGTTTCAGTGCAGTTAGTGACAGTTCCATCCTTTGATTTCAATGATGTAGAGTAACTTCCTTTAAAAACCACAATGGCTCTAGAGGGATCAGTTGCTGAGCCAATTGGGTGACCTGCTGAGTTGAAGAGTGAAGAAAATCCCCAAGTTGAACACGTACTTCAGGTGGTCTAACCTGTAGAGGATAAGCATGAGGATTGTCTAAGGCAAAGACTGATAAATTCAGCCATAATTATGGCAATTAGGATTAGAATCCTCTGCTTTCATAGCAAAGAATAGTGTAAACTGTAGTGCAAGTTATATGACCAAAGTCTATCACAGCTAAATGTACAGTGTTACTGTCCTGATTTTCCTTTCTTGTGGTTTCACCATCGTTCTGTCTCTAGTTTCAGTACTTGTACAACACAGTTTGTGTGCTAATCAGGTTGCATGCTGTCCTCCACACCAGCAATGAAATAGGCACCCACATCTTGCTCTGTGTGCATTTGACACCTTTTAAGGTGCAAGTCAATATACCTTGAGCAGTTTATAAGTTTATATTTTCTGCATTTAAGATTTTACTTTACAAAGAAAGTCGTTTTTTTACTATGTAAAAATTTCAGACTACTATAATCTGAACGAGCAAATCATGTGATAACATGTAAACTGTCCATATACTTTCATAAATGCATTGTTATGTATCAAGTAAATATGAAAGTGTTTCTATCTCTTTATACATCAACAGTCAAGAGACTGCATTTAGGGGACAGTGTCATATACTACTGTTAATATAATACTTAACTTTGAAGAACATTTAATTTTTCCATCAGTGTTCCTTTAATCAGTTTCTGCAACAAAAAAATATTTTAAATATAGAGTTATATGAAAGAGGAAATTCCCAGCCAAACTATTTGTCATACAGAGTTTCCTAACTTCCTTGTTTGTCTAACAGTGATTCAGTCTGATCGATGATGCTGTCTTGGGTGTAATTCAGCTGTAATTCTTGCCTTTTTTTTTTTTTTGTAGTTGTTGTTCCTGGTTTCATGTGGTTACACCTGTTGATGAACTGATTCTCCTGGTAAGGGATTTCCATACTGTGACTCAGGTGCAGTGTAGGCAATGTGACAATTACTGGAAGATGCCTGTTAGTAACAGGTAAGTGATATCTACATTTTGTTTATACCTTCAGCTGAGAATTCCAGCAGATTTGCCAAATGTTAAGCACTGTAAGTCCTAAATCCTCCCCTCACTTGAGAAATAGTCACTCTAGATTAGATGGAGTGCATATTTAAATGAGGATTCAGAGACCTTATGTGGGTTGAGGAACAAAACACGTAAGCTAATGCTCATGCTCTCTGGGCAGCAGTTGCTGTTGTACCTGCAAGCAGTTTTCTACCTGCAGCATTTCTCTTCCCACTGTTTACTCAGTTGCTTCCTTGGTCTAGAATGGTCTGGCCTTGCAGATTGAGGATTGTGTGCTTGGACATGGAAAAAAGCTTCCAGAACTTCAACATCTCTGTGATCTAAGCTTCTTAGATCTCTGTGAGACTTCTCCTTTATGCCCATGCTGCTTTTTCACCACATAATAAAATGTGGCTTTTTCTATCTCTGCTGCTGGCTGATCCAAGCCACTGTTGACACCTCAGGGTGTGCAGCAGTGACTCTCACTAGTGGCTGGCAGAGTGGCACCAGTGCCATCATCCAGATTGAAGAGGTCTTTCCCACATCAGGTTAGAAATCTGATATAGGATTTCATCGAGGAATTCCTGACTAACTCTGCTGTGTAGTTTGTTTTCTGTTCAAATGTACTTGGTTTTATTAAAATCTTGTATTAATTGCCCCAATTAAAACCATATCAGGAAAAGCCTAGAGTAGAACCATAGGGTCACAGTCCTGTGCTGTGTGTTCTTGTTATTTACATCAATCTCAGTTTGTAAAACTGAATGCACACTCATGAATTGCCCTGGACTTGTTTTAGTGGAAGGCAGCAGAATTTTTTGCTCCATTTCTGTTGATTCCTGTAGCCTAGTACACAGACTATCTGAAGGTCTTTAAGGTAAAAGAAATAAAGGAGGACAAGGTTGGTTTGTGTTCAGATGGCTGGAAAATACCTCCTATTACTTGCGGACCCCTTTAAGCAATTGGTTTCCCAATTAATCTTGGTCTAGACCAGATGTTAACACACATCACTGAGGAATAAGGACCCAAGCAAGTCAGGGTTTTTTTTTTGGCCTTACCTGATTTTAACTCATAAGCTATTTGACAAGACAGGCAACAAAGGCAGTCCCCATTTGTGCACTGAATTAATTCCTTCTGTTTTAATTTATAAAATGAGTTATTTTTTGTTGTGTGCCAAACAGACAGAGATTTATGCCCCTAGGTTACATCTTTCTACTTTTCTTTCTGCTCTGTTGGAGAGAGATCGCGGGCAGTGTCCTGGCAGATTCTGGTGGCTGTGCCGTTCTGCAGCGCGGGGAGGCCTGTGTGACATTGGCATCCTGGAGCTGTGTCAAACACACCACGGGTACTTTGTAATTTGAAAGCTAAAACTGAGATCTGCCCAAGTATTTGCAAGCAAGAGCCAAGAGGTAGAAACACAGAAAACAAAACAAAGCCAGCCTTTTAAGCGGTGTCAAGAGGTTTTGTAAAATTTGCCATAGGCAAAATCTGACTTCTTCGTTGTACAAGATGATTGGTGTTTCTGTGAAGTCAGATATTGGAGATCTCTGCCTTTGATTTTACTGGAAACAGAGGGGGTGACTTTATATATAATATGATGGTTTCAGAAGGTTGAGAGCCAAGCATTTCACTGTCCTGGATAAACCTGGCATCGAAAATATGTTTGTACAGCTGCCACCTTTGTCCCTGAAGCTATTCTCTTCTGTGGTTAGTGGGTGTTTCTTATGCGTCTGTCCGATGACAGCTGGGGAAGGGACACACCTTGTGGGAAAAGATTCTTTAAGTCTGTGCCCTTTTGACACTGTTCTGAGTGGAGCAGTGTCCAGAAAACCTTTCTGAGAGAGTTCTTTTCGGAATATAAAATATTTTTTTATCCAACAGCATGTGAAAGGCAAATGTGTAGATCAAAATTAAGTAGCAGGAAGACATTTGGTTAAAAAAATGAAAGAATGACTTTTTACAAAATGTGCTTATGTACATGCTAGAAAATGATTCAAAATTAAATCTATATTGTCTAGACTTTTGCACACAGTTGCACAGTGCAACCAGCTTCCAGCTAGATTATTTGTGACAGTAAATTCCTGAAGTGAATTCTCAAGCCTCTCGTATAAATGGTGTCAACTTCATCTGTCAGCAATAAAAATACAAACTGGTAGAGTTGAAGCAGTTTGGCCATCAAGGAATAAAATCAGAACTAATTCTCAGAATGGAAGAGCTTTTGCCTGTTTATATTCTTATTCTGTTTCTCTTTCTGTTTGAGGTGACTCCTCAGAAAACTTATTTGGGATACTAATTATGTATCCTTCTAGTGTTCCATGGCCCTGTCCTACTTTCTTCTTGTACAACAGAGGTTAAACACAAAGCTCTCTATCTTTGGGATTTCTGCAAAGATATTTTTTTACAGAAAGTAACACCTACGAAAATAATTAAGATTATTTGGGACAGTTATCTACTTTTTCATTGCAGTGTCCTGGGTTTAAAACTGTTCTACAGTACCACTGTGTGGAAGTAGTGGTTTGGTAAATAGAGATGCTTACAAATAAGTAATTTTTCTCTAATATCACAGCTACAAAGCGCATGCTTCTTTAATATTTTTCTAGACTATGACAAGCAAGAGAAAAATGTGAATATTCCAGTGATATAGATGGTGAGTCTGTGTTTTCTTTTTTGAAGTTTAGGGTTTTTCTTTTTTGAAGTTTAGCGTTTTTCTTTTTTGCTTCCCCCCATGCTGGTCTCAAATGCAGTTTGTCCATTGACACACAAACAGAAGGAGAGGCAATCATAACAGGATGCAGGGCACTTATTTTCAAGATGATTTTGAGCAGTTGAAATCGCCATTAATTGTAGCTAAGCAGTGGAACTTTTGATATCACCAGGAGTTTTAGGCCTGGTACATATATTTTTTACAAAAGCTAGTATCTGTGTTTTCCCCTAACGGAGAAGGAAATTGATATTATGTAGGGAGTTAAATGGAATCATTCTCTTTGTATGTTTTTTGGCTGTTCATTTGCAAATGCACCAGCTGTGAATTGTTGGAAATTTCATTTTTGCATAAGCTTTCAAAGAACAGTGGAAAGCCCAGGTTAATACAGTGAGTGCTGTCAACAACCTGAGATGGTCCACATCAGTTTTATTAAAAATCTTAAAAATGGGTTGAAGGGTTTCACCTGGTGGGCTTTTAGCTTTGTGGTGATTTAATTGATTTAAAAAAAATTATATATATATATACATAGAGAGATATATTTTTAAGCCCTTGATTCTGCCAAAGTCTGACCTGGTAAATGATTCCATGTGAAACTCAGGATTCATTGCCATTTGAAGTTTAATTTTTGGACATCTTACCAGGTGTATAACCTGCTGCCAATTATTTGAAACAAGAGTCAAGTTTGTTTCTTTTTGAAGAAAGCAAAGGCATTTTCTGCTGTTCTGGATAGATAAATAGATATACTTGATTTTAAGTTATACAAGGGGCTCAGCTGGCCTTGCCGTTGTATTCTGAGAATTTGTTTTGCGTGACTGGCTGTTGGAGGGCTTGGAAAGCAGTGCTGTCAACTTGCATTCTCAGCCCTTGTTTAGAGTCAAGGGTTATACAGATTAATCATGTAATCATTAGCTATGCTCAAGGCAAGTAGTTAAGGAGGACTCAGATATCACTGGGTAAGTAATTGCAGGGAAAACTTGAGCTAATAAAATACCTCTGCTGCTGGTGAGTAGTACGATGTCAATCAGCAAATCTGGTTCAGGTTCCTTAACAATGTCCTGGTTTTCAGCCCTTGAAGGAGGGGTGTGCCTGTTGTCACACACTGGTGACTAAACCTTTTGGAGCACTTTGTGAGGCTATAAATACAGAGCGTGCTATTTTAGTTGCAGTACCTGTGAAATGGATCTAGAGAGAGTGAGAGGGGAGTTCTCTGCCAATATAAGCAGTATTCCCATCGACACCTGTTTTGAGATTGCCACCGTGTTGTGTGTGCTGTGCTACTGAACTGCGTTTCTGTGCAGTTCGATGCTGCAGAGGAAACCAAGGCTGTTTTGATTTTTTAAATTGTTACTTACAAGGCAAGTGAGAGTTTTGAAAGGATTGTGGCACGATCTGAAGGCGGAGCACTTCCAACTGTTTTATATATTTCAAACAGACCAGACCTGTAACGAAGAACATTACTGTTCTTTGCACTATATATTGTGTGTGGTCTTAATTGCTGCAAAATACCAATTACTATTTACAAGCTTGTAGAGTGTAGGTCAACACAGTCAACAAGCCTTTTTTGGATACGGGACTATCCCTATAGAAGTAGAAGTGTTAGACAAACATTATAGGTGATAGTAAACCTGGTTAACTTAATGTGCCAGGGTAGTGCTCCATAGGTATTGTGAGGGATTTTTTTTTCTTGATCCTTTAATTTTTATTTTTAATTCAGTTGGAGTAGCTATAAGGGAGAAAACAGAAGTAGACTTGTCTCTTACTTTCTGTCATCTTGAAATATTCCTGCCAGCCTCCCACTTAGATTTAGCCCATCTGCATTCTGAACCTTTTACTAGATTGGCTGCTGCTGTGGGCACAGTCAGGCAAAAGGCCCAGTCAGGAGAGCTGGCCTGCAGGGCTGTTTCGTCTTACTGCTCTCTTTAATGAGGTACAATCTTATTACGGGGCGAACACTGCAAGGCTGTTCTGTGAGCACTGATGGGTTAAATATGTTTTATGTTGCCAAGGAGAACAAAGGAAAATGTTCTCTTTGTAGGTGTTGAGCCTTGCTCTGATGCTTTCAGCTTTGTGAAGGAATTTCTAAAAGCTTCCAACATAGATCTGTGTGAGTGGCCTCTAAATTAAATGCCTGTGTACCCATCTGCAGCTTTGAACAGGTTGTGTACACCTTTAGCAGCTTCTGGATTCTGAAATAGAAAAAGAAACAGGAAGAAGTTCATGTTTTTTACTTGGTCACTGTGCTGTGTTGGGTTCTTTTTTGGCAGTGTTGTATAGCAGAAGCTATACCAACTGCAAGATGGGAGAATCTTTTGAAGTCTTTTAAGACAGGGGTTATGTCTCTGTGTTCCAGGAATAAGAGGATTTGACAGTTATCCTTAAAGGAATCTGAACTATGGGACATCTGAGGAGAGAGCCAAGGGACTGGTGGGAACAGTGTTCTGGCAAGTGCAGCTGCAAAAACAGAAAGCTGTTTCTCCCTGAAGATTTGGAGGAAAACATCGGTCTTTCCTTTCGCAGCAAATCTTAGAATGTGTGAATGGAAAAGAGAGAGACAAGGGAGCCTTTACCTTGCCCAGCAGTATTTCTGAAGGCAGTTTGTTAAAGCTTGTGATACATATGATGTTACCATGGATTACTTTTTCTTCTCTTAATTTCCATTCTGGCATCTTAAGTCTGGGTGGGAGAATTTCTCTCTGGCTTTCACCATTTCTTGTGGTCTGTAACAACTGAAACAAAGTATTTGAAACTGTTAATGTTCTTAATACATGAAAAAAAGGCTTCCCCTGTCATCTCTGCTGGAGGCCTGTACTTCAGGATGCCAAAAAGAGTTATTTTTGTGCTATCTAATGATGCCTTGGTTCATGGTGCCTTCTTTCCTGTATCTCTTTGTAGAGATACGTTTTGTGATAATGCAGCTGCATTCAACCTTGCCCTGTTCATATTTTGATACCAAAGTGCTAGAACAGGTATGTACAGTAAAGGAGGGATGGAAATTAGCCCTACTTGAAGATGGGCGGGGGGGGGGGGGGAGGGAAACGAGACTAAACCCAAACTTCGAGAGAAATGAATGGTTTTACTCAAGTGCCATAAGCTCTCCTTTGTGTCACTTTGGCGCTAAACCTTTCAGAGTAGCAAAATGAAAGCGGGTTTTATTTTTGCTCTCTACAGAATCCATTCCTAGAGGAAGGAAGAAAATGAAAAACAGAAGTGTGTTTTTAAATTATAGATTTCTGAAGTAAAGTGCCAGTGTCACTGACCATATTCAACAACATTATTAGCTGGAGGAACAGAGGTAAAAGCAAAATAAAAGGGAAGAATTATGCCTTTTGCCCTTCAGACCACATGATTATTTAAATGGTTAGTTTGGGGCATTTTAAAGCTAGGAATTAAGAAATTATTGGAGTGTCACTAACCTTCCTTAATACCAAAGTCACAGAGGTTGGTTTGTCAGTCAGTAAAATTGAGCCTGTTCATTTTCAGAGGTCCAGTCAGAATGTGGGAATGAGCTGGTGGTTTTTATCCTATTCTCTGCTGAGAATATTGTCTTTCACAAAACCAAACATGTGATCTAGCAAGTTTAGTACTTTCTGATCAGGTGAGGCTGTGGACTTGGGCAGCAGAGGTCACGAGGTTTGTTATGAAACAAGGTACTTAGTGTGCTGTGACTGTACTCCTTACTCGCTTGAATCAGGTTTCCACCATTTAGTATTGCAAACCAAGATGGGTAGAGTTATTTCATGAGCTACTGGCTCGGTTGGCAAGCCTGCCCTGACAGTCGGATCACTTGTTCTCCCCTCAGTTCGGTGACTGTTCACATGTTGCAGGGACTGTTCTGTAGTGTTGCTCTGTCCTGGGCTGTTGAAACCACCACAAAAAAGTATGTGTGTAAAGTATGTGTGTGTGGTTTTCTTTGTGTGGTGGTGTATGTTGGGGGTTGTTTTGTTTTGTTTTTTAACCTTGGAACCTGTCACTGGTCCACTTTACAGCCCAGTTCTGTGGATAGTTGTCCTGGTATTAAGTGACAAGTTCTGTCCATAGCCACACAAGGGCACAACATGATCCAACTCTAGGTGCTTAAACCAGCTGTGCTGCTAATGTGTCATGAGGCCTTTACTGAGAGTTCATGTTTGAGTTTCCATTTTTCAGAGAAGATTCTCACTGTATCTTCATTCAGTCACTGGAAAACTCTCTCTAGAGCTGTTGGAAAACATCTGGAAATCATATTGTGTCCATCACAGCATCTTACTGTACTGCACTGAATTTGAAGAATCCTTTCTGTATTTAGAAAGCAGAGCTTTGAGCTCTACTGTTTGAAGAGGCATATTCTGTCTGTCAGAATAATGGAGATTAAAATATGCTACAAGGAAAACTTGTGACACCGCAGATAAGGTATAAATTAAGAAGTAATACCAATTAATGGGAATCTGACATTACAGAAGACATTATATATGAATATTTTTTCATATTGAGATAAGTAGGGTCAATGTGTTAGCTGAAATGATACATTAGTGTATAAGGTGTGCTCATGACGAACTGTAGCCTTAAGAGTCCTTTTTTGTTGGCTTTCAAATTGTTGCTCCTTAAATATTGAGTACCTCTTTAAGGGAATCAGGTCACCTATCAGAGTGAATTTTGGGAAGAGTTTGACCATTCTATTTATTTTATAATTTGATTTGTTGTAGCTGTATTTTAATATCAGGGAGGGACATTTCCTGTCGTTGATGGCAAGGTAGGTGTCCCTTGTTTGGAAGCACCCTCTAGAAGGCCACCTTGGAAATCCTAGCAAAGGCTTAACTCCTCATTCTCTGCAGACTAATCTTTCTAAGCTTCTTCTACAGAAAAGGAAGTTGGTTTGGGCTTTCAGTTTAACTCAGTTTTTGTATGTCACATTTAATTTCACTATGGTGTTTTTCGTGCACAGGTATTTTCCACTCACTGTGCTTCCCAACTAATCTATCCCTGTTGGCTGACAGTGCAAATCCATGAAACACGAGCCATACTAGCAGGAGAAGTTCCAATTTGAAAATGTGGATTAAGTTGTACTCTTCCAAAGGTATGAATTAAGAGTGTGTGGGCTAAAGCTGGTACTGTTGCAGCATTGAGCCAGACACAATGAGGGCAGAACTTGGGCTACAGTTTGGCTACTTTGGTTTCCTGTTGAGCCAGAGTGATGAATACTCTAAGCTCTGCTAGGATCCCATTGTGGTTATCCCAGCATCTGTGTAGGCAGCTGGAACTGAGCAGAACATGAGGGATAGAATACAGAATAGCTCAAGGTTCACAAGCAAAATACCTTTTGTTTTCAGAGTATCCAAAAGGCAAGGCATCTCTTTTTGAGTTTTCTATTTCAGGAGCACTATGAAGAGGCTTAATGGCTTTCTGCTTGTTCTCTGTTGTATAGTCATACAGTTCTTCCCTTTCTATCTTTTCCCCTGGCATTAAAGAACAGCTTCTTGCTGTTTGCAGAGGTACTAATCAGTGGGTTACATTAGCACGACATTTCTTTATATATAGTGAGAACATTTCACGACATGTATTCTGTTTCACCACACAGAGTGCATCACACGGCAGCTGTCTGTTTAAATTGCAGTTAAGGACTACAAAACCTGATAGATCAACTGCCTGGGGAAACGAAGTTTGCTTTGTCAGGAAGCAAAGAGAGAACATTGTGAGTGGTATGTTCGAAGTGGGGATTTTTAAAATTTTTTTTTGTTAAAGAAGGAATAAGTAAATTTCAAGTAAAGCTGAACACTAGGCTAGCAGCAGAACTGTTCTCAATCATTTGGGGTATTATCAGCCACTGTTGGGGGATTGTCTGAGATCTCCAGCACTTCAGTAGTGTTTAGTGTCTGATTTAGGCCATAAACACATGCAAATTGATACTGGTACTTTACAAACTGTAGTCTAACCTTTTAAAGGATCACTGTTCCCTGCAAGATTGACTAGAATTGCCCGCCCTTCATTTTGTGGTAGTTTTACATATTCACTGGAATAAGCTTTACCATTCTCGTTCATTCTCTCTTTCTCTCCCTCTTCTCCTTCCCTGCCCTGCAAGAAATTGCTTCCATGTACTTTATGGTACTGACAGCCTCTTCCTTCCATATTTTTTTTTGTTTAACAGACTTTATATACTTCATTATGATAATAGTGTAGCAAAAATACTTGCTCATAACTCTCAGACTCAGCTGTTTTCCATGAAGTTTAGAGGAATGGAAAATCCAGTTCTGTTTTCTGGAGTCTGCCCTGGCAATTCTACTAGTTGCACTTTATTTATTTCTAAAAAAAAAATTCTTAAGAAAAAAAGATATTACTGCTAAACCTTTAATATATCACAAAATTGTTAGATATTTTAGATGAAAGATTGTCTTGTAGTTCAGTTATCTTGATTGTAACATGACAGGAAGCAGATCTGAGATGCTGAACTTATTAGATGCTGAGTTGCTGAACTTATCATCAGCTTTGAACACTTTTGGTCGTGTTACGGTGTTTTTAGTAAGAGTAACAGCTGGGATAAAATTTGTAACTTAATATTCTGGCTAAGGTCTAGTTTAGTGATCTCTGTACACATACAGAAAGAAATTTATGAAACTTTTTTCTAGCTTTTCACAAACTACTTGTTCCAGCAGACATTTTTTGATGCCTTTTAACTTCATAAATTGCCTTTCTGCCAGATTAATTTCCTCAGTTAAGATAGCCATGGATTTTGTGAGCATTATTATATTTTCCTTGTAGAGCCACACTCCAGACTATGCTATTTTTATTTGTTTAGGGCAGTTATGTAATAGAGAAAGATGAACAGTATTAGAAACTAAAGAATTCTGGACAGACTTCAGCTTTGGTTTCACTTCATTAACTTACCCTTACTCATCCTATAAATTGGATGGCTTGGTATGGATCTCCTATGCAATCCATACTTATTTTTAGCTGCCAACATCTTCAACTAATTTTTCGAAGTTTGAAGAAATATGATAGCAAAGAAAGAAGAAAATAAGAAGTTGTAGTAATGGATGAATAGAAGGAATTGTCCCTAGGTATGTTTGAATTGCTCTTCATTACTTATTTCTATTGCTTTATTACTTGTCTTATTTACTTCATTGCTACTTTCTATTACTTTAAAAAGCATCTTGAATTAGTTATGAAACCTGTTCTTTAAGGAAAGTCTTTGTACTTGGCTTTCAGCTCTCTGTTTCTAGCAGTTGTGCTAATGGTTTTACTGAATATAATGTTTTAGAACTATGCTGCCCTTAAAGTAGCTGAACGTCTGTTGTATTGCAGTCCCAGGTACTATGTTACATAGCAGGATGTGGACAAGGCCATGGTTAAATGCAGAGTAACTGTGGAGAAAACATGTCTTTACTGCAGAGTTGAGAGCACATGATTAATGAGCTGGAAGTTTGCCAGAGTTGGGCTCTGCCAGCCCGTCTGGTTCCCGCTGTAGGTTACAACGCTTTCGTTCGTTCCATTTTATTGGCACGCACGAGACACCTAAGCACGGTGCCATCGCACCCCTCCTGCTATACTGGGGTTGTTTAAACCGCAAATTACAGGGACGTGACTGACCAAGAAGGGCAGGGCTTGGTCTCTTGTACCTTTTTATGGCATTGCAAATAGCTATGCAATCATCCTGGAGTAACTGTGCAAGAACACAAATTACAGACTAACCCAGGCTGCTGGTGTCTCAACACAAGCACTTGTTTATCTCAGCTTCACTGTGCTAGTGGTTTCACAAGAGACATATGGACATAAAGGGGATGCTGAAGGGTCAAAGAGGTCTTGTGTAGGTGTAAGGTGCATTTACTAGGGGGTGTTGGAGTTACTAGTGAAATGAGCTACCTCAGAATAAAGCATTGGTATTGCATTGGTGTGCAGCAGTTCAAAACCAATAGAAAGTTCCTCCTTCAGTTTGAACTGCAGACGAGTATGGGGAAGCAGACAGTAATTAATGGAAGTTAAATGTAGTCAGAAGAATTATCTGTTTCTAGAAAATGCCAGCCATGCTGTTTCTCTGCTTTCTGATGTAGTGCAAATGCTAAAGCGTCACCTACATTAGGGTCCTTCAGGAGTTATTACAGAAGTGGGAAGGAGAGGGTCACAGATGATGGGTGAAAGTTCACGTAAGTGGTGAAGTCTACTTGATAAGGGTAAGAAGTTTAAAAAAAAAATCTGACTCACAGAATACTAGAAATGGTACCCATCTTAAAGGAAACTGTTTTCTCGGATGGTATTGTTAGGTCATGGTCTTCTGATATTTGTCATAATGTAGTGGTATATCTCTATGAAATCATTAACTGCATCCACTGTATAGGAAGGTGAAATTTCCCTTTTTTGCTATAGGGTTAGTTGGAATGAGAAGAACCTTTTCTGTCCCCCAAACTACAAACAGAAGGGCTGATTTTTCTTCAAGCCCTTGGGAATATCAGAAACCTGTCCAAGAAGGTTGGGTAGAATAGCACCAGTTTGACCCCCTGCGAATGGTGGGAGACTCAACTCAAAGATACAGTGTCATGACCCTGCCAGGGATGACACCTCACTTCAAGTCTGAAGCATCGCAAGCCAAACAATCAACTTGAGAAGAAAAAGTGTTGGTTTGGAACAAACCAGAAGTATTTCAAATGACTTTGCTTTGAACCTCTTGGTGAGTTCTTTCTCTTGTAAGACTGCACGCTGTTATAATATGTACTACCTGTTTTTAGGGTTAAGACAGCACAAAAGCTTAAAGCATTAAAACTTTCTTACATGGGCTTAAGTTCCGTGGAGAAAAAGATTCTGTCCTCCAGTTTGTGAATAGTACTTTGATTTCAAGAACAGACAGGCAAGTAGCTGTAGTTGGAGAATGTGGGGTTACTTCTGTTTTCATTTAGCTCTATTTTGGAGATGCACGTTATCTTTCAGTTGCATATTGGGATCTTCCTGTACTGTAATGCACTTGAACAGACAGAACAGTGGAATTTTGCCCGTTTCTCATGTAAACCGAAGCCGTGGAAATTTGAAAGCACAGCTCTTATTCTGTAAATTACCAGTGCATGAAGCATTTTCCAAAACAATTTATAAAGGAATTTGGTATTAATTAGAAGTTTCAGTTAGAAGTTACTAACTTGATCCTATATTTAAAATTTCTAGTAACTGGAGAGGGAGAGGAAATGATAGATAATTTAAACATGGTTGGGAAAAATAAAGCCATTTACTACTAGCATTTTTCAAAAATGTTTGAATCTGGCTTTTCGGATCTCAAAGGTATAAATATAGGTCTATTAACTTTTAAAATGGTGCATACATTAATCATCTAGATCAGCAGCTTTCCTGAAGCTTGTGCTGTCATTTGTTAATGCAGAGCTCCTGGCAAGTGGCGGGGGGTGCATGTGTGTGAAGAAAGTTGTTGGTGTTGCTTAGAAGCATACTTAATTCTGATGTGCTTTGTACTGCTCTTTCCTTCTTATGTATCACTGTTTTAAAAATTACATTTTATTTATCCTTTTTGTAAGGAGCTAGCATCAGTTTCTCCAAACGTGATTGGATCGGGGTTCTACGTAGAGCCTCTAACTTGATTACAGTCACACTTAAGTCTGAGATGGTTTCTGTTGTGGTACTTTGGGAGTTTCTTGAAATTATACAAAGATAATCATAATTCTGATGACTGCAACAGTAAATGTATAATTTGTTTGGCTGGAGGGATAGGGAACAAAAATTCCCTATAGAAGTGTAGCCAGGCAGAGAGAAGGTTGAGAGATACAGTGATTTATATCATTACTAGAACAATATTATGTGAGGCTACATGACCTTCAGTAATATCAAATGTGTTGCCTTGACTGTGACATCATTATGTTTTAGATCTCTCAGTCCCCAGTTTCTCTGTAAAAGATATGGGTGTATTGTCAGCAGTTCTTAGTCCATTCTGGTTACTCTGGAACACTTCAGCAAGATTTTGCCAATCGTTACTATGGGAGATGGTCTATTTTAACTCTTAGCTGAGTTATTTTTGAGAACAATCATCCTTTAAAGCACAAGTTTTATGCTTTGTTACTATTCTCAGATACTGTTTTTTGTAGAAGTCTTTGTAGGGCTTTACAAATGCTAGTTCAAACTCCAAGTAACTTCTCTATTTATTTAGAACTAAAGATTTGTGGCAAGACTAGCTTTTTTAGGAGCAAATGTACATCTTTCCTTAAAATCAGCTATTCGGCTGCTGTGTGAGAGTTGAGCTGGCCCCAGCTCAGCTGGCTGAACTGTGGTCTCCACACGTCCTGTGTTTGATCGCTTCTGTCCAGCTTTTTTGGATGTTTACGGCTATTGCAGGATTTTAATACCTACTTGTGTTTCTGTTGACTGCCTGTGACTTCATAATAGCATGTCTCTCCTTGTGACTTTTCAGGGCTGCGAGTGGTCCATTCTGACCTTAACTGCATCGTGCAGAGGTGAAAATCTCAGGGAAACAGCTTATCTCATGAACTATCTGGTCATCTTTGGGTATAGTTGTGATCTTTCATCAGTTGTTTGACTTGTTTACTTCCAATTTTGCGTACGTGAAGGCAGCTGTCTAGTGATATGCTGAGATTTTGAAAAGAAAGATGTAAGAAAGAAAGCCAATTAAGGCTTTTATCTGGAAAATATTTCTAATTTCAATAATAAAAAAGCATGTTTGAGTCTGCATGTAGTTCATATAAATAATTGAGAAGGAAGAAACACAGGTGGTGTTTTCATTACCTTCAATTTATCATTGGATGTTAAATCACTACTATATAGCAGCTCCAGACACTTTCTTGCTAGGCCCTACAAACTTCCTTTTAAAACCAATGTTTCTGCATCTTTCTGAGTCATTAAAATAAAAAGCAACACCATATTTGCTTGGCATACTTGTATTTTTTTAATGTAAATCAGATTTTTTTCACCTTCCTGACTTGAAGGCTGTGGGATTGTTTCCAAACAGTCTGATGCTTTAAGGGTCAGGAGCCTTATAAAGAACAAACAAGAGACTAAATTCTGGTTTTGCTTACACTGGGTTCATGCCAGAATAACTCAACTGATGTTACTGGAGTTACTTATCCTTGTGCATATCCAGAGTAATAGAATAAACTGAACTCTTATTTTGCTGCAAGGAGAACAGAAAGTAAGAAATGTATTTGTCAGATGATTTTTCTCTTGTTAAGCAAGGCCACAATGAAACTGCTCTTATGTGCTGGTTGTGCTCTGCCTTTAACTGTAGTTGTCCTGAATTTGTGTTGGTGTTCCTTGTGAATACCAAGACCTCAGAGTTTAAGGAAAAACTCCAGAAAAGCGAGTTGGCATGGCTAAGATTCTTCTGCATTGTGGGAAAACATCCTTAATGAACAAAACGAATAAATCCACTAAATCACGATCTTCGACAATCGCTTACTGTTCATTCACATCCATTTACTTTGACAGCAGCATGATCCTGAACAGAGGAGGCTGTTTCTTGGTGTATCTTCATTCTGGTGCTTTTTGTAGGATTTTAAGCAGCGGTTTGTCTCATGGTGCAAGTACTTCCAGTTGTGACTGGTTCATAGGTTAATGTTTCCAGTTTTATAACCACCCCTTGAAGCGGGTCCCAGGTGACTGCCCACTGGAGTTGCAGCGCCACTATGTGTAAGTGCGGCTTCTGCTGTCACCCCACTTCTGCAGTAGAGTCTGGGTGTGAACAAGCAAAATCAAACTGTAGCATCATAAAGCAAATAAACATCTTACTGTAGAAAATATACTTTAGTCATGTGAATCCTTCCTTATCCTGCAGTTTCTAGCCATTTTGAAGTGCATTGCTAAGGAGATTAGAATCAGAATAATTAGATTGGTAGAGAGATCAAATCCAACCTCCCACTTGAAGCAGGGCCAACCTTGAGTATCTAGGATACAGGGGAAAAAATCCCTTTTTCCTTTTCTGAGTTGCAGGGGGTGAAAGGATACATAACCTTGGATGTTTTGTTGGAACTATGACATCTGCTTTTACCTTGTTTTCCCCCATGACATTGAATCTCATGTTCAAACTCTGTTACTTTTCTTGACAGAGAACATCAAAGATGATGTTCAATTACAGGTGTCCAGATTACTAACTTTTTCATTTCAGCAGTAACAGAAACTGTTAGTGAGAAGGACTACTGGACTGAAGAGTTTTAGCCTGTTGGGTTTTTCCTCCCTTATTCTCAAACTGGTGCACTTCACAAAGCATCAGTTCTAATTATTTTGTAAATAATAGAAGTAGTACAATGAAAGTTCAAATTTAAATATGTAAATAGCAGAAGTTGTAGAGAACTTTAAAAATGACACTGTGGTGTCCTGACTGCTTTAACACCACCCCTTGGCATTTTTCCAGATTGCAGCTGACTATAAAATACAGTCAACGTGGTTTAGAAAATGCATATTACATATTCAACAGCCATAAGGAATCCAAGCTGGCAACGTACATTTACACAGGTTAATAGTTCTCAAAAACAGCTTTGGTACAGTGGGTCTGGAATTAACTTTCTAATAATTGTACAACTGCTCAGGCAACTGGAAAATTTGACTGATATGTTTGGACTAACAAGCAGAGCTACAGACACAGAAATTTGTCATTTCAAAGTTTTAGTTGGATCATGGATGGATTTAAAAGTTCAGACCTGTTCAGTGTCAGAGTCACCCTTGCACATAAGCCGTCCAGCCCTCCCAGAGACATCAAACAGCATCAGTAAGAAATAGCAAACAAAATAATTTTTGCTGAAGGTGCTACGTGGTCTTGGAAGAGTCACTGAAGCTCATGTCACAGTTCATTTCTGCACTAATTGACTTGTCTACTACTACAGGCTGAACTAGTTTAGTTATTAAAACTGGATGTGAGTGTACATCTGAAGGGATGTTGCCGTCATGCAAAGAGAGGTCCTTAACTTTGGTCATGTTCAACCTGAATAAGAAGAGCTGGCTGTCATTAACCTTACTGACCCTCCTCCCTAAAATGGTTTCTATCTAAAACTGAAACACGTCAGTAGGCTGGAATATCAAGGCAGGAGCAAGGTTGTGGGTGTTGAAAACAGATGCAGCCTGCAAAAATATTTTAATAACATGTTTTTAATTTTGCATGAGAGCTGGCTACATATTTGGACTGTGTCTTGGGAGCAAAGAGAAGAGCCCCAGGCTCCCACCCACACTTGTTTATCATGAAACTCTTTGACGTTCTCCCCATAACAGAGTGGGGGGGGAAATACTATTTTCTGTGGGGCCGAGGTGGAACTTTAAGCAGCATCTCAGAGCAGTGATGCAGACGAGGGGCCTGCTAAGCCTCAAAGAGTATTTTGTGACAGATCTCCAGTGTGGCTAGATCTATACAGATTATCAAACAGTAAAGAGGGAGAAAAAGGGAAGACTGTTTTCAGAGTCTTCAAGAACCTGTTTAAACAGTAAATGTCAGATGTGCATACATATGTATAGACACCGACTCCAAAAGGAACTGAAGAGGAGAAATCAGGTGAGATTCTGAAGGGGTTTCTCACTGCTCAAGCCTCAGACCAAACCCAGATGCTAGCAGCATCCTTGGGGTCAGGCAAGCAGAGCTGTCATTTTCTGTACCGTTCCCTTACCTTCAGAGCTGGTGATGGTTTACGGATGTATAAGAGGGTTTTTAATCCTAGTGACACTGCCAAGAATATCTAAACCCTGATAATTTTATTGAGAATAGATTCTAGTCCACAGTTCTTGCAGTCTTTTGTTTTCTGATATGCTAATTCAATGCATTTTTTTAATGAGTTGCTATCAAATAAGGGGTGTCAAAAAGATTTTTAAAATACATAGTGCTCAGACAAGCTCTTTCATATCACTTAAGAGATTTTTCTATCCTACCTTGCGTTAGGAAGCATAAATTTTATTCATTTCTAAATACAGTGAAATGTGTATCTCTTGTCTTGCCTTTGTTGCTTTTTTTTTTTTTTTTTTTTTTTTTAATATAAACAGAAAGAAAGGGCTTTCTCCCAGGAGCTGTCTTGGAAAAATTAATAACAAATGTGCTTTTAGCTGGAAGCAGAAGCTTATGGGGTAGGATGGGGAACTCTAGAAGAGTGTAATGTAATCAGCTGTGCTGAGCATTTAGAGTTTTTCCATGTGGATCAGATGCAGTTTTATGCCTTGTAGTTCAGTGGCCTGTGTACAGCCTGTCAGTGAAGAGTGAAAAGATACAATATGTATTTGTTCCTAATTCGGTTTAATGTCAAGCTTGCAGCCTTGATGGATCTATGTCTGATACTAGAAAAATACTGTAACGGAGAGTGTTCCACAAATGCTGCTGTTACTGGTACCCTTACAAATGAGTGTGTTACTGTGGTTATGAAAAGGTTCTATATTCTAAGTGAAACTATTCCCTGTTGATTTCAGCTGTGTGCTCTGTGACTGGAGCAATTTCAATCTGTTGTTTGGGACATTTCGGAGTAACGCAGTCTGCTGTGTGCCTGGAGTTTATTCAATGCATTCTGCTCTTTGATCATGAACTAAGCTTTCACGTGCCCTATTGATAGTCCATGTTGGCAAGCCGAATAAGTTACCAGTGCAACGTGCTTTTTACAATAGGGAAGTGTCTGCTTATGACGTACATTCTATCATTAGGATAAAAGAAACTACACTCTTAACAGACTTAAAGGTATGCGGTCTGTAAAAGTAGATCAGTCTTCAGAGTTTTAAGATACCACAAAGAACAGATGAAACATTTGAGGAGCCTTGGTACACTCTTACCAGAAGCAGAAGAGGGTGAGGAAAAAGAAAATCCCACTATGTGATTCATTCTTGCTTGCTTTTTTCATTAGAAACCCATTCATTCCCATGAACTGCTGTGATCTAAACTCTTCCCACCTTAACCCGTTGAGTATTTGCAGTGGCTGGAACTAGCGTGTCAGGATCTCAATTGAAAGTAATAGAAGTTTGGGGTGAAAAAAAAAAAGCTTTATGGATCACAATATTGCATTGAAATATTAAAGGTCTTTAAGGGCTTCCATCTGGGATCCCCAAATTCATGAAGACTCTGCACTGGAATGTTTTAAAGAGTTAATGAATTATAAATAAGAAACTTACCTCATTCATTAAATGTAAGTGCATGCTCACTCGTGGATGCAGATACTCAAGCTAATGCTAGAAAATAAGTGTTATAAATGTGTGGTAAAACCACGAGTATCATTCCTATGCCACTTCTGGTGGGAGAAAAGGTGTAGCCAGAGTGTGAAAGATGGGAAGGCTAAAATTTCATAATGGCAATGTGAGTTCAAAAGTTGGGAAACCATGAGCAAGTTAACAAAGATAAATAGGTGCTCTGGTGTTGAGCTCTGTTCTCAGAGCCCTGATCAGTGCTGTGCTGAGCCTTCAGCATTGGCAGTGAATCAAATATTTCTTCCCTCTCCATCACCAGTAGTCCTAACATGCCCCTTCGGGGAAGAAGTGTTTTTTCACTTTGAACATATGGCATTATCTTGAGCTGACTGGCTGCCCTGTGAACAGTTCCAAAAAGGATAAGTCTTATATTGAAGAAAACAAAGAATGCAACTTCATTTCCTCTTCCAAAGTTTAATCTAAAATATTTGCTTTTTTTGGTACAGACTTAATTTGGAGCACATACGTATGACATATGTAATGTCTAATAGTTACCTTATGTTCATCAAAACAGTAGGAACAAAGTAAAATAGTGACTTCAATGTACTTATAGGTACTGTACTAACTGGTAGGAATTTGCATCCAGAGCTGATTGGTTTCAACTTTGTAACAGTAGAGTCTGTGAAGAAAAACAGCCAGAGCAGTGGCTTTAAAACTGAGGCTTAGAATTTATGAATATTCAATCACCTTTGTCTATAGTGTATAATATAAACATTTGAAACCTTAAAATACAGTCATTTTATTGTGCATTTTAAATACTGTTACAAACTAGCATATTTTCCCATGGCACTGGGTAGGCATCACAGTGACATACATCATATTCCCAATAAGCACAGTGCATTTCTCTGGTTGCAAACCAATGCTGTTTTATCTTTTGGCAAATGAAAACCCCTGAAGTCTGGTGAAGTGATCTCTGTGCTGTTGTGGGGATGTCATAAAAATGTTGAGAAAACAATAGCACCTGAAGTGGCTTGGCATTTCTATGCTACAAATTCCATATGGCAAGTAGGTGGATTTGTGGGTTCAGCATTTAATACAGAAAGTTATGTATAAATGGTAAATAGTCAATGTGTTCCATAATGTTAGTGAAGAAAGAGACAATAGGACAGCTCTGCTAAGATTTCTCTTCCTGGATACAATTGTGGATCTGTTTATCTCACAAAATGAAGCGCTTGGTTGTGCACATCATGTGAACTTTAAATAGCTTGGGGCTGATTTTGCTTGAAAATAAGGAGTAATTTCATTGATTTCTATAGAGTTAGCAGTGTAAACAAAATAGTTTCTGATCCTTTTTTTTTTTTTTCTTTAAGCTGGTTAAGTGTAATTTAAGAACAACAGATTACATAACTCTTGTGACACTAAGAGCAAAATCAGGTTGTTGTGGACCCGCTGCTCATTACCTAAGTGTTCAGATTAGACCAGAGGCTCAGAGAAAAAAGCTCTAGTAGATGTACTTGTTTAAAATTTTGTAATGGAGTTCTGCTTCCCAACGTATCTTGGCCAACCCATTCAAACCTTTAGGTGGAAACAAACCCATTTCTTTTTGCGTACTAGGCTTTGTACAACAGCTGAGGCAGAGGTGTATGTCTGGTTTTGGTGTTTTGTTCATAACCCCTGGTAAAGGGCTGGTGTGAGTATCTTGGGACAGTTCCCTTTTCAATCACTTCAGCAAAGCCCACCTAAGAAAAGTGATGTAGGAAAGTAACTTCCTGGACTGTTAGTAACTCTGCCTGTCAAAGAGAATCTACTGACTTTTCAGCTGAATTTTCATAGCTGGTGATGCCCTGCATCCAAGACTTCTGTAAAATTCACTGTATCTGCTTTAATTTCATTTAAAATTACATGAAGAAAGTAAAAACAATAGTTTCCTTCTGCAGTGCACCTTTTTCGGAGCAGCTGTTTCACATTTTTTGATAGTGTTCTGTGTGCTTTGTTGTATTTTTAATGTAAGGATAAGTTAAAGTAAACTTTACAGAATTGCAGACCCGGATATCTGAAATACAATCATCCATCAAAAACCCTGAGTGGGACAATTACAGCCCACACATCCTCCCACAGCAAACCACAATTATAGAAGAATGCTTGAGGACTGCAGCTGGGGTAGGACAATGTAAAGTACTCATGCTTAAGCATTCACAAAATCACCTGCTTACAAGTCTTAGTAATGAGACAGGTGAGATTAATTGAATGCGTGTTCTACATTAGTAATGACGTTACGTATTTCACAGTTTATTTCAGCATCTGTCTTAATGATGTCTGTTTGAATTGGATCCACGTCTCTTACATGGTTTTCCTGTTCTTTACAGAACAAATATAGCTTTAACTATTCCTTCATTATCAAATACAGTGCATATCCAATCCCTACTCCTCACTGTTGAGTGCTCAGCATTGCTTTCCTACCTGACTCCTGTTCTCTTTCCTTCTCAATTTCCTCCTTGCTTATTGAAAGCCAAGAAGACCCTTAGTGTCATCACTCCTTCCAGCTGCTTTTCAGCAGTTCTTCCTTCCTGCCTCTATTTCCACAACTTGCTCTAGGACCTGCTTTTCAGGTGATGCACACCTTATTGTTACTTACATGTACATCAGCCAGGGGTAAATTAGTTCTAAGTTGTTACTCTGGTAACAACTGAGGTGCCGGAAAAAATCCTCAGCAATAAGTGATCAAGTCCAGAACCCTGCTGTGCTGTACACAGACCTTACATCAGGCTGGTGATGCTTCTGTGAGTTTCCTTTACAGGGAATGCTTCATGGGGAACCTGAGCTCTGGGTCAGATTTTTCTGTTAGTTTACAAATTAATTTACAAAAGTGTATATGGAAGGTAACAGTTATTTGTTGGGGACAATAATATTACTAATAATGATAGAATCCTTCAGGCACATCAGTGAGCAAATGCATGGATTTATTCTTTTGTGTCCTAAAGTATACCAGATAAAAACTTAAGCTTTATGTGTATCACATGGAAAACCATATGGCCACTTCCATGCTTGGAAAGACATTTGACCTGGCTAAACTAATTTCTCAGCAAGCTCGTGCTTGCTGACTGCAGGATTTGGGGATTATAATAGGAATGTAGACAAGGCTGTCATGTCCTTCAGCATTTTTAGCATGATGTAGGCATGAGCACAGGTGGGCAATTAAACACTTTGTGCTTCATTTCCCCCTGGATGTCAGTTATCATTTCACTCCCACGACTGGAAATAAATATCAGTGATGGAGCACCCACCTCTACATTCCACAGTCAAACGGAGGCACAGCAACATCTGAAAATGTAACTCATTTCTTTGTGTCAGGGATGCTTTGGCACTCTTGCCCAGCCCAAAGGTGAAGTATGTCTAATCCTTGCTTATTGACATGGATTTTCCTTTAGAGCTGCAATGCCACTTCCCTGCTGATGTAGATAATATTTTTGTTGTTGCTGTTGTTTTGGAGATTCTAAGGGACAGAGAAGAACATGTTGTTCTCTTGTGGAAGTGGATGCCTGCACGAACAGAGAAATCTCTGCAGAGAGTAGTGAAAGGTAGCAAATGCTGCTGAGTAATATTGCCTTTGTTCACAGAGTACAGTAAGAAAACAATATTTGGAAGTGTAAATTCTAGTACAACAGAGAGCAATCTTGATAAAGAAAAAAGCAACAGGAACATCTTCAGAAAAGATGTGAGATTTTGAGTGGTCCTACAGATTGATTTTTGTTGTTGTTTTCTTTTAATTTAATGGAGAGTATGGATGCAGTTTAGTGAGTGTTTTTTTTTTTTTTTAATGAAGAAGCACTTGCAGTAGAATCACACAAAACTTATGTGTTCTGAGTCTAAATTGTTCAGTAAAACACAATCATATACAATAACAGACTAATTTAACATATACAACACAGATAAGTTCCATGCTGTGCTATAAACCATAAAGAATAATGAAGTCCCAGTTGGCTTATGACTCAGGTGCGGAGTCTCCAGACTGACTTTTGAGTGTCCTTCAACTTGGCTGCAACAAGTTGACTTTTTTTAATCATCCCCTCATTTTTGTGAAGGTTGCCTGAAACATGGTTCTGAAAAGTAAGAACAAAGATGCTCTCCCCTGAAAAGCTCATTTTGCTAGCGTGATATTACCTGATATTACTTGCCTCTTGTCTGGCAAAGTTTGGTGGGTGGAGGAGGGGAACAGGTCTTACTGTAAGATTCTAAAAGGAGCTGAATTTTCTATTTGCCTCACAGTTTATTTTTTTTTTTTTTTATTCCTGTCCAACGAAAAGCTGCTTTTCCATGGGAGCCTGAGGAGTGCTTGTTCCAGATGAAAGGAAGTGGAATGCATCTGAGAGAGCAGCCAAGTTTTGATGGCTTTTTCTTGCTGATGGTATGAGCAGCTAAATCTTTTAAAAAGGCAGTGTTGCTTTCCTCTTAGCCCTATCAGCTATCCTGTCCTTTCTGAATTTATTGTACTTGATCATCTGCCAAAACCTGTTTGTTTCTTTAAATTCTTTTAAAAACAAATCACTCTTCTATGAAGTTTGAAGGATGATGTGCAGCTTGGGTTTCCCCTGGTACTTTCAGGTTGGTTTTGATCGTCACCTTAGCGTACTGCGTCAGATTACTTGGTGACACAAGAGGGACGTGGCAGACTTTTAGAACTACTGTGATATTAATACTTTATTATGTATAGAAACATTTATTGCTGTTGAATAACCTCATGGGCCCATGGTGGTGTTTTTCCCCTTAAAATAGTTACTTGGCTCCATGTGCTTGAGGTGCAGAGTGTCTCACATTTTAGCAATATAAAATAGGTAATGTGGGTTAGACCTTGTGCTAGTCAGTTTATGAAGCTTTAGCAAAATCCAGCTCATGCTGATGAGAATTACAAAATTGAGAGTGTTGGGCTCTAATGAAGGTTAATGTGTGGCATACTATCTGTTCATACTAGTGATATTTCTTACCCATCAAAACACCTTGGCCTGTGTTGAGTTCTGGATGCTGCACCTGACCAGTTCTGGTCCCTGACCTTGATGGTTTGCAGGAAAAAGCTCCTCTGTGAAAGCTGTGGTGAAAGAGTGTGCACTTTGTGTGGAGTGAGGATATAATATGCTCAGTAATTATATAATATGATAAATTTAGCCACGTGTTTAGATGCACTATCCATTTATTTGAGTACAGAAACTTTAGAGCAGCAGGGATTCAGGATTCATACTGTTTCATGTATTTTCGTACTAAAATTCACAGGCATGCACGTTTTTCATAGTTGAGCTTCTCTTTGTTTTATAGTTGTCCATTGTGACGGGTTTTGAAGAGATGCTTATTAGTATCTATCACTAAGTGGACTAATGACCCAAATCATCCAGACAGGAGTTACTCTTGATGTTTGTTAGCCAAGAAAGCATGAAGCTTCCTGATATCTGTAGTTCCAGCAGCCTCAAGTTGTCACTAGATTGTCACTTCCTAGAGGACTTTGACAAACTGTCTCAGATAGGGAACCAGTGGAGTACACCTAAACACTTGTGTTAATGGTTGTGTTTATTCAGTACAGTTGCTCAGGAGTTGCTCATGATCAAATAATTTAACTTCTTGAAGTTATTGGCAGGTACCTACAGAGAAGGATCTGCACTGACCTGGGTTATCTGGGAATTGGCTGTTGCAGTCAGTTACTGTGCCCAGAGCAGCCAGCCCTGTGTCCCAGCCATCTGGAGCTGAGGAACGCTGCTGCGCGTGAAGAACCCCCGCCTTGGCCCTCAACTGTCACCGTTTACCATCTCAGGTGAGCGTGCACTCGGTGTTACTCATAAATTGACTTCACAAAAGCGTTCCTCACTCTGTACTGTAGTTGATCAATAGAATCAGTGGCACTGTGCGTGGTGCCCGTCAGCACAGAGCTCAGTGAGAAGGGTGGGAAAAGTAACAAACAGCTCTCGTTCTGCTTCTTGCATTTCTTTGTTTTAACTTTTTTTTCCCTGTTTTGTTTTCCAGAAATGTATTTTTCTCCACACTTTGCAGATACCATTTTGTGATAATAGTTTTCTCCCCCTGCTTTAACTCCATTGGCAGTAATTTCAGCACAGTAAAACAATTGAATGTGTCTTTTGTTAAAACTTTGTTTACAGAGATAAGTGCTGGTAGTTAATGCACAACGTTGGGTAGGAGTTTGTCCCTGTACCATGGCCAATTATCACTTCTTATCAGAAACTTGCTCTGTTTTTCCTCATATTTCCACCACCTACGATTTCAAAGAATACTTTATGGCATACATTGTACAGAACATTCTTCTTAGAGGAGAAAGAGCTAAATAGTTTCAACAGTGTTGGAAAACAGGTTTTAATTTTTAAACAGAAAATGTATTAAATCTGCTTTAGTTTGTTGCCTAGTTTTCTCAGCATCAAAGGGTGTTTATCTCTTGGCTTTTTCAGAATGCTCCTTGATATTTATTGCTCATGTTTCTGATTCTTCAGAGGTTGCAAACTGAAGGGAAAAGATGGTGGTTTGGTGGTGTGTGTTTGTGTGTGGTTTTTTTGTTTGTTTGTTTTTAGTGGTAATTTCTTCCTATTTTATTCTTGTCATCTTTCATTTTTTCCAGAAATAATTTTTACTTTTATACAATCGAAACTCTCTTACTATCTCATCTACATGCTAATGTTCAGACGGGCTAATACAAGAACTGCCCAGAGAGTCCAGTAGTTGTTTTTTATCAGCAGCTATTTTTGTAAAGTGATCCAAATTGCCCTTCTAATAGGGAGGTGTGAAAAGCTATTTACACCTAATCTAGCTAATTTTCATACTTAGCACTTTGTGTGAAGGGCGCTACTTTCCTGTGGTAGTACTGTCTGTCTTCGAGCTGTGTCTCTCAATTCTTTCAGACTATGCTGTCGCTTCATATGTTTACAACCATCATCTGTTGCCTGCAAGTCTGTCTCTTTGCTTTCCTTCCTTTTAATATTTCAAGTATGTTATGTTATATTTTACTTCATATTACTTGTGAGGAATAATCGCCTATCTTGTTTAGATTTTAACCATTCTCCAGCTTGCTTTTGATACAAACATATTTTGATAGTTCCCTCCATTTCATATTATCAACTGGAATTCTTAATTACTGAAATCTCTCCTCAAAATGTAGCCCTCCACATAATTATACTTTATCTCTCTTCACTTTTCCAGTGGATCCAGCAGGTGTATGAGCACTGATTTACATTTTCATTACTCAGCTCTTATGGTAGTAACAAATTGCCTCTATCAGAAGTCATCCTTGTGAAGAGGTTGCCAAGGTGAAAACACATTGAATTTCTGTACATGTAATTACATGCGCAAGAGTGTTCATGCATAAATCAAAGAGTTTATGTAAAGCAAAGTATGCGTTAGACATTTTTCAGCTTTATGTTGGATGTATTTTGCTGATTTCACTATCTTTGCCAAAGATAAAGTATATTTAATTTGTATTGGAGAAAAGGTTTATTATCTTAGATGCTGTAGCTGTGATCAATAGTGGTCATTTAAAACTCTGGATGGCAAAGGAATCTTAATCGGACCACATGCAGTAAGGTGAAGTTGGCTGTCAGTGCTGTGTAACTGAAGGAATTATTCTCTCTGATACTTCAATTTGTCTTTCATTACAGTTGTGTAATTCCAAGTCTCAAAGATAAGAAGTCATGCAGAAAATTTGTGACAGTTTTCAGACTGCTTCTAAAGCCTTGCACACTAAAGATCTATAAATGTTACTAAATTAACAAGTAAAGGGAATTTCATGGAGTATTAATGATAAAATGACATTATCATTCTCTTTTTTTATGCAAGGCAGTTACACAGAGTGAGTGAGAATATGTAATGGGAAGACTGAATTGATTAAAACCTCAGTGCAGTATGTGGGAACTTCAGTTTGAGCTGCCTGCCATTAAATACTGAACTCTTCATTGCTGTTCAGCAAAATCAATACAGAACACAAGTCTGTAGTGAATCTTGGGTCTACAGCAGTGATACAGCTTGACAATAAAATCACAGAATCAATGCCCAGTCCTAAAATCTAGCATTTAATAGTGTCTGTGGTTTATGTTTTTTATTGATTCCTGTGGTCCATAAGGCTATCTGTTAATTTACTACCTCTGTCTGGATCTGGGGAGGTCAGTGACTTGGAGAAATATGTTATTTTCTGCTTATTCTATGTTGTGCATGGGTTACTGTAACTAAAATCCCTAACTGTTGTTTGTGAAAATGTTGCTCGAGGCCTTTGCCCGTACACATCTCAAGACAAAATATCATTACCCAGGAGGTGAATAAGCTGGAGTGTTCCTTTCACAAAACCAGGCAGAGTACCCCATGGTTTATTTTTTTAAATTCAGTCTTATGACAGTAATGACCACAAGTTTGTGGGGTTTTTTAAAACTCTGTGATAGAATCTTTATTAAAATACAGTTTTTCTTATAACTAATTTAATTATTCAATGTTTATATACCTTGTACAAATATCAGGACAGGAGGTTGGTTACAAATAGATCCTGTGATACCTTAGAGTGAACTATTTAACAGCGATGTATGAAATATGTGAGAATTTCACTAATTCATAATTTAGTAAACAGGCATTTTATGATTTGTCTGAAACCGAATTGCATCTTCGTCCATTAGTGAAGATTTAAGAGCTCTGTGCCCTGAGCTTTCATTTCAGTAGTAATTCTTTCCTTTCCCCAAACAACCCCATGCATATTTAGGAATGTTTTATAGAAGCATAACTGTCCTTAGTATTTCATAGTGAGTCACAAAAATTGTTGCTACTAACTGGTTTATTTTTATGTAGGTATAAAGTACATTTTGTCCTGTGCTGTTATCTTTATGAAGTGTTTTGTATGTGATGGAAAATAAGGTGCTTAAAATGTAGATGAGCACTTGAGCTCACAAGTCTTGAACACTACTGGGAATCAAACCTGGTGTCTTGACTCCCAGCCATCTCTCTAACCACTAAGTGATATTTCTTTTTGAATGGTGAGCTACTAAACCCAAATTAAAATAATCAGTCTTTTGCAAGCCTAGAACACAGTCAATTTTCAAGTTGCATCAGAAATCTCACACTCATTTGCCAAGTTGCAGAGTGCACTCAAAAAAAGAGGGGGGCAAGGGGGAAGTTTCTATGTCCATACATGGTGAAAGATTTCTGAGAATTGTTTTGGAATTACTGCTGAATCACTCTTAAAATACTTGGGAGAGATCTCTGAAAAATGTGCAGTGATGTGAAAAAATCAGCTGCAAATATCTGTCCTGCCACCAAAAAGTATGTCTCTTTTAAAGACAATAATTAATACATCCAATTTTCCCACCGTGAATTCTACAGACCGCTTGCAATTTTTATTGTGAGATAGAAATGTAAGGATAGAGAAATAGTGTAGACATTTACCTATTATTTATTTACTTTCAAAAACTGCAAGTACAATGCTGATGTAGTAGTGTGCATGGGTAGTCCCATGCAAAATCACATCCTTTTGCTACTTTTTGCTTTTTATTCTCGTAAGCACTGATCTCACACACACACACACACAGAGTATCACAGTATGTTTGGGATTGGAAGGGACCTCAGAAGATCATCTAGTCCAATCCCCCTACCAGAGCAGGAATGCCTAGATAGTGTAGCTATGGCTGGTGAAAGTAAACTGTACACATGAACAGACACAACTTATTGTCATAGAATAGAATCATTGAATAGTTTGGGTTGGAAGGGACCTTCAAAGCTCCTCTAGTCCAGTCCTCTACCATGAGCAGGGACATCTTCACCCAGATCAGGTTGCTTTGAGTAGTTACGGTAGAGAAATAAATATTCCTGATGATGTGGCTTATTTTGGTTGTTCCAGTGATGAGAGAAGCAGGACAAAATTTTGAAAATGGGATTTTTTTGTTTTTGTTTTTACTAAGCCAGCTTATTTCTCTTTGCTAATCAGAGAATATAATGCCTTTCCCTGCCTTTCTTATTTGCAGATTAATTTAAAGAGTAAAGGAATACTCTTGCCTATACAGTCTGTTTCTTCAGAATTTGTCTGCATAGGCTGATGCAGCAGACCCTGTGACACATACACAAGCGTGCAATGATGTAAGTGTGGCACGTGGAACCTAATTACGTCCTCATCTCTTAATCTAATCAACCTGTACAGGGTAACTCCCAAAACATAACTGGATTATCAGCACAGTCAGACTTCTATCCAGTCACAGTTTAAAATGAATCAAGTTACAAGGCAATAGGAAACTTACTTAATTGTTATAGTAAAGACACTTAAAACTCTCTTAATTAGGCTGTTTAATCAGAACATCTTTGAAAACACACAGAGTTCTGATGGCTGTAGACTGAGATTGTAGTTTAATCATGTGCAAATATCTTCTTCCAATCTGAATTCCTGTTTGCTTCATGGAAGAAGGTTTTGGTTCCTCACAGCCGCTCTACACTGAGGGGTGCGTGCGAGTCCTTTTTTTCTCTAGTTTTGTTTTAGTGTGTGGTTAATTTGTTGTATGTTTTAACACTGTAAGATTGTACAGAGGAAGCCTACAAAGGCAAGGCACTGCCGCATGGTTTGTAGCCTGGATAAACCTCTAAAGCTTATACTCTCACGTTCTAACAAACTCTTTCACTCGTGTTTGGTTTTTTTTCACCTCTATCAACAGAAGGTCAGTCATGCTGAAGGACTCTTACTGTTGCAATCCACCACCTTCTGTTTAGAAAATAATTATAAATGTTACAATTGTCAGCAGCTCCATGGTAGCAGCTTTACAATACAAAAGCAGATTTTGATGATAAGAACAATTTTTCATATCCTAGGGCTACACTTTCCTCTTGGATGATCTCTCATTCCTAGCTGGAAGAATCCCAGATGAAAGTGAGCTTTTCTGGTACCTACTAACATTTTCAGGGTACTGACTTGGCTGCCATCTAGTATGTTGGGTTCAGACATGAATTACTTCATCTTTAAGCAATTGCCCCAGAACACAGTACTGTTATATACTACTGTGCAGCACTGAACTTCAGTAGAGATCAATGCCGTCTCCACATTGGTTTTGCAGTGATAGTACAGATACTGAGAACACAACATACATGTTCCTCCACAAGCAAAATATAATTGAGTAACCTTGTAATAGTCAGAATCAGTTTTAGCAAAATATTTCCAGACATTTGAAGCCTCTGTAGGTACTGAAAATTCAGCTTGATGACTGTGTTACTGAAAAGTTACTATGCCTGCTGATTTCACACTGTTAATGAAAGAGCTTCCTGAAGCTTTTCCAGGAATTGCATCCAAGTACTAAGTGCCTTCAGCTCTTAAGATCTGCTATATCCACAACACTTAACTCTTAGAGAGTTACAGATATTATTGGCACTATCAATGTGTCCGTAGTGACATTAAAACAAACTTGGAGAATTTTTGGTGAAGATTTTGAGTAGCATTGGCCTAATTGTGCTTTCAACAAAGTCAGTGTAATATCTCACTGGATTAGAATCTGTTTAATACTTCAAAAGCTGAAGTCCAGAAATATATTAGGGTGAATGTGATGGCTTGGGTGACTGGACAAAGTTTGAGACAGTATATGAGGCTGCAGCTTTAACTTTTTGTTAAACTTTGCTTACAAAAAACAAAGTTTATTTGCAGAACTTTATATCATTGTTAAGTACATAAATTACTAGAATATGCTTCAATCCTTATATACTACAATTTCCAGGTACTTAAAAAACCTACAGACATGATAATTTTTAAACTCCCATTTTAGATGTGTAGCTTTAATTGTGAACTGCTCTCTTTCCTAATTAGTGTGTCTTCATTAACTTTGATTCACTAATTCCAGGTCCTGCACAAGCTGCAAGTGATGATGAGATGCAGATCTTTGCGGAGTGCCTGATGGTTGGTTAAACATTTGTGGAAGGCTTGTTTTTGCAGACGTGGGTATGTTTTTGTCTCTTTGAGCAACATCACTGATGCCAGTATCTGCCAAGCAGCCTACCTGAAGTCATTGGCTCTTGGCTAAAGTAACTTCTGTTGTGAGCAGTGACAGTGAACTCATCTTCAACTCTCAGGGCTGAGAAAACCTCAGAGAAAGGTCCCCTGGTTCTGACAACGAAGTGTAAAAATCAAAACCTGGTGGATCCTGCCTCTGAAATATGTGGTGGCTCATAAAATGCCCTGTGTACAGGGAATGGCTCTGAGTGCACTGAGGGCTGTTACTGCCTCTTTGGTCTGCCCAGTGGGTTGTGGCCAGCTTCTGTGTGGAGCTGCCAGCCAGTGTGTTTACCTGGGACAGAAACTTCTGTTCTAACAGCAGTGCACACCTGAACCTGTGGGCAGCCGCCCCAGTGTGACGCAGCTTGTGGGCATAGCTACTGGTGCTCCATCAGTAATGAAAACCTATCACTATTAACAGAGCTAGAAGAGCAGGAAGGAGGGCTAGAAAACTACTGTGTATGCAAAATCTGTTTCTTAATCTACTGCCATCACTCCTGAAGAATTTGATGAAAACAGAGGCAGAAGGCCAGTAAGATAAAAATCAGAACTTCCTGTGCGCTGTTTGTTCTGTTACAGATGTCTGTCTTCTACCACACATCATTATCGAGTGTTAATAATCAGTGTTAACTCTAATTCTGGGATAACTTCTGAGAAATTTTTTTACAGTATTAGCAACTGGAAGAATGTGCAGCCTGTTAATTATTTACATTACCTGTCTCCCAAAATAACAGAGCTAGAACAAAACCCAGTACCCAGAAAAATGCCACATTTATGTAGGTGTAGGAGCACGCTATGTAATCTGTTAAAGCCAGTGCATTCAGAAGTGATGAAATAATGTGTGATGATGTATGGAGTGATTTGGAGCACATCCTGTATTGGTATGTCTTAAGTAAATGGGAGGTACTTTTTTGTGTGCAGGTGTACGCAAGATCTCTAATTCTTGCAGTGTTACGATGTGACAGAAAAGAGCTAAAAAGTTACTGTATGAGTAATGAGTCTCAAAATCAGTCAGTCAAGACAGCTGGCGTCTTTGAAATGTAAGTGTCCTGGCTGATTTTGAGAAGTAGAAGATACAGATACTAGTGAAATCTCCATTGGTGTTCTGACATCTGCAGATTTGTTCCCTAATTCTTCAATGCTGTGTGAGCACAGATTGCTGAGCAACATCACCTCATTCCGTGCACCGTGAGTGTGATTTACTACCAGAACTGCTTTGAGTCCTGGACAACTTGATTGCTGTTTTGCTGAGAAGGCAAAACAGTAAACTAAACTCAAATATTTTGTCCTTTCAGAGTCTCAGCCTTTTCAGTCTGTTTCCCAGTTTGCTCTTGGTTCCTTCAGTACGTGTCTTCCCCTGGGAGAACTGAGGAGCTCTGCGTGTGCTCGCTCTCTGCTTGGGGATGCAGTGTTCGTGGGTCCTCTGAGGTCTTGATCCCTAATGAGTCATTTGTCCCCTCTCGTGTTTTGCGTTAGAGAATGGGAGGTTCACACAGATCCTTTTAAGGAGTCAGCGTGCTCCTTCAGTGATGGAAAGGAAGACAGCTGACAAGCTGTAACTCTTAAAACCTCTATGCTGTGTTTTTTTTAAGAGGAGGACATTCGCTCTTAGGCTCTTTGCTTTATTTCGGTCTCTAAATGCAATTTGCAGTTTCACTTAAATATGCTTTATTTCCTTCTCTGCCCTGCCAAGTTGTAATGCTTGAACAGTACAAATACTGTGTTTTCCCCAGAGGCAAATACAGTCTTGTGAAAGACAAAGTATCTGGGAAACATTGGGATGAAAAGGAAATTGAGGAATTGTATGGCAGAGTTTTCAAATAAAATCCCAAGATGTCTTTTAATCTTACAAAGCAATGTTCTGCTCCATTCTGCCCACCCCCCATGATTCATTTACTTTGCAACTTGTAGTTAGTGATGTAGATGTGCACTGTATTGTGTGCTTATTGAGAATGTGCAACTTAAGTTACAGTATCGGGACTGAAAATACTAAGGGAAAGCAAGGATAACAATAAGGTCACCTGATGGAATACAGTGCTGTTTGTCACATCTGGCTCTCATATTTCTATATGCTTGTCTCTTGTGAGCATTCTGACAGTTAATCAATACTGATATAATGCTCAGAATGTGCAAAGGATTGGATAGAGTAAGTGCCAACAAGACCATCTGCCTTTTGGCAGAACTGGGTGGACTCAAAAAAAGCATGTCTGGCTTTTTAAGTTGTAATCTTTTAAAGGTGTAATATTTTCTCAAAAGGGAAGGAACTAATAATGAAGTAATATATTGAGGGCTATAAGCAAGACCTTTTTGTTATTTTTGGTACACATATTCAGAAGAAAGTGGTAACAGTGCATATTCAGGCCATTTTTACCTATGTTGACAACACAGGTCACAAATTTTCTACTGTTCACAGCAAAATTCTGGCTAACATGTACTGCTTATTAACTGTAAAAATCCTCTCCTGCGCTTCAAAGGGAAGATTGGAAAGTTTTGCTGTTCCATCTGCTGTCTAGCCATCTCACAAATTGCATTGGAATAATTAGACTGAAATTCCTATTTATTCACAAACCAGCAGAGGACGGGCAGTAACACTGGAAACTGTCCCAAAATTGCCTGATTAGTTCTGCTAGTTATGCTGTTGGCATAATTCAGTTTCTATAGCAGTCCAGCGCTGCTAGTTTACGCATATTGCCAGTCAGATTTACTGCAGCAGTGGTTGCAGAGGAGAGCTGTGTGAAACACCGCTCTCCTGCCCTGTGTTCCAGGGTGGCTTTAAAAAAAAATGGCACTTCTTGGCCCCACGCTGCCTTGGCATTCCCATCTAGTTTTGCCTTTAATGTTTTCCACATATGGTTGTGAAATCCAGTGTCTGACTTCTTTTCTAAATATAGCATAATCATTCTTCTAAAAATGATTGATGCAAGAAGCCTCATTTGTTTTCAAGACCTTTCTTTCTCCTTTTGCAATATAATGGAAGTATTGAACATTCTTCTATTGTCCATTTCACGTGGTCACTTTTGAAATAACTTTACTCTTTTCATTTGTTTTACTGTATATTGGGAAGTATATATTTTTCAGTTTTGAAATGAAAAACGTAACAGCAAAGAGATTTCCTTTCCCCGTGGATGGGTAGCCTGTGTTCCTCTATTAGCATAGAGCTCGGTTTTTCACACAGCTGTGCTGCTTAGTTTGGTAGGATTTACAGAACAAAAGCAGTGATGTTGCTTATTAGCAAAGAGCAAGCTTACCGTATTCTTGGATGAATTTTGAGCTTTTTATCTCTTCCACTACACTGCCCAGCTGCTACCTCCGATGTGCTTCTACATTACTAAAGTGATCAAATGCAATTACCTTTAAATGAATGATTTAGTGTTCTCTCTCTTTAATGATGTGAGATTTTGACTTGGAGGTGAAAAGTGACTGACTATAAGTCTGGATTGTGAAAAAGCGAATGAAATTAATGAGATTTGTGTTTGTGTTTAGTTGGGTTTTTTTCCTCTTTTTCCCTCCCTGATGAATCTTTGTACGTTTGTTATCAACACAAAAAGCAGGAAGCAGCCTGTGACTTTAGGAATATGCTTAGAACAAAGTTGGAGGATTTGAATAGCTTTCATTGTTTAGGCAATGTTTTACGTAGTCAAATTTACAATTACTTATCACATAACTCTTCTGAAGCAATATCACTAGCATAGATTTCAGTTTTAGTGGCCTGTAACATCCTTAAACAGCTCCCCTTCTTTTGGCACAGGAAAGAATACGTGGAATTTATAATGTCACCTTATGGAAGCAAACCAGGAAATGGCACTTTAAAGCTTTATCCATGAAGAGAAGCAATTATACAGGTCTGAAACTAGCAGTCACAACTGATGATGGTCCTTACAGAGCATTCAATTCTCGGGTGGTGGTGAGATGAAAAAATGTAGACTTATTTTTAAATTGCACATTTTTTAAAGCCGGACTAAACAGGTTTCAGCTTGCTAATGTAAATGTTCTTTTGATTAAGTAAAAGCACATTTGAAAAACCAATATGCAAGGCCAAGAGCAATTTTGAATAGACTGGTAAAACATCCAGAATTACATAATGAGAATGTTTACTTTGTCATTGCAGATTGCCAGGATACCTCAGATTCTGGGTTTATATTATTGCAAATTGTATATTCTGTATCAGTATAATGGTATTAATTATGTTGTTTAGAATGGTTAGAAGAGCTCTCCTTGTTGATAATGATGTGCAATTAGTGCCATAAAGAGCTGGAAAACTGCCAGAGTTGCAGTAACAAAATAAGGATAATTTCTTACATAATTTCCTGGCTAGCAGTTTCCCAGGCTGCAGTGAACCTGCACAGAGCATTCAGAAACATTATTGACGATATTACAGAATGAAGCTCAGTGCAACTTAGTATCTGGAAGAGGATGAAGTGATTCAAGTCAAAGTCTGAGGATAGAGTGTCAGTGGAATAGCCAGAAAGGACACGTATCCCTAAAGGTTTATAGAGGAATGTTGCCAGGTTCTCTGTGTCTGCTGGATTTCAACAGGTAGTTTGCCACTAACAACTTCTTGCATTTTCTACTGGACTCTCAGCAAGACTGATAACTTAAAATAGTGAGCTTTGCATGCAGATGGAAAGGAACTTGCTTCATAATAGACATGAAGTTTTAGGAGTATGGCGTGGGCAGAAAAAGATATGCATTGCTGGTTTAGTCTCAGACATGTGGTCAGATCCTTTTGTTTGAACCTCCCCACATTCTTCAGGATGTGAGTGGGAGTTTTCTACCATACATGAAAACCTTAAAATGACTCCTGTGACATCTCTTTCAATGAGCCTCTGATATTATTGGTTTCTAAGAAAAGCATTTAAAATGTATGTTTAGGTAGGATGGACAGGGAAATCTAAAAATGCATGGTCAAGAATCGTGCTTTTGAAATCTGTATCTGAAAGAACTGTGGTGTGAACTGTGACCTGCAAGCTGAAGAACAGCGAATAAAGGTAATAGTAAGAGGCTATGACTCCAGATTAATAGTGTGTTGTATGCCGTGCCTCTAGCTTATGAACAAAATGCTTATGAAGTCAGGAAAATGACATTTCTTCCATTTAGTGTTATTTCTCTCCTGATGCAAGTAACAGTCACAAAGCAACAGCAGAATACCAAAGCCAGGGTATATCTTTCCTGACCAGGCACATACATTCAGTATTTATGAGAGGGATATCCAGCTCCTTTGATCTGGAATGAGCAGTTCTTTTCAGTGCTTATTCAGAGTTTCTCCCCTTTGGTAAAGACAATAAATTTCTTAAAGAATTTTGAACTTAGATAAATGTGGGAAGGCCTGCTTTGGGGCTTTGATTGGGTTATTCTTGCTTTTTTACAGCCTATAGAGCTGACTGTGTTCATTTTCAACCTCTCTTCCACTGGGCAAGAAATCAAACTGTGACTCTTGTTAGGAATGCAGACATTCTGGTAAAATGGAATATCTAGTAGGATTTATATCTCTTTTCATAGCATAAATTCTTAGGAACATAGGAAGTGTAGCTAATATAAACATATCATCATCAAGGTGCCCATGTGGCCCTGATATGATTATCAGGGGAAGTACACATCCCATTAAATGTGTCTAGAGTGCTTTCCTTGTCACATTAAACCTTATACCTCTCATATTTATGGTTAAGCTGCCTAATAATTTTTGCCCAAATGTCTTAACAGGGCTACAACCAATGTTCTTGCTGGGATGTTGGTGTGATCAGGAGTGCATTAAAGCATGACAGCGTCTTCTCTTGTAACAGGTACAACTAAACCATGAACCTGCAGAGGGAGAGAGGAAGCAAAAATGCATAGCACAATGGAGACAGCAGTTGATTGCTGCTGTTTTCTTGAGAGTTTTTTTCCAATTGTGAATTTAGCCCAATATACTGGTTGCTTAAAGCCCCAGTCACCCCTCCAACCAAATCTTAGTAGTGAGAGTACCTATGTTAATTTCTATTTTTTTAAGTTACAGACACAGGGCTGAGACATCATGGTTCAATTGTTATACAGTTACACATTGGCTGAACAAAGGAAAGTTTTTTGGTTTTTTTCCTACTTGACTGCTTAGCACACAGATTCAGAGCAGTTGGCAAACCTGAAAAAAAGTAAATTTTTAAGAGGAAATAAACCAGAACAGCTTACTGAGTAGGGAAGAAAGAAGGGAGTTTTACTTTACAATCTCCTTAAGGGGTGAGGTTGGGGAAATCCCCTAATGTGATTTTGTTAGCATGACACAGGATCTTGTGTTTGAAGACTTGCAGAAAGCTTTCTCATGTGATGACTAATTTCACTTGTCTTTTCTATTTGTTCATCACATGTTTAGGGACCGCTGGCATCTTTAGACCTAAAGTCATCCTATGTTTGTTTGTTCTGTATAAGCCTACAGACTAAGGCAGCTGGAACAGCCATGAAGCTAAAGTTGGAGAGTTTGTTCATAATGAACTGAGAACAGTAGGACTTGTTATGGTCAGTTGCCTCATGACCTTGGGCCTCCTTGTGCTGGGAGAGAATAGTTGTATTTTTGTCTGAAGAGGTGCAATGAAGTTATGTTTTCTGTTGAAATGGAGGCAATGAAGCTCGGTAACTTGACTGTATGGACATTTGGATTAGAGGCAGAGATAATTTGGACTCTCAGTGTTGTTCCCCTATATTTAAAAAGTTGTTATAGGTGACCTCCCACTAAAAGGTAAACAGACCTTTTGAGAGCTCTCCTTTTCCCTTATCTGTAGTTGAGAGAGGTCTGCTGGGCACAGTGTTAAGTTCTGCTTCCCATATTGCTAGTGAGGATTTTTTCTAATTGGATTTCATATTTTTGTACCAAAAGTGAAGATTAACTGTTGAAGGACAATATGGGAGTTCCTGAAATTGAATAGGTGAACATACGCTGACACTATTTTAAGAGATTCCTGGCTTACCACTAAGGAATAAGAGGAATCCAAAAAACTAATTTCACGTAGCTGTAACTGTCATGAATGTTAAAAGAGATCCCATAAAGTGGAATGGAGATATTTTATTCTATCAATTTGTCAAACTAATCACTATCTTGCTCAGGGGGATTATTTCAGTGAAGAATGGAAGTCAGCTGTCAAGGGAGATAGAAATGAATGATGTGAAGAGATACTTGACTCATAATTAATTTTGTTCTACAGGTGATCATGTGCAATATTATATAATATCATAAGCATGTAACTTGAAGGCAGTGTACAGTGACGCACAAATTCTGCATTCTCAGACTTTATAAGGCATTCTGTTAAATGATTTTCCTAGATGCTGAATTACTTAAAGCAAAAAAACCCACTTTCTCTGTTTTGTGTCCGATATCCTCCTGGTTAAGTATAACTCCTGTGTGTCTCCAGCTACTTTAGAAGGAAGTTTCCAGGTGACTCAGAGGAGAAAAGGGAAGAGAAACTGGAATATTTTTCAGGAACATCAGTGCATTTTCAGGAACATTCAGTGCATTTCCAGAATCCAAACTCCTCTAATGTGTATTTCAGAAGCACTTGCCAGTCGAGTTCTTTACTGTGTTCACTGAGTTATTGTCATTGTTGATTTTAAAAGTTTTAAGGCCATTTCATGCACAGACAAGTCATGCTGAGGTCAGAGCAAGTTCAATAACATGACTTGTTGAATTCTAAAACACAGGAGGATCATTCTGCATGAGTTCTCAGCAGCTGTAAACTGTTTTAATGAACAGAGACTTATTTTTATATGAATATTACAGAAAACAGTGCTTGTGAACATATGTGTTTGTATAGCAAGTGGAAGTCTCTTTTGCAGGCTTTCTGGACATCTGTGTCTTTCAAATACATTTGTCCTCAAGGGAGGTAGCCTGCAGTTTATGGAAAGATTTCATATTGCAAAGATGCCAACCTTTAGCTAGTAGAGATTTTTCAAGTGCAAGTGCTCACAGCTGCAAAATCTGTTTCTGTAACTTTACTATGGCTATTATGCTCCAGAAAACTTCTGTAATGCGTTAGTCAGCACCAGAGCTGCAGCAGCAAGTATAACTGTGAAGTCACAGGATGCATACATTTATAGCCGTCAAGTTACAGAATGCATAGGAAGAAGGAAAAAAGTACATGATTTGCCTCAGCATCTACTCATCACCCTTATAATTTGGGTTTGTCAGAATTTGAGATGTACTACTCCCCAGAAACAGTAATGATCATAGTGATAGTTGGAGTTGCCTATATCTGGCTTGAACACTTAAATGAAGGCAGTTAATATTTTACAAGGTAAAGGAAACAATCCACAAGAGAACTTCTTATTCATGATTATTGCTGACATTATGAACTTTACAAAAAGATGTTATGTTAGTTTTATCATTTGATATATTGATAGACTTTGAAGAAAGGGTTGGCCTTCCATGTACTTAATACATAAAATCTTTGAGTAAATAGAAGTTGAATTTAAAAGTGAAATTGATAAGGCAGCAAAACCAGTTGGTCAAATTACATCTAAACAGTGCATTGAAGGCCAATGCACTGTGAAGACATGCGAAGCAAAATTAACACACTACAAAGTCAAAGGCTACTCTGGAAAGCTGAGACAGTGCATTTTTTCAAATGTATTAATTGCATATCACAGAAAAAACCACTCTTCTGCATTCTTCAAGAAGCCCCTTTATTCTTCCGTCTTAAAGAAAGGAGGTAAATTAAATCCTTGCTGAACTAATAATGCAGCTGGGCGGGGCGGGGGAAGGCAAATTTTTGTTTAACCATTTAACGTGCAGAGAGATTAACTCGGTCTGGGAGGCCTGGGGAAAGTAATCTGAAGAGCCCTGTGGGACACTTTGGTTGGAGGGAAGAGGAGCTGGCACAGTAGTAACTCCATGTGGGTCCCTTGCTCATGAATGGCTTGTGAGTCTCTTCTCTTGCTTCCTGCAGTTCTGCACTGAATTGGAAATTTGATGTGCTCAGGCCCAAGTACCGCCCTGATGTGAGGAGAGCTCACAGGAGAGAAGAAAGCTTAAGGAGATTTAGCACCTAGTCAGGTAAGTCTCCATGTGACTCCTTGCTTTGACCCCAACCTCACAGTTATTTCTGCAAAGGAACAAGCTTCATAAGATCAGGAACAAAAAAGACAGATTTCTTCTATGCATTACTTTTAAAAAGAAACAAAGAAAATGAAGACCAGGCTTAACATAATTTGTCCTGTGCTGGTGCAAGGCTTCTGAGCAGTATAGGGAAACTATTTTACCACCCCAGGAATAAGGTATTTTGTCCTCATTAATGAAATGCCAAAGTGTGGATTTGTAGCAGAGGCAGAACAGTTTTGTTAAGCATCATGCACCCTATAAAGTGTGGGGGTGTTGTGACAGGTGAGCTCTGCAGAGCCACGGCTGCACAGCTCCAGCTCTGCTCATCTACTTCACTGGAATCCACACGTGCTGCCATGAGGCAGAATCATGCTGTGGGCCTGAGGGATGGGAGGCGGAGTGAGTATTCATCTTTTAACATGGTTGGTGCTGTCGGGAGGGCCTGCAGCCCTCAGAGCGGCTCCTTCCAGCTGCAGAGGCACAGAACAGTGTTTGGCTGCTCCCGGGTGTCCAGATCTTGCGTGGTCTCTGTGCACTGGATCAATGCAGAGGATGCCATGGAGGGGGAAGGTTGCTCAGCCAGTACCAGGGTTTTTGAGTATTTGTTTTGCTTGTTTCTAAAATTGGTCCTGACTGCAAAGCTAAAAGCTTTTACAGCAGCTGCAGAAATCTACAGTCTCTAGCTCACAGCCTGGTCTGTCATTTTGTGTTGTATCATGCACTATTCTAGGAGGAATCAAGCAGCAGGAGAGAACTTTGCCTATGATCTCATAGCACAGTTGGTTTTCTAACTTGATTCCTCAAGGCACCTTTAAAGGAAAGGAAGCCCACAAATAAAATGAAGATATTAAAATATATTACCAACTATAAAGTGCAGTATTGATTTGGGTTAATAAAATGCAAATTTGCTATTGATCCTTTTGATTTGATTTACTGATTTGATTTGCTTCTGCAATGAGATCTTTGTTTTAGAACAGATGAGAAGTCACAACTGATGAGGCTTGATTCAAGGTCTAACTGCTAATTTTATAGATTCCTGCTTCCGAGTCTTGCTTTGTCATTAATTTGGGATTTTTTTCCTGAAGGAAATTAGCTATAATACTTCAGCTGAAGATGATTTCCCTTCTGAGGAAGTGACATTATGGAAGGTCTCTAACTGCTCTTTAAATTTTCTGTGCTACTATCAATTTATATAAAGAAAGTCAAAGTCAAATTTATATTGGAAGTCAAAGTCCACCTTTCCTCTTGAAATACTTGGTTAACAGGGTAATGAAATACAGTATCTCAAGTGGAACACAGTTACTGAGCACCATGACACACAAGTTTAGAAAGTCTGAAGGAACAGTCCCAAGTCATTCTAAGGTGTGTATATACAACTGTCTGGTCTTTTTGGACTAGCTTAATTTTGGAGTAGATTGAAGAGGTTCTCTCTGCCATAGAGGTTCCATATACCTCTAGTAATAACAGTGTTCTGTGCTGGAGGAACAGCCAGCCTAGTTCAGTTGCAGATGCAGCCTGACTCTGGAAGTAGTTTCTCTTACCTTCTTTGCTGTTAAGGAAAGTCAACTCTTAATAGAGTGTGCTGCCACAAACAGTTGCCTCAGGACAACCAGAAGGGGTTGTGGTGAGAGGATGCGGGAATGTTCTAAGTGAGCATTGCGTGCTGTGGGAATTGGAGAGCAATTGTTTGACTGCGTATTCTTGTGAAGCTTTCTTGACACTGTATGCCAGTTCAATAACTTGGTCCTTCTTTAAGTTATCCCTATTCTCAAATTGTGTTTTAAAAAAAAAAAGGCATTTTTTTGTCTGCTCAGTTGTTTAGCCTGCTCACACACAGTTCTGAATAAAATCAAGTTAGCAATTTGTAAGTTTGAAATGCTGCTCTTACTCTGGTTTTGACTTGTGACGTGCCACATTACTATTATGAGTTGGCCTATTCTAACTGTTGTTCTGACAACCTGCAGTGGAATCTGAAAGATGCTATTGGAGTGAAAATCCTCGGTTTCAGTGTAACCCGGAGCATGTGCTGGGCGGCCAGAGCAGTGTCTTGCTGCCTCGAAGGCCGTTTGCCATCTAGTGGCTTAGATGCATTAGTGCCAAAAGGGTGTAAGTGGAAAAGCCGGTTCTTATTAAAACCAGTTGAAGTTACAGTTTTTTCCCCTCTTTTTCCACCTCCCCATGTTTTGTAGCTGTTTCTGTTTTGAGGTGACAAGCCAAACTGTCCAACAAATCATCACTAGTTGTCACTTTTGCCAATGGCAGATGCCTGAAAATGTCAGGCTGTTGCCTCCTGTTACCACACTAGTTTGTTGTGGTTTATTCCTTGAAGGTTTCTACTTTTTTGTCATGAAAATGTTTGTATATCTGTACAGCGAATAACATGAATCTTTACAGTAGCGTTTGATAGATGCTGCAGCTTCATGCTCCTCAGATGCCCCTGTGCAGCATATCTGGTAGTTTGTGATGAGTTTTAATTCACACAGTTCAGCCACCCCTGTTGACATCAGCACAACCCATAACATACTCTTCATTTCTGCTGCCACCATCACTGCCCCTAAGAAAAGCCCTGAGCCTGAGTTGGAACAATATTTTTAATTGCCTTTTCCATTTGAGAACTGGAAAACTGCCTAAAGGAGAGGGGAGGAGGTGATGTTTCCTCCCCTCTGGCTAGAACACCTTTCTATGACCCCAAATCTCTGAGATCTCTTCCTGTCTCTGCAATTACCAGCACAGCTCAGTTTCTTCTCTCTGTCCCCATCTCCCCATCTTTATGATGGGATAATAACCTTTTTGTTAGACTTTTCAAGTTAGGTGTTCCAAATATTAGTGTCACACTTAAAATAATTCATAGGATATACTCCTGGGCCGTGTACATCCACATCTGTACATCACTTCCAGATTGCCTAAAGACTGTTATCAGGAAAAATGACCAAAGGAAAAAATCTGAAAAACTTCACTCTGAACAGGTAAGGAATGAAGTGGTGGGTGTGATGCCTCAGAGGTGGAGAACATTGGTGTAGTGATGGCTTCTTTGCTTGAGCTTGAAGAATTTTGGTTGTTTTAGTTTTTCAAGATCCTGATATAAACTATTGCTGTTCATATTCTGTCATGAAGTGGTAATCAAGTAAGGCTCAGGTATTTCACCCTGCTCTGAAAACACTTTTTTAACAGCTGCTGTTAGACATGAAGTTTTTAGTTCAAATGTAGCATTGCTGTGTGACTTCTGAGCGAAAAATATTACTATGCTTTTGAAGGGAATGTTCTGTAACATAGAAAGATACAATCTCTTTATATATTGCTGCTTAAATAATAATCTGAAATAGTCTGGAACTATTGTGCTGATTTACACTGAGTCTGAAGTCTTACCTGTTTGGAAGACTTAAAGTCAGTGTATTATTCTGTTCAAGCCTGTTGATGCAACTTCAGTTGCATCTTTTCTATTGAAGGGGACTTTTATTTTTTTGAGGTGAGATGCTTTCCTCTTGCAGCAGTGAGGGTGCTGTACCTCACTTTTGATTGTATTTCTCCTTAATTTAGGGAAGACTGGTGGGTTTACCCTCAGTTTAGAAAAGAACTGGTGAAACTCGCATGGAGATATGTCAGAGATCTCTGGAAAACAGCGCTTGTCAGAAAATGCTATTTAATATGATGTACCTTCTCATGAGCCAGGGTGCCGTTTTTGGGGGTGGTTCTAGCGGAATTCCTGCTTGTGAAGCAGAAAGCTGGCGCTGAACGTTAGTTTTGGCACCTGAGCTGACCGGAGTATTTTGGAAGTTAACCACTTGTATCCGAAGCGCTCCTGAGTAGGGCTCGTTCGTGCTGTAGCAGGAGGAGCACAGCCCGTGGGCTCCGTGCCCGCGTCCCGCCCGGGGCGGTCCCAGCCGCGCTGACGCGATCGCGGCGCGACGGCGCCATTTGCTGCCGGCGGGAGCCCATGGACGTGCTGGGCCAGACCACCCGGCTGGCGTCCTCCAGCGCCCTGCTGCAGGTGCGGGGCCGCCCCGGGCCGCCTTCTTCCTCCTCCTCATCCTTCTCCTCCTCCCCTGCGGGGCCTGGCGGGAGCCGCCTCGGCGCCGCTCGGCCCGCAGGAGTTTCCCGTGCGGCTTCCCCCACAGGTGCTGTTCCGGGCAGTCACGTTCGGGCTGAACGCCTTCACCCTGCGGTACCTGTCCAGGGAGCTGCTCGGCGTGGTCAACGTCAGGTGGGGAGGCGGCTGCAGCGCCCCCGGGCCCGGAACCCCGCGGGGCTTCTGCTCTCGGTGTTTGGTGTAGGAGCTCGGGGTCTGCGCTCTGCGTGGCCTGTCGCTTTGCTTAACGCTGGTTAATTTACTGTTAAGTGGTTTAGAGTGTTTATCGGTTGAATGTCTGAGAGTTTGTTTTGGCCAGAAACGGAGCCGTTGCTGGCCTATTTTCTGTGTTAAACCATCAGCTTGTTAAGGAAAAACTGGGCATGGCTGTGTACTGCATGCTGTTGCTATACAATACATTTTGCAAATGCTTTTTAGGTTTATAGCGCACTTCAGGTATTTTTTCCATTGGAATAATTGCATGTAACTACTTCCCTCCTTTTTTAGGAGATGGTGATAACTTACCTCTTAGCCCCATGTTTGCTTCACATACTTGTTTGACTTGTTTGTCAGGCAGTCCTGCGTAAAACCTGTCAGTGATGCTACTGCATGAAGGATTTCAGAAGTAGTGTGTAATGAAATAATTTTTTTTTGTACTTTACCTCCTTTAGGCTGACTCTGCTGTATTCAACGGTTGTCTTCCTGGCCAGGGAGGCATTTCGCAGAGCGTGTTTGAGTGGAAGTACAAAGCAAAACTGGACCAAAACAATTAATCTATTGTGGCTGACGTAAGATACCTTTAAAAATTTACTTAGAACTTCTGTCTAATTCTTGTCTGAGTGCTCACAAAATTAGAGCAGGTATTTATTTACTGAGGTAATTATTTTAGCATTGGCCATTTAGTAGCCTCAGGCATGTTTTGGGACTAATGCAGGAGCTGGTCAAGTCTGTTGCTTTAGCACTTATGGACTTGATCTCTTTTAGGAGCACGTGGGAAAGTGCGTTGCCAAAGGTGTTCTCAGGAGTTTGTTCTGTCATCTTGCCTCGAGTTTCGTTTTTGTTGTAGCTGTTAAAGGAAAATCCTCTTGCACAAATACATAGTTCTTTACTTTTTTTTCCCCTCTGTCTGCTCAGTCTTGCTCCTTTATTACTCGATTGTATTTGTGAAGCTGCTTTAGAGATTTTGTTTTTTTTCCTCAAACTCTTTTTTTGGGTGTCTTAGGCCATGATGCAGTTTAATGGTATGGAAACAGAAATGTTTTGGATAGGAGGGGTGTGAAAGGGTGAAAGAAAGGATTGGAATTAAACAGGGAGCAACCAGGACTACTACTTTCAACTGCAGTGCTGTTTATAGCAGAAAGTAGATAGCTTAGAGTCTATGTGAAGCTGCAGCCACAGAGTGTAATCGTACATTGCAGCTAAGTGGATTTTATGACTTGTTTCTCCCTTCTGGTTCCTGGACCCACTTCCCTGCCACTTATGCTCTGTCAGATCTCACAGCTGTGCAGCCACAATTAGGTGGGTTGAAAAGTAAGTTTACCTGTCTGATGTGGTGGAAAACTACCCCTGCCTGAAATAACAGTGATCTTCCATTGGGTCACCCTGCTCACCTCCTCTGGAACCACACAGCTGTTAATTAGATCTGACCCAGGAATGGGAGGTTGTGCATCGTTATCTGCATCCAGGTATAAAGAAGCAGGATTATCCCTTCCAGGGATAGGCTTAATACTAGTATTTTAAAAAGCATTAGATCTGTTCTCTTCACTGTTCATTATAATCAGTTTTCTGATATTTGGCAGCCTTTCAAGTGGACATTAAATGATAATTAACAATGACTGTGTGCAACTTTATTTTTTTCTTTCTCATAGAGACGTATAACTTTAAAAGAAGATTAATGCTCTTGAAGGATCTGAAATATGCCTTAGGAGATTGATTTCAAATACCTTAGGGATCTGATAATGGAAGGGGTGAAATAGATTCTGCCGCAATGATGTAAAACTTTCTGCTCTCTGCCAGAAGCGTGTGTTCCTGCGGCAGGGTCAACGGAAGGTAACGCACGTCTGCACCACTGCGCTCAGTGTGGCTTTTTAGCTGCAGTCGCTAGTCAAAGTGGCTCTGAGCTACTGTGGAGTATTGTGAGCTGGCGTACTGGAGGTGCAGGCGTGCCTTTCCTTCTGCTCACTCTGCTCTCTGGAGAACCAGTGATTTCTGAACGAGTGAGATGAGCAGTTGGAGTGGTGGCATCTTCTGTTACAGCAAGATCCAGTGAAGCTTGTCTGCCAAACCCTTGGTAACCACAGGCTACAAAAATGGCAGTAGTGAGGGGTTTGCAGTATTCTGTCAGCTGATATGGGGTCAGAGTTGTTCATTCCTAGGGAACAAGAAATGCAGATAGTTGACCTTATGTTAGATTCTTCAGTAGAAAATCAGCAAGGCAGTAAAATGTTTTCCTTGTCTTGCAAAAGAATACCTTAAAAATGTGTGTTACAAAAAAAAGTATTCTTGGTGTTAAATTAATTTCTTAAGGCTTTTTTTTTAAATTATTTTGGTAATATGTGAAATTTTAATCTACTTGTCTTGGCTGTTTTTTCTGCTTAAATAACGTATCTATTGATTTTTATGTTAACTTTTTAGAGTCCCTCTTGGTGTTTTTTGGTCTATTTTCTTGGGCTTAGTTTGGCTACACTTGCTTGAAGTACCTGATCCATCTGTGGTTCCTCATTATCAGGCTGGTGTAGTGGCCTTTGGTCTTTCTGCAATTATTGAACTTCTGGGAGAACCATTCTGGGTTTTAGCACAAGCTCATTTGTTTGTGAGACTTAAGGTTAGTAGAGTATGTGGGGGTGCATGTGTGTGTGGGGGGAATTATCTTTATTGAAAAGAATGAATTCCTGAGCTAGATCTTTGTATACTCAAGTTTTTTAAAAATGAACCTGTGTGTACTGTTCAGGTGTAACATAGATATGATTTTGTACCTGTTGAAGGAAGAAAGTTGGTTTATTTATGAATTATTGCCTTAGTGACATTAAATACTTGTGAGTTTTAATTGGAGGGAGAGGCACACAATTCCGTCAGTTTTGCATTTTGGTTGTTGGTATGAAATTGTGAAATGTACCAATTGAGAACATGATTGCCTCAAGCAAAATTTTCTCCCTTATGTCCTGTACAAAGGACTGAGAAAGTGCAATGGCGGAATCGCGAAATGAGAATAGAAAATTTACCGAGAAATTACAGACTAAGATGGTCAGCTCAGCAGAAAATAACTGTGATAAAGTCACACTGAGCTTGAAAATCTTGTATTCCTACATAAATCCTGTGTGTGTAACTAATGTACTTTAAGTTTTTGTATGCAGTTAAGTTGGCAGAAAGTAAACCTTCTCTATTTTCTCTTTCTTAAAGGTAATTGCTGAAAGCCTCTCAGTAGTGTCAAAATGCATTTTGACGGTTATTTTAGTAGTGCTTTATCCTCAGTGGGGCCTCTACATTTTTTCCTTGGCTCAGGTAAGTTTCCTTTGTTCTCTTTTTCTATAAATTCTTGATTCATCTGAATTTTTGCTTGCTGCTGTGTTTGACATTTAACCTACTAAATAAGTTTGAGGAGTGAGAGAGAATTTTTCTGGGAGGTTTATGGTTTAGCACCTGTGATCAGTATTTTCCTGATACTTGTTCTTGACTTGGCATTTTGACCCCAGGCGGTTTAATGGATGAGAATGAAAGCACCTTGTTCTGTCTGTGAAGGTACGTTGTATGCAAATGAGGTTACGTTATTCTGTATAAGCTTTATGTTGACTCTTTCTTAATGAGTTATACTTTCAAATGCTTGAGGACTTTCGTTTACCACCTGGCTTCAGAATTGTTAGACTTTGGATTTGACTGTATAGAAGATTAGAAGCGTATGTAATTTTATCAGCCTGTACCACCAACCTGTATCACCTTAACAGGAGGTACTAAACATGTGTAATATGTATGTGCAGTAAAACATCTTCTTTACCACAACGAAGAATGGATATAACGGCACCGGAAAGGTAGGGTTGTGGCCTGTCAAGTAGCAGTTTGTGTAGAAATGAAAACATGATTATTTGATTGTTTTTTGTTCAGTGTTTGCAGTGGCTGTAGTAGGGAGTTCATAACTGATCGAAGAAAGAGATGTAGATGGTAGCTACTCTGTCAACTTGATTCTTGGACTGAGCAAATAATTGATTTAAAATTGGACTTCAAATCATTGTTCTAAAAACGCTGAATAGAATAGAGAGCAAAGAGATATGATAACGTGCAGATTAAAAAAATGAATCAACTTCTTGGGGGAATTGAAGTCTTTACCTAGTTTAAAATTTGACAGGAATAAGGGCTACTCATTACATTTTGTTCTCTCTGAATTTGGAACTCTAGTATGTAATTCTAGTGTGTGATTCTGCATTTGTAAGTTAATTTTATATCATTGCTTGTTTTTTTTTCTCTCCCCTGTCTTTCCAGCTTTTATATGTCAGTGTTCTGGTAATGTGCTATGTAATGTATTTTATGATGTTTCTGGGGTCTCCTGAAGCAACAAAGAAGTCATTTCCAGTTGCTAGAATGAAAGCTCTATTACCTAACTTGGTGGAAGATGAGGTGGGTTGCACAGTCTATTTCTTGATTTTAGGTTTTTCTTGAGAGAGTTTTGAAAATTAGTTTGAGATAGTGGAGTTAAGTTATTTTGAGAATATCTCTGCACTGTAGAAGTTATGACTGATTAAAAAATATCTGTTTATGGTTTGTATTAATAAAATCCTTTTCAGAAGAAAAATTTATGAAGCTTGACCTCTTTGTGGTGGGCTCATAGCTGGCGTGGCTTTTAGTATCTTTGCACAAACCATATACTGGAGACAGGACATCTGCAGTGTGCAGGGGAATGACCGGGTGTTACTAGATCTGAGGCAGTAAAGAAACCAGAAGCATCTTACCATGGATTTCGGCCCTTGGACTTTTCCGGAAAATAAATGTGGTACACAGCACCCCACAGATGCTCCAATATCTCTCATGTCCTCTCAAAATGAGGCAAAGAAAGAGGTGAAAAGACAGAGAGGAAGCAGATGCTTTGAAAAAGATTTGCAGCTTGAAAAGAGAGAGGTAGTTATTGATTGCAAGACTTGTGGGGACAGTTTGCAGAGCACTAAACAATTGATATCTACAGTGAAGCTGGAAGTTCTATTGGCATGTCAAACAGCATGGGCCTTTTTTCCTGTCTCTAAGTACTTTTGGCAGAAAACTTGTTTGGGTACTTCATCTGCAACAGCAGTGATCTTCAGCAAGGGAAAAAGTATTTGTCAGATCAGAGTGATGCTGGTGCCTGAATTTAGCAATATTTTAGGTTAGTTGTTTTGTAGCTATGACATTGTGCGTTTTCCTCATCAGTACATTTATAGCTAGCCTAGGGTATTGTACTGGCTTTATATTTTCTATTTCTGCTCTGTAGTTTCAATAATTTTTCTAACATGTCAGTAAATTTTTTTTTTGCAGACCTTTGTTAACTGGAAGGAAGCACGGTTGACTTGGAGCTTCTTCAAACAATCCTTCTTGAAACAGATTTTGACAGAGGGTGAGGCTTGATATAGAGTTGTGATGGAGAAAGGCTAGTGAATGCTTTTATAAAATTGACTTAAAGCTTGAAAAAGCTGGGGGATGTGTGGGTGTGTGACTTTCAGAGGTTGCTGACAACAAATGTTACCAACCTGAAAGAAGTTTTTGAGGGTGTTGTGAATTAGGTGCTGGCCTGCTTGACTTTCTCTTGAATGCTTAATATTTGAAGTGTCTGAACAAATACTGAGAAAGATTTAGGGACTTATTCTTAAGTTCTTTATTTTGAACTTACAGGTGAACGATATGTGATGACTTTTTTGAATGTGTTAAATTTTGGAGATCAGGGTAAGTGTGATGGTGTTGTGGAATGGTGACAGTTCTTAGTCACTGCTCTTCATATGGTTCTGAAAATGACTTAAAGTATTTGAAGATAACTTGAAAATCTGGAAAGATTTCAAAGCTTTTGTGACTTTGAGATACATTATGGAGAATTTTATTTAAGATCCTGGATTTTTTCTTTTGATCAAAACTTTTCAATTGGATACGGGATGCCATGTATCCTGTTCCTTTTTTTAAAAACAAAGAAACAACTTCATTAGTATCTGATGTGTTATAGTTGCCTGTCTTCAGTGTAATTCTGTTTGTTCTCTTCAATCTTTGTTAGCTGTTATGGTGACAACATCATTGTTTATCACATTGCATCTCAAAAGTCTATTATGTTCTGTAAAAGAATTCAGTGGTTATGGAATAATGTGTGGCGGTAGCTGTTGAGATGACTGAGTTGGCAGCACCTTGGGTCTTGATAGCTTTGGGAGGGAAAATAGACTGTAATTGTTGGCTCACTGTTAGAAGTTTCTTCGCTGGTTATTACATTTAATTACTGGCAATAGTATGTTCCCCCATAAATACTGAGTATATGTGTTTACAGTCAGTAACTGTGGCCGCTTTTGATTCTCCCCTGCAGAACAATTGAACTGCCTCTTACTTGAAGGATCTTTAACAGGGCAACGAGTACAAACATGCCTGTACTCTCAAAATGTTGGGAAACATTGGTTCCAGGTCCTATGAAATCAGGCAGAACCTTATTCTGTTATTTCCCAGTGAATATGTAAAGCACTTATGCCTGACTTCATATGCTCTCAATGACTGTACTGTGTGTACATGTATATGTACAGTAAGTGTCTTGGCAGGTTTAGAGCAATATCTTGCAGAGGATGGAAGTGCCGGTGAAATGTCATGTGGTATTGCTGTTCCACTTTGTGAAAGTAAAAAGAAAGAGCAACCTCACCCTAAGAAGAGAGAGTTCTCTCTTCTCCTGTATCGGTAGATCCTTATGCTCCTGTTCCCATCCAGTGAAATTCATCAGGAACTTTTGCCTTCCTCTGCAGTTGGAATTTTAATGTGACTTGGTGCTGTTCCTAGGCTCACATCTCTGTAGTTGGTGCTTTTGTCCTGTCCTTGCCAGTAGCAAGCGGTGCAATTTTGAGCTGTGGTTTCTGGGACTGTCAGAATATTTAGGGAATACTGCTTTAGCGTTGCACCGAATTCTACTTGTTTTCTCTTTGTTCAGTGGAAATTTTAAATTAGAATTCATGTCATTGTTAAGGACTTGGAATTGAAATGCATGTAAAAAAATAGACTGGTACTATGTTGTTTTTGTTTGTTTTTGTTAAGGTGTATATGATATCGTGAATAATCTTGGTTCACTGGTGGCCAGGTTTGTCTTCTTGCCTATTGAGGAGAGTTTTTATGTCTTTTTTGCAAAAGTGTTGGAAAGAGGCAAGAATGTAAAGGATCAGAAGCAGGTATGTTTATTTTGGATTAATGGCACATCAAATACATGATTTTTGTTACAAATAAGTTGCATCACAGAAGTGTGACTGGTAGAAATGTATGTTTAAATTTGAGTAGAAAGGCTGTTAAAATGGAAAAGTTGGAGAACAAAAATGTTGAGTGAGGCTGGGCTGAAAAGAAAATAGGAGAAGTGCTAATGAAATAGAAACAAAGATATGCAATGGCATAATACTGCCTTGTATTGTAGCAGAAGTTACTGTGAACTGTGTGATGTAAACCACACAGTACCATGTATTTCCATATAGACTTAGAGCTTTTGAATTGTACGTGGAGTATCAGTGGTTAAATGAACGTGAGCTTAGTTTAATAGAGTAATATTTGTATGTGCTCTAGATAAGAAATTCTTGATCAGTCATGAAGTCAGCCTGGGCTTTTGTTTCATATTGTGACAACTTTTTTCAGTAATTCTACTACTTGCACATCAGCACACAGTTAAACAAATCCCATGTCTTAGGTTATTGGTGGGCTAAGAATGGCATACGTATATGTATATCTTATACATAGTGAACCTGATATGTATAACTGGCAAAATGATTATGAGTTTTCAGTCAGTGTAGTGAAATTATATCAGAAGAATTACAAGAACGCTTCTTATAAAGAGGTGATAGAACTGACAAGTTATTTGTTCTGGTGTGGCCAGTGCTGTGCAGCAATAAAAACCTGACCCTACTGCTGACTCAGCCCGTGGCCTTGGGCACGTGCTGTGCGTGCCATTTACTGATGGTTAAACAGGTGCAAGTGCTGTTTGCACATCTTCTTGAACAGATGTGTTCATGGCTAATATTTGTGTAGAATTTGTAATGTATGAAACGTAGAAAGGAATAATATATAAAAGTCGTTGGAAGTTAAGACCAAGTGTATGGATAATTCAATAACGAAGGATAGATTTCACACCTTTTTATGCTGTGCAAACTTTGATTTTTCTGTGAAGTAGCTTTTCTGTGTGAAAATAAGTAATAGATGGATTCTGATTCATGTAATTGGCTACAACTTTCTTTTTTTTTCAGGATGACGTTGCTATGGCCGCAAATGTATTAGAACTGCTGTTGAAACTTGTGCTTCTCATTGGCCTCACCATCATGGTTTTTGGCTTTGCCTATTCTCAGCTGGCTCTGGATATTTATGGAGGCTCAATGCTCAGTTCTGGAACAGGTAAAGATTTATAAAACTGGCAAAGAAACCATCCTTCAAAAAGAGAAACTGCAGCTATTATGCATTCTTGAGTAAATCAGCAGAATTTTTTTTTCTATAAAAATCCTGCCGAAATCAGTGAGTGAGTTTGTCTGAATCCAGAACTCTTGCCTTTGTAATCACATGTTTAGTATGTTGTCAGCTTAAGCTAAAATATACTGAGGACCTCTAAAGAAATACGATGAGATTTGGGACTGTACCTTCCTGCAGTTTCACATTGTTGGAAAAGAACGTTTTAAAGGATTGTTTGGCTACTCCATGATGTAAAATTATAACTCCAGCTGTTTATAACAACAGCAACTTTTCACACTCCACTTACACCCAAGCTATATAACAAACTGACCTAGAAACAACAATACTTATTTAATAGTGCTAAACCACATGATGGTAACAATCTTGCTATAGTTGTACATATTGAGGGGTAAGTTTTACAAACCTGTCCGCGGAAGCAGTCAAGGAATTGGTAGGTCACCTTGGATTTTCAGGAGAGAAAGTAGATGTTCATTTAATTCCTTCTTCGTAACACAAACACACAAATTGTAGCCTGGAGTTTTCTTGGGCTCTTCCAGTGCTTTGTCATTGACCTCCAGTAGCTCCTGCTAGAAGAACCAATCTGCCTTCTGTAGCTGAGCCCTGTGTAATATCTTGGTTCCTATCTGATCTGCCTTGGGTGAAGATCTAGCAGCTCCTCCAGGGAGCTTTTTTGTTCCATTTCTGTCTGGAAACTTTGTGTGTGTGCCATGGTGGGAGGGTCCAGCTTGCACTTTCCATTTCACATCTGTTACAATTCGGAGAAAGCTACAGGGAAGATGAAAGCATGTGACAGGATAGTGTGTTGAAGAAAGCTGCACCTGGCAGAGTTCTGCACCTTCAAACCATAACCTTAGAATGTGGCCTATTGGGTATTAAAATCACTTGTAATTACCTTATTCAGTGTTAAGATCATTTGCTATATTCTAATCCCTTGGACACTTTCCTGTTTTTAAATATTAAACATTTACATGTTTTTGCTTTAAACCCCTTACATGTCATTTGGAAGGTGGTGCTTGATTTCTATAGTGATTTTAAGGAAAACCCTGTGTCTGCATAACCAAGAAAAAGTGTTAATAACTTGAGTGTTTTGTTTTGAGTTGTCTTTCTGCTGGTTCTATTAGATTTGTTTCTGGTTTTGAAAGCAAATGTTGTGGAAGATTGCCATTCTGGACTCCGACAGCCAACTTTTTATGAAGAAAGTGTCTTCTGTCCCTCTTCAAGAATGAGTGTCTGGGCTTAATCTTTCAGACATGCTTACTTGACTGAAAAGGACTCTGTTTAGGAAATGACTCACAAGTAATTTTATTTTGTTTCACATAATGATAATCTATGAAAATGAAATGTTGAGCATGTGTACTGACTTACTTGTCCAGATATTAATGGATATATATTTTTTAAATTTCTGAGTGCTCTGTAACCTAATGTTTTTTATGCAAACTTGAAAGCCTTCAGCTCTGCCCCATATCTGCAGTGTATTTACTGCTCACTGGGCAGTTGTCCATTAGAACAGAAACAGGAGGAGACACAATAATATGAACTACATTGCTTCCATCAAGAAAGAATGAATATTCACGGATGCACACTAACCTGGTAAAAAGCATGGGATTTTTTTCCCCCAGTGTTATAGTTTCTAAAGGACAAGAAAAAGATTGATGTCTGAATGGAGGATTTTGAAGTCGTGTATAAATGATCTCTGACCCATAAAAATCCAAACACTGTTTTTCATCTAGCAGTTTTGAATGTTTTGGGCAGCCTTTCTGTTTTTCTTAGTGTTGGGTTCGATATGTACATTGTATTGCTTTTAGTACCTCATAAGGACTATTGGATTAATTTCCACAGATTTCTGTACAATAAAATATTTGGGTTATGGTAAATGTTGATTTTCATTTAGGAAATATATCCATCAAAAAGAGCATTTTAGTAAAAGATATATTTTCTGTTACTATAATAACTGCTGCTTTGGGGTGTTTGGGGTTTTATGTTGCCTTGTTTACTTGTGTTCATATCAAGATGCCTAGACAGAAGAAGTGTTCAAATGACCTTAAGTTTTCATTATTAGTGATAACATTACAACTTATCTCTTAACGAGTGTAAAAACAATGCGGTTTTATAAAAGAGACAATAATCTGCTTCTCATTCTGATTGCTTTTTAGGTCCGGATCTCCTCCGATGTTACTCTTTATATGTCCTATTTCTTGCTGTCAATGGAGTAACAGAATGTTTTACGTTTGCTTTGATGTGCAAAGAAGAGGTAGACAGGTAGGAAATAGTGTCTGCAGAATATCCCTGTAATTAATGTGCATATGGTTCACTTGGAGTTCAGTACAGAAACAGAACAAGGGCTGCTTGCATGACCCTTTAAAAGTGTGAACTTGTTTGCAAAGTCACTGTTTGGAAAAGAAGCTAAATAAAGCATCATCTTGTTGGACGTTATTTTTGTTCAATACACACCTAAAATAAAATAGCAAAAACTCCATGAGTTTTTACATTGTTAACTATTCTTCCTGGATTTGACTTTCTCAAGTGAGTAGACAGTTGCCGAGTGAAATAAAATTTCCTTCACATAATGTAGTTCTCAGTTTAATTTGTTTGATGTATTTTCCTTTCTTTCAGTTAATTGTTTTATTAACATGTCTGTTCTGAAATTTGTCTTTTTTTCATTAGGAGATGGTAAGAGAATTTCTGTTCCTTATTTTGGAAAATAAATTGGGGTATTTCTTCAGAGGTTAAGTTAGTAAATACTGGAACTGTATACAAAGTTTTGCCATTTTTTTCCTAGGTACAATTTTGTTATGCTGGCCTTGTCCTTCACGTTTCTGTGCATCTCTTATTTCTTGACCCGCTGGCATGGCAGCGTCGGCTTTATCCTCGCCAACTGCTTTAACATGGGTATTCGAATAGCTCACAGCACCCACTATATCTACAATTACTTCAAAGAAAGCACCTACCGACCTCTGGCAGGCTTGCTTCCCTCACCAGTTTTGTTGCTTGTTTATATCATAAGTGGAGTAATAACTGGTTTCTCTGAGGTAAGTGTCCTTTTCAGATCTTGTTTTTACCATGAAAGTTAACGCCAAATGACTTTTGTGTCCACGTGCAGAGACATCATTAGCAAAAAAGACTGAGGGTAGGCTGGAAGACTTCCATTACAGGCGAGGCAAGATACAGTAATGAGAGATTTTATCTTTGATACAAAGTTAACTCTGCCACCTGTAGAAGGTGTATCCCATAAGTAAAATAAAATTTAGCACTTTTCTGCTGCCTGTACATAAATCCATGTCTTTAGTTCTTCATAATGGAAATTTTCAGTAGCGCAAATAAACTGTTAGTAAAAATGCTGTAATAAAGTGATAGAAGAAAACCAACCAAAACAAGAACAGAAACAAAAATCGCCAAGAGCATGATTTTTACATTTATTCAGGCTACAAGAGCTTTGTATTTTGGAATGGGAGATTTCCAGTGGGTTTCGTTAGAAAATAGCCTAATACTTGCTGCAAAGTAGCAGACTTTTGTAATAGCGCCAGCGGACTTTTCCTAATATCTCAATTAACATATTTCTGCATGTAATAGTAACTTCCACATTTATCAGGTATCTGAGTGCTCGTGTTTTGCTGATGGAATTTTTATTAAGAAGGCAAGTGTTGTGACTACCCAAGACAATATATTGTAGGATCAGTGCATGTGGCAAAACAGCGCTCAGCTTGACAGTGGTGTTAGCATGGTTGAGAGAGGTGTTGGACCTGGTTGTGTACTGAGGTGGTAAATCTACTTTGTGCTGACCAGTTTTTCTGCACTTGCTTGTTTCCTTTGTTTAGGTGATGTTTTGCTGCGATAAGGGGTGGATGGCGAGGCTGGTGCACATCAGCGTGGGGGCTCTGTGCTTTGCAGCAACCGTCATTACTATGTTCTGCACAGAGACCAAGCTGGTCCACTTCGTCAGAAGCCAGTTCCTCTCCCGGTATATGAAGAAAGGAACGTGAAATGCTCGTGTGCAGAACAATTCTTGCACATGCTTGCAGTAAAGGGCTATATTTTTTTGCGTAAGATCTACATGGAGAAGGGTTTCCACATGTGTTTGAGTTCTTGTTATCGGAGTGGCAATATAGAAGATTGCCAACTGAATATTATTTTGTCTTCTGAACAGTGAAAGAGAGATGAGTAATTTTCTCTTTATGCATCATTCTTTTCTAACCTTCTCTTCAAAGGCCTCTTTGGTAATGAATGTAGAGCTACCATACACCCTTCTGATATAACCTAGTTGGCAGACTTCACATAGAGCACCTGTTCTTACCAATGGGGTACGTGTGCAGAGGAGTCATATGGCTTACATCTTAACATGTAATTAAGAATGCCCTTATTTGCTATGGTGGGCTGCTTAACTGGTTAGAAAATAAATGGTCTGACAAAAAACAAAACCAAAACAACCCCAAACCACCAACCCCAAACACAAACCCACAACACAAAAGCTGAAGACACCACTAGAGCAAGGGCCAATAGCACTGTAACTGTTCCTGAAGCAGAACCTAATGCAGTGCATGGAGATTGTGGTGTCAGGGTTTTGAAGCCTGAAGTGGTGAGCAGGAGGTTTTTTGTTTACAAGGAAATTAATGGAATACACAGCATGTGTCTAGTAACTGTAAGATTATTTCATTCCTATCACTCATTTATGAGGGTATTGATTGATTTGTCAAAAATACTCTGAAGCTTCAGCTAAAAGGAAAAGGGGCTTTGAGCAGTGTTTTAGAGAAGGTGTGAAGTACAGTCACTTGGATTCTGAAGTTCCAGACGTTAATAATAATAAAACTTCTTACTTTCACTCCATTGTTTTTGGTTTTATCTGAGATTTTAAATCTCAGCACAAGCAAAATTGTCTCAATAAAAATGTTTTTATCTTGTCTGTGAAGTCAAATGTTAAAATATATTTAACGAGATTTCTTTCAAGGACTTATGCATATTTAATTATTGGGTAGATAATGGTTCATGTGTTGCAACTAGTTTACCTCATGTCTTGGTACTTGTTCAGTCTCAACCTTTGAAATTTTTTTTTTAATCATTGAAAATGTGGACGTTCAGAAGTTGTAAAATTAGATGTTAGGCTATGTTAGATTCACTAATAGTGTATTTTATTGCTGACCTAAGATCTGAATTTGGCAGTTTCAGAATGTACAAGTGGCAGGTTTATAATTATCAGTGTTCCATTGCAGTGTTTGGATGGACCAAAACATGTCAAGCAATTAAAAATATGTGATCAGACACATACAGTCGGAAGCTTTTCTAATAGTTTATATAGTATCTCTGCAGATCCTGCCATGGCTTAAAAAATACTTGACTGTCATGGCATTGTGGCAACCGTAGCTCCAAGTGTAAAATGCATTCTGGTATCATTGTCTTCGGTTTGGTTCTGTTAGAAACATTTTCTAAACTGTTAATTTTCACTTGGAGATTATCACCAGAGATACTTTAAATGAGAATTTGGTGATTAAAACATTATCATGGAGAACCCAGAACGTAACAGAGGAAAAGAAAAGTGCGCTTCCTCAGCTGCTGGGGGTGTTTCTATTGCCTGGCTGGAAGATATGTGATTTGTGATATAGAGACTTGCTGATTCTTCTGAGCTTGTCACGAAATCTGTCAAAACAAACTCTACATTTTTCTGTCCTGTTAAGTGAATTTACTAGTTCTTTGCTATGAGTTTCCTTGCAGAGAAAGATTTGGTATAGCCCTGCACTTACAGTGCTTTGAAGACTGAAGAATTTTTTGTATAAAATGAGCCTGACGTCCTGCTGTCTTGTCTGATCTGCTGATCTCAGCTGTACAGTAACGTTACTTCTGCTGCAAGTGTTGTCATAAATAGGCTGATGTGGGATCTCACTGTTGAAATAGTGAGCTGTCTAGTCTCATCTTTTAGCATGAATACTGTATATGCATTTAAAGAGAGGCCACATTTTAAAACTAATTGGCTTAATTTCATATTGGAAAGTCTTATAAATATCTCTTGTACCTCAACAAGTGGAAGTGCAATTTTCTATGAAGCAGGAAGACATTTAAGTTGGCTTAATCATTGCTCCTTTGCAAATTAAGAGCACATTCCTCTCTTAAGCTTGATCTGTAAGCAGTTCAGTGATGGTTGGCTGGGTTTTGTAGTGGCGTGTTTAGTCTTTTTAATATATTTTATGTGGCAAGAAACTGCAAGGAGGAACAGGTATCTGAAGCTGTCTCCTGGTTTCTTATTCATCTGCGTGATCCTTAATGTGAAAGCGATTAATTGCTTATTTACAAAGAAACGAACTGTCACATTCAGAGATTGAATTTGGGATTGAACTTGACCAAATTTCCCTTTTGTTTGCAGTTGCCTGTCAAAGGCACAGTGGGGTGCTTGTCTATAAATTTTGTGAAGCTGTTCTGCATTTGTTTTCTGAAATCTGTTAGTTCAAGCCGAAGGAGAACGAAGCTGTTTTACTTTGGAGAAAGTTACAATTTCATACATCATGTGATGTGGTTTTTTTCAGAAGTTTGATGAATGACATTCAAACAACTGTAAGATAAAATGGTTATATAATAGGATAATACCAAATAAAATTTATTTCCCTTACATTTTGTTTTTGTCTTCCAGTTGAGGCTTATTTGTATTTTTTGGTGCAGTTGGTGCTTAAATGTGGTTGGATTTTCTAGGATCTTCTGTGTAGAAATTAGTTTATCAACGTAGAAATTTACACACCATTTCCTAACATGCACATTGAGAGTATTTACTGTAGTATTTTTGTAACCAGTGGTATCATTATAGTCACCTTTTTGTCTTTGCTTTTGTTGAAATGAATGTTTGAATGGCAATGACCAGGTTTCTTTGATTTTAAACATTGTAGCCTTGTGATAAAAACTGTTTGAGTGGCCAGGAGCAAACTTGACATTAGTTGAAGTTTATTGGCTGAATTATGCTGCAACTAGCAGTAGTATTGTTAGGTACTAACCAATTGTTCAACTGTTTCTTCTTTTCTACTATTGTAAAGATATTAGATTTTATTTGTATGTAAAGAAGTGGGGGGGGCAAAGGGGGTTGTTTTCTTCTTTTTTTTTTTTTTTAAGAAATTAGAAGTTCAGACATTAACAGTTAATCTGCTTCAGTAGTCATGAAAAGTAACAGATGTGAGCTGGAATACTGGCAGCAGTTTAGTAACCATGCCAGGTGATGACCTGTTAGTTTGTTTGAAGGGTTGTGTGAGAACCCTGAGGTCAGCCAGGCCTAATTTGCTGGATGCTGGACAATGCTGAAATCTGAACGTTGAAATTATTTTTGTGGATTTTTTTATGTATTGCTGTTTGAATATCGTAATTCTGCGGTGTAATTACTCTTATTTTAAAGATAATACTGAGGAGAGTGGATCTGAGGCTTTTCGAACCATATAATTGCATCAATAGATCTGCTGAGATGTAACGATTTTGTTTGGCGCAAAATACATAACTCATTTGCATTCTGACAGTGCGATGTAAATGCTGTTCATTTTCATTATAAGCTAAAAATGAAGTTCGATGCTCTCCGCGTCTGATGTACAGCTGTGCCATGGATAAGTGCAAGGCTGCTGAAAAGCGTGAGCAGTTGAGGGATCCAAACTCAACAGGGCTAGGAGGAGCTTGTGTCTGTTGCAGTTTGGATTACGTGCACACAAAGATGCCCATGCTTTTTAGTTCGGGTGTGAATTATGGCTCCTGCGTTACCCTGCCGTGCTCTAGAAGGAGAAATGAGCCCTTTGCAGCTGGGCTGCCTGTAGCTGCTCACTGCCATGGTGAGCTTCATTCTTGGAATCTGAGTGTGCAGCTAAGGTAGGGTAGTTGGTTTTTCTGTTGTTTTACCTTTCCCCCACAATTCTGGTTTTTGTTTTGTCAAATTTCCAGTTTAGCTGTGGTAAGCAAGCATCTCACAGATCTTGGTGTGTTGATTTGCCAGTTAGGGTTTGTGGTTCCCAGGTGTGCGTGTCTTCAGCGTGACTTATTTCCAGAGATTTATGTCATCTTGCTGAACTGAGAAATTGGAAAGGAACGTCACCAGGAGGACAGACATGTTATATCTGTGACCCATTTAAGAAGACTGAAATAACCGAAACTGTATCAAGAAGGAAAAAAAAAAAAAAGAGGCAGCAGTCTATAAACAGATGTGTGAGTGGTTCTAATCTGCTAGTAAACAAGAATCGTGTTTGTTCTTTGTGATACACTTTGGAGAGCGACCTTCATAAAGGGAAAAGTGTAACTGAGCTTGGGAGAAGACTGCATAGTTTTACCTGTAACTTTCTTGAATGTGGGAATGTTTCAGACCTGCTCCCTCGTGTCTTCCAGGGAGAGGGAGGAGTGTGAAACCTTGCATGGATCCTGTTCCAAAGAGACGCTTGTGCCTCACAAAGCAGCCGAGGCAGTTTTGTTACCTGTGAGAAAGGAGCCTTGTGATCACTCGTTAATATCTTCATTTCCTTACTTTTATTTTTTTCCCACCTTCCTGACAGTTTCATTTCATCTGTTCACAAGCCATTCACAATCAGCTCCTGTATGTAAATATATTTTGTCTTTATTTGCTGAAAAAAATCAACGTAGTCAGTCTTAATGTAAAATTGTGGTGGCCCACCAGAGTCCTGCATTAGAATGGGATGAGGAGTGTGTTGGTCGTCTTGGAGGTTTTATTATGGCAAACTTGCAAGCCCTGAAAGCAGGGAGTGAGGAGGGAGCAAACGAAGGTTGCACAGAAAATTTGAATTGTGGCTTCATTTTGGTTCTGGCTGCTTGACTTGGCAGTACTTATGTTTTCCTAATGGAAGGGCTTTTTGGGAATGATTTTATGAAACGAGAGTCATAAAGTGCACTTATGTGCCTTATGTTATTTGTGTAATGATTTTTAGCTATCTCTTGGGAGAGTGGGGTTTATGGTGTTGAGGGAAAGAAGAAGGGAAATGTGGCAGAGTACAGTATGTGTGTGAGGAGCAGTGTGTCCCTCTGAGGAAAGGTCTTTAGTCTTTGAGTTGCTTCCATGTCTGAATGCATTTCTGTCCCTGCAAATGAAACTCTCGAGTATATATCTGCAGAAGTGCTTTTCTAAGCAAGTACTATAACAGAACATATTCGGAAGAAGCAAACTATGCCCATGAAGTACAGCTTACTTTGCTACAGACTGCTTGTCATTCTGATTTGCTAGTCAAGTAAGCTTTTATTTCTTTATTCATTGAAAAGAGTGTGTGATAAAGTTCTTTAACAGTCCTCCCATTTGAGGTTGGCTGTTAGCCTGTGGAACTCTGGGTTTTACTCTGATTCCATCAGAAATGTACTGATGTTTTCAGTATTATTTTTTTCCACCCCTCAGCAGACCTTGTTTCGCAGTAGCTCTGCACAGGTTCCTCTGGGAGCTCTGCTGAAGCACAGCACTAGGACCAGGGAAGCGCAAGAGCTTCGCCCACATCCTGCTCAGTGCGGAAAGGTTGGGTGAGGGCTGGGTGAACCTCCTCTGTGCAATACAGAGCAGGTGGTGTGGCCCATGGACTGGGGCTCATGCTACACAGCTATGAGCACCTCGGCTCGGATTTCTTAAGGAAAAATTGTGAGAGCTGTGAAAAACTGTAGTAAAGCCATGCAGGATAAGGAAGTTAGGATTGCTTTCTTGAGACAGCAGCTCAAGGATTCAGGAGGAAAACCACGTACAGGTATACATACATTCCTGCATGCAAATACAGAGTTGGAAGATGGCAACTCGGGAGTCCCAAAGGTCCGTTTGAGGGAGCTGCAGGTTCCCTACCGAGCTCTCTGCTAGCAGAGACGCCGAGTGTTGTGAATGTACTGTGCTTCATGGCTTGTTAAGTTCCACTGGTTTTGTGCATCTCAACCAATATATGATTTTCCTTTTAGAGTTGAATATCACAGTATGTTTGCGATTGGAAGGGACCTCAAAAGATCATCCAGTCCAATCCCCCTGCTGGAGCAGGAACGCCTAGGAGAGGTCGCACAGGAATGTGTCCGGGCGGGCTTTGAATGTCTCCAGGGAAGGAGACTGCACAACTTCCCTGGGCAGCCTGTTCCAGTGCTCCATCACCCTCACTGAGAAGGAGTTCTTTCTCAAATTTAAGTGGAACCTCTAGTGTTCCAGCTTGATCCCATTACCCCTTGTTCTATCATTGTTTGCCACTGACAAGAGCCTGGCTCCATCCTCGTGGCACTCATCCTTTATATATTTATAAACATTAATAAGGTCACCCCTCAGTCTCCTCTTCTCCAAACTAAAGAGACCCAGCTCCTGCAGCCTTTCTTCGTAAGGGAGATGCTCCACTCCCTTAATCATCTTTGTTGCCCTACGCTGGACCCTCTCCAGCAGTTCCCTGTCCTTCTTGAACTGAGGGACCCAGAACTGGACACAATATTCCAGATGGGGTCTCACCAGGGCGGAATAGAGGGGAAGGAGGACCGGTCTCGATCTACTGACCACCCCCCTTGTAATACACCCCAGGATGCCATTGGCCTTCCTGGCCACAAGGGCACGGTGCTGGCTCGTGGTCATCCTGTTGTCCACCAGGACCCCCAGGTCCCTTTCCCCTACACTGCTCTCTAATATGTAATTTCCCAACCTATACTGGAACCTGGGGTTGTTCCTGCCCAGATGCAGGACTCTACACTTTCCATTGTTAAATTTCATCAGGTTATCTCCCGCCCAGCTCTCCAGCCTGTCCAGGTCCCGCTGGATGGCAGCACAGCCTTCTGGCCTGTCAGCCACTCCTCCCAGCTTAGTGTCATCAGCAGACTTGCTGATAGTACACTCATTTCCCTCATCTAAATCGTTAATGAGTATATTCTTGTGGAGTTTATTTATAAGGGACAGAAGTTCTGTGAATGAAATGACTCGGAGGATTGCAGACTGATGGGGAGTTGCAGGTAAGTGAGGTTTTGTGGAGTGAGAGAGACACTGAGAGCTGTAAAGCAGAATAGCAAACTGAAAACAAATGCACAGTATCCAGGCCTGGTAACTGGTCTTTGAAAAGAGCATTGCAGGAAGAGCAAGGTGTGGTTGGATTTGGCAGTTCAGAATTTAGACAGGAAGACTGTGCAAGCTCCCAGAGTTCAGAGCAAAAACTCTGCCAAGAAACCACAGTGGTTCTTAGCAGTTATCTTTTTGTTCTTTGCCTGCTGTATTTGAATACTGCCGTAACAATTGTACTAAAGACAAAGCTTATCTGTTGTTTGGAAAGGGACAAGTGGAACCAGTGAGTGTTAAGCAAATGGAGAACAGACTTAAGCAGATCACAATGTTATTTGAGTTTGCTGTCTAGAGTATTAGGGGAAAAAAAAATAAAGTACTTTGTCTGGATGCAATTAATGCCTTATAGAGGTAGGAGGCTTGCTCAGTAGATAACTTCATCAAATTAAAAAATAATACCAATAATAACACACTAGTTTTACTTCAATGATAGCATAATATTTCTCTGTCATTAGAAATGACAAGCACCAGTGATGGAGTATGAACTTATCGTTAAAAATGTCACTGCCATGGAATATTAGTGAAGGCGTCCTTTGGATACAAACAAGCTTTATGAATGAGGAAAAAGTTAAATGAGCTTTACAGTCCTAAGAAGCAAACAAGCACAAATGTAAGTTGTAGCTGCTCATGCAGAATTTGAGCAAGTCGCTACGTGCAATTACTCTTTGCCTTTAGCACTGCAATTAATAGATGTTTTGGTGCCGTATTTCAGTTATCAATAAACCACCTGGCCATTAACAAGAATAATTGTTTCCAAATGTCAAAACCATTATCAAGTTTGTGCCATTTGTTGCCATCACAAACTGCTGATGGTTTTGGGTAGGTTATGATAACATGCAATGACTGCCAAGTTACATTTCACCCAGATGAGTGTAAACGTGTATGCCCAACAATTATATGTATGTGTGTTAGGACATCACAGACCAAAGGAAATGTTTCTGTTGCTACTCAGCAAGCATTAAGCATCAGGGAAATCCAGTTTGAACTGATGTATTTATAAATATTATGGTAGCTGTTCTACTGAGTACATTCTGGAGACTATTTCTTATGCAAGGCCAGGGGTAGCTTGCAAATTCACCTCTGAAATAATGCGTATGGGTTATTTTTTCGTAGCCTTGTTGTTTCGTCTCTGTGACAACGTGGAAAGGATCTTTGACTGACAACTTTTGCAAAGTCAGGATTAGACAAGGGGACTGTGGTAACCTTTGGCCAAAGCAATAGTGCTCTGTGTCTCCTGGTGGGCCACGGCACACTGGTTATAATGTGAAAATGTGCTGCTCTTTTGATATATATATATATAGAGTGACCTTTTCTTACTTCCTTTTAGATCACTTGAGAAATTGCATAAGGCTCTATATAGAGTGCATTTGCTGAACAGTATTGTTTCTGGCAGATCAAACCTGATTTTTTTTTTTAGAGTGCTACAAGTTTCTTAATTTCTGTGCAAGTGAAACAATTCATTGCATTTCCCTTTTTTTCCCCTCCAGTCTGTCCCCAAATGGGTATAAACTGACTGCCAACCATTGCCAACAGTATCATCTTGGCAAAAAATAACAACAAAATAATCAAAATCATTGTATATTATGTCTCATTGTTTCCACTCTTTGCTCTTTCTTGATGCCACGATGTTTTCCTTCAAGTCCTTTTGCTGTACGAGCCATGGGACCCAAGGAGATCTTTTTGGTGTACTGAACTGTTTACATGCATGTTCCAGTTTATCCTTCAACTGAGCAAAGTCTGTATATAGCAATTCTGAACAAGGTTTAGACACCATCAGCTGGACTTCGCTACCTAATCCTGGACTTAAATGTTTGTGTTCAAGGTATGAAGGTGTTCATCTGATCACAGCAAAGAAAAAGCAAAGACTAATTTTAAAAATAACTCTCTGTTTTGGCCATGAATTTCAGATCATAAGTTCTACAAATCATGTGGTGCTTAAAGTGAAGTCTGAAAAAGAAAGAATCAAAGCCAGGAGGTGCTAAGCAAATACGCTTTTCCAATAACAAATGGATTCTGTCACCTGAATTGAAATATGCTACCTAAAACTCGTTCCCTGGTAACTTTGAACAATTTATGAAGGGTTTTGACTGGTGGTTTGGTTTTGTTTTGTGTGTTTTGTTTTGTTTTGTTTTGTTTTTCCCCCTTGCAGCTGTGAATTAGGTGGAAAAATACTGCAGCTGAACATAATGTTGTTTTGTCACTGGCAAATTCACTGCTGGCATTGCATTCAGTCTGGAAAAGCAAAGAGGTCATGACATAACATCTGTTTTGTGGAAAGAGTGCTTATTACAACCAGTAATACTGTGAACACTGGAGTGGAAAAAACTCCAGAGCAGAGATGCTGTAGTGATACCTTTTTGACCACTGTTCTATGGTTTGCGTTAGCTGGATTTCCCCTGGATGTGTGCTTGGAAGGTAAGTTTGAACAAAATACTCGTGCTGCTCAAACATAAGGTGGAGCTGTTTCTTTTTGATAGAATTTCCACCTGCTGATCTCCACAACTCAGGTTTGTGGCTTGTTTTTTTTCTTACTGTGTTTTCAGTGTTGCCAGTGATTTTACAGGCGATATTCTGGAGACATGTGACTAAGGTTTCCTCAACTCCTGGAATGGTTTACATTTGCTCTTGGATTTCATTTTTAGCTAATACAACCCATATGAGACATTAAGGGCTCTCACCCTGGACTTAGCTTTGGTTAATCCCCCTCACGCTATTGCTAATCTGAATTGACTTTGATTCCTGTACTGTGCTTCCTTGGGCTGGTAGTAACTGTGGTAACAGCTTCTTACCAAGGAAGACCTTGGGGCGATTGCCTTTGCGTGTTAGAGACAAGGGAGTCTTTGGGGTTTTCGAGTTTTTTGAGGGCATCACAATACAAATCTGTTCTTCTACACTGCATGTGTTTTTGTTTTTGTGGTAGTGGTGGTGTTTGGGTTTTTTTCATTTGTTTTGTTTTTCAGACAAAGCATTCAAATAATTGAGAAAAGCTTGTATATAACTTGTTTATTTGAGGCATTGATGCTGGCGGACACATGTTTTACCTGTTTAGATCCTGACCAATTTTTCATATCTTCTTCTAAAACCAGACAAAGACAATTTCAGTCTCAAATAAAGCTGTGATCCTGCAAAACAAGAAGTAATAGTGACTACTTGGAGCTGCTAGGGAACTTCTTATTTCTGTCAGTCTTAATATGCCTGTGGGAGTTGAAGGAACGTCTGGATGATGCTCTTAGTCATAGTTTTAGGTAGTCCTGTGAGGAGCAGGGATCTGGGCTCTGTGATTCTTACTGGGTTCCTTCCAACTTGAGATATTTTCTGATTCTATGAACTGTGCCACAATGACAGCTTGGGGAATTCTTCCTGCACTGAGGGTGGTCGCCCATTTTACATAGGAACAAACTCAGCCAGAAAAACAGTGCTTTTCTCTGCACTGCTGAGCGGATCAGGTCACTGACAGGCCAGCATGGCTATCCAGACAGACAGTGGCTTTTTCATTCTTTCTAATGACACTACTTTTTGTAGCCGTGCCAGCTGCTCAAAACACCACTACTTGCTAGGTTTGTCTGACAAAAATGTTAGTGCCTTAGTAACAGTAAAGCAATTGAACAAATATTTTTCCTAGAACGACAATTATTTTCTGCCTGTCCTGGTCTTCAGTGTCATTTCCAGGCTGCCTGGACTCCCTGCAGAAGCCTGCCAGGTGCATTCTCATTTTTACTCTGGCTTCTTTGGAGCTGTGGTTCTTTGGGTAAACAGGACAAAAGTGCTTTTGCCACTGGAATGTGGAGACTATTGTGCCGGCTGCAGAGTCAAATTCACTTCCTAAAACGTATTTAAGTTACTAGTCATATTTTCTTACAATGTGTCTATAGCCCTGGTACACTTGGAGGATTTGTAAAAAGATACCAAAGGTATTTTCACCTGGATAGTTCGCTGCTACCTGTTTTTTCTTTCAAAATATTATCAATAGAAATAAGTCATACATGGAACACAAGAAGTTCGCTAATCAGCTCTAAGCGTTATCCGTTTCACACAAACCGCGACTTCTGACAGTGTAGGAGTGACATTTCCCTGTAGATGGATGGTCTGGATTAGGTTTAAAATCTGTTTTTGAGAAAAAACATTTAAAGAATACCTTCCTTTTAAAAATCTGCACATGATACAGCAAATAAATAAGTTCTAGTCCCACACAGAGGAGAGTTAATGGGAGAACAGGCTTTTCGTTTGGTTATGTCTAGTAGTGTCTACTGGGATTCACAGTGATGCTGCTGTTTTAACAGAGATGATCTGTGTATCTACAGCCTAGAAAAAAATCCAAATGATGCTCTGCATTTTCCTGTTACTTACTAAAACTATGCTTTCCTTCTGTTGCTTCCTCCCTCCTTTGTCCATTTCCCCTCTGTACAGTCCTCCTTCTCTTATTCCTTCACTTTTTCTTGCTTTTTTTTAGACAGAATTCTAGTTAGCCTCCCAAAATACAGCCTAGTGTGGTATAGCTGGGAACTTGCGACTAAAAGCTGAAATAAATCCCCAGAGCAATGGAACGCTGGTGGAAGCTGTCAGGTGCTGGAGCAGTTGCTAAGGCAGTTTGCTGTACCTGTGGTAGGTGAGGATAGAGGCAGAGGTCAGCATTTTGCAGATTCTGGATTTTTTTGTTGTTCATGAGTTTAAGTTGTGTGGGACTTCAGCAGATCCAATCCCTCTTCACGTTGAAAAGGATTTGATATTAAATTACAAGATCATTATCAGGGAACCTCAACTATAAAAAGAAATTCTCTGCAATAAAAAATGTGAGATGTGTAAATATTAAGTATTTTCCATTTCATGATGCCTTTTTCTGTATTTTTAATAGAAATTTTAAAATATAACTTCTAGTGAACATTAGCTGAGGGCAGGAAGAGTTCTGACATCCTGGGAGGCAAGATTCATAGTGAAGAGATGTTTTACAAAGACTGTATTGACACCTGTGGCTCTGTGGGCTACTGACCCTACTGAAAATATCACAGTATCATGATTCTTCACTTTGCAGTAATGATTTGAAATACGGATGCAGTGCTCCCAAGGGAGAGTCGGGGACTGCAGTTGCAGTGAGCCTCCAGAAATGAGCATCTTTTCTGCTGTGCTAGTAAAAAAATCCCTCTTGAGCTTGGTTTGCTTTGTCTTTGCAGTAGCTTTCCTCAAGTCCCGACTTGCTGAGCTTCAAATGCTGACCAGTCCATCTTTACATTAACTGGCTCACTTGAAAATATCAACTGGTAATGTCAGTGCTGTCCTGTAAATTGAATGTGTCGTGTGACTTAATTGGGCCATGGCCAGTGGCTCAAAATGTGAAACTCACTTTCTGTGTGTAGCAATAGTGCTACATGATACTTATCCCTGGGAAACTCATCCACACACAGAAAATAAAGGCTCTGGCAACCCCTTGTGATAGTGATGGTTTGTTTGCCCTCGGGTTTTGCAGACACTCGAGGCATTGAGTAGTCATCAATTCTTTTAAAAAGTTGTTTCCCTTAGGGTGACCTAGAGCTGGTGAAACAAAATACTTTTTATGCGGGCATTCTCCTCGTATTCACTTCTGCCATGGTAAAGTTAACTCGCCAGCCCCAACTGTGTAGAGGCAGATAAGAAACACGCAGTGCAATTTCACTTTTTCAGCCCTGTTATGCCACATATTAGTCAGAGTTCATTTATTTCATTAGTTTACTTTGTAAAGCAATTACATATCTGTTACCACAATAGGACTGGAATGGTGTATTACATTTACTAAAATAACTTGGCAATTAATTTCAAATGATCTCTGTGCAGTAATGTCCTACATATAATAGAATTATTCAAGTGTCTGTGAACGTTCTACATGCAGTACTGGAGTTAGATCAATCAAAAATTAATTGCATCCAAGGCATCAGTATAGCCTTCTGGGATCAGCTGAATACTAGTGTGTCACAATAAAGTCATAATAATTGATGTAGCATTGAATCGTGCCTTTGCTTCTCACTTATAATGGCAATTTTATTAGCTGAGCAGGCTAGGTGGAAAAATGGAAAGAAAAGAGAAATGAAAGTAAGTTAAATACCAGCTAGTGGCCATTAACTTTCATTTAATTCTGAGTTTATGTGGTTTATCATCCTGACACTTTTATACGCTTAGAATAGCTTGTCCTTGTTTTGCACGATTGCACTTTCACTGTGTTGTATTTATACATGTAAGAGAGGAAAGGAATATATGGCTTAGTATTCAGTTCAACTTGTCAACCCTGAATATTTTTTCTGAACTTTGTTTTGATGGCTTGAGCGTTCAACATGGAAAATACCTCTCTCTGGAGATATTTGGTTTCTCTCAGGCTTTTTTTCTTTCTGAAGGTGTGACTCTTGAGTATCCCTGTTGAAGAGCAGTTGAACTGACTTCATAATGTTGCTTTTTTGTATATGTGTATTATGAAACAAAGAAGAATTACTTCAAATTCAACTGCAAAATTTTATTATTTTCGTAGAATCTATGAACTAGGCAAGAGTCTGTTTTCCTTAGGATGTTTGTTATTCAAAGACCCGAATTGACAGTCGTCACTATAAAAAGACAGTTATAAAAGAAGGATTTTGAACTCAGGCAAAGAAAAAAAAATAAATCATTCTTTGATACCTTTTTGTAACATATTGCTGCTTCTCTCTTGGGGAAGTTTGCTTTGTTTCCTTGTCTCGTTTCTTCTGAAAGTCTGTGTTCTTTACCACCTTGTTTGCCTACACACCTACACCTTCGTGTTCTTTTCCCCAAGTGTGAGTCTGGCTTCCTAAAGGCACAGTTCTGGAGCTCAGGTGTAATGCATACTCGCTTTCCTAAAAGCAGGTTTCTCCGTCCTGCCTATTAGGTATTTGTCATGGCGTAGCCCCAGCTGGTAACTAAGCCCCACGCGGCCACTTGCTCACACTCCCCCACCTGCCCCCTGGGGGAAGGCGGGGAGAGAGTCAGGAGAGTAAAAGCGAGAAAACTCGTGGGTTTAGGCAAGGCTGTTTAACAGGCAAGGCAAGAGCTGTGCATGCAAGTGAAGCAAGGGATTAATTCACCACTTTCCATGAGCAGGCAGGTGTTCAACCATCCCCAGAACACGGGCCTCCATCATGTACAACAGTTACTTGAGAAGACAAACGCCATCACTCCGAATGTTCCCCCCTTTCCTCCGTCCCCCAGATTTATTTGCTCAGTATGATGTTGTATGGTGTGGACTGTCCCTTTGGTCACTTGGGTTCAGCTGTCCCAGCTGTGCCCCCTCCCAGCTTCCTGCACCTCTCCTGCCTTCTTGCTGAGAAGTTCTTGACTTGGTACAAATGTTGCTTGGCAACAACCAAAACATCAATGTGTTATCAACATTCTTCTTGTGTTAAATCCAAAACACAGCACTATACCAGCTACAGGGAAGATAACTCTGTTCCAGCTGAAATCAGGGCAGTAGCTAATGATTGGCATAAAGTGGTTTGGTCCTTGGATGAATAGATGTGTTTCTGCTATTCTAGACCTCATCCGGGGTCCCTAATGGCAATCAGTGCTTTCCCAAAATGAAAGATGGAGTAGGTGCTGGAGCTTATATTGGGAGGTTGTCATGACGTACTGTTATTAATCGTGTCACAAAAGCAGGAGTTCTTTCCCCAAAATGCACAAGAAGGGAATAAAGCAGGAAGCCATTAAAGAAGTGTTTTATCAGCCAACTCTGTAGGTTTTGTACTCTGGACTTCCCTCTGCTCCCTTACAGGGTTGTGTGCTCTTGCTTATCCTTTTTCATACTCATGCTTGTGTTTGAAACCTCGCTCTGTGTGTGCTGCAGTTTGCACGGTTGTGTGTACTTGTCTGAATGGGTGATCCTGCACTGTATAGAAAGTGTATTTCCTGTTTTTTTCTGAAATACAGAAATGCTGTCCTTTTGCAGCTGTCTTCTAAAGGGGAGTGAGAATGCAAGCAGAGATGGTAAGCTGCAAAAATGAGCAATGAAACCACACTGTTGCCTTGGATGAGGGGGAGGTGGGTGGTAGCCATTGTTTTGTCTTGTTTTATGGCAGAGTAATCTGAAAACAGATGTTGAAAATACTTAAACACACTTAACTTGTAGAGCTGTAGCTAGATATTCAGCTGGGAAAAGCATTCGAACCCAGAATGGAAATCCAGATCTAGAAAAATAATTCTGAACTGTCAGGGTTCATGAGAAATGTAAGAAAGTGATGGAAGAGGCTAGAAGACATGTTGGTGTTTGAGAGCTGGTAAATGGGGTTCTGGGCATTAACGTAGAATTTGCTGGAGGTCTCCTAAGTCCGTGTAATGGGACTCTTTCCTTGTGAGTTTATCTGTTGCAAAATGCCATTTTATCTTGCTCCCTTTTCTGTTTCATCTATCCAATCTTCTTTTTTCGCTCCATCTTACTGCAAAATTCTTAAAAGCGGGAGCAGACTCAAATCTGCAAACCTATTGTGCTTATGAATAGGCGTGAAAACCGAGTTTTTGCTCTGAGCCTCAAATGAGTAGATTCAACTTGTTAATGGTGGAAGGTTCAAGACAAATGTGACAGTCTTTGGAGTCTGCTCACAAGAACTACTCAGAGTCTGATAGACATATTTAAAACCAAAAGTGCCTGAATTTTAGCAGTGACACTGTTATTAGCTCCTAGAGAGGTACACTTTAATGCAGAGAATCAGAAGTTCTGAGAGGACATTTAACAAAAAAATCAGCTTCTTAGTGGAGTATTCAGTGTTTATATTTCCACAAACTGAATTGTGAATAAAACTTTCTTAATGTTTTTGTCTTATGGTAATTGAAAAAACGGGTGTTATCCGAATGAAGTATACTGGGAAATAGCTCCGTGTAAACCTGTTTATCTGCTTTCTGTAATCATGGGTTACTTTACTGCACATAATGCTAATATGACCTAAAGCAATTCAGTGCAGTAGCAACGTCCTGGTAACAGTTACGTTAAAGTGTTTCCCATAGCAAAGAGAAATGATACTTAACCTTAGATTATTTTATTTTCTTCTGTGGTGGTCCATGGCATAGCTTTTTGTATGTTTACAGAGCTGAGTATTGTCTTTGTTATTTAAAGCTGTTCATAAGGATGTGTTTAAAATGCTGCATTAACTGTTTACTTGTTCTGTCAGCCTTCTATTTATTTTTCTACAGCTTAAAAAGTAAAAGTACCATTACCTGTTCATTTTTAGTAATTCTGCATTTTTGTTAATTGTTATTGTTTTGCATGGCTGCTACTGAAGGACTTGGTAGCAAAAGATATATTTCCCCCCCTCGCTCACAGGAAATTTTGTTAGTGAATAATGAGTGTGGCAGCGTTCTTCATCTGTGATAGTATTTTAATGTTTATCAAAGTATTACTTAATTTACTTTTATTTTTGCCAAGGTGCCTTTAAAGGTGTTCTGACTGTCTCATTTTTGGCATGGATCGTGTTATTCAAATGAGTTATGTCAGCAGTAACTTTTGGCAACTTCAGCAAGGACAGAGACCTCTGGAACCTTGCAGTCACTTCCAGTTCTGCACTACGTGAAGGTCTTGGCTGAGACTTGGTGCTCCTGAGCAGCATCCTTTTAGCAAGGCATCCCTTTTGGATGTCTGATCTTATTTTCTAAATGTCAGATGTTCAATGATAACCTTTCGGCCTGTGGGACAAGCCATGTTGTAAGGCCTTTTATATCTGGATTTCCAGGTGTTGGTGATGTGGGGGAGGCAGAGGGAACCCAGTGGCATTGCAGTCCTTTCTGCCACCAAAAGGTGGAGTGAACGATCTACTGAACGGCCTGTGCCGCGAATGGATTTTCTGGGCAGCTGGGAACTTTTCCGCAAGGAAGGAAGGTTTTCCGTTGCCTTACAGCGTTAAAGCTTGATAATTCTCACAATTTGTGCTAAATGTAATGAGGCAATTCATTTTAATGAATTGACCAAATTGGTTGGTAACAGATGGGTTGGTGACAAATGGGTTAATTAGAAGTATTATATAATCTGTTCTTATTTCAATTATTTTGTCTACTTATGTGTGAAAGGGTTATTTTTAAAACACTTCTTTCACCTCTTGCAGAAAGAAGGAAATATCTGTGCTATTGGTCAAAGCAGCCCCTTCTACAAATACAGTGATCCTCATCAAATCTAACTAAAAATAGTATTGATGTGTCATAATTGCAAATGAAAATAGCTAACATTTTCAGTAGTGCGAGGGAACTTACTTTAGTAGCTATGGAGCGCTAACTTTCTTTGGCAAATAAAGCCACGTGCTGTAAGCATAGCTGGGTGTACATTGTCTTTTTCTGCGGTTTTTCATTTCCGTTGTCCGTGCTGGAATAACCTGTTGGATTCTGGCAGGGGAGCTTCTTCCGTCAGTTATGGCAGCATGAAAGCAGCTTTGTGGTTTTTTTCCACTGTGTTTGCTTCACTTCATCTCTACCTTTGTGCCATGGGACTCGGTCTAATTATTTCTCTCAGGTAAGCACCAGGTGACTTGACACTATTACTAAGCCCTTGAGTTAGGTGCTGCCAATCTGAACCATTAAATAAGAAGTTCTGGGAAGACTAATCAGGATTAGTTGAAGGAGGCTGAAATCACAGGGGAGAGGAGCTGTAATTTAGATTCATCAGGTAAATGAGCTACAGACATGTATTATGGGTAAAACTGGTCCCAGAGTGGCCTTTTTTGCTTGGTAGCACCATGGTGACTTTCCAAATGTATGGCATGGCAAGCTGCTGTTTCTAGAGCAGTCTTTAGGATGTCTGTTGCATTTATCATGTGATGTCTTTCATTGCCTAGATTTTGTGTTTTTTTTTTTTTTTTTTCCCCCAGCATTCCCATTTATTTGTAGAAATCATGTCAGCAGAGGCGGTCTCGTTTGACTGCTTCCAGAATATCCTTTTTTCGGTCCACACTTTGTAGCTCTTCAGAGAATTGAAAGATGGAAGAGTACGTTAACTTTGAACATTTCCAGTAATGCAGATTTTCCCCTTTAAATGTCACTGATTTACAGCATTAGAAGAGAAGTAAAATGTCTGGTAGGTGACATAAATGGGGCAGAGAGGTTAAATGGCTTCCCCCGATGCACTCAGCAAGTCTCTGTCAGATTGCAGTCCAGAGCTGAGTTTGGATTTTGATACCTTTTTCAGGATACAAATGATTCTAGTGTCAGACTTCTTGTGTTATGTTTTAAAAATAACCCCTTGATTCCCTCACGTCCTACAGAAACATGCAAACCAGTATCAGTATTTAAAAGATGACAATGTGAAATGCAGTGTGGGAAGGTGAAGGAATAGCAATTGCAAATTGGAAGGTTGTTTTGATGATTCAATAAATTTTGTACATTTTGGGCACTACACATGCTGGCAGCTCTAATTGTGTGTTACAAGACTTTATTCAGCTTTAAAGTGCAGTTATATAACTTTTAATCCATTATTGTAAAAAATGCAAGATATTTTAGCTAGATCACAAGTTCACATGAATGCTCATACTGGGAGGATGAGGAAAAAAGCTTTGATTTGACACAAGGTGTTGAGTTTTTACTTAAATTGAGTCCTTTGCAGTGCCAGATTTGTATATTACTTACACATGTCTCAAAAAAGGACTCTCAGGGTTGCAGCAGCTGGTATTTGAAATACTCTCACTTCATTGCTTATTCTAAATAAGGCATAACTATCTGGAAGAACGAACTTAAATGTTAATGAATTCAACTGCTTTATCCATTCCAAGTGTATTCATTTTAGGAGAATTGGGAGGGGTCAGGGGAAGGAGAAGGGATGCTTTGTGTAAAAATAGGTTACTTGTAGAAGTAAATCTTTATCTTCAGGTATAAGTACTATTTCAAAGGCAGTCAATACATACAATTCAGAGGTTTACTCCCTTCTCCATTGCTTAAAAAAGATGGCAGTGTTTTGAAAATAATCTAAAATCTGATACCACTGAGGTGGGGAAGGTGAAGTATGTTTGAATTTGCAGGAAACAAAGCCGAACGTTAATGAACTGGAGCATGTCGTAAAGAGTGTTTGCAAACCCCGGGATGCTGTGAGTTTGGCCTGGTGTTCGCTCTAATTGCCATTACCTTGTGTATTTTCAACGTCGTATTGCACGGGAAAGGTCTCCCAGTATGGAGATGACTGATGTAGTACTTGCAGCTTAAAGGTCCCAATTACTGTAAATGTTGAAAATGTGCCTTTTCCCTGACATACCAAGTGACCTTTGGTTCCTGTGGGCCACGGGGGATGGTGTGTTGCTGTCCATTTAAACAGAGAGGAACAGATTTAATATGTTGAGTTAGACCAGAGTGTAAGAAACACTGTGTAAAATCCCGTGGCTTTATTTCTGCTCCGTGCTTATTTCAGCTGTGCCCGGAGCTCTGTACAAGCTCTGTAGGTAATTTTATCTGTGGCAGGATGGGTGCTGGGTTAGAAGCAAGGAGCCTGTGCTGGGGACCTGTGTGGACACAACAACTTACTGTAAAAATGAGCTGTGACTGTCTTGCTGGTATAGGCAAAATAGGAGTGGTCTCATTTCATTAGGTATTTACACTACATGAGCATATAGCATGCATTTCTTTACATGTACTGACACAAGAAACTGTGCAATAATATGCATTAATATGGCTGTGGGAACTCTGTGCGAGTGTTGGGGTAAATACCTTTCTTCAAAGCATTTTAATGTCCCCGAGTAAACTGACTTGAGATACAGGATTAGCCTCCAGTCTGAGTGCTCAGAAGTTAGTCGGGTGCTCAAGTCTAAGGCATCACCTGATTACAGAGGAAATTGCAAACTGAAGGTTCAGGCTCTTGGTTTCAGTTTGATTTCTCGACAGCTTTCTCCTAGAGCTGCTGAGAACAGGCAGGGTCGCACTGTAGCTTTGGTTCTAGAGCGTGTTAATGGGATTGTTTCATCTGTCACTGTAGCACAGAGCTGCAGCTGTGAAGAAGCGCTTAGTGATGTAATCGTGTCCAACTTGATTATCTACCAGTTTTATCATCTGATCTTGTTCTTATTGAAGTAATGAAACTTTGTCTTTGAATTAAAATGGATTTGAAATTTTAAAAAAGTTCTGTCCTAAATACAGTGCATATATATATGTGTGTCTTAGAGATCAAAAAGTTAAGCTTTTGTGTTTTGTTTTTTAAAAGGGATGTTGCAGTGTTGACTGTGCAGTTTAAATTGTGCTATTTGTTTGTACTAAGGTTGAGTGAGCTCCCCTGTCTATCTTTTAAAACTAAAATATTGACAGTAATGTAATCAAAGTCCTTACTTTTTATAGAAGGTTTCCTGAGGCTGTCCCTCAGAAACCTATTAAATCTGAAAAAGAAAAGAAAATGTCATCTCGAAGGGCTGACTTAGGGGACGCAGGAAAATCCAGATCTCCACTGAATCTCTCATTCTGGACGTGAAACTAGCACGGACTTTGTGAGCATTTCCTTGTTTGTTTGCATGTGCTTATTTCCCAGCATTTATACAGAGGAGCGTACTGGGAGACACGAGAGCTGTTAATGGCCTTATCGCTTTCTTTTTTTAATATTTAAAACCATCTATAAGGCCTCTTCCTGCCAAGGCTTCTTGTGTTTGAACCTTTAACATTCCTAGTGCAAAGACCCTCTTCTCTGAACGAACTGATTTGTCAAACATATGGATTTGTTTGAAAAAATTCAAAAGGAGAAATTTGAGGTTTTAAAAAACGTTACATATTTCATAGCTATGGTGTGTGCTGACTGGTGGTGTAAGGCCTTTGATGCAGCGTTTCTTCATTAGCTGACTCCATGTGCTACATTTATTCTAGGCTGGAATACATTCTAACCTCCAAAGTATCAGATGCACTCATCACAGAAAAATGTTCCATTGTTTGACGTTTCTGTCAAAATTTTTAGGGAGAACACTCAGTTTGCATGAGTGTCTGTAAATAAATCATAAGTGTTTGTAAGTAGTCTTCTCTTTGCTCAGTTGTTACATCTACTTTAAAAGATCTTTCTAGCTGAAAACCATTCTAGAGATTGCTCAAATTAATTGTAGAAAGTGCCCTTTAAAAAAAGAAAAAGTGCACCCAGTGGCATGGCTCCTGCTTCTTATGGTTTACTTGCTACTTGTGACCCCAGCAAACACACTAAAAGGAGTATCCCTCATTCCACAGTCATAGGCAAAAGTTCCTGACGGTGTGATAAAGAGGTTTGTGAAGGTCAGGTTGGGTACTGACCTTTCCTAAATGCTTCCAACTCTCCATTGTGTTCTTTATATTAATAAATTAAGTGACCCATGAATATGCCAGCTCTGCTCCTCTTTCTTCCTACCTGTCCTGCACATACCCTGAGCTCAGGGCACAGGTGTCCGTGCTCATCTTGTTTTATTCTGTACCCTGATCTGCCTTGAGAGGGCCACATGTTCCCCCACAGAAGAGGGAAGTTCAATGGGTAGTAAATTGTTTTTCTTTCAGATGCAGAGTTCTTTAGCCCAGGTGTTTCAGGAGGTGGAGAGAACACAAGGAGTGTTCAGTGACCTTCACACTCCCCGTACCGTGTGGTTTGCTATTGGCAGAACAGTCAGTGCTTCCAGGGGGACCTGCCTGCCAACCCTACAGTGGTTACACAGCCGTCCGAGTTTCCTTTACATGGTGTTTTTTGGACAGTCTTTCTCTTGCAGGTGGAATCGTTTTCTGTGTCAGGAATATTCCACGTGTGTAACTGAAGATGATTTTTTTTGTTTACCTTTAATCTGTGTCCCGTCACCTTATTTTCCTCCCTCTACATACATTAAGAGGTCTGTGTCGTGTCCTGTTTGGATTGGGCACAGGCCAATGGGTTTTCACCGTAGCAGAGACCTGCTGCTGTGTGTAACAGCACAATCCTTGATGCAGAAGAGCTTCCAGCCTATGGTTGCTGCTCAGAGGCAGAGGATGGGACACGCAGCCACGCTTGGTGAGGTGGAGCGAGTGCTCAAGACAACACAGCAGGGCCGTGGTGGAACCAGAAGCAAATCACAAGTTGTCTGAATTGGAGGTTATATTGCTCTGTGCCCTTGTCTTCTGCATAGGGAATCAGAACTTGACCAACTTAAAGGATCGAGTCCACAAGAAGGAAGCCTGTGATATATATTGCTGTAGGATACAGTTGTGGAGACTTTTCCCTTGGTTGCGAAGTTACATGGCTACTGTGCAGAGTCAGGTTTGCTGTTAAATACAGGAAATCTGCCACTCTGAGTCAATAAACAAGTATTTGTTCTGTTGCCTCAGTTTCCCCAGCAATCCAGTAGTCACATTAGGACTGTCTGGCTCTGGAGACTTCTGGTTTGCAGGTTAATTGTTGTCTTGAGTTGATTTGATTTTATGGAAATATAAATAATATGAACAAGCTGTTATGAGTTTATAACAATATCTCCTATATATAGCTGTATTGTCAAAGCAGATGGTGCTATCTCTGGCTCCAGAATTACAGTAAGGCTGAGAACATGTTTGTTGCTTCAGTGTTAATCCTGGAAACAAAGTAGTAATCTAGGAATTCTTCATACTTGGTAAGAGGCAAAATCTGGTGTGGAAAAATCCCCAAATCTGGTGTTGGTACTATATTGTCTTCTGGTTTATATCTCTAATGTTTCCAGGCTGCAACAAAATTGTTTGATCTTTCCTTTATTGTTCTGTTTTCATACTAGTTAATTTCTTAATCTGCTTTCCTAAAGCTGTAGAGAAAACCATTGCAGCCTCCACTTACACACTGGCTCTTCTGGCGGTTTGTGGCTGTGTAATTTATAGTTGGGCAGGGTCTGAGTAATTTTCTTCTTACTGTTTTTGTGGTGCAAAGAATGAAAACAACATTCTGTTATGAAGAATGAGAACCTTTCCAACATCGTGTTGAAGTAGGTGTCATCTAGGCTTGTTTTTTGTTTATAAATTGCTCAGAATATCCTGTAATGCTTCATCTAAGTTAAATCCCTTACAGAGTGCAGTTCCCGTATGTTGTGTAGTGGGTTGTAGTGTACTTGGTTGGCCCAGGACAGCCCAATTCATGCTGTTTTCCAAACCTCCATTGTGTTTGTGGCAGTGTACAAGCAGATGCCTTGGAAAATACTTAAGAGCAGGATAAGCATGTAACAACACTCCCTCGCTCTTCCAGTGATCCCCTTCATTTCTGAACCGTTGTAAACTTTTGTATCCTAAGGCAACGACTTCTACAGTGTAATTACATGTTGCAGTTTCATTTGACATCCCATAGCTCTTGTATTATGAGAGCTATTGAACACTTGTTTCCTATCTAACTTTTCTGTGACTTGTAGTTATGGAAAAGGGAGCATACTTATTCCTTTGTTAATAATACCTAGCATTTGATAATTATTATTATTTTTTTATATATTTTAAGCTGCTAATGAAGACTGAGTCTATGTGTTTACAGAGCTATTGATTGTAACTTCAAAATCTCATTCCTGAGTGGTAATTTAAGTTTCAAAGTCAATCACTGTGTGTAGAAATTTAGGATCATCTTTCCCTGTGTGCATTACTTTATATTTACCAGTCTGGAGTTTTATCTGGGGTTCTATCAGAGTCACTCTAACACTGAGAACTCTCTTGCAATTCTCTGCAGTCATTTTTTTGTATTGCTATAGATACTTTATAAACATAGGCAGACTTTGTCATCTTGGTTGTCACCCTTTTTGCAGATGATTTATGAATATGTTGAACAGTTCAGCCTTTAGCAGAAATCTATGCTATGATTTCTACGTGATTGCTGCTTGAGCAGCGGGACCACACTGGAGAATTCCTGGATTAGATGGTGGGTTTATTTGTTGTATCATTCATTTCTGAACATTTAACCAATTTGACTTGTACATTTGTCTCCTGGCAGATTACTTTTATGAGAACTTTCACTGGTATATGTGATCAGAAGCCTTATGGAAATCCAGCAAGACTATATCAGGCATATATTTCTTGTTCATGTGCTGTGTGACTATTTCTGAGAGCTCTAGTAACTTGGGAGTCGTGATTTTTCTTCTAGAAACATGGTGTTAACTCTTCCTCCATATGTTTTGTTCATGCGTGTGTCCCTGAATTTTCCTTATCATTTCTGGTGGTTCTGCTCCAGCGGAAGCCTAAGGTTCTGGTCTGTATTTCTTTATCTCCTGAGATAATTTAATTGGTTGCCTGACAACATAGCATCAGTCTTGTCCTTCTGCACTGGAGATGTGATAGTGTTCTTGCTAGGCTTAAGAATACTTAGACATTTAGACTGAGAAAAAGGATCTGTCAGCAGCATATTACAGGTTTCCACCTATGTTATTTTCAGGTACCTCGTTAAGGTGTACCGATTACATTACTGATAGAAATGAGGTTTCCAAATGGAGCATTCAAATGTTGGGAAACGGCAGGTTTACAGTTTGTGGTACTTCTCACGTACAGAATGAGGAGGGAGCTCTCTAGAAAATAAGAATGTGGTTGTGTAAATAAGGCTCTAAAGCCTGGGAGTGTACGAAGTGGCAGAACTGAACCTATTCATGCAGGTTCTGCCTGGTGTTTCTTAATGTGAAAGCTTGATTGAAAGCTTGATTTAGCCTGATTTTTTTTTTTTGGGGGGGGTATTAATTCATTTTCTCAGCAACCTACTGCTCTCTACTCTGACCAAAATAAGATGAAGTGAAAAATACTCTCTTCTGTAAACTACTGGTAAACCACTGCCCCATCACACATATCTAGATCTTGAGCTTTCAATATGTAGGGGAGGTTTTTGCCAGAGTAATTTAATTTATAGGTGGCAACAGAAGACTTAACCCTGGAGGGCACAATCTGTCAGTGCCCTGTGCTGAGAGTTTGCGAAAGATGGGAGGAGGTTTTACCCAGGACCAGTTTCCACTCTGCAGTGGATGCTGATGTTGGTGCTTTGACAGAGTTACAGCCCCAACTCCATAGCATTTATAACATTGGTTCTTATTTCAGCATGGTCACAAAGTTTATGGGATAAACAAAAGCCGGTTCTTCTGCTTGAAGGTCTTTTCTGCCTTGCAAAGGCTTCCTGTAAATAATGGCTTTCCATTTAGCCAGTCAGGATTGTTCAATAAGTGGTAGTAATGCTCAATTTTCTTTCTGTGGGAAAAAAACAAACAAACAAAAAGCCAAACAAACAAAAAAAACCCCCAAACAACAAACAACTTTTATTAAGCTTGCGGGGACCCACAGCTTCTGATGGATGGGTAAAGTGGTGAAAAAGTCGGTTTTCTATATTTGACGCATTAAAGAAAAAACAAGTTCCATTTTTCATTATTTTTATTAAAACCATTTTACCAGTTTAAGTTCTGTTTTTCTTTGTTTAACATTTCTATGCCTTTCCTCACCCTTTCAGAGGAGTGCACAAGGGAAGGGAAGGTTTTATACCCTTCTGGAGAAAAACAGAACTAGAACTGAACTTTCAGTTACCTTCATTTAATGTCTTTTCTGCCGTTGAAAAGCATGACGAACAGTTTTTCCTAGAGAAATAGCAAGAATTTTTTATTAAATCAAATTCCTAGTGGAATTTCCTGTGTTGAAAAATTCACTAGCTTTATTAAGACTCCTGATTATATTGGGTTGTTAACTTTACACTCTAATATATGTAATAAGAAGATTCTTCCCTTGCAGTGCACACAGATGTGCTGCATATTCATTTCCAGAGGCTGTGCTGGCTTTGGCACTTCCAGGACACACATCTGCTAGGGATGTCCTGTTCCTCGGCAATTCGAGGGCTGAAAATTGAGAATGAGATAATAGTTTACTTCAGCATATCTACAACTTTAAAATGACCATTCCTGAAATCTGTCAGATTTTGAGAATTGCTTTTTTTTTTTTTTAATCGCAACACTGACAGCACAGTAAATGTCTCCAGTTTTTGGTAAAGGTTCTGTGGCATGTGGCGCAGGTATATTAGAGCAGTTGAAGGGTAAGTACATTAGGAGAGTCTTCAATGAGCAGCTTACTCTGGAAATTGATACTTTCCTTGAGATTTGAACTCTTTGTCAGTCAAAGTTTGATTCCAGACCTTTATAGTGTGTTCCAAAGTTATTGCCATTTGAATGTGTTGGGAAATCAGTTTGTAGTCACAAACCTGGATTAGCATCAACTGTCTCTTTGAAACTTCGGCAGAGATTAGAGGTTACGTTGGGACTCCGAAGGATTTCCTCAAACAGAAAGATCATCTGGCTTTTGTGTGCCTGCCAGAGACATTAATAGTAAGTGTCCTGTTGTGTTACATACTTTTTTTTTCTTTTTAATAGTTAAATGCTTTTTGCCAGAACTAAATGTGATTGAAACTAATGAAAAGGTGATTAGTTATGAGCAGTAGCAATAGAAGTAAGTCATAGAGCTGATTTTTAATAGCCATTCTTTATAAGTATACTAGAGGAATTTTATGGGTGTGGAGATTTCTCAGGTGATTAATCTTTAGAGAAATGTAAGATAAGTGTGTAATGGAAATAATGTTTCTCTTAAAAATATTATTGTTCTAATGCTGCTTGAAAACTTAGTTTGGAGTAGATTTAGATGGCAATGGATTCTGAATCATTGAAACAGTATAACTGAGGCCACTCTGCTCTCTGCTATTTCAGGATTTAGCTTCATGATGTACCATGTTAAATATTGAACTGATTTTATTAAGTGAAAGGCAAGCTCATCTCATTTATTAAGTGGATAAGAAGACACCTGAGTGAATCTCAGTTATTGCAGAAGTGAACTGTAGATGAACATCTCACCTTCCAGATGACACTTTGGACCTGTCAGAGTGACTGGGAACAGACAAAATGACCTTTTCAGGATTCTTCCCTTTCTGGCACAGAGTGAGTGCACGGGAGGAGCGGCTCTTCTTTCATGTGGGAAAGGGCAGACCCTGCAAGGGGCAGCTGGCCAGTTTAATGGCATTTTTCATCAGGGTTGAATCTGGGTGAATGAGGAGAAAACTGAACTTGGCCTCAGCTTGTGTGTGTATGGGCTGTTTTGTCTAAGATTGTGTATTCATATAGTACACATGTATACAGGATGTTTCAAAAAGATGGACCTAATACTGCTTTGAAATTGGGTCCATCTTTTTAAAACACCCTGTATAATGTATAGGTTATAGTTGCATATAGTTTTATCTATGAAAACATGCGTAAGTTACTGTATGGGTGTGTGTTGTGGACGTTTTGGAGGGAGGATTCAGTTAAAAATATGATTCCAGGATGAGGCTCTCTGCATAAACAATATACCTTCACATATACCTTCAGGCTAAACCAGTCTGATTAAAATCATTCCTTCCAAGGGAAACTTGTTTAGCTTGTCCAATAAAAATTGGATGGACTTTTCTTCTCTGCTATATAAAGGTCCTCTGGAAAAGATTAAGTTTGAAATCTAAAAAGCAAGTCATCTTTCAGTAATAAAGCAGGGAGTCTGCAAAATGTATTCATTTATTGCTGGCTCTAGTATTAAAAGTTATTATTATACATTGGACTATTTTTAGGATAAAAAGGCTTGATAATAAAATCCTGGTGTCAGTAGCTTTTATGAAACCCAAGAGAAGACAATGTTTATTCTGCCACTTTCCCTGGCAATTCCTGTAGAGATTTCAGCGAAGTGTGTCCTACTGTAAAGTGCTCTGAGCTCGTGGGTGTTTTCTCCCCTTTCTCCTCTTCCGAGGGAAAGTGGCAGGCCTGATCTTGAACCTGCCTCTGGAAGTCCTGGCTTTGGGGAGAGTTGTCTTTGGCACCTGAAATCAGAAGATGAGCTTTGATGTGCAGAAGGCTTTCGGCATCTGTGGCCCTGGAGCAGCGCATTGCTCACGGGCAGTGGGGCAGAGTTTGCAGAGTTGTTCTGCACCATCCAGAGTTCCAGCCCTTATCAGAATATAAACTTATAACAACTTAACCAACAATTAGTCCCACAGCAGCTGGATGTTTGCACATCTTTGTTGCTTCTCCTTCTGACTACCTTGTCTTCACACTGTTCTTGTGGATCTGATGAGAGTGTTGGTAATTCTGCTGCTGTCACTGTTGGCAGGAGGAGGTCAGCTGAGGGAGTCTCGAGGTCACAGGTGGGCCTGAAAGACCTTCTGTGAGAAGAAGAGAGAGGAGACACGAGGTGTCCTGTGTGACATGAGCTCCATCAGCAAATGTGTGGATTGGCAGAATGAGTTTTGATGTAGTGGAATGACTTCTGTGTTAGGTGTGCTGAGCTGCTGGGAGGAGGGAGGCCCTTGCAGTACGAATTCATTCCGAGTCCCTCTGAGACTCAGCGTGTGACTGTGGTACTCGGCTGGCTGGCTTTGGAGGTGGGTTGGTTTTTTAGAAACAAGAGGCCAACAAAATGCAAAACTCAGTCTTGTCTAAAGTTATTTCTCCGTGGTAAAATGAGTAGCTACAACATCAGTTGCTCTGCCTAGTCCAAGTAACCAGTTCCCCCATCATTATAAGGAAGGTGAGTTCTGAATTTTACTTAAACAAGCTCTCTACAAATTAATATTGAAGTGAATTGTGTTGGGTCCTCATATACCCAATGCTGGCCTGTCGCCTGAAGAAAACAAGCCAGACTGACTCCACGGGAACCTGTGACAAATGACATTGAACTTAATTTCCTATTTTGCTTGGGCAAAATCATCCTTATAAAAGCATCTTCTAAAGTTCTTTAAACTTTGAATGAACTCGTTGATGCTAGGACTGAAAATAGACTTGATCTGATAGTTATGATAAATGTTATTGCCTGTAGCAAAAGTATCTTTTGCCTCAGATGCTGTTGTGTGGTTGTAACTCATGTGATCTCTCAGCCCTTGTCTTCATAATTTGTGCCTGTTCACCAGCGTTTCATTCACTTTTTCTTTACAGGCAGTTTTGTTGGCAGTTTATATGCCAGTGTAATTTAAAAACTCAATAAAAAGACTTTTTACACAAATAATATTATATAAAACAGTGCCACTTCTTCAGGGCAATTCCTCAGATTCTTAATGAGCCACGCAGATCCCATATTAGATCATGGCTTCTTCTAAAGGTTTTATAACTACATTCAGATGCTTTGTTTGGTGTGTAATCTGCTTTAATAATGGGTATGTAACCATTCACGGATGAGAAGAAATCCCATGGAAGAAACTAGCAGAGACTATAGAAACTTGATTAGGATGTATAAACATTTTTCTAAATACCTATAAAACATAAAAATCTGAATTGCTTTATAGCTCTTTTCAGTCATAGCTGAGAAAGTAGAAGATTCAATATTTAACCTGAAGGTTTTTCCCACAGGCCACCCTGCAGTACTTGCTGCACCATGCAGGGTGAGGGTCTCTCCGTATCTCCATGGGACACGGGGTGCTGGGGTGGTGTCACCACATGGATGTTGCTGTGGCATCTCACATGGGATGTGTGTGTGGGAAGGTGATTTGAACAGAAGTCTGTCTTGGATCACTCACAGAAAATGTACTTGAATTAATATACTTATATAATTTGTTTTAAATACTTCTTTCTGTTTTCAGTTGTCAGTGATTTTATATTTCAGTTTGGTGTCTTAATATTCTGTAGGGCATTTTATTCATTACTTAAGGTTTTGACCTTAGTATATACAGTATAAGCAGCAGCGTGTCCAGTTCAGGTTGAAATTTTCTATTTAAAAAAAGAATGAATCTTCAAATTCTTATAGCTTTGTCAAATTTAAGCAACTTAGGCTTAAGGCAAATGCCAGTATTTTCTGTGTGCCTGGTGGTTTATTTTATTTTTTTAAGGGATAGATTTGGAGAGTAGGAAGAAAGGAATTATAAAAGGCAAGTATATGTTGTTCTCTCCCTCCTTTAAAACTTCTTTATGAGATATTATTTTGAGATACTAAAGCATGTTTATAATCTGAAGTGGGGATGTGAAATCTATAAAAGAACTTTACTAACTGTGGAATTGCTTTTCATGTAATTTTGAAAATCCAGCCAGAAGTGACCAAAATGTCAGTCTGTGGAAACCCCAGTTCACAAACCAGCCATTGCTGGGACGTGCTGAGAACTGCTCTGAAGCCGCTGTCCGAGTGACCCCGTCCACATGCTGAGCAGATCCTGCAAGTGTTGGGTATGTCCATAGACCCGGTGGCTTCTCCTGCAGCTGCCTCTGCATCCAGTGCAAGGGACAGCGTGTGGGGAATAAAAGGGGCCCTTGCAAACTAATCAGATAATTAAGAAAATTAAATCCTTTTGGATTCTGCAGGGTTCCTGACTGACAGTGCATGAGGCACAAACCTGTTGCAGCCACAGATCAAGTCTTGGGAGGTTCAGACTGTGCATTAAGAAACATTCTTCACTCAGACAGTGCCACACTAGGCAGGTCAGCGAGAAAAGACTCTTCAAACTCAATATCTTCTCTAAGGGCTGTTTTTTTCCTGCCCCATGATGGGAGCTGGGGTACTGTCTTTCAGTAGCAGCTCTCCAGTTGCCCAGTTCTCGGGGATTTTTTTTTCCTTCCTAGACAAGAGCTAGGAGGGAAAATGAGGTAAGAGTTTACAGAAATGGTTATGGTAATTGGGGGAGGAGGGGAGTACTGGAGTTTCTCATAATTTATTAATGCAATAGGCTTAACTTCTGTTAGCATTAGGGTTTAATAACAACCCATTAGCTCTCTTTTGCATTTCTTCTGTTTTCCAGGAATGAGAACACAATGTGTTTTCTCTGTGGCTGTTTCTTAAATAAAAAGGCATTCCTGTTTCCAAGGCAGAAATGTCACAAAGAGGTAGGTACAAGTGAAGAGATTATTCCTCGCCGTTTCGTTTGCTGATAAATGTAGAACAGAACACATTTCTGTTCACAGCTACCAAGGACAGGAAACTGAATTGCCCATAGGCATTCACTTCATTGTGAATTTATGGTGTGACTATAATATTTGCATTAATCCCATCAGCACAAAGCATACATAAATGCATTCAGAATTATTTTGTCTTGCTCATACAATTTCCATTAAGATCCATATGCAGAACTGTATTTTCACAGCAAGTTTTACACATAGTATTCAAATTCTTTCTCCCTTTCTCCCATCAATATGTTGCATATTTTTAAGCCTCGCTGGGCTCAGTGCCAGCAAGGGACTACAAGGATCTATGGCAACTGTCACATTTGCACTTTTCATTTACAAATCGGTAACTAAATTCTCATTAAGTATTCTTAACCAGCCTGTTCAACATATGTTTTCTTAGGTATTAGTACTTATAGGTTGAAACAAATTAGGTCAGTAGCTAAATTTTCTTCCTGATAGCCAAAGATATTTGAGAAAGAATAGATTTTTGGAATGTGGAAGTGGCAATGCCCTTTTCTCCTTCAGTCTTTAAAAACCAGGACATTCAGCTCGGGCCAGGCAAATTAAAAAGGTGGGAATTTGAACTCCCTCCCCACATTTTACTTCTGTTGGGAGACTGGTGTGGGAAGAGCTTTGAAATGAATCCAGTAAACATCCACTAACTAGCGTGGTTTAAAAATTAGGTTTTGAGACACATTTTCTTCTGTTTAGTTTTCCATGTTTCTCCCTTTCAAACATAAAAAACCTGTATTTAATGGATTTATTCTAAGACTCTTGCTTGTGGAACAGCATTTTCATCTTTGACTTCTAGCAGCGCTGGCACTGATTGCAGAAAGAGCCACTTAACAAAAAAAAAGTGCAAAATTGTGGATGTTACATTGTGTAGACCCTTAAAGACGTTATTATCTCTGCTTAAATAGTTGTTTCATACACTTGCAAAGATTGTTAATGATGAGTTTCATTGCGTTATCAAAACTGTAATGCAAATCATATTATCATGTTTTCAGGTTTGTGCTGCTTCATATGAAGTTCACCAGCAGCTCAACCATAATGCGTGGGAGATCCCCCCTGTGATCGTGCTGCCCTCCCTGGCTTTGAGGGCACTTTGGTGCATCCAGTGCTGCTTCTGCTACCTCCAGCGTCCCTGTCCCGGCTTCTGCTCTTGGCCTCTGTCCTGCTGCAGTGCCCGACTTACAGCATCTCTATTTCCACATCACCAAAATGGGTTTAATGTTTGTATATTTTTTAAATGTACTGCACAGATTTAGTTTCTGCTTGTAAAAGCTTTATGTGTTTTCTGTATACTGAGTTTAGCAGCAAGAAATAGCTTAGACTTTTTGAGTGGTTTATAGTTTTTAGTTATATCTTTGTCCAACTCAGGAAGGTTAAACTGTGAGATAGTATTGTTGTGTTTCTGGATCAAAATTCTTCAGGAAAAAGCCTTGGTTTTCACCCAATAGCCCAGCACATGAAAGACAAGTCTTTCATTTTTTCAGTAGTCTTGCCCCATCCCTGGTGTTGCTTTTGATTTTTGAACACAAGACAGCCTTTTTCCCTGGAGAGACCTGGACACACAACTTCCTTAATTCAAAGCTAGAAGAATCAGTTGGGAAACATATGTCGGTAACAGATCCGACTGCAGCAAAATCTCTCTGTGTTAACTAGATGACAGTGTCAGTTGGGAAGCATAACAGGAATATAACACACAGCATCCTCTGACACCTAAAATGAACGTAGCTGTGAAGATCGCTCTTTTAAGAAAAACCTGGACGTGCTTTGTTAAATGTGGATCCTTAAGACGTGCCAGTCCACAATGTGTGTGGACCAGTGATGGGATTTGGCCCCTAGCAAGAGGCTTCTCAAAGCCCCTGGAATTTAGAAAATCATGTTGATGCATTTTTTTTCAGGGCATAAACTGAACTACAGGGAAGAACAGCTGCTTTTTTTAGGGCTTATCTTTGGCAGCAGGTTTTTCTGTCTGCTGCTCTGACCCAGGCTTGCCTGGTGTGTTGGGTGTGTGACCTGCATACGGGGTGTGTGTAGAGCTGTACCAGCAGCTGCGCAGGTGCTGGGGAATAAAGCACCACGAAGGAAAATGTCAAAAGCATGTTTGAAAACACTGTAACTGCAGGAGTGGTTGCTTTGTTTTATAAGCATGTTGGTGTTGGGAGGAAAAGAGAAAGGAAAAAACAAAGATCCAGAGTGGCAGTGCAGCATTAACTGCCCTTCTATACCCTAAAAGACGTTACTTACAGATTGTTCAGATGAAAGGTTGATTTCAAGATTTGTTTTCCTTCTGTAGGAATAAGGTTATAACCAATTACTCATTGTTAAGTAAACTGAAATAGGTGGAGAATTAAGACTTCTTTTTAAAATGGAAAGGTTTGACTGTTTATTTTATTTTTAAAAATACATTATCCTTTAATCCTTTACCATTCTGTGAGACCAAAGGAAATTTTTTAAAGCTCTACTTGATTATTTTAATAATACATTGAAAACCTTGGGAAAGCATCTCTTCAAACTCTATCTGCAGTACTCCAGTGGCACTAAGCTATTTTTCATACGAAGTCTAACAGAACAGAAGTGGCTTTTATTCCAATGACAGTTTGCATATTTAGTTTGCTCCTTTTTTCAGTAGCAGTTAAAGCTTTTAAGTAAATCTGTGATGCAGTGCAAAAAAGGTTCAAGGCCAATATGTTTTGAAAGAAATAACAACTTTGTTTTTTTTTTAAGAATCGTAGAATTTCTTTCATAAATGTGTTTAAATGTCGGCTGTTGACTAGCTCCAATACATGCTGTGAGATATTTGTCTGAAAATCAGAATAACAAAATACAGCAGTTGGCCTGACCCATTTCCATTATTGCCAGGTAGCATGACTATTGTCATTTTTATCTAAACTTCGTGCCTTATTTTATTGGTATTTATTACATAGCTTCAGACAGCTCACAAAATAGGCTGTATTGTGTTTTAATTAGTGGTTCAGAGTTAGCAGACCTTTTTTTTTTTTTTTGAGACAGAAAAATCATCCAGCACTGTATTGCATATCTAGACTACTTTCATATATGAAGTTGGGCTGAAAATCTTGAAGATTCTGGAATCTTCAGACTTTCCCTATCTCTGACCAGGTAAAAAACCTTTCAAAAAACATTGTGTTCTGTGGTTAACGAGGGTTTAGGCCAATGTCTTGCGTGCATACTGTTCTTACAGTCATTATTTTCATTGCAAGTTGACTCAATTTTCCTGGGTATTTACAATTAATTTTATCATAGGGAAAGATTTGCCATTGTGATGTGAGAGAGGAGCAGGAGCCACAAAGCTGAACTGTTTCCTGGGTCTTCAAAAGAAGTCAAAACACAGATTTCCAATCATCTCCCATCACCATCCATAGTTAGAGGAGAAGAACTGCTAGTCCAGGAAGAGGATGAAAAGCAGGGTCACCTCTCCTGTTAGTGCAACATCTGTTTGCTAGTTAATTACAAAACAGAGTCTTATAAGGGGTTGGTACTATTTCTGTTCAGTTGAATTGCTCAGTTGAAAGCCTACATGATTTAAGGAGGAAAAAGAAAAAAGAGAAGGCAGGTAATCAGTGGTTAATCTGGACCTTCCTTGTTGCCGTAGATTTGGAAAACATCTGTAGACTGTTACTGCCATTGTGATTGAGCTACATGCAGAGAACTCCATGGAAATACCAGCTGCAAGTGCCTCTGAAATAACACCTCAGAAAAGCAGCAGTTTGTGAGCTGTGCTAGTATGTATATACTTGCTAATGCTGCAGTATGGCCATGCGAGTATCCCAGATGGAAAGTACACAGGAGCAAGTTACATGTATACATATTTACTGGTATATTTATATATATATATATATATATGTATGTATATATATCAGGGAGTTATTGCAGCAACTCTTGTATATGCAACCCCACTATAAATAGCATTGTTGCTTATGCAAGAAATTATGGTCATTTCCTTATTCACTCATTAGAACAAACGGTTCAAATTCTTATGGTTACATGTCACAGCTGCTTATTCAGTGTTGAAAGAGTCAGAGCAGGTAGCTGTAGAAATCAAGCAGTCTGTGTAGCTCTGTGTCTTAAGTTCACACATGTATACAATTCCCAGCCACACTCTGTTCTTACAGGCAAGGGCCTAGATCTCCCGCTATATTTGGAAAGTGGTTTTGTAATCTAAATTTATTAATTTATCACCTGTGCCTCCACACATTGACTGAGGGTGGTGAGATATGTGTTGGAGTGTGATGATTTAACTTTTTCTTGAGCCGTTCCTCTGCCTGCATGTGAATGTACTGCAAAATAACTATGCATGCTGATGGTTGACTCTAAGTTCAGTTAAATCTTATATCTTGGAAGCTATCTAACCCGCCTGCCTGGATAAAGTGTGACTTCAGCCTTTTGTTTTATTCTCTGTATGGTCTTGAACATGGCCCTATTCCCAGAAAGGAATACTTTACAAAAATTCCCAGGGTGTATGCCAGAACCTGTTCCACTCTGCAGCAAACCATGTGCTCCTGGACACTGCTCCTCTTCGTTTGTGGGACAGAGGAGCAACTTAGATCAAACACTTACCAAAACCCAAGGAAAATATACTCAAGTTTAAGCTAACTGTGAGAGATGCTGACCATTACATTTTAAATTGCCCACTTTCAGTAACATAGAAATGCTGAAAGTGGGGTTCAGCTAGTTAAAAAAAAAACGCATGAGTTAATTTTTTTATATATACATAAAATTATATATGTAAACCCCACACCAGTTCTTATATACATATTTATATGAGAAAGAAAAAAGGCTAAAATTGTACCTATACAAAAAATGAGCTGTTGGACTCACAGCCTTACTGGATAGAGGAGCTGCTAGAAATTCCAGTAAGTATTTGAGATAATAAAAGGCTGATAAAGCTGAAAAATCCAAGATTTGCTAGAACAGCTAGGAAACAAATCCTTCTTGCCTGCTTCGCAACCTGAATGATACGAACAGTATCCTGACCAGTGTCATGCTGTTTAGGAAAAGGGACAATAGTGGACTGTGCTGTATTTGTTCCTCCTTTAAATGGGCATGAAAGGGAAGCTGACATCCACTCTTTCAGCTTGCAATCCCAAGTTTAGCAATAATTTGGAAAAGCAGGAGAATGTAATTTTTTAAAGTTTAGTTCCTGATAGAACCAATGAATTCATTCAGTAGAACTAGTTCTGTTTGGTGTGTAGCTCAGAGAACTGCGAAGAATTTAGGAAGAAGCAAGCTGCATATTTATCCTTGAATGAAAATAAGGATAAAATGGTCTTTTTTTCACTAATCCAGGCTGTATCTTCAACTCTAGTAAAGAGTGTATATGATCTCCAAACTTCCAGAGAGAATCACAGGAGAATTTCTGATTGCATGGACAATTTCTGATTTTACCTCTGCATGAAAATGGAGACATAATGAAAAAACAGAAAACCCGTGAGCTGATCTTACACTGAAAGCAAGTCCCTTGTGGTTCTGAAGTGAGTTTGGACATTCCTTCTGCTGCTCTCATTTCTGGACAAAATGACATCTGAGAAACAGAGGGCCATGCAGAGCTCTGCCATCTCTTCTGTACATCTGCATGTAATTTAGTTGAGTGAAAAGTCTGGGTTTGTTGGTTGAAGTCTGTCCTAGGGGTAGGCAGGGATTGGGCTACCACCTCTGCTCAGATTCTGCATTTCCTTGAAATGATGGTAGATAGCTCATAACTAACCATCAATTACTCTGGTCTGGTTACTGCAAGGCAGATGTTCGGAGTGCTGGGATTTTCTGGCCTTGAGACCTGGTTAGAGAGTTGAGGAAATAGTTTGCAGTGGATTCGTTGATGAAGGGGCAGCTGCACGCATTCATCCACTTCAGTGATGCTTGGATTTCTTTCTATCAGAGAAAATATAGGTAGCAGTCAACTAGAAAAAGAGGTGAAAATAAACACACTTAGTAAGACTCATTTGAGATGCTTTCTGCTGTTAATTCCTCCCCTCCCAGGTGTATATCACCACTACTCTCTAAGAAAAATCCATCAGGAACAGTTCTGAGAGGTCTTTAGCTATAGGGAATGTTACAAAACATGAATAGATTGCAAACTGTGAGCATAAACTCAAGCTGAAGGATCATTTGTGTTCCAGTGGTGGTGTTGGCTCTGACAGCTGCATCAATCATCTCATGTTCCATGGTGCCAGTCAGGGAGCTTTTTCTTATGGCAATGATAAATTTAATAGTTAAATCATAACAGCCATATTGAGGTTATTTCTAAACTTCATCTACTTTGTGAAAACTACTAAGTGGCAAGAAATATGTTTTCAATTGAATCTGTTTTTACACTGCTCTTATACTTGAGGGTCTGTGGAAGGACTGTGAACCAACCCCAGACCCTAGAAAAGTTGCAGAGGAGGCTACCAATAGCTGGTGTTCTGAATTCTCCTTTAGGACGTTGTCCTGTGTGTGCTGGAGTCATCGTGGGGTTTTTACTTCATTTGTCACTACACGTAAGGGAGATTTCTGACAGTTACAGCAGGTACTGAGTGTGCCTACTTGCTGTCTTTGGAATAATGGGTGAATTTTGTCCTTTTCATTGGGTGTTCTTGTTTAACGTTAAATATCTTACATGTAGGTGGTGTAACAGTGCATATTTTGGTGTATTTGCTCTGGTTGGTTTGGACATTTGAAATCTTTCTGACAAAGCCACAGAGAACACAGCACAGTGCACACTCCTCTTGGCAGCCTGTGGAGCTGGCAACAGAGAAAGACAAATAGAGGTTTTCATATTTTATCTTAGTAATTACATGCTTCAGAGGCCACAGGACCATATTTAATGGCTTTAAGTACACTGTGGAAATAAGAAAAAGGAATGTGGTTTTGGAAGAATGTGTAAGTTGAGAAAGCTTTAGTCCACCTAAAAGCCTATCTGTCTTTTATCTTATGTTACAATGTGCTACAAGAAGAAATAGCTTGTCGGTACTGATGTTTTACAACTTCTCACAACATCATTCCTGCAGTTCTGAGAGAGCCCTTCTGTTTACATACCAAAATTGAGTTTGTCTTTTGTGGCAAAAGTAGTAAAATATGAAGCTAACCTAATAATCTGTGTAATGGTACCACACATATGTTCGACTGCCACTGTGAATTAATGTTTCCTAGTTCTCCAGTCCATCAAATACTTGAGGCAACAGATGTTTTCTGTTCTTGATAATTTGTGAAAAGGGCTTTAGCCACTTTATTTAAGGAAGATGCAAGATGATGTATGCAGTTTCATACACGAGAAAATTGTGCTAAGTAGGTAGCTAAAGTTGATTTCAAAAGTGTTTTAGCTAAATTAATGCAACAACATCTTACTGTAGGCAAAGTTGTTTCTGTTTACGAGATCTGCGGTTTTGCTTAGCTGAGTTCAGATATATTGTTAAAAGAGCAGTCATGCAGAAGAATTTTAAATATACAGGTTTCTAAGCAGTCCAAATTAAATGTTTTCATGTGCATAGTAGACTTGACACTTTTTGTTACTAGAGAGCATTTATTGCCTTATATTAAAAACCAAAAACAAACAAAAAAATACAACAGCAGCCCATTTTAGCTGGAGATGGGAATAAGTAGGTGACGATTTATATACTAAAAACTGGAGTCTGTACCTGAGAAAAATGCATAAGAATGTGGTAGTATATCTTGTGTTGTTATTAATCTCTTAACTCAGTCTCTCAGAATCAAAACCTGGAAGGCATAAGGTACTGTTAGAAAGAGATGTGATTATAAGCTCTGGTTTTGAACTGAGCAATTTAGTAACAGCTTGAGGTACTCTTCTTGTCTTAAAACCTAGATGGGAGCTTTTTTGTAATGAAACCTGAAACTAGAATATGCTTGTGTATTTCGTGTTTCATTAACCACTGTAACTTGTGGTAATTTTGCAAAATATCTCAAACGCTTTTCCAGCTTAGGTAAATTTCATTAAAGCCCTCTCCTGACGGTTTACTAAGGGGGATATATAGTTTTCACTGAAGATCGGCATGAGGGTTGTGTAGATTCACAACCTGGGATTTTGTCTTGATCTGCTAATGACAAGTGATCTACACAGTAAAGATGGTCACAATTTCCTTCTGCTGTCACTCATTTACAGAAAGTGGCACAGTTTTAAGTGTGGGCCTTGTTACTTTGTCAACAACTCTATTATCCTTTAAAAAAGGTCTGAAACATTTTAAATCCATGAAAGTGCATTTGCTTGGAGGTAAGGGTCGTGCTGCTTTGCTGTTCCATGGGTGATAAAGCAGCACAAGACGGTTCTGTAGATAAGCACTTCATTTTGACAGACCTAATTCAGTGAGGAATTAATCAGTGTCTCCCTCCAAATTTGGTTGCATTTACTTGAATGCTGGAAGTGACCACCAAACCAAACATTAGTAACACTACAAATACAAAGATTTGCCACATCACGGTCTAACTGGAGTTGGGCAGCTTCCCACACTTCTGTGCCCCCCCTCACAACTGTAATTACAACTCCCCACTCTTCTTTTGGCATTCTCCTTGCTCCTGTTCACACTCCTCTCACTTCATTAACGGGCTGCTGTATTTTTTTGTTACTGAGCTACTGGCCTATGACTACATTACTTTTTCTTTAGTCTACTCCTAACCATTGCCATGGATACAAACTTAGTTGAATTAAATACTGACAACATCTTCACAAAGAATAATGACCCAGTGATGTACAAGACAAAGCACATGAGAAGTCAAAGTGATTGTACTGATGGGTTTTATTGAATACTAAGCAGGCTATGGGAGGGTTCTTGGATGGACGCCTTTGCTACGACATCAGCATAGATAGGTTGCCACGTCCAAGTGTTTCTTGCAGACTGCAGTAGTCAGCATTTTCTTCTGACTTTGGCAAACCATGTTTTGTTCTTTGTTCAGTGTCAAATACAACCCTAAATTACCAATACCAAGACGTCTGCTTAGCTTTTTCTAAAGGACTTCTGTTTGCCAAAGTGCCTAAGCGGTAATAATTAATGTATCTAATGAGAGAGTATTTGTCAAGTGAACAAAGGTGCTGAGCATCTAGGCCCCACAATTAAGCATTACTTTCTTGGAAAGTACTGTTAAATCCAATGCAGGAAACACAAACCCCTGTTTCCAACCTATCAGACACAGCATTCAGTGCAGTGTTTTGGGTTGGTGAGTTCAGGGTGATGTGGGCTCTGGTGACCAGCAGTGCCTTTGTGGTGCTGCCATTTCTAGAGGTGTGTGCTGGGTTTGGCTGCTGCAGCATGTGGACAGGACACAGGCCAAGTGTGTCCCATCCACCTGCCGAGAGCTGAGGCAGCTCTGAGGACACCTCATGAGTGAGCGGACGGAACCCGTCATGCTTCTCACCTTGTGAGTTCTCAAAGCCTTCAAACTGATAGTCAGGAGATAACGGGATTATGGGTGCTTTGTGGCCCATTGGTGTGGGGCACAGTGCAAACTGCTGGCTCAGCCAAACCTATTTGGGTTGGTCCTATAATTCATGACCTTTGTTGTTGGAGGAAACTCAGCGCAGTCCTCTCCATCCCCTCAAAATCTCTTTTGTCACCCATGGAGCTTGGCTGAGTTGCCAGCATTTCCTACCAAAGGAGCGCAGGCTGCCAGCCCTGCGCTGAGAAGCACATTTCTCTTGGTGTGCCCGGGGTCTCCTCAGCAGGCTGATGCTGCTGGAAGGTGCCAGGTCCTCTGTCTTCCCAGGGGTTTGTGAGATTCAATCAGTCTTAGAGGAGCATAACCTGTGGTTAAATGACAAATACCTGAGATACCTTCTGCCACTGTGGAATCATAGGGCAATTGAAGGTCTTCATCATGTTGCGATGGAATTAGTCATGTTTTTTAAATGCTCGGGACTGTCAATGCAGCCTTGTTCATCTTTGACAATATAGGTTGTAATTATGTCAAAGATTTAGCATTCAGGAATGACCACAGCAAGATCAGAAGGAGCTGGTTATGCTCATATTCAGAATTACACCTCTCCCTAGCTGCTGCAGTTGCTCTAAATGCTGTGTCCTGGTATGTCACCCTGGTTGAACTTCATGATTATATGTTTGGAACCTGATATGGCTCACTGATGATATTTACTCTTTTAAACCTCTCTAGCATTAAACCTTTGAGGAATGTGGATAAGATTCAAAAGCGGAGTGCAGAAATAACTTAAGGAAAAGAATATTAACTGTTAAATATCAGCTTTAACTATTTACCAAAAATGCTGTTTCAAGACTATTGTATCGGTTTCCATCTTTACCTGTGGTAAGTCAGGGTATAACATCTGATTTCAATTAACTTATTCTACCCTCTTTCTCTCCATTAAATAATACTTCTTACCTGTAACCCTGAATCCCACAGTACAGGAGAATGAGGGACTTTTTGTGGGGACCTGTTAGGCATCCTGTCAGATTTTCCAAGGATGCTTCTATAAAATGTCTTCAAACATCAACCTTCTTTAGGAATTTTTTGGTGACATGTTGGAAAGTACCTGAGTTATAGTTACCACTTCTCTTGAGAAAGAATCCAGGGTTGACTGTTTTACAAGATGAATCTCTAAGACATGCTATGTTGTTTCACATCCAGAAATTCCCTTATTTACTATAGAAGGCAATAATCTGAAAATGAAGTAGGAAAGATGAACAGAAAGGAGAAAGAGCAGGTAGTCAGGGGGTGGGGTGTATCATAGAAATGTCAGTGCACTATAATTACTTATCCAGAACCGCTCTTTGAGCACTGTTACTGTGGTAGTTTGAGTTGTTAACATAGTGCCCTGCAGCGCTGCTCACACTGAAACCAAGGACTGGTTTAAGGAAATTCATGTTGTAAATTCTTTATGAGCGTGATTTATTCATGTGCAAATATTTTCCCAATGTTATATAATGATTTCGACTATTGTGATAGTCTCTTTAAGGGAAAGGACAACTTTCCGTTTTTGTGATTTTTTTTTTTTTTTTTTTTTTTTTTTTTTTTTAAACCACCACAGGTTTGGTCTGCTGATTTTGAGTGGTGCTTGAGAGCTGGCCATTGCAATGAGTCTTTGTTTCCCTTGACGCCTTCAGAAGCCTGGTTAAGAATATGCGACCATTAATCTTTCAGTCTGTATGGGACTGATCAGTTGATTGTCTGGTTATGTAAATATTTGCATTTTGAGAATATTGAGTGCTCTTTATCAGTAACAAATCACATTATCGTCAACTAGAGATCTATCAGTGTTGTCACTCAAGCAGACCACCCGCTGCTTTGGCTTTTATGATTTCTTTGTCAGATATCTGCATAATAGAAGACATTATAATGAGAATCTACTTTGAAGGGAAGGAATTTCCCTATTTGTGCAGATCTCTGGAGCCTTGATATGCTATTTATTAGATGTGGAGTTTAAAACATCTGTGTTTGAACTGATCAACCGACATTACTCCTGGGGGAATAGATCTATTTTCTTATTCTCGATTTTAACCTTTCATAAGCCAGTTGAACATGCTGCTCAGAAATGGAACAGGTGTGGCTTTCTCAGCCCTTCTGTTCCAGATAGCCCAATTAAAGTGAAATGTGAGGGGTGATTGCTCCAGATGATATGCTGATCCAAAATTAAACAGCTAAAAATATTGAATAGCTTCATTATAGCAGGGTCCCATATGCTTTTTGCAGCTAATAAGGGATGGTTTAAATAACAAAATTCAGGAAATAATGAACTTGGTAAATGCTCTGAGGCACCCAGTGTGGGACTTCTCATGCCCTTGTAAGGCCTGTCTGAAGCAAACGGACTGACCTGCAAACCCATCTGCAGGTTCTGTGTTCTCTGAGCATGGGAGGAGCTGGAGGAGTCGCTTTGTTCATAACTTGAAATTTTGTTTTCCCCTGAGGCTTTTGTGTCTCTAGCATCACTTTCAGCTTGTGATGTGGATGCTCATTCAGGACATGGTGCTTCGCTTTCTGCCCTTGCTGGCCTGTTTCTGTGGTGTGCGGAGCTGCCGCCGCCTTTCTGCAATGGGAGCAGAACGTGTGACAAGACTGGGAGTGTAACATCAAGTGTCTTGGATTACTTCCACTGTAAGAAGCAAAATCTTAATCCATGTGAATGACTCGCCTGTTGTCATTTATGTTGTGAAGGGAGATGAGGCTCTATGACCTTGAAACATCGAGCCAGCAAGGAAGAGTTTCCTGCAATGTGAAGCACTGCTCAGTTAAGTACAGTCTGGGATAAATCTGTCTTCTCTGAACGCTCCAGAGTTGGTTTTTTTTTGCCATTGATAGTTTTCTCCTTTTAAAACTAGATTTATTTGTAGTTCAGACTGCTTGGATTACAAAGCAAATGGAGACTTACTTTATGATATGTCTGGTATTTTCTATCTTTGGTACTGACCCACTTTCTTGGCTACTCATTTCATTATTCCACCCACTTCCAGTTCACAGATACTTATGACTAATAAATAAATATAGGTCTTAAAAGGGAGCAGAAAATGCTGATTTTCTTTATTTCCCCCAGGGTGCCCAACATTTAGCTTGTGGAGTGATAGTGAAATTTTTGAAGTAAATTTTATCCTCTTGGTATAGAAGGAGGTTGGAACAGGGTGTAAGGAAGCCATGGAAAGATCTCAGCAACCTTATTTCAATTATTCCTGACTTTGGGCTGAAAATTCCAAGTGTTTATTACAAATTTTGGTTATGACCTTTAGTGCAGTATACTGCTAATTCTTTGTGTTGCTTTTAAAAGAAGGAACTTTTCACTGATAGTCTAAACTTCATCCTCAGAAATCCTGAGCTTACATTAGTGGCAGCAGCTCAGCTCATTTAGATGTGACCTACTTGAAATTAATACATGTAGTCAAGTACAAGCCTGTATTTAGAATCACAGTGCATGTCTCCAGATGTTTGCAGGAAGATGGTTGAGGCTGCAACCAAGGGCAGGAGAGGCTGAGGCTGCACCTCAAGCTGGAGAGACTCCTGTGAGTAGCTCATGCTAAAGTTTTCTGTTTTAGCAAACTCTGCTAATATGTGCCTGAAGCAGGGCCTGACATTCAATTCAGGTAATGTTTTTTAAAGATGCTTAATGGTGAAACAGCTGCAGTTCCTGGGGTGTTTGCTGATTGTTTATTGATGCTCAGTCTTAATGTCTATAAACAGCTTCACTGTTTTTTGAAGTGTGCGAAGTAGAAGAAACACAAGGCTTTCCATTGTGGGTCGATCGGGCAGCAGTTTTTCAGGATGGATAGGCACCAAGAAGAGACATTTACAAGGATTTAAGAAGCGAGCTGGGTCTCTTTAGTTTGGAGGAGACTGAGGGGTGACCTCATTAATGTTTATAAATACATAGAGGGTGAGTGTCCTGAGCCAGGGTCTTCTTGGTGACAATCAATGGTAAGACAACGGGTAATGGGTACAAACTGGAACACAAGAGGTTCCACTTAAATTTGAGAAGAAACTTCTTCCCAGTGAGGGTGCCAGACACTGGACCAGGCTGCCCAGGGGGGTTGTGGAGTCTCCTTCTCTGCAGACATTCAAACCCGCCTGGACACCTTCCTGTGTAACCTCAGCTGGGTGTTCCTGCTCCCGCGGGGAGATTGGACTGGATGAGCTTTCGAGGCCCCTTCCAATCCCTAACATTCTGTGAAGTGTTAAGTAGACTTACCAAATTTATTAATTATAAAGACGAAGGGGCATTTATAAATTGGCCAGCTGATTCAGTCAGTGGAATTAGAGAGATTGTACCAGGCAGTGAGAAGATGCAACTTTCTTGCAGTTAAACTTTGTTTTCAGTTTTATGTGGTTTTTAGAAAAGCTAGACATGATTACTACTCCATGTTCTTTAAGCGGGGATTCAGTGGAGACACACTCAAGATAGCCTGCTGCTTTTTCTCTTTGTCTGTGGTTTTAAAACCTCTCTCTTCCAAAAGAAGTGCAAGGCCCAGAGGTCAATATGAACAAGATGTGAAGGAAAGATCTCAGGAATACTCTGTCCCTTGCCCAGGCTCACTTCCAGCTGGCTGTTGTGTCCCGTTGGTGAGTTATGCTTGCCTGTCTCAGGCAAAAAATGTCAGGGCTTTGCCATTATCCTGTAAGGAGCAAGGCTGCAGAATAAAAAAGATAATAGAAATTGCTGTGAAAACTGTGATTCTTATCAGGGCAACAGAGTCATAACAGATGTTTTAGGAGCAGAGCAGTTCATTTGCCAACACAGATTTTCTGCAGTGTTTCTTACTTATTAGGATATTTCATTGGGTGTAACAGAGTCTTCAAAGTTGTGTGGAGCAGTAAAAAATAATCTTGCCAGCCCACTGTGCAGTTTACTTAACCGTGCTGCCTCTCCCATGTAAAATACATTTTTTTTCTTGGAAGGTGATCATCTGCAATGCTAAAGCTTTACAAACATGACTTTGCTTATGGCAATAGCTGTTTATTACAGCTGATGTAGAGAAGGAAATCAGAAAATGCTGTGACACAATAAGACAGCCAGCAGGTGATGAATTCATGCCTGCATTGCTCAGTACTTTCAGATTGAATTTTTGCTCTTGGGAAAATCTGAAAATGTTTTGTGCTTAAACACAAGACTCCATCATGTGTTTGCCTTTTTTTTTTTTTTTTTTCACTTTCCACCCCCACTTTTTTGGTTTCTTTGTTTAGGTTTTTTTCACTTTCTTTGAGTTTCCCTGGCTAGTGATTAAAATTTATGTTCTGAAAAGGCTTCCAAACAAAATACAGCATTTTGTTTGCTCATACAATGAATCATAATTTTTAATTTCTGCGTTATCGTAATTTCTCTACCTGAAAGCAGTGTGTCAAATGACAGTTCCTATACTTTGTTTATCAAAAAGAGCAGAACCCATTGGATGGAAAACATGATCCGACACAGAGGGTAAGTACCTGGAAGCGTAAAAGGTTAGAACATAAGTGAAATTTTTTTTGGTAGAATATTCTTGCTTTCTGCCTCCCATCTATTATATACTGTGGGCTTCTTTTTGTTTGTGCTACTCACTAATTCTAAATTTCTCTCACCCGCTTTGAGTTGGCTTTCTTGTTCATGGTTTTGTGCTTTGGCTTTGGTGAGAATGGTGCTTGCTGGTTGTGTTTTACTGATATTGATTTGAAGTGTTTGGTGAAGCAGCAAAATCTAACACTATTGCATTGTACAGATTGTAAGTGCTGACAGGCTGTGTTCAGGAGAGAAGCTGAGCTTACCTAATTTGCTCTAATGTCTACATACGTACTTCCCACTGCTGACACAAAGCACTGTCATTAGGGGAAAGAGTAAAACCAAGTGCCAAGTTTGTTCCTGTGTATTGTGGTCAGATGAGTTAGGCCAGGGATGAATTTGGCTGAGGCTTTTTATTGTCTTAAGTAGCTGCTGGACATAAGAATTGGATCAGAAGTGTCATCTTCAGTTGTCAGCAATCCGCTTCTGGTTTCAAAAGTTTCTGCAAAGTTTGGGCTTGGGTTCTGACTGTATCCCTGCTGTGGTGCTGCTGACTGTGAACTGTGTCCTTATGCCTGTTTTCATGCAGAGTTTGTTTTTGTGATCCCTACCTTCTTATCATAAAAATACAGTTAAATACAAGATAAAAGATATTTAACATCTCTGGTCTAGAAAATCCCTGCAAGTCTGGAAGAATCAAGATTTTGTTCAAGAGCTTTTTTCACCTAGACTTTTCTATTATCTGAGTAATTAATGGGTGATACAAACTTCCTGAGAAATGTGTCTGCTGCCACAGTTAACTGTACATAAGGAAATCAGAGGATCTCTTAGTTATTCAGTGTACTCTTTTATGTTTCTTGTGATGAAGTTTGTTGAATGATTCTTACAGCTCCCATGTGAATATTAGATTTGGCCTGCTGTGGAGTAGAAGTCAAAAGCTATAACCTTGATATGGAAGAGCTATTACTCTGCATCTTGTACTCTGGCCTCTTACCAGTTGATTCAATCTGCAACCTGTTAGTTTTGATGGATGAAACCATTGAGGGTGAAGGCCGACCTTGGGAATAAGTGCACCATGACCAAAGATGATGTGGAGTAAGGTTTGTGCCTTAGTTACAGTTATCAAATTTGTGCAGCTTTCTATGGCTGTTGTCTCTCATCTTCACTGCAGACCAACCGGCTTGTGCTAAAGCTACAGACAGTAAAATTCTTTGGAAAATTGATATAGCAAATAACCTCTCTGGCCTGAAAGGCTCTCGGTGTTTTTTGATCAGCTGAGGCTAGCGTAGAAGCAATTTTAATGAAGGTGATCCTCTCCATAGCTTTCACCTTCCAAAGAGAGGGAAGAGAGGAGAGAAACCTGAAGAACAGTTGGAAAAGCAGAGGATAAATACAAGTAAGTTGTAATACAGCATCTCAAGTGCACAATGATGAGCACATAATGGAAAGGGCATGTTCCTTGCCACACAATTAATTACATTGCCTTTTTGACAGCAGTTAATTCCCTTGCCCACTGTGTCCAGGAATGCCCCATTCAAGGAAATAATTAAATAAGATCTCTTAACAGTGGAGATTTAGTGTCTGGATTGTATCTCATAATATTTTTGACAGTACTCAGCAATCAGTTCAGCGAGTCTGTGTCTCAAGGGGCTGTTCTTTTGTTAATAAACTTAGGTCGCCTTCCAGCTGCTGCAGAACTCAGGGTTATTTTATACAGATAAGAAATGGCTTTTTCATTTTAATGTGCATGACTTGTGTGTATCTTTGCTTCAAAATCAATTATTTGTCATGTGGGAAGGATTTCACTACCAGCAGGGGTTACAACTGCTTTGGCTTTGTATTATGTGGTTGGCAGCTGTGTTACCTTCTGTCTGATAAGAATGAAAATAATAATAATAAAATTAACTTTTTTTACTTGGGGTTTCTGTTTAAGTATGTGTAAGAATACTCTGCTGTAGTTCTTTATCTAAGAAATAGTAGGGGTAAATAGGGGTAACTTAATATGAAGATAGGAAGCTTTTACTAAATGTTTGGTAAGTCTCCAAGAGGAAGTAACGGAGTAGTTTATTGTTTAAAATGTGGTTGAAAAAGTTTCCTGTCTAGCCCTTTTTCAATACCTAAAGGTAAATGTTTGTGTATTCCTTATAGTGATGTTTGATATATAAGGCGAGTACATTGAAAAGTGAAAGGCATGCTAAAATCTCTGGTTCTTCTCCCAAAGGGCTGGATGTGGAAGCTGTTTCCTTTCCTGAGATGGTGAAGAAATATTCAGTAGGCATTCTCTCTGCACCTCTAGTCAATTAAATGCTTAAATTTCTCTATGATCCTCATATTTTATGTTTCATAAAATCAATTTAAGAACTTACTGCTGATGTTCTTACCATGTAAGACTGTAGATAGTTTTTTAAAGCACAGAGATGCTGTGGAACAGGGACAAGTAGACAGGTGACTGAGTAAAGTTATCCGGCCTCTGTGTAGGACATGGAGTTGGGTTCTTTCGCTGCCCTGATTTGTGTATGTTCCTGTGTTACAGTGAAACTGGTGAGGAGCAAGTTCTTTGTTGCATCTCATTTTGCTTTTTCTGGTCTAATATTGTGTTTTGTGGATTCTGGAACAGTTTGCTGAACTCTTCAAGCACCAGAAATACTACGTGTCCCAGTTATGCTGTGAGAGGGAATTCATCCCAAAAAAGCACTGCTAATCAATCTGTAGACTGAAAGTTGTTCAATCCCTTCTTCAGATGTGTTTACAGACATTTGAAAAACTTATGATTTGAGAATTAGAGGAAGTATCAATTAGATTAATTCTCAGTTTAATGGGTGCCAGTCAGGTTGAACTAAGAGAAATCTAGAACTTATTACTCTAATAGGAAGAAAATACATGCATCTGAAATCAACACAATATCAAGATCTTTCTGAGAACTTTTGCAATTGAAAGACATTGGCTGGCAAAGAACATATTTTTTACAAAAGCACATGCTCTCCTTTCAGTACAACTAGAATTCCTGGTCAGAACACCACTTTGTATGATTTATATAACATGAAACGTTATGTGGGTGCTACTTCTAGTGTAATAGGAACAGGGTGGGGTTTTTTTGGTGTGTGTGTGTTTGGGGCTTTTTTGTGGTGTGCATCTTAACTAAAGGAGACATACTTGAGTAGGAAGGAAAACTTGGAGTTATGATAGCAGAGCTTTGGTACTTACCTGTACCACATCTGTTAGTAAAACTCACCCGTGTATTTATTTATGTCTGTAGTCATTCATGTTTCAGATGTTATATTTGTGCACAAAAGCCCAAAGATATCTTGCAGAAGCCATTTGTTTTGCAATAGTTTTACATTTTTCAGTGTTTAACTGCTGATCTCTTTTGTGCCCATGATTTGTAAAATATGAAAGAGATCGTTTTTCGTTTTTGATCTTTCAGCTGCAAACTCAAAATCACATTCCATGTTTTAATGATTGTAAAGAGTGAATTGTAAAGCTATAGAGTCTCTAGAAATAATAAAAAAAAAATGTCCAAAGTGAGTAAAGGAGGGGTGCAATCAAATCAGTGAACACCGAGGATTGTTCATGGATATGGGTGTAACTGTGAAACAACCGGGCGTAACTGTAAAACAACCGGGGCACGTTCCCACCTTTGTAATAACCTTTCAGTGTTTTGAGAATACTCTGAAAGCGAACACTACAAAATGCTTTTTCGGTATCTCTACCCTGTTTTGTCACGATGACAAAGTGCTTTACAAACTCTGAGTTGCCTGCCACTGAAAAGCAGCTGGTCCTGTAGTGAGCTGCAGTCTGATGAGTGGAGAAATGCAGGGGGGAAACTGAGGCTGGCCAGAAAACAAGTGTCAGAATGAATCAAAGCTTCCAGGTGAGACTTAGGAAGGCCAAATACAAATACTTGAACTGGAATGTGGGCAGGAAATGAACTGTCTTATTTAATGCTTTAGAAATAAAATGCTCTTAACCAAGAACGATCAGAATATGGCTGATGTTGTGTTTCGTCTGAAAAATACTGTCTGCAGTGCAATGACCAGCAGGGCAAAGTAAGACATCAGTTTGCACTGTCTCAGAGGAGTTCTGGCTCTGCCTTCCCCGGGCGTTCCACTAATGGAAGTTTCATGTTCAAATACTGTTAAAGCCTGAAGCATCTTAGTTGTTGACTTGGCAAGATAAAAATGGTAGGTCACTTCTGTATGTACTGCCATGCAGATTACTTACTGCAGATGGGACACAATTAGCCTGTGGTAAAATAGCAGATGTTTTTGCATCTTTTCTTAGTCCATCAGAAGTTTTGTAAATGGTTTCCCAGCATAAAACTTCATAATTAATATTTGTAATGTCAAAAGTACCATCTTCTTACACAGGCCTCAGCCTGAGTCTGCTCTGTTTCTTTAGTATTCCTCTGTACTTTATTTTTCTTGAAGTTGAAAACTTGTTCTTTTGTCAGCAATACTGCAGTTATTATAAGATGAGGAAAAAAGTTACAGGGAAGACCAGTGTATCTCAGTTTCAGCTTTATTTGTGCTGAACTCATACAATTTTCCTCATCCATTTAACCTGAACTTTGTATTAAATTAGGTATAAAGTGTGACTGCCTTTCAGAGCATGTCAGCTAAAGGATTTAAAGTGAAAGGTGAGATCAGTTTTATGCATTACTATGTGTATCACTTCCCATAAGTATTAAGATACTATTCAGTACTTTGGCCACTTTTTGTACTCTATTCAATCCACTGATAACAAAGCATTTCAGCAAGAAGAGAGGTTTAAAGTTTTGAAGGGTTTGAAGTTTTGTATGAAGGAGTACATGGAAAGCCATTTCATTTATTCAAAGACCACAGTTCAGAGATCTACATAAAGATGTGATGTTTAAACAGAATAATTACACTTCTTTGTTAAAAAAAGAAAAATGTCAGAATTCTTTCTTGCAGTTAAACCCTTCATCTTATGCAAAGACTTCCATTTGATATTACTAAGCTTTGAAGGGATCCCCTCAAACTTGCCAACACACCCAGACCTGCAAACAGGAGTAGTACTTCAAACCTGAGAGGCAACTTTGGGGTTGGTAAGTCTGCCTTTCGGCAGGCAGTGGTGATTAAAAATGGTGGTAGAATAAGATAAAAGCAAAATATTTTGGAGGCCATGAAAATCCTGTTTTTCTTTCTGCCCCCTTGGCTCATTCTCTTAATGCCTGTTTACAGCGTGTGTGATGCACCTCGCCCACGTTACTTCTGCTCGCTTTTCTGACCTGGAAAGCCTGATAGTTTGATTACCTTCATTTCACTTCATTGTAAAGTCACGCTAATCCAAATTAAATATAAACTCTCTTGAAATTCCATGTGTGTGTGCCACACCAGAGTTGTGGCTTCAATCCCATTGGAAACTGGGGTTAAATCTCAATGCAGTAACTCTCGTGCTACAATCCAGGAATGGTGGAGTAGGATGAAACTTTGCTTAGTTGTGGCAGCAATTTCCACACCTGTCAGAAGGTCTTGGAGAAGGGAAATTGTTGACTAATTTTTGGTGTTAGGAGAAGTTCTTGGTGATGACACTTTTTCTTTTTAGTTCAGTATGCTGAAGTCAACACCAGTCCCTGACCCATGTGGTGTATCTTTTGTTAATAAAGATGTATTGACCATGTACACATGTTATTCCCAGTCTAATACAAATCTGATTATTTGGTAAAATCTCTTCTGGGAAAGTGAGCACAGTAAAAACCACTGAATTTGAATGACAGATTTCAGAATAAGGTTCATCTGTTAATGTTGTCACTTGCTTCAAGTTTGAAGGATCTTTAAACAAATGCTTGGGTCCAAAAGTTGACTCAGGATCCAGATGTGACTTTTAAAACTCTGCCTATTTTGCTGGCTGAAAGAAATTGTTAACTGCAGTTTTCTTTTGAAGGAGAATATGAAAGAAAGAAAAACAGCAAGGAAGCGAGTTAGCAAAGGACTCAGGGTCCACAGTTCTATTTTACAACTTGAGCTCTTTGTAGTGTTCTTTACATCTTCTCCTAAACTTGAGTTACATATAAAATAGTCTGATCTTTTGTGCTTGGAAACAGAAACCTTGGCTGGTCTTTTGTGTTGCCTGGGCTATTTCCATAGATTTTATGAAAATCTTTCTAAAGAAAAAAAGAGATTGAAATGACCAACAATTTTCATACTGAAGAGCCTGACTTGTAGCAACATTCTCCATCTCACTCGTATCCCCCGCCTTATAATTTCATTTTGTGTTGTTTGCAGTGTCAGATGTGGGTTTCTTCTATTGAAAACTGATGCCTGGAAACTTGAAGCCTAATATAATTTATTTTTTTATTCCAAGTTTAATTTAACAGTAAACTGGGGCTAGGAACACATTGTAATTTGGCTTCATTACTAAATCCTAAGAATGTCTTAATTTTTGTCAGTGCTTTGAAGACGTTTTTGGCCGTTCTGTGGTATATAATGCCGTAAGCATGGAAGCATACTTGTAATTCTAGATTTTGTGAAAGGTTTCTCTCAGTTCATTGGCAATAAGAGTTCAGCTATCCAGAAAAAATACTTATACTTTGCCTTTTCAATGCGTATTTTTGTGTGAGTAAATTTTTATCAGGTAGCAATTTAGTGGCTAATTTCGAACAGCCATAAAAAGCTCTTTGGAAACTTGTGGAATTTCACTGCTGTAAAACATAAAGCTCCCCAAAGCCCCTCTTGGTGATTTCCATTAGATAACAATCTTCACTTCTTTTAGCATGTAGGCAATGTGGTTAATGGCCAGGGTGTTAGAGCCTGGGTGAATGTGGCTGATCGCTGCGAGAACAAGCAGCTTGCCAAAATTAACGTTTCACTCGGCTTTTGCAGCAGAGATGTGCATGCCACGGTGCCCTGCATGCTTGCTTCCCTTTTTTAATTGTTCTTATAGTGCCCTTTGAGGCAGATTTTGTTAATAATATTTAAGATTTAAGCTGTCACATGCAGTTCAATATAGGTGGGAATGTTAAGTGCAAAGGTAAAACTGAACAGAATGAAGTGGTGCATATGAATAGGTAGAGGGCATTAGCCAAATTTGTAACTAACCTTGTGTCTGGCAGAACTGAGTACCAGCATTTCTTACCTCTGTGAAGGGTTTGACTGTCATCCCGTGGGCTGTTCTATAAATGAGCAATAACATCTGAGGTCAGGCTGAACGCAGGGCACAGCAAGTACCGGCCTGATGGCACCGTGGTCCTGCTTCCGCAGGGGGATGGAGAAACCGGGATCTGGAACAGCTCAGGTATGAGCTGGGGGGTCAGATCTCAGTCGTCTGGTATGTGTGTCTGTCCTCACCTCTCCAGCTGAGGAGGGGTGGGAGATGAGCTCTCCCACTTGTTGCACAAATCGTGCTTACCATCAAGCCCTTTAATTATTGCCTTGATTACTGGCAAATGTTGGGCACCATCATCCCAAGTCCCCTTTCACAGATGATACTTGGGGATGAGTATCAGGGGATGAGCATACCCAGACCTTCCTGCTTTCTGTGTTCTTCCTGGCCTGGTTGCAGTTGTTTAGATGAGCTTGAAACGTCATCCTGAAATGCCTTTGAGGACTTTTCCTTTCTTCAGTGACTCTGGTATTTTCTTTTTAGTTCTGTGCATTTAAGAATAGGTATCTCCTTTGTTTTTAATTGTCTTCAGACTTATTTACATAGCATCAACATTTTGGAGTGTTGTATGGAAAACTTGCCAGGTTTTGTTGGAAAAGTATTGCTTGTCTCCTGTGTGGGGGTGTGAGGAGCAAGTAACTTTTCTCTCTGACATCTGTGCATCAACCTGAAAATAGTGAGCAGAAGTTGGTTGCTTCTGTATCAGCTAAATGAATTTGTTTGGGCGGATCAAGTGTTTAGCTCTATTGAAGCCAATGGTATTAGATGGGGCAAATATTCCGTTGAGTTTCGCAAAATTTATTGAGTTTAGCACCTGAACACTGAATGACATGAACACTGGTTCATGACTCAGCTTCCACATTACCTGCTTTGTTTAGGTCTTCAGCCTGTTGTAATTTGAATTGCTAACTATACACAGTGCTGCAATTGCTGTTAAGATTTAAGCAGATCTCCTGATCTGGAGGCTTTCTGTTTGTCACCCTTCAGATGTCTCATTTTTAGTCTGGTAAAAGTTAGGTGCACTAATCTTTTATGATTTCCACTATAAATTTCACCACGTTTGAGGTTTTCCTGTCAGCTAGGTTAAATATCATTCCACAATGATTACTCACTTGCATCCTTAATGTTGAAATAATTTATGAAGCCTTGGTATACTTTATCTTACATTAAATTAACTGTAGCTTAGGTCTCTTTCTGTGGTGGTAATGTTCTGTGTATCTTCTGGCTCACTTTTTAAAGATCTGAATTAATATATTGATATAGGGATGAAAGGCAATAAAAATAAAATAAGGCAAAACTACATAATGGATAAAAGAAGGCTGTTATGGAATGCAGACTTTGAAACTTTCTTATCTGCTCTTACTCTTCTTAACTCTTGCAAGCGGAAGTTGAAGTGCAGAGCATCAGTGCTTTACTCAGGTTATCATATTTACTACAGCATGGTTGCACTCCACTGATACTGTTTGTTTATACACTTTCACATCTTACTACAAGATCCCCCAAAATGGTCTTATGTGTGTGAGGTTGGAAGCTTTGAGGTAGAACTGTGGCATTGCCCTTAGCGGAGGTTGGCAGGGCGCTCAGCCAGGCTGTTTGATAATCCACGCTGTTCTTCAGGAGCAAATTCACAGCAAAAAGCAAGCAAAGCATGCAGCAGGCCACATGCAGGCATCAAGGGCTGTTCCCTCTATGTCTACAAGTTAAATCAGTGCTCGCTTACATTGGTAGTAGCAGGTTGTAATTTTAATTAGTTTCTCGCCAGTTTGAAGTAATTTGTTCTTATGATTTGTGTGGTTCATCCTCAGGGAAGTGTTTCTGCTAAGACCAGAAAGCTCTAAACTTCTGCAAGGCATGACCAGGACTAAATTTAAAAAATTATCCCGTAAGTCTAGAATGATTTTTCACTCTGGATAATCCACTGTGTGAAGCAGATTGCATTTGTGGTTTACTTTGCAACCTTAGAAAAGTATTTATTCAGTTATAAGACTGAGTATAAATTAAATGAAAACAAAAATCCTAGCAGCTTTGGAAAGACAGGAAGTCCTTTTAAACCCCTTTCACTTTTTTTCTGAAAGTGAGTTTTCATATAAGCTGATTTTTCTCCAATTTCTTCTTCTTAAGATGCTGATTAGATGTAGCATTGAATGCTTCTTTAATTATTTGTTAACCAGAAGTTGCTTGCAATAAATACTACTAGTAGTTATTCCGCCTTTGCTGACTTTCTGCAGTGTTTCAGTTTGGATGTGTGAGACTGCAGGGAGATTTTAAACAGGTTTGCAATAGTGCTGGACATGAGCTGCAAACTCCGGGTCCCAGTTTAAAGTCTTTCTCCCTTGTCAGCTACCAACTTTAATAATGATGGAATGTGGGCAAGTAGTATGAGCTGCTATCTGTAAGGTATGTGGAAGAGGTGAAGCGCATATGCAATAATAAAACACATGTCAAAATCTGATCTTTGTTCTGTTAACATGCTGAACATGCCTTTATTTTTTTTTTTTATAGCAGTGATTTATAGTCCAGCATAACCATGCAGAATCACTTCATTATATTTGAATAATGAAAAGAGTGCCATCAAAATGGCATGTCTCAGGGGAGCTTTCTGAGGCAATACTTTAAACAAATGGCTTTTTAGATAAATTTATTATGAAGTGTGATGAAAGCCATTTTTCTTGGCTTTCGCATCTTGCAAAATCAATGAGGTTTGTGCTGTGGTGTTTGTGTTTGGTTTTATATCTCTTAAATAAAGGCTAAGTCCTTAGAAACAAGGGCTGATGTTTCGCATGCACCGTGGAAAGGAGATGTAATGGTCAGCTATAGTTCTGTCCTATTATGTCTGCTAAATATTTGTTGACCGATCGTACAACCTAGTCCTACGATTTGTGGGAAATTTATTAGTTGCTTTAAAAATAGTTTACAGGTATCTATGAACACTCATTCAGTTTTGTTGTGCAACAATGTGTTTTTATGAAATTAAAAGAGAACAACATTTTCTTAAAACCTGTTCTGTCGAAGGAGTAAAGGAGTGCTCAGCTTTTGTACCGCCAGTTTCTTAAACTGTGCTATGAAGATATACAAAACCACCCTGAAATTGACCATCTTGGTATTCGTATAATGTTAAAAACAACATTTCTGTTCCTCTGGCACATTTAGCATCCTTGAACTTGTTGTTCCCATATCTAACATTTGATTATTAATAAGACTCTTTTCCCAAATCTGTACATTTGTTTTTTAATAAAAGATGTTCTAAAAGCACATATTTTATTTTCAGGACAAGTATTTATTGAATGAAGATATCTCAAGCTGCTTCTTGCAGATCTGCATTTGGACCAGTGCATTTTCACTTGAAAAAGTTATTTTAGAATGTTTATGTTTTGAGGTGACTCCTCCTTGACCATTTTTTAATAGAACACCAATGTGGGAGTGTGTCATGCTTTAAATGAGGCTGAATTTTTTAAGAGGTGGAAATATATCAATACAACTGATACTTGTGTACTGCTATATTTGAAACTAATGACAACATATTGCTAATGAGCACACAGAAAATTAACATCTCTTTATTTTTTTTGAGCTGAAAAATCAAGGTATGTGCCTGTGTGTTAAGGAATTTTTTTGTGCTTGAATGCAGACACAATTGTCTGAAATGCTTTAACAAATATTATGACAGTAAAAACATCTTGATTGCAACTCAGTAGACCTGGATTCTTTTCCTGAAATAACCACTGATTCTCCTTGAGTCACTTCTTCTCCATATCATGAAAACAGGATAATACATTTGCTGCCTCTGGTGAAGAGTGGTGAGATCTACAGATGAAGAGTGCTATATCGTCATTATGTATTGCTGGTATGACAGATAATATTCTCCAGGGATATAAAAAGGAAGGTGCAAAAGATGCTAGGACAATGAACTGATTTCTAGAGCTGTGCCTGACCTCTTGTCTTGCCAGTGATAATTTACAGCTCAGGATTTGGGAGCGGGAGGGTTGCCGAGCTGTCACTGCTGCTGCCCCAAAGCTCCTGTGGTGGGAGAGAGGACAGCAGGGTCTGCTCTGTTCACCCCTGCTCCAGCCTCCTCTCCCAGGCAGGTTTCACCAAGTCCCACGTGTGGATTGAGCCTACAAACAAATGCTGCATGATCAGAGAGACAGAGTTAGTGATCTCTTCGGCAAGATGGTTTGCAAATTAAGTGATTGCTGTTCAAAGATCAAAACTGGTTTTACCAATAAAGAGTGTTAAGAATTTTCTTCCTCATTAAGGAATTAAAGATTTTATAAAATTTAAACTTGGTAACAACTTCTATTGGGAAGTTCAGCAGCAAGATGCAGTGAGGTCTAACTTGCTGAACTTTAAGTAAATGGATAATCTGTGTCTGTTTTTGAATGTTCTGTATATTGTTGCATTAACTTAAAAGATATTCAGTCATGAGGAATGAGTAGATGTAGTGGGTTTTCTTTTTTTTTTCAAATTCCAGTTTTTCCTTTCCTACAGTGAATGCAAAGCTGGCCATGCTTAATCGCTCCTAATGGGCTAATTGATTCAGCAGCCACCAAGTGTGCGACCTGACTTCTGGTTCACTGAACCACTGAATGCTGTATCGAGATGATGCTTTTATTTCTGTTTCATTGCGCGGGTACATTTTGATCAGAGTTGTGAGAGACGTGGCCTGGCTGCTCTGGTGAGGAGATGTGCCCTGCACCCCAGGCCAGTCTGGCACCAAACCTTGTGCAGGGGCAAACATGCCGGGTGTGCAAACACACCGTGTCCTGGGCGAGCACGTGTGCTGTGGGAGATGAGTCTGCCCTTCGCTTCTGTGTTGGACTTCGTATTAAACTAATTAATCATTCGATTTTTTGGCATCTCAGTAATTACTGCTGGCAAAAAGTAGTCATTTTAATGGTTGCAATATACTGCAAGCACATTTAACTTTGGTGGAAACTTTGCATGACTTTGCTTTAACCGTGTGCCTCTTCTTTGTGGGCATTTTTACAATCAGCTGAGGACTTGTATGGAAGCCTTTGGTGACATCTGTGAGCTCCCAGCAACTTGATCATCAGTGTCAGGTGAGCGTGCGATTTGAGTCTGTTAATTCCTCTTGTACCCAACCTTCATCAGGCCAAGCACGTGCAAAGGGACATGCAAAGTCTTGATTTTGGCTGGATCTGGTTTCCTCTGAATTCTGATGACCCTTCAAAGGCTGCTGTGATGAACTGTAATGCCCTGAAGTGGAAACCTTTTCTCCCCATCCATGCCAAAATGTTTATCGCTAACTTCTCTTCCATCTCTGAAACAGTCTCTCCCCGTTGTGTTTGCTTCCCACAGGCAGCCACTGAGAAGGGGTGAGACGGCGTGGGTGGAAATACACAGCTCTGCCATACATCTTTGCTGCTGTCAGAGGCATCTTCTGTCAGGAAAAGCAGCTGCCAGTTCTGATGAGAACTTTGTAGACACAAGACACCTGTAGCATTTATAAGCTTTTTTTTTTTTTTTTTCATTTTTGGTGACAATTTGGAGCTTTTTGGTGCTTTAATAGCCAACAATGAAAAATCTCTCCTCTGCTAAGACGGATTTTTTTCTAGACTAGCACAGATTGGAGTTGCAGCACAGATAAAGCATTTGTACAGAAGACTTGCATAAAAAAACAAGGAAAAGAAAGAAAATATCAACTTCTGAGTTAATGCAATTTTTTTCTACAGGTTTGGAAAGAGAGAACAGAGTTTAAAAGAACAGCTGAAAGACTGATAATGCTGGTGAGTGCACCCCAAAATATTAAGAACACACTTCATGGAAAAATAATTTGAATAACCTAAATTTTCCTTTCTTTGTTCCTGCTCACAGATCTGTTTGTGAACATTTAGACTGAGAATTAATACCACTAGCCAAATTCATTGAAATAAAATAATGGATTTCTTGAAACCACTCATGGACAGTTGTCAGTACTTGACATGAGCTGTATTCAGTTTACGTGGACTTTGTGCTCCATAGCTTAGGTTGGATAAGGAATTGGTAAAGTTTCCATGGTGGATACTTTTAGAGATGTTTGAATTTCACTATTTCTGTTAACAGCCCTACTAGCAAAATCACTGCTGAGCACAAACAATTTACATTTGTTACACTTGTCTGAGATAACATTAAGGGGTGTTTTTTTTAGGTACAAAAACCAGAGCTCAGCCCTGTCCTTGCTGTTCCGAAGCACCTCTGCCAACACAGCGCCGTGTGATTGACCAAGGGGCTAAATACGTAGGTGGTAATTTGGTTTAAGGGAACTCCCAGTCTTCTGTCAGTTCATGATCAGACATGAAGAGTTTCCATATCACTGGGAGAATAGTCAGAGAAATTCTCACAGTAGCTACTGACATAACTTCAGAGAGACTGATGCCTGTTAATTTTTAAGGCAGTCGGCATCGAATTGTCTTTTAGAGTGTTTAAGGCCATATGAAACCTATTGATTTTTTTGGCTTTGTGGATAGCTGGAGTTGTAATTTAATAATATTTGATGTGAGGAGAACCCTGACTGCAGCTTGGATGGAAATGCAGATTGGAATTTGGAGGGAGGAGTCCGGGTCTTTTCATTCTATTTAAATATTAAAACATTCTGTCCATACAGAATTTTTGCAGCATAAGTTAAAGGTAGACTTTTGTCTGTTTTCTTTGATGTTAAGTGTTCACTTCTAATAATTAGAGATTTTTCAGTGTTTTTTGGACAAGGGATGTAAGAGTCGAGGGTCTTATCATACCCCAAAGTGCCTTTCCTCTTTTGCATGTTTTAGGTTGTTTTTATTTTATTAGTTGTAGAGATTCAACTATGTCTTTAGAAAAAAATTGGTAGTCTATTAGATGAGGCAGGTGACTTGCTTTAAGTTCAAGTTGATTAGTTCTGCTCATTACATTGCAGCATTGCCAAGTCCTCTCTATAGTATTTGTCATTTTGTAAAAGATTAATTCAAAGACTGAAAAAAAACAGATCCAGCAATATATGCAGTTCAGATTTCTGAGTGTTTCTTATGCATTCAAGATGTATTTCAGCTAGAGCGTGTCCAATGGGAGAGGCTGACAACAGATTAACCTTGGCAGTTTAGATCTGAGGTATAAGGTGTGGATTACAGCTACATGTGTTTGCTGCCTGGGTGGCTGATGCAAAGAGGTTGATGTTCGGAAGCTGTAGGATTACATCTGGGTAATGTTTGAATCCATAGTAAAGTGTCTACTCAGACCCCATTCTTCGTGGTTTAAAAAAATGTCAAATATTCTTTTGCTACTCTTTAAAAAATATAAAGCAAAGGTAGTGGAAAGAACTCTACCTATTGGGGTTTTCAGCAAAGCCCCTTTTTTAGCAGTTGTTCACATAAGAACTTCTCCATTGTTGGGAGAGCATATAGAGAAGGTTTTTAGTGCAGCCATACTTTCTAAAATAGATGGACACATGTCCTGACAGGCTTGGCTGCTGTGTTGTCAGTGTGAGCGCCCCCAGCAAGAAACCCCAGTAAGCTGAAGTTGGTTTGGACAATAGCACAGTTTGAACAACCAGTCTGTCTGTACCTGAGGACTGGGCTGAGTTTGCATCATGGCTATATTGACTCGTTGGTTTAAACCACTGTGCTGTGTGTGCATGTGTGTACCCCGAGACATCCCTGTTCAGCGGTGCTCCAGCCCGGGGCTCTTGGGGGGCCGCAGCAGAGGATGGGACGAGCGTCATGAGGTTCTTCCTGCCTCTACTTTGCTTTGTGGCTTGAGCTTTCTTTTTTGGAGAAAGAAATGAAAAAAATAGGGGGGGGGGGAAAAGGACATTGTGGATATAGTAGATTTTTTAACTATACGTTGTCAGGAAAGAACATGGGATGTCTCAGGATGTCTTGGCTTGTTCACCATTTCTCTCTGGGGATATCTGAGCCCTCTGTAAATAAATAGCGGGGTCTGACTGTAGGTGTCTCACAGCAGCCCTTCATTGCGAGTGTTTGGAGCTTTGGGAGAGACATTCCATGTGGCTGGATGAGGTGTGTCCAGGGGAGGACCAGCTTTGCTTACCTGGAGCACAACAACAGAAGAACTGTACCATGTTCAGATGTCCAGCAGACACCCACCAGGATACAAGGGGTTTCTGAACAGCAGGAGCCTCCCACTCAGGAGTCAGGATTGTTCATAATAATCTTGGTAACTCATGACTAACTGTGCCACAGCCACTCATTTTCTGTTTTGTGAATATACAATTATGTACTTGGCCATGTAGAGGCAGTTTTGTTTTTTCTTAAAACTTTGCAGATGAGCAAAAGAACCTGAGCCCCAACACCTGTAAAGATAATTGGGAGTTGTGATAGCTGCTGAGCAATACAAACACCTGGATTTTAGATGGAAGCTTCTGTCAAGAACTTATTTTTTAAACCAGAGCCCCTAGTCAGCATTTAATCTGGCCTTATTACCGCTGTGACATGTGGCAAGAAGGTTACATGAGATAGTTTGGAAAATGTAATCTGTCTTTTAATATGAAGTAAATAGAATGTGCTCTGAATTATAACAAACATAAATTCAATTTTAACCTCTGTCCAATCAGCCACCCATGACAGTTACTCTGTAAATGAGTCCTAGACAGGCCTATTGATTCACTAAGTTGTGGGGATGCACAGAACATCGCTTATATTGTGCTTAGGAACTTCTGAATAGTATTTATTTTTTAACCAGACCCATGTGCTGCATCAAGATTTTATTATTTTTCAGGGAAACAACACTGCAACTTTATAAAGTGATAACTGAGAAATATTAAGGTGCAGTCCAGGAATATATCAACTGAACAAAAGCTGTAATTCATTGAACCCTACTGTCGGACAAACTGTGTCAGGCACAGGCTCAGATAATTTGCTCTATGGCGTTTTCATATTGCAACTTTAAATTTGTGGTCTGGTTGTAACTCCATAAGATTGTTTGTTGCTATGAATTACTAAAAGTATAATGATTATTAAGCATGTACAACTTCCGTATGTAGGATTGTAAACAAGTTGTTAAAAATATGAATGCCTGAAACTAGAATCAGTCATGCTCTTTTTTTTATTAGATCCGCAAGTCTCCCACTTAGAGAACTGCCAAGTACTCATAACGTACCTTTTCATTCTTTAGTTGTCTTTTAAATTATGCCCATTTCAATGTATTTTTTTTCTAATCTTTTATTCATTAATCGTTATGTTAGGGATTAGCATATTTTAGGTGTTGAAGTGTTTGAGTTGGTTTAATGCTTGTTTCCTTTTCAGCTGTCAGTTCATGTGACTGACAACTCTGGAGGTTTGTTCGTTTGGACTTCTCAGCCCAGCGGTTTAGGTGAGTGATCTGAAGACGATGCGTACTCAGCAATTTGAAGAGAAGTTTCACTTTTAGTGTCTTCACTTGGCCAGGAAAGAAAAATCAGTAACTTTGTAAATTTAGGCTCAAATGTCTTAGCATGATAGTTGCCTTTCCTTGTTTACATTTAAAAAGATTAACATTAAGTAAACATTTCAGAAGCTTATTCTAGGAAACTCAAGGAAATGTGTCTTCTTAAATAATGTATTTTCTGGAGTTTTTTCCTTTTTTTTTTTCTTTGTACCTTATAAGAATATGCATGTAAAAAGCTTAAAACCCCAGTTTTCACCACTCTACAGTAGATCTAATAAAATGGTATAATGTAAAGAGATGCCATGGTAACTGAAGTCACTGAGACAGTGTCAAGCTGTTTAACGGTGACTGCTATATTTAGACTTTGGTTTATCACAGTATGACTAGCAAATGGAAAGTTTCTTCAGTGGTCTCGTTTCCTACAACCCAGAAGTGACGGGTGTCACAGAACACAGTATTGCACCACCCTTGGCACTGTTCAGACTCAGTGACTGCTGGTTCGCAGGAATATTCTTTGGAGCACTTTCCCTCTCCTGATGCATCTTGTAGCATCCCTGCAGCAGCTCCACCGTTTCACTATCCAGTTAATAATACACGGCCTGTCCTAATGAAATTAGCACCCGGAGCAAATAGAGGAGCCTGCGCTTTGTGAACTACCAGCCAGGAAAGTACCAGGAAAGTCTTTTCCATAGGAAACTGTTATTTGCATCTCTAAGTAAAGCAGAAGTGGAGTGAGGTGAGAACATGTATATTCTGTTTTCTCAAAGATAGTAAACATACAAATCATCCATGCTATGAGGGCTAGTCAGTGCAATAGATCCTATTAGCAGTAATTTTCACAAAAACTGGTAGCTTTCTCTTCTGTAAATGGTGACATCTTCATACCACTACAAGAAGTTTTTAAATGCCAGAATAGGAAGTGAAGTCTCATTACCAAGGTGTCATTTTGCTCACTTTAATAAAATTCATTTATGTGTGCACTGACATATTACCATAATTTAAAATCTAGGTCCTTGCAAAATGTGCAGGGGGGCGTTACAAGATGGTCCCCATTACTCATTTAAGATTTGGCCACTAGTAGTTCAGCTTTATTGTTAACATGAGACAGTGCTACTTTCAAAAAGAAATAATCACTCAGAGTGGGGTTTGAAATGCTTTATGGATGAGATGGGCAATCCTGAACTCATCAGAACAGTTTTAGACTATTGGGCAACTTGTGAAGTTGCTAACAGGCGTGACTTGGGTAGGAACAGCTTAAGTGTGAGCTCAGTTCAGAAACAGCCTTCTGTCATTCTCACCTGCAGTTGGGAAGAATTAACGAAGCACAGTGAAGAGAAACAGATACATTAGAAGGAAAGACTAAATCAATACTAGGGGAAAAACCTTAACAACCTGATTATTTAGATAAAAAGCTGGTCTCAAAAGACCCATTGCTTAACACATGAAAAATTGACAGGAGAAAGCAGTAGCAAATAGTTTTCTAGGAGTGATGTTGTATTGGCAGGAGGATGGATAAGATATTTACAAAGCATTTAATTAGGTTGTATCTGACAGCATTATGAAGTAGTTGAATGTGTGTCGTGTTTCACCTGGTTTTGGATTATGTGGATTTTGTAAATAAAGAACAACAAAATCAGCTGAAACAAAGCAGAGTGATTAGGTAGGAAAGATTCATATTCCTTAAAAAATATTCTGGATTTCTAATGTGTATTTCTAATGCTATAAAATGCAACAGAGCAAATTAATTACTAGGGCATCTTTATTCAAGTCCACAGAGCAAGCAGAGACCTTTGTCACATCACTGTAAACCTGAAATACTCAAGTGAAGAGTATAGCTTGGCTTTGAAAGAAACACAAAGGATTAATTTGATCCATGCTATAGGGAAAATATGGAAAGCTAGATGAGAAATTTAACATCAATTCAAAATGTGCCTCCTAATATCTATTTTTCATGGAATTTGTTGTGTCCTATGTTCCAGTATATTTGAGTAAATTGTGTGTTTAAATTTATACTGCAAATTTAGGCCAGCATTTGGGTTCCCTACAATTATTCATTTGTAAGCCTGTGCATGCTTATTAGTGGCTCTCAGCTTTAGAGCAAGCATTTCTGCTTCCAAAGCACTGCACACGACTAATTCATTTTTCTGCTTATTCAAAAGCAACAAATTGTCAAGAAACCAAATCTACATTGAATTAAAACCATGTTGCTTTTCTTCCGTAGAAGAGGTGATACTTGGTTATTAAAAAAACAAAAGTCACATTTCAAATGAGCATTAATTCATTGCTGAAATTGCAAAGTGGAGCAATCATAGATACAAGGTGATGGTAAATGAAATGTAACACTTCTCCCATGGCATGTTGTATAGAAACCTTACATTTGCATATTACGGCTGATAATATGGCAAAATGAAAAAGACTTAAGTTTGCAGCAGAATATCTTGTCAAAAGAACCCAAAGTCTAGTTAGTCTTGGAGAAGTATTAAGCTGTATCTAATAGCTCCTTAGTTGTGTTTTATTTAGTTTCTGCCCAAGTTATTATGAAGCAGAGTAGTTTATCTGGTTATATCTACGGCCGTGAACTTATTCCTGTGTTGTACAGTATTTCTGCTTTAAAGGTTCAATTTAACTGTTACTGTTTTACAGCCTTTTCTCAATTCTTCCGTCTTCAGAGAAAGATGAAAACTTTGTGATAATGGTTTCACATTGAATTTGCAGATCCTAATAATGACTATTTTTGGTTTCTGTTACCTGAAACTGCCAGTTGTTATAGATTATATCACCAGTCAACTGGTTTCTGTGCGCTGGAACTGTATGGTTAAATTTCACTGAACTTAAAAGTGCAAGGAGATACTAAGTGTCTGTACCACTGTAACTTGTAGTTTTTGCTACAGTTCTTTGTAGTAAGTGCATTAATAATTGTACATAGTGTGAGGAATAAAAGGTTTCTCAGATGCTGTGGAACTGTTGAAGAAAAAGATATAGAAAGGATCATTTAACATTTGTAATTTTAGTGGGGGGAAAAAAAAAAAATGCACCAGAACTATCCTGCTGTGATTTTAGGGGAGTGTGTTATAGGCTACTGTGTATGGTGTCACCTGCTGCACCAGGAGTTCTGGCCACGGAAGTGATGAATTAGGCAACAGAGAAGAAATCTCTGTATATGGCATTTCATTTTTGGATAGCTGGGGAAGATGATGTAGAAGCTGTACACAAGTGCATTGATTCTGCCGGCTTGTCTGTGCAGCAACGTATTTCATAGCAGCACTGGTATATAAGGTCTCAGGAACATTCCGGGTAGTGCACAAGCCAAAAGAAGATATGTTGGTTTTGTTTTTTGTTTGTTTGTTTTGTGGTGTGTTTTTTTTTTTTTTTTTTGTATTTTTTTTCTTCTTGTCTAGTAAAGTATTTATCCCTTTAGCTTATATGCAATAACTGCTGGGTTAAATGCTGTCTTGTGTTAAATATATATAGATCATTGAACTTCTGTGTAATATTTGAATGTACAGAGCAAGCAGACTCTTCACCCTTGGAACACTGAAGGAATTTACAGCCTTGGGGTTGTGGCTGCCGTCCTCCAAGGTGCTTGACGTGTTAACACGCTGAGGGTGTACAGAACCTTGCAAGCTGTGTTTGGCATCCTGAAGGCAGCATCAGTAACATCACGTAAATCACTGCAGTATGGAGCTCTTCAGAAAACATTTGGGCAAGAGGCATAAGCCATTTCCCTACGCAAGTGCACATGCTAAAAATTGCTGGTAGGTCTCGGTCCCAATGCATTGCTGGGATACTGAGTTTTGAATGTTTTTTGTAGATCTGCCCAGTGGCTCTTCGGACTTTGCCAACATGCTGTTAGCAACTGCTTGAGCATCTACGTGATCTCCAGACTTAAGAGGGCTGCAAGGTTTGATGCTTGATGCAGAGTTGTTGCCATTGAAATTGTGTTGCTGTGCTTTGAAATGCTGCTGGAATTTTGGAAGCCAGGTAAGAGCTTTGAATGCCTCTTGAGATTAAAAGCTCCTGCTCATGCCATGGAAAAATCTTCTGTTGACAGCAGCTATTGGTAATGGGCATCACTTTTTTGCAATAACTCAGAGCACACGGTAATTAGAAAAATCACTACAGTATTCAAGAAAAAAATGGCTACGGGTACAGATAGGGAGAGCTGGAAATATGTTTTAACACTAGTCCCTTTCTCCACCCACTCAAGTGTGACAAGCAAATGTATCTTAAAGAATATAAGCTATGGCAGCACTGAAAGTCAAAGTGTTTAAAAACATGTTTATAGTCTTTCCGACATGACCTATTTAGCAAGAATGAATAAAAAGTTTGGAGTTAACCATTTTTAGGCATTGCATGAAGTGACCAGATCAGGCAAGAAAACCTCTTTGGAAGAAAAGAAGGTAGGTTTTCTTTTACTTTTGAAAGAGCTTTTTCTTTTATTTTCCTGTTTTACCTTTTATTATCCATTATTGCTGCCTTCATGAACACGATGAGCAGTGAAACCAGTAATATTGGAATGCCGAAGTGCACAGCGGTGTGTGCACAATGCAGCCATCGCCCGCCACCACATCCTTTGCTGTTTCTCTTCAGCAGTGTAGCTGGACAAAAGTCCTTCAGTCGCTCCATGAGACTGCTAAAAATGTTGATAGTATGTTACCTTGTAGCTAACTGATTAGTGCCCCATATCTAGTTTAATAACATAAGCATGCTGTACAATTAAATTGCAGTAGTATTTTGTAGTATCTGAAAAATCATTGATATTTTTTGCTATTTATAACATTAGTCACGATTCGATACTAGAAGAAATGTAGTATGTGATGCTCAGCAGTGACAGAAGCTACCAGAGCCATATCTGTATATGTGAAAATTTATTCTGTGTTGTTACAAAAGCATATCTTTTTCGTGAGGCTGACATTCAGAAATGAATATAATATAACAATAGACGACATCTAACTTCTTGTGATCCACAGCTCTTGCAGGTGAGATTTGGCAGTGAAATACTTAATAGATTTCAACAGCAGGCAATTAATCATGTTAATCTAATATGTTCTTACAGCTTACCACTCTGTGGATGCTGGAAAGCCACTGGATTCTATTGCTGCCTGTCCTTGGCAGCGAGAGCATCATCCACTTGGAAGTAAGTATACTGCAATTCTTTCTTTATTTTCATCACTTTACCCTTGTCTCTGACATTATTGCCATCCGTCTTGACTAGATGAATCAATCGAGTGTAGCTGTGGGTGCTGTTTGGTTTATGTTTCCCTTTCAGAGCGCTCGTGTGGACAATCACAGCTGTTAATGCAGCTGGCTGGAGTTTTAAACCTGTTGCATGTGCTTTTCAGCTCACTGCAAGGGAACCTGTTTGACCGAATTCACATTGACCTTGCAGATGAAAATATCTGTCAAACTCAATTACAGAGCTAGATTTGGGGAAAAATATAGGATTTTAGTGAGGGTTTCTAGGAAGCTAATTCTTGAAGGAAGTGCTCTAGGGTTTTCAGCATATAGGCATACTTATAGCATTAAAAAAAAAAAAACAACCACCAAACTCTCAAACTTGCTATTTATAAAGCTGCTTATCTAACTCTGTTTTGCAAAGTTTGAGGAAGTAAAAATAACCTTGACATATGAGGTTGAATGGCAACATCCCTGTAAGTTAGTTTTCGTTATAGCAGAATCTTGCTGGAGTTTGTTGCTTTGGGTTGGACAGGAACTCGAGTGGGTGCAGGTCTCCTCTTCAGTGTATGTGGCCATAAGGGAAGTGGTAAAACTACGAGTGAGGGAGTGATGTCGTGGGACCTCAAAGACAGACTGGTGATGGATTTGAGGAGGAAATTAATGGTGTCTGGTCTTGATTAATGTAAGCTAGTGGTGCACACCCTGCCCTTTGGATAACCCGTTTGTCTTGCTTAGGTGGATCCATCAAGTACATCTCATTCACTGTGGAGTCAGCGTCAGAGGAGAGAATACGCTGCCGGAGATGGGCCAAGTTCTGTTTCTGAATGTTTAGGCATCTTCTCAGCTTTCATGTTTTCTCTGGTGATTGCTTCCGTATCTACAAAATTTGACAAATAATTGCACTTTGAAGGGTGTGCTTAATGGAGGTCCATAAAAATGATTCACAGGCAGCTGTAAACTGAACTATTAAACTAAAGGATAAAAAGCTTCCTTAATGAGCTGTACAAGACAGTTATTGATGTATTTATGAAAACATTCCCAAGTACATGGAACCAAGGGAATTCAAAGATAAATATTTAAAGATTGGCTGACAGTGTTCACATGTAGCAAAACTCCAGTTCATGTATAAGGCAGTAAATTTATAAAAAGTATACATTTATGTGATTTGTAACAAAAAAGAACCAAAACTTGCATTAAACCCAGATGTTTTTCTCTGTAATTGTGTTTATTTCTATTCAAATGAAGAGATGAAGCATGGAGAAAATGGGCAGAGTAGGTTCAGAATATTAATAAGGTAAACCAATATCTTTTTCTATCCAAATAATTTATTAGAGTCATATGACAGAACTGTATTTAAGAGCATGAAACCTAACAACAGTTCAGAGCTTGATTAAGTTTCTTTTCATCCTATCATTGTTGTACACAATTAGGTTATTCAAGTGTGATCTTTGTGTTCCTGTTATGATTCATAACCTTGTTCTTCATGCTCCAGAGGGAGAAAAATTGGTCTGTTGCTACAAATCTGATTAATATATGGATCAGTGCATGCCCTTTTATTGTTTATTATACACATGCACACTTAGTTTGGATAGATGATTATCTCATTGTGTTGCTCTTCATAGGCACGCTGTGTATTAAATATTCAGGGCTGACCCTTGATTTGGCATTACTTTGTCAATTGAGATAATTTTTATTCTTGAATGGTTTAATAATCAATAAGTTTTAAACAATATCATTTTCCTCAGGATTACAGCTGCTGTGTTGTGCGACACCTCCTGCCATAAAGAATGAAGATCTGGCTTGTGCTATTAAGTCAGCTTTAGAGCTTTTACCAGCTGTACGAATTCCTTAGGTTTATTGCACTGCAAAGGCTATAGATGGAGGCTGGACTAGTTCATATTGTTTCCTTGAAAAGGTTGAGAAAGAGTGAAGCAGGAAAACAGGTGACAAGTTAGCTGGTCTGTGCAAAACATTGACAGACATATTGGTCATGGATACTTGTTCTCACTAAGAATCAAGTCTAGAGACAATAGCAACTGGTGGTCACTTGCTGATGTGCTGGTGGCATTTTGTGTTGTGACCTGGTGCGAGCTGCTGTACCCCGCCGGATTAAACCCTGCTGAAGAATCCTCATGCTCCTGCTAGAAGGGGAGATGGAGGCTGATGAGCTGCGGTGCATTGGTGCAGCTGTGGCATCATTGCCCAGCTAGTATGTTGATCTCCATAGTAAAACACCGAGGGTAAAGCCACAAAATACCTTTTGCATTGCTGCATGTGCTTTTATAGCCTGGAATCTGAAGGAAATGCTGAGACACATCTGCAGGCAAAGTGAAGGGCAGTGAGGATGGGTTTCTTGTTGTATAAATGCATCTGTTCTTAAACAACAGAAATATGTCAGTATGTTTTACAGAGCGTCCATGGATGTGGACAGGGTTGTTCAAATGTGGCACATGATCAGGACTTCTGCTTCCTGCTGTAATGAGCAAACTGAAAACTTCAAAAGAGATTTCTAGCTGCTGCTTGCTGCGTTGTTCACAAGGCCTGACAGTCTGCTGATCCCATTTGTTTTAGGATGATGAAAGCAGAAGCAAAATCAAACTCAAAGTGAAGTAAGTTTGGTTTGATGGGATTATAACTCCTGGTGTTCTGAGGAAGGAGTGATGATGCCTATGGCAAGTGTGATCCACACCGTGTGATACCACCTGGCAGTGGACAGGCACCTCAGCACTGGTGATAAATACAGGCAAATGCGTTCCAACTGGAGTCTAGTTATCAGCTTTCTGCCTTTGCAGCTGTTCAGGTCTAGGACATTTGGTGGGATCCACCACAGAGTTGGTGTTGAACATGTACATCACTGCTTTCCCAAAGGTTAGGACATCTGCAGCTCCAGGTTTAGCACTGTATGATTTTTCAGAGGTTCAGCTCAGTCTTTTGGTAAGCAGGTTGTTTCCTGTGTGTACTTCTAAGTTCTGTGGAGTTTGTGAGACTGGTCAGGTTCACACCACATAGCAATTCTTGAAAAGGGAAACAATCACATTTTCCCATTGTTAGGAGCTGTCAGTAAGTTATTCTGGTTTACCCAGCTCTGGAAACAACTGTATGAAGTCGCTAGCATGAACAAGTTAAAATGAAATACACTTTACTTTTTAAAACCTAATTCTTTATTCCTAGTAAAGTAGGGACTGCATCCCAGAAACTTCACTCAGTTTTCCAGCTGTCTGTAGAAGGCCCTTTCTGCCCCATTTTTTGTTTTGTTTTGTTTTGTTTTTTCTTTTTTTTCTTTTTGTTCCCAGCTGTATCAGTTTTATCAGAGTTATTTCCCTGCCCAGGAAACTTGTCATATTCCTGAAATACAGGCTATAAATGCTCCTGCTCCATCATGTTGTACACAGGCATTTGAATCTGTGTTTGTGCTGGGATACTGGAGAGAATAATATCCTTTGCTTTGGATCTGTGAATGTGCTGTGAATGCGTTGCGGGGGATAATGTACACTCAGTTATACAGAGCGTCTTTCAGAATTCCTACAAAGAGAACAACAAAACTGACAGCCAGAAATACGCTAAGAAAATCATGCAAGGCATTTGCTCAGTAGAGTTGGATTTTATTCCTGTGCACTGAAGAACAATAGCAAACAACATGCTTGCTGCTGTATTAATGGATTTTATTTCACTACAACTCCTAAATCACATGCTTCAGCTTGTCATGCTCTTGCCATACTAAACCTTCCTGTGAGACTTCACTCATATCTTACCCATGCTCTATCCCTTCTGATCAGTTTGCTGGGCAGTGAAACAGGATGGAAATGTTAGGACAGTACTAAAAAGAAGATACGGACTCTTCTAGTGAGGAGGATTGACATTGTGACTCTTGTGTTGTATCTGACATCCAGTGGTTGAAATCCTACCAACCAGCTTGTGAAAAAAAGTATAAAGACTGTGAAATTATTGCATTGAATTTGTTAGGGCATTGTCTAGTGGTTTTTTATTGTTGTTGGTTTTGTTTGTTTCATTTTGTTTTGTTTTTTCACTTTGAACTCTTATATATGTATCTGTGGTCTTTATTTTAACAAATAGTTCATACTTGTGGTTGAAAGCTAACAGACTTAGCTCTACAAATGAGTGTGAGACAGCCTTTTTTCCCCTAATGATTTGATTTACCCTAATTTTCCCTGCTGCAGTACTGAAGAACTAATAACTCCACTTGTTGCCTTTACACAGTGTGTGAAACATGTGATGGAGTCTGATTTTTCTCTGCAAGGCTAAATGAATTTAAGCCGTTTTAACTTACATCATTTAGTGATCTAAGACTGTTATTAATGGTGGGAGGATGACCAAAATTTCTTTACTATGTCGTCCTCTCCCGTATGTCTTGTTTTCCAGACTACAATCAGTATGTGTAGTAAACGTTCCCTGAAGGAAGTTTTCCAATGGCCGCATACGTTATTGATGCTGTAATGCCCGGCTGTTTTACTTCTTACACATGAACAGAAATCTGGCAAGCAAAACTGAGTTTGCTAGATCATCTGATGTTCAGATGGAGGATGATGGAAGCAAAACAGTTATAGTAGCTCAGTAAAACTTGCTTCTCCCAGAGCAATGTTTTTTGTCTTTTCATTAGATTACAAAACACCTGGTTTTTAGACACCCGTGTTTTCTAAAAAAATGAACCAGCTACTGGTAACATATTTTAGTTTTAAAAAGCTGATGTTATTTAATCGTTATTTATATTTATTAGTCCTTCTGGTGGCTTTCTTAGCCTGTTCTTAGCCTGAGTCATTGCTCAGTTTTGTGGTTAGGTTTCTGTTTACTTTGATCTTGCAACAGTGACCTTGAATGTTGAGACTTTCAACATTGATATCATACTGAGGGTAGGTCGTGGCACCTACTGAGATGGCCTGAGACTTCCCAGTATAAAACCTGTTTTCTAGTATTTATCTACAGCAGTTGCTGTACAGGCTTCTGGTTTGCTCTCACCTCCTAAGGCTTAGAGAGAGCCCAGTTAAGTGTCTTGGTTTAGCAAATTATTTGGGAGTTGAAGCTTTTCTTGTTATCACCTCAGACACTCTCATTCTTGTCTGAAATTTCTGACTCTTTTGGCGGATTGCAGCATGTAGAAATGACCATGGCAATAGTTCTTCAACTTTGCTTAAACCATGCAGGTGCTCTAGATGGACTTTTCACCACTGAACAGAAGGCATTTGAGTGACTGTAGCAGAGTGCCTTCTGTGGAGTCTGTCCGCACAGCTTTGGAAAGCATCGTGCATTGGTAATCGAACAACCCTTTCCACTCAGGGCCATTTCTTCACACCTTAAACAGCTTAGCAATACTAAGAAAGTATCCGACAGTTCAATAGATTTGTCTAATAGAAGTTTTTCTACTTAGTGTTTCACCCTTGGACTGTTTTCTTCACAAAAGCAATCCCAGCAGCTAGAAATTACAGGAAGCCTCAGAAGAGAAGGGAATTAATAAATGAAGGCAATTGACTCTGGAAGAGAGCTCTCCTTCGAGGCAAGAGCCATTTCAGAGCAGCGCTAAACCCACCAGCGTGGCGGTGTGGAGGGGGAACTGCTGTGCATGCACTGCAGGAAAACCTCACTGCGGGACTGGGCTCGTTCTGTGAGCAGGTGAGGAACGCAGAACCAAGTCATTCACAAGTCAGACTGCAACCCTTTTTATCTCTAAGTACTATGGAGAATCCTTTATTGTATATATTAGTTGTCTTTACCAGTCATTGATGTAGAGAGCAATAAAAAAAAGACTTCTCTTACAGAAAAATACATTAGAACTTCGGACAGGCAACCGGTTTAACTTGCAATTTGGCACAAGCATAATTCCTGAACAGGCACTTAATAAATTCAGAGATACTTGAACATACAGCTTTAATATTTGCTTTTTTTGTCTCTTGTCTCTTTCTGACAAGTGCTTGAATGCTCAAATGAAAAGTGAATGCAGGGCTTTAGTAAGAGTAGCTAGGTAATTCATGTCATTAAGAGTTTTCTTTTCACTTACCGTATTTATAACTGGTAGTGATTTCCGATTTCACGCTTTTGCTTTAAGAATGACTTCTAAACCACTAAGTGTCTGTTCCATAGGGCCCTTTTTCTCTGTATATACTTGCCCCTTGAATGTATAAGCTAGTCTAATGTAAATTCCAGTTTTTGGACTTTGCCCTAAATACACAGCAGTATAAGCTGTTTTACTTTTGTTCCTGCGGTTACCACATTTATTGTAGCTCATTTATTTTCTCCATGCAAGATTTCTGGGATTTTACTTTTTGGTAGCAGTATTTCTCTCTCTGTGGAAGACCACTGATGATTTTGCCCAAATCATCACCGTTTCTTGATGCAAGGAGCAAAACAATAATAATAATAATAAAATCTAATTCTGAAAAATTGTAGTCAAAGTTTTTATAAATGACTGTTGGAAAAATGGCATGTTGAGGAATTTTTCCGGTTGTGTAAATTTAAGGACACACAGATTTTTGGAGAATTAAGATCAACATTTGTAGGTAGGTACTGCACTTCAATATTTTACTTAATTCATTAGCCACACTAGTATCAGTGAAGGTGATTTAACATCCACATTCTTAATCCAGCACCAAGCATGCTTTGTGGGTGTACACATGTGCTCTTCCTTGTGGACCTGCAGGAGTTTGGGATGCTCAGAAGACACGATGGCAGCGTCAGGGTGCGCACACAGTGTGTCCCTGTCTGGAGATCGCACGCTGCAGCACATGCCTTGCAAGGTGGGGAGATATCACATAACGGGCGTGTTTGAACACTCATCTGGTGTACAACGCTATTCCGGTGAGGTAAGACTAGTGACTTGAAAATCAGCTACGTCTACAAAGAAACGTCTGACGCGCTCCTGGGAAAGCAGGTCCTTCAGCCGGGGCCGAGTCACAGCAGCCGCAGTGAGAAGCTGCTGACTAATCCATGTCACCAGCATCGCTGCTGCCAGGACAGTTCTGCTCATTTACAGAGGTCGGGAGTGACTCGAACCAGCTCATGTTGCACATTAGTGCCCAGAGGCAATTGCTGTTTACATCATGACATTCTCAATTATCACCTACAACACTCCTGCAAGGAGTAAAATGGCACTGACAAAGATGCAATTATTTGGCAATTTGCTGCTTTGGTCCTCTGACATGTCAGTGTCTGACTGTAGTGATGCTTTTAAGGCTGTGGTAACTAGGATGTGTTTAAAGTTACAGTTTCTCCCCCGCTGCGTGTGCACGTGTCTGCAAAAGGGCATGTGCTGTTGAAAGAAAAGCTCCCACCGCTCCGTGGCCTTTCAGATCAAGCAGTGTTGTTATTCTGCTGAAGGAGTCAAATAGATCATTGCAAGAGAGTAGCCAAATCGGGATTTGACAGAGAGAAAGGCTTGAGTGCACAGGAGAGGAAGTTTAAGCATCTGTAGTTGTTATATTTAAACCTTAAATAATTTTTTTTTACAGGCCCTGGGTGCCAGTTTCAACACTGCTACAGAGTTTGCAGATGATGGCTGCTCTGTGGTGTAGAGCAGCCATTGCTCACCCGGCTCCAGTGAGAGAGGAGAGAGAAATTCCGTGTGTTGTCAGCTGGGAGACACCCAGGGCTTGTTTGCTGTGCATGGAGCAGTGGAGACCAGAGGTCACAACACTGAGCTCAGTTGTTTCCCTACTGCTGGGAAAGATGACTTTTTTTTCCCCCACATGCATGCTATTGTGCCTCTAGGGAGAGCTAGTATAACTTTTTCTGTGATTTTTCCATTTGGAAAAAATCCCTGTTGTAGGAGCATAGGAGCATAGCATTGTTCTTCACAAGTCTCTCCCTTTCAGTAGTAGATTGTCAACTTAAGAAAAACTGAAGTAATCTGATGATGAAGCTGGAACATTTTGTTTGATTGTTTTCAGAAGAGCAGATGTGGGGAATTTATTCCAAAACAAATTTGTAACCTACATTTATATTGTTACTTGGCCAGAGTGGAAATCAAAATGGATTCCACTGAAGAGTGTTTTACTGCCACAGGAAATGTTTTTATTCTTTTCAATTGTAACAAATCTCTAACATGTAAAAATCATAGACTATCCTGTAAAATTGCAGGGGTTTGTTACAGTTCTTACTAGTAACAGGGATGAATTTTACTAAGATTTTTCTTTTCCCCCCACACAATTAAAATAAAGATTTTGGTTTCTTTCTTTAACCTCCTGGCTTCCCTTTGCAGAAGGAAGGCAGGTATAAAGCAAAAATTGAGGACTAATCTTAAACAGGAATTTTATTCTGGACTCGGTGGGGTAAGCTGTCTGTTGGTGGGCCATGGGCAGCCAAATTGTGCTGCTTGTTGGAAAAGTGACTGTTTATGCAGGACAAAATTCACTGTACTCACAGCATTAGGTGAGCTTACAAATGGAATTCTGCTCCACAGAAAATCCAGTGTCAATCACATGAATTGCTTATGCAACGAAATGTTGCTTGTTGATAGTGGCATTTATAAGTTACAAGGGAAGTTTTTATCCTTCTCAGTGATTAGGGCTGCAAACCTAATTATAACACATTATAACATCAAGTGATGCATTCCTGCAGCTTGTGTTCCCTTTGAGCACAGGTAATTGGCTGCAGAAGCAATCACAGTTCTTGTTGTAAGAGAAAATAGCAACATGCTCTGAGAACCTTTGTGAAAGAAATTTGAGACAGAATTCTGCAGGAACCTCGCATACTGACCTTAGGCTGGTTCTTGACGCTGAGCTCATGCAGAACCCACTTTCAGTCTTAATGGTAGAAGAATCGGACATTATTGTTTTAAAGCCAAAATGGACATGGGAGATCTGCAATTCACGCCTGCGGCCATCAGCGCATGCAATGAGGTTACCTTCCCTTTCATCTTGGAATAATCTAGAACTTGGCTTATTTTGTTGTCTGATGAATTTACCCAGACAAATGAATTTACATTAGACATGGGCAAAATCAGGTCTATAAGGAAGTCAGGGTTCGAGGATGATCATTGCTGACTTAAGTAGCTGCAACGCTTGGTTTAATCATTGTTGGATATGTGTTGTGTTAGTGCTATAGGAGGAGCCCAAGTACAGAACACAGGATTATTCTTTTAAAAGGAAGAAGCTCAACTATTTAATTCATATTTTTAAGTGGGTCAGCCAGAACACAGATGTTTGAAGGAACAGAAATGGCTGATTAATTAAATTGCACAGGAACATATTCTCTAGCCTGGTTCTTCAAATCACTACCAAATGCTAATCAGAGGGATTGACTTTCAGATCCTGTCATTGGAGCGCTGGGTCGCTGATCTGAATTTTCAAAGAATTTCTTTACAGAAGAAAAACATGCTGTTGTGCCTTGGCCAGATTTATTGTTCATAAATTGGGTTAGTTTATTTGAACAACAGGTTTGAATTACTTGGCCCCCCTGGCCAGAATGAGTAGGTAATGCAAAAAGAGTTCTTCATGTTACATACAAAATTCATGTGATTTCAGGATGAATACTATGTGACTTACTGTGCAGTGTGAGAAATGAAGCTATACCCTCTTCATTTATATTTTTATTTTGGGAGTAAAACATACAAGAAGCTCAACAAGAGTGTAGCACAAAGGAAATATTCTGAATGTGTTAAATGTTAGTGAAAAAAAATCTTAGTTTTAGTGGTGCTGGGCCAGATCTTGGAGATACTTTTCAAAGGATGTTCAGTTTTCTAAAAGAAAGTGGAGCAGAGACATTCCACCATAAGTAAGGAGGAGTAAATAATAGGTATTATTGGCACAGGGGAAAATTATCTGAGTGTAACATAATTAGATAATACAGAGAAGTTGAGTGTTAAAAAGATTTTGGTTTAACAGCAAAAGCTGCATGCTAAAAGCTTGCCTATTAATTTAATTTCACTGCAAGTTCCATGTTAAACTTCAAGTCTCAGGAGGTCATTTGTCAAATCTTTGGTTAATGTTTCATTAAAAGTAATTTAAACTTGTGGAGAATGTAAGTAAAATTTGCAAGTGTACATTTTCACCCCCCAGCTTCACACTGTCTTGACCCTTTGGGCTAACTTTGGCTGCTGCTCATCAAATATTGAGCAGCTGTTAGTGTAATTGCATTCACTGCACATCCCCATAAAAGGTAATCAAGTCTGGGCTTGCAAGGCAAAAAAACAACCAACCAAAAAAAAATGATGCCAACATATTGCATCCTGAGCTGGGTTTAATGAAGTTAATTGTCACTTGTCCCGCAGGTGTCTTGTTTTAAGAGCTCACCTGTGAGGAGTGTGCATGTACAAAGCTGCTGCTGTCCTGCTCTTTTTATTGTAGGCCAAGTTAATGGACATTTAAGAGGAAGAAATTGGGTTTTAACACTATTTCTAAATACTTGGGCTGATATTTTCGAAGACTTAGGCGTGGGCATGGCTTTAATTTTAAAGAACACTGTGCCCCTATTCTAATGAGGATATTTCATTTTCTGACCAGGTAGGTGAACTGTAAGATGGAAAAACCTTGTCAAAGGTCACAAATGATCTTTGATACGTTTGCACATAAATCGTAGTTTGTGTATATTTATCCCATTAGGGGCAACCTCTACTGGCATGATTAGAAACTATTGTGCATGAGTTTGGGGGTAATGCATTAGCTTAAATGTGTTTGGCCTGATTAACACCAGCTGAAGTTAATTTATTCCATGTGTGATTAGGACTGAAATAGGTTTTGCCTAGTTTCACCTGTGTGACTGGGAAGAGTCTTGCCCAGTATGGGTCAGCCTGGTGCATGGCAGAGTCTTCAAGAAAACTGTCGTGCCCACTTAGTGTCCATGAATGGGAAATCCATTTTAGCAGAGCTGGAGAAGTAGCTAGTGGTAGTGCTGTGACAGTTTCAATTAAAGGTCTGAGAATGGTAATTATGTTTACATACCAGCGGTCTGATTAAATGTAAACTAATTATGTGAAAAGCTTAAACTGTGACCTGAATTACTCTTGCTGAATCACAGCTGAATTTCAACGGAGTTTTTGGATAACATTATCATTACACAAGCTTTCTTTTTTGTAGGTGTGGGATATTACCAGTATTACTGGGATAATCTGACCTTCCTTTCCCCTTTCTCTACTTCTTCCATGCAGCTTCAAGCATAAACTGTAGCTATTTTTGGATTTAACCCTTCAAAACCCTGTTCATAAAGCAAGAGGTGTTCAGTTTCATTGATGTAATACAAGACACTAGGGAATGTGAAGTCATTGTGCAGATAATTCATCTTTTAAAGCAAATGTGAGATCGGGGGATTTGCTGTGCTGGTTTGAGAGGGACTGGGGCAGGTGGGATGTGGGCAGTGCCTGTGGCCAACTCTCCTCACCGAACCCTCTCAGTGCTCTGAGGAGGGATGATCCTCATGGGCTGTTGTGCACAGTGGTCAGCTGAGAAATAGTTTGTGACTCTCTCAAAGCCATGTGAAGGCAACGGCTGAGAAAGACTCTAATACATTTTAAGGACCAAGCGCACAATTGGGTCCAGTAACCCTAGAGGACGACATCTCCAGAAAAAGATACAAAAATCTGTTTAATATAATCTACAATCTACATTTTGCTGGAATACAACTAGTGATCTAGAACAAGAGCCTCGAAGACTTGCCCAGTTTGTACGGCACCATGATCCGACACCAATATAAGCTGCAGTTCTGAACCATTAACATACAGCAAAATCACAGAATTGAAGGATAGTTCAGGCTGGAAAGGACCTCCGTGGATACCAGTGTCTGGTCACCCACTCTGAGCAAAGCAGGTCTAAATTCCATGTTAGATTAGGTTGTTCAAAGCCTGAAAGTCCTGCAAACCATGCTCGCCCTCTACACTGCTGTAGTTCCAATGCTTCCTCTCAGGAACAAAGCCCATGGGATTTGAATGGAAAAATAGTGGCATCAAAGTGTTGTCTGGCTCACATCTCCTTTTGATACAGTATATATCAGTCTTGGAGCCTGAGCCACAAGCCTGCATGTAGCATCCCACGATCCTTTCATGGGATTTCAATACCAAGATCAAAATACTTAGAAAACCAGAGCTGTTTATCCAACAGTGAACATCATCCCAGAACTTCAGATTTGCAAATTGTACATCTTTTTTTTTTGATACTCATAAAAATGTGCATAGATGTGGCAACAAAGGAACAATTAAATTCAATTAAACTGACTAATGTTATGGTACTGTGAAAAGATTGTATCTTCTCAACTAGAGTGAGTGATAGCTTTTGTGGTTAAAGGATGATGATGCTTCCAGGTCTAAAAATGTAACATTCTAAACTTATCTGTGAGTAGGTCTCAGAATAAATCTGACTTTTTCTGTTCCTAGTCCAAAAGGAGCGGAGCCTTAGTTACCTGCAATGGTTTCTGTTCTCTAAAGGGCTTCTGCAAGAGCTGTTCCAACTGGTCGCTTGCTTCCATGTGCTGTAGATTGCAGACAATTCCTGTGGCAGAAACAAATCACAGCAAATTATCTTATTTTCTATTTTCATCTTCCTACAGGAATTTATTTCTGGCTTTACTCATTGCCTACATGGTAGAGAAGATTGGCAGGAGCATTCTGCAGAGATTAAACACAGCCACATCTCAATTTCTTTTCATAGCTTATTTCCAATATTATGAGTGTTTAAACACAAGTTAAAAAACCTCTATATCTTTCAAGTATTTTATTCATTATTTAAGCCCAAACCTTCTGAATTAGTTCTCTTGTCTCTACTTTTCTCATCAGAATTACTGGGAATTTCTGGGCTGCTGGAACAGCAGGTGGGTTGAGAAAAAAAGGAATATTTCCTTGGTGTTTTAATACATGAAAGATATCTGGGTTTTGCAAAACCATAAGTAAATAAAATTTACTTTTAAAGTAAATTTACTTTAATACTACTGAAATAAATTTATGTCAATATTGGGAACATGGATTACTGCAGTGATATTTATAGGGTATAATCTGTTAATTATAGAAATTAATGAGCTTTAAAGCTATTTGGTAGCAAAGTCCTCAATTTCTGGTATTCCTGGCAAAGAGTTCATATTGTTACATGGAAGCATGTCTGTTTGTTTTTTATGTACACACTGTTGTTTCGTGAGGGGTAATTTAACACTGCTGGATGTAATTGAAATTCAGGAATAGCATATGTAGCATTTTGGTCATGGTGTGCATCTTGTGGCTTCTGCTGTGTTAAAGAATTGGCACACACATATATTCTTTTCAGCCTGATGCTCACACCAAGGCTTTCCAAACTTTATGCTTAACCTTGCAAAAACAACAACTTTTTTCCTTTTTTCCTTTTCCTGCAGCAGCGCAGCCATCAGCCCAGGGAGCGCTTCTGTGCATCTCTGCTTGTGATGCTCAGGAAAACTGGGATGCACAAGTAGCCACCTCCTCTCCAGTAAGCACCGATACCTTTGTCAACAGCCATTTCACGGGTTTAGAAAGAATGAATAGTGTCTTTGGAAGATCCTGGTGTAAATGAGAATTGTTACAATTTTATTGGATTTCTCTTCACTATTCAGGCAAATAACTACAAGGTGCTGAAGTGTTTCAGCTAGAGATGAAAAAATACTTTTTCATCTTGAAAATCCAGAACTACTCTGGGCCTTCACTGCATCTTAATTAAGTTGGGTTTTTGTTTGTTTTTTCTTGAAATGATTAGTTTTTTGTCCTTATAGAAGTTCAGACGTCAGCTCTGGAAACTTAACTGTCATGCTGACTCGTGACATCTCCAGGGTTAGATGTAATGTGTACCCTCCAGTTTTAATTTTCTGTTGATTTCTATGACATGATTAAGCAGATGTTTAACTAGATACAGTTACTGGGGATTTAGACAAATTCAAGTTTTTCAATTACCAATGATTTTGGAACCTTTAAAATAATTTTCAAAGGTTCTTTTAAACAGCCGAGGATGTGAATGCAAGCAGCAGTAATATCTTCAACAATTTTCCAAACTGTATGCTGAAAAAAACTAGGCTAGTGGACTAGATTTTAATCATAAGGTCTCAGGAAACTTCTCCATTCCACTCTGTATTAACATGATAAATATGTGCCTATCAGACAACAGGCTTAGGTCTTGCTGTCAATCTTTAATGAATCAGAACTTTGTTTCATGTTGCCAAATATTCTGGTCTCCTTTTCACTCGTGCTTATCAGGAGATTGCTTTGGTGTATAATCAGTACTGACAATCTTAGAAGCAGCCTTTTAATTATTTATTTCTTTGGTATCACTCCCTGTATTAAACCTTGACCTGACTGAAAGAATTGGAGAGTTATTTGAAGGGAACAAAAAATAATTTTTTAGAAAAATAAAGAAAAAAAATGGTTAATTCTTGTTCACACAGGAGAAATCAGCAAATCACATCGCTTTACTAACTTGTTGCTTTGACCTTATTAGTTCAGACCTGGTTTTCTTTCATCTTATTGTTGCTTTTGTGCCAGTTTCTTTGACTTCAGTGAAGCACCGAACTTTTTTCTTTTGAGAGCCTGTTATTACGGTTTGGGGAATGGTCTTGTTCTGTATCTGTTTTAGCCATGGTGCTGTCAAAGTCACAAGCAAGGAGGTTTATTATATTATAGTAGTAGTATTTTTATTAGTTATTGGACTAAAAATGTCTTGGTGTTGGCATTGCCCATAACTGTTTCCTACCTTGGATCCAGTTCTCAAGTTTATGTGGTCATCAGTGATAACTCGTTGCTGTGATAAAGTACTGGACCCTTCCCTGGAGGCTGCCTGGTGCTGATGGTGCTGTGAGCTGCTGCTCAGCTACGTGGGAGTCCAGTTCGCTTTCTGAGGATCAAAACATGAGCTTCTCCAGGGAAACGTATGTAATATTAATTCATTTGTCAAATGGGTGCTGCTTTTGTCTCTGTGTCCTGGATAAGGCGGGTAGCAGAACTGTCCCCTTTTCTGCCGTCGTGCTGTTGTTTCTACTGGGGCTTATTCTGACCTGTTGGAGTGGGAATACAGGTGTCTTCTTAAAGTATTATGTTTCTTTGAGATTCTTCTGACCAAAGTGAAGCAAATTTAACACTCTAACTCCTAACACAAGAATTTAAATTATTGTATTTTTCCATATTCAGAACTTCCTAGACCCGTTAACAGACCTTCTCTTTTATCTGACTTCAAGTGAAAGTAGTTTTGCTTTAGTTCAAGATGTTTGAAATGGTGTGACAGCATATGCAATGCTAAGCTTTGAAAAGTCACAGAGCTGCATGTCATCAACCTAGAAATGACAAATCACATCACGCTGATTCACAGCGTTACCTGGAGGAACGGTACTGATGCGACATTGCACTAGATCGGATCAAGAACCTTTAGGGATCCTACAAATAATGTCTCTATGTGGCAGAAGACAAATTTCCTTTTGATGCAGACAGACACCTGCTTGTTAAAATAAGACAGAGGTCTAGTCAGAGCAGTGGCAGTCTAGGCTGTGTTACGTTGCAAAGGATGCATTAGGATATTATACCCTACAGTCAATGCTATTAACTGCAGCACTCTGAAAACCAGTGCTAAAACTCTACCAGATTGACTATATTAATAAATCATTAAAAAGCTCTGATGAGTTATGTGTGTGCTGCAACGTCACTGATATGTCAAGTGATTTCCCAGTAGAGATGACTTGTCACTAAAGAACAGTTTGAGTAAGTGGCATTGCCTCACCTATGTCCTCAGTACCCAATATACAAAGATATTTAAAGAGCAGATCTAATAATGTGGATGGCATAAAGTGTATATTTGAATATGTTCATGAGATTATCTTAGGCTGATTTTGCATCTTTCTGCTGTTTAATTCCAGGGGAGCATGTTTCCTGAGAACTATGTAATCACAACAGCAAATTCTGAGGATTTATTTGGAATACTGACAGACTTAATGTAATACATGTCACCTTGAGATCTGGATTGAGAACCTGAGAACCTTTTTACAAAGCAGCATGAGATGATTTGACATGGCCTTTTTCTTTTTTTTTAATTAAAAGGAAAAATAAGGAATATTTCATAAAAAGAGAAGTGAACAGCATATTTCTCACCCACTGCTGGTTCAGTTCTGACAGATGGCATTACCTGTGTTATCATCTCCAACACTTGCATAACTGGCCAGGTAATACATAGAGGAAATACCAGAAGTAGGAGCATTAGTGATGAGTGGTTGCAAAAGGCGTCATCTCCAGCAACTAAAAGACAAAATAATTATGCTGAAGTTGTTTAGCATTTTCAGACAGAGATAGGTTTGTGTATATTTATTGAACCTGTTGCACTGGCATTATTTACAGCTAACCAAGTGGTACCAGATGTTTACATTTATTTGACATCCTTTCTGCATCCAAGTAAGGGTGCAGATCTAACATTTTTATGAGCTCTCTCTGGAACTGACCAATACAACAGAGCAGACAAGGAATAATTATTGTAGACATACTCCAAACAGTGCATTGAGCATGTTATTGTTATGAGATGCCTAAAAATAGCATCCCAAGACTTGCCTGGAGAGCTCTTGTCTGTGCTGAAGAAGAATGGATATGCCACTTAGAGCCTATTATTTAATGAGAACGGCAATGTTGACACAAACTAAATTGCTTTAAAGCAAGGTCAGTCATTTTTCATAAAGAGAAAGCCTTGTGTTGCTACCAGTCAACAGTTCCCAACAGTGACCTGATTAGGCTGACACAGATACAGGATGGGAGAGATTATTCTACTATATTTAAATACAGGTATGCTTCTGGTTTTCAGTTTAGTTGAGCTGAACAAACATTAGCTTGGAATGATCTGAAAATATTCAATAAACGAAGTATGTTTTGTGGGTTGAATGAAGAGCTATATCCAGCCACAAGTAAATTGAAATTTCAATTTCCCTTAATAAAAGCAAAAGGCTTGACTCATAAAATGGAAAAAGCTGAAGTCAAGCTCTAATTTGCAAGGCAGTTCAGCTTGAAACTATTTTTCTTTTATTTATTATGAATAAACTTTTCCTAGAGAAAAATCTTCTGGCCCTATAGTTCAAAAATAAGTGCATGTATTTCAGGGGGAAAAGCAGAATCTACATTGCTTAATCAGTTCTCCCCAGCCTCGGTGGAGAGGAAAGCTAACTCTTTCTGTGCTTGTGAGAGAAGTTGCATTTTGGAACAGAATGTCTCCTCACATAACAAATCACCTGCTCCATCTTTATTTCACCTTCCAGAATTTGTCAAGACTGGAACTTGTAGTGGAGAAATAAATCATAAAGCTGAGTGGAGGTGATAAGAAGCACTCCTCCTCCTCTGACCTTGCTGTTTCTCACGTTTTTTCCTCACCTTCACTGCCGGGCACCATTTTGCCCTTAAATTCATGTTCACAGAGGCTGCCCCGGGCTGGCTGCGGGCTCGGCCGTGCCCTGTGATGGGGCCATTGCGGAACTGGCCATGGCCAGTCTGGGGCAGCCGCGGCCTCTCCTCACAGCCCCCCGGCCCTGTGCCGGCCCCTGGGCACAGGGACACAAGAGTCTGCACTGGAGAAACATAATTTGGGAGAAATGATGTGAATGAAAAAGGGTTGTGTCACTTCAGCCATGAGAAAGTATTTCCAGTGGTTGTGTGAAAGAACAAACAGAGTCATGAGGAGAAAGCTGAGAACATTGCTTTACGTTTTTAATTTTAATGGGAGAGCTTCTACTAAGAACAAAGAGATTTGGCCCAAAAGAGTTGCTATTGTGGGAGAGTGTTCAGTGTGCTACAGGAATGAGGAGATGGGAGAACAGTGGTGAAGGAGAAATTGAGGACAGAGCACATTTTTCAAATTATAAATACTTTATACGTTTGGCTTTTGGCACTGTCTCCCCTAATGTCACCCCCAGGCAAACTGTGGCAGGGAGGTGCACAGTCTACAGACCACATTTAAGGTAACATGAATTACATTTACTTAATTATTTTTCTAAGTGAGCGGTTGCTGAGTGTTGATCTGTTGCGTCCCTCTCTCAGCCTCAGTTGTCTCTTCTCTGTGGCACCATTAACTTCTTGTGAACCTCGGCTTTGTACTTCTCTGATTTGTTTCCTTTAGTTCTAGCAGAGTATCACTGAGTAAGGAAATTTGGCGACTATATTGTGATTCAATGCAGACTGACTTGTGCTGTTTCATCAGATCTGATCAATGATGCACACTTCAGCTTTTGTGTGTGCCAGTCCTGAAACCCTGCAACATCATTTTATCTGTCAGTGTTAAACTTACATTTCCAGACTTTTTCAGCAGAAGTGTCTGGCTATGTGGGGAAAATATATTTATAGTAATCACCTATTCTTGTTATCCACAGGTACAGGGGAAATCCACCAGCACGGTGCATCTTTTCAGAAGCACTTGGAGCCTGGCAGCCTGACACCAGCACCCTGCATCCACAGCACTGCAATGTTCTCTTGATATATCTAAAAAGATTTACTGGGCAGCCTGTGGTCTGAACATTTCCAGTCTGGTGAAGCAGGAGAAGTTGGAAAACTGGTCATGGTAAGAAAAATTACTTCCTCCATCTCTATTGTTGTTGCCTTAAATTTTTTACATGAATTAGATTCTTTTGTTTTCTATTGCTGGGTGCGTTCCATATCAACTCTTCTCTGATTGTTGGTGAGTCTCTTCATCTATGGCAAACAATAACACTCCAATTCTCCTCATATCTTTAACAATTATCGTTTGAAAGTCCTTTGCAATGAGGAAGTGAGCGAGAATACAAGTTTTTTCACATGGCGGGATTTTTCTGTTTTGTTTTTAGTAGCTTGAAGGGTTATCCTGGAGAAGAAATACTTGCTGTAGTTGGTCTAGAACTAATGAAAGGGGAGCTCTGATGAAACATATTGATATTTACTATAGTCTACCTACTGAACCAATTTTCTTCTTCCCGCCCCCCACTTTAAATTCGTATGAATCTAGGGACAGTAAATATTAACACTTTCCACTGAGAAGGAATGGGATTTGTCACAGAGCAGTGGCACTGTGGCATTTGTAGTGACTTTTCCATCACTAAGGGATAATCGGTTTAATGACGGTGTGAACAGATTGCTAACTGCTGTGGTGGGCTCTCTGGGCTGGAGAGAGGAGGTTAAAGTCTGGCAATGTCAGCAGGTACCTGGCAAGAAAGCACGTTTGATTTCTGTTCCAAATGTCATGACATTTTTGTTTTGTCTTCATTTTTCTTGCGGGCTCTTGTTCTGAGCAACAGTTTTATTGCAAAATGCTGATGTATCGCGTTGCGGCTGTTTATTGCACGCTATATTGCACTCTGGGCAGACTGAGAGGCTCTCTGCCCACTCAAGGCTTAAACACAGGGTGTGTTATTGCATTCATACAGTAAAAAATGCACACTAGAGGCTCTCAACAGCTTGCTTTATTCTTTGTCTCCTAATGTATATGGTGTATCTGTATACAATAAACCAGGCACATCTTATTTTCAAGAAATCTGTGTATGAAACTAGTGCAATTAAAATCATTAAATATCATTAACAATTCTGCAGCATCTTTGTTTGATGCTACAAAACTAACAGCTGGTGTCATTTTAGACCACTCGTTTCAGTAAGCCTCAGATAAATAACTCCTCGGTTGACCCGTGAAAGGGGAAAGTGTATAGACCACCTCGTTCTGCCACTTTCTGAGGTGAAGACAGAGACAAAAAATCAAACCAAAGTGCCCAGACAAGTTGCAAAATGCCCAAAGTGCATTCTCAGTGGCTTGTCCCCACTGCAGAAATCAGGGTACTTGTGAAGTGCTGGAGTTTCATAGTACCAGGGGTTACTTATCTAAAGTTTCCACTAGTTTAAAACGTGATGGGTGAGATTCATACTAAAAAACTAATAAAAGCATGAGGCTACTTAGTTCTACTCTTAAAAAAAAAAAAAAAAACCAAACAAAAAAACAACAACAACAACAAAAAACAACCTGCAGAAATTGCAACTGGAAAGTGCATTTGAGGACTTGGTGTGAAGGGTGAATGTTGTGGCATTAAATCATCAAAAACTGCTATTTAAAGTGGGGGATTTCCATTGTATTTTTTAATGATTTGAATTGCCGTCATTTTTATAAGGTCTGTTTTCAAAACTAAAGCTATGTTAGCCAATCGAAGGTCATTACAGGGCTGTTGCATGCTGTCACACACTGGTGAGTGTGTTCACGTTAGTAAATAGTGAGGTACCCACCAAGCAGTTTTCCGGTTTCCTCAGTGAATCTCGGCCAACAATTACGGAGAAGGCAAGGAACTAAAAGAAGGAAGTGCAGATGAATTCCAAGTCACAACAGAGCAGAAAATACAGCTCCAGTTGTGAGCATGTAGGAATTTGGTTTTGTCAGAGGTCTTAACCTCATCGTACTCAAGAACTCCAGAACTTCAACTCCTCCTCCTCCTTCCTGCTGGCCTTAGAGCAAGCGTGCCCTCTTTGCACACATACCTGAGCCCTAAAATCCAGTAACGATGTGGAAGCACTGACAGATGGTCCCACAGACATCACAGCTTGATGTTTTCAGGCACATATAAGATAGTTCTTAATATTTGTGTTATTGAGTGTGGACAGATATTCTACTGCTGGGATTAGGTGAAGCTTAGTGGGACTTCAGATCTGACATTGCTTTCCCCTCTCTGTACAACCCTGGAGCCATAAGAGAGTCCCAGTGGCAGAGGTTTTAAAGAGGTCCAAGTGTTTTACTGAGGAAGCCGTCAGGCATCATCAGAACTGGAAGGATGATGGGGAATTTAACTGAACGCACTTTCTCTTCTTTTAAATTTATGATATGTAAGACACTTATTAGAATATGCAATTAACCTTGAGTTCCTAAAATTGTGATGTATTTCTTTCCTTAGAATGCAATTCCAAATGAACTGCTGGCATAACTTCAGGAGTGTCCTTGAGGTACTTAATATATATTAATTTAACAGGTGATTTTATGTACAGGTGGAGAGCCATATAAATACCTAGACTTGGTTATAAATATTAGATTTAATCTTGATAAGGACACTTAAAATAAAAGTGAAATATAGGTAGGCATCAATTCCCAGTTCACCTAATTAAGTGGCATCTTTGCTTTGTAATTTTTATTGTGCTAAACAAGGAATGTGTGTACTGATTAAGATGACTAATAGTTATATTCAGTCTAATTATAGCACTGCCAGGAGGCACTATAATAGTTAAGGGTCTGTCAATGTTTTTACTACAAAATCTCTGTCTCGGTGGTGTACAGCTTGGCTGGAATACTGTACTTGCTGCCGTACAATGCAGCAGAAGATTTCATGCTTGTACTGTCTTGATTTGAATTACATTTGTTTACTTGAAAGGCATCTTTTTCATAGTGTTTGAGATAGAAGGTTCAAGGTAAAAATACTGTTTGTTGGTTTTGAAGCACTCAGAGCAAACTGCAAAAGTTTATATCACAACTTGCTCCATTTGCATAATATCAATATTTGTTTATTCAAGTGGAATCTTCTGTTAGCAAAACCGAACAGGAAATCTTCCAGGAGCGAGACCTGGGCAGAGCTTTGTGTTCAGTATTTTTATTTGAGATGGTTCAGAGTGGCATAGGTTGAAGTATTTACTCTTCCTTTTGTGCACACAGAAGATGTTGCCTTTGTCTGTACTGGGGCACAAATGGGAGCGGGGACTGCAAACCATACCTGCGGCTTCATAGGCCCTGCTACCCCACCGGCTGTGGGTGCTGGGCACAGGATGGGACGTTTTGAAACTAAATTCATCAACAGATCAGTAGCTATTGTGCCATGTCCAGTCCTGAATGGAAAAGCTTGTTGTTAGGATTAACTTTTTACTGTAAACTTTTTTGTTGTGGTTTTTTGAGGACTCTTAATAAGCAATAAAGATGAAATAGATTTCTCATGAGAGTACAATCTTTAAAATGAAAAGGCTATTATCTTTTAAGTACGTTGGATCTATATTTACTATTCGTCACCAAATCTTTTTAAAACTATTAAACTGAAAAAATGGTTCCTGTACAGATGCTGTACATCTGGAGAACAGTAGAAATATACCATGTCTTCTCAGAAATTAATATGAGAGAGATGAGGTTTTTGGCCGGATTTTGTGAATTTTGATATGGTGAAAATACAGGAGAAGTTGAAAAAAATCTCACCTTAAAATAACCGAAAACTGTGTTACTTGGTACACCTGTGTTTTCTCTCTAACCATAATGATATTTTTGACCTGAATTTTCAGGGTAGTCATTGTACCACTGCACTGGGTGGCAGAAATTATGATTGTCAAATATGCCCTGGTGTGCTTCAGTACTGCTCACTCTGGAAAAATATCTGCAGGATAACACCACTTCAAATGAACAGTGTCTCTGTAAATACCGTGGGACTCATTAAGGACCATGTCTTGGCAATTAGCAGCTTCCAAGTGGAAACGGCGAGTGAGAATGTTTCATGGGATAAAACATCCATAGGAGATTTCATGAGCTGCCAAAGTAAAAGAGGCACAGCAGGGCTGAAGCAGTAGTTTTTTCCTCCAGGCTGAGATTCACAGCTCTGCATAGTTAGATTAGTAGAAGGATTTGCTTTTTGTCTCACCAAAATGCTCACCTGGAGCATCACCATGCCAGAATCTGCCCCACTGCTAATGGGGCCGCCTTAGTTTATTTTGTGCTTGTGGCCTCACTGGCTGAGGCCAGGTGTGTTCCTTCAACCTTCGGCTCTCGGGCACTCTCTTCAATGCCTGTGTCCGCCTTCTACCCCTTCTCTGAGAGCTCCAGGCTCAGGTCTGTTGGCTTTCCACAGACACCTCGTGCACTCATCCCACCCAGTAAGCATCTCTGGCTGCTGTTCCACTCAAGGTGATTGTTTTAAAAATCATCCTCTATTTGACAGCTTCCTCCTTCTCCAAATGGGAGCTGCTGTAAGCCCAGCAACAGCAGCTCATTGAACTTGGCTACTTCCTCATCCCAGGTGTGGTGGTATCTAGTTATTAAGTACAGGACAGCAACCATTCCTGATGCTTAGTGTTTCCAAAACCAGCTTTTTCATCATCATATAAAGGCCCTTTTCTTTCACCTTCCCAGAGACCAGAGTTAATATTTGCCGATTTGTGTTTAATGTTACCTTGCATATGCCGCTTGCTTCCTAGAAAACTGTTACCCCTGTATTAGATATTACATCCAGGAGACCATTGAGAGAGACAACGGAAAACAAAATAATGCAAGATAAGCAAAAGCTTCTCAAAATGAGCTTGGACATTTACTGCTGGCCTTTGTTCCCTTATGGAGTTTCTGGTGCTGCACAAAGGAAGAAGCGCATTTATAGTCTTAGGAAGCGCTATGCTGGCTGAATCATGAAATCTGTTGTGTGTTCTGAATATTTTTTGTGTTAACAGAAAGAGATTAGATAATTTTTTTCAGTGCTATCTAAACAGGCAAATGGAATAAAGACTTCAAGCTGTTCATCTATATATATCTTTACTATCTATACTATATCTATCTATAGTTATCTTTTAAGCTGGTATAACAGTGGATGAATCGCCTTGGTCTTCACTAGCATTCTTTTTCTCAAATCAACTGTGTTTTTGAACAGTGATGTATGGAAATAGGCACACTTACAGTATGGTTTTCACTGATTTAATTTATAATTACATTTAATAGTAGTTTTCATCAGTCTTTACTCCTGCTCTTTTTTGTATTTCCATGCATTTGTTCTGAAAGTAGTCAAGAGTCCACCAAATATAAGCTGTGCGCAGTCAAGGGAACTTTTGAAATCCATAGCAGTAGCTGGCTTCGAAGCCAAAATAAGAATGACTGCACAAGCAACAGCATATTTGAGATGTATAAACTGTGTCTGCACATACAAGCATGTCAACGTATTTTGTATATGTAACTCTGATATTTACTAGTACTTTTGTTACTTGTTAAATTCATGGTTTATGGAATTTTTTGCTGACAGCATTCAAATTCACCTTGACTTATAGCACTTTCTTATACTCAAGGGTGTATGAATGTGATTTTGAGTAAAACGCTTGCTGGCTGTGCACCAAAACCACAGCAAAATGAGCGTGTCCAGACAACAGAGGGACTGTGCAAGAGCGCCGGGTACCAGGTCCTTCCATGCTTGGCAGGGTCATGGGCCTGTGCAAACCCTTCACGGAGCTTTGGGTATCTCCTGTGTTTTAAGCTGCTCACCAAAAGGACTTCAGGCTTGATAGCCAAGGGTGATTTGTAAAGTCTCCCAGCATTTTATAGAATCTCTTTAGCAACGCAATGTCCTGAATTGGGAAGGTACTGGTACTTACCTGTCCCCAGGAAACACAGCTCCTGTCCGGAGCTGGGGAGAGCTTTTCGTGGGCCTGTTCCCGTGCAGCTGTGCCAGCAGCCCCGCGCGGTGCCGTACAGCACAGTCGTGCTGGGGACGCTGCAAGGATCTGTGCCTGGACACTGGAGCAAGTAAAGCAGAATCGAGCTCCTTACTCCAAGACCATCTTTGAGTGCTTTTATCCCTCTTCCCCAAGACGTGTGACATTCCTTTTAAATGTGTATAAACCAAAATAACCAATACTGGTTTTAGTACAGTAGTATTTTATTTGTTCCCTTATAGTCTTTAACTTAGAATATGCAGGTGTGGGCATCTCCTGCTTTGCTATACACTCCTTGCTCTTATTTTGACAGACCACAGCAATCTGGTCATAACATTCCTGAATATGGGGGTGGTTTTAGTCAACATATAGTCTGATTTTAATGTACCTGTATTTGGCTCAGTTTGGTCCACGCATGGGAGTTAAGTGGCTTTTCTACAATGTGAGAAGCCTTGCTCTGGTGTGTCTCAGAAAAAAATTCAGTTATTTGAAATCCTTCTCAGATCTTTCAAAGAACTTATTCTAATGGTTTAAAATGAGAGGCTTAGGAGTTTGAGAGGTGTTTTCGCAGCCTGTCTTGGTGCCAATCACTTCACTCCTGAATTTCTTTTGACGTGACTCACAATTAAATACAATACAGCTGAGAGAATGTAGGTCAGCGGTCTCTTTATTCTAAGTATGATTTGTTTTCAAGGGAAAAAAAAAACAACCAACAACCAGCTTTAAAGGAACTGAGAGAACAAAGAGCAGAAAAATTACTTCAAAACAAACTTTTAATGAACCTTTCTACTACATGCTTAAAGAACAGGTATTATGTCTCCTGGCACACTGTTAACATAGCTGAATTATGTGCAGCCTTATGTGCTGCCACTTTATCCTGAGACTCTCCTGATTATTGTGATTTTGCTGTATGCTGCTGCTCAGGATACTAGAAGTCTGCTGGAAAAATAGGTCCCAATACTGTGAGTCAGGGACCCAGGGGCTGCAGAGTTGTGCTTTCTTAAAGCGGGTGTCTCTGCAGACTTCATAGTCCAGCATGTGTAGTAATTCCAGTTCAGCTGCACGCCCATCTGCATGACCTGTTTTTAATGTCCCTTTGAAGTCCTAACGCTCTGGCACAGCTGTCCCAAGACTCATCTGCGGTGTGGTACGAACAGAAGGGTTTCCTCGCTGCCTCATGGAGCCTGTGGGTGAGATCAGTGTTGGATTCCCTGGCACAGCTGCTCGTCACACACACACCTGAATCAGCAGAAATTGCCTGGCTTATGAGGTGTTGAATTTAAAATTCAGCTTCATCCCCTAAGACCGGGATTACCCTGGAGGCACGCAACTGATTACTTTTCCCTTACAGCAGCACAAACCAACGCAGAATGGCTATAATGGAAGACATGAAAATGCTAAACATTAATATTTAGCATGTAGAAGCCCATATTAAGGCCCCATTATGCAAGATGGGACACAGAACAAAAGTACATTCCTGTGAAAAATGCTGTACTTTAGCTGTGAGAAACAAGAGGTGACTGTACCAAATAGATGAGGGGGTTGGAGGCAGCAAGGAGACAATGGTTACCATGATAAACAGCAGCCACAGGACAGCAGCTCCCTTACATTACAGCAGAAACAATTTTGTATAGTTTGAGAGCAACTTCCAACCACATTTTTTGCATCTTAATCACTACTTTGTCAGTTTTTTCATTCAAGGTACATCAAGGTACTGATCCTAGAAATTAACTCAAATTTGTATTTCCATGGTGCGTGATGCTAGAGCAGAGATTAGAGATGAGTAAGCACTTCATGAAGAAGTAGTGTGAAATATAATTCCATTCTGATGTGGGGCTTACACACTCCCTAGCTCCCCAGTAAACTATGCTCGTATTAAAACAAGATGAAAACTATGGTGTGACTGATAGAAAATAGTATTCAGATAGCTGATTACTAGATCGATTGGAACCGAGATGGATTGGCACTGAGATGGATTAATTGATTTTCCTGCATTTGGCAGGAGCAATGTCTGTCAGAACAATTCTTAGCACTTCACAAACATTAGCTAATCATTCGCCATCTTGCTGTCATGTAGTAATTTTACTTCTTATAGAGATGGAAAAAAAACAGCAGCCAAGGCTGAGTTACTCGCCCCGGGTGAAGCATCCTCCCAAAAAGGGAAGCTGGTCACTGTTGTGTCTCAGCGCGTGCATGACACAGGGAGCCCAGGGGCTTGGTGGGCCTGGGAGCTTTGATTTCATCCTGTCTCTGTGGGATACAGAGACCAGATTAAACTGAGGTGGCTACGGAGCTGAACAGATACAGTTTCTGTAAATGCTCTGTCTTTTGCCATAGCAATGAAGCCTACAGCTACTTTTCTAATTAACAGCGATAATTGATAAAGTATCATGAACTTGAAAACACAGTGAGCTTTACCTAGCCTTTTTAGTTTTGGACAAATGCAGGTGCTTCAAAAAGATGGACCCTATTTGGAATCACTATATCTCTGCAACCATGAACCGCCCATGAATGAAACTCTTACCACTTGAAAGGCCGGGGCACAGAGTTTCAAATTATTACTGTCAGATGTCCCTCCCAGCGTATGTGAATTTTTGTGTAATTGTAACATGCTGCCATCATGAAATAGACTGCTTTGAAATTGGGTCTGTCTTTTTGAACCCCTCTGTATACAACCAGTACAGAACCCAGATGTTTCTCCCACTTGTAATATTATATTTCATGTCCTCTTCTAACTGTGAAAACAAGATGAAAATAGACGGCTTTACAAAAGCCTTACAGCACTGAAGACCAGATATCCTGGGCAAAAAAGTTTACATTCTTCAGTGGATAAGGCCAGTATGAGTTATCAGCAAGATCAAGTACAATACGTCCACTAAGAGTCTTATCTCTTCCACCTTGCTTTATACTCTTTCTCCGTTTTTGGACTGAGGTGTTAATAAAAAATGACAAGGTAGAAATCAATGTCAAATATAAAAAGTGTTTATTATCATCTGAAACCTAATACTGCATTTCCTGCAGTGGCAGCAACTGATTGATGAGGCTGACATGTAGGAACATTCTCTTGTTTTGAAAAGTTTGATAGAGACTTTGACTTGATTTTTTTTTTCCTGATGGATAAAAAGGAAGCAGGTGTGAAAGGCTTTATATATAAAGAATTATTAGGTATAGTTACTGTCTGCTGAGAAATCCTGATCTTTGGAAATAAAAATCATTGAGATCAAGTAGCAAGCTTTCTCTCCAGCCTCTCTTGGGATAGCTTTGCACACTGTCACTTCTGCAGCATAATTTCCTATTCTTCCATAAGAACGGCATGCATACAAGCAGCCATGTCTGGAGACATGGACAGAGCTACTTCTCTTTACTGTGCAGCGTTTCGATTGTTAGAAAAGCCAAACTAGTGTGAAAGAGAAGCTCAGGTTTCTTCTGTTGTCTGTGGCTGTGGAAACATGGCTGCTTTGGACTCTCATTCACTTCATTTTAACAATGAGCCAGCCACAGGGAACCAGGGTTGTCATTCAGAGCCAGCTGTCTCGTGACTGGGACTTCTGGCTACTGGGTCAATACCTTTGGGATTTTGTTGTAAACATGTTTTAGGGACGTCAACCTGCATAGTTGATAAATTAAAATTGCCCTTCCTAAACCATGACAAGCTGCTTGAAATGACTGCTCCCGTGAGACTTAGCAACACAAGGCATGTTGGGGTTCAATGGTGTCTTTAGAAAACACCTGTATTTCTGAAATGTCGTGTTGGCAGCATTACCGTATGGCTTGAAAGTTTTCTAGCTCTCTTTGATGGTCATACTGAGCGCAGCTTAGTGAAGGCTTGTGTTCAGGCTTGTTTGGCCTGTGGTTTCAGGGTTTATGACAGGCGCTATAAAATGCAGGAGGAACCCTGAGGTTGAACTAACCTAGTTTGTAATAGTATAGCGAATGAGAGATTTCTACAAAGATCTGGAACTCCATGATTTGAATTCCTGTCTGGTTTGGTGTGAACAGCTACAAACAAAACTAATTCAGAGGAAGTGTCTTTGCTGATGAAAAAGAATAAATATCAAAATAAGTTGGTAACATCAGATACATGATAAACTTTTGCCATTTGCTTCTAAATGAAGCAACACATTTTAAGCTGAGATAAATCAATTATTTTATCATGTGTGAACTCTGCTGGTGATGGAGTATTTGTCACATCTATGAGTTCATGAAGCACCTGTAGATTTTGTTTGTCAGTAGTAACTCCTTTAGACTCTAAAGATATTCTTCACATTCTGGGTGAGAATTTTGAATCATCTCGGTCGGGATGAGAGGCGTTGGTTTCTGTGATTTAATGAGATTCTCTGGGAGCTAAAACTTGCTTGCAGAATTCAAATGCAAATGTGAGTTTCTAGAAAGTTTGAAAATTAAATGGTGCAGCCTGGCTTTCAGACTGGGGAGGCAACTCCAGGTGATCAGTCATAATATATATATATATTTTTTTTTTTTCCTAATTTAAGAAATTAGTACACTTCTTGTTAGCAATTTGTGGTTTTCTCAAGAGTTAATTTTTCTGCCCTCATTTTCCCTTGAGTTTATTCTCAGTTATCTTAATCACATACTATAAAGTAATTAAAAAATATAGGTCTTTAGATCCTTCCCTCAAAATGGCTCAGAAGGGAGTATGTGGGTCAGGGGAACGTTGGCACCGGAGTCTCATCAGACTGTGACGAGATAAATTATTCCATCATTTGCAAGAGCAGAATATAATGAGGTTTGACATAGTGAAAACTGAAGCTCATTCTGTGACTGAAATTTTACATATAAGGGTGGTTTTGAAACATCCCCAAGAGGTGTTTGTGCAGCTGTTTAATAAATACGACGAGTTTTCTTTATAGATGCTTTAAACAGTCAGGCTTGCAGGAGTGTCTGATGCACAATTAAGGTGTTGGGAAAGCAGGAGGAGGATTCAAAACTGTCTTTCTGTCCTGCAAATGTTTAGGGAGAAATAAATAAATAAATAAACAACCACCAAAACTCGCACAGCAACAACCCCCAGTGGGGTAGCTGGAGTGACCCAGAGCCTCTTGGCTGCATAGAGGGATCCGGACTCTGGTCTGGCTGAGTGTCTGAGGGTGGAGGCTCTGAGCAGAAACCCTGCTCTGGAACAGAAGTGCCTTTCCCAGTCAAAACTGGTAAACTGGGGTGAAACAAGGCAGGTGAGCAATAATTTCTGCATGTAACAAAAGTCCAGAATCTGACTGAAAATGTTTCAGCTTACTGCTGAGAAATGCTTACTAGAACAAGGAGCCCTAATGATTTCAGCACGCCTGTGAGTGGGCAGAGCATTTTGTTACCTGTTAGTTCTGCCCAGCTTTGGGATTGGTAGATTTGGCTTCTGCTGAAGGGAAATATATATATATATATTTTTTTTCTGAAAATGGGGAGCAGATGCTAATGAGTGGTTACTAAACATACCAAACCCATGTTTGTTTAAATTTATAGACATCAACTGCTGGCTGAATGAGCAGCGCTGTGGCTCCGGCAGCAGACGGAAGCGGCGGTGGCAGTGGGTGACCCAGTGTGTGAGGCACTAGAGGGCGGCTGGAGCCGTGCAGCGCCGGCAGCTGCTCTGCACCAGGGCGGCTGTTGGATGCATAGTGTGCACACCGGCTGTAACACCCCCTGCAACCACCCTGTGTGTCCTGCCACAGCCCAGCTGCTTGTCAGGAACAGTTACTCCTGCTGTTCGTTTCTCCTGTAACATCACCCTGAGTTGTGGAGACAGGTGGACATAAATGGTACATTCAAACTTGATGCATGCGTAACCGATACCCAAGAAATGTCCCAGTGTGGACTGAGAACATGGCATTTCTGGGGAGGCAACGTCTCCCTGTCATCCTTGAAGAGAGACTCGTGTGGGAGCAGTGACCTTTTTTATTAGGAACAGGTCTGGCTGCCTGGCCCACAATTTTATCCTCACACCAGGAGAAGTTCTGGTTGCAAAACACGTAACTGTGTGATACGTCATCTCCCTCCCCAAGGCGGAACATTACGCTTGCAAGAACTGCCAGTGTCTCAGAGCTCTGGTAGCAGTGGGTTTTGTGTTGGGCTATGCCAGGAGGCAAGAATGACTTCAGCTCCTTGAGTCATGGGAAATGCCCCAAGTGCAGAGCTGCGTTACTCAGACTGTACCTACAGTGGGGAAAGATCATGAATTTGAGGCCTGTGGAGTATCTGGGGATTTTTGAAAGGAAAAGAACCCAAAGTTTATTGTAATATTAGTAACATGAATAATATTTTTCTGTTCTGCAATTATGAGTATTGCCGTAACTAATTTTTTAATTGTTGTGGCAGTACTATCCAGGAGCTGGGTTAAGAGATGCTCAGGAACCTCACACTGAGTATCCTTTAGTAGAGGAGACAGTGGGGAGCACTGAGACTCTGCAGTGCCGGATGCTGGCAACTGTCTTGTGAAGCAAAGAGCACTTTGTCTGTGTCTCTGAGACTCTTGTACCATCAGCCTGTCACCACCAGGGCCCACAGAGACCAAGTAGAGGACGAAGCCTCAGCCATCACCCTACTGGCTCCAAACAAGGAATGTTACCTGCACTCCTCTGCCACCCCCCACATAGCAACTGAAGGATATTTTCGGTCTGCCTGAATAAATAACACCCAGGCTCAGTTGCAGCTTGTCTAGAAACTTCCCCCCAAACATCCTTCCTGTGTAGCATGAAGACAGATTCTCAGTGCTGCTCTCCTTACTCCATTCTCCATGACTATGTAACCTTGGTAATCTCTAAACAACTGTTCAGTGCTTGCAATGAGTGTATTTTAAGTGCTGCCTTTATATTAAAAAATCTTTCCCCTTTACAACCCAGGTACCCACCTATGAGGGTATGGTTTGAATGGGGAAGATACTGTTCTTTGTCCTACTCCTCTGCTCTTCCCAGTGATGTTTACATAAAAAGTCTAAGAAATAACAGCTACATGATGCTTTCAATTTGCCTTCCTGGAAAACTACTTCCAACTGCCTATCAAATGAGTAATAATATTTCTACATCTTCAGCAATTCCAGACTTGTTAATTCAGATTATGACACAGCTGCAGGGCTTGAGATTAGAGGCTTCACCAGGCAGTGGATTTGCAATAGGACTGTAAAGCTGTATCCAATATGGCTCTCAACTGGAGAAAAGACTGTTCAGACAGCTGACTTTTATAGAAAAAAGAGGAGACAAAATAAAAAGTTCATCCAGTTAGTGAAGGAGTGAAGGCTGCTTTTGTGCTGCAGATTTGTAGTTCCCTGGGAAGCAGCAGTATAGCTGGTCAAACTGTAATTAAAGCTAAAATGTAGGGTTTTGTTCAAATAAATTACACGATTTGGAAAAGAAACATTTGCCAAACTCTCCTGTGCAGATACTGCTTTTTTTTTTTTTTTTCAAAATGGAGTTTTAGTTAATTAGCACTGTTTTCAGATAGCCAAGCTTTATTCCTAGGCGAGATGCTGAACAAGAGTTACTGGCCTCCAAGGAGCATAGGCAGATGATTATGTTATCTGATCCAAAATATTTCACATGGTAAGGCTGTTGCAAATTGCCATTTTCCATATAAATGAAGCGGAAGCTGTTCCTTCGCCTGAGTGACTGGCCTGTGTTATCACATTGCTTTGTCTTATGACAGAGAAGTAATTCTGTATTGGGTAAATGAACAGTACAGTAAAGTGACTTGAGCAACACAGGTGACAAAGGAGAACCTAAATGGCATGATAAATAATAAACCCAGACACTCTCCGTGGCTGCTGGTCTCCGTCAAGTAGCCCCCAGCTTTATTTTTTGGTTTTTAATCTAATAGCTCAATAAGTACCAAAACAAAGGAAAGAAAAAAGAGTCAAATTAACCCCCCAGTAAAATAGCTGGGAATGTTTAATAATGCTGGAATGCTTGTCACACTTTTCTGATTAGGACTCTGTGCTGGTTTCCCCCAAATTATCATGTGGAAGAGCTGTTGGGGATCAGAGCTGGCAGGATGCAGAAGGTCTAGACAGCAAGAGGGTGGGGACAATTCCAGAGCAGGCTGTGCTTGGGAAGAGATACGGCTTTGACAGTGGGCTTCAGAAAGCCTCGGACTGGGAAGAAAGTGAGATTTTAAGGCTTTTGTCGTTAAATATAACTGTGAGTAACACAACAGTTGCCTTCATTGTTTTCCTTGCAGAAATGAGGCATGTTGAACTGCTTCCAGATAGCAGACGGTAAGGATCCCACTCACGGTGGCTAGATCTGCGACTGGCTGGAAAAGTAGCTTTTCCCTTGTGTTGTATGATCTGCTCTGGGAATTCTCAGAAAAAAAAAACCAACAAACTGAAGTTAAAAGATTAGCAAACAATTTCTATTATTGCTGCATGAGCTGGTGGATCCTGCCTCAGTGAAGTGCTCCAGCCCATCTTTGCTCAGAAAAACACTCAAGTATTTACTTTCACACTTGCTGCTTTGGAGCTGTAAATTCAAATGGCTTTTTTGTAACTTTCTGGTTTTCTTTTTTTTTTTTTTCTCTTTTGATTGTTGACAAAGAGTCTTTCTTCATAGACATACTTCAAAGTAAGATGGGAGTGTATTAGCATTTCCTGTCTGTTATTATGATCATCACCTTCAGCTGATGGTTCTTCAACTGTTCATCAATGACTGATTTAAGAAACCCATTTCTTCAGTCAGCCAAGTTAGAGTCAACAGTGGAAATAAAGGCAGTAGATCTCAAACTTTGTGTTTGTCTCTAGAAAGTGTTTCAAGTCATTATCTGAACCATGACAAAGTAAATGCTGCTGATTGTGTTGTGCTTTGGATACTTGTCTTTAACTGTCCAAGGCCAATGAGAGGATTTCCCAGGTCATAGCTATGGTTGCCCACCAGTCAGGCTTTGCTTGACAGTCAGTTTGTCTGAGAGGTGTTTGCAGTTTGAGATTTGTAGTTCTCTTACCTATACTTTGGCTGCAGTGCTGGCAAGGCTGTGGTGCTGACTGGTAACCAGTGACACAGCTAAGGTAATTGGCAGTATTTTAGGGGTGATGGCAAATCATTTATGATTTTAAATAGCAAAACGTGTAAAGTGCCTGTGGCTCAATAAAGATGCTGAAAGAATGAGTAAAATAGATTGGACCATCTGGCACTCACAACTTTCTATGCAGTCTTAGCCAGCAGTTCATAGGAAATTAAAACGCGATAATATGTTTCTCTCAATGGTTGTTAGGAGTGATCATTGTGAAACACGTGTAAACACTGACCTGGAATTTCAGTAAACAGCAGTGTATGCAAAACTGGCAGAAAATCACAGCGCTCTGGGGATCAGAATAACTAGAAGGAGAGCACCAGTGAGCCTGGAACGACCCTTGGATCTGCAGGACAAGTGGTGGCTAATGCCGAATTGCTGGCTCCCTGTGCCGAGCTGCTGCCAGGCTGAAGCTGTGGAGATGTGGTGCTGCGCTGAGCCAGCTCTTTTCTTGCAGTCTGTGGAGTCTGATAGGGCTGAGGGACGTGATGCCGTTTCCAAATTGCTCATTGCCGTCCCTTACTCATCCTTCAGAAAGGCCAGTTGCCAGAAGGTTGTAAAGGATGCTTTGAGTAACAGGCTCTGACATTTGTATTAGTAAACCCTTATTGTTTTATAAGTGCTAATGAGTAAATCATGGAGAGAACTTGTGTGAGCAGGCATCTTATTTAACGATTTGTAACCTTTTGACCACTGGGTTTAGCTGATTTGAAAATGCAATGTGCTTCTCCTCCCAGTCTCATTTTTAAAGTTCTTGGCCTGTGCACAATAGATCTCAAATATTTTCTTCTGTATTTGAACCTTTCCATAACATCAACTTTTTAAAAAAAAATTATAAATGTCAGTTTTAGGATTGAAGATGAAAACATAGTAATTAGGAAACTTTATTAACCTCTAGTACGTAATGTATTAATTTCCTCGTTCAGGTGCATGTAACTTATGAAAAGTTGGAAAGAAAGCGCAAAAAGATGCTGCCCAATTTGTGCTGAATAGATATATTTGTTCTGTTACCTACTTGTTATGTTAATGAGACTAAACACAAATTGTGGAAGAAATGGACACCCTTGAGCTTCTAGTCTGTCTCTGTGTAGTAGATTATGGTAAAAAGCAAAGCTTTTTTTTATCTGAGGAGCAACTTCAGATATAATGTTTATCTCAAAAAATACCAGCATATTGATGCTGGATTCACCCTTGCATGGGACTATTTGACTCAGAATGTAAACCAAAAGGTTGAGCTATCATGTTGAAGTGAATGGCCAGAAGCAGCTCAGGTAACATGATCCATGAAAGAAGCTGGGAGACAGAAGAACTTGAGCTCCCTTGGTGGGAACTGGAGGCAAAATTCACTGCATGCCAACACAAAGCAATGGGAATGACTTGGGTTTGCCCCTTCCAGTGGAGTTGTGGCACATGATTGCATATTATTGACACGTCAAAAGAAAGAGGTTTTATTTGCTTCCTTTCTTTTATCTTTTTAAAGATGACGATCGTGGCTGAGACTTGTAAAAGGGCCGTGTTCCCATGCTGGGTCTTTCCTGCACTTTGTGACATGGTGAGAACCTTCCCTCCCAGGCCTTGACTGTGCAGGATCCAGAAATGCTTCTTAGTGCCAGTAAGTTATTACTGTATTTCTAAGCAGTTCGTGTTGCAGTTCTAAAGAAAACTCTTCAAAGTATGATGAAAGCAACACAAGTCAAGCTGATGCTTGCAGCTGGAATCCCTGACATAAGGCCATGAGCACATGCAGAAGTGAGGAGAGCCAAGATTCATCCTGCAGTTCCTTCTTTTGGGAGCAGAAGTAGTTGATATCCAGTGGTTTAAATAAAATGAATCTCTGGATAGGACTCATTTCATCCAGCTTTTTCTGCCTAGAAGTTGGATGTCTGGTCTTAGCTACATTCAGTAGCTGGCTGAGAGAGACAGGAATCTCTAGAAACCACTTCATTCCAGCTTGTTAGACACCTGTCATTAGGTGAGCTGAGAGGAGTCTCATTCATCATCAGGTTTTCCAAACAACTAAACTGTTGATATCACAAGATTCAACTTAGTAAACAAGCTTCTTTGTAGATAACAAGTGAAAACATTTAATTTAATTCAGTAAATGGACTCATTTTACTCTACTCCAAATAAAAGTAAGGTTTCAATTGTTTCTCATATGACAGGCTCTGCTAAAACTGGATGTGAAAAATTTCCATCTTCAGAAGCTGATGAAGAAACTTTTGAGTTTCCAAATTAATTTGCCTTGATTGTTTTTGTACCTTTTTACATTTGTTTGTTTCTACAGTTGATCCAGGGAGATTTATGGCGGGGCAATATGCTGTTGAATAAGCAGTCAGAGCCAGGGGATCTGAAAGAGGGAGTTTTATTCAGTGTCAGGCTTCTGCCTGCCTGGTTGCATATAACATGGGACTTTGTGCAATGCTGTTGTTGACAGTAGTCAACAAAACCTTACATTCTAGGGCCAAAGTGTAGTGTATTACACTTAAAGAAAAGAATCTTGAATGCTTATAAGCACATACCAGTTGAGGTTTTGTTTTCCAAAGCTGGTGAAGTGGCTAAATTTGAGTGGATTTTCCTGGAGATGGCACAAAATGTTCTTGCTCCAGTGCCACTGGTTGCCAAAGCTTTGAGTTGCATTCTCAGTTGCAGGGTGGGTACAGCCAAATGAGACAAAGGCTGAAAGCTTTTTATTGTGGGCAAAGCAGCGTGCTGTTTCTTCATTTTAATTCAGAAACAGCTGTATTGTTTTAGCTGAAATTAAAAAAAAAGAAAATAAAGTAAAAGAAATTGCTTGAGGCATACACCCAGCATGTCAACTGTCGGCCCAAAAGCTTGGCAATGCCATAAATAACTGACAAAGGGCCTTATACTGGAAATTGTGGGGCAACTTGGATAACGATGACTCTGATCCTTCAGTTACATCTAAAAGGAAACATCCAATGTCCATTGTTTTACGAGGTTTCTTGCTTTCTGCTGGCATTCTTTCTTTTATATAGAAAGAAGTACTGAAGCATTTTGTTTGCTGGAAAGAAAATAAATTCCTCTATGCTGAGAATTGTGCAACTTGGCAAATGTTGGCCAGAAATGCTTGAGCAAGTAACTCTGTTAAATACTCTTTTAAGTTAACTCTAGTTTCTGTATATCAAACACATTTAAAATAAAAAAGAGCCATCGTGGACATTTTTTTCCACTTCCGTACAGTTTCCATAACTTGCATATGACAACAGGTCATTTGCAGCTCCCAGAAGGTGCTGGTAGCTTCAGTAGCTGTGTCAGATTTTGCTTTCAGTGATTGTAGCCACAACCTAAGTGCTACAACTAGCCCTTCACTTTCAGCAGCAAAAATGATGTACTACACATGAGATCACCAGACATACGTCCCCAGAGCAACAAAGGATTCAACCATTTTTCCCATTCACAGAATGTTAGGAGTTGGAAGGGACCTCGAAAGATCATCCAGTGCTGAAAAGCCACGACACTGTCAGCCCCTTAGTACGGCCCTGACACACAGCTCTGCTTTCCCGTTTCACGTCTTGCTGCCTTCACACAATCTTGTGCATCCTGCGGTGCTTTGGCAATGCACAAGGTGAGGTGCTCAAGCTAAAGACCTTTGTCTCGGGTCCAGTGCCTGGTATTAGTCTGAACAGCAGTAATCTGAGTGAGTGCAGTGGAGCTGTTGCCAGTTTTTGTGGTATAGGTGAGATCAGAATTTTAAACAGACAGACAACTGATCAAAATGTTGAGGACCTTCAGCTCTGAGTCCCCCTTTCCTACATTTAACTGTGCTCCAGGTAACTGTCCCTTCGAAGCTGGCTGCTGAAAATCCTTTTTTTCCTGTTCTTTAGAAAAGTGCGAGATTGATAGCAGGAGGGAAGGGTTATCTTTTATATCTGAGAGGTGAGGAAAGTACACAAAAACTTGTGTATTACTGGCTTATGCATAATTGGTAATTGTCTTTAATGGACAGCTTGTTACTGATACTTTAAAAAATACTGGCATGCTATTGAAAAACAGAGCTGTTTCTAATTATTAAGATTGCATGATCAGGTTTCTGATATTTAATTGCACCTTCTTGCTTTTTCCTCCTTCACTTACAAAGTGCAGCTGTATACAGTAAAATGGGAGAACAAAATACTAATGAAATGTTTGTTTGGATGAGACAGGGTTAAAACCCCAGCCTGCTGTGTGAACAAAAGCAACTGGGTTTTTGATTTAGCAATGTCTGATGCAGGGGATGTTCCTACTCCAAATTCAGTCGCCATGGAAACAAAACTTCTCTTTAAGCATGCTGTATGTTTGATGGAGCAAGAGGCTTCTTTTTGGCAGACATTTTTCCATCTTTTTTTGTGGATGATGAATACTTCTGGAATGAGCCACTTCTATCTCCTCTGAAATACATTAAGTTTCTACCTTGCAGTATACAGTGTTCCCCTTTGAAACAAAGGCACCACTTTTCGATAGGATTCTGAAATCTCAGGAAGTTTAAGGTGTCTCTTTTCCTCCAAAACCATCTGAAAATCAGGAAGTTCCCATGGTGTGTTGATAAGAATTTCTATGAAAAGGTGCTCTTGCTCTCAGAGGTAGCACAAGTGATGTGGAAATCGCTATGGTAACTACTTCTATTGTACTTTCAGGTAAAAAGTCACATAAAAGCTGTGCAGACATCAGTGAGTAAGTGAAAAACTCACCAAGGGCAGAGCTCACATAAGCACCTTCATGTTGTCTGTTGTATTCCTGGGGTGGGTGCTGTGGGTGCCTGGTGCTGTGGATGTTGGGTGGTGACCCAGCTGCTCTTGGCAGCTCTAGACGCTCCTGCTCAAGGGGCTGATTGTGAACCACAGACTGAATAACTGGCATGAAGAAAGCAAATAGGTGAGGTAAGCACTACACAGCTGATAATGTGTGATATTATATATATCAGACCCTGCCTTTTCCCTTTCCAGAATTACGAACCACTGATCTGCATCTGATGTGAAGAGAATGCCTTATTTTTTCAATCTGAAGGACCACCGATGAATACAGCCATGTCCTCCCAGCAGTAGAATGGGGACAGACAGTAATGGAAAAGACAGTCTCTGGAGGGTTTTCCACCAATTGGGGTCAACTTTGACTGGGGAGACCAGCATCCAAAAAAACCCCCACAAGCAAACCAAACTGAACCAAAAACCCTTGAGAAGGAGAAGTGCCTACCTTAAAGTATTCTTTCATCACCTGGGGCTCACACTGCAGTGGTGTTTATTCCACTCCGTGTCACTGCTCTGTGAAGAGGAATGTCTCTGACATTCAAGACATCAAAAGATGGGTGTTTTTTCTAGGGTTAGTTTTACTGTTCCTGGGGTTTGTTAATAGTCACAGGCAGACTCATGAAGACTTTAGGGCTAATTGTAATAAATCAGTAGTAAAAAAGGCTGAAAGAAGTCATGGCAGGATTTTAATTGTGTTACGATGATCAGTAGAATCAACATTCCTGAGACTCATTATACTAAGTACTATGTGAAAGTTAAAAGGAAAAGAACCAGCTCTTGCTCCAAAGCTTTATGAGCCAAACACAGGTTATGCACCCAAGAGCGCAGGGGAGGAGGATTGGTGCTGGTTGCTGCAATGTGCATTTGGCTTTTCAGATGGTTTTGTGGTGTTGGTAACAACACAAGAAACAGAACTGGCGAATTTCAGTGGGTCCTTTACAGCAGGATCTGGACAGACATGTCAGCTTTCATGTGTTCCAAGTGCTTGAAGAATCCAGTCAGGAGTTTTTCATATATGGTTCGTACACTGTGTAAAAACAGTAAAGGCTCACTTTGAACATACTTGTAAGCCACCACATGTTTGCACGTTTTACCTTGTCCAGAAAATGATTCATGGCTGTTGCCTGCTTAAAACTCGGTGAACAACCTCTGTTGATAAGCTACGACTACACACTTTTAATAAGTGACTTTTTGGTTTTTTGTACCAGATTTTTTTCAGACAATTCTGCAAACTGGGGAGAAGTTGATGTTTCATAAAGGATTATAGGTTTTGGTTCACTCACCTCGTCACCCACTGTCTGCATTTTATATCAGCCTTATAGCAAGATGCTTGAGGACTTCAGGTTTAGGCTGGAAGGTCAGTGTCTGTTAAGATTCAGAATAATACCAGTTGGGACAGGGCCTTGCTCTGAAGAAAAATCTCCAGGCCTGCCCAAGCAGAGCCCATTAGAAGGAAGCAGATGTGTTTCAGTGGTTTGGATTGCTGCAGGTATCAATCCTATTACACAGCAGAAATGCTATATCCATACCTATTTCCAGCGTGATCACTTAATGAAGTGTTTGGGTACTTTCAGAATTTTTTTTTACAGAAAGCTCTTCTTTTGGGTCTCTAGAGTTATATCACCTAAAGCTTTGACATCTTGCTGCTGCGTTATTGATACAAATCACGAACTTATTGTAATAGTGTTATCCCATGTGTTCTACAAGGGGGAAATAACTTGTCAGCTGAAGTCTTATGTTCCTGTTGGAGTTTCTCCCTACTCATGTTTTGCTCTGTGGAGGAGTTTTGCCTACTAGCAACTTCACAATACAACAGAAGTTCAAAGTTGGTTGCTGTCAGCAAGAGGTCTGTGCCATGTTGCTATTTGGCTTTGCCAAAGAAAGCGTTCTATGCTACGAAGAATTTGGGGATAACCTGTAACTTTTAGATAAAGAAGTATGTTGCTGTGTTGGGTGGATGGACTAGTTCAGCGTAGCCTGTTATTCCTAGAAAATAGAGAGATGTGACAACTCTGAAGAAAATAGTTCAGGAATTGTGAGAACGGTCAGTAGATGAATGGATATAATTGCTAGTCTGGCAGAATTAAGGAAATGGGCTCAAAAGTATCTGGTTTATGAAAAAAACCCTACTAAAGATACAAAATTTTGGTACTTATTTGTCCTGTATTTCTTTAGGAAGTGGAGTTGGTTTGAAGGAGAGGCTTAAGACTGGGAACCCTGCATTTTTCCTTTCAGCTCCTTCCATGAGTGGTGTCTGCGTGTATTACTGGTGGTAGTAAGTTTGGAGATTTTGTTTCTCTCTAGAACGGAGTGACTTGGACTTAGAGCATTAGATCCAAATTATAGGCTGTTGTGTTTGCCAGCTTGCAACAATGAGCAGAAACGGAAAAACGTAGAGTAACTGTGAGAGGCATCAGAGCACAAAATGCTGTGACCTTGAAAGAGAGTGGGAAGACTCATGGCACTAAAAATTCATAGAAAGCATCACCCAGAGATAGAGTCGGGAGTGCTGCAATGGAAAAAAACGTAACATTTCTGTGCTTGGCCAAGTCGTCTATGAAATGCCCTAGTGTAGCTTGGTATCATTGACCCCTGCTTTTACAGAGTGTTTTAATTTAATTAGTCCAGGTAGCTAGAGATGTCTTCAAGATGTTACACTCAATTTGTTTGAAAAATAGGTCTGTCTGAACATCTGTCCCTTGTTACAGTAAATAATCAAATGTGTAAAGAAGCTAAAATCAAATTAGAGACAGACAGACTTCAGCTCAGCCGTCTTGGCTGCAGGCAGGAAGAACAGTGCTATATGCTTCAATCTGAAGGCCAAAGGGACTTCCAAGAATGTAACTGGTAGAATAATGTAAGAAAAATGGCCTATGCTCAGCAGCCTGGGTATTAGTGTATTAAAAATCCCATTCCATATTTAACACGCCTTTTCATTGTTGTATTTGTGGGAAATGCTCATTGGGAAATGTTACGGTGGAAGATTTGGTACTATGGGACAAAAACAGACTGACTTTTCTGAATTACTGTGCAAACATAGCAAATGACATGATTTTTTTATTTGCATGATACCTTACAATCAGTGCTTGGTGCATTCCCCAAGTTAACCAAGCTGGCGTGCATCCCTGGCCAGGGAGGGCCAGGGTGTCATGGTGGTCAGAGCAGTCTCCCTGCTCTGCCAGAGGGTTATCGTTTGTATGCAGCTCTTTACTTGCGTTCCTCACTAGCCCATGGATGTCATTTCTTCCATACCAGTCAGTCATCAGCCTTATGTTTCATGGGTGAGAGGTATACATGGAATACAGTGTAAACATTTTTCTGATGTGCATGGTGGAGAGTTAGTGTTTGCAGTGTGCTTGCACAACACAGCATTTGGCAATGTGGGGCAACAGGGTGCCACATGGGACTAATTTCCTGAAACAATGGAAGCACTTACTTTCTCTGAAGTATTTTTACCACCATTGCAACATTAAACCACTTTGTCCAACAGTGGCCATTTGCTGTAGCTGGTAATTCTCTACTCAACAGGCATGCAGTCAGCAGGGGCTGGTACCAAGTGAGCGTGCTCTCATCTGCAGCCACAGGCTTTGGCATCAGACAAGGTAAAGAAACATTCAGGAGCTACTTGAATCAGTTAGATGGTGCTGCCCAATGTATTTTAAAGGGCACAGAAAGCCAGAATTAAAAAGCAGAGGGAGCCTACAGTCGCACTTGTGTTGAAATTTGTGGTTTGGGCATGTTTGTGGGAGTGGGAGCAAGGAGGGTGGAAGGACATGGTGTGGTGAGATGTAGGATGTTGGGAACACTTTGTGTGAATGCTGAAGAGTGAGTCTGCAGAACAGAATATGGTTCCTTCCTACTAGAAAGGACTAAATCGCTTCAGATTGGAGTGGCAACATGCAAATCTTTTTCTAACTTGAATCACAATAGAATAAATTGAGATTAAAAGACATTCGTCATCTCAGCTCCTGAGGGGTAAGCTCCACAGACTGTGGGTCTCTCCCCTTTCACATTTAAATCCTGAGGTGCAGATGAACAAGCAGCCAGCAAAGACAATGTGCCTGTTGGTTCAGCAGCTGCTCGCCGTTCTCCTGAGTCAGCGCTAAGCTAACTCATCCGCGTGCCGGGAAGGAAACCTATGGGCTCAAGTTGCCATCTCTCCTGTAACCTTTCAAATCAAAGCCCCTGCCCTCTGGTGAGCTTTGACTCCGTGGCAAACATAAGCAGGCTTCAGTGGGCCCCTTCAGGGGCTTCCAGATTGAGGAAGAGTCTCAACTTTTTCCTGATTTCCAGGGGGAATTCAGAGTCTTTGCTGGCCCAAAGTGTTGCTAGAGGCTGTTGAATGTTTGCAGTTTGTTGCTTGAGCACTTGTGATTTATGTGAAAAAGGTACAACTTGTTACTTGAGTGTGGTCCGGCTTTTAGAAACGGCTGGTGTGGTCTGTGCCATGATGGCCAGTGTTCACAATGTTGGTTCCTGAGGTCTTCTCCAGCCTCTCTGCAGAAAGAGCAACTCCAGTTCTGTCTGTTTGTCTAGTAAACGTGCATATGGGAGCTCAGTTAATTCAGGCACTGTTTGGAGGACTTAACTTGTTTGGGTGAGGCCACTGCTGAGGAGCAGGGCTCAGTTTGTGATCTGTCAGATCCTCCCATTGCAGGTCTGAGTGCGTGAGGCTCTTGCTTCTGCAGCTGAAGGCCAGGCTGCCCGCGCAGGGGAGGCCGCTCTACCAGGGAAGTTTGGCCCAAAGTTTTTTTATTTTCATGTCTCCAGCTTTTCTCTAATCCCCAAGCCAAGAAACTAACTGAACTTTTCAGCCTCTTAATATGAGTGCAGAACATCCCGAAAATAATTGCTGCAAACAAAATTAATCTCACGCTGTCTGCAGAACACCCCTGAAGGATTGCCTTCTAAGTGCTTGGAGTTAGATAAGAAATAAGCTCTCTTTAGTGATGCGTGTGCTTTCTAAATAAACTCATTTTAAACAGACTTGCTGCTTAAATCTGTTTATTTACTGTGGCACATTGTGCAGATTATGTTTTAAGGAGCTCAACAACCAACATCAGAGCTTTTACATAAGTGAGATCTGAGGAAAAATGGGAGTGAGATTTCAAATATCCCATTAATCTTTTCACTTTAGGTCTGAGCCAGCTTCAAATTGCACCGAACTGCTGCCAAGTGCGAGTGAGTTTCAGTCCAAATAAAGGACACTTGGCAGGTCTGAGCCGCGAGGTTTTGTTTCAGGAGGGTTTCAAGGAGAGGGGAGATGGCGTTTTGGTTGAGGCTCTGCCGAAGCGGCGCGGTGCCTCGTGACAGCCGTGTGCCAGTTGGCTCCAGCTGTGCACGCTTGAGGACACACTTCTGGTTTTTAGATTTCTTTGCTTATGTTTTTAATCTGCATGTACAGAGGTAGCTGTTAAAATGTTTGTACACAGGAAGCCTGGAGTTTGATGTGACTTAATCCAACGCATGTGTGCAATTTAGTCTCTGCCCGTCACTGTGATTTAAAACTTAACGCTAAGTCTTTACTTCAATGGCAGCTGCAGGATTTTGCTCCTTTTGGATCAAGTTCTTCTCCCATCCACCTACAGTGAACATGGGTACCTTATATTGGTCTTCTGTAATGTGAAGCCAGAGAGGTTAAAAGGGAATAACTAGAAATACATGCTGTGCACGCACTGCTAGCCGAGCTGGGGCTGTGGGGCATGTGAGATGCCCAGGAGTAGTAGTCTCTCTGTAAGGAGAGGGATGTGACTGGTCTGCAGTGTCACAGCCTACCCATGAAAATACAAAGGCATTTTTGTTGTTGCCTTTCATTTCTGGGGCTGTGGATGGAGAAAGCTGTTCCCCTGAGGCTGGTTCAGAGTCAAGCCTCCCCACTTTGCAGAGGAGCAAGCAGGAGCTGTCTGGAGGGACAAGCTCTCAAGTTTCTGTTGAGGGAGAGGGAGGTCCCTCAATCCAATGTGTTACCAGCTCAGGATCTGTGCATGCAATAACACTTAAAATCCCTCTTGCAATCTGCCTGCTTTGTATCCTCCATGATAAGCTATTTGTGAAGCCTTCTAAACACCCCTTCCATGAATTTCCCTTGAAATAGGGGATGTTATGACAACAATATTGAGGAGGCCATGCCATGGCTTCTGTTGTCTCCTGGAGGCATAAATCAGGGTATCTGCTGCACAGCGTGAACATTGGCACATCTTGCCAGGATTTCAGGTATTAGTCTGGAAGTGTTTGGCTGTGATCTGAGTGTCTACATCCACCTAAGAGTGCTTGTTTGCTGCAAAACACTTACTGCCTCTGCAGGGTTTGGGGTGACGGGTGTCTAGATCTCTCACAGAACCCAAGGATGAAACGTGGAAACTTTTGGAGTTCCACCAGTCCTTGTTCTTCCTCCCCTGTGTCGTACCCTTCCCGCTCCAGTGAACGTTTTCACTGTGGATATAGGCATTGTGTGTAACAAAAAAAAAAAAGTGACTGAAGAATTACCTAGAAGACACTTATATTTTTAGCAGACACAATTTTTTGTTAACATTTTGAAGCCTTCTACTGACTGGAAGACAGGTTTTTGTGTCTCCACCTGGCCTTGTCTCTGTGGCTGCAGAGTCTCTGCTGTGCTCAGCCTGGCTATTAACTTTCTAAGCAAAACCACTAGAAAAAGCTAAATGGTTTGGTGCCTGCAGGCTTTTTCCTCCTTTCTTGATTTTAAAATGATCTAAACTTCTCCTTTCTTGATTTTAAGATGATCTAAACTTCTGCAAAACATAGCAAAATTATGTAGCTGGTTAAAATCTTTTCCAGGAAACTTTCTGTATACTTCTCTAGCGCAGTGACTTGGGTCTCTTTGTGGGGGTGTCACACTGGATTCCTACTGTTTGTACTTCTGTGCCTGGTAGTGCTCCCGGATGTCTCTGGACACCATTTTCTCTTTTTTTTTCTTTTTTTTTTTTTTTCCCCTTAAAACTTGGTGAAGAGGAGTAGCTATATTTGGATTTTCCTGCATCCTGAGAGTGTATAGAGTGAATGTGACAACAGGTTGTGGAGACAGGGTGACACACTCTACTGCTCAGAGCTTTCCTGCTTTTTTATGGATCTCTGGGGTACCTAAGGCCTATTTCTGACAATTCTTCTTTTCCCTTTCTGCTGACCTTAGCACTCCTCACACAGACTCCGTTATTCCCTGAGGTCAAGCAAGACAACACCTCTGGTGCCTGTGGTACATACAGAAATCTGAAGTGCACAGCTTTTCCACACCTACCGAGTGAGGTGTTAGCCCCTTTGCATCCCTGTGAAGAGCCAGCACTGAAAGGGGGATGGAGGCTTCGCTGTGTTATCACCTGTCTGGCCACGGACCTAAAATCCAGTCCAAGCTTTGCCGAGGCTGAAACTTGGCCATTGAAGCAGCAGATGTCATCCTGCTGAATTTCTGAATAAAATGTCATTGTGTGTTGGCACAGCAAAATGCATGTTGTGTCTTGTAGACCAGCCAGCAAGGACAATATTTCTGGCTGGGTACTGTGCAATTAAAAAGCTAGCCCATGTTCTATGTTTGTGGTACCTGGGTCACTTGTCTGCCTCCTCTCAAGCCAAGCTGTCGGTTTGGCAGGGCTGCCTCCAAGGTTAATCTGCTCTCAGAGAGATTCAGAGCCAAGCGGCGCCTTAAATGGACAGCCCACAGAGGGCTTTTTCCACAAGATTGTCTTCCATTGATGCTACACACTAACATCTGCTGAGGCTTGTATTCCTGAATGGCCATGTCCTCCTTTCCAGTGTTTCTCTGTATTTAATAGGACAGAAAGGACACTCATTTTGTCATCTGAGGGGGTTTTACAGGATCTGTACCTTCTTTGGTGCCAACACAGACAGGTCTACCCATGCCAGGTGAGAGGATCTGCTTCCCAGAGCATCCCTGCTGGGAAGGGGATTCATTGCAGAGGAATTTCACCTGGGGTGAAATGCAGAGTAAGCTGCAGGCATCTTTCACATCACTCAACTCTCTCTTGCAGTAAAGGATTTTTCTAGTAAATGCTCTTTTGTTCTCAGAGCAACCTTGGATATGATAGCTTTTTTAAAAAAAGTAACTCTGGGACTTTCCCAAAGTGCAAAGGTTTCTGTGTTGCACAGCTGGTAACCTCTGGAAATGCAGCTGTTTGTGCTGAGCAGTGTTGCAGCAGCAGAACACAAGCGAGTCAGGTCTGGTCTCTAACATTTAATGTTGTGCTAGTGTCACCTACAGTAGCTGCCCTTCACTTCCCTGGCCATCTCTAGCCCTTCAGGATGTCAATCTGCACCCATGGGCAAGTGTGTACCTCATTGCTAGATTAGATCCTGAAAAGAAGCCCAAAACTTGCTAGGGGAGGTGTGAAAATTACATCCATTTTCAGGGTAAAAGAATGTCAGCAACACCTTCTTGAGCAGCAGTTGTCTGGTGAGGGCTGAACTAGTCCTCTCCTCTCATTCTTTCTTTTTATCTTTTGATGCTTAAATGTGGACTGATAAGGCTTGTTTCTTTCTCCACTCTTGGGGAAAAAAAAAACTAAAAAGCCTCTAGTGAATGTCTGTTGGGACGTTGTCCCTTAGCAGTGCCTCTTAGTTCAGACTTGGTTTTTGACCTTTTCAGATGGCCATGTGCAATCCTCTGCTCTCTGGCTGCTGCACTTATTGGAACCATCATTGCGTCTGGGCCTGCGAAAGGTGAGATTCAGCCAAGTGAAAATGCACTGCAGTCTGTGAGAAGCATTACAAGAAGTCACCTTCTGTATGTTGATTTATCTTTCTTTTTCCTTTCGCGGTGCAGCTTGTACGCTTCCTTTCTGCTGCTTTCTGAAGAAGATGGATAGATAATTTTTACTTTTTTGAAGTTGGAAACTTTAGGAAATGTGTTTTTGTTTTGCTTGGAGGTAACTAAAAATTGCTACCCGAATTTTAAGTCCGTTGTTGAATAATAACTGCCTGCAGGTTTGTTACTTGTGTAGCAGGTTGGTGCCTGATGTGATTTTAAAAATGACCAAGACATAAAACCCTGAGAGCAAGAATTTATAGAGAAGAGATAAGAAAATTTTTATGAAGAAGAGAAGGAGCTTGTCTTTCTTTTATTTCTCCTTAATGTTATCTGGGCCCAAAAATGTCCCAGTATTTGGATTGTCCTGAATATCGGTGTTTTCTCAACAGCACTTTCAAGGGCAAATATCTTGCAAAGTGCTGAATGACAGAGCAAATCCTGTGCAGTGCCATGAAATGCTCTCTTATTTCACCATCTGCTAACCTGGAATATAATTTTCCGAATGAAGTATCATGGAGCGTAGGCTCAGGACACAAAACACTACCAACTGTGTGTCCCTTGTGGGGTTTGGACCTGTTTCTTCAGTAGGGCTCAGAGCATCTTTCAGGGACGTTTGGTTGGCGGCATACCTTAGTGCTAGTTAGCACCTCAGGTACTGAGGGTGCCAAAACCAATCTCCTGGCCAAGCCTGTATGAAATTGTGCCGTGTTATGTGTCAAACCACTGGGCTTCAGGGAATGCCCAAAGAGCCTTTTCCATAGCAACTACCATGTTTCTGTAAAGTTACTTATTATAAAATGATTTCTCTGGATGATGCACGAGGCTGAAGTTTGAAAAGAAATACATTGGAGTAGCTGCTGGGAAGTTTTAAGCTTAGAACAGTTTTCTTTTAGATAAAAGAAAATCCCACTTTATTGTTGTTGTTTTATTTTTAATTTTATGTTAGTTGTTCCAAAGTGAATCTGATCATATGAGAAAAGGGAGAGTTGCTTTGAAGCAGAAAGGGAAACAAATATGCAAGTAACTAATGAATGGAGAAGCACGCACTTAACCCCCCTCCAACTCCAGCACTACGTTCATGAGAACATTACTCATATTCATATAAACACTGTTAAAACTAGTGGTTTGTTCTGGGGAGAAAACACAAGTCAGCTGAAGTGCTATGAGACAGGGGCCTCAAGTAGTTGCTATATTTGAAATCTAGGCCTGTGGCTCTTTTGGTTGCTGATAAATGCATCTTCCATACATACTGGGGTTTAATGGGAAGACTCTGCTGAGCAAGATGTTCTCTTGTGCATCATCTCTGCAGCCCTTGTTAGCTGGGGCTGTGGATCTAGGTGGTCTCTGGGGACTCTGACAAACATTCTACAATTGTTCCCAATTAAGTGGGCTGATATTTATTTAAGTCTCTTTGATCCTTTAAAAAAAATTATCAACAGCAATTTAGATGTTTATGGCACATTTAATACACTTAAGCTGTTATACTACCTCTATATCATGTCTGGAAATAACATGCACTGCATTGTAAACAGCAAATCGTGGTATTGGCATTTCGTTTTAACTCTCTTGATAGTCTCTTGCAAGTCTGACAGTAATGAATAGTTTTATGGTATCCTTGCTACTTACAGCGAAGTGCTGTAAGTGTAACTGAGAGCCATGTCCTTTCCAAATGAAACTTGGAGGAATGATGTGTAAATAAGAGCACGAGAAGCAGAAACAAGTATTATAATATCTGCTGGTCCCCAAAGGAGTTGATGACTGAGCATTGTTCAGAGAGCGCGGCACAAGGGCATCTGCGAACACAGGGATTTGTTGGGGAACTCCCCGCAAAGGTGGCTGCAGCGCTTGCACCCTCTGCAGTGCTTTGGCTGCTCAGGCAGTGCTCAGGATCCCTTTTGCAGGTGCTTGCAGAAAGCCCCGCTCATGGGGACCTTTGCCAAGGACTGTGCCTCTCCAGGGAATGTGACATCTGACCAGGGACTCGCTCTCCAAGGTGTTGCTTGTGTTTGGATGAGAAACCACTCAAATAAGTTGGCAGTAAAGGATATAGGGATGCAAGGGTATAGGTGACTTCTGTTCTTCAGTCCAAATGAAAGCAGTGTCTTGGACTACTGCCTTGCCCTGCTGCCAAATATAACTTGGATAAGAATTAAAACTAGGTTCTTAATGGTTTGTAATCACATAACATCTCACAACGGTTTCTGAAAGGCTGTAGTTGCTAACCCCAGTGTCCTGGCCACTTTCCAGCTCCTATAATTACCGTCTGTCTGTCTTACCCCCTTCCCTCTACACCCCCGTAGTTTCAATTAGACAAGTCATTCTTCACTTCACTCCAGAATAATGCACGCGCCTGTATTCTTCCCACAGATAAAACCTCCAACACCCACAATATTTTTTTAGCTAGACATCATTTGTTTTAAATTGTAGTTTTATTATCTAATTAGTGTTATCATGTCAGTGTACCTGATGCAACCTGCCTAATTCTGAGGCCTAAAGGTTTGTAGGTAGTGCAGCATACAGTTAATAAATTAACTTTCTAAACTCTGGACTCAAACCATTATTTAGATTTGTACCAGGCTTCACAGTAGTGATTTTTGTCAGGAGGATGTTCGTTAACTCATTTGTACACAGTGATACAAATATAAGAAGTTTGAGTCCTTAATGACTCATTTCTGGCCACTGTGTGGTTTTAGCGTGGCATTTTAAAGAGCACTGTAGGGATGGTGAAACAGTGTTTTCTTAACTTAAGCTAATGGCAAGCAAGAGTGCACAGCATTGGCTGAACCCGTTTTTGGAAGGTGGTTTGGGAGATGGTGATGGGTATTTCTGAGTGGCCGTGGCAGCGCCTGGCGCGTTGGCGTGGGACTAAAGGAGCTGACCTTTGTTCGGCTCCAGCTGTGCGTGTGGCAGCCTCAGCCCAGGCTCTGGAGTGGGAGATTTGGAAGTTTTTAAATGGCTTTGCTAATTTTTCCTGGCATGCTGTGTCAGTGCCCCTGTAAAACAGCCTGAGCTCAGCAGCTCTCTGAGTGTGACTGGCTGGAAGTGATAGAGGCATTTCTAGTGCCTTTTAAATTCAAACGACTTCTTTTCACTTCAGCAATGAAACCAAGTCCTTTACCCTCAAATGTGAGCTGGGAGCAGATGGACAATGATTTTTCATGAGCCTGTCTATTGTTGGAGCAGCGATTCTCATTGACAGAGAAGTTAATAAACATTAGGAGGATATTCCACAACTGACATCTCCTGTCCCCTGCCTTAATACTGGTTGTAATTCAGCCCAGGACCTTACAAAGTCTTGCCTTTCCTGACCTGTCATTGAAATGTGTTGGATGGAATTAAATCCAGTCTAGTTCAGATGTAGCAAAATTGATCTTTACTTTTTGTACTTGGCTGGGATTAGCCTGGGACTGTAAATTTTCGTAAGGATCTTGTGCACCTGCAGTATGCTAATGGTGTGGTACTTAGGTTTGCTGTTTGGAATTCACAGAAGGTGTGATATAAATAAGAAATGACTACATAAAGTAACAGAAAGAAAAATAAATGGAGAAGAATAAATTTTTCTCAGAAACTCTTAAGAATATACTGTTTACTTAAGGAGGAGAGTTTAATTAATCTCAAGGGGTGAAACAAAGCCCTGGGGAGAGGGACAGCATGTGGCTTATGAATCAGAGTTGCACATTAACCTCTTTCTTCTGGTTCATGTACAGATGTAAGGGATGAGTGCTTGCTTCTCTGGTCACTGGGGAACAAGTCATCATCCCTTGATGTGAGCAGGGCGAAGATGGTCTTTAGGACTTCGGGTATTTTTTCATCTTTACCCCTTTTCAGAACCCGAACCTAAACCCCAGAAAATCAGTTCACTACCCACTTGCTGTTGGTGATCTTTCTCCGTTCTCTGCTGAGCTCTACTCCTGCCTTCTGGAAGCTTCTGGGTTGCTAACACCCCCGTGGGGGACACTGAACACTGTGTGGTTGGAAGGAGGAGATGCAGAGTCAACACACAGAAGTGTCTGAGCTCCGCAGAGGATTGGAACAAGCAACGTACCTCTCCCAAGACACCTCTACAGAGCGTGTGTCAGGCTGGGGATCAATCTCCACCTCAAAAGAAGGTAGGAGAAAACACAGTAGTTACCCTGTAGAGAGCAGCATCTGCTGTGTGTTGCAAAGCCCTCCTTGTTTTGATGAGAGCCCATGAAAACACTGGAATAAAACCCTTAAGGGGTTGTGTCTGCTTCCTGCCTTGCTTTCTGCACCATTTGTTGGAGGGATAATGAAAGCAAATGCAGCCCATTGTACATCTTTCTGTTCACAGGATACTGTGCAGGCTGTGATACCCATTAATTTGATAAAAATTACTATGGGGCAAATGTTGATCTATTCCAAAGCCAGCAATGGAAAATTATAGACTCTCAGTCAGATCTGCTTCCTGTGGTTTTTCAGAGAACTGTCTTAACAAGCCTCATGGAAACAACTATCATATGTTTAGTGTAAGTGGGAAGACTATTCTGCTTCAGAAGTGGTTAAATAGGTAAAGTACTTAGGAAAAGTCAGTTCTTTATTAGCAATTCACAGGCTGAAAGATGCCATCTGAGGGCGCTAATGCTCATTTCTGGAAGAGGAATATTTATCTGGTATTGAGGTCTTCCATGGAGACCCATCAGTCTTCCTTTTTTCCTTTTTTCCTTTTTTCCTTTTTTCCTTTTTTCCTTTTTTCCTTTTTTCCTTTTTTCCTTTTTTCCTTTTTTCCTTTTTCCTTTTCTTTTTGAGGTAATTCATGTCCCTTTAAGGTTGCAAGTAAACAGACTTCAAAATGACAGCAGAAAGGAAAATGTCTTTTCACGGCCTTGTCACTGTTGAATCGAGCAGTCTTAGGTTGGGTCACTTCTTCTTGCCATAGGACTTTTTCAAAGGCGTCCTGAAGCGTTCATACTCCAGGGCTTGCAATACAGATGGAACAGGGAATGTCTTTATGCTTATTATTCATGTCTTTTACTGCTTGGAAGCAAGATGCACTCAGTTACTAGTGACTTGTGGTTATTGTATCATGAGCCCTACACCAGCCTCCTTTTCCTCTTCCTTTGATGCTGAACTGTGAATAACTGTACTTGTAAGAGGAGGAGGAAGAACTGGAAGGGTGTGTGTTTGAGGCTTTCCAAAAGGTAGTGCCCAAGCCCCATCTCTGGGCTGTGTTAGTCAAAACACTGAGTGCTGCACCCCTGAGCACGGTGTGGGGAGCAGAGCATTCCTGCGTGAATGAAAGCTGCAGGGTTATGCCAAGCTTGTGAGGAGAGGAGTGTCTACATTGTTTTCTTGCTCTGTTGGAAGTGTGATTGGAAAATATCAAAGCTTCTTTTGGCTGAGAATTGCTTTGGATGTTTGGAGGGAAGAGTGTGGAGTAACAAACATGAAGGGTCCTGAGATTTGCCACTGGTCAGGGGCCTCAGGAGTTTTGTGGTGTGGCCAAAAGAGAAATGACAAAATTTTGTGCAACATCTCCTTATTGCATCAGTCATGCTCAGTACTATAATAGCACAGGGGTAATCTCAGGACAATTGTGGACATCTCTGTAGTATTCAGTGACTCTTCATTGCGCTGTCACCCAGTATAAACTGGATGTGAATTCTGGGCCTGAGGAAAATTATTGTGCTGAAGGCCAAATGTTGGAGGTCTGTTTAAAAAAAGGTGTAGTTGTCATACTGAGTGTGAAGGGTAAAGCTCTGGAAGATTTGTTTCTTTTGCAGAATAGTCAGTGCCCATGCAAGTCCAACAAATAGTTCGTGAAGTGGTGTTGAAAGGGCAGCAGTGCTCGTGCTGTGCTCCAGCACAGTGAGCTCTGGTTCTACTCACAACACGAGCGTATGGAAATGGCTCTTTCAGCCTGAATTAATGTCTGGGAGGTAGATAAAAACGTATCACACTGGGAGTAAACTTGAATTCTTAAAAGCAAAACCAAATTTGAAATCCCAAAGAGTTGAAATGGGATAGAAAGTCAATGTTTAAAAACCAAAGCAAAGCTAAGTGCATTCAGTGGCATTTGCCAACTGTTGTTTGTCTCCAAAAAAGGGGTATCCAGAGGAGTGGATAAGGGGTGCTTGTGGTGCTGTGTGAAATTTAAAATCAGAAACAGTAAATTTCTGGAATAAATTCCTGTTGTGGAGCTGTTCCAGGAACTGCTCTGGTCTGGTGTGTTTAATCTCTTTGGTAGGTCTAGTGGTCCTTTCCTTCTTCACTGGATGCAAGCTGCTGATTTAGTCCTTTTTGTATTACTTCCACTTGCACAGGAGCATGTGCCCACCATTGATTTTTAGTGTGCTCAGGCATTGCTTTTAGTAAGTATATGGCACAGAAAGGGATTACCATCTCTCTCCTCCCGTCCTTGGACTTTCTCTGTTGTCTTTATCTGGGCACATACTCTGTATCAAATCATATTTCCCACAGCTCAGTGCTTGGATGGGCAAGTATGGGCAGTATAATAGCAGCATGGTGAAATCTTTGATTCCTCTGAGCTCTTCTAGCATCCTGTGCAAAATGTCTGCAACATGAGTATGTCAAGCACAGCAATAGCACAATGCCAATGGACATGCAGAGCCAGAAAGAATATTATTCACTGCACCATTGGGGAAATTAAATCAAATTAAACCCTGTTTCGTTTGTTGGGGTAGGAGATTATTCCTCATTGTGCCAGCACATTCTTTATTTGCCTCAATAAGGAATTCATCCAAAGTCTAAATTCTGAATGTCTCCAAAATAAAATTCATTTAAGCTGTGCCAAACACTTTGTCATTTCTTCCTTATCATGCAGAAGTGAATCCCTTTATTTTTCTCCTTAGTTACAACTCTTGCAGTTCATAAATTGGGGGTGGGGGCGCCTGCTTTGTTATAACATGTTTTTTACCTTGTATTTAAGGTGTTTGTTTTGAAATCTGCTCCAAAAAATTTAGTCATGAGCTCAGGAGAACAAAATGTTGTTTCTTTCAACCTGATTAAGTCCAAGTGGAAGAAATTGCCTTTCTTATGCTACATGCATTGTGGAGCCAAAGTATTGGCTGATTTCGCTGAGCTTGCAACAGGCTCTTGCTTGTATTGTGGAGCTGATATTTATTGTTCAGCATTTTCCAGAAAGCTTAATACATGGATACATATTAAAACAGAGATAAGAGAGGATACTGCCTGTGACATATAAGATAGATTTGACAGAGAAAATCCCTTATCTTGGCCATAGGTAAAGCAACACTGGTAGAAATGGCGCAAACCTGTCCAATGTCCATCCGCCTGGGTGACAGAAGGGAAGGCTGGATGCACCAAACAGCGTCTGCCTATTTCATAGCGGTGGCACCATGATGTGAAACTCAAGTTAGACAGTGATGACAGTGATGCACAGAAGGGGAGAAGGTGATGCAGCATCTCCCAGGGTGGCCTGGGTGGTTTCTGAAGTTAAATTCCCTCAGTGCAGAGCAGAAAAGCTGGAAGAGAAGCTCACGGGGCTGCGGTCCCACTCCAGCCTCCAGTATATTCTCACACCGAAGGGGGAGCAATGTTACTGATAAAACCATATTGTGCTTTGATTTTTCTATCTAATCATTCATCTTCAGGCACAGGAGCAAAAGAATAGACTCTGGAGAGGAGGCATGATTTAGCAGTCACTTTAAAAAATAGATTTAAATTTTATTTTCTTTAGCTAAAATTAGCCTTCTGCTTCTTTGCTTCCAGTTCTCTCACTGCTGGCTATTAGGCAGTTGTGGGGTTATTGTTGTTGTTTTGTTGTTGTTTGTTTGGGGGGGGGTGTTTGGTTTGGGTTTGTGTGTTCGTTGTTGTTTTCCTCACTTTCCTGCTAACTGGGACATAAATTGTTTGAGTGAGAAGAAATTAGAGTGGGACAGATGGCACCACCTGCTGCTCGTGCTTTGCTCCTTGCGAGGCTTCCCAGCCACTGAGTCTGTTTGGGCAAGAAGAGGAGCAGACAGTCAGGTTTAGCTGCTTTCCTGAAGCCCGTAGAGAGTAACTATATTATTATGGTTCTCCTCCTCACTCTTTTATAAGCAGCACATCATCCCATGCACCACGGGCAGGCAGGATAAGATCCTTTTTTCTTTAAGGCTTCATGATCTTCAGGTTCTTCTGCCATTTCTGCTTCTGCTTTGTAGCTCGTGCTGCCAGCTTTGTGCCTTTCTGTCTATCCCTTACCTTCCTTGTGAGAGTAAGTACTGGGCTGTACTGACTGGTTAGGGGAGGATGCCAGTCTGGGAAGGTGAAGAGGGAGGAAAGAGAATGTTGAAGGAAGGGGCTGGAAATTGCTGTGACCCCTTGGTCCTGGGAGTGTGACCAGCGTCTGGCAGAGCTGCTGGTCCTGGAAAGGAGGTCAATGTGATGTTCACAGGGCTCCCTCCCATGGCTTACAGGTGTTCCTTAAGGAAAATTATACCCACAAATTCAATATGAAGAGTAGAGCGTACTAAAATTTTTCCAAACAAAGCGATGTATTGAAAGTCTTAGTGAACTTAGTTATGATCAAACCACAATAAAAAACCCAATTGCTCTTCAGAGAAGTTAATTCAAAGAGAATCATATGAAAATGTGAAAGTCTTACATGTGGAGCTCAGGAGATCCCCGGCACATTGCAATTTGCTTAGCTGAGTTGTACTCGGCAGAGTGACTCTGGCTTAAATCTAAGTGAGGATCTAGCTATGGTATCCAGTTACATGGAAAATACTCAGCCAATTGTGTGTGTGTCTCATCAAGAGCCCTGTCAAAGACTCCAGGCAGACTGGAAGTCTGGAAGCAGCTACAGTTAGTAAGGAAATGAATGGCAATATCTCCCAAATTTACATGGGATTAATAAGCAGTCAGAAACAAATGAATTTTTAATAATTACAAGTGGTGGCTGACTTTTTTTTTTTTTTTTTTTACTTAAAAATGGCATCTGAAGCCTCTAAAATGTAGAGAGGCATCTGTTGTTGGGGGAAATGTGTTTAAAAATATGGTGTTTTCTTTGCAGTGAGCCAGAGTAATGGATCTTAATGTAGCAGCACTGAGTCTTTATGTTCCTTGCTTATGGAGCATTAAAGAAAAGAGTAATTTGTCAGAATTATTATGTTACGAGAACAGCAGCAGCACTTTGAAGGGAGGGCTTACTCAAATAAATAACCATGGAAAGAAATATTAATTCTAATGGGTTTCCTGTACATACCATATGGATGCAGGAATATTCATTAAGTGACTCACCTGATTATCCTTATCGCAAGTGCCTGTAGAAGAACAAGTCATTGGAGAAATGCAACTTCATTTTTAAGACAAAGCGAAACAAAAAGTCCCCTAAAGAAACAAAAATGTCTGAGGCTACAGCAGACAATTTAAATATTTGTTTTAATCTTAAAAGCATATAGCCATCTTATTCCTGGTGGGTTTTGCTTTAGATGTTTTCCCTAGAATTTTTCCTAATTAGCATAATGACTGCCATTTCCCACTCTTTAAATGGCAGAAATCACCCACCTTGTGATTTTTGTTGATAACTTAGTGGAGAGATGTTTCTGGCATTTCCAGCTTTTTTTTTTTTTTTTGCTAGAACTGCTTTTAAAACATTATATATGTATATTTTAAAAAAATAAAAGCAGACACGTGTGTGTATATATATATATATATATCTTGTAGCCCTTGTAAGCTAAGTCCTCACTTTCTTCTGTGCTAGTACCTCTCAAATGGAGAGCAGGGACGTGAAAGGGCAGATTGATGATGTCTGAAGTTGGATGTTGTGGGCACTAATCCATCCCCCAGCTACAGGTCCTTCGCTTCAAGTCTGGTATCATAAATACACATAACAATGAAAGCTCTTTTTGCTTACCTTGAGCTCAAGTTCTCACTGTGTTTTGGGTTATAGCTGCAGGCTGATTTACTTTCTCTCATCACTCATAGACTTGGGACCCTTTTTCTTTCTGGTAAATTAACAGGAGATTTGGAAAGATCCTAAGTGCAAGCAAGCTTCTGCGAGGTACAGTACCAGTTTGGGTTGTATCATGTCAGTCTTATTAAGCTCTTGTTCTGATACAGCATTCACTTAATCTTTGCCCTATTGATTTAATCTAAAAACACATGTAGGTTCCTATCTCTGTAAACCTGTGAAGAAGCCGATGCAAGAAGAGCTATTTCCGAAGGCTGCAGAAGAAATGCTGTTTAAGTTGAATCCAAAACACAAAGTCCAATTTTAGTGAAACTGTAAATTGAAAAGCTGGGCAGTCCATCTGGAGGAAGCTGCCTGATGTATTCATTTCCCATTTCAACAGCTTTCTCCACCTGCTAATGATGCATTTGCCTGTTAGAGGCTGCCCTGCTGATATCACAGCTCCCAGGAGAGGGCAGTTCAGCTCTTTTTGATTGTGAGCTGCATCGAGCTGTGGCGCAGTAATTGTCAGCAAGTTTCAGCGTAATTATGACCAAACCAGTAAGCGAATCATGGGTTTGCATCCAGATGGCTCTTCAGAAGTGAGAGGTAGACAGAAAGGGGCTGTTACTTTGGAGGGAAAGAAGGTATGTTCCCAACTGGAGCACAGCACTCATAATTTCTGGCAGGTTATTAGTTTTGTGCTGTTTTGTGTCGTAGCTAAACTGCATGACTTCTGTCTTCCCTCTGTCTTTAAAAAAAATGATTTCAGGCTCTGTCTTTTGTAGTTTTTTATGGTCTCTGCCCTGTCAGGACCAAGGAAACCATTCACTGTGCTAAAGCAGATACTTAAGACAGAACATCTGGATGAGTGATGGCTCATGATCTCTGGGAGAAGGTGAAGGTCATTGTTGGAGGCTGCTGTTGAGGTGAATGTGATTATTTTAGCTGCTGCAGAGATCACAGGGAAAAGCTGCTACCTGTGGTATTTTTCCCCATTCAAAATATTTTTTTTAAAGTGAAAATTTGGGCTTTGGCCCAATCTTTTAACAGACTATCCGACCTCAATTCTTAGATGACTAGAGGGACAACAAGTGCCATTAGAAAATGCTGAATGCTAAAATAGCCCAGAACAGATAAATGTTTGGCAAAGTCTTGCTGCAGTTCTTGAAAACTCTTCATCTTTCACTTGGTATTTCATTGAATGCAAGCTGGAGTTTTCTTTAGATTAAAGCTGTGATGTAACATGCGTTTCTGAGGAAAAGTTACTTTGTCATAGAAAAAACAGGGGTTTTCACTCTGTGAACTGTCAAAAGAGTGATGATAGTATCTTAAGAAATGTAGTTTGTTTGTCAACCCATACTTGACTACAAAAAGGTCTTTGAGCACTGACAAATGGTGTTAAGGGCATCAGTGTCTGAATCATGGTTGTCTTCTGCTGTAGACTCCAGTTTGAATTGGTGAATGGAGCTTCAATTTCACTCTCAGAGTCAAAACATTAATAACACTGAGACAGAAAAGTTGGTTTTAACTGTAAATATTCTTCCTATTATTAAAGCTTAAAGCATTTTTCTTCTTCTCCTTGTTCTGCGTAGTCTTGGGAAGTATGAGTTATTGCTGTGTGAACGTTTTTATTGCTGTAAATCAAAAGTCAGTTTTGTTTGAATTTTAATAAATACTTCTTTTCATTAAGATAAAAAGCAAAGCAGAAATTAATTTGGATCATATCCATGAGTCTGGAAAAAAGTGATTCCCATTTTAAAACTTTAACATCAGAGGAGCAAAGGAAATGAAGAGCTGGATTTTACAGAGCCGTGAGGTGGGAGGCAGTGCAGACAGCCCTTGTCCTCAGACACCCTAGTGCGGGTGATGGCCTTTGCTGAAGATGTGACAAACTCCTGCCTAACAAGACCTGAGCAGCCAGTGTTCAAGCCATGGTAGAGGCTGTAGGGTTGTTCTCAGTCTTTTATTGGTACTCTTCCACTTTGTCTAAAGAACTTAAATGAGAGCAGAACTGATACCTCAATGTCCTGCCTGCTAAGTAGAGTCTCTCATCAGGCCAGGGAGACTTTCCATTGCCAGCTCAGCAGCTATTTTGTCTGTGTTACAAACTGGATGAGCTCCTGGTGAGGCTGAACCTTTCATGCCACTTTGGAAGAGAGAGCTGAAGCTTTGTTTTTCTACTTCCCTGAGCTGTGGAGTGGCAGCCCAGAAAGATTCACTACTAGAGGCTTCTCTAGAGACATTTAGTGCTCACCAGGAGGACGTGCTCTGTGGCTTGAACAGCCTTGGGACACACTCTTGTTCTATAGCAAAAGCACTTCCCAGGAAAGGGAAGACTTGTTTCAAATCCCAGTTGTGAATCAGGCAGAGAATGAACATCTGGGTTTTCCATATTCTGTGTAAATGTCCTGCTTATGTTGGGTAGAAGGCATTTATTGTCCTCTTCCATTTTGTGAGTCTACCCTGAAAAGAAAAATTATTCAGCTGAAAACTATGGGAGAACTTAGGCTACTTTTAAAAGAACAGCATGTAACTTCCTTCCCTGGGGTGGATGTTCTCAGCATTAGGAAGAAAGGTCTCTTGCTGTCTTGGCTAGCTGACATTTTGGGTAAGAGTTGAGTCATTGTATTCCCAAGCTTCTGTTTCCGCCTTTCCTACTTCTAGATAAGTCTCTAAAACCATGTTAGTGGGACTGAACATTTAGCACTTCTGTGTGTTGCCTTCAAACACTGTCAATATGTGATACTGGGCTAACTTCCTAACTGGTTGTTTTCAATAATGATATTTGCATTTTCTCCAACCGTTAATTTAGCAGCAGAAAACAGAGCAAGTCCTGGATAACCTTAGATAGCTGAGCTCTTTTAGAAACTGATGTGAGGTAAGCTGGTTTTCATTATTGCGCCAGAAGGTTGTGCTGCCATCCAGTGAGACCTGGACAGGCTGGAGAGTTGGGCAGGGAAAAATTTAATGAAATATAACAAGGGAAAGTGTAGAGTCTTGCATCTGGGTAGGAACAACCTCAGGTTCCTGTATAAGTTGGGGAATGACCTATTAGAGAACAGTGTAGGGGAAAGGGACCTGGGGGTCCTGGTGGACAACAGGATGACCATGAGCCAGCACTGGGCCCTTGTGGCCAGGAAGGCCAATGGCATCCTGGGGTGTATTACAAGGGGGGTGGTCAGTAGGTCAGAGAGGTTCTCCTGCCCCTCTGCTCTGCCCTGGTGAGACCCCATCTGGAATATTGTGTACAGTTCTGGGCCCCTCAGTTCCAGAAGGACAGGGAACTGCTGGAGAGAGTCCAGCGCAGGGCAACGAAGATGATCAAGAGAGTGGAGCATCTCCCATGTGAGGAAAGGCTGAAGGAGCTGGGGCTCTTTAGCTTGGAGAGGAGGAGACTAAGGGGCGACCTTATGAATGTTTACAAATATACAAAAGGTGAGTGTCCTGACGATGGAACCAGGCTCTTCTCAGTGAGAACCAATGATAGGACAAGGGGTAATGGGTTCAAACTGGAACACAAGAGGTTCCACTTAAATTTGAGAAGAAACTTCTTCTCAGTGAGGGTAACAGACACTGGACCAGGCTGCCCAGGTGGCTTGTAGAGTCTCCTGCTCTGGAGACATTAAACCTGCCTGGACACTTTCCTGTGTAACCTCATGTAAGTGTTCCTGCTCCAGCAGGAGGATTGGACTGGATGATCTTTTGAGGTCCCTTCCAATCCCTGACATTAAGTGATTCTGTGATTATCTTGCAGAGTGAGAGAATGGGACCACACATGTTCATCCGACATGACTGACATGAGGAGCAATAATGTGGGTAGCACATGGAGAATTAGCAATGTTCAAGGCATCTCAGCACAACAGGAATTTTTGCTTTCCTTTGAGATTTGAAAAAATTATTATATACTGTTTAAGGTAATTAATTTAGGTATTGCTTCAGCAAGCTCTTATCCTGGGTATTATAGTAAAGTGTATTTCCGTCAGCAGTAGTAGTCTTTCATCGTAGCAAAATCATAATGGGGGAGGCAAGGCCTGATAAATTTAGGAAGCAAACTCTTGATCATTTGGGTAATAATATCTTCTGCTCTGTCCAGACTTCAACTATCAGAGAAGTCAGGCAGAAATCTGGTTGCATGTGTTTCCTAATGCACCTAGAATTATTGGGGAGTAGAAGGAAAGGGGGAGAAATGAGAAAGCTAGGTCTGGGAAAGGCATTGTAGTGAGGGAGTTTTTGTTTGTTTGAGGGGTTTTGGCTAGAAATAAAAGGCATTTGGAAAAAAAACCCAACCAACCAAACAAAAAACCCACAACCAACCCCACAACAAAACCCCCAAACCAACACTTTAAGAAAAATTAATTAATAAAATTGACAGTTGAGATTACCCAAGCTCTGATCTCAGCCTACAGGTTTGTAGATGCTGCTGTTCTGGTCCATCATAACATGGGTAATTCACCATCTGTGACTACATCACCTCAGAGGAGGGATCATTCGGGGAAGTATGTTACCGTATCAAGGATGCCTCTTTGGTTTATGTAAGTTGTTATGAGAGTAACACTCCTGTGAGTTATTAATGTATACATTGCATGTCACTGTCTTCATATGGCTGATTTTTATGGAGGACAAAGTAAAGGTGGCATTCAGAAACATTCCTTCTGGTTCTGGGAGCATCCACCTGAGGAGTGCTTCCCCCTGGCAGCATGATGTGGTCGGAAGTGTTTGCAGCAGAAACTCCCCTGGAAAGGGAACTTTGTGCCAGGGTCCCTGGTGCTTTGACTGGGGGTACAGGGGTGCACAGAGCAGGTGTGCCCTTGGACCAGGCTCTTAGCTTTTGGAGCTGCCCTTTCCTGAGCTGGAAGCACAAGTCGCTTTTGAAACTTGCTTGTGCTGTTGCTCGTGGGCTGCGTGTGCTAGTGGGACACGCAGGTGGCAGGAGGCCATCGCATGAGCTTCTGCTTTTGAGGCAGGTCTTGGATTACAAGGGAGAGTGAGGGATCTCTTCAAATATTCCTATCTGACATAACTTCATCCAGTTATTTGAGGACCTGAGTTCTTCATGAACCTAATGGATGCTACAGTGCAGCCCTAACGTAGACTCAATTACAGTTACCCCCGTGGAGATTACAGTGGAGTACAAGTGCTGTCTCTGTGATCACAAAGATGAACTGTGTTCGAGCTGACGGTATAACCTTGGCTGCCTGGTGCAATGTTGTGGAATAGAGATCAAGTGACACATTAAGTGAGCAATAAACTTTCTAAAGAGATTTAAATTGTTTCAGTCCCATCCAGGTAAAACCCCAGAAATTTATTATGATAATTCTGTTCTTAAAATAGTAAACTCCACGAAATGCTGAAACATCTTCGGCAACAAAGACTTCAGACTCTTCCCCAAGGCCATGTAACTCTTTGTGACTTTACACTTGACTTAAATTACTCCAGTTAATATATTTTTGTCCTCTAACCTTTGTCAGAAAGGTCAAAATCATTTGCTAGCACATGATAAACTCATTTTTACCCAAGCACTCTCAGGAGTATAATGCTTTCTTCAACTTACAAATATATTTCTGACCAGCATGGGCAAACTTCATGAAGGATTTTACTTTCTACCACCTGCTGAGCCCCATGTACTAATTCACTTCTACAGGGACTGCTCATGAGCTGAAGAGAGTAACTTCTGCCGCTATTTAAAAATAAATAAGTAAATAAATTCAATACATTTAGATGCATTTCTATCTTCTTCCCCTTAAATGTGCTATGGGCCCTGTCAAATTACACCATGTGAAAGGCCAAGATAAGCAGGTTTCAGTCCTGCACTAGTGGCAGGTTTTCCATGCATAAACCCCACAGCTTTGAAGTCCATTATCTTGTCATTCTGGGTTAGAAACTTCTTTTTTATTGGAGAGAGGACTCCCTGCATACCACATCAACTGGGTTTTCACACTCAGCCATGGGAAGTCTGATCGGCACCAACATAGTTTTCAGATCATTTGTGAGCGTACAATGTGTTTTCTAAGTTGGACTCAGGATCAGTAAAGTATCTAACTTCATTTATGAAAAATTATGAAGTAGCAATGACAAGCCAGTGTAGCAGTGCCGGAGCACTTTGATGCAGCTCTGGTGGGAACAGCACACAGAGGACATGAGAGGTGGGAATCTTTTCCTGGTGCTGGCCCAGTGGATGCTGCAGAACTTGGTTCTCCTGTCAGTCTCTCCTCTTCCAACCCGCAGAGCCTGTCTGTGATTTCAGAGCTTGGGGTTAGGATCTTACATACATGGCTCACCTCTGGGTGTTAGACTTGCAGTTCCCCAGGGCAGGTTTTCTGTGCAAGGAAGAGGTTCAGCGCTTGCTGACAGCCCAGACTTTGGTATGCCAAGTTCACTTGTTTCCGTTGGAAATCCTTCTCATTTGTGGAAATTCTGCTATGCCCTTGGGTGTGAGAAGTGTGTGATTCTAGCTGTAGGACTGCTGTGAACTCATTGCTAAATGCACAACTTTAAGTTGCTTTTCCCTATGCAGGATGTATTTATTTTATTTTGTTTGTTTTTCAGATTTTGCTGCAGTGACTTTCTAAAGACAGGCACATTCTCTACACAAAGCAAGGAAGAAAGCATATTTAATTTGTTTTCCTTTAGAAGTTACACCCCTTTGGCATGGCTTTCATTTACAACTGCAGTGATAACTAAGTAATTCATCTTCAGTGCAAATCAATAAGAGAATTTTATTTCATCTCCGTTTCCTTTCATTTTGTTTTTCTGTGCTATGCCACTTTTCTCCTGACTGTCTAATCCCTCTGTTTGATTGGAGGCTCAATCCTGCCAAGGATTGCCTTTGGGTAATTGAGTCACTCACTCTTCTTCCTGCAACCTCTGTCCTATTTGAGAAAGGTTGGAGCACTCAACTGTTGTTCATATATGCTGAAGTTTAGCTGAATGTAGTCGTGCATATGAACATTTATGTGAATAACTATGTCATTTGATTTCCTAAATTGCCCATTCCTCACTGAGCTGGCACATGGTGATTATCCTCTGATAGCCTTGCTCTATCATCAGTGCTGTTTCCTCCACAGGATCTCTGCTCCTATTCTGCGCGTTTTGGATTAATCAGGGAACAAATCCTGGCTGGGCAGTAAGCGGAGCTTGTCCCTGCAGGATCTCTGCCTCCACTTCCAGAGCCTGGAGCTTTTGGAACAAAGGGGAAACATGTAGGAAGAGATCCTGGATTCATGGTTAGTGATCACCCCAGTGTGGGAGAATCCTGGCAACACTGAAGTGTGGTCTTAGGTATTGCCTGTCGATATAAACTGTATGTATTTGTGAAGACAAATGAGAAGGATTTTTTTCTGTGTTCTAATTTACAACAAAACACACAGTAGCTTTTATTTTTTTTCTGGGTAGATGGAGGGAGCTGGAGCACCACATTTTGAACAAAGGTACTGTATAAGCAGCATTCTAGTTTGATAGCATGTAACATAGACATTCTCAAATCGGTGGTTTGGTACATTATATGAAATATGTAAATTTGTAGATACCATTTTTCTGAAATGTTCTGGTCAAAAAATGTCCTTTGCTGCATGTTTCTGGTGATCTTACGTAGCTTCAGTTGGGATTTCATTAGGGTTTATTCCCCTCCTTTTTCTAAGTATGTTGTTTTCATCTAAAACTTGAAAACTGCCAAAGCAGAAGCAGAGCATCTCTGAGACATCAGTGGGATGTCTTTCTGCCTTCAGTCTCTTCTCTGAGCCAGTGTCTGTGCTCTTTACATCCTGCAGTAAACTGTTATGTGGGGCTCTGTAAATACTCTGCAATGGCCAACAGAGGGGAACTATTACCTGCTTTATTACCTAAAATATATAGCTTGGTCATAAAGGAGAATGGTGACCTGAAATACGGAACTACATCACTTGTAGAGCCACTAGGATGGCACAGTGATCTAGAAGTGTTGCCAAGAGAATTTCAAGTGATTTGTCCAAGATGTTCTGCTTTTGCTTAAAATTTTCTTGGGAGTTTAAAATATTCTTGTCAGTCTCTTCCTGATGGAATCCAGTTGTGGTACCAGCTATAAACAGGATCTCCTTTGCATTTCCTTGTGTCGATTTTCTCCTGTGCATCATTGAAACGGTCTTTGAGCTGGTGAGCAGAATTGTTGCTTCTCCCCTTTTGTGGAGAGCACTTCTGATAAGCAACCAAAAGAATGGTGGCTTCTTCCAGTTTAACAGCTTTTTTAATGAAGTAACTGAGCTGTAATTAAACTTGCCACTTATTAGTCCCATGTCATTTCAGTTGCTCCTGACGTGAAGCAGAGGTATGAATTTTATTACTGTGAGTTTCTAGCTGGAGAAACTGTCCAGGTCAGAGAACATCTCTGCACGTCAGTCACATCAGTTCTGAGCACTAGTTGTTTATTATCTGTATGTAAAGACTTCATTAAAGTTTCCAGAGACAAACTTTGAGACCAAACATATATTTTACAGTACGTCAAAGCTTTCCACTCATTGCAGGCAACACTGCAAGTATCTATTGAGCCTTTTATCCATGGTTTTGAGGCATGCTGTACTAAATACAGAGAAGGATCACCTGCGTAGTAAAACTTGAGCATGCCTTAGTGGTTCATTTGCAATAAAAACGGGGGGAAAGAGGTGTGTGGGGGAAGCAAAATTGGTGATACTCCAGCAGAGGACAGGGTGTAGTCTTGGCATATCACTGCAGAGGTTTCAAATGTTCAATATGTGCAGTTATCTTTAGGAAAGTGTGCTAATGGATGCGCTGTCAGTTTGCTGTTTTTAACTCATGGATGCATGTCAGATTGTTAAGGAAACAATAACAAACCCATGCTGAACTGAAGGGCATAACACACAGGAGACAAGCAACTTCTGACTTTTGAAGTTCCTGATGCTGTGACGAGCAAAAATCTACAGATATTAGGCTGCTTCTCATAAGAGCTGCTTTAGCTTATCCAACTTCTTGGTAATTTACAGTGACCTTTTTCGGGGGGGAGTTATTGGAAATCTCCTCAGGTTACTTTATGGACACGTAGGCAAAAATGCTCATCTTTAAACACTTCTAAAACCGTATCTGTGAGAAAAGGAAGGTGACACTGAATGTGAGGCACAGTTATATCTGAAAGTGAGTTCTCTCAGAAGAAACTCTGCCCTTGCCCAGCTGAAGCTGAGCATGTCTCGCATCACTCCACATCCCGCAATGCTTGCTCTGATACCCAAACTGCTCCATTTGCTGTGGGAGTGCCATGGTTTATCTGTCCCAGCTTTGAATTTTCAAATAACAGACTTTATTTAGCTTCAGTGTGGCAGTTCCCTCTTAGCTCTGGAATGTTCTGCAGCCAGACTCCTGGAATAGCAGCGTCGTGGACAGTCAGTGGGCGAATCTCGGCATTGCTGTTCCAGGTCCTTGCCCGTCTCGGTGCTGCCATCAGGCTGGGTGCCAGGGCACGGAGCAGGGGAACTCTGCTGGGAAGCGGGGACCTTGTACGCAGAGGAGCTGAAATGAGCATTCCTCTGCAGCAAGAAGCTGGTGGAGCCTTTTAATCAGCCTTTGGGCTTTGAGCATTGGCAATTCAGTTTTTATTCCGTGTTACACTTTAGAGCTTTCCATCACAACTCTGAGCCTTCATAATAGTTCTAAAACACCCTCCTGGTGATTCTTATATAAATACAGGGCCTCTAGAAAAAAATCCAGATGTGAAACTTGAGGTAAAATGTTGACAGTGGGCACTGCTGTTCTTTGTGAGAATACGTGTCACCTGGTGTGGAGGTCTCGCATGGTCACTGTTCCCACTTTGAGACCGATTATTGCTGGGAAGGGAAGAAAGAATATGCAAGAATTCTGTGTAATAACCACTTTTAAGATGCCTTTGTAGCGAGTTTTTTGTAGCTAGCAGTCTGCTCAACTGCTTACCTCCCAGGGACCATTTCTGATGAAAGGTCCAAGGCAGTTTTAGCTGTAGCTTTTTGCAAATTCCCCTCAAACAGACCTTCCTGCTCTTCTTGTTGTCACCCCTTTTGTTACGTAGTTCTCACTCATTTTTATAGACATAACCTGAATTTTTATAGGAGCAAGTAAGGTCAAACTCAGCCTTTCCATTTCTGCTGTGATTTGGAAACTGCTTGTGTGTTCAGGGAGCTATTGTTCTCCAACCTCAGCTTGGAGAGCTCTCACAAGGATAACGCTATCTCATAAAATTAAAATCCATGCAGTCAATTACTGGGATTTTTTGGTTAGTAATTAACCATTTTGATTGACATTCTGTCTGGGTTTTGGGGGAGGGATTTTGCTCTGAGGAACTCAGTCTGCACATTTAATAGCTTGGCACTGAGAAAACCTTAAAATATTAAAAAGATACTTTAATATAGGCTATAGCATGGCTTGAGGCATCAGAACTTTTTAAAAAGTTAAGTGTTTGGTTTTGTGGTCAGAAACTCAGAAGTACTCAGCCCGTATACATAGAGGTCTCTTCAAATTTGTTCACAATTATGAATCCCAGCTCTTTTGCAATCTGACTTCTAATTCTTTGTTTTCGAATTAAAGTGTAATTTTCCTTAGGCTGAGAGGGCCACAATAGGAATCTCTTCTTGCTGTCAAGCACATTTTTGCTGGACTCAGCTGGCAGCAGCAGTTACAGGAACTTGTGCAAAATCCTATAAAACCCGGGATTTTTATAGTATGCCAAATGCCACATACTTTAATCCAATATGGCCTGAACTAAAGATCAAGGCTGCAAGACCTCTCAGAGGGCTCTCTGCTTGCCTTGCCCACTGTATGTAAAGAAGCCCATCTCCTGGTAGTTTGGCCCAGTGCTCATCTCTACTTGTTTTTGTGGAAGCGAAAGCCAGTAGGAGCAGGTTACTGCTATTGCATTTCACTTTGTTTGCTGTTTGCCTGACTGTTGCCATTTCCTCTCTCTTCACAACCTGTAGCTACAGGCATCAAGGGTAATATCACGTCATTTGGAAACTGCAAACGAGGGCTTACACAGTGCTTATACACTCACATATGCAAAATCCAAAGTATGACTCTCTTTTTCTTAAACATTCCAAAAGGTCTGTACCAGGATTGGCTTCATTTTTTTTCTTCTAACCAAGTGCTAAGTGATTCCAGAACCACCGCCAAAAAAAAAGAAACAACCAACCAGCCGCAAACCATTAAGAGAAAGTCTAGGACATTCATCCATATTTTCCAAGAAGCAGCCTGAAATTTTGACAGTGTTTTTTTAGAGATGTTGAAAAGTACTGTTGAGGGGTCAAGTCATTACTTGATTACTTGTTTTGTAACTCGACTCTCAACAAGGTGCTCTCAAGATCTGACAATACCTTAACTATGGTTTCTAGTCGTACTTGCTATTTTTTCACCATAACGCTGTCCAGCATAACTGCCTTCTTTCTGTATCTTCAGTATTTTGGAGAGGATGTGTAGAGTTATCACTGGGATGTGATAGGTGCCTTTAAGGAGCAGCGAGTGATCAAAACTTACCTAGAGCACATATTATGAACTTATGAGAAAAATGCAATTTACTTATTCCCTTGAGAAAGATTTCTGGATGTTATAGAAAGTTTATAAAATGGAATATAAAGGAGTTAACAATCTTAGACTGACTCAATGTTTATCCCCAGAAAATGAGGCTCTTTAAGGTGTGTCAAGATGGGCACCAGGAGTGGAAGCATCTGCCTTTTTTTTCTTTTAAAAAAAAAAAAAAAAAAGAAAAGAAAAAAAGAAACAAAAATGAAACAAAAAAAAACCCCAGCATGTGATGTTGGTGCTTTCCCAGTGGTGGATAATTGAATTCAGCAGCCAAACTGAATCTGGTCTTCAGATGCACGTACCCTTTATCTTCTGTAAAGAGTCAGGATAGCTTTAAGCATTCAGAGGATGATTGGTCTGGGGTAACTGGAGTGTAGAAAGAAAGACCATCTCAAAAGCTTAGATAAGACGCTCAGTCCTGAACAGAAAACCCATCATCGAAAAGTCTGGGTGTAATGCTTTAACAGACAAACTTTGCAAAGCAGAGAACACAGTCAGTCCTGGCAATCAAAATGTCAGTGCTTTGGACAGTCCCAGTTTTCTGCAGAGGACTGAAACATCAAATCAAACAAATACACTATGTTCAAGTCAGTGAATGCTGATTTTTCTTTTGAGATGCAATTATCTGCAGGTGACTTGCAGTGCCTCCTGGTTTGCCTGCTTGAATGGCAGCAAAAACACGTGCCCAAGGCCTGATGGGCTGTTTGGCTGAGGAAGGGAAGGACCTTTCTCGCTAGGGCTGCCAGTGACTCTGAGACACACCGGGGCTGAAGGTGGCACTTGCCTTGCTGGGACTTGCAAGCAGTTGAGTGTAGGCTTTTGATGGGTGACTGCATGTGGTCACTGAAGATTTTGGTTTTATATATATAAAAGGCATCAAATACAGACAGATATATAAATAATATAATATCTACAACGTATTTGTTTGCAATATATAGCATTCATATAAAAGACAGCATTACGTCATTCTCCAAGGGGAAGCAATTACCTTAAACAGTGAAGAAATATTTTAGATTATTTTTAAACTAAAGAAAGTTTTCCTGAGCATGCCAAAGCCATAGCAAGTGTAGATTTAATGCTAAGGAATGTGTGTATTGAAAATACTGAGTGACTAAATGTCAGCATCAAATGGAAAACAGCGGCTGACAGTGAGTGAGAGAGAGATTGGGCTGTCACATCAAGGGAGAAATCAATGCATGGAAACAAAAATGAAGTAACATTTTATCAGCTAGTTGGATAACTTATAATGATGTTCAGCTTTTGGACACAATGCCTTAGGCAGACTGCTGATGTGTGAGGAGCCCCAGCGTAGATCTGCCAACTCATACATATTTTTAGGTGTTCACACAGATTTCGGTGGGTGCAGAGAGGAAGAAGAGTTTAAAAAAAAAAAAAAGAGATATTACATTAAAAAGTGCTAGTGCTCTGACATTGTGATCTCTGGGAAATGATGCCCATTAGAGAGGAATAGGACTCTTAGGGAATAGACTGCCTTAGCAAGAAATACACATGGTTACTTGACAGGACAACCGCAATTGCATCTGTACACAGTCACTGCTCTCATATAAAATGATTGCTGGAAAAAAAAGTGAGTGGCTTAAAACAAAATCTAAATTTTAGAGATTTTCTTCATCTTTTTAGTTTGCTTCCCAAGGACCCAATTATCTGGTGCATGAAAACAGATGCTTATATATTCACCATGATCAGTCAGTGTTTTGCAGGTGCGGAGCCCCCTTCTCTTGGCTTGATTTTCACCTGCGGTTTGTGACCTCTCCCAAGGAGATCTGTGCCAGCATGTTGCTCTTATTTTCTTTTTTCAACAGTTACATGTGCATCTGCATGAAAGTTGGCTCATGACTTATTAGCAGAACACAGAAGTGGTTTCTCTCTATGTCCCAAAGCTGCTTCAGTCCAGTCATTCTTGTTAATTGTATGGGAGGATCAAGGATGGGAGAGGAGGCTGCTGGGAGGGGAGGGGCAGCCTGGGCAGCACCTTCCCTCACTAACAGGCATTTGAGTTGTGTAACAGAATTCCGTGTCTTAGGTTGGGGTCTAATGTAGCTGTGAGTCAGCTGTCAAACTGTGGTCTGTGTTTAGGTTTGAATTCATTTCCACAGTTCCTTAAAATTTACGTAATTATGGCTGGTCCTTTCTCTTAATCTTGCTGCCTTCAGAAGGGCTGCAAGCCCTGCAGCTCAGGGGTGTTGCTGGTTGCTGCTTTGGTACCTCCCTGCACTTCCAGGCTGGGCATGAACCTGCAGCCCCAATTTCCTCCATCCACTCAGGCAACACAGTTTCACTGTTGGGCAGGTTCGCTGCAAAATTCATAGATCTTTACAGCAAACTGGACCTATTAAAAGTCCTAGTTTAAAATACCTTTCTCTGTGCTCCATGTGGTACCTAAACTGGAAGTAAAGCACCGCATGGGCTTGATTGTCCCCATCCTTACAAATGTCTGCATGTTTTTCCCAAATTTTAAAAACTGTCATTGTGTCTAAAATGTGTTAATCTAACGTGTTCAGATTTTATAGGCTAACAGGTTACTTCAGTCAATGATGCCTATAGGACTGTGCTGTTACTTAAATAAAATATTTCGGAGTTCTGACGAAACAGTTCAAGCAATAATGTTACCCACCTGAGATTGCTTTGGTTTTGCTGTTTCTTTGTGCCTGAAAGGTGTCACTACTGACCAGAAGAAAAGTGCAAACCAGCTGCTTAGGCTGATATTTTCATGCTGTTTGTTGTCCTTGGATGTTAGAAATAAATGCATATGAGAGTCAAGCTTTATAAAATTGAGCTATATTTTATTATTTGAGTCTGTATTTCACTTCCAATTAGTTTCCTGTGGGTGCTTATTTTGACTGACCTCTTCTTATTTGCATTAAAAGCTCAGGGAGTAATTTCCATTTCTGAGGACCTTTGCTTATGTGACTTTTGCTGTGATCTTGCCAGAGCTAATGCACTAGCCAGGCTCAGGGCGGGAGCAGTGCCTCGACCAGGAGCTTCCAAACGAAGAGGAACTGCTAATGAAATAATGATGTTATTCAGCAGATAATACTTATTTGCTTTGGTGCTGACTGAAGTGGAAGTTGCATTTGGAATTAAAGATTACCATCCTGATGATAGATAAAATAGAGGAGGAATAAGAAGTGTTGTTTCTTCTAATCTTTCCCTTTGAAGTGTCTGCATGCATAAAAATTATTGTTTCGGGAAGATGCATGTTTGAAAGCCAGAATGTACTGATGTGTTGCTTTTCAAACCAAATGCCTTGGTACGCTTTTACAAAACGTTGATGAAATGTCTCTGACATGGGAGAGAATGCAGTGGGGATTTTTAACAAAAAGATTGTTTCTATTTTATCCTACAGGAACATTCTGGATTGGTTTTCTTTGCTGTTGGCTACATGTGAAGTGGCAGCTCAGCCTGAGAGGACATTTATTTCTGTGGTGCTGGAGCCTTTGGTCAGTGCAGGTGGGAAATTATGCTGTCCAAGTAAGTTCCTCCAGTAACTGAGTATCCTTCTGGATGTGCCCTCAGCTGACAGACATGGCCAGTTCAGTTTAGCTTGTGAAACCTACCTGCTTTCTCTGATTTCAGGTAGCAGGTCTCTGTAGCTCCTAGTGTATTTTATACTCAGACCCATAAAGCAAAAGACCTTTATATCATATTTAGAAAATTTGAGTCATTTCTACAGAAAACATTTCAAGAATCAGTGAAGCAGAAATTGTGTGTATGTGTTCTTTGCAGGTTGAGATATTGTCTTGATAATACAAAGAAAAATAACTCAGAAGAACCTTTTGTCTGTGCCAAAAGCTGGCGTTAGGGAGTATGGACCATAACCCCACAAGACCTGCATGGGGATGTCGTAACCCAGATCTTGTCTAAAAGTCTCATCTGGGAGAAAGTTCTGAGAGCCAGTGAAATTTAAGTTCTTTCTAATGAATATTTAGTGGAAGGAAAACATATTCTAGTTTTTAGCTGTAGTGATTCCAGTGTATTGTTGATCATTAACTGCATTGTTTTCATTTGGGGCAGTTTCTGTAATTATTTCACTTTCTCATTCCTTGGCTCCCATGTTGTATGGCCAGCAGGCACTGGTCTGTAAGCGAAGGATGATACAGCAAAATGATTTAATTCTTGAACAGCACAGACTGCGAAAGGCATTGGAGTCTGTCAACTGTCCATCTTCACCAGCTAAACACCTGGGTAGGGACCAGGCAGGAGTGGAGCAGCCCCAAAGGCTGTTGTGTCACACACCATGCACTGCAGGTTGACTGGAGAGACAGAAGTGACCCCTCAGTCCGAGGGGCTGGATCATAGCACCACGTCCATCAGTGGCCATGGATTCCTTACCCTCAGCATCTCAGCTGCCCCAGGAGGACTTCTGAGCATCAGTGGGGTTGTAGGGCAATGTCCCCAGTTTGGTCACAACGTGGGCATGTGGAGAAGCTAAGCCATGGTCGGAGTTGCTGTGAAATGTCAAGCTGTCTGGTAGAGACTGAACAGCGGCCAACACAGTCGGAGGCTGAAGAAGCCAGTAGAGTTGGGGATCAGGTAGTTGACAGTTAGATTTTGGGTTGGTTAGATGTGGTGTGTAAAGGGTTTCTTTAATTTACTGACTAATGAGTGCAGTTTGTGAAAAGGCTCCTCCTTAACACCCTTAAAAGCGGCCTGGGACAAAATGCGGAACAGAAAGCTTCTTTTTGAGGAAAGATCAAAAAGTACATTTTTCTTATGAAACTCCTTTTCTTCTATTATTTTCATATGATTTCATGGTCTGCTAATACCAGCAAAGTGGACTGTTACATGTCAAGTCACGCCAGCTCTTCCAGTTATCTCATATGGTGCAATCCCAATACCGTATTTCATTTTTATTTACTTTAAATATTGCATTACATTTTATTTTCAGCTCAGAAGAGCTGTTATGCATTACCAAGAAATATTTTTATACTGTGATTAGATGTCATGATTAGAAAGTAATACTGCTATTGGTGTGTCACGCAGGTTAAATAAGAAACATAAACAATTAAATTAAAAAGTGTTTCAATTTACCTCAGTATTAATCTGGAGGGGAATAATTTTTTACCGTTTTAATTTCAGTGTCTTATCCTTCAGAAGGAAATTTTGAAAATGAATTGATTTTTAATTCCGACTTGTGATGCCCACTTTGGACTGAAATGAAATCTGGAAATAGTGATGCAACAGGAGATGCTGAAGCCTCATGCTCTGGTTGTCATCATAACACTTTCTGCTGCAGCTTCTAATCAGGTGAGATCTGGAACTAAAATTGATAGAAACCCTGCCTGTGGAGTTTTGGCCTTGAGAAGTGTGCTGTGAACAAAATATAATCAGGGAATCAATGCCAGAATAAACCCATGGATAATCCGAAGAATTGTTTCTAAAGAAAAAACTGCACTGGAAGTACTAATGATAGAGTACAACTGACCTCTCAAAAGACATAATACAACATTACATGAGAGAAAAACTTAGCATAATGTTACAGAAATAGATTAAATAAAATAATGTGATTGTTGAAATTCTGGTATGTTTAAGGATATTAAGAAACAGTAACACCATGGCAATTAAGAATCCAACCTGCAAGGGCAAGTCTTGTTCCATGGTAAATAACTGAGTTTCAAGGCATTTTTTGGCATTTCTGTGATGCCCAGTCCCTTCTTACGCTCAGTATTGGGAATTGTCTCCTCTCGGTTTACACAGCCCTAGTGCTGTAGTTTTTGTCTGTGGCTTGGGGTCTGTGCAGCACTAAGTCTGCAGGACTGTGTGTGATTCGTGTTATTTTGTATGTTTATGCTATCCTCAGGTGGCAATCTCTTTCTCAGTAGGAGCTTAATTTTCCAGTGTCCTTTCAAGAAGAACTGCATGATCAGGTGGAAATGTTTTGGAAACTGATGCTAGCTGAGCTGCATGCCAGTATAAATTACAATCAGCTGTAATTATATGCTTAAGAAATATTATCTAATATGACAACCTGCTATTTGCTTCTATGCAAAATAATCCCACTGTTCACCTGATCAAGGAGATCTTTGTTTCTTTTGAATCTTCTAAAGAAAGTTGTATGTTTCTGGAATGTGTTGAAATGGTAGCCAACATAAAGAGATGAGCTGTGTGTCCCATCACCTCGTTTTAACTACAAGTAACAAAAAAAGGGTTAAAAACCTTCCCTGCTCTGGGACAAAAATGCTCTTCTGAAGCAGTTAATTCAATCAATTGTCGACAGACAAATGACCTCATAAATCAAAGCAACCTATGGAGAGATCAGTGTGGAAATTGCAAGAAGATATATCAGTGATAAAAGTTGTCTTACTGTGAGATTCAGTGCTCCCTCTGGCTGTTTGGGAGGAGTTAATGATGTGTGGAGTTAAACCCTCTGCTCTTCCCCCCCACCCCGTGACTCGCAGCAAGACCCAGTTTTCTCTCTCAGATGCAGGACTGACCCAAAACTCCTGCACACGGGATGACTTGGGATAAAAGGAGTCCAATGACGTCTATTTTTCAGAGCAACCGCAGGAAATAGGTGAATGCAATCTGTGTGCTAAATGATTACTTGTGTAATTTAAGTTCGAATTAAGAAAATCATAAGTAAAAGTAAGTTATTAAATCACAAGGAGGATAAAACGAGCAGCAAAATACGCTTCTGCAAAAGCTGTTCCACTTGTGTGTATAAATTAGGAGACTGTGTGCTCAAGTAGAGAATTAGGCTGAGTTGCCTGCTGTTATGCATTTAAATGAAGCAGGAGCCTAGCAGCTTTTTAAAAATCTGGCCCTAAGTGTTGGGGTTTTTTTTGTTTGGTTATTTGTTTTCCTCAGGGAAAAGATCATCTAATCAAATTAGTGCTTTAGAAGAAAGAATACTTTAATAGCAAACGTGAACAAGGAGCTCTAACTCCTGATAAAAACTCCACTGTTTGGGTGAAATTTGCTGCCGTTGGTAAAAGGCTGAAGTGGCTCTTTGCAGCCAAGTTGCTGGTGGAGATGGGAGCAGGCCCAAATGGTGCCATGATGTTAACAAAATGAATGGTGTTTCTGTCCTTGGGGTGGGCACTGATGGAAGGGTTGTTTTAAGTTTACTCACTTTCTTTGCCTTACATGCTGCTGCTGCAGAGCTGCACCGAGGTTTTTGAAGAGGTAGGGCCCTGGATGTCAGCTCAGCGGTATTCAGTCACAAGATTTCTTCCTGTTAATGTTTCATTTCCACATGAGATTGCATACAGGTTTCTATAGAATTTCTCTCCTTTGATCTTTTGAACCGTGTTCTAAAATAGGCGGCAGAAATTGCCTAGAAAGTTTTGACCTAATTTCTTGTCTGTATGAAAAGACACGGTGGCGTTTAAATCAGCTGTGTCGAGGTGGTGTAAGGGAAGCAACCTTCCCCCAATCCGTTTGCAAAGAGGTTGTGCTTCAAGCACAGCACCACAGCTCAGGAGACTCAGCTCTATCCTCTCCTTGGCTTTTCAACAGTTTGTTTCTCTCCCTGCGACAGATAATTTTGTCACTTTGTCAAAAAGCCTTCATCTAAACATGCAGTTTCTGTGTGAGCTGAACACAATAGCCCATGTGCAAAGTATTTTTTGTACAAAGCACCTGTGTGTTTCGCCTCCTATTGTACTCTACCAATACCTGAAAATTATAATGAAATACAAATACTTTTCCTGCAGAGATCAGTTGCTAGCAGGGACTTTCAAAGTGAGTTCAGTCTAATTGCTGCTTTTTGGAGCTTTATGGAGCAACTTATTTCACTTGACTATTAGGATTTTTAGGTCTGCAATTAGAAGAAGATCTGAAGGTGCCTGCACTGTCTCTTGGGAAGGACATGGCTAGAAAGCCACTCCAAAATTCAAACTTCATTCACTTTGCCTACCCCTTTTTGGGCCTCACATTTACTGTCTGTATCTGCTGCAGCTGGAGATCCTCTGACAGGTGGAGAGGCAGAGGATAACGGGGAGCAAAGGTGCTGAGCCCCTGCTGCCTGCACATCTCTCTGTGCATTTAGGAGAGATGCAGGAAGCTGAAGGCAACAGTTTTCATTCCTGTCCTTATACACAGAGGCTTCTGATGCCAACTGGGAGCACTGGGCCATGCACGAAAGGAGGTTGCAACAGCCAGTGGCTGAGCAGCAGTCCTGGGAGTCAGAAGGTGTTCAGGAGGAAGGACTGAACCTCCCCACAGCCAGACGTGCATCCAAAGATGGAAGGAGGTTCGGAGTTTGTTCTTGCCATGCACTGGACATGTTTTCGTTTTTGTTGTTTTTGTAAAAGGCACCAACTGATTGAAGTTAAAACTGCCCATGTAAATGTCTAGATCTGCTTCGGTGTAGATGGGATTTCTGCTGTGCTACATGTCTTGCATGTGGGCTGTCTGGGAGACCCCTGGTAACAGGCAAGAGACACTGAATCTGTTTGAATTATTGCTGGACCAGTGCTAGCTTTCCAACTCTCCTGAAGACCACTGTTACTTCTAAAAGGGATGCAATGTGTCCGGATATTCCTGGCTTCTTTCTGGATGCTTGAAACCAATCAGCCTCTGAACAGTAGTTATTTCTGCAACTTGATTGTGTTTTATGTCCTAGGCTAAACTAATCTATGGCACAACTATATTACCTACAGCACAGAACAACACCTGGTAAATCAACCCTCAGTTTCAATTTTCCCTTTATTCTTTTTCCTTTTGTGTCCTGCTCTGGTTTCTTCGTTCCCTCTGTATGTTAATCTGCTGCTTTGTATCTTCTTAGAATTTTTAAGGTTCTTCTCTACTACCCAGCTTCTCTCCCATCATCTGTTAACTTTTGTGATGCTCTCTTCCCTCTTCCCATGATTTCTCCCCTGGGAATTCTCTTTTGTGTCCTCCAGGACATCCTCTGCTGATACTGTTGGCTTGTTTGATACATCAGCAGGCAGAAAGATGACTTCAGCATAAGATAAGCCTTTAGGATGGCAGCCCAGCTTGGCCTTTGCACTGATTGAATTGTTTCCATTAATTTGGTAAAACTATAATAAAGCAAAGTTTTTATATAAACAACCACAGAAACATCATGTCTTTTCTTCCAAGTAACTTAGAGCTATTTTGGAAAGAAACCAAATGTGCTATTTGTTCTCATTCTCCAATGACTTCAACACATCTTGTTTCCCCAAAACCTAAATACCAGTGCTGTGATGTGCGGGGGGGCAGGCAGGGACAGTTGCGTTCATGTCCTTCTGAAATAGGACCCTCCAGTTTCTCCTGCAATAAGGAACTATATTGTGCTTATAGCAACAGCTTTACCACTGCACTGTGCTCATCTTACCCTTAACCTACTACATCCTACAAAGACATGAGTGTGTTTAGGATGGATGATGCTAAAACAGAGTAAGGACTCAAAGATCTTTTGTAACACTTTAAATTTTATTGAGAACTTTATTGAGTAAAGGGTAAGATGTGCAAAGGCCTGCTCTCTGGGAAGAATAAGAGCAGAAGATTTTTCTTTTGTTTTTTAGAGGTAGGAGAAATGTTTGCGCTGTGTGTAAGTCCAAATCAGTTTCTGAGCATTTCAGTTTGCAACATCTACTCCAGCTTCTTGCCATAGGAGCTGCTGAAGACCAGCAGAGCACTGGGGTGTGGGGGTGATGGGCCTGGTGACTCCTCAGGCAAGGAGGTGCTGAATTCTGCATTGCTAGGTTCTAATTCTGCATTGTTAGGTTCTAACTACTCTGCACTGTTAGGTTCTAACTCACTCTGCATTGTTAGGTTGCAATAAGAGGATACTTTCCTGCTGTTATTAATTCCCGAGCATCTTTCAGGGTGTTCTATTGGTGAACTGTGCTGGCTTTTAATAACCAAAATAGGTTTTAGTCTCTAAAGCGTGCTGATGCCTGTGGCCGGGCTCTGTGAGCTCTGCTCCTGCTGCTCTGCACTGGCAGAGTCAGCCCCGCCGTGAGCCCCAGTCCCGGCTGCAGCCTTGGCCTCACCGACCGCCATGGGGAAGGGTTTTATTCCACCTACTGCCCCTGTGCTGTGTTCCCAGTGCGGAGCTGGGAACCTCACCAGGTGAGGGGAGCCCTCTGCACCCCATTGCTGCAGCACGGGGACTGCTGGAGCCTGGCTGGGTGCTGCTGCTCCTGTTCTGTATCTCCAGGCTTTCTTAGCCCCGTGTGTCACTACACGTATTTATACCGTGTTAACAGCTTATCCTTTACACGATGAGTTAGAGGCCTGCTAATCTTGCATCATTTGTAGTCCCGTCTAAATTCTGATCTTTACAACCATTGCTCTAGAAATAACAGGATTAATCAAATGCCAGAAGATTACTAGAGCTTCATACTGGTCAAAATCTGTCTGGGAAAACATGTTAATCACTTCTCACTTAACCTGAGCACAGAACTGCATTTTGTATTATGTCTTCTGTTCTTATCAGTGGTGTCTTGTGTAATGTGGAGCTCTGTTTTTGACAAATTCAGAAGAAATTACAGCGCTTCTTGCCTTCTTGTTTTACCAGATACACCTGCGTTTGGATTCCAGATATTTTTAGACATGCAGCTTAAGCCTTTATACAGAAGAGGCAAGATCTGAACACCAAAATTCACATGTAGAAATACGACTGCAGAGAGTTACAGAATTATTTGTAAAGTTTACCAAGTACTGCAGAAAAGCAGTAAACAAGTCAAAGCAGAAGGGTAAGATAAACTATTCAACAATCCATTTATCATTTTTTTACTAATTTGAACATAAAGCTTTTTCCGCAGTAAGCAGATTTCATTTCAAGTCTTTTAGCGTAAATGCATTTACTTTAACAGTACAAAATAAAAAAACCTGGATCTTTAGTGCCATTTTGAGAATGTGAATAAAAAGAAAAAAAAAAAAAAAAGAACTTAAGCTTTTTGTTGGTACCCAATGAATTATTGTTGCTGCTAGAGCTGCTGTGGACAGGGTTGCTGCAAAACTTCCCCAATATTGAGCTGAACTTGAAGAAAATCCTGATTCTGGCAGCATCACCGCACCAGGAATGAAAATAAAGAAACAGAAATTTTGGGTTTTTTTTCTTCTTTAGGAACCTGAATATGTCCCACAACACCACAGACCAGTCCGTGCACACTACCTGACAAGTACATAGGTATCCCAAAGTATATACAGTGTACAGATAGATCCTGTGTTTGAATGCTCACTAATTAAAGAAACAATTGGCAGGAGATAAAAGAAGAAAATATATTAATTTGTTTTGCTCTTGTTTCCATCAAGGTAGCTACTGATACCCTTGCTGTTCTTTTCTATCTTCTTTGTCTGATTTTTAATCTACAGAATGACTCCACTCCCTAGCACACTCATTGATTTGTTTTAGAAAGAAAGGAGTTGCCTTTACTCATCTGCACACAGCTCAGGTAAGTTTCTGTTTCTTCTTAATTTTTTAGTGATTTTACAGTGGGAGATGTTCCCTAGTGTGGTCCTCTAAAACTACTGGTATTTAATTTGAGGGGGGCAGACAACTCAGGTCCTGGGCCAGGGTGACATCCTAGATACAATGCTGCTGCGAAAACTCTTAAAAATACTTCGAATAATCATCATTATAAATGCTGTAATAGGGATTTCTGTGATTGTTATATAAATAACTCCAAGGAGAGGCCTTATTAGGTAGAAGACAAAAAAGCCATATAACAAATACAGTTTCTCATGATCCTTCTGTCTCTGCAAGAGGGGCATGGCTGTACATGTATATATCAGCCTCATTAGTATAAAGGAAGACTGTGAAGAAAGCCTAAGCTCGTTCAGACTTTCTCCACATGGAAGAGTCTGTAGGATAGGGAAAATATTCATTGACTTGCAGGAAACAATAAAATATCCCAAAGAAAATATAGGAGCCAATTGTGTCACCATTTGCAATCTATAAATACCCCTGTGGCAAACTCAAAAGATCTCAGTTTATTTGTGACTAGGAAATGGAGACCAAAAGCAGCCCCATATATAAATACACTGGATTTTACAGCCTCATGATTTATTTTCTCTCCTTCAGCAACGCGGGTTATACCACTGAAACAATACTGCAGCCATAATAGGAAAACTGTCCTGCTTGGGATTTATGAATTTATAAAGGATATAGTCAGTTTTGTTGTGTGATTCAACAGTAAATCACTACTCAGAAATGGCAGGGCATGCATCAGGTGGGAAGGTGCTCCCTGAAGGATGCAGCGGGATTTCCAATGCAGCCACTGGGCACCGAATGGTCATAAAGGCAGCAGCGGCTGAGCAGGTGACCTGCCCCAAGTCCAGACAAAGTGCTTATTGAAGCACGCCAGTAGCCAGCACTAGGAAGATAAAGCTCAGAGCAAATATTTGGAGGGGGTTTTTTTATTAGCAAAACCGTTCTATAAGGCTTGGATATAACTTTCTGATTGCTTCACCCTTTCCTCACCTCTTGGCTTACTTTCTGCCTGTGACTAGATTAGGACAGATCACAGTTATATGCATATTGCTTTTATTTTCCTGCAAATCTATGTTTCCGTTACTTTATCTCTGCATTACATAATACACAGTGTTTGATAATGTGCTGCTGCATCTATAATAGGGTTTATCTTCTTTCACAATTGAAGCTGGCATAATAAATTTTATAAAGGGAGGGGAGGGGAGGATAGAGGTTTCTGTCCCCAGCCTGACTGTCGCAGGGAGCGCTCCGCTTTCATCCTCGCAGAGGACGTGCGTGTTCTGAGACATGTTTCTGAGCAGTAGGCACGTTGCTGTATGTCAAGGCTCAGACTTCAAATGAGCCATAATCAGGCATTTCAGGCCCCCACTTATGCTGCTGAAGAGTTGGCCTGATTTGCAAAAGTACCAAGCAATCGACATGTATTGATTTCACTGGGAACTAGTCAGTCCTCAACACATCAGAAACATATTGTGCTGGTTACTTAGAAACCTGCATATGATTTTCAAGTCTATACTCTGGGCCTGTCTTTTTTTCATTGCTGGAACTAGACTTGGTTTTCCTCTGCTGCATATGTTCTTCATATGCTAAGTATCACTTTTGCTTACTCTGCAAACAATGGCTTTTCTGGTGCACTTGAGCCTCAGAATCCTGTAGATGAATACAGGTCGTGTTCTCTAGATGTGCCTTGAGGAAGAGGAGTTGAGGAGTCAGTTTTGGTAATCATACAGCCGTTTACCCTCTACTACATTTGTCAGAATTTCTCCAGTTACTTTTGCTGAGCTGGAAGTATTTTTTGGTCTCACCTGACAGAGACCCTCTGTCATTGACATGATTTATTACCACTGATGTCTACAGGTGACAATTCCCATTCCCATTTTGGTACACTAGGTCCTCTGCTTGTTGTCTCTCATCCAAAAATCAGCTGAATGTCTGCTCTCCCCTCTCATCCCAGACCAAATAAGCCAGGTGCACATGGTGGCCACAGCACCCACCACAGAGAGGAGCATGTGGGTCACTGCTCTGCTGCTGTGGGGATGCTGATGGGATGTAATGGAGTATAGGAACCTTGATCTCGGCCATGTGTTGGAGCTTAGTCTCCCCATTGGCATCCCTTTTCTCATGATGGGGTGCACCAGTGCTGTCCCTGGGGTGCTGAGGATGACTGCAGAGATAAATGTGATTTATCAGCATCCAAGCACAAAATGGATAAATGCTACTAGACATAAAAATGACAGAAGACCTGTAGCTCAAGTTAACAAACTAAATATAGACCAACAACGTGGTGTGTTGTGGCACGTGTCATCCTGGGATTGTGCTGTTGGATGTATCCTGTCTGTGTCATCAAATGTTATTATTTTGTTTCAGTTGAAACTGGTAAGGTCTATGTCTGGCTTTGCCTCCAGTTCTGAGCAGTGTGGGATGAGAAAGGTACCGACAAGTCTGAGATATTCTGAAAGACAGCCGTAAGAAAGATGAGAGGTCAGAAAAAAATTATCTGTGAACAAAAGCAGAGTTTTAGCACAGGAAAGAAAAAGTCTCAGCTACGACAGTAGCCATCCTGTAGGTGAAGGGACTATTTCCCTGTTGCCCTGCTCTCTTTTTCCATGAGCACAAAATGATGTAAATTTTGCAACAAAGAAAATGCAAAGTGGATATGAGGAAGTACTTCTTGACTGTTCTGTTGAGAGAGTTCAACAACCTGCATAGACAGCTTGTGAAGATTTTGAAGAATCAATTAAACAAACAGGTTTGGGATTGCGGGGCATTGTTTGATCCCTTACAGACCAAAGAAAGTGGCTGTCTCTGTCCAGGGAACTGCAGATGCTGGAGATCTGCTGAGCCTGCAGTGCCAGTGGGTGGACATGCAGTGGGTGGTCCTGAGTGGAATGTAGCTCTGGAAGAAGGCCACTGAAGGAAGAAGGGCAAAAGGGGATGACTCTTCACTTACTGGTGTGACTGGAGTTATCAGTGGTTGTTACAGCCAGGTGCTGGTTTCCTTCCCTCTGATGACTGGGAGTGTCCTGCTCTTTTGACTTATATGCCTGAAATAATTCACAGGCTGGAAGAAAGAATGAGCATCTGGGAATGCTCGTCTTGCCTCTGCACCCAGGGGGTTCCTTAGATGATCTTGCAAAGCCTCTCCCAGCACAGGAGCACTGTCCATCCAAGGCGGTAGAGTGCCACAGAAATTAAATTTTGAAAAGGCAGCCAGAGCCCTGTAGAAAGCTGCGCAGGTTTTATTTTCAAACCAGACAGCCAAACAGAGCCTTTATTCACGCATTAATTTGGGATATGTTTTTGTAAGCATAACAGTGGAACAAGCTCGCAAGCAGCCTTCCTGAGGGCTTGCGGGGGTTAGAGGTCCCGTCCCTCTGGCATCAGTCTTACAGCTTCCCTCACCTTTTGTCAGACACCGGGGGAAGGACTTTCTGTCTGGATAAATCATTTGTTTAGCAGCTTCCCGTGCTGCTGGGCAGCAGCATGGGCCATGCCCAGGAGCAGAACAGCAAAAGCAGCATTACCAGGCCGTGATTTCTCCAGGGCACCTCAGCTGCTTACAGTCCTCTATGCAAAGCACTAAGCAAGGGTTTTGTGCAGCCATCGTGAGACTAACTTTATGACAGATGCTATTGATACTGTTCTGACACAGAAAGCATGTAAAGAATTAGAAACAGACTCCCCTGAAAGGAGTAAGACAATGGGATATATTACAGTATCAAAATGTACTTGACAGGCGGAATGTGTATATCACATACTGGAAGGAAGTGTTTGGTGAGTGATAAATTTCATATTAAAACATATAAATCATCCACTTGGAGGAGAATTGGGCTCTCTGGGCAAGTAGCTTAGCTACTACATATGAAATGTTGCCTGTTGGAATAGATATATTCATTTCTGAACCTGATAATCATTGCCTATTTATTTTTAAATTGGTTCCAGGGTAAAATTCAGAATTAGATGTATCATTCACAGCATCTGACAATACTCTGTGTCTGTTGCTGGTTTGATTGTGTTATTCCGGTGTTGCAGTGTAGTGAATAGTCCCTAGTTAATCAGTGTATCTATTGATTAATATATATTCCCGTTACAGTAAATATATATCATAATAAATTAGATAATATAACCATAATAAACCTGCTATATCCAGTATGTAACATACTACATCAAAATTAGGAATTACTAATTGAAATTATATCCCCTAGTATAGCATTCTATAAATCAAAGGCATTTTCCCTAAAATCCATGCATCATTCAGAAGATTAATCCTCCAGCAACTGTAAATGTTTTTCTACTACATTCACTTGGCTAAGCTGGATAATGGTAATAGCTGTGGAGTTAAATACACAATACAGTATGTTAGAGCTGATAGAGTGGTTATTGCCACAAATTGCCGCTGCTGATCACACTGTGCCAGTCACTGCGCCACGGGGATGGTCCCTGCACTGCACCCACCGTGTCCTGTGAGTTGGGCTTCCTCAGCTCGCAGGGTCGAGGGGAGGTTGTCTGTACAACGTACTTGGAGATCTTTTGTCCTGTGCACTCAGACACAAAAAACTGAGACACAGGAAAAATGCTAATTTGAAAGAAACATTGGTGACGTGGATACTCCCAAACCCACTGGTACTTTTCTCTTTTTCGCTTCCCACTGGAAGCTTGGAAGACTTGGGAGGGGTGTTTTGTTTTCTCTCTCCAGCATCCCAGAGCGCAGATGGGAACATCAATGGGAACTGCTCCCGTTAGAGGGCAGGACAGCGGCTGAACAGCGCTGCACTGACCCAGCAGCCTCGCATGGACATCAGTCTGAGTGAGGGGATCCTGCCAGGGGGACCAAGGAAGTGTATCTTGAGAGAAACGCCTTTCATGAGTGATTTTAAATATGTTCCTGTAGGGATCGTCACTGGCCCATCCATGAGGGTCTCAGAGGAGCTCCACTTTGCAGAGCTTGCAGTGAGGAGAAATACCAATTGCTCTGGAGTGAGGAAAGGATGAGAAGAAGCAGGTGAGACAGCCTGAGCTACTTTCAGTTGCAGCAGCTTCACGAGATGTCCTAGCCACACACAGAAAACAACTTGGAGGTTATACAAACCTCTTGTGCTTACTTTGCATTTTCGAAGCAGAAGACTGGGCATTGGTCCAAGCCCATAATCTGTGCAAGGGCGTGTCACGACAAATAAGAGAGGGATAATTAGAATTTTATGAAGTGGCTCTCTATAATGCTACCTACTGTTTACTTACCAACAATCAACATTTAGCAACTGATGCATTTTAAGTAGTATAAATTAAAAAACAAACAAACAAAACCAACAACAACTAAGCAGCTCATTTGCTCTTAGTTATGTGGGGTTTTTTAAAATAACCCTGTTTCCTCAGTGGTACCAATATGTGTGCACGTGTGTGTCTGCTCATAAAATGGTACTGAAATGTGTGAGAGCATAGGAATACAGCTTTAGCAGATAATAATTCTCAATTTCATTATTTCAGGTGTTGTTTGGTTTTGATTTTGGGGAGGTTTTGTTTGTTTGTGGGGTTTTTTTCTTCTGTTTTTGTTTGGTTTGTTTTTCTTAAGGGAAGTCCAGTTCACTCAAGACATTAGCAGTCTGAGAACTATTCCTGTACTTTCTAGCAGTGTGTGAGAAGATACATGTACATGTAAGAAGTAAGTCTAAAAGATATAGAAAATGGAACATTTTCTTCATTGTCTTCCATTACAGTTCTGTACTTCAACTGCCTGGAGTGGCTGTTGGCCTTTACCCCAGGTAGGACTCTATTTCAGTGGTATCTAACACCTCTACATTTTGTCCAGCAACATAGTAATTTGACATAACTTTTAGGAAAAAAAAAAAGGGTGCTTTAGCAAGATATTACATTTTACATTTTCAGTGTGTTGTAACTAATATAGCTGCATGGTTATTCTTATCCGTGGGCAAATCTGAGAGTATTAATCTACCCACAGCCTAAATTACACCCACACAAAGATTTATTTTAAAAGTGAACACACAGAATGTAGCTCAGCATTAAGTATTTTTATCATCTTAATAAAACCCCTGAAATCAGCAAAAGAAAATAACATGTGTAAGCAAATAGTCATCTGATAATTTTTTCTCCATGAAATCAGACAAATTTTAAAATCCTTTATTATTTAGTTACTTTTAACCCAACTGACATAATTCAAGCGTCTTATTTTCTGCATAAGTAGTCAAAACCAACCATATGTCTAATTGCTTTCCCAAGTTGTGGTTGGTTTTGAGCAATTGTCTCACTGGCTGTGTCTCAGTCAGCGAGCGCTGTGGTGCAGTGGAGGTGGAGGTGAGGCCACAGGTGCTGAGGACCGACATCCACACTGTGCCTGTTCCTATGGGGCGGCTTCCCATGAGCTCTGGTGAGGTCTCAGGAGCCAGCATGTGAGATTCATGGCTCACGTGCGTTTTTGGGTTTAGCTTGACCCCAAGGGGTGCAGCTATCACACTCCCACATTGCTCTGCAGTGAGAACTGAAGCACAATATGGGGAGGGCGATGGGGAGGTTTGCTCCCCTCGATAACAACTGCAAGGCTGGCATCAGTGCACCCGCTGGATACCCCCTGCTACAGGCCTGCCGTTGCAGCTTGAAAGGATATCCAAGAAAAATCACTTCTCATCAATTTTTGTGGTCTGATCGCCGTTGAGGCTAAACAGAGAACCACAAGGCAGGGACAGGTCAGACTATGCTGGGTCCTGCAAGGAAATCACCCCTCTCCTCCTCCCTTAACACAGCGTGACCTGGGCACTGTTCTCCACTTCTAGCATTTGCAGGGCCATTGTTTGAGGGAGAAGACGGGAAAACCCTGTGTCACAGACAAAAGGACTGTAGGTCATGGGGTAAATGATCCCTGAGCACAACCTGACAGGTATATGAGACACCTCAGCCTCACTCTCTGCCTGATTTAGCTTCAGGCTGTTTAAATCCAGGTCTCCCACCAATGAGGTCATTGCTCTGAAAGATGTTTGTGCTCTCAGACTTCCTCTGTGCTTTCTGCCTGCTGCGGCAGCGTGATGCTGCCCAGCTCTGCATCATCCGTGTGTGCAAGCACCTCTAGGCTGCCTGGTCGTGCCAGTGTTAAGGCTGGGTGGTTTAAGGAGTTGACTTAAGCATGTATAATGGTCATCCTGTTAGACATCATCAAGGTCCAGTCTGTGTCTGTAAAAAAAATACATGTTGAAATGCTGAGCGACAAGATGCAGCAAAATCTAAAGTATGGCTTTGTGGTGTTAATGATATTACTATGTGGAATAGGTTTTCATGCTGTGGACAGGGTGAATGGCAAAATGGATCCAGATCTTTTTATTTTCTTTTTGGCTTGTTATTATCTAGAGAAAAAGCACTAATTACTAGAAGGTAATAGCTAGTGTGTTACTTACCCTCTTAATTACTACCCTAATTATTAAGTGCAGAGATAACCGCTAGTTAGAACATATTTGCTTTCTAAGACTTTCTTGTTTATCTGTCTTTCCACTCCCTCTTTTTAATGGCACTGACACCAGCAGAGTTGCTGAAGAGAGAATACCAATAATTTCCCCTTGGGAAATGAGTAATTTTGAGCCTTCTGAACACCGTTATGATTTTCATTCTGTTGTAAAATGCTTTTCACCTTTGAACTGTTGGCTTGTGTTAGATTCTGACATTAAAGCACCAACATTTGAAATTGGAAGGAGGAACTCAGGGGACCAGAAAAGGTCACCTCAGCAGCACAAGGTCTTGCTGAAGGTCTGCTTTCTGGGAGGCAGGAAGGCGTCTGAACAACATGGTCTTTGGCTGCTTGTCTCTAAATCCTGAAGCATTCAGATGTCATTTTGGGATGTACTTCATGTAGCCTCACCGATAACGTCCCGCTCTCCATCCTTTGGAGTAGGAGGCCGTGGTATCTGGGTGCTGTTGTCCCATATGTCTGCACTGAGCCCAGGAGTGTGGTACCCACTGCAGAGGAGCAGGTGTCTGTTCAAAGTTCAATTATGATGAAGTGAAATGTCAAGAAATTACATGTGGATTCCTAATAAAATAGCTATTTAAATACGAAATTAAGCATAAATACCTGCCAAAAATCCTATATTGAGGTGATTGGTATATATGGGCCACTGCCAGAAGTTGTAATAAACCAACCTTTTCATGGAATCCTAATAACTCTTTCCATGGAGTGGCACATTGTGAGCGACCAAAGCCGGTGATCTAAGATTCGTGGCAGAGGGGAAGAAAGATCTCTTGATTACAGAGCACAGTGTACAGAAGTTCCTGAATTGGATATGCTGTAGCACACCAGAAAAAGTACTTCGTTAGCTGTAAAATCTAATGGAAAGAGCAAGACATCCCTGTTCATTCTGACCTTAATTCTTGGCAGTGTGGATTACAAAATGCTTAAAGGATGGGGACTAGAAAAGATGTGTTACCTATATGTACAGTTACTGTTTCTATGGCCTTATTAGTATGCACAATGCCTCACACTGATTTGACATTGTCTCTGCCCTGAGGAGCTTGAAATCTAAAGGCAAAACCCTGTGACCATCTGAAATCTGAACATTTCAAGGAAGGCTCTGAAAAAAAGGATTCATGAGGCTGTGAACAAATACATTTTAGCTGACATGTCAAAAGCAGGGATCAGGCAGAGAGATAGAGGTAAACAACTGGAGCGGAGGAGAAAAATAACGAGAGAGTCCTAATTGTTGTCAGCTTCATTGCAGCCTTGTTCACCTGGAGAGACTTCGCTGCCTCTCTGTTGGTGAAGATATTTCTGATTTACACTTATCTAAGTGAGAACATCTTCCATGCTTTTACCCAACACAGCTGCTGCTGGAGTGGTTTTAACCCCTTGGTCCCTTTTCCTTGTTCAATGTTTAGGGGTGCACAGGGCCCCTGAAAGAGCAGGCACCAGTGCAAGCAGAGGCAGGAGGGCAGGCGGCTGGTCGTGCTGCTCCCTATGGGCGCCCATGTGGAAGAGCTGCACGCCGGAGAGCTTCCTGCACCTGAAGCTGGTCCCGGTTGTTCCAGCAAAGTGGTGACCTTCCACAGGCATTTTTGACATTGTGCCTTTCTGGTTTTAGTCCTTTTAGGTCCATCAGGTACAAGCAGCTGCAGCCCCACTGTGGCCATTTTACAAGAAGCTGTTGCCCTCAGTGTCTGTCTCTCGTCTGATGTAAATGCTCGAAATGTGTCTCTCTCTCTTTCTCTTTCTCTCTCTTTCTTTTTCTCTCTCTTTCTCTCTCTTTCTCCCTTCCCTTCCAATTGTGCCTTTCCCCAGGGGGAAAAGCCAGCACCCAACACTCCTCACACCACCACTGGCTTAGTGACCCGCTACCATGGGTGACACACTTTGAGTCCCTCCTGTGGTGCAAATTGCAGAGGCCTCAACAGCAGCTTGCAGGGCATTAAGAGCCAGTGTGGGTTTCTTTACATTCATGAGCTGGAGCTGCAAAACAGAGTTTTGCAAACCAAGATGCTCGCCAGTCTCAGGATATGTGCATGCAGGAGAAAACCAGTGTGTTTGCACTATTGCTTGGAACCTGCCAGCCCATGGGGCAGCTGCATGTGGACCCTGACATCAGCACAAGCTGTAGCATCCTGCAAACTCCTGCCTGTGTCTTGCCCCTGTGTACAGGCCACATCACTTGAGTGTTCATGCCACATGGCACACATTCACGTGTTGTGCAGACATATCTTCCACTCAGCCAGAGAAAACAGCTACCTCAGGGTAAAGCCACTGTGCACTGGGGGATAAATAGAGCTTTGGGGATGATCATAATGTGCCTGAAGGTTTCCTGAGAATAGCAGTGATTGCAGAGATTGAGTCAGGATGAGAAGCAAAGGAGGCTTTTTTGGTCTGTGACCTGGAGGTCTGGAAAACAAAGAAACCCCCCACCTACTTTGTTAATTAGGCAGAAAATTCTCCAAGGCAGCAAATAAATGCCCAGGCTGGGATGGAGGCACCCTGTGGAGCCGGCACACGCTCCTCTGGCTCTGAGCTCATTGTTGGCCCTCTGCAGCCTGGCGGCCCTGTCCCCTGCCCCGGTGGACCCGCAGCCCTGTCCCCTGCCCGGGGTGGACCCGCAGCCCTGTCCCCTACGCCAGTGGACCCGCAGCCCTGTCCCCTGCCCCGAGCATTTTAAAGAAGCTAATGATTGCTGGGATGGGGGCTAAGAGCACAGTACTTTCTAGTTTTGTGTTAATTTTATGCTTTCTAGCACAAAAATTGTATGCAGCTGTGAGATGTTTGCATACACAAAAGTCCATGTGCTGAAGCTGCCTCCCAACGTTTCCTTGGGGCTGCTGTGTGACATGTGTCTCTGAGAACACAGTCACTGTACTGATGAGTGGTATGCATAAACGTTGGGGACAGAGAGTTCTTCCAGGCCTGAGCTGCTCTGAGTGGCCTGAAATTTCATAATTATTTGCAATAATGGCCCAGGGATAGGAGGTAGTTTCTCTATGGAAATTTCTGAAAGTTGTGCTGCTCTGTGCAGGCAGCGATCCCTGGGAAGGGGCCTGTATTGGTGTGTTTTCCATGCACAGGTCTCTTGTCCTCACTGGTGAGTGGCAGAACTGAGTTCACAGGCACTCCATACCTTGCACTGGGTTTCTTTCCCTCCAAGCCTTACAGGTGCAAGGAAATAAAATAATAAAATTGTTACAGCAGCGGGAGTCCATTTGAATGGGTAATTGACACACAATGTAAAGGTATTTGAAAAGGTGGAGGGAAAAATAATCTAAATGTCCTCCATTTACTGGGAAAATGTATTATTATTTATGAATAATTTTCGCTGTTGAAGGAAAGTGTAAGATACAGTCAGAGAGACCATAAAAAATGAAATGTATAAAGTGTTATTTACATTGTATTGGAGAAGAGGGAATCATTGGCAGAGAGAATGCTAGTTTATTTGAATACAAAATCAAGTTATTCAGAATTGCATACTTAGTTTGACTTCTGTATAAAAAGTAGTCCATATTTCTTCCTGCACTAGAAATGTGAATTCTGGTGAGCACTGCAATGGCTCTGTCCCTGCTTGTATCTGTATCCCCAGACCGTGCAGGAGTCAGGGGCCGGGGCAATATTCTGCTGCAGTAGGAGCTGAGCAAACCTAGAGCTGAATGAAAGGCCATTTTCTAAAAGGTTTTCTGCCTCTGTAGTGAGAGAAACAATGAGGCAGTCCCATCCAGTATGGGACACCAGGGCTGCTGGAACTGGAGCATGAACAGACCGACAGTCTCCTGTGGCCAGTTCCTTCACTGATCACCACGATGTGTGCTTGGGCGTGAAGCGGGAAGTTTGGGTTCCAGAGGTGTGTGCATGTTTGTTCGTATAAACACACGCTGTTAATAGGTGGTGAATAATTTTCACTACCTCTTGCCACTAAGGACTGTGAATTCTAATGAGTGGCTGTGTTTATCCTCAGGACGCCGCTGTCTCTTGCGGGCTGTCAGCTTCACACAGTGCTGCTCTGTTGGAACAACTCTCCCTCCCCTTTCTCCCAGCCCTCTGCAATGCCCCACAGCTTCAAGTCACCAACTTGGTAGCCAAGGACTGCTTCATCTATACAGAAAGATGCTTGCATTGTACAAACAAAACACTTTTAGTGCTGTGGGTGCTGCTATGGAAAGCAGAGCTGTGTGCCTGTTTCCTGAAGCCATCCTCACAGGCAAATAAAGCTGCTTGAGTTCACACTGGCACAGGGAGGAATCCCAGAGCCAGAGTTACTGGATTGCCGTGTGCCATGGGGTGGTCCAGAGGCAAAAGCTGTCACCGTCCTTGCTATTCCTAAAGAATGACCAGGTTTTAATGAGGTTTGCTAGACATTGTCAACATTCAAAGGTTAAGAGATTAAATTATTCCTGTTAGATCCTCTTTGAACTGTTAAGCCTATTTAACCGAAGCTACATTTGGGGTACATTTGGGTGTATCTATTGCTTTTGCTATAGTGCTAGAAATAAGACATGAAAAATTCTGGTGCATGTTCCCAGCAGACAATGTTAGCACAGAAAGAAGAAAAAAAACAATGTTTATTTAGTTCTTAAGATGTATTTGGAGACTGGTGCTGCTGGACTCGTGTAGGTAGATGTTGCATCTGATTTGTAGGAGTGTTGATCAGTAAGAGAAGTTGGTGGGGTTTTCTGCTTTTACTGTTTCATTCTGCCAGTAATAGAGCATGAAGAGACATGAAGTGTCATAATCTCAGATTTTTACACTCTGATATTTTACCATAAAATTGATTGCTTCCTCAGATTTGAGAAATTGGACCATGCTGAACAGAATAGAGTCTGTTAGCACTGGGCAGCCCTGCACATCCTTTAAACAGATAAGCACTCAGAAGGGGTTTGTACTATTAGAAACGCTACCCAGAAAAAAATTACTATGTCCGCAAAGAACATTTTTCAACTCTTCCTGTTGACAGAAAAACAGCCCAAATGATGCCTGTTTATATTAGATCAAATGAGTGCCATGGCAAAAATGTTGCTTCAATTCAGCTTGCACCCTCTCTTTCCAGTGGGAAAGGGAGTTCTTAATGAAATGCAAAATTTTGTGGGTGTGTTCTGCTTTCCACGAGAAATGACAGTTCCTGAGAAAAAGAAAAAACCTTCAACTTGGGTGTTTGGGTTTTGATAAAGGCTTAAATGTTTTTGTGAGAGCTGAAGGAAGCTTTATGTTCTGACCCAGCAGGGCAGAAGTGCAAGGAGTAAATGAGGACCACGCCTCATGAAATACTGCTTTAGAAACTGCGAAAGATTTCTTTCCCCTGACAATACGTTCTGTTTGCTGTCGTGATTAGCTACTTCCTCAATCACTGCTTTTGTGCATTCAAGGGAAATTCCAACTGCTGCTCTTGGTTACCTGCAACACTGTGTGTGTGTGTAACCATACTTGGTAAAAGATACTTGGAAGGGAACAACTAAAGAAAAAGCACTTTTGCTGTCCATTTAAACAAGAGTTCCTTTAACTGAACGCTGAAATAAAGCTCAGCATAACAAAACAGATGAAAGACAATTTCCTGCCACACCCCCTGAGCCAAATGGATGCTGGTTCTAGATGTTCAGACCCCCTGGATCCCTGATAGCTACATCTGCACGCAAGGCTGTGGAATGTTCTCTGAATGCCACAGTGCGTGCCCAGCTTCAAGGAAGTTCTGCAAGATGACTCATTGCTCAGGATTACCTGCAGGAAGCTCTGCTGCTTCCCTCAGGTTGATGCAAACTATTTGAAAGGTGTTTGCTACACAGGGGTGCAGGCAGACTGACAGCTGAGTTGGGATTTGGGCCAAACTGCGGACGCTTGACCTGGTGCAGTGGGATGGTGCCTTTGTGGGCTGAGCCAGTGCAACACTGGAAAGGAGGAGCCCGAAACAGGTTGTCCCTAGAGCAGGGCAGTGCGTGTTGCGGAACCTCCCTCTGTATTTTATTCACATGAGCATCTAGACTCTAAGTGCCCCTTGTGTAAGCTTGTGTATGGATTAAACGTCTACATGAGGCAAATATGATAGTACAAGCTACTCTTTTTTTACCTTTCCAACACCCAGTGCATAGTGCAAACCCCGTGAATAATGTACACAACAATCTAGTCCCAAACTTCTGATGTTACAAGATTTTTTTCACTCTGAAAGTAAACAAAGGGGCAGTGATACCCATCAGGAATAAGGAGGGTAGGCAGGCTCAGCAGCTGCGGGGGCTGACGTGGTCCCTCAAGGAAGCGGCTTTCGCAGACATGTCAGCAACGTCCACTGCTCTGCTGGCAATCCAGGAAGAAAATGAAAGTCTGCCAAATGTTTAAAAATCATTCCTTTTATTACAGCATTACTCACTGCCTGTAACTTTGTGAAATATTGTTTGGAAAGCTGATTGTTTAAATGGGTGTGGATATAAAATCAAAGAAAATGCTGCCCTTGGAGGCAAGGCCATAGTCCTTAATTTCAGTCAGAAGTGAATAAACAGTAACTATTTTTCTTTAGCCTTTTACGTGCTTTTGTGCTATTAAATCCACACATGCTTGTATAAGGGAAGAAGCAAGAAAAAAGAAAACCACTTAAGATAAAAATAAATCCTATGCCTTTTCTCTGTTAGTTTTGGCCCAAGACTCCTGCTGAGCCTGAAGTAAGCACTGTGATACTGGAAGATGCTGAACAGAACTCAGGGATTTCAATTTAAGTCAACCTGAGAAATCATTAATTCAGTCATCACTACTGAAATGAGACTCGCTTGTTTGCCAAAGAATGCAAAAATGTCTGTTTTGTGTGAAACCATAAATTAACCAACGTGAGCTTTGAAAAGCTGGCAGGTCTGTCCAAGCTTTCCAGATAGCACAAGTGTAGGTTCAGCACTAAAACAAAACCTGAAAGGAGCACGTTGAGGCTCCTGTCCATTTTTCCATTACTGGGTTCCGGAGTCAGGTTGGTGTATTTTTTCCTAATAAATTTCAAACTGTGTACATATTTACTGAGATCCTCAAACATATCTAATTCTTGGAAGGTTTTGAACATCAGTTGTCATGCTGTATTTTAGAAATACAGTTCTGTACATCATTTACCCTCAGCTGAATGGATGCTATAATTTGAGCTCACAAAACAGCAAATCTTAATCTTTATGAATTGGGGGGGGGGGGTGGGGCGGGGAAGTTAATTTGTTGTTATTCCCACCCAGTTATGGACATATTTACACATGAGGAATGGCAGGTTCCTTCATCTTTATTTTTTGATACCTGTGGTGTGTGCATGTGTACATATAGTTGAGAAAGCAAATCTATCTGTTGTCTTCTATCCTATGAAATTTCCACCCATCTGAATGTTTCTATTTTGGAGAAAATGTAAAGAAATATAAAGTTTCCCCACTGAGCTTTAAATATTACCACTGAAATAAGCAGTCCTGCTACCAGAAAGTTAGCCCAAGTGAATGGGTACATTTGTAAGGTTATGAACCAAAAAAAAAAAAGAAGTGCAAGGTCCTAAACTGGATTGCTGGCAGCAGCTCCTCATGGTTCACTTAAGCCAGTTTAGTGGAAATGATTTTCCTTTTTGTTTGCCGGGAAAATGAGATTCTGTGTTTAAGTTTGTTACGTTTAACAGTTTTTAAGTAGGTGGGTACCAAGCTATGCTCCGTTCTCTGTGCACTGAACTCTCAGATGAAAATATCTTTGTCTATGAATGTGCTGTTTTGCTCCTATGTGGATGCAGAGCATCCACTGTTGTGCGCTGACCTCACGGAGATTTCATTTGTACCCCTTCATTAAGCTCGTGCTTGGGTTTGCAGCCTCAGCAGCTGTGATGCTTCAATATGGGGGAAATGCTTTTTTCCCCCCATTTGATTTTATTCTTTGCTTCTTAACGTTAGGCACAACTGAAACATTTCTCTTAGGTAATTAATAAAGGCAGACTTTAAGCACAAACATGATGCTGTGCTTACTGATCCAGATTTCCTAATGCCTATAGAGACATAGGAGGTGGCGTTAGGTGTGGGTCACCTTTCCTGTTGACTACAATGGACAAAATGCCCAGTTTTGCTCCCCTGCATGGACTAATATGGCCAAACAAATATGTCTACAACACACAAACATTGTGGATCAGGCTCTGCTCCATTTGTCTTCTGCCTGAGGCTGGCTGGCTGCTCGGTGCCATGGGGACTAGATGCACTTTGGGATGCTCTTTCACGAGGATCTGTTTCACACAAGAACAAGGCGCTTTGCTGTAGACAGGTCAACCTCAGACGTCACTGTAGATATGTAACTTGTCCTGAATCATCGCTAAATCATGGCTTTTCTGAGAAATAAAAGCATTTTTAACTCTGTTCCTGATTTCCTCAGCCACCTCTGATTTCACATGGGTGCAGCCACGCTGAAGGCTTTGCTGTGGGTTCCTGCAGCACCATTCCTGGGTAAACCAGTGCCAGAGGGACCTCACCGACTGCAGGCCGAGGAATCTTTAAGACACTGATGTCTCACTGTTTTGGACTAATCTCGTTTTAAAGCAAAAGAATTGAGAAGACAGAGTATCATGAGAAATGATGGAGGTTTAATGAACAACTTCAGTTAGAAGACTATGGATAACTTGAAGAAGGCACTTCAAAGCACTCTCTTGGGCTGAGAAGCAGTCCACCCTCATCCAGGGTCTGTAAATAAGATTGCCCCCAGGGTTCTGTTGTTCATGCAACAGTACAACTCAATTCTTCCTGCAAACCGTGGACTCAGCTTGGATGCTGGTATTATTACAATTTCCAAAAAGTTTTTATAAGTACTGCAAAGATGATGGAAACCCAGCAGCTTGGCTTCTTCCTGGTGCCTGCCCCAGGCCCCACACAACCACAGTGACTGCTGCTGCACAGTGGCGCGACTGTGGGCCAGAACAGCCCTGAGTCCTCCACAGTTTACATAAGGGCCTGTTTCTTTATTTAAAAACATAAAAATTAAATCTGTTGCTTTAAAGGCTCTTTCTTCAGTTTTAGCACCCTCCAAAATACTCAAACAGACTTTTAAAGCAGATGCATATAGCGCACTGTGGGTGAGGATTAAGCAAACCCAGATTAATTGTACAAGGAGTAATCACAGGTGGAAGCACCCACCTTGCCCCTTGGGGGACTTCAAATGAGCGGCAGTGTTCAGAGCAAGCTTTGTTGTTGGTTAGATCCACCTCCTAGCTGGTTTCCTAATAGCAGTGCAATACTTGATACCATCCTGCCTATTAACCTTTTATTTTATGTTCTGTTTATTTTTATTACAGATGACAATATGGAGACCAGTGTACTCAGCTGCTCAGGTTTATTTATATCCAGCCATGGTGTTGCCATCATGACTGGAACACACGGCACAGAACTGGGATCTTTTACTTGATTAGAGAGAAAATACGCGGTGGTTTAGGCAGATTCTTGGGGAACACAGTGAGCAAGTTTGATTCTAGAAATGGTCGCTCCATGCTGCCTGTAAAATCAAAATGTCCTTTCCAGAGATCTGTTGCAGCATTTGGAAACTGATGGTCACCTGAAAGCTTTGACATAAGTTTCAGGCAGAAGGCAAAATGTGTAACAATAACTAAGCAGAGGCGTGAAAAATGAGTTGTCTTTTACTCCCTGGAGAAGAGATCCATTCTGCTGGAGCTGGATAACACTTGGAAGCTCACAAAGCTCCTTTTCATTAGAGAAATGAAAGCCTCGTCATCCCTAGAGCTCTTAATTAGGCACCTTTTGCCATTCACACAATCTGTGTCTCTGCTGTCAAGTCCTATTTGTTTTAAAAATTGATTCCTTCATTTTGGCTCTTTTGTTGGGCAGCAAAAGTGGATAGACCAAATGAATCCAAACACTTTGTAAATTGTAAGGGTTTTAATATAATGAGCGTGGCCACACCAAACTCAGAGAACACGTGTATGCCAGTGCTGTGGTGCAAAATGCTCACAAAGCAATAACAAAAACCATGTTCAAAGAGAGGGCTGCAAAGGAGAGGAAAAAAGCACATATGGAGTATTAGCTACCTGCAGACCTATATGACACTCTTGCATTCATGGTGGGTATTAATCTGCAGGCATTACTTAGCAGTTAGATAGCAAGGATCAGAACGAAAGTGCTAGATTTTAATGATACTTAGGCTGAATGTTTTTTAGTGCAGCTTTTCTGATGAGGAATGATTTAAATCTTTTATTTAAAGGAGCTGGGATTTCTTTTTCACCACCTCCGGAAAAATAAAGTCTTTTAGATACTGAATATAAATTTACACTGTTTGTAAGCCTTCCTTTGAAGCATTTCTCTCTCATTATGCTAATATTAAGTGTTGTTTCTGTTTACAAGGAGGTTTTTAATTCAGACAGGAAAGAACTCCTCTTGTACAAACATGTAAATATATACACGAATACAAGTATTTGCATGTAAATATTTTCTCTTTATTGTGTTCTTGTTTTAAAAATCTCAGCCAACCCTGAAACAGGAACAAATCAATCACCATCACTAGTGAGACCTGCGTGGAGTGTCGGGGATGCACGGCTGGAGCTCATCAGTGAAGTCAAGCAAACATGGCACGAGTCTCATCATCCAGGAAGCTGAGCCTCCGTGTGTGCGGCTGCTGCCTTCCAGGCTGAGAAGAGTCTTCAGTTATCTGCATTTTCAGGTTTGGTTGATCTTTTCAGGAGGTGACATAAATATGTGGGAAGTTTTTTTGCAGAATTTTGTGAAAAGACACCAAGTTTGTCTAAAACCTGTATTTCAGGCCTAAAGCTACCTTAATCTTGTCCTTTACATGGATAAAGGGCTGTATGGCCCATTATTAATCTGTGGGCTGTATTTTGGAAGGGAAAGGAGAACACAGGCAAAGGTATTTAGCTTATGTGGACTCTGCATGTTCAGGGGAGAGAGGGTTTTAAATAAAGGCCAACATGGCTAGTGGAAAAGAGGAAAGGTCATTGATTTGAAGTCCTGTAGAGGTCATTTTCACATTGATTATATTATCGTCTTTCAGTATATACATCTTTTCCTTTAAAATGGTATCAGTTTGGGTCATTGCTCTCTGTGTTTTGTGGCTGCACAGATGAGCTGTGCCATGAGAAAGGCCAAAAGCCTTTCCTCATGTGCACGTGAAGGCATCTAGACCATGTGTTAGATGCATGATGTATCCTTGCAAACTCCCATCGGCCGAATTGTATTTACACTGGTGTCTCAGCTGTCAGTGTGGAGTTTTATTCATCTTTTTTCTCAGCTTGTTAAAGAAGTTGCCAACAGAAGTATCAGTGTGTTAGAAACCACTGCGTAAGAAATTATAAAACCCCTCATCTCTTGTGTTTCTCTGCTATTAGTTGTTACTGGTGGTATTACATGAGATCCAACGCAGATACCTTTATTTAGTTGAGTACAGTAACATTTGCTTTTGAGTTTCCTCTTTTTCAAAGTTAAGCAAGTCTTACTCTTATTTTATTGATTGAAAGTTGAAATGTCCATATAACTACACTGAGAGTCTTGCTGACAAAGCAGCATAAACAGATTGTCTTAAAGGTTCTCACTTCCTAGAGGACTGAATCAAAAAGGATTTATAAAAGGGGTTCACACAGAAGGAGCTTTGCTCTTTCTCGTGAGTAGACAGTGCTTGCAGTGCCCAGCTCGCATTGCTGGTTTGTATTTGAGGCAGATCAGATAACAGTTGTTGCCAATGAGGCCTCTTCAATGGTGGGTGCTCTTTGCTGCAGCATTTCATACACACTTTTTGCCCAAGGTTACAAAAGTCCCTGTAGTCTATGTTTTGCTTATAAAGGTGAAAGGTGGTCCATGCATATACACTGCATTTGCATTGGATTAGCTGAAATTTGCAGCACAAGTTCCTTTGAATAATGACAGTAAAAGCATTAAACATCAAGGCACACTGGAGCTGTGTACAACCCAGCAGACTCATCATTAAGACTCCAACTTATTTAGTTTTCACTGTGTAAAAATATACTTCGGTCTCCACCTGCAAAAATTCAGAGCGAAACTCTACTCAGAAGAGTGGTTTCATCTCATGGTGTATCAGGGCCAGGCACCTGCTGGTGTCAAAATGAAAATGTGACACGTTGTATTTAGCTAGACCTGAGATGAAGTTTGAAAATTGCTCAAGCTTGGAAAGTTTTACATGGTTTGGGAGGAGGATGAGCTGCTGAGCTATAGCAGCCCCTGTAGCTCTCACATATATGTTGCGCAACACAAGATTAACAGATCTCAGGCCTGAGAGAGAAAAGTCGTTGGAAGAGAATATGGTGAACCCTGCAAAGCCTGGGCTGTTTCTCTCTTGACTTTATCTGAGCATTGGACTGCTGAGTAGATGGCAAAATAATATAAAAATCTGCAATTATTTGCTTTGCCAGCACGTTTGTTTAACCACGAACAGAATCACTCTGTTAAAGGTGACTTAAAGGTGCAGAGTTTGGCCAGGGCTTTAGTTTTTATACTTTGAGTATTCAGCTCAAAGCTGTGTTTCAAACCTCAGTAAATCACAGTTTGGACTGGTGTTTTCACCCCTCCATCTGAAGTGAAGACCTTCAGGCTGCCCCTGCGGGGAGCTTCCTTCTCCATGGTGGGAGGAGTCTCAATTTTGGTTTTTCATTGTTTCGCTCTGACTCAGGACATGCCCTCGAAATCCAGACCTGGCTTTGTCCTGTTCATCCTAGCTATAGAAGAACACACCTTAGCCCCTGCAAGCAATGCAGCCCTACCCAGCCTCTGTACCCATCATCACCTCTTCCAGCCCCCCAGTGGGTTTGGGACAGTGACACTGGGCAGCTGGTGTCAGACACACACCGCAGGGCAGTTTGTGGTGCTCAGCTGCCCCGTGCGTGCAGCTGTACGGAGGCTCCAGTGCCCCTGGCTCCCACCTGTGCGCAGGCAGTTACACAGCTCCGCTGTTTGCAGACAGCTGTGTTCCAGCTGCTCTAACTGCTGCCTGGAGGATCCGTCGTGCTGGGGAGTCCTCCAAAGCTGTGAAGCTACAGCAGTGTCTCCTCAGTGTGCCAGAGCATCCTGACAGGCTTTTTTTTTTAATGATTATAGTATCACTGTGAGTACAGTTAGAAGGCTGAGGGTCTTGGACACCACAGAGAGACTAGGGACACTGCAGAGCTCTGGGAGCAGCCCCTGCGGGTCAACCAGGCACTGAACCGAATTAAACAGCCAATTCTTGACAGGGGAGTTCTGCCTCTGTGGAGCCAGTACAGCTACGTGTTGCTTTGCTGTGACAAATAGAGGAGCCATTTACAAGGCTCTGTTTACATCTTCCCAGTTCACTCAGCTCCAGTAATTATTGATAGGCCTAATTACCACCAGATGGCTGTAATTCAGTGTGGGTCAATATCAAAGACCCCAAAAGCTTCTGTAAATATGTGGCTTTTACCCGGAACCTTAGCAAGGCAGAGAAGTTGAAGTTGTCACAGATAGTATCTCGCAGAAATATTGATTTATGAGAACAGAGTTTTGCTGACAGATATCAAGTATTTTGTTGATGTTTTAAAAACAGCCACAAATAAAATTGGTAACATTCAATTAACCAAATTGGAGCAGGAAGGAAAATGTGTTAGAGAAGCGGAAACAAATGCTTCCGTTACATAGCAGTAAAACTTTATAGACAAAAGGCAACCTGACAGTATCAAATATCTTTCAATATTGTCTGCTCAGGACAGCATCATAACACAAGACTGAGTAATCCCAGGAGAATGCTGTTGTACAAACATGCAAACCTCCTACAGTGTTTCAGTTAAACTGAGAGTCTGACATAATTTTCAGACCAGGCTGTGGTATGGAGACTAAGAAAAATAACTTCAGATATGTCTGTTCAGTGCCTTCTTCATGAATCATTGATGTGAATTATTTTGTTTTTCAGCAGCACTAACAGTCCTATAGTGGCTCCAGCAGCCCCTTTGTGTTAGTAACTAACTGCAGACTCCAGACACTGCTGGGCTGAAGATGCCAAAAGAAAGGATGGTGGAAAGTGCTATGTGGCCAAAGGAGGATGCACAGACAAACCATTGCACCGTCTGCTTTGGTGTCCTCTGTCGTGTGGGCTGACTTGGGTAGCGTACCATGGGGATGCCTCCTCTCCTTCGGGTGAGTAGAAGTGAAGTGCTATGAGAAAGAATTTTTCTGTTTCTTTTAATTTTCTAACAGTAAAACAAAAAACCCAGCAAATGCATATCTGGGATAGCACTTCCCGGGATAGCCCATCCAGTCATGTTGGCTGCAACCGGCTTGGTACGTGAAGTCCAACACTGTTGAGCAAAAGCATCAAGCAGTGCCCTCAGCTCACAGACAACGTGTGAGAGAAGGGACCTGGCAGGTTGTCCATGGAAAACTCTTAATCTGAAACCAGAGTAAGTTCTGTAACTGCAGGCAGCAATGGACAGGAGTTCTTAGGTACTTGCTCTCTTGGCTGATAACTGTTTTTCTCATATTTTTCTGTGGCTGCTGCCTTAAGCTTTTAGGAGTCCTACGTGATTAGGCTGAGAGATGTGTTGTGGTGAAAGACTCAAAGGCTGCATCAGTCACCATGTTCTTTGCTAAGTGAGTAAAATAAGAGACTGTGTAAGAACCATAGTCAGAGGAAGGAAGTTATTGTCAGTCCTGGGTACTGAGACTCAGTGGGTTTGCACTTTTTAAAGTTTCATACATTACAGCCTTCTGAAAGATTGATTAATTCAGGAGTCCTAAAATTACAGACAAATACCCCAGCATTAAAGGACAGCCTTGGCAAGGAACAGGGGCAGTCTGAGATGCTGCAGCTGTGAGAATGTGGCCACAAAATGCTGATTGGGTGGGGGGGAGAGGGCAAAATTATTTGGACTCACAACCATCTCCATTGCTGCTTTAAAACAGATTCTCTGAAAATGCCTGTGTTCGGAAGAAGCAGCCCTGTGCTTTAAGCAAGCTGAATTTCCTTGGCAAACTCCATCACTGGCTATAGGAGAGGAGAAGTTGCTGAACTCACACATGTGGGGAAAGACAGTGGATTACAGAGGTTTGCAGCCTCACATGGAGAGAAAATTGCAGGATTCATAAAGCGATAGCTGAAGCAAATGTGTACAGATGCTTCAGAGACCTCTTGTGCAAACAGGCAACACCTTAACTCATGGACTTAGAAGCAGAATTAACTTTATCCTTCAGCATTGGTTCACTTAACTACTTCAGTGCCATCATGAATGCTACTGAAACACCCTCTGGGATGGCCTTTAGTAGAATTGAGCCTATGAAATCTCGTGCCTTCCCCCAAACTAATCATCATTTTCAGCAACTCTCACTGGATTTAGTGGCTGGGCCCTGTGACTGTTTTCGTCTTTTACCTTCCAGTATCTAACAATTTATTATTAATGTTGGACCCTAACAGACATGACTGTATGCACTTGATTTTACCTCTTTGTTTTTTAATTTAGAAACAGCTGATTCTATTATTACAGCGTGAAATACCTGATTCAGCAGGTGTAGCGTCACATGGTGCCTTCCTCAATAGCCAATTTCCTGAATTAATTTCAAAGTTCATAAAATGCGCTAAGCAAATTAGGAGACATGATTGATCACAGGATTATCCACCCTAAAGCATCACAGCACTGCTCGATATCAATGTGAGTCAGAATTTGAGGTCACCATCACATCAAATATCAATACGGTCAGTTTTACAAACCATGGAGCATTCAGGTTCACTCAGGAGTCTATAACATGTTTGCTTTTCATTTAGTTCATGCAGAATTCATTATAGTTCATATGAGAATTTGATTTTATACTAGTTAAATAAACATATTAGATTCTCTAGATGATAACTCATATATATTTTTTGAAAAGTTCCTGCGCTTCCCCTGCAGAAAATGAACTTCGTTAAGCATGTGCTGTGTGTACCTACTAAAGCCCCTGGAACAGAGCACTCTTATGAGCGATCTCCTATCAACAAAGTGCTGTCAGCAGGCTCTCCAGATCAGATTAGAAAATCTCGATGGCATGGAGTAGGAAATTTAAATAACCAGCTCTGTCGGTCCCTTAGGATGGGCCTGTCTGTGAAAACTTTCCAAATGGCATAGTTCTTTGAAAGAACTTCTCCGCTCTGCATGGAAAGCTGCTCTAACTAGGACTATGTTGTAAAATGTCCTGTGTGAACCTGGCAGAAGGGAGTCTCAAGGAGAATGCTGCCTAAATGCTGGTTTTTGAAGTTTGCTTTGAGAGCTACTCAAGCTGCATTGCCTTGGTACGTTCCTGGAGCTACCGCACCGCAACTGCAATGGATGACGGGATGAAGCCACTGAGGCTGCTGATCACCCCAGATCCATACCCTGCGTGGAAGTGGGGCTGGTTCCCAGGGATTTCTCAAGCTATTCCTCATACTCAGCCATGCCAGATCTTGGGGCTGCCTCCACGGTGGTTCTTTCCCCAACTCACTCAGCGCCTCCTCCAAGTCCTGTATCCATCTGTCCCCACACAAAGAGCTGCCCTGAAGTAGCTCATCTGTATGTATGGCAACAGAGCACCAGACTTCTTCCAAGGAGAACAACAGAAGATGATAGCACATGAAATAGAGGCTGCTACAGGCAAGCAGCTGAAGAACAGCACAAGAAGGTAGCAGACGTGAGTCAGACGTGCAGCAGGCTGAGTATGCACTTTGCTTTTGTTAGGAAGAAAGCTTGTGGCGCTCTGAAAGCATGTTCCAAATTTCTGGAGCCAGTGAACGTTGTTTTGATCTGTCCAAACTAAATCAAGGAGCTGCGTGAGCTGGTCTAGATGGTCATTCTCAGAAGGAAGAAGCAGTTGTGTTCAGGCTCTTCCCCTGACATGAATTCCTGGCTGCAAAGCAAAGCAGTTTCTTAGCTGAAAAGTAAATGTCAAAAGATATTAGAATTAAATCATTTCTTATTTCCCCATATCAAAGAAAATTAAGTGAGAGGGATTAAATGGATAAATGTATCAAGTAAAGCAGCAGTGAAAACAATATACTCTCTTTCTACAACTGTAAACAATTACTACTGTGTGATTTGGAAACTGTCAATTAGCCCTAACCACAGTGAATCAGAGCTTCTTTCTGGTGTAATGAAAACAGAGCATCTTACTGTCACATCGGTATAGATTGAATTAACCTTAATGACTCCTGTAAGGCTAAACCTCGCCTTGGCAGGCAGATTGAACACTGTGTGTTGTAAGCTTTGCCTTTAACTTATCTTTGTAAAACTTCCATTGATTCTACTCTAATTTAAACTAGAAATACAGAAATTGTCAGGTTTGAGCAGACCACTGGTGCAACTAATTTGATTTTTTGTTGCTAACTCTAGCCACTGATGGATGGCCTCAGGGAAAAAAAGAATTCATTCCCTGTCCCCTCCCCCTTTCTTTTTCCCCTTGTGTCCCTCTCCTAATTTGTTTAATTAAGTGTGAGGCGATGCCATGGAGGAACAGATTTCTTTACCGTCAGTTGATGACAAGTTTAGGTACTGAAATGGAAATATTAACAGCTCTTGTATCTTCAGGCTCCCTAGCATTATTCTTGCCAGAGTAAATGTCAAACCCCAGTTTGGAAATCATTCTTCTGTATCTCCTGTATTAAACAGATTATTCTAAGAAGTTTCCAAATTCATTGCCAGGAGCCTCCCTTTTTATTGTTGAATGCTTAGTTTCAGTAGGAGAAAATGTAAATAGGACCCTGTTACTCCATGAGCACCACTATCTGCCACATCTCCTCTTTCATTGCTAATTTCTGGTTAAAGTTTATTTGGTGGATTTTATAGAAGCTCCTCTTAGAGTTATCCCAGCATAACAAAATCTAATTCATTTTCTTTCAGTTGCAGGGAATCTGTCTCTTCATGTTGCACTTATATAAAATCACAAGTTCTTCATGGGAAGAAAGATACAAGTTGATCTCCCAGCTAGAATAATTTTTTCTCGGTCGAGAGGTTGATATAGCTTTATTGATTAACTTCTCCAAAATATCTGTTGGCTTTAAGATCCCAACCTATGACATATTAAAGTGATTTTGCTATGGGCAGTTGCTCTGCACTTCAAAATTGAGCCCACTGGGGTTTCAAACTCTCTATTTGAAAATGAAGGTACCAGAAGTTAATTACTTTTTGTATAAAAATATTATATGGTTTCAATTTCTGAGGTATATTAGTTTTACTTTGCTCATATCACATGATGCTTTGCTTTAACTGAATCTCTACCACACTTCAGAATAGTTCAGGTATTAGTACAGCAAAGCCACTGTTCTTGTCAACCTTAGTGCTGCACAGATTTTTTCCAAAACTCTGTTGCTGGTATTCAAAGAATATGTATTATCAGCTTAATTGTCCCACACATTAGCAAATAACCTGCTTATGAGCTAGGAAAAAAGCTCAGAAATATTTTAATCCTGATGACTATATATACCAGAACCTGCCACAGTGCAGATTAGAAGATTGCAGTTGTACTTGAATGAAAGAGGGAAAGAGTCCTTCAAGCTGTGAACTTAACTGGGAATCTCTGAGTAGAGCGTTTTCCTACTCACATGTGAAGCTGGAACATGCTGCTGGCATCTTGCTGCACAGCTTTGCAAGTCTAGCTATGTTTGAATAGTAGCTCACGGCAGGCAATGTACTACAATATGTTTTTTTAAATTCAAGTTTAACTACTTTTCCTATCTTTATTCCTTGCATTGGTATGTGCAAAAGCTTCGCATTCAAGTGGAAAACTAAAAGACAAGCGAGTAAGAATGAAGCAGTCAGGAGGTTAACCTGACAGTTCCCAGACCAAACAGGGAAAATGTTGAAAAGTCAAGCATCTTTAATATCAGGATAGAGGAGAGAAAAACATCACAGAAATGACATCTGTGGGAATCTATGCAGGATTTAATGGGCTTTCAGAGTGCACAGTAACTGCAGGGCTGAGTGAATCTGAGAAACAAATGGATTTAGGGAAGACTGATAAAAGACTAAAGGCCCAAATTGTTGCTAAAGCTTCCCTTACTGAGAACTATTGAAAAATAATTCTAATAAATCAGGAGGTAAGGATAGAGGTAAGGACTGGAGATGTCACTAACTATAGAATGTTTTGTTTGAAACTCAACCTGTATTTACAGCACAGGCGTGTGTGCACACACACAGGATTGTACAGTTCAGTGTCTCCTAATCTAGTTCTCAGTGCCAGAATGCGTTTTTCTGCAGAAATCTCCTTTGCAGCTCTGTTTGCAGTCAGGAGTTGCATGTCCCTACCGTACAGATCAAGTGTAGTGAGCATTTCTGAGCTGGTGTCTCATTCATAACAGAGCAGCCAGTCCCGTAAACTTGGTTTGCTTATTCACTACAGAGGCCAGGATTCAAAAATTTGGATGTAGCATTAAATGCACATGGATGACTGTGTACAATAAAGAAGCTGCTTAGTGTTTCCGTGTAGATGAGGGTATGGTGAGCTATGATGTTATACGTGATTTGGAGGAAAATAGATAGAAGATGCTAATGAATACAAAATTTGTATTAATCTCATTTATCACAGAGCCACCCCAACATTCATACTGCTCAGACATGGTGTTAATAGCAGGATTTTGAAGTTCTCAAGTTTGAACCATGTATTTGTTTCCAGTCTTCCATATTGTTTCAGTCCTGTTCTTCTTCCCCTCATACAGTAAATCAAATAGGATATATCTAAACTTCTAAAGGTTTCCAGATGTGTCTTTTATTACGTTATTGGGAGGCAATAACTTTTGAAAGGTAGAAGAGTTTTGGCTATCTAGTGAATTTAATCAAAACAGAAGCAAGTGAAGTTGCAGGGCTTGGGTGAGGACAGGCCAACGTCAGCTGCGCACTGGGAAGCAGGAGGAGAGCAGCACATCAGAACTGAATCAGGACTCCCCTTCTGCAGGGACCATCCTGGGCTCAGACGTGCACTACCTAAGTGAGCCCAAAAAAACATGACAGGGAAGCTGCGATTTACATCTGACTGAAAGATGCTGCCAAGAGAATTTTTTTTGGCAGGCTCAACAACACGGACATTGGGAAGAAACAAAGTGTAAGTCTAGACCTTACATTCCCATTGTACATAAGATCGTTTGCAGAATTTGACTTCAAATGCAGAAATTTCCAGCCTGAGAAAGGCTGCAGTCCTGGTAGAAGAGGAGTGACAGCAGGGCACGCTGTGGTGCTCATGGCTCCTGCCTGCATCTGTACCCTGAAATACTGTGCCTGATCCCCAGAGAGGGACCCTTCTTCCACAAAATCCAGGATAGACACTGCAGGCCTCCAGTCTTCTACTGAGATTGCATATCCAAGAGATGTGACATGAGCTGTGTCTTAGTCTCTGCAAGCAGTAAATCAATGCTGAGCTGCTCACCTGCACTTGGACCAGCTTTGTGCTTTTCCGAGATGCTGCGTGTCCAACCTGCTGGCTACAAGCCCGAGAGGTCTCCTAATGCTGCGACCAGGTACCACTGACCCCACGTGTGCTGTTTTCCTATTTTCATTAATCCATCTACTTCACACTTTTATAGCCTCACTACAGAAGTGCTCACTATCGGAGACACCCAGTTTGTTCAGCTGCAGTTCTTTTGAGCTCGTATTTTCTATTTAAAATGCCTAAGTTGTTACGTGAAATAACAAAATATTATTCTCATTTCTGAGGGCTGAGACTGCTTATACAGAGGCTTGAATTGCTATTGAACACTGTGTAACAGACTTTTGTGAGCAGAGTCTGTGTCGTGTTGTAATTTGTGAGTCTCCCAAGGTATGCAAAATCATTCTGTGACTATCCAGTAGCCATAAAAAATATGTGAAGAAATGCAGGTATCCCAAAATTCTGCAACTTCTTTTGGGTATTTTCATTTCTGAAATGTTTATGCAGCTTGAGGACATTTATTTGCAAGATGCAGACTGCTTCAGCAGTACCTAGAGAACCTTAATCTTGGCTGGACTTGACTCTAGGTGCTTGTGTAGTACAAAATAAAATCAAATTAAGCTCTAACTGAAGTAATTTAATTTTAGTAGCCAAAATTTATGAAGGAAACAAATTTCAGTTACACCTGTGTATTTGTAGAAAATGAATTTTCAGTCGTTAAATATAAGTGTTCATAGACAAGCTTGTGCACTCAACCAGGGACAGCAGAGAATCAATATCACCCCTGAGCAGCAGCTCAAATTTCAAATATTCACAGCTTGTAAAGTCAAACTTGTGAAGTTTAATTGACCAGGAATAATTTGAGGACGGAGTGATCTGTATGTGCTTCATAGGCAGAATGCAACCAAGTTATTAACTAGAAAGTATTTATTCCACTTTAGAAATTATGGGACACTTGCAATGGGACTGTGCTTTTGCTAAAATCTTAACTTTCATTTGCTCATGGACACTGCATGTTCCTTAACTAGAAAAGGAACTACAATTAGGAGCTTGTTTTCATGTAATTCCCTCCCACCATCCGTCTTCCAAGTAGTTTTTAAAATGTCTAACCTTGATATCAATAAGCACATACCTCCTGCTACAGCCACACAGCGGTTTAGCTGCAAAGGAGAAGATTAACAAGGGATCCATGATCCCTTTTGCTTCTGTGACTTTCAAGTTCAGAGCAGAATTAACCTGTGATTCTTGCCTCTGCTTCTTTGCTTGGAACAGTGAACTAAATGCCCATTTTTCTTCAACTGCCAGTGAATATTTACTGTAGTTTTTCCTGTAGAGCCTTGTCCCTTTGGCAGAGCTGAGAGTTTGGCTCATCCAATTTCAGTGTCATTTTTTTGTAACCTATGGCAAAGCCTTGCTTCTCTGTGCAGTTGTTTAATGTTACACATCTCTAGAAATGACAGCCGGGGATCAGGATCTGGTGGGGAAGTTGCTTCTGGGGAAATGGGACAATCTTCAATCCCCCAAATGCTGTGAGTATTGTATTCGAGGATGTGAAAGCTCAGCTGCATGAGTGTCAAGAGAAAGAAAGGCAAAAGTGAAGTGAACAGAATTTAGAAGATGGCATTTCAGTTCTGTTTATAAACTTAAACCTTGGCTTCATTCTAAAATTGCATATTGTTTATGAATATTGCTGTTGGTGGAAATTAAGCCATTTGGAGGAGTCTGTAGTGACTTGGAGATCCTATATGAAATACTTTGGTGTCATGCATGTAATCTATCCTTCCTTTATCACGTCTGTAAACCTGTTAAATTAATCTCCAGTCAGGTTCCTTTACTGGCCAGCCGGCCAGGCTGCCTCTGCCTTGGTGCGCTCAGGCATCTGGGTTGGAGTGGCCGTCCAGTCATAGAGCTGTTAGGTTTGCAAATTTGGCATCCTAAATTAGACAATGTCTTTATTCTCAAGCTGCAGCTATCAGGCGACTGGTGAGACTGATACCCTGTGAGGCATCTGTGAACTAGCTAGTGACTCCATAATACAAAAAAACATTTAATTGAACCAATTTGGATGGGTCTGCACCTCATGCCCAGGTATAGGTATAGCTAATATACAAATATATATCAGCTAGAGAACAGATACAGAGCGCAGTGACACTCACTGTTTGAAAAAAAATGTCACATCCAGGCTCCAGGATTTAGATTTTAGAGGACGCCATTGGTAGCAGAGATCTTTCCTTTTAAATCATAAAGATGAAAACTGAGCACATGGCAGTTGCTTTCTACAGGTCTGCCTTGACGCTTCATCTTTAGGACTTAAGTAGGTAGCAACATTTGTGCCAATTAAAAATGTGAACTCCCTAATGAGGAGACACGGTTATGATGCGTGATTTCCCGTGCCAAGAACCCGGCATCCCTGCCACGGCGTTCAGCTCTTACTTCAACCTGATGAATGTTAAGAACCTCTTAATATTAGAAACCTTAATTGTTGCATTTCAGAGAAGGTGGTACAAGGCTGTGTGGCTGGGAGTGCTGAGCTCAGCTGTCTGCTCTGGGCCGATCTGGCCCTCGGGCTGGCTCGCCATTGGTTCTGCTCACCTCCCTCTCAAACAGCACAGTCTGCATCACCCTTCTGTTAGACACCTTTTTATGTTGGCTTTCCTGTAGGTGGAAGCCAAGTGACTGCTGCAAATTATAAGGAATCTTTTGTGCTTTGCCCTATTTCAAAGCCCCATTGTCACTTAACTGTACTTTTTTTTTTTTTTTTTCAATATTTAAGCAATATGATTTTGGGGCTTTTTTTGCTTTAATCCAGCTTGTTTGGAGGGTTATCAGTGTCTCTTCCTTGTTGAAATTCTTATCCAGCTTTTACAGCTCCAGTTCCTTCCTGTAAACCATCCTGAGAAGCTAACATCTCTATTTTCAGGTCTGCCTCAGATCCTGAGGGAGAGCATCCTTTGGCCAGACTCTGACCTTATTTATGCAATTTTAAAATCTTATGCAGCACAGCCCACTCAAAAACCAACACACCTGATGTGTCTGGGCAGAAGCGTAACACCAGCCTGAATAGCAGTGGTCAGACAAAAGCTGTGATCTACAGAGGACTTGTCTGGGGGAAATAATGTGGTTTTTTTAAATATTTTACAGGACGAGCCTCGTAGTTCATGGTTCTTTACAGCTTTATGTGATACATTGAATGAGAATCCTCCATCATCTTCTAAATGTTTCTTTTGCGAGAAAATTGACTGGCAGGAACACATTTTTTTGCCTGTCACTCCAGGTGAGATGACTCCATGGATTTCTGTAGTTCACTGACTGAAAAGCCATCAGAAAGCAAACTTTTATGGGCATGGAGATTACCAGCAATGTGAAGGGAGACAACAATGAGGTAGATTTCTTTTTCATGCAGATCACCAGAGGATGTTTCCTCCCATTCATTCCTTGGTTTTTTTTCTGGAGTGGACAAGGTTGTCTTCCTTGACACTGGCCTTGCATTCCAGCACCCATGCTATGCCCTGGTCAGAGCAGAAGAGCTGCTGTGGTCTGGTATCTAGTCAGCCTGATCTAGACCTCAGTGGCCACAACTAAACTGTGATTACACACATAGCCCTCTTCTTGCCCTTGCTGTCAAGAAACGCTGAGTGATGTACGCTCAGTGGTGGCAACGGCATTCATACATGTGTTTCATTGTACTCCACTACCTTGGTTTCCATGGCTACCACAGAAATTGCAGGTTTGCTATACAAATTGGTAGGAACTATTCAGAACACCAGCCCATATGCTACAGCCTCCTGAACCTCATTCTCCTCTCCTGGGCTCAAACATGCTTCTCTCTTTCAGGGGCTATAGTGTTTGTCTCCATCGGGTACCGCAGGTCTTTGCCGCTGCTGGGCTGCTTCTGGGGAAGTGCAGGGCACAGACCAGGTCGCCCCTTGTGCTGCTCTCAGTTGTCAAGTTTTTGAGCAGGGAAGATGATCTGCATTTTGATGTACAGCTGAAGTGCCTGAGGGTATGTTTCCTCCCTAGAGCTTGGTTATTCTGCTCCCAGATGTAAAGCAAGTGAGTAAAGGCATATTTCAGCATGTGGTCATCGAGCTTTATGCAGAAAGGCTGCAGGTAGAGCATAAAACCAGCCAGAAGAGGTAAAACAAAGCCCATCTAGGCCAGGACCTGTTGTGACTGGAGACTGACAGCAGGGCCCATAGGGAAGGTTACAGGAATGCAGAAGCATCAGAAATACTCTCCGTGTACCCAAGTAGCTGCAACTCTGCTTTCCTGAGTCAAAAGTGGTGTTTGTATGTTTATTTCCTTAGTGAATTTTTGCTATTAATTTGACTAGTTGTGTTTGAATTCATACCCAAATTAACCTCTGCAACAGCCCAGCAATAGGCTTCACAGCCTAATTATCCGCTGGGTGAAGAAATCCCCTTCAGCTGTATCTTTCTCAATGCCAGCCATCCTGGTTCATTTAGTCATTCAACAACCAGAAGCCATTTCATAACTGTGATTATAACCCATCTTCATGTCCTTTCCACTTCTACTAAATCCTTTCTGAGAGGGATGGTGACCAAAACAGCTCATGGTTGTCAAGATGCAGGCACATTGTGGATGTCTCTGTTCCTTTGCTAGTAAATCCTGATATCTGGATTGTTCCTGAGCACTGAGCTGGCACTCTCTGTCAGACACAAAGATTTCTCTGCTGGTAGTTACAAAGGCAAAGCCCATCACTCTACATGCTGACCCATCTGTCTGCTTCAAGAACTCTGCCAAACTCCTTCCTTGGGACCAGCCCATCCTCTGGCACACCTTGGTCACTGGGGTTAAGAGTACGGCTGCTTTTGGAGACTAGATCTGCCTTTGGACTTGTGGGGCAGAAGTTTGGATTCACACGCAGCTGGAGGTTCCTTTCCATGGAGTGACTTAATGGGTGGTAATTACAGAAGTAGACTTGTCCTCTGACGACCTCTGAAGTGACATGGTCACAAAGCCCACTCAGACACCATATCCTGAAATCACCAGGTTCCTTGCAGTGCACCCATTATGCCTGGCACATTCAGCCAACCAAGTGTGTTTATCTGGTGATAATCAAATCAATAGAGTGTGTTATTACATTTGAGTGTGTTATTGGAGTTATTAAATAGCTTTCCCAAGGTTTATAGAATAGCTATTTTTCAGTAACATTTTGCATCATACCACCATGAAAAAGAGTTCGTGAGGATTTCTAAAAGGTCTGTTAGTAACGTACCAATTTAGTTAAGCATTGTAAATGAACTCAAAAAATCATGAATAAAACATGAAATAGATTAAGCAAGATGAATTGAGCATTGAGAGAAGATCCAAAATATGTTTTGGCTAATGCTCATAGCATTAATTCTAGAGCTGCCTTCTTCACACGCTTCATCCATTCAAATATCTACACTGCCTTGGAAAAGTTTCTTCTACATTTTCCTCTTTTACCAACTTGAAATTGAAGGGGAGTGACCATGGAGAATGGCTTCTAAGAGACGTAATTCTAGCATCTAAAGGAATGTAACTCACACAGGAATGTAGCTTAAACACACGGCATGTGTTTAAGATGGTTGCAAATTTTGTTGCCAGATTATAAAAAATTACATTAGGGATGTGGGAGTTTTAATGTTTTCTTCCTTTCATGGTAGATCTCAGTGTGTCTTTGTAATATTTAATATTTAAACATTTCTTTTAAGATAAATTTTAATTCTGACTTTGATCACTTACATTATCTTGTAACATAATTTCAGTTGTAGTTGTCTAGAATATTTTATTTTGGCCCTTATAATATTGTTCTTTGGGTTTTTACTAATTTTTGTGCATTCTGAGTAACTGTTGAAACAGGACAATACCATGGACTATTTCTAGCAGTTTGACAATATATAACATTGACCTTGCTAAGAAGCAAGGATATCCATTATGTGTTTCCCAAGATTAAGAACATCACCAGATTTACTTACTAGCATTACTGCTCCCTCCCCTAATAATGTATTTTGTGAATTTGTCCTCTAAGTTTAATGGAGGACAGTGCTAGCAATCTGGAAAATTTGGCAGCATTACTCATTGTAAAAAGCCTATTTACATATATTAAACATGCCTTGCTAAAGTCTAACAGCTAGAGATCCCTGAGCATCCCGGCAGCACCAAACCTCTCAGGTACACTTGCATCTCTCCGCATGCCTGTGCTGTTTGCCTGGGTTAATTTATGCAGCTGAGTCAGCTAATAATCACTGTGAAGAAAACAGATCCAGATGTTTATTGTAAAGCACCAAGTTCTTTGGACAGGGACTTTTACCATCACTGCAGAAAAAAATAAAGCATCAAGTCAGGCAAAAGACCCATCTACTGTAATAATCTGTCTCTGACCTGTAGCAAATGGTGGGTGAACAGCATAAAGACAGGGAAAGCATATGGTGGTAATCCTGAAAATACCCTCCCAGTCTTCAGTCATCTGCAGCATAAATATTTCCTAAACCAGTGATGGTGCTTGTTTTGAAAAGCCTTGGCTGAGTTTTCTTCCATTAATCTGTCCAGCAAGTTTTGAATCCCTATAAACACTTGCATTTACAACCTGCTGTGGCAAGGAGGTCCAGTGATGTGGCAAGGATCTTCTTCCAGTTTATCTTGGTTGACTGCCTGAAGCACTAGTTCTGGGAAAGGAATAACGTGATGGAAGGTGTAGAGCGGCTCTTATCAAACTCTTCAGGCTGCTTTTGGAGGCACATAGAGGAGATGTCCACATAGCAAGCCTTGAAAGCAGGAGTAACTCGTGTTCAGTGAGCAAACTGTAGCTGGGAAGTCAAAACTAAGGCTTTGGATGAGCTCTATTCCCATCACTACATTTTCTCTCTTCCATGTGTTCACAGCTTAGTCTGCTTTGAAAATAAGTGCACTTGTGGTGCTGTTTGAAACAACTCCGCCTCCTTTGAAAAATCATCTGAGTGTGCAGGTAGGGCTGGACAGAGTACAATACATAGGAAATTCAGAGCTGTTTTAAACTCCAAGTGAGCTTCAATTTGCTGTGCTGTGGGACTGACCCGCTGCTGTATGCAAAACCCTTTTTGGACACTTGTAGTTTCTCCAGCAGTTGTCAGTCTCCACAGCAACTCCTGGCTGCACTACTCTTGCGTGTTGATCCCTGTTATAATTTATCGATGTTACATCTGCCCCATTCTGTACTCTGATTAAATTAGAATCCCATTAACCACAGCTGGCTGTCAGACAAAGGAAGTGTCTGATCTTATTTTCAATATAAGACATGCCCTCTGCTCTTCCGCACGTCAGAAAATTTCCAAGGAGTGATAAGGCTGCAGTTTTGATAGGATTCCTACATTTCTCCAAGGATTTGTTGAAAAAGTGGCAGCTTGGTAGCTGAATATTAGATTATAAAATTGCACAGTGCAGTGTCGATGTAGTGTCTATGACATACAAAGCGCTTTCTGAAGAGCCGTCCGCTCCCTTGCGCTCCCTGAGATCAGCCCTTCCCCAGCAGCAGCAGCCTCCTCAGATGCCACCACCACAGGACCTGCGGAAAGCCACCCCTTCAATCTGTCTGATCAGCCACGCCAAGAGAAACTGTGTCCTGTTTCAGGATGAATGACAAACCAAGCTGGACAGTCCTTTGAGAAGTCCTGACAAAAATCACGAATTTAATGTGCTCTTTTTTTCTTTTTTTTTTTTTAAATCTTTTTGTTGAAAGAACAAACTATCAGTAGAGCATTTGTCTCAAGCACCATATGCTGAATATTCCCTTCGGCATTTCTAATAAAGCTCATGGGCCTTGCCAGAGCCAGTGTTCAAAGGATTCCTTATGCACATCACCCTTACTTATATATCTGGTCACATTCCTGTAGGGATTAAAAGCCCTTACTCATCAAACGTTATTTTAAATGCAACACAATTTGCTGTTTCGTATTGAGGATATTGGGCAGATCATCAAAATCTCTGCTTACTTGCTATTGTGTTAATATTTGCTATTTTCCTTTAAAAGGCAGTCTGCCTTCTGCAATCTTCCCTTGAAATCAGATTACTTAACAGCATAAAGTCATTATAACACTGTGTACCCATTTTGTTCTCTTCTACCATTTTATGCTTTCTACTAAGCAGTAATAAACCAAAACTGAAATACAATATTTTAATTTTTATTTTTTTAAAAAATCTTCACTCCTTAACTATGCATCCTTCAGATTGGACTTGGGTAATTTCTGAATTTCAGGGTCAAATATTATGGCATCTATCTGTACAACTCATTTGTACTATACAACGTTCTCACTTGAGAAAATCCCCAAACCAAAACCTTTTTGTACCAGGTACATTCATTTTCTGTTATCAAAGGGAAAAAAAATAGCTTCAGACCACTAAGCAGCTGCAACCTTTTATACAGACCTTATTTATCTGATATTAACTGAATTGTGTATTGCACTTTATAGAAATAGAAAGAAATCCCTGCTCTAAAGCAGGTGGCTGCAATGCCAGTAAATGTCACTCAGCCCTCTCCAGATCAAAAATTAATTGTGCACCCACCATGAGAAAGTGAGCAGTTTGAGGCACTTATTTTATTGTGCTCTGTCAGGTTATTAGGTTTTCACCTCAGGAAATTCAGCTTCAAATGCCACATAACCTACCTTAGCTGGTCACTCTGGGGCATGTATGCAATATACACAAAAAGTTAATAAAAATACATCAGGCTCCCCCCACTGACAGCTATTTAATTACCAACCATTCGCTGCTCACACAGAGGAACAGCGTGTTGTCCTCTTGGGTGCTTCATTAGTACTATACGATTTTGGCTATGTCAAGGTTTATTTTGTGGTCTGAAAACAGAAAAATCAAATATAGTAAAAATATAACCTGTAGTGTTGTAACTGTTAGGGTAGCAAATATTGCTTTACTGAAGTCAGACCTTCCAGCGCGGTTTCACGTGCTTATAGTTTCTTTTGTTGTTGTTTCAAACTACTTTGAGGATAAGAATGAAATTTCAAAAAATGTCCAGGTTGTATTGTTCTTCAACAGAGCGTTATGGCCAGGGCTTGCAGCCGCTCTGTCACCACAGACCTGCGGGGGATTCGAGGTGAGCTCAGAGGATTAATCCCTCTCCTTTCATCCACAGCACAGCTCGCCAATTTACCTGGTCCCTCAGTCCACCCAAAGGTTAGTGAGCACCAAGGAGCATTACAGAAACACAGCATTTGCAGCTGATTTAAGACAGGACAGCATCAGCTGTGAGGCTGTGCTTCCTTCTCCTGCATTAAGTTAGGGCTCCATTCTGTTTAAATAACCAGATCTCATCCCGTGTTCAGAAAGAAAGATATTAGAGTGAGGGACTCCTTAACAAATTTTGTTGGAGCACCTAATAGATTCTTGGTCCTTGCTCAACGTGATAATCACAACCGCTCCTGGATTTACACACTGGAATGGGATTAACACATGCACAACATTATCTTTCCAAAAGTGCAATTTATGTTTATCTTTCTCCTGCTGCTAACCACATCTATTGATTTTCAGCTGCTGCCTTTTTACCGAAGCCTTGCTGCAGAGGGAGATTTAGTCAAATAAAAGGTCCACACCTGTTCCTTATGAATAGCTTGAGGTTCTTTAAATCTTTTTTCAGAAACAGGACTGGGGCTCTGTGCTGGAGCCGTGATCATCTCATCATTCATCCCACCTGGTCAGCCTTGTTTTTCATGGTGTGGTTGCTTAATAAGGATGGCAGCCCTGAGCAAACTGGACACTTTGTCTCTGGGGTTGGATCTGTTTTGAGCTGCCTGTTTAGGCTTAGCTTTGCTGAGAAAGAACTGGGTGGGGAGTAATGTATTTGTTTTCCAGGATACATCTGTATGCTACTGCACTATCTGCTAAGCACTGTGAGCTTCAGCTCCAGGTTTTTTCTGCTTGGTACTACATAGTTGTCCCTTCGTGTCTATTACATCCAATTGTTTACTAGGTAGATTCAATGTGCTGTCACCCAGTCCAGGTCACCAACAGCTTCAGTTGGTTTTACTAACCCTTTTATCTTGCCATATTTCCAGCCAAGCCTTGCAAACAATCACAGTGTTTTGTTGTGGTCAAAGCACAGCAAGTTCAGGCTCTGCAACTACATCCAGAGGCTTTGCAACTATATTCAGGGGCTTTGCTCTCAGTCACTACTGCTTTTAGGATTTTCTTTCTAGAGGCTCTATGACAAATTTCGATGCTCTCCTGAAAGCTGCAGCCATCCAGGGTGGAGAAGGCTCAGGCTGGTATTCCTTTCTGTAACTGTGCCCCTTCCCAGGCTTGGTGAAGGATTGATTCCAACACTGATGCTCAAACTGTGAAGCAGAAGCTCTCTGCTGAGCTTGCTCCAGCCCACGGAAAATGGCCTTTGGAAAATCATCATGCTTGGGATCACTGCTGTTCTGTATGCCTGTTGCTGTGCACCAGTGGAAACCTTTTGTGTCGTCTGGTGCTATTTTTCAGTTCAAAATGCACACTACAGATGATGCTGTAGCACTGTTGGTTCTGTGCTTTTCTGTTGCTTGATTTTACTCAAGATTGCTTAACAGAAGCGATTCTTTGGCTGCTGTATTCCCTTAGCCAGTTTAGATTGTGGACATGTCAAATGCCAAGTATTCACTTTTAAAAAACATTCTGTTTGGTGAGTTTTCTGAACCTGGTGCTGATATGCATACATTGCAGTAACTAAGTAGAGATCACGAAGTAATCTCTACGAAGAATTCAAGAGAAAAGTCATTAAGAAGTATTTTCATACTCTGATTTTTCATTAAGAATGTAGTGTAATCAAAACAAGGTGTTTGTGGGAAAGTAGAGTTTTTTAAGAATAATTTCTTGGATCTAATTCTGATTAAACCTAGAGAGCTGGATCAGCCTCCTGAGTAACCAGCTGCTGGTATTTAAGGTAAAAGTCTTGGGTTCAATTTCCTCTCTAAGATCAGCAGACCAGGAACTTGAATCCAGACTCTTTGCACACAAAATCTGTTCTAACTATGTTGTGGCTGCTGAGGAAACACCAGCCTCTTATGATTTTATTTTGCACACACTATTTTGGAAGAATTTGTGCTATTCCTAATGCAGATTGGGGCAAAAATGTTCCCAAATCTCAAATGTGTGTGCAGAGGGGAGCATTTTCCTGCCTTGCTGTAGTGCAGACCTTACACTGGGTAAATGTACAGATATTGCAACGGTATTTGCAAACTCTAAAATACAAGTCCTTATCTTTCCTTATTTCATACTTTCATAGCCCAAACCTTGTCTTTTCCACAGCTTTTAAAGAAAAGCTTTGCTTGGTACTGCAGCAGGAACAACTAAATCTTGTAATCACCCATACAGAGCTCAAAGAACAAGGTTGAAAAGTTAATTGCACCTTCTGTGCTCAAATGTAGCATTATTGGTTAGGAACATTTTTTTTTTAAATAAGGTTTTTTCCATACTTCCAAGCTTTATTGCCCAGATAGTCAGATCTACTTTCAAAAATCAGTAGCTTTGAACTCCACTCATCAGTATAAATTCATTAGCTGAGTTACTCTTGGTTTGCAGCAAATAGGAAAGGTATATCCAGTATTAAGTTCCTAGAAGTATTTCTAATCTTACTTTGGCAAAACACTGTGTTCTTAGTGGCTTGAAAACTTGTTTTAATGTTGTTGCAATTGAGATGGGAAGAATACAATCTATAATACTTTTCTTTTGTTGTATCTATTAGAGTGCCAACACTGTACTTTAAAATAGTCCTATACCTGACGTTATTACTGGCATCTATATACTAAAGGAATAGAATATGTATAACTTGTAGATGTAATTAGTCACCTACCATTTTTTTCCCATCTTTCATGATGAAAGCAAATTTCAGCTTTCTTTTCTGCCTCTTCCCAAATTCAGCCTGGCAGGTAAAGATTCACTATATGAAATAATGCCAAGCGCTTTCTCTGGGGATTCCTTTGCCTTGGCTTCTGACTTACAATATTTTTTTTCCCCCTAGTTTAAGGTCTGATTGAAAAAAACCCACACACGTTCATTTGTAGTTGGTAAATTTAAGAAGCAGAAAAATGAATGGTGAGGAGGAAAAGCACTATCCAAATCAAGCCATTAAATTTCAGTGATTTAAGTCACTGCATCTTTTTGAGATACTCTGTTACAGTCCTCATGGAGGAGACAAACACTTTAATTAAGCCAGCTGTCAGGTTTAGTGGAGCTGAGCAGTATATTACCATCCCTGCCCAGTGGCACACTAGTAACTTCAGAGCTCTGCCACAGATCATGTGTAAATGGTACCTTGTTAAGTGTTACCTTCGCGTTGACCAGCATTGTGTAGAGATATTAGCATCTCTCAGTGCCTGGCATATTCACTAGAAGTTTACAACAGCCAGTGCACCTACTTGCATAAAAACTAGCACAAGGATGTTGGCACAGCTACTAATATAGTGACTTTGAAACTCTAAGAAACAGTCAGACATAGTTACACTGCGTCCTAATTACTCTTCTTCCTTCTCACTCAATAACCGTAGAGACAAAAATCTTCATTGGAGCTTTTTTATCAGATAGGTCACGAAAGCAGCCTCAATCACATGTTCTTGACTGTGAAGAGGAACAAACACATTTGCTTTCCAGACATCCATCTACCTGGTGACTGACAGAGCCCCCGAAGGTGAACAGCATCATGTTCACCGCAGTCTTTTCCCACAAGAAATACAGCATCCCTCGGAGGACCTTGCCTAAGCAAGCACAGGCCAGTGAACTCTGTAGCATGAGTCAAAGTTGCCACCTTCTAGGGTAGTCATGAATATTAAGTCACACTCTAAAATTATTATATGGAACTTGCCCTGCCTTACTAAGTAAATGAGCTTTTGCTCTGTATTCAGTCTTTTTGGGTGAAATAGATTTGTCACAGTGTTTTGGCTTTGTTAGTATGGAAGAGTCAACACAGGTCAGTGAGCAAACTGAATTGTCATCTGTCTGCGTGAAACAGAATTGCTGACTACATCTTAATCAGCAGCGAGCCTGGGATGTCAGAAAAACCCTTCTCAGCCCAGCCCACCTTCTCTGCTGCAGGGCCAAAGGGACTTTCTGGGTGCTGGTATGAAGCACAGTCACAGCAAAGGGCTCCTTGGGGATAGGCACTGCTTCTTGGCTTGTCCACTCTTCCTAGAACCACTTTTCACAGAGAAAGGAATTTTTTTTTTTCACTTTTATGTTCCCTAACAGACATCAGAAGTGATTTCCTGAGATAAGTGCAGTATAAAATTTTAACTCACTTTGTATAGCTTCACTCCTTCTAGAGAGAATGGTTTTTTTCTCCTCTATAGTATGATGTGCTTCAGCAAAAGCAATCTTATTCTTTTATCAGTGGCAGCTTGGGATGGGCATAATATTTACAAATGATGCCATGAACGATTTATGCAAATCACCCAAATGAGAACCAGTAAGCTTTTATATCCTGCCAAACAATCATGTATTGTAGAAATGCCACATTTTACAGTCAATTTGAGAAAGGTTTTAGAGACTTTAAAACATTAGTGCCCTATTTTTCATATTGCTCAACATATACAACAGGATTCGTTAGTACCATGAGTCCAAAAATACAACCTTTGGAATGTGAAGGAAAAAATAACCATAATGGATTTTAGAAACCTAAGTGACTTTGAAAACCTTCTTGGAACTTCATAATACCATCAATTTTTGTCTAAAATTGAAAACCTGTCTGACTGCAAAAAGGCGATCTGTGCCTTTCTACTAGCATAAAAATACCTTTTCTTAGTGCATGTAAATGAGCCATTGTAAAATAAATCAGCAAAAAGTAATGGATTCTCTTAATGTATTAAGCTCTCCAAAGGGGTCTTCTACACTGCAGAATTTACTGGTGTCTGAACTGAGCTAAGGACCAGTAACTGCATGGCTACATTAACTGATTTTTAACTTTGTTCCATGTTCCCTTTGGTAGTGTCCTGAAAAGCATCAGTTTTGGGAGGTTCTGCCTACCCAGAGTAGGGTTCCTGGGAGCCACAAAGCCAAGGGGGATTTACAAGACCCCCCTTTCCTAATACATTGTGGGGCTATGAGTGAAAGACTAGTGGAGCCAGTTCAGCTTCTGCACTGTTGCTGGCTCATTTTTGAGTGACTTATCTAAATCTGAAGACACTGTTGGATTATTTGTGACCTTTTATTTTTCCAGCTCACAAGGGACATTTGGATTCTTGGATTAAAAAATAGCACAGGTTTTCCCTTGGAAAGAAAATTGTTGCCCACAGTAGTAATCCACACAACTATCCCCCCAGGTTAAAGAAAGAAACAAAGGAACATCTTGTGGGGTGGGGGAATAAGCAGCAGCAAATACTTAACTGGTAGGTAATAGCCAATTTGTGGGAGATACGAAACCGTAACTTTAAAAAATGTGTTTCCATGTTGGTTTTTTTGTTTTTCAAGAAAAAAACGTTTTGATGCCATAGTCCATCTGAAATCCTTACAAGAGCTTTCCACCTTCCCTGTAAAGAGCCAGTAAAATGGGCTTATTTTTTTTAAAGCTCTTTTAAGTCTTCATCTTCCTGCCAGATTTTACTTAAAAGGTTACAGAGTGATGATACTACTTTTCTGGTGTTTTACTAAAGTTTGTCTACTGAGCCAAATATCCTTGCTTTGCATAAGGCTGGTGGTGTGTGTCTTTTTTTTTTTTTTAAGCACTGAACTATTTACTGCTGGATAAGGGCAGAGTTGGTGATTTTCTAACCTTGTTTTTCCAGTCAGCCTTTCTTGTTAAGGCACACAATAATTTTGTTTTGATTGAAACTGTGACAGAAGCACCTGTGCTGAGTTTCTGGGCTGGATGAAGGCCCTGCCAGCAGAGGGGACAAGGGGAGGGCAAGGGCGGACATCTGACAGGTGAAAAGAAATGCACAGGGTTAAATATGAGGTAGAGAAGAGGGGACAAGTGACACCTGTCCACACAGTAAAACCTGTATGAGGAAAAACGTGTGTGTGTGTGGGCATTGGCACGGTTGGCGGGTGAGGACACAGGAGGCGGCCATCTTGGCCACGGAGGCCTGAGGTGCCGGTGAGGACCTGCTGGAAGCAGAGCCTGTCCCTTTCCAGAACCTTCTCCTCGGTTCCACTGGTGGGGTGGGACAGGCTGCAGCTCCTCCGCACCAGCTGCCCATCTCAGCAGAGCCGCAGGGGTAACCAAGTCCTGCTGAGGGGCTGCCGGGCACCCAAGAAGGCGTCTGCAGGGAGAGGCCACACTGAGGCCACAGAGCTGTGGCAAACTTCACACTGCGGTGGGAGCATTTCCCTTCAGCTTGGGACACCATTGGGATCGGCGAGGCCTGGAAAGGTGAAACGTTGCTGCTGTTTCAGCTTTCTTAATTTAACCGAGATGTAGAAGTTACCGAGTTTTGCTCCATGGAGGGGAGTACAGCCCTGTGTGCTGCTGGCTACGGGCCGAGGGCATCACGCTGCCTGTGCAACGAGCAATTACAGGTAATTTTTCTGACAACGTGCCTTTGGAATGATTCCTTTCTACACAAATTGAGTTCGGTATCATGGGGTACTACACAATGGCAGGGCATCGCTAGCTGCATCTTCTTCCCTACTCTTTTCCCCGTTTGGAAAATGTCCTCCCCCCTTACTGCCCAGGGATGGCGGGTGTTCCCAGTCCAGCCTGACACCCGTTGCACCAACTCCTGTCCTATCCACCAACAACAGCGACGTAATACTGGTAACTTCATTTATTAGGTCTAAGTGTTGGGACCGGATGAAAATGTTGTCACTGCTCTGAAGTGCTCTACAAGTTTTTGGAATTGAGACAGTAACTATTATCCTTAGTTCTGCTGGCAGCTATATTATGAGCTATTTCGGTAGCGCTGTGGCATGTGCAATATATATTGTGCGTGTTCCAGAGACAGGAAGGGATGATGAATGGGTAATATGTGGCCGGCTTTCTGCTTCTGTTGATAAGTGACTGATAAAACTGACAAATAGCTAGATTAGGTAAACAGAGCCTACATAACTCATTCAAAGTGAGTAACTGTTTACAAATTATCAATTGTTATCTGCAAAACTTTCAATTAGGAATGATGGATCCCATTCTTGTGCAGAAATAATGGGCCAGTGATTACATGTATCAGGTACGTGAACAGTAAAATTGGCCATCTGACAATGCTCGTCCTCAGGACAGGAACTGTCAAGAAATAGAAGAGATAAAAATGGTCTTTGGACCAAGCGCAACCATTTTTGATCCATCAAAAAAACAAGAATCTGAATACAATAGAGGCTTCAGGATTTGGCTCGTAAATACAATCAGAATAATTTGTAGGCTCTTTTAGAGGCTGTTGTAACTAGTTACTACTCAAGGACCAATTTCCATCTCATTCCCATGAGTAGTGTTTGCAGAAAATGTAGAATGTGTCTCTTTTTATTAGAACAGGAAGAAATGCCTGCTAATATAATACCGCTTCATTTCATAATTCACTGTAGGATGAAAATGGGATTTCAGAACTGTTGCTGTTTTAATCTCGTGTTTCTTTGTCCAAAGTAAAAAGCTGCATACAAACGATGTTAAGTTAAATAGATGTAGCTCATCAATGGCTATATCACATCTGTACCACATGTTAAAGGTGGGGGAGGGTTTGTGCTCGGCTCTGTAGGATCAAGTGCTTGCTTTTAATTTAGTGAGTCGTATCTGCAACATCCTGATAACAAAACATGGCTTCAGATTCATGAGATAACATGGAGTGCCAATTGCACATCAGAGAGAAAATAACTTGGCTTGCAATAGCCTAGATTGATCCACAAAGTAAGAGGTTATAAACTGTAATGGAAGTGCTGACACAAACAAATGAGATAATACACTCCAGTACAGCTATCAGCGCAGATGGAACATGCGGCTCTGAAGTGTCTCTGTGGCCTGAGCACTGTGCTGGAGTGGAGCGATCAACGGGGAACTCAGGTGATGCACGAGGGCCTGGGTGCTCTCCCTCTTGGGGGTTTGGCACCCTGTGCTGTCCAGTTTTTGAATGAAAAAACATAAAAATGGAACTAAACAGGGAACATAAAAGAGCAAAGGAAACTCTTAAATCAGCAATTTTCGTAATCAAACCGTCACACTTTTTTGTGCTGCAGAAAATTGTGAATGTTTAAGAAGAAAGTATTATTCTTGCTTCACGATAGTAATTGCATAATTACATGAACTCTGTTTCTCATAAATAAGGTGACTGAGTCTTGGCTCCTGGTCCCACCGTAAGGCTTCCTGTCCATTCACGTCAGGTGCAAACAAAGCACAAATTCTCTGTTCCTGGAGGAATCTCAGATATGTCAGGGCATAGAGAGGCTTCTAGTGCCTCAGCAAGGTCCCTGCACGCTTGTGACAGAATTAAAACAACCACATTGGAAAATGCAGTGAAAACAAGTGGGTTCATACCTAAAATCTGGCATTACTTTTCTTGCTACATGAGCATCTTGTGCTGCAGCTGATAGCACTGAAAATTGGGTAGGGCACCATATTCATGTTTTAGATATTTAGCTAATTGTTTATTCACTCTAGGGTTGGGGGTTTTTTTCTCTCGGAAACAATTAACAAGTTCTCTCCTTGACGGTGAGATGCAGAGCTTCACTTCTGTAAGAGGAACGTGAAGGGGCACCTGGCTCTGCAGTAAAGGGAATTTAAACCTGAGAACCCTGGAAAACAGGATGCCCTTTTTGCTTGTGTAGCTATCTCATTGAATAGCTCCTATATTTGATTTACAAGGTGAAAAATATTCCATAGAGTAGGCATAGCAGCCGGTAGGAAATAGCCTTTGTTTGATCCTTATGTATTTAGGTTTTTGGATAGGCACTTGGGTGATGTATTCAAGATAAAACCAGAAATTTATCAAGCAGATCTGCAGTATGCACAGTGCCACTCTAACAGGGTACCGGGAAGCCAAGGCTCTGCTTCCCAGTAGAGGTCCTTCAATGGCTTCAGTTATTAAATGGCTTCAGTTACGGCTTTATCAGTTTGAGTTATCGGCGGCTTCAAGTATGAAATCAATGTTGGCTTGACAAGAGTAGGACAAAGCACCCTTCTTCTGAGGGCACAGACAGCTAGATCCTGACAGACATTCCTTCATTCCTTCTTGTGTTAGATCAAGTTCTAAGTCACGTTCCGCTGCAGTTAGTCTGGAGTCCAGAAGATACACGTAATCCAAAGCAATACAGACATATGCCTGTGTAAGGCATGTTGCATGAATTTCAGACAGGGTGGGGAACGCAGAGCCCTCAAGCTGTGCAGTTCTCAGGGCACCAAAATCAACTGACGGCCGTTCCCTGTGGGAGCTGTCTGACTGTGCCTGCTAATGTCCACTGTGTTCCTGGGGAATGCAGCTAGAGGATAAATTGCCACTCATTTCTCCTATGTTTCACTTCACTCCAGCAGTCTCCACTCTGCTTCCTTAATAGAGCATAAATAAATGGATTTACTAATCAACTGTTTTTCTTTCCATAACCACTCTGCTTCTGCTCACATCTTCTCAGACCTAGGAGGATAACTACAGACTCAGAATGTTTATACTAGTTTCTATTATAAGCAGAAGAAAATACACGGATTCTAAGAAATTTCACTTTTGGAAATAGCTTTGGTTTGCTGTTGCAACAACTATGATGAACTTAATAGGCTGCAGCTCTTCACATTCAGTCACAATAGAAAATAAAATGGAGGAAGTGCAAAAGGCAGCACTGGCATGATTTGCATATAGTCTTTGAAAACAAACAGTGGATGGTGGCAACTGAAAATAGGCTTTAGATTAGGCTCTTACTGCAAATGGTGTGTTCAAGTCAAAGAAAGAAAGCATGACCTTGTGCAAAAAGTAACCCTCACTCTAGGGTATATCTGAAAAGAAACAAAAAAAAAAAAAAAAAAGAAAGGAACAGTTATTTTAAAAAGGACACAGAATTAGATAGAAACCTGAGTGACAGGGGAAAGCTAAGTAAAACCCAGGATCCTTATTTGAGCTCTCCAGCGCATGGCAGCCATGGTGCCCAGTGCTGTCCGCACACGGGGCAGTCTGTTGTTGAGCTATATATTCAACCACAGATTGTTTTCCCCAAGCATCAACCAAGACATTGTTTTTATTGATTTATTTTGCTATCTTCCCACTGCAGTGATAGAATGACAAAAGAACCACCTGTGGGTATCCTAATATGTCTAATGCCAGCAGATTTTCAGGTTGAATAAAAACAATAAATCTTTCTAGGCACAAAGGGGAAACCATGAGGTAAGTTAATTTGGGAAACTAAAGAGCATGATTTAGGAATATTGGATTTGTTAAAACGGATCAGACTGGTCCTCCTGGTTTACTGTCCTCTCTCCAGAGACAGTTCTTAATGGATGACACAGAAGAAGACAAAATAAGCCCCAAAATAGTGAACTGTTCCATGGTGCTTCAAGGGACTGGTCTGCTTTCTGACAGTGCAGCAACACCTGTGTTACGCCAGCAAGCATGAGGTCTGATTCTCGTTGTATGATGCGCATTACAAGTGCTCCAAAAATTATGTGGCATTTCTTAAAGAACCAAGATACAATGCAGGCTCTCATGGCTGTGCTGATCACCGCATCTGTTGTGGGACACAGCCCATATTTTTCCCTACAGCAATACAGTTAGGTGTGTTGTACAACTTTCTGATCAATTAAGAGAGAAAATTAATAAACATTTAAACCTGTTCAATTGCTTAATATATTCACAAACCAAGGCTGAAACAGTAACTAGTCAATGAAGGTATAGAGCCTATCACATTAGAAAACCAGGTTTCCTTTCTCTGCAATTCTTCCAATCGGTTTTCCTGTCTCCTCTATTCCATGGACAGGCTGAACTTGTCTTGTGAGGTGCTCCTAAAAGGGCATATTAAGCCCCCACCCCACGCTAACATAAGGCTCTTGAGTTCTAATCTGCTTCATACTAGTAATTTTACACTCTTTAGAGCTTTCTACAAGTAGATGCTTCCAGAGTAAAGCACCTTTGAGACTGTATTGCTCTGCTTTCCCCTGGACAGGTGCAGCATGGGCTGTGGTGAATGACGTTCCCTACGAGCGCTGCTTTGCTGATGTATCTCAGCCCCGACTCATTCTCAGATGTGCATCTGGAAAGTTTCGTTTTTTGCTTTACAGGAATTTCAACGCCTGGTTTCTGCATCTTATTTCTCTGTCTAAATCTTGATTCTCACCTCAGGAATCTGAGCATTTTGCTTAACCCTGATCTTAGATGTTCGATAATGAGGCTACAAGATGATATATACATGAGCACTGCTGTTCATGTAGCTCAAGAATGCAGTTTTGCATGATCTGGCAAATTTTCTAATGTGCTGCTTTAGATCGCTTAAAGGAACATAAATAAAGGCTCAGTATATCTACTTTAATCTGTGCCTCTGAAACCCCCAAATAATATTGGTACTGGCTGGCTCTGTAGAGACAAGGCAGTAATACACACATGCCAACTTTAGACCTGCACCCTTCTCAGACACAGGAGAAAAATCAAACTGAAGTGAAGATATAAGAGCTCATGAGATATTTCAAGGAAGCCAATAAAAGAGAAAAGCTAGAAGCTGACACTCACCAATAACAGGGTTCTTAAAGCCTCAAATTCGATAAACCCACAAACCAAAAGAAATGAAGCAGGCTTTGCCACTTTCAGGATGGAATGCTATGGGATTTTAACAAGATTCATAGGTATTCAAAAGTAATGGTATAAATCGGTTATTTGAAGTCAATACTGATTTGTTGCCAGATTCTGCATATCAACAATTGCACCTGAGTGTCCATTTACTTTCCTCAGAAATAAATATTCCTGCCCAGCTGCATGTGTTAGTTGGAAGAGAATCAGTTTTCACCACTGGCAAAGGGACAGGTTGTTGTCTCAAGCCACATGGGTCATTGATTTATCAGTGGTGGTGTAACTAGGGAAATGTATAGGGATGCTGTCAAGATCATTTATTTATTTAAAAGCTTTTTTTTGGAAGAAGGATGATAGTACATTCCCAGGTAAGAATGTGGGAGGTTCTCTGAATATTTGGACTTATTAGCTGGTTGAGGTAAATTATCTCCATTTGATGTTTCTGGCTGGCAGTGTTAATTTATTTGTACAAAAGTATTTAATGATGCAGGGAGATTGTTATTGGTGGTTTAATTATTGTTTTGATCAGAGCTTCTGTATGGGTGGCAGCACTCTTAATAAGATAATCATACTTTTTCATCTGTTAATGAGTCTTTGGAGTATTCCCAACACAGTTCTAAGTCTTAGTTGTTTTCCCGCTCTTAGTTTAATTTCTGTGTTTCATTTGGCTTGCATAATGAAATGAGATGGGCTGCTTTATTGCTGTTTATAATCTGTCTTCCTGATTTTGTTTTCTGTGCTTGGACTGATCAGGATTTTCCAAACTACATAAGCATTTCTAATCTGTGGGGATAAATCACTTTGCCCATAAACTGAAACAAATAAATTGGGTATTTGTTCTTAGGTAAAGTCCAATATTGTTTTTGCACAATCTCATTGTGGTATCTAAACTTTATCATTAAAAAGCATGTTGTCTGCCTCCCTTTTCTTTCTGTATATCTTAAAAAACCCCAAACATTCCCTGTATCTCTTCCTGCCAATACTTGCTAATCAGTATTGCCAAGATCATAGTCAAATACAGCATAATACTGACAATACAGGCAGTATTTGGAAGTCAGTCTTAGCGAGGGTTTGCCCTACTTTAGTCAAGGGTACTTCAAAATTAGGTGGTGATGGTGATTGTCTTGTACAGATGTTAAGTTGAATTGTATGAGAAGCTGGAAAGTGGATAGAAATGTTAAGAGGTGAACCATAAAACAGCAAAGTTAATATAATATAAATAGAGAGGCTTGGCTTTTTTATAGAGATGAATGTTCTAGTTCTTATAGTATCTTCTATATAGAGTATTTGTTTGTGCAACTTTTCACTGTTTTGTGGCCATGCCTGTTTTCCCTCTATTTCGTTTTTTAATTCTGAGTTTATTTGGCCTGGATCTTGTTTGCCTTGAAGTCAGCATTGGTTCTGTGACAGCAGTGTGCGCACAGGCGTGGCTCACGCTGCACAAGTGTCAGAACCACGGGGGACATGAAGAAGCCAGTGGTGTGTGAATGTTCACGCATGCTGCCTGCCACAAGCAGAAATCGTGTTGCAGTCCTCTCCTATACAGGAGCCACTGCAAAAATTGTACTGTGAGGTGATAGTTAGGAAGTTCCTCCTTCTCCTCTGGAATGTTCTCATCCTCTTGATGCCACGGAAAAAGAAACGTAAACACCAACACATATATTAGAATATGATCCTTCCCCTTCATTTGCCTGTCGTGCTAACATCACTTGTTGACTGAACATCTCACAGAAACTGGAGGAATCATAAACCATGCAGAAGTCCAAAGTGAACATCACTCAGTGAGCTCTGACCCTCTTTAACCAGTCTATAATTAAAAGTAAATCAACACAGCAAACTCAAGGAGTTAAAGAGGAGTGCAATCTGATTGTAGTATTGGAAGCCAAATCTGTTCAGTCACTCCAGAAAGCCTGACCTTATGGTGAAATGAAACAAATATTTTCTATTAAAAACTATTCTTACAGGAAAAAAAAAAAAAGGATTTAATATTTTCTTCATTAACTAGTGAACTCTAATTTCATGTGAGCAGCTTTCTTCTAACATGAGCGCAGCACAGCCTTAACCACACTTGGTGAATGGCTGCTGGAGGGGCAGAATAAATCTTCTTGATACCAATGGCTATTCTTGGGCAGTTTTTAATGCTTCAGATCAGCTCACTCTACAGCACAGCCACCAGCCCTGCTCTGCACAATGGAGTGTGTGCTGTGGTAACCAAGAGCATCTTTCTCTCTCTTACTGCCATTAGAAAGCATTTTGTAGCAGTTCACACATTCATTAGATAACAAGCAGCACTCCCCTAGCTGTCAAACACAGGTGATACTTGTGCAGTACTTGGGTGATGTGACCATCTTCTTACTGCACAGCTTCAAAAGCATGAACTCAAATTGCTGAAGAATATTTTGCCTTTGACCAGGAACAATTCCTACTGCGTGTCAGCATGCAAATGTATGAAGGAAACAACTTCTATTTGTTCTGTAATGTGCTGAAAACATCACATGGGCTTGGGGTTTAGAACAACCTGTGCTAGCAGAGTACTGAAGTACTAAAGGAAGAGCTCCCGGTCCAGCTTTACCGTCCGAACCGGGTGATGGCTTTTTGTTAGGTCACTGGTAGGACCTCTTTGGGACTGCTTCTCTGGTTTTTATGTGATAAAGTGTTTCACTTGTGCCATCTCAGAGAGCTTCCAGAGGCAGAGAGAGTCCTGGTAACATTCTGGAGATTTGTTAAAACAACAACAACAACCACAACAACTTCCCTCCAAAAACAAACAAACAAACCAGAACAAAACAAAAACACACACACAAAACCAAACAAAACCCCAACCAACCAAACATAAACAAACAACCTGGACAGTAAGGAACTGGGAGGAACAGGGCTTACTATATCTTCTTGTATTTTATCAGGTATTACAGATCTGCAGACTTAGCAATATTTTGCTATTGAGTACACATTGTGAGCTGGGGAAAGGGCATTAACCATATTTGCCTAAGTAACCTGGGAAAACTGCAAGGTTAGTTTCTTCCCCCAGCTCTCCCAGGCTTCAGACTGAGACCTTTTTCGCTTCTCTGTCGTGACCTGTGTATATGTGCCTTACACATACGTGCAAGATCTTCAACTGTTTAGCTATGAAAAAACAATGGAAAGCCGGTGAGTATCCTAACATCCAGTCAGAGAAAGGATGAGACCCTGCCCTGGGGAAGGTGTAGGATGGTATGGCACTGCTTTCTGTGGCCAGTATCTCTTAACAGGGGCAACATTATGATAAAACTTCCAGATACAGCTTCAAAGTGCCGTCTTCTGCTGGCAGCCTGGAGGGAGAAGATATTTATACATGCCCCTTTGCAGAACAGCATTTAAGCTGTGTGAAAGATCGTGTGCTTTTATCTCCACCTGTGTGCAGGGGGACTTAGAATAAGGAGCAGGATTCCAGATCTGACAGACTGGACTCTCACAAGGCTCAGCTTGAGGCTTGTATCACTTCATCAGTGGCTCGTTTCTTTTATGAGTGAAGGGTTCAACTTTCTGTCATTATTCAAGAAAAGTTGTGAAGGAGTCTACTTTATGCCAGTTATCTCCATTAAATATTACCATATGAACCTGGAGAACCCACTTAACACTAAACATCATATATAGGGAACTGGTGCACAAGTACAGATTAAAGCAAAACCTATCTTAAGAGATAAGTCTAAATAGAACAAACAAAGGGCAGGGGTAAATGACACATCTATGAAGTGAACGGCATCATGGCTGGTAAAAGCCAGGTTTCTTCCATGAACTTGTTTTCCTTACAATGTTGGGGATTAATCTGTAGTGTAAAATAAACCGAATAACCCAAGTGAGGTACAAAAGATATTAATAGGAAATATTAAAAATAGGCTGTACAGCAGTCAGGTGAAATAAGAAAGAACCAAAAATGCAGTCAAGCATGAAAGAGCAGGCCTAGAAGCTGAACTGGAGGGAAGTTGGAAGGTGGGTGTCCCATACAGATGCTTGCTTCTGCTGTTGCCAGCTGAGTGTTTAAATAAAGGCCCTGTAGCTTTTTTTTTTTTTTTTTTTCGAGTCACTAACTTGAAATGACTGATAAGGGAGCTACACGGCCCCTGAAGCCTTCTTATGCCAAGTCTGGAGTCTCAAGACCAGAAAGCCAGCAGGTGGGTAAAGGAAGGTACAGAGCAAACCACATCAATCTCAGTTTTTTCCTTCTGTCCTACAGCTTAACCTGGTCAAGCATATCAGCACAACAATGAAAAGCCTTTCAAAGAGAGTGATCCTAAATACTTAAACAAAGGGAAGTGTTGCCTCAATAACTATTAACTTCCCCAATGTCCACACCATAAGCTACCAGCACAGGTGGCACCTGCTGCTAACAGCAGGAGCATCTTCAACAAGGCCACTGAAGGAGACGGATGCTCTGGATTGCACTTAACTTGTGTGCCATCAGCATCCTTTGGCAACAGCAAAGGGAGGAGCCTGAGTGGCTCTCCCCTTCTGTATGTATTATGGTTCCTTTGGAGATGAACAAGTTGTCTTTCACAGGGCTGTCAGCTGAGCCTTTCACCTACTTTGAAACTGACATAATTTTCAGACTAAACAAAGTGAAAACAGGAAGCAAAGCAGAAGTCCAGAGATGTCACTTGGTGACCCACAGAGGCTATCTTCTGGGTTACACTTCATCTGATTCATTGACCACAGAAATGGTAACTGCAAATACTTAAAGAAATGTGTGTCTCTGATTATTATCCCAGAAGTACAAGCTGTACATTGATGCCCATGGGAACAGTGGAGAGCACTGAATGTTAAAAAGTCTTTGGTAATTTTTGTTCTTTAGCACTGTAGTAAAATACTGTATATTTTGGAATAAGAAATGCACTTCTAGGCTAACAGCTGAACAGCAATAGCATTTGCCCAGAAAGTCCCTATAGTTAGGGAATACTTAATGAGTTCAAACCACTGTGTCAAGCTCCCTGCGGAACAGAGAACGACACTAACTCTGCTTGGGCTTAGCTCCCCTTGGGGCATCCTGGGCCATGTTGGTTTTCCCTGCAGCTCTTGTAATGCCCCTGTTTGCTGCAAAACCACCAACTTTTACCCCATTAAGGGGTAGGTTGCAGATAGGGGCCGGGGGCCAGGATTTCAGCAGCACTCTTGGATTCCCTGCATAAGATATAAATAATAATTCTGGTAAGAGCAGTATATGGTACCCATATGTTTACACTAGGTCCAATCTCTCAATCTTTACTCAAGCAAATCTTCTACTCTAGAAGCAGGGACAAAAAAGTTTTAACCAACTTATATCTGATTTGAATTAATATATCTGAAACTTAAACAAATCACCTCTGTGTTTTGCTCTTGCAGACACTTGTGATGTTCCTGTAACTGAATTATGCCCATTTCACTGAAGGGGAATGCTCAGCTTCCCGAGTTACGTTTCAGCCCAAGCACAGAGTTACAAACCCACACCAGTTGCATTCTCAGCACAAGGATGTACAGCCTGAGCCTGCTATCTGTGCACTCAAAAGTTCAATGCAGACAGAGGAACTTCTTGGCACTTGCAGTCTGTAGGACTGTGGTCCTAATTAATGTGGCAAAACAAAGCCAAGCTGAATGTTTCACTGAAAGGAGCAGAAAATCCTACTTAGGGAACAACTGGCTGACACTTAACGCCTGGGTACTGATTATCTAATGCTGTTCACACAGCTTGAAAACTTAGCTTCAAAAAAGATTTTCCGTACTATAAGGGAATGACAGAAGCAAAAGGTGGTGTGATGCTAACAATATCGGTGACTTACTGAATCAAGTACTGAGGATTTAGAGAAAATTTAGAATCCCTCATTAATCACTTAATGTAAACAAGAAAAATAAGTTTTTAGTGACAAGGAGGTTGATGATCCTAAAAGACATATGGCTTATTTTGCATGAAGCATTCAGGTTTAATATTGTAGAACAAATGGCCTACCACAGTCTGCACCAAAACAAAACCAAAGGCCAAAACATAGTAAGAGGTTGTAAGGAAACAGGTGAACCATTGTGGTTCTTGGAGGCTGGCATGTTGCCACTGGTAGCTTTGATTGAAGAAGTGGAGCACACTGAGAAGTTTGTGGGTGGCCTTGAGCCGGGCAGTTTCACAGAGCTCAGGAGCAGACTGCTTTACAGCAACAGTGTGTTCCCCACCTTTCTGACACGGCCAAAGGTGTCAACGGGTTGCACAGAAAGTGAGCTGCTGTGGATGAGGGGAAACCTCCAAGCAGGCTGGATGGTAAATAATCTTAAAACTAGGACAAGATGCATGTTTTGAGGCATAGTAGTATCTTCTTAAACTGCACTAGCACAACTGCTGCTGATGATCTATTGCCTGGAGTACCAGAAATGGGATGGGATATAATAGCAAGAAGTCATGCACTTAAAGATTAATTAGAATAACGGCAAGTAAGCTTGAAGGTTCATCAAATGTGATATTATGAGGAGAGGAATCCAGGTTCGTTATTGGTTGTAGGATAACTATGATGCCACTGTAATGTGGTCTTAAAAATGCTAATGTATTCTGGGATGCATCGAGTGAGGTATTTTCAGTAGACAGCAAGGTATTAATATCATTGTACAAGGCAGTTGTTAAGACCTTGTTTAGAACAGTGCACACGGGGTAAAAGGTATAGAGGACACTGGAAGAATGGAAAACCTATTTAGGTAGAAGATTAGAAACACAGGAGAAAGACTGAGAGATGATGATCTAATTGCTATTTATAGGGACATTTTAGGTAAATATCAGCAAGGAAAAAATATTTAATTTGAAGGGTAATAATGGTAAAGAACAAATGGCTATAAACTGGTAGTGAATACATTTAGACTGGAAATTAGAAAGTTTCTAGTGTCAGAAGAGTGGATGAGTGGATGCTAGAAAAGCCTCGAAAATAGAAGCAAGGCGCTTAGGCTCTCTGAAGGCAGGGTGCCTGTACAGCGGTGTAGTTATTCAGGTCATCCTCCAAACTGGATAATAAAATGGTGCTGGGTATATTGCCACTCCCACAAAAGGACATAAAAGAGATTTAACCCCCATACGATGATATGTCTATTTGCAGTGTGTTAGCCCCGTGTTTCAGAAGGTTTGCTAACACACTAGAGGATCCAGAAAGGCAGATTCAACTTCCTTGTGGTGTCTTTTGAACCTCCTCCTTTTCAACCTCCTCCAGATCACCACAGGTTACACAAAGCTCATGTATCATGGAGCTTCTGTGACTGACAGTAATGGGACACAGCAATGTGTAGTGGCAAGACAGAATTTTTAGATGTTTCACAGATCAGACTGGTGTGGATCACGTGTCTTTTTCTACGTTGTCTTGCCCTGTTGTATGTACCAAGGGCTAATTTCCAGGATCATCTCAGTATTTTGAAAAGGCGTGTTTGTTGTTTTTGCCACTCTGAGAACTTTGTGATACTTCTGACTTTTGCTGTCTTCTTCCTGTTGCACACTGTAGTTTGGGGGCTTTTGCAGAAAAAGTCCTTGGTTTCTTAGAGGTCCTGCTTTGGGAAACGGGTGGCTTCGAGGACTCACGGGGGATACAGAGATGTTCTTGGGGACCAGCGGAGATCGGCTGTCTGGTCGGGTCGGCCAGGAGCTGCACTCCATTATCCAGCTGGTGTCTGCGGAGACTCAATTAGGCGGTGCAGAAGCAGTTTAATTTGAATAGTTAATTCCATCGTGCCAGCCCGACGCCGTGGCTCAGCCCGCGGCGGGGCCGGATCGGCATGGCGAGACCCCCCTCTAGCGGATGGCCCGGGCCTCGCCGCACCCCTCGGCGGGAAGGGCAGCGGGCGGGCCGCCGCCGGGCCTCGCTCGTCTAAACGGCGAACGGAATAGCGGGGAAGAAGCCCTCCAGCCCCAAGGGAACCCTTCCCGGGCAACCCTGCGGTGGCTGCCGATCCTCGGGGCTGCTCCGTGCCCGGGCGTGGGCCCCGCTGTTCCGGGCAGTGCGGGGCCGCCAGGCGCGCTGTGCTCCCTCTCGAGCGCGAGAGGAAACGTCTCCGCTTTTTTCCTTGAAGGCTGTGAGAAACGGAGGTTTCTTATCTGCGTGGAAAGCAAAATCTCTCCTTTGGCTGTGGACATCCCGTTTGGTATCGCACTTGCATCACTCGGGCGTGATTTGAGTTCGGCGTGTCCCCCCGATGCCACCGCGTACAGACCGGTATATGTCATTTGCCCGCTGGATGCGTAATTAGCAAGTTCATGGTTACATTTGTTCTTCCTGCCTGCTGTTCCGGCACTGTTAGGTCTATTTATTTCTTGGCACTTCTCTGCCTCGGAGACAAATGATTACAGCGTACTCTATTCCGCCCGCTTTTCCCCTCTGAACACTTATTTCTAGTTGCCAGCAACTAGTGTCCACCACGACGCGAGAGGCACGTACGCACCGATACTCGCCGCCGTAGATGTTCAGACAACGGCAAGGCGGGTTCCTGCCCCGCTGCGAGCGGGCTGGCCGAGCCGGCCGGGCGCCCGGGAGCTCGTCCCTCCCGCTGGCGAGCGGACCGGAGCGGAGCGCGGCCGCAGCGCTCCAGCCGCCGTCTCGGCCCGTCGCTGCCGCCGCGGGCGGGCGGGCGGATGCGCTCCCGGGGAGCGCAAGAGCTTTTCGCGCTCAGCTCCCGCTGTTCCCCGCCGCCGTTCGTTGCGGCCGGCCGGCGGGTTCGCTGCCGGCCACCTCCTCGATCTGCGCGGATCGGGGGGAGGCTCCCTTTCCACCCCTCCGTCTCCGTCGCACGGGCAGGAGGAGCGCGATGTTGCACAACCCGCTTCCTTTTTCTTTCGCTTCGCAGCGCCGCGGGCAGCGGCGGCGAGTGCGCGGGGTGCCCGTCTTCACCCCGGGAGAGGGGACCGGTGCCGCCCGCCCGCTCCCCGCAAGCTGCAGCGCCGGGCTGGCCCGCTGCTGCGCGGCCCCGCGGGGAGGGTCGCGGTCGAGACCGCGCCCCGGGGACACAGACCAACGGGGCCGACCTGTCTCCGATGGGGATGGGGGCTGAATCCTCACCGGGGCACGGGGAAATGGAGACGGGACCGCGCATCCCGCGGGAGGCATGGGCCGCCTGCCGGGCCGTGCCCCTGCCCGTGGCGGCGGACAGAAGGCGGTCGGGCAGGGCGGTGACTCCCGCCCCGCCCCGGCAGAGTCGCGGCGGTAGCGCGTCCCGTTACCGGCGGCCGAGCCCGCGCTGCCCCCGGCGCGGCGGGAGCAGGTGTCCGGGGGCAGGAGCCCGGGGCAGCGCGGCGGGGGCGGGGCCGGTGGCGGACCTCGCGGGGCCGGACGGGCAAGCGGCCCGGGGGCGCGGCGCGGCGGCGGACTCGGCGCGCCCGCGGCAGGAGGGAGCCGGAGCGCCCGAAAAGCCGTGAGGGGAGGGGAGGGCGGAGGGGCGGGAGGGGGGGAGGCAGGCGGGCGGCGGGCGCATGCGCTCTGGCGGGCCGTGCCATATTGGAATGAGGCAGTGAGCGGAGCGCCGGGGAGCCCGAGCCCCGGCAGCGGCGCAGGGCTGGAAAAACTCCCCGCAGGTGAGGCGGGCGGCAGCGGCGCCCGTGCGCGGTCGGAGCGGCCTCGGGCGCAGCTGTTGGGGGCGTTTTGCCGGCGGGACGCGGGGCCCGGAGGGTTTTTCCGGGCTCCCGAAGTTTGGATGCGGGAAAAAGGCGGCGAGGGAGGAGGAGGAGGAGGAGGGAAGAGGCAGGCGGAGCGCGGCGGGGAGGCGGCGGCGGCGGCAGCGCGGGGGGAGCCGCCTTCGCCCGCGCCGTGGAGCGATGCGCGGGGCTGGCCAGCCGCCGCGCGCAACTGCCCGCGCGCAACTCTGCGCGCGCCCGCTAGGGGCCCGCGGCGTCCCGCGGCGCGCTCGGGCCGAAGTTGCCCTCCTGGCCGGCCCCGCGCCCGCCGAGGGGGCGCCCGCCGGGGGGCCGCGCCCGGGCCCCGCCGCCCGCCCGGCCCCCGCGGGAACTTTGTGTGCGCCGCGCCTCCGCCCCGGCGCGGCCGGTCCTTGCCCACGCCCGCGGGGGGCCGAGCCCACCGAGCGCCTCTCGGTCGCCCCCCTCCCCCTCAAAATGGCGGTGGAAGGGGACCTTTAAACCCCGCTCCGCACCCCCGTCGGGCGCGGCCGTGCCCCGCTCGGCGCGGCGCGCGTCCCGCCCGGGGCAGCGGCTGGCGTCGGTCCTCGTCAAGTGGCCCGTCAGTGGCCGGCTCTTCGCCTCGCGTTCTGGGTGGGTGGGTGTGGGGGGAGAGAGGCGGGCGCCGCCTCCGCGGCCGCGCCGCCGGCTCTCCCGCAGCGCCGCCGCCCGCGCTGCGGGGCCTGCGCTGCCGCGGGGCCGGGCATTGTGTGCGCGCCGCGCCTGCCGCCACCGCTCCGCACCTCCGGCGTCTCCGCGCCCGGCGGCGCTCCGGCGAGCGAGAGCCTTTGTCTCTCGGGGAGTCGGGCTGCGCTGCCCGCCGCTTCTGCACCTGAAGTCGTAAATCCGCCGCCGGTGACACGGCCGGGGCGGCCGCCGAGGTGCTGGGGATGCCCCGGGACGCCAACTTCGGGCGGGGGAGGAACCGGCGCCGGGGCAGCGGCTGCGGGAGGGCGCCCGCCCGGGCAGCGCCGGTGGAAACGGGAGGGCGGAATGCCCGCATGGGAAGGACTGTGCAAGTTTTCCGTCTGTGGCTTTTGCAAACTTGTTACCAGAGCTCCCCCCACCCCCCTCCGCAGTGGAAATAATGAAAGGAGAAGAAAAACAACGCGGCAGTTAATTGTGAATTTTTAACTACATTCGCTATTGCAGTTCCACAAGGCCCTTATTTATTCAAAAATAGGCCAGTGATGCCGGTTTCACAGTCACATGTGTGCTTTAGCAGAACAATTATATCTACTTTGGAGAAACTTGTTGCCATTGTAAAATGGTTTTTACATTGTAACCTTTATGTCTGACAGTTTTAGCCACTCTGACAGCACAATTCTGGTGGGAGAGGTTTTACAGCAAAAGAAAAGGCCTACCTTGCTGTTTCTTTGCTGTTCCTTCCTTCATGGGAGCTGGCTGCTGTCAGTAGCCCAGGAGGTTACCATAGCGAACATCTCCGTAAGGCAGAATAAGGTGCATCGTGCAAAAGTCATGCAGGAGAAGATGACAGCCCATCTAGTAACTTCAGAAATACCATCGTGTTGCAACTTACTTAAGGTTTACGATGTATGTGAACTGATCAGAAACATCTGGTTTGTAAGAGAAAAAGTTGTTAATGGGAAATAGACTTGTTCTTGGTGGAGCGGAGGCTGTAACTTGTAGTGTCTACAGCACTTGACAGCATAGAATCCAAATCTGGTTAACGTCTGTGATTACTGCTTCAAAATAGCCAGCTTTTTGGGCAAAGTAAGTCAATGTCAAGATGAAAATATATCATTAACTGTTAACATAGGTTTCCTGTGTAGTAGGTATTACTGACATGGGTTTTACAATTAAAAAGAGTAAAAAAGCATTCACCTATTTCAAAGATCATCTCTAGAAAGATGTAGTGGGCATCCTGCCTTCAGTTCGGCCATTTACTCTTTTACTTTTGGTTTGTGAATTAGTACTGTGATTGAAGGGTGAGAATGAAATCTAGTTCTTCCCAGGACCTGTGTTAGTGGGAAAATGGGAAGATACTTCTGGACACAACAGACAACAAAATAAAATGGATAGATCTCACTCTGCCTTTCTTTATGACTTACACCTAAGACATAGCATGAAGTGTTGGGAGAATGGCTTTGCGTGTGTTCGATGTACATCTCTGCTGGGCAGTTACACTGCAAGACTTATGCATCTGGTTATGTTAAAGCTGGCATGCACGTTCTCCACTGGAGACAGCAGTGCAAGATAGATAGCTGAGAAACAGTGGCAGATCTTAGCAGTTATTGATCTGTACTGTTTTTCCTTAGCAGTTTTTTTTCCCTCTCTGCTATTAATTTGCTGGTATTGAATTGTCTTATCTGAGTTTTAAACCTGGCAAATCTCCTGAGCAATTGCTGTGTGGAAAAGAAAGGTGGGTTAAGTGTAAGATGACATGTTAATGACTGATATAGTTTGCATGGTGTAGTCCTTATATTCTGGGAAGCCTTTCACTGCCTCTTGGGGAAGATGTTAAAGAATATTGCAAAAATACGCTTGCAATGCTCTATTTTGGTAACACATTACAGGGTTTTTGTTGTTTTGTGACTGATGAATGGCAACTCTAGACCTTTGCCTCTCTGTCATGCTTACTTTTCGAATCTACTGTATTTGTTGGAAATCACTTAAACATCATTACCAAACTTCCACTTGTGAAGTTTGACCGGGACATGATCATCATGTGGTGATGTAGATGTCAATACAGTCGCTTTGTGCTGGTTTGACTTAAGTAATTGTCCTGCAAGTGATGCACTTTAGACACATGGCAACTTAATTACATGAACGTGTTGACACTGAAATGACTCATGTTAAATTCACTGAAGAGTCCTTTAAGTGCAGGAGAAATTGAAACCTGGGAGGTGCTTAGTAAGCGGTATTGTGGCGAGAGAGCTTTATGTACCTAAAAACACAGGGCTTGCATTACATCCATTGTTCCTATGTGACAATGGCAGTGTTGCAGAATAGTCTTTGGATTTGGTTTCTTGAGCTTTCAAATGTACTTTCCTGTATCTTGTAGATTGATTATTGACTTAAAACCATGTAGCCTGTGTAAGTTACAAATGTTTTCTGGAATGAAATTGTCTTTCTTTTGTGCTGTCCATCTGACTCATCTTGCTTGACGATGAGCAGGTTTTACATGTTGCCTTTGTTTTGGGAGCTTTGAGCATCAGTGTTGCTGCTGGTACTGGACTTGACTTAGTGCCCATTTCCTTCTGCTTTGGGGAAATGGCTTTCAGTGTTTGGGTCATAGGTTTACACTTGAGGTGGGTATTGTTTGTTATTATTCATTTTTCCTAAGATTACTTTCATACATGGAGTGTCAGGGAATAAAGAGGGGATAAGGTAAGGGAGTGGGGATTGTGATGATGGTGGTGTTTTTTGTTTTTCTTTTGATTCAAATGCTTGCTGAACTTGTCCTGAAAGCAAGTGTGCAAGATTCTGAAAGGAATATTTGGCAGTTCACATTATCCAAGTTTAGCAAAAGCTGAAAATGAGAGTAAATTTTTATGTTAGTTATATATTAATATCTTATTATTTTGAAAGCCATGTCATCAGTGTAATTGTATTTTTTATAGATATTTTTTCTAACCTTAACCCATAATTCTTTCCACTGCTCATTTTTTAAAATATTGATAAAGCCTATGAAAGAAGCTTTGAAATGTTATTTATTGCTCATTTGATTTTAAAATGGTTTTGGTTCTAAGGGTACAGAATATATTTTTTAATAAAAGTAAGACCTGATGCATATAAGACACTTAAGTGGTTTGTGTTCTCTCTGTAACCACGTTTAATTTTTCTCCCTTTTCCTGGACTTTGCTGACAGCCTTTGTGTATTGGTGGTGATCGTGGAATAATAATATGATTGTTGTTGTTGTTGTTATTATTATTCTGCTGCTCCTATCTTATGGGTGAGATTGTATTTTTTTTAAGTGTTCTTAACAAAGGCTAGTCTGTAAAATTGAAGTATTACAACACAAGTTCTATTTGCATTCTTAATAAGGCTTCTCTTAGGGGAATCACTTGTTTGAATATTTTAAATGTTCCTCTGTGAGAAAGAGGGTGTGAGCTTAGGCTGGAACAAGATATTCTGCATATTAGTTGGGACTCTCCAGGTAACTCTCCGTGTCTCTGGGCAATGAGTGTGTTTTAATGAATGCAAAGCTGTGTAGTAGTTACAGCGTCCTATATGAATGCTTTAAAAACACTTGGAGGTTGGAAAGCGGTGAGTCTTAGGGGTAGCTTTCTGCTTTGTTTGTTTTCGCCGTGTTGGATGGTCACTCACAGACAGCACCGAGGAGCCTTTTCCTGGGCGCTGTGCACATAACCGAGGCCTGGGAGCCCCGAGCCTGCAGCCCTCAGCACAGGGGCTTCTTCCTGTGCCTCCCCCTCCTCTGCTTTCTTGCTTTCCTCTCCTGGATCCTCTGCAGTATCTGCATTAGTCTTTCATTCGATGGAGACAGTGATGCTTAGATTTATATTCCTTGTGAAAACAAGCATTCTAGTACAACACTTGTAGGATCTTAATATCATTGAGACCTCTGCCCCTCTGTCACGTTTTCTTGACTGGGTTTGATGAAGAGTTGTGAGAGGATAGGCAGAAAACTGCATACATGCAGACATGTCAAATTAATCAGATGAGCCTTGTTTCCTGAGAGAACCAGCTAAGCAGTAGTGGACTTCATCAAAGTTCTCAGTAAAATAGTTGTCTCTCCTGTAGATACCTGACTCTTAATACGAGGATTCTTGCTCTTTCAAGCTCGCTTTGTATTAATAAGACAGAGTAGTTTTAAATGACTCTACCTTTTTTCTGTGCAGATTGTTTCTCATAAACAATGCTCAAATAGAAATTCTGCCTTCACATCAAGTATGGGGGTGCTATGCATGTTTTGTTTTGGCTTTTTTCACCCATTCAGATTTGGGAGGTGAACTGATTGCAGACACTTAGCTATAGTTCAAGTGAGTTGCTAGTTACAGAGGTAATCTTAACAGTTTGTTCAGATTATGTGGATGTTTAAAATGAGATTATTGTCCCCAGAGTCACCCTGAGGAGCAGCTTGCTGTTTTTCAAGGCCGTTGTTTATGTTGCTGTAGGACTTCATTTACACTGGTTTATTTGCTGTTACACTTGAGGGTGCTCTTCTTCACTGCAGAAATGATCTCTTTCTTCAAACAGATGAGTTGGGAAGGAGACTAGTGGAATTTGATGTTATCTAAAAATGATGCAGCTATTAAACCAGCTTGTAGATTTTCTGAGAGTACTGATGAGAGAGAGAAGAGCTGCATCTTGGATTTTATTTTTTTTTCCTGTAAGAGTAAACTTGGCAGGGCTGAGTGACCTCCTCCCCCATTTTGGCTGATTGGAGTCGAGGGCTCTCAGCTTGTCTCAAGAGCTGCTCTGTCTTGCAGAATTGGGTCATTGGTTGAAAGTAATGGTGGTGGTGGGGAACCCTGCAAGGTTTTGCTGTTTGTCACTTAATCTGTTTCAAGGATATAAGGGACTGGAGCAGTGATATTGAAGTAGATATCAAGTGGATTGGAGGAGATGAACTCCATCGTGATGTATTTAGAGGCTGTACTCTCTATTTCTTCTGGGGATGGGTGAGAGAAAGCCATAAATAGCACCTTCGGATTTGTCATTGTTTCCAGAAGAAACTGATGAAGGCAGGAAGTGAAAGCGCTTCCCCTCTGGTGCTCATGCACATTTATTACAAGTGGCTCTGGGAGTTTTGTGGATGTCTTGCCTCGCTGTACTGGAGTAAGTGATGCCTTGGCATTTCTTATCTCTTTCTTAGTCTCTTGACCTGTGAAAATATATATAAACCTAAGATTTTATTTTTTATTTGGGCTATTTTTTTTTCTTTTTGTAGCTTGATTGAAGTAAATACATTTGGGAATACCTAGCTCCTCAGGAATTGTAGTAATGTGCACATTTGCAGCTCCAGCGTGCTCTTTGCTCTGTGCATGGGGAGCCATGGCCTCTGATTTAAGAAGGATAAGTCATTTGTTTTGAAATCATAAAAAGTATTCTAAATCCAAGGACTGTGAAACTCCATTATAATGTAAAGCCTAGTCTGAAACTAGGGTAGATATGTATCTTTGTATCTGAAACTAGGGTGCGTAAGCATTTTACCCTCTTGTCAGAGCATCTCCTCTTGAAAGGAGGCTACTGTTGGCCTCAGAGCCCATTAACTTTGCTCCAAGAATGAGTATGTGGTGCTGAAAAAGCCATGGTGCTTCTAAGCAGGACTGAGCAATGCTATTGAAGCCTGACAGGTGTCTGTATTATATACACAGGCTTTCTCTCTCATGTATATTTTAGTATTTGTATTTTCCTAATGTCAAATTCCAAATATTCCCCCATTCATGTGGTAAGTACTAAACTGTTCAAGTGGTGTTTCAAACAAACGACAAGATCCATGCAGCAAAATTGATGAAGAAGTGCCCAGGTAGGCAGTGGGCAGCAGGCAGGCGGGGAGAGCGCGAGGTGCGCTCTGGTGGTTGGGCCAGCAGGACTCGCATAACGTGCGTCCTGAAAGAGAAATTCTTGAAGAAGGCAGTGGTTCCTTCCAGGATTAACTCCGCTCATTGCTCTTTAAAGTGTTACCACGAGGGTTCAACTAATGGCCCTAAGAAATGAAAGCGTGGATCAGTCAGAAGTGTTACATATATAGCACTAATAGGCCAATTGAACCAAACTAATCAACTCCTTTTAAATGGATGTGATCGTTTGCACAGGCATATGAAAATCTTCCCCTCTTTCAGGGAAGTTTTTTCTCCTTTATTTGCAGAACAACACTTAAGTTAGCAGCATGGCTTTTTAGTCTAGCAGCCAAGAGCAAAGGTCTTGCTTTTTAAGGTGATTTTTTAATGTCTTATGTAATTTGTTAAACTTTTTTAGTAGATTTGTTGGGGCGGGGGGGGGATAACTGAATTTTGGATTCCCGTTGCTGTTATAACCAAATCTTACTTTTTGAAGTTACTCTCTAGCAAATTTAAGCATGTGTTTTGTCATGAAAACCAGTGTATTTAGGGAAGTGGCTTGGCTAAGCATGTTAATCCAGAGTTTATTGTGGTAATAAGCCAGTTCTGGATAATTCTAGCTTAGCTGCAGGTGTAGAGGGAGTGTGTCCAACAGTTGGTTCATTTGGGTTTGTTTTCTTTTCAACCAGTTCAGCTTAGGTAAGTAAGAGTTAATGACTGGAAACTGAAAAATTAGGGAAGTCTGCCTCCTCCTCTTCCAATCAGGGCGTACAAGTAAGGAGCATAATAGCTGGAGAGATAAGGTGACAAGAAAAAAATCCCCTTTCTTAATTGCAATTAATGTTTCTTGGTTTAATTCTATGTACTTATTAAATTGAAACCCAAAATACTGTTTTCTTTGTATCTGCTTTTTGTATATATGGTTTTAAGACAAGAATACTACTTAGCTAAGTAAAATGAAAGTGCAGTTTTTATTTCTAATTGGTGTCCAATTTCCATCTAAAAGCAACTTGACATAAATTGTAATTCTTATGATTATCCAGTAAGAAATAAAAAAAAAATTCTTTTTATAGTAAAGCTAACATTTTTATTTAAATATTCAGGTTTAATCTTTTGCATTTATACTTTGTTTTCGAAGAGTGGTTGAACCTTGCTGGGAACTTTTAGGTTATTGAGAAGTTCCAGTATCACCTAGTTTAATATACTTTTAAAAAGCAATTTGTATAAATGCTCTTCTTTCGTGCTGTTACATAGATAGTGACATCAAACCTGCAAATGTGAGTGATGTATAACAAAACAATATAACTGCCTATCAGCTAGCAGAGGCACCTTTATAGAAAAGCATCAGTGTTGATGTTTCTAGCTAGGTGTCTTTTCAGAGGGCTGGGTGGCGGTGGTTACAGTCGTCAGACTGGGAGAGTCTCTGAAACAAGCCATGTCTTTTGGGTTTCAGAGACTAATAGTGTAGGAATTCCTTCTTACCTGTTCAAAAGGGAGAAATCTGTCTTACTGCAATGCAAGAACTTGATTCCTTACAGAAGGCATAGCAAAACCCACTTTAACGTATGAAATTACCCTTTCTGAGTTCCTGCCTTAGCAGTGGGGTTTGAAAGAGACACCAGCTGCTGGAGGTGGCTGGGAAGTTTCCCTGCGTTGATAGGAGGAGAACGGCTTTGAGTCCAGCTTAAGCTGTGATGAGCATTAAAATTGCCATAATGTGTTGGATCAATAGGACACCTAGGACTGTGTCTCACCTCAAAAAACTTTAGAAATGAGGATAAGAAACAGTGAAGTAGAGCAGAACCGTTCTTGCTGCTGGTGACTTGGCTGTGCAGGAGCCAGCCACTTGCCCCGTTCTCTGCCCGCTGCTCTGGTCCTCTCTGAATCCGCAGCCTCCCCTGGTTGTGAGTCTGCAGTTTAATTGTGTGCAACGTGAAAAAGTGCTTCAGTTTGTGTTTTCTGGTCCTTGTGGTAGGAGAAATAGTGAGTAACCTTTTCTTAATCTTCTTTGTCAGACCGGTTTTGATTTTGCACATCTCTATTGTGCCCTTCCATAGTGGCAGTGTTCAGCTGGAAGGAGGAACCCGTTCTGTTGTACAGAGGATGCTGAAGCCTGTCGACAGCTCTGTGTGTGCAGTACTGGGCTGGGCAGGACTGCTCTTCCTAGCTGTGGGTATTTCTGAACCTTGCCGTGAAACTGAATTGTACATCTCTCTGTTAGTGTAGAAGTATTTCAAGCCTCTGATCATCCTTGACACCTTTTCTGTGCATCTTCTAATCTCGCCATGGCCGTTTGACACCAGCACTACGTGCCGTCTCAAGGGGCTGTGGATTTCCAGAATTGTAGCACAGTGTTTTCTGTTTTCTTTTCCATTCCTTGGGGCTTTTAGTGAGTATGGAATTGATGCTCCAAAAGAATTAGTCATAACAATTTCAAAATCTTGAGTTGCTGTAGCTAATTTAGATGTCATTGTATAAGTGAGGTTATTTCTTTCTCTGTGTTGTCTTATCTTGCCTTTAATTTCATCTTCTATTATCCTTCTGTGGTTCTTAGCAAACATTTATTTTTCATCTCCTAAATAGTTCTGTATCGTCTTAAAACTTTGCACTTATTTCATGTTTGTGTGCTTCTCTTAAAAAGCAGGACTCAGCACTGACTCAATAGTCCTCCTTGTGTTGTGAAAATTTATTTTTTATTTCTGTCATTACTTCCTTTCTTTATAATCAGCATTTGAAAGTACAAGATGGTCTTCCAGAAAATGCTCCAAAATTGTTCAGGTCTCTGTGGACAATATTAGGTCCTGGGAAGACAGTCCTGTGTCTGTGGACTCCAAGCATGTGAGATGTTTGCTTTCCTTGTGTTAAAGACACAGAATGGGAATTAACGGTGCTCAGAGCAGTGTGCGCTGGTCTGATGGATTTTCTTTTTCCAGTTTCAAGTGGGTGTTTCTGTGCTGAGCCCACAGCAGGGAGAGAAGGGTGCCCAGCCCAGGGGAGATGGGCCTGAGGTGCCAGCCTGTGGCCGCAGCTTCTGTCCTGGGTGGCCTTTACACATTCATGCAGGTATTTCGCAGGGGAGAAGAGGAAGGGATTAAATTGGATGAAACTAAATTGTATCCTTATAGCAATATTAATACTGCAAAAAATTTCCATATGCAAGAGACTTCAACTAGCAATTCTTAGCAGTTACAATGAGCTATTTTTTATTTAAGAGTTTTCATTGTGGTAATGGAGGATGTGTAGACCAGAAATGCTGATACCACTTACATATTTCTGTTATGGTTTTGACCACCATCTCACGGGAGGTGACCATTGAACTTGGTTTTGGCTTTAATGCCCAGACTGTGTCATCCATAGGAAAACTCTGACTTCTTGAAGTCATTAAATGAAGTTCTCTTTGACTGGAACTACTGTGCAGCATATGGTAATGAATTTGACACTGATATTTTCAACATTAAAAAAAAATCTTATTCTGAATTTCCCAGGTTGTGAAATTTTTTAAATGATATTAATTAAAATAAGTAGTCCAGGCTTCCACACTGCCACCAAGCCTACATGCTATGGTGTGCATAGATCACCAGTTAGTTCAGTTTGGAAAATGGCAAAGTGAACATCCTCAGTCCAGGTGAAGAGATCACCCCAGCCTCTGTAGGGTGCTGTGTGAGTTCCCTGTGTCTGACACCTGTGTGATGTGCACAGGAGAACATGCATTTTGCATTTAATCCATATTATGTGGGAATATACCACAATCCAAAGAGTTTATATTCCGCATAAATTACTTCTCTATAAGGTAGTAAGCACATTGGAGATTGTTGAATCGAGAAGGCAGAAAAGTTATTTCATTTTGCAGATAATGAGCTTTTTTTCTGTCAGCCCTTTTGAAAAATCCATTCATCATTTCTCTGTACCTCAGCAGTTTTCTGTTCATCTTATGGCTATTCACTTCTTCTGGGTGTGCCCAGCCCTGGCATAGAAGAGCAAGCTTTTAGTCTTGTGTGTTTAGAAGACTATTTTTGTAACCATAAGGGCTAACAAAGTACCTTACAAGAATTAAAGTTAAGATACTGCGGAAGTGTTGACCTCAGCTTTGGAAAGCTTTTAGGGAGTGTTTTTTTTCTAGGCCAGCTCTTCACTCAGATTAGGTGCTTGCTTTGCATAGAGATCCAATAATTCATTGTTTTCCATTCTTGTTACTCCTCGCAGTGATCACGGCGATGCTTGTCTGAGCAATTTCCAACTGCAGCCGAGGGCAGCACTTCAGCGGGCCATGGGATCCTTTACATCCAACACTGCACTTGCCGCTTAATGTTTTGCTGGCAACTCCATATCTGTGTAGGGCAAATCCAAACAGACTTGGGCTGTCAGCAGAGATGTTTCTTGGACAAAACCAGGCAAATGGTTTTCTTTTCTGTTTAATCAAGAGTATATTTAAAATCTCATGTCCCAGTGGAAGTACGTGATTATAATACATATAGGCATTTGTAGGGGTTTTAGTTCTTGAAGAACTTCCATGGGCCTACTGTTAGATGCAGGGTATTGTCACGGGAAGAAAATCTAGGAGACTTCATAAAATAACTTTTTAAGTGTTTTCAGGATTAGGGTATTCTTTGGTTTTCTGAGGCACTGTTTTTATTGCATCCCACTGGAAAATTGAAATTCTGAGTTAATAATCACAACTATTGATTCTGAAGTTGAAATGGAACTTGAACAGAAGAGTCTTATCGCTCTTTTGTATTTATATGTTAACAACAGAAATAAAGTTGCATATGCCTGAAAAAATATCCACAGAACTTGGCGAGGATGGAGCTGTAAAAATAATTCATTTAAAAAAAACTGTAGATTTGAAAACACTTTTGACATTAGTGTAAATATTCCATTGTTGTCAAGATCAAGCTTTGAAATTGTACTCCTAAAAATAGAGAAATCTTCTTCAGTTACTGTCTATCTTTTGAGCCCTTAGGCCTAAGTCTTGTTTTTCTCTCTGTATGAACAGAAGTGCAAAAAAAAAAAAATCTTAAAATGAGAACAGATTTTCATGTAATTTTACCAGTCCTGATGCTGAGGTAATAAGAACATCATCACGTACTGTGAGCTCTTCACTAAAACCCTGTGCTGTCACTGTTCTTAGGCCTTTAGGCCTGTTAATGTTCTTGTGATTTGCAATTTGTATTGTTGAAAGCGGATGTCTTTTTTTAATTCTTTTTTTATTTTTCCTCTATTTTTAAGCTTTCAGTACTTTTAAAGGGAGGAATGGGAAGGAAATGTATCAGTTAATGAGCAATAATAAAAGGCAGGGCCATATTTTTGTGGCATTGCCTGGAGAGAGAGAATTCAATGATTTAGCACAGCTCGTAATATTGTAATTCCATTTAGGAGGAAAAGATACAGGAGAAAGCTGTTTTGCCATCACAGTGCATAGAGCGGTAGAGTCTTAGTAGTGACTCAAATGGAGCTTTAGCAAGTAAAACCAGTGTTTCAGTGGGTAACGCAGACCCAGCTCAGGAGCTGCAGTGACAGTCGGTGGCCGTGTGGTTTAAAGATCATGGTTGGTTGAAGATGTTCCCATATCAAATGCGGAGACTTTTGAGGATTATTTTTGATGACGCCTGAAGTCTCTCAGAATTATTCAATCCACTAAGACTTCATAGCCAGCCCTATATATGTTTTTCTCAGTTTTCTAGACTTAAAATGCCACATTTAAAACCTTGTTGCTCTGAAATGTTTTCTCAGTCTGTTATGAAACTTAATGCACTTCACAAGAAAGGCTTGGGTGCTGCTTTAACACCCAAAGTGTATTAAGTAATCCAGTCTGGAAGGTGAGAAGTAACCATCTTTCTGTGCTTTTAGCCTGTTATTATTGCTGCTTGGACATGGTGTTAAGAGATGTGCTGGCAGTGGAACTGAAATAATGGCCAAATTCTACACTGTAAATAATGGCAGGAGGAAAAGGGTTTTCACGTATGAAAAGTGTCAGGTCAACAGACAGTCACAAGAGTCTATCGGTGATCTAACGGCAGCTTGTCTTTGTGAGATTTGTTGGGTCCTACAGGTAGAACGAAGAGCTTGTTACAGTACCCCAAATCCAGTTTCAAATAGACTCTGTGTAAGTGTGTCCTGTAAGTGTCTGCTAGTTGAATAGAATCTTTCTAAGCCTTGTGATGGAGCTTGGGACATTGGTATTTCTGGGATCCCTTCAGATACAAAAGGGCATGGTTTTGGTTATTGTTACAGTGTTACCTCCTTTAGATACACATTTCTTTCCATTAAAAACATCTTTGCTAATCTGAACTGGAACCCTTTTAAAACAAAATGCGAATGAAATCATGGAAAGCAGTGGGAAACCTCAGGACTCTGTAGTGAAAGGATTGAACTCTGCCATTCACAGCCTCTTATGAATAAAGTTAGCCTTCTAAAGATAAAAGGAAATTCAATTACAAAGCCAGAAGGAGAGTGAAGGGCTATGATTAAAACACATAATCCTAAAAACAACATGAACAGTGCTTTTTCATGTTATACTTAAAGCAGTGCGCTTTGTGCGTGCAGTTGCTGTTGCTTAAGATTATTGATTTAGTTTCCTAGGGGAAACGCTTTTTGAGAGGATGCGAAAAGGATGATGTCTGGTGCTGTAACTGGCAGCGTAATTTCACACAAGCATTGTACTTATGGGCAGCTCAGTGGAGAGTTTTCCTTTACAGCTTGCTAATCTTTCCTTAAAAAGAACAAATCAAAACAGCAAATGAAGTGCTGCCACTGCTTTTTTTCTCACGCAAACAGCGATTGTCCTCCCAGCCCGAGGACGAGCGCTTCAGACAGCAGGGGAAACCACAGGCAGCACGGGGCCAGCTCGGTCTCTCCTGCTCCATCCACACCAGCCGTCACTCTTCAACCTTTAATAGTTTGGACCCCGACTCTCAAGGCGTTTGGAGTCCAACTCCCATTGAAGCGATCAGCATTGGTGCCTAAAACCTTTGATAGGTTATATGGCCTGAGGTCCACATTAATCTGGGAACTTGAAAATTCTCTTCAGAGTTTTGTGCTAAATGCTGATTCTGTGTGGTATTAAATACACATCTGCTCAGCATCACTGTTTCTCTGCTAATTAGCTGCTCAGTCTTATGCTAATGACAGGAGTTGGATTAGAGCACCTATCATTTTGGGAGTGAAGCATTTGGCTGGAGCTAGAAGTGTTTCATTATCAGGACTGGCTTTTATGATAAAACTATTCTGATTCCATCAAGCGGGGTGAAGTTGTGTGTACACACTGACCTGCTCACCGCAGCTCTGTGGGAAATGAGGACGTGGAGGTGTACACGAGTCATTGGAGTTGACTGGCTGTCCGTCTGTTGGACCCTGTGCCTTCGGCAACCGTGGTTGATTTGGTTTCACAAATATGGATGGTGTCAGATTTGATGGAGAGAAAGAAGGAAAGGAAAGGAAAGGAAAGGAAAGGAAAGGAAAGGAAAGGAAAGGAAAGGAAAGGAAAGGAAAGGAAAGGAAAGGAAAGGAAAGGAAAGGAAAGGAAAGGAAAGGAAAGGAAAGGAAAGGAAAGGAAAGGAACTGGCAAAACAAAAACGAAGGTGAGCGTAGAGTGCACAATTGAACATGAACTTCACAGTCAAGAGGTTTCGGAATGTCTTTTGAATGCTTTTCTCTTATGCTATTAATACCATTCAAAAACTCATCTCTTTCCCAGTACTCTGGAGTTAAGTATTACCATTTCCTTGGGTTATTTAATACTTTAGACTGATAGCTTGATAAAATTTTAGTACTGTTATTTCCTGAGTTATTTTGTGCAAAAAATTTATCAGTGATGAAAATATTTTGAATTACTGTAAAGTAAGTGCCAATTTCATGTAGTAGTTAATGTGCGTGTCTTGTTCTCTGCTCAAATACTGTGTGCAAGTTTATAGAAAAAATTGCTGCTTATATTGAGTGAACTTAATGTAAAAAAAAATTAAAAAAGGCAGTGCAAATTTTGTAATGGGTTTTATTAGTCAAAAATCATTATTCCTTCACTTAGTCTTTAACATGATATACCTGATGCCCTGTTTGTCTGCTTTTTAAAAAATAACTTGTGCTGTCAGTTTAGTTCCTTTCATAAAACTAATAATTAAAAAATATGCAATTAGAAACTAAAAGTAGCTCTGCTTTTCAGCTGGAGAAAGCGAGTGTGTAATCACAGTGCTCAGATGAACAGGTTCCTGGAATCAGGTTGCAACCAGTGCCTTTGCATTTTGAATCTGTAAAAAGGGCACAATCCTTCCAGAAAAAGTCACTGAAAACCCTGTTTCTGCAAGAGATGAGCATGCACATTTTCTCCTGATCTGGTGGGAAATACAAGTGGAGGAACCTCAACATGTTAATAGTGTTTTTAAAGAATTTAAATACTTATGTGTGACTCAGATCCTTCCCTGAGGATGTTTCCTGGTGGTTTGTGTCAGACAGAAGTGGCTTCAGTTTGAAACTGGCATTTCCCAAGTACGTCTTGCATTGGAAGTTTCACGGTAGCTTTTAAATGAGTTTAAGTGACTATTGCACTTTGAGGAGCTTCATCTGTGGTGGGTTTGATATAATAATGAGCTGTTGGCAGTGGGGTGATGTTGTTGGAGAATGGAGCTGGGGTTGGGGGGAAGGTCTTTATGGTGGCCAAACCAGCTTTTGGGATGGATTGAATTAACGGTGGAACTGCAGTGCAAATATTTGGGTCTTGAAGACTGTAGGAGTGACTTTTATGTATTTCGTTAAACAGGGAGAAATTTGAGTGTTGGCAGAGAACCACAACAAGGGGAAGGGAGAGACTTCTGCAAACAAAATATAGAACAAACTTTCCTTGAGTTTTTGGCAAGTGAATGTTGAAAATCTTTGTGAATCATTGTAACAGCTTGGGACTTTGCTATAGTGTATTATCGTATTGTACAAATGTATTCTAGAGGTTTCCGATGCTTTCTCATACAAAAAGTTACAGGGCTCAACATTTTCCACGTGCTGTAGGCGCTGAAGATGTGTAGAGAATGACCTACAGAGCAGATTAAATACAGAGCGGTAGTTCTTGCTCACAAGTGACTCTCCAATCTCCCACAACAGAAATCTGCCATTTTGACCATTGACACTTTTGTAAGAGTTGGGTATTTTTGTAAAAAACCTCAAGATGCCAACACTCTGTCTTACCTTTTGTGCATGTTTGTGTCTTCCCACTTTTGATAGTGGGTTGTTAGCTCTGAATCCTGTTTATTATTTCCACTGCCATTCTAGGGATATACTTCTACTAGCACTGGCTTTTAGCAGTTGTTTCGGTTTTTTAATCATGAAGGTTGTTCTGATAACCAGGCACCCATGGATGTATTTGCAGGCTGTGTGTAGATGGACATTAATTGACTTGGCCATAAGACATCTTTTTGGCCAGCATGCTAAGTTATTTCTTGCACTGCTAATATGAAGTTACAGAGTCCCCAAATGTGCATGATATTTCTCTTTATCTGTTGTCTAAAGTTTGCTTCAGAGAAGCAAGTGAAACTTATTTAGTGGAAAGTGAACCTAGTTTTAGTTTATCCCCTGACTAACTTGAGGAAGGTTGGCCTGTGATTTTGAAAATTTAAAGAAAAAAAAAACAAACTGCAAAACTCTACTACAAATCTGCTAATACAGAATTGATTCTTTGTCACTAGTTATGCAATTCCCTTCAATAACCAATCAACTGTAAAGCAATAACTTTTAGCAAGATTATTTTAACTTGAATTTTATTTGAGCTACTCTGTGTTATTCCCTTACATCAGTCAGTGAGGCTTCATGTGTGGCTGTTCCTTAACCTGATTTTATCAAAATAATCCGGCTTTATAAATTGTTTTGAGCCTAAAGAGGTAGTTTTGGCAGTCCTCTACAGGAAGTTGTGGTAATAACATTCTCTGGTAATTATACAGATATTTGTTCACTTTTATTTAAAAAGCAGAGTGAGCTTAGGCTAAAACTCTTCCCATCGACATGGACACTATAATATTGCTAGGTAGATAAAATTCAGCGTTGGAAAATGAAACCTTTCCTGGTTTACCTCTCCTCTTACCACCGTCTCCCCTGCAAAATGACAAAGCCTTTGCAGTCTTTATGTGAATAAAAAAGGCTGAAACCATTTGTCCTGTCTTGAAAATAACACAAAGTTTGCAGTAACATTAGTTCAGAGTTGCAGCAGATAAGAGGTGTAACGTGCCTTCTGGGTTTTTGTGGATTGCCTGTCAGGTTTTAAAAAAAGAAATGGAATACTGTGTTGGAATAGAAACAAGGTCGCATCTACCCAAATACAAGAACCTCTTAAAATTATAGGGAGTGACATCAGGAAAATTATGGAGTTCGTGTTTGCTCGTTCATGCTATCAGTATGTTTTTGGGCAAAAGATGAAGTGTTACAGCGAACATAGCGGCTGGCAGGAGGATTTTGACTCTTGCTCAGCGGGGGCGGTGCTGGATTCCTCGGCTGCACACCCGCGGGTCTGGGCTGTGCTGGGGTGGTGAGTCCCGACAATAACCGTGTGCCAGAGCCACGACACCTGGAACGGAGCGGCCATGGTTTAATGTGGATGTAGTGCACAAAATGTAATGATTTGTTTTTGTTACTTAGCAGTTCTGTGTTGCTTGAAGACCTTCTGTAACAGACTTTTCCTTGTGAGGACAAAAACCAGAAAAGGGTTAAGAAAAATACTTGGTTTTGGCTGTTACAGCTTTTCAGTCATTGTTATATGTATGAAATTCCAGTGAGTACATTTGCCTCTTCTAGTTAAAGCAGAAAGGACGCATATCTAATTCTTATTCATACCGTTAAGCCTGGATTCTGGGCAATGTGAAGAATGTAAGGAGGACACCCGGGCCGTTGTTACTGCCTGGTGGTACCTGCGTTACTTCGTATTGGGCCATCTCACAGACATCATGAGAACAGCTTTTGACCTCCCAGCTTGAGCTGCCATCACACTGGCAGCCTGGAGCTTCTTCACATGCGATGCTTTCTCTCTATCAAAACTGGTTTAGTGACAGGTTTCCTTACACCTTATCTCTGCTCCCCCTTGCTTACCGTGCGGTTCAGCTACAGCAGCAGGGGGTATTCTTCACCTGCATTAAGGGTACATGTGAGAGACTTATGCTGATCGAACTGGACCACTTCTGAGGTGAGCTTTAATGTCTCGCAAATACCTTGAGCCATCCAGCTTTCTCAACATAAATGTGTCAGGTGGCCTTTTCAGCTACTTGACCGTGACTGATTATTAGTGTGCAGACACTTGTACGCTGTGCAAAATTTCCATCTCCCTTTGCTTGATTACAGTTTCTCCCTAACCACGAGGATTCCTGTTCTTCTGGTGGCATCTGATTCTCCTCCTAAATTTATACAATCTATTTCTCTGATGTTGTCATTATATATATAAAAAGCTGAAAGATATGTTACTGAGCAGATGAAAATCTAGATATTAGGTCTTGTTTAATCTGATATCTAAGGCAATGCTGCTGATAAATATGTTTTAATGTTTAAATTAAACACTCTAAGGTTTATCACTTAATACATTTTAATAACTGAGATGGCAGTCAAACTTGCTGTTGGAGTAAGTGCTCCCTGAGGGTCATGTAGAAAAAATGGGTAGAAATTTTGAATAAGGAAGGTGTGGTATGAATTACTGTAGCGGGATTTCTAAGAAGTGCTGACATGTTCCACATGCTTTCAGCTGTGCTGAAATCTGATTGTTTTGACCAACTCAAGATCTGCAATTCCTGAAGTTTTTTATTAAATTCTGATTTCCTGTGTGACATGACATTACCATGATGTCATGCTGCTGGGCTTCTCCTGCAGGGTCTCGCTCACTCTGAGGCAGAAGTGGCCTGTGTGGATTAGCTTTGGCCATGGGAGTCTGCACTGGAGATGGAGATGCTTTTAAAATGAATCTCTTTTAGCTTTCCCTTTTAAAAAATTACCCTTATTATTGTCTCTTTGCCAGAATACCCTTTTTTAGTAAAAGGTTGGTACCACAAATTACCATAGTGTTGCACAGCAGCATCACTTTGAGTATTATCACAGGAATCCCACGTGACCTTGCACGCCTGAGCTGAATTCTCTGTTTTCTGTTTGTGTTAGAAGCAGAAGGCTGGTGTGAAGTACAAGTGCAATACAAACCGGTGTAGGCACCTGTCCTCTCTTGGGACATTGGATACAGTTGTTCAGCAATTTACAGTAGTAGTCTGAGTCTCTAGTAAGTAGAAATTTGATGTGAAGGCTCTGCTTGTACCTGGGGCATTACCCAGCTCCGCACCAGATGATTTGCCTTCTTTCGCACTTTGCCGGCACATGGTGTAAAGTGTCTCTTCAAATGGGATGCTCGGAAAGCTGCCAGATGTTGTTTTGCTGTCTGCAGACAACACTCCCTTATTAGGTCTTTAGTTTGGTGTATCAGAGAAGGAAAAGTACATGCTGTTAAAGTAAAAGGTTATTTTCAGCTTTACTGTTTAAGACAGAAGATCTGGACTGGGAGCCCGGAATCCCATTTTGTTAAAATAGTGAAGTGGCAGTGAAGAGTAAACCCAGTTTCTCATTTCCTCTTAACAACTCCCCAAGAGCATTTGATTTCAGTAGTTTTTCTTTAGATACTGATAGTGGATTAATTTAGTTATATTATAAATTAATAAGCCCTCACGGCATTTAACTTAACTCCTACTTTATTTATTCCTTTTACATTGTTGTCTTTAACATCAGTACTGCTATAAATTGTGGAAACTCTTTTGTGTGTCCTCTGCCCACAGTCTCTTGATAGCAAAGTACTACAAGCTGTGCTATATGATGACTAAAAATCACTATTACAGAATTGGGATTTTTATTTGGTCGCATCTATTTAAGATCAAGAGGATGTTTCTAAAAGACACTGTCATTTATATGCCTTTTGGGTAGTTACGAATTCTTGGTAATAGATGTTTATGATGTGATCTCTTTATCTTAACTGGCTGTAAATGCACAAGCTCTGAAAAGAATAACTTATAGGAAAGTGCACTGAGAGCAGAGGCAGCCAGCCTGTGCTTCACTCAAATCGAGAGCATGCCCAATATTGCACAGTATTGCTAAGCTAATCTAAGTTGTCTGTGTTCAGTGACAACTAAAACCAGAACTCATTACACTTTTAGTAATTTGGATTGAAGGAATGGGAAGATTTTATGTCTGAGCAGTTCTTTGGCAGTGCTGGGTGTAACTGCCTGACTGCCCTTCATCGTGCTTTGGCTTGGGGATCAGTTCAGTGACAGCCAGTGGTACACGCGCTGCTCGGGTGTCGATGGCATTAGACACCTGGCATTGCCACTGCTTCCTCAGTTTTTTGTTTGTGGTAACAATAATGAACATGACTCTGGAGAAGGGAGGTCAGGCAACTTACAGCAGCTCTAAATTTTAATGGCGTGAACAGCATTTGTCTCTAAATTCCTTAATCCCCAGCTGCCTCTGAAGTTGTGTCCTTTTGGGAAAGCTTTTCTGATCAGCCTCACCTACATATTTGCGGGCAGTGGAAATACCTGGAAACAGCCAGCCTGAGAAAAAAGCCAGTGGTAAATTCTATATTTCTTCATTTTTCTCAGCTCTTTGTCCCCCATCATCCCACTGCTCTCTAGAGGCAGATATGCTGGGTGATAGGACGCCTTCGAACTCTGCTCTTTAGATCCGTTCTCTAAGCCCAGCAGAAATTGTCCACGTTCACTAGTCCAAAGCAGATCCAGCATCATAAACCAAAGGCAAATGGAATAAGCCTCAATTAAAAAGAAATTTTTTCCCAAGAAGAAATAGTAAGTAAAACCTACAAAACAACTTTATCTTGTATGCTGAGTGATGAGTGAAATGACAGGGCTGAAGACCCACGTTCTTGCTGCGGTAGAACAGGGTGCTGTTGGGCAGGAGCCGGCAGGCAGCCCGGCTGTGGCTGCTGTGTGGCTTCAGCAGTTCCAAACCCGATCACTGTGTCCCCGCCAGTGCTGTGGTTCACCAGATGTTTTTTCTGCTTGGCTGCAGCACAAGGTTCAGAGACGATGCCTGAAGGCGGATGGCGTTGAGGGGTTACTGCTGCAATGGATCTGGCATCTTCAACATAATGTATACTGTGGGTTTCAGGTACAAGCGAGTAGATCTTTTCCTTTTCTGAGTAATAACCTCCATGGATCTGGTCCAGCTGACTGCATTGTGTAGAATAGATGTCCAAAGCTTTTGATAGTTGTAGATAAAGTGTTATTTCCTATTCTGTTCAGTAAGCGCTAAGAGGAGAAAGGAAGATATCCACTGAGCCTACATCAATAAAAAGTAACACTGAATTATCTTGACAATGAACCTTTTTTTTTCATCTGAAAAAAGCTTTAGAGGACAGGCGCTCTGTTCCTGACAGTGACTGATGGATGTGGCTCAGAGTCTGAACTGTAAACTGGCTCTCATATTGATTAAAATGTGTTTGTGTACCTTGCTGGTGGAGAACGGAAAAGTTTGATGTGATGAGCACAGATGAATTTTCTTATGATGCTACTGTATGGATGAACCAAGTGTTTTCAATATATTTTGGTTTCAGTTTGTATTCCTGGTCCATGGTAAATGAAGTTGTGGTACCTTTAAAAGCAGCTGAAGTAGAGATTTTCATTTAGCACAAGAAGCTGAAGTATATTTCTCCTCTTAACAGTTTTTTTTTTTTTCCCTTGGAAAAAACATAGTTGCTGTTGGATATAAGTTCACTTGAGTTTTGGAGGTACCAGACTGTGCTATAGTGTAAACACAGCTGCTATTGAGTAAAATAGCTTCAGTCTTCTTTAAAGTATACAAGTTCAGTGTTAGTGCAATAATAGATGCTTATTTTATTAACTGTTAGTCTGCCTGTCGGCTTTCTTGGCCAGCTAAAATGATGAGGTCCCCCGTGTGCCTGGCCTGCCATTAATTGATAAGGGATGCACACGGAGAGTACTGCTGTAGCTTAATTGAGAAAATCTACATCTTCTGATTGCTCCCAGGAATGAATACAGGGGTTCCTTCCTCAGGCTGTAATATGGAATGCGTACACATAATGATGTGCAAGCCTTGTTATTTATGCTGGTTAGGTTGGCTTCTAGAACATGCCTGAATGTTGGGTAGAGTTGCATGTACTTTAAATGCCAACATAGATAAGGTCTTCTTGTGTTCAGCACTGAGTGGGAAACTGGTCAGGAACAATTAATCAAGTACTAGTGAGCACTGACAGACATAACCTGTCCTAATTATTATAACCCCTCCTAGTTATTATAGTTAACTGTACTTGTTTATTTTTATTGCTGTATGGACGCTTGTATTTCCAATAGATCTTTTCCTAATTTATGTAAGTTTTCTTTATTTTTATTTTTTAGCTTATCAAGGACAACTTAACTAATACATAAGTTAAATGGCATGATACAGTTTAGCTGATAAATGCCAATTCCTGCATGGCTATGCTTATTTCACATAATCTGGGCATAATAATTCTCAGATCAGAACTAGCTTCAAGGAGGCTCCTTCCATAAGCCTATGTCTCTCAGTTTCACAAGTTTTTGGATTAAAAAAGTAAAAGTGCACTGTGGAATTTTATTCTTATAATAGCTTAAATATAATTTAACTAAACCAGCTCAACTTTATGTGGCCGTACAGTGATTAAATACTTAGAGTTTGTCAAATACCAATATTTAACATTTTAACGAAGGCTGACTTCCCATGTGCTATTTCTGAATTGCTTTTTTGATTTTGAAGACTGCGGTGTATAAATCTCCTGAAGTTATCTTTAGCAGCACTGCTGTTCTCCTCAGGCCACAACATATCCCCTGGATGCGTAGATGCAGGGCAGATTTACAGCGGAACACTCTGCCTGTCTGCTTGGATGCTCAGGGACAACATGTGAAACTTTGCTCGGTGGGTGCAGAACCAGCTCATGTTTGTGCCTCTGCTGCACGTCCCTGCTCGGCAAAACCAGGGTCACGGAGCTACAGGCTGTGCTGCTTCACGTGCTGTTCTTGCAAGTTAATTCCTGCTTGAGAAGTTTTGGGAGTTCATGTTAATGCAGAACAAACGTTTTTTACTCCGAGCTCCTTGGTTTCCAGTCTGTGCTTAAATATTTCTTACGACTCCATCAGAATGGAATCTTTGCTCCATCGTACTGGTCCAGGCAAAATGGGTGTCATTCCCCAACAGATCGCAGAATGTGCATGTGCATTGTATGACAACCAGTATGATGTCACACTAATGGGTTTATAAATAACTGCAGTTATGAAATCTCATTCATCTTTGCTGCTGGAGTTGAGTACTGTACCTGACTGAAAGGACGGTAAATCTTATAAACGGGGAGATTGAGCCTGGACACAGTCTCCTGCTGTGTGAGCTTGTTCCAGCAGAAAGTTTAGTGTGGGGCAGGGATGAACGAGTGGATGTGGAGCTGTCTTTCTGGGGGTAGTGCAGCCTTATTCTGGTTTAGTTACGCATGAAACTATAGCCAAGTTGTAAAGGATGCTCACAAGTATTTTAAAAATAGGTAAGGGGTACAGTCTAGAAGCAAACATCTCTTTGAGATAAGTTTCCTTGTTCCATGTTGAGGCTGGGCCCTGAGGAGCCGTGATTCTCAAGGAAAGCCTGACCTTTTCTTCCAGGTTTCTCTGTTTTCTGTAACATCAAAGGTTTTTGTAGCACATGTTGAGGCAAGAGCTTATTTGGACATTATTAACTGTTAGCGCTTTGATTTCTACTCTCTTCGTTGGTACTTGTTTGTGGAGGCATGGTGCAGGTGGAAGGTTTTCATGATGCAGACCCAGGAGCAGCATGATGTCCACTGTTTCTGCATTGAGTCCAGGTACGGAGGTGAACAAAGAGATTTTGAGTTTCCCTGTTCGTGTTGCGCTATTTTGAATTGGAAGCGTGAGACAGCTCTGCATTTTCACTTCCCTTCACACACCAAAATCTAAACTCTCTGTTTTATCTTCATCAGAAAGTGAGTGGTAGACTGAAATAAAATTCAGGAGGGGAAAAGGACAGCTCTGAAAAATTTACATTTATTCCAATTTTCTTCCTCATGCTGATCTCTAAGAGGCAAACTCCCTCGGCAGCTCCTTTCTGCTTTTCTCTGTCTTTTTCCAGTTCTGGCACCTGAGAGCTGGAAGAGTGAATCATATTGAGCGTGTCCCTGCCCTCGTGCGTTGCCCTAAGCCAGCATAAAGCCACAACGCATACAGCCAATTTCGGCCAAAACCAGCCAGTAGATTTTATTTTCTTCTCAGCATCTATATTTTATCACAGTAACTGATGCACAAATGAACCGACTTGTAATTAATATCAAGGAAAATTTAACCCAGTTGTTATTTAAATCATGTATTAATCTTGGTAGCAGCACGCGTGGAGTTTTGTACCATCGTGCAGTGAAGACAGTGTGGAAAGTTAAAGATAAAACAGTAAAAATCATTGAAAGCTGACTATTTAGAAGGCTGTGAGAAATATTTACATTATTGTAGTAGTGAATGCTGCGGAGTTCATGGATGCGGGAAATGAATGAGCTCTTTGGGGTGTTGGTCTCAGAGCCTTTTCTCTCATCACAGAAGCAGATGCGATGGATTCCTTTGGCTGAAACAAAGAAAAGCTTTGAGTCCCGAAAGAAACTGGGTGTATGGACTTGGGATGGCCATTGTGTGGGAAGAGCAGGAGTTTGTGTTTGCTCTCTGTTTTTACTGGGAGATTGACAGAATGAAATCTGTATCTGCAACAATTTATTTTGTGTTGTTTTGTTTATTTTTCCCTGTATTCTTTAGATGTAGGAAGTGCCCACTTTCACCCTGAAGTGCCAGTAAGTGGGACTTGTAGGGCAGGAATTTTAAGTGTAGGAGAGATTTGCTACAACATGGTGTTGTAGGTCAGTAAAATCTTTTGCCAGAGCATTTGATTTGCATGTTCCCCAACTCCTTCATAGAAATCTCTGGACCAACTAGTTAACGTTTGTAAGAGAAAATTTTGTTTCTGAAACAACTGATAATTTTCTAGGTGCTTATTCTTTCACCTTTTGTTTCCTGATCCTTAGGACAACATTGCTGTGATTGTTTTTACTGACCCCCCCTGTTTTCCCTCTCCCTCCTGTGGCTCCACCTCTCCCCATTTTTGGGTGAACCATGAGAAAGAGCTTAATACCTTTCCTTTCTTGAGGCTTTTCTTACCAAATTTAACCTTTTGAGGCATGAGAGTTCTTTAAATACGTATGATATAATACTGCTGCGGTCAGGGAATTCAGTGATGCTAAAAATGATCTTTTTCTTGTTGTCTGAGAAATATTGTGGTGTTCCCACTTTTGAATCCAAACAAAACTAAGGATGAAACCGTGCTATTTCTGAAACTATAGTCAATCTCCATAATCAAAAATGTTGAAAAAGTAACTAGTACCAGAAAAAGAGTACATACAGAAGATAAGGTTTAAAATCCCATGGTCTAGAAAGAAAGACTGCTCAGAACGTGCCTTGCTCAAGATTTCAGAGTAAGGTTTGGACAGGAAAAGCTACTGATCTCCCTTACCTGTTTTGTCTGTAGCAAATTAAGTGCAAACGTATGGGTTTGATGTTCTGGCCTTCTGCACTGCAGTGCTCTGCCAGGCTGCAAGAGCACTGAGGTTTTTAACTAAGTGCTTTCTTAGTAATACTGCGTCCAAAGCTGCCGTGTGGGCAGGCTTTGGCCTTCCAGTTTGTGAATGCGTCTTTTTGACTTGCTTGGTACGAGCCCGTTCTTTGTGGGGTCCTCCACAAGTTGATCTCCTGTTTCTCCTTTGGAAAACCTTGCTCCAATGTAAAGGCTGCTTTGCTGTGCTCTCTGATCTCCCTTCCCTCCACAGCACTGTTTTTCTCTCCTCCTTGTGTTGATAACTTTCATTTTAGAGAGCTACAAGTGATGGCAGGTGAGGAACATGGATACAGTTCACTGCCACTGTAACCTTCCTGTGGCTCATCAGTGTCTTCACCTTTGCCTTCTTGCATTGAGCACTTAGACTTGGAAAAAATAACCTGTCCCGCTATGGCAAAGCTTCCTCTACCTTCAGTCCAAGAATTAAAATGAATATGACTCGGGGAATTGGTGGACATTTCTCAAAGTGCAAGATACCATTTTTTCTGTGGAAAATAAATAGCTTGCACAGATAATCTGAAGCATAAAGCTATGAAATAAGTTCTGCAAAATTAAAATTCAGGTGGGGGTTATGCAGATTGCCTTATTTGAATATTTAAATCTTCTGTAGCTTTTTGATGACTGCTTTATCATTGTTTTCCATATATATGCAATGATGCTCATTTACAGCCTTCCCCAATCAGTTATAGAGCAAATACCACTGCTATAAATAAAATGTCATTTGCAGGAGACAGAGTTTTGTAAGTTAAATGAGGAAGAAATGTTCCCTTTGAAGAAATGTTAGCTGTGATCAGTTGGTCAGGATTTTCTCCACAGAATTATTAAAAGAACTGGTTGAAATGTACATTTTTCCATTCTACTTCTTCACTGACATTAGCCAAGGAGTACTTTTTTTTTTTTTCTGATAGTGTTTCAGAAAGATAGTCTAAAAGCAAAAAAAAGTCTCTGAATGTTGATGTTGCAGCCCGGCCAATGTAGTGGTTGGCTCTCAGGAGGGAGCAGTTGTTGCTTGTCACCGTCCTTGGCTGCAGTCGCACCCTCCTCCCTGCCAGGGCTGCTGCCTTCATCCTGCACTCAACTGGTTCTTGTCCAACACAAAACTAATCACATTCTTGTTTTTTCTTCTTCTTTTTGTTTTCTTGGTCAGATCATACTTTGGCTTTTGCTTCTGCACTGTCTACTAAATAATTCAGATATTTCTGTCTTGTTAGTATCACTGGCTTTGCTGTTAGCATTTGTGTACTGTCAGTAAATGCATATTTGTCACGACTGGAGAAAATACACTTATTTTTGCTGTTGTAGTCTGAAGCCCCGGTAGTATCTGACAGATACACCACGTTAGCAGCTCATACAGCCACACGTCAGACCGCTGAGCTGCTTCTGGTCCTGGTTCCACCACAGGCTTTCCTGCACCTGCCGGGAAATCACAGAACCTCGTCTGCAGTTTTATCATTTCTCAGGGGAGTGATAGATCCTGCACTGGGGTGGTGAAGCTTGTTGAATCAGTTTTAAAGTAACTTAGATTAGATTAGTTTGAGGTGATTATACTCAAGACATCCTACCTCTACAGGGACTGTGACATTTCATCAGCGACACTATCTTTGGAAGATATGGAGCAGCTCAGGTCGGAATGCATTTCATGGTAACAGTGCTGTTGTTGTTTAAGAGTGCACAGGAAACCTATAAAACAGGTTGGGGATCAAAGTCAGGATCTGACTACCAAACTTACAGCGCAAAGATCTTTTTTGAACAGTTGGTGCAAGTTAGACTGTAGAATAACCTGCCATCAACACTCTTTTTGTTAAGAAATCTTTAAAATATACATTGTAGGAAACTGAATTCTGCCTCATCTAGGATTTCTGACTTGAGGTGGCAATTTTTACTCAAATAGTTGAGACAGAAAGTTGATACATTTAATAAAAATGGAATTAGAAGTTCTTATATTCATTTTTGGAGACTTGACCGAAGGGGCATAGCCTTTGAGATGCATTCCCTGTTGGCTCCCATGCATGGTAGAATCATGGGTTTGTGTTTGGCTTCCCCTCTGTTTTAAGATGGTAATTCACTTCATGTTTTTCCTTTTAAATTAGGGAATGCCTGTGAGTAGGAAATCACTGTATTCCTGTGAAGATCTAATATTTGGATGGGCATACAGGTTGCATGCTTTGGATTGATGCTTGAGCTGATCTGCCAGAGGGAAGGAGAAGAGAACATGTCTTTATGGAAGTAGTAAAACCTGCTGCTACTTCATTTTCTGTGTTGCTGGTGTTTCTGTACTGTGCTAGCAGTGTGCTTTGTGAAGAGCATGTCAGTCGCAGGTTGCAGGAGGTGTGAGGAGGAGTAAGGGGATCTCCTCGCTGCTCCCTGGCCCCAAGCTGCCGTAGTGCAGGGCATGGAGAGCTGAGCCGTCAACACAGGGAGATGGTACCTGGGTGTTCTGCTGCCACAGTCATCTGCTGCATCCTGAGGTGGTCATCCTTTTCCTCCTTGTGTAGTGCCATGATGACATCAGTGATGCTGTATGTGAGGCAGCGTGTGCTTTGCTGGGCCTTGGGCAGGAGCAGCAGCGGCTGGAGGAGCAGCAGAGCTTGGTCCCCGCATGCTGTGGGCTCCCAGGAGCAGGGGGAGAGGATGTGCGGAGCGGGGCTGTTGCAGATGCAGTGATGGTGCTAGCAGCTGCCCTCACAGTGCTCTTTGGGGGCATTCCAGAACTTCATGGTAATGACATGGTGCCTTTCACAGTAATGAAGCACTGAGATTAAGCCTGAGGCATAGAAGTCCTGAAGTGATGCTGAACTCTGAAACGTGGGTTTCTGAAGAAAATGACACAACAGGCCTGGAGTCCTGACTTCTGAAAGTTTGCAGTCTCCTGTACTCTCAGGATTCATCTGAAATGAAAAACTGCTTATCAGCATTTCAGAAAGCAAGACCTGAGTGCTGATGGTCTTGACAATGAGGTGGCTTTGTAGAGTGTGTTAATTGAGTGTTGGGTGTGGTTGTCACTTTGAAAAATCCTCCTTCTGTTTATCACATCCCAAAAGTATTGTCTCTGACACTGGAATTCGCTTGACAGGCTGAGGCTTTACTGCTGGGTCTTTGCCAGGAAAGATGATGCTCACTTGCACTTGCAAAGACAACTTCTGCAGCCACAGGCTTTCCCTGTTTTATTTTCCTGTTGTGTGACCTGTGCTGGCTACCCAGGAGTAAGTTAATTTCTTCATGAGGGCAATTAAGAGTTCCTGGTCTGTTTTGATCCAGCCTGGTGTGTTGAGATGAGTGCTTTTGATAAAACTGTGTCCTATTTGCTTCTGCAGCTTTTATTTGCAATAATGGTTTGATTGGTTTGTTTGTTTTTTGATGCCTCTACTTGTTTTCTGTCTGTGTGTATAGATTGTGTGTTCAAGGATCATGAGTGTGCATAAAACCAGATTTTTTTTGTTAATTTTTTTTAATTGAAATTATTTAAACTTGAATTATTTAAATTTAAATTATACAGTAGCAAACCTACAAACTTTGAAACCAGTGATTGTCCATCTCAATTTTTACTCTAGCCTGCCATTGACAATTTGACTGATTTGTTTGCTCAGGGAAGAAAACCTGACACTCCATGTTCAGTGAGATGCCACTCCCTTTGTTATCCTCTAGTATCAGTGCCAATATTTTAAAAATAGGAACCTAAAGTTAGACCAACAAGTCTATTTTAAACCCAAATCTTGAAGACTGGCTATAATTTCACAAGTGATGTGCACCAAAGAGCACCAGTTGAGTAGGAGACATGTTGGAATTCCTGCTTGCTCTAGGAAAATGGAATCCACATAACTAGATGTTGATGTGTTGAGAAATAGGTTTAGCTTCTAAACCTTTGAACTTCTGTAGTGGTGGGGTGGAAAATGTTCCTGGGCATAAATGTCCTTGGTGTTAAGCTGGGCTTTATTGTGGATCTTGGCTGCCTGGAGGTGGTGTGAGGCCTCGCTGGCTGACGGGGGCTGGTTGTCCTGTGGTTGTGTTGGTGTTTGAGGGAGAGTTGCCCTGTGTCTAGCTTGTGGTTTAGGAGCTTTTCTGAGAGATGCATGTAATATATTTCCTTTTCTTTATCATCCACTGTTTCAATGACATGACAAAGGAAGCAAACAAGTAGGAGTATGCTTTTACATATTAAAAAGCGTTTTATATGATTGACCATTTTTTTAAATGTCATATTTGCAAAGTACCTTCCTTCTCCTCCACTTCTTCTCCTTTAATTGTTGTATTGTCTGCAGTGGTGATATCCATTAGGTGGTTCTCTGGAACAGGAGTACAATTTCAAAAAAGGATTTGGAAGATAGTGCAGGGGTTTTTTCCCTTTACATGCCTTGAGTGCTCAGCCAAGTTGAGTGTCCTGCTCAGATTTTATTCAAAGACTTTCCTATAACGTATGCACAGAATGAGGCAGCAAAGAGGACTTGTTTGAATAAATCGAGCCTCTTAGCAGTATTATGGAGGTATTTATTGTAACTTCGTTAAGACTGCATTGACCTTCGTACTTTGTCTGCAGGACTGACATCCCTCATGCATTGAAATTAGTTTCCAAATCTGGTGTTCTAACAGATGAATTTTTGCAGATTACTCCAGTAATTTTAATGTTTCACACACTTACAGATGAATTTTTATCTTTGTTAATTGCCTAAAATATATATGCACTGAATGTACTTTCTGGCTTAACACACCTTTCTCTCATGAAGTGGATAGCTGAGAATTGTATCCTTAATGATGTTTATCTGTTGGTGCTTCATCTTCTACCACTTATCAATGGAAGTGTTCTTCCTTGAGACCATGGAAAGGGCACGATTCTCTTTTTTTGTTTTGGAGCTAATAGTTGTTAAGTGCTTATGTGGTCCACTTTGCCACCTATAGCTTTCCACAGGTTGCTCTCAAGGGCTCTGTGCTGCAGATCTCAAACTTTGGCGCTGGTTCAGAGTTTTCTCTTGAACAGTGAGCGAGTTCTGTGCATTTTTGTTTCAAGCCAGAGGAATGAAACTGGTGGTGACTGACAAAAAGTTTAGTTATTTCACTTTAAAAGTCTAAACCAGGCTACTGTACCCATTTATGTAGTGTGGTTACTGTGGGGAAGCTGAGAAACCAGCTATTTCATAGTGCTGTTTGTGGTGGTGTACATTTCAACTTAAAGGCTACTCAAACCAAGTTTAAAGGGTCCCTTAATCTGATGGCTGGTAGATTGCTGCTGGCAGTTTAACTGTTGCATGTCACTTTCTGTTGGGCAGCCATCCGTGTCACATCATTATGTCGTGTGGGATTCAATATTTCAGTGCCCCAGGGATTCAGAAGTAGAGATCAGAGTAATTTTCTTTCCGTGTGAGTGCTCTATTTTATCTCATGAATTATACTACATGTTAGTGATGGAATATTTACTCGTTCATGCTGCCTGTCTCTATGCAGAGGATAAGAAGTTGACAAGCTGCTGTCTGGGACTTGGGAGCAAAAGAAACTTCCCATTCTTCCTTTATTTTATCCAACTTGTAACTTTAGGCAATTGTATTCTTGCTATAGGATACATAATAAAAAGTTGCCCATGAAAACAGAGCAGTCTGTTCAGTATGGTTTCTTTGTTTCATTGTATATCTGATAAACCCCAGTATTCTTGTAGTCTGTATGCTGTAGAAAGTAAATGGAGAAAGCAGAATAATGCTGGAGATTTTGCATTTAAAAATCTAAACGAAACCTGAATGCCTTGGCAAAAACACTATCTTAAATGTTGAAGAATCAAAACAAGCAATTCTTAATAGCTTCTATTTGCCACCAGTTATAAATACAAGGGGACCGTTTGGAACAGCCTGTTGTGTGTTGTTGCCCTGTCAAGTGATTGCTCTGGCTGTCTGGTGGCATCTGAATTAGCTGGGAACAGAGTTGTGACTTTCACATTCTCACCTGGATTTAACTTGTAGTTTAATGGAAATTGCTTTACCAGCTGGATAGTGCAGCATGATTTATTGAGCTAGACCTGAGTGTTACAACATCTATTAAACAGGCTTTCCTGTTCTAGGTGCGTTACGTGTATAGTCAGGCGGGAAGTCAAATCGTGGAAGCAACTGGACTTCAGGCAGGGATGAGATGGGGTGGGAAAACTGGCATAAATGGGCATAAACTAAATGAAAGAAGGTAAATGCCACTTATAATATCAGCAGAATTGTGTTAAACAGATTGTTGGTTTTTCTGTGTTGTACAAGTAGCTCTCACAAAAGGTTGAATTAAAGGTACGAATATTGGTCCCATGTTGTGACAAAAGAGATTCTCCTTTTCTCTGGTAAATATTTTTTATGCTAATAAAAATGCATATTCATGGACAACATTTCCACATTTTTGAGGCAGAAAGGATTGCCAAGCTGCAGCCTTTCAATCTGCTGTGAGGTTTTTGTTTGTTTGCCCGTGTAATGGCAGCAACTTGCAGTATTTAACGTGTGATTTGGGGCTCTGCCCTGAGTTCTCTGGCGGGGCAATGGGTGTCTGCTCGGGCTGGGTGGGACCCTGCGCCTCTGCCAGGGTGCAGGCCGGGCTGCTGCTCCTGCACTGTGTTATTCGGGTACCCGTCTGAGTCCTGAAGGTGTCTGTGCATGAAGAAGTGATGATTTTCAAAGGCCGTGAATAACTTGGGGGTTTGCTGGTTCGGTGAGAACAGAGCAGTGTGTGCCGGTGTTCAGCCCGCTTTGTTTGTGGGCACTGGGCAAACCCCAGGAAGCTGTCTTAAGTGGAGGCTTTTAAAATTTTTTTCTTATAAGCCCTTGGAATAAAACCAAATATGTTTATGATTGCAGTGGGCTGCAGTGGCGCAGGCTGGCAAGCCTCCCCTGTAGAGGTGCTTGCAGTCCAGCGGTTCATCTGGAAGGTGTGAAGCGTGTTCCAGAGCCACACAACTTGCTGTACGCCTGGGTTGCTATTGAGGGTTACGTTTCAGATTCTCCAAAATAAATAATTTGACCCTTTTATATTTTCTGATAATTTCTTTGAAAATGTAAGAACATAATGTGTGTTCTTTAAATGCAGTTGTCTTGGATCTTAGTGTCACTCTTTTAGTGGGAAAGAAAAGCACCTTGGAGTTCTAAAATAGATGTAAAGGAGCTGGCAGGGATACAGAAGGGTAAAACTGCTATGAGTACTGGTCAGAGAGCAGAGATTGCAGTGCAGGTGTGGTAGAGAAATATAAGTTTTAATAATTAATCTAACTCTGGTGATAGTAGTTCCTATTTGCATATATATACATATATAATCTTCATGTTCGGTGGGTTTTGTTCTCAGAGGCCATACAGAAGGTGTTCAGATAAGAACACTTGAACATTCTCTTGGCAGGCAAAAAGATGAAAGGGATTGCAGGAATCCCGAGCCTTGTCTCCAGGAAAGCTTCCTTTGTGAGGAGCAGGAGCCAGGTGCTAAGATGAACACCATTTTTGTTCTTGCAAGGACAAAGCTCAAATAAATTGACAAGAGTAGAGAGAGATTAGAGAAGCTGAAAATTCAGAAATTTTGACTGCTTTTGATGAAATAACAGTTTCTCAGGAAGGATGGATGGGTGTTGGTTAATACTGTGGTCCTTGGACAGAACGTAACTGCGTAATGCAGAGTCTGCAGCCAAAGATGTTGAAGGAAGGTGGGTCACCAGGACAGGGCACCTACGGCCTGTTACAAAAGGACAAAATTACACAATTTGACTGTAAGAGACGGGGTAGAGAGGTGATAGTGGAAGGTGCTGAACTCGGACTACATTTGGTTACAGTTGGTCTAGCAACTGCAAAAAAATGTCGAAACGTAGCTGCCCCCCCTTATTTATTTCTGAAATAAAGGAAAGTTTTGCTTTTGTTCTGGAGAACTAAATATGCTATCAAGATGGCCTGAAGAAAACATTGGTGATCATACCTACAATAAAGGGCGAATCAGTGATCTGTATATCTTTGATAAATCCTTAGAGAAGCAAGCAAATAAGCTTCTGTTTACAGACCCACTGCTCCATACCTGCTTGTAAAAATAATGCTTTTCAGAACTGCAAGTCAGCTGAAGGTTTCTGCTCTGCGCATTGGACAGGGTAATTCCTTTGGCAGCTGTGACTTCAATGAAATCAGTAGTATTTTTATTACTTTGTTATAGAAGCCTCAAACTTTATTTTGCCTATCTGTTGTCTGCTTACTGGGCTTTACAGGGCTGTCTTGGAAAGATCTGGAGCAGACTAGCAGTGCCAAGCACAGAGCTCTGTGGCAGGTCCTTCCTGCAGAGGCCACTCAAATTGCTTTTTGCTTGTCACAGAACAGCAGTTAAAATGACTTGAAAAATTGGAATTCCAGCATAAATTAGAGATTGTAAGAAGTCTTCTACTTTGTCTTTTGTTTGTGGAGGGCCAGATACTAGGAAGACATGTGTTTGTGAAATATTAATACTTACTTTGTTTATACAACTGGAAATCAGAAAATCTGTAAGTGTTATCCAGGCTTCCAACTGCTAGTGCTTAAATAAGAGAAGACAAAATTACAAGAAAGGTCTTATACCATATTTTGGCTTTAGAAGGCTTGGTGAACTAGGGGCTTCATGAAGTGTAGGACTGTGGAGAATGTTTCTTGGAGAAGTAGGACCTCTGCTGAGGGTTCCAGCAGGAAGAGTGACAGGACAATGGAGCAAGAGGGAAAGGTGTAAAAGTAAGTATATATAATACTTTGCTTCCCAGGAAAATAATTTGAATATCCTGTCTGCCAGCTGTGTACTGTCATTTGGTGCTTATGGGTACAGAAGAACAGGTAATGGGCACTTAGAGAAGCTGTGATGAGGGCATCGAATCACAAAACACGAGAAGTGGGAATCGCGTTCTGTGTGGCAGGTTAGACAGAGGCTGGTTTTGTGCCTGCCCTGCTCTTGCACCGTGTGGATGGAGTTACAAATTCTCGAGCTGGGGACAGGAGAGCAAGCAAAGCACAGGCAGATTTCTGGGCTGTTGGTGAGTTGCTTATCGGAGCATAGCAGAAGTGATCATGCAGACACTGGCTGATCTGTGAATTTGAAACACTTTCTTACCATCAGAGGTATTAAAGATTTCTTAACACTGAATGCTGTTCTGAATATTTGCTTGCCTTTGCCTCTCTCAGTCCTGATTTCAAGGGTGAGATTTTTTTCGAAGGAGGCAAATACTGGCCATTGTGCCCTGATGGAGAAGGTTGCTGATTTGCTGTGGCAGGTAGATCAGCTGTGTCCTTCCACTGAGTTGGCAGCAGCATCCGGCCAGGCTCTGATGTTTCCCCCAAAACTATACGGCTGTTCTAAAGAGATGTACTGACCCTTCTGTGGGAGCTGTGGGTGTTCCTGTACTCTGAGTGTGTTGCTACAGAAGTGAGAATGAAACTTGCAATGAATAGCTTGAAAGTGAATTTTCTCCAGCAGTCTTGATTTTGGTTCTGATGGAGAAATTTGCTTACTAAGTATCTTACTTTTTTTGTGCTGAAAATACTAAGTAATGGTACTCCAGACTACTGTGATGCAAAATCTCATCAGTATACTTGTAATGGATTTCATTAAAGTGTTTGTGAGGAATCAAGTACTACACATTGTAAGTGGGCCTAAAATAAAGTTGGCTCAAACCCGAATAGTTTATTATGTTGGTTGCTCTTTGTGCTATAGTTTTTTTTTAATGTATATATACATTCTGCTGGAATTTAAAACACATCAACTTAAGTTGTCATCCTAGATGGTCCCTTATATTTTTTGACTTTCTCCTACCAGTGAGGGCTGGCAGAGGCTCAGGCTGGGTGGAGTCTCTCTGTTCTCGGAGAGGGTGCAAATGTGTTTTCCAAAGGCCTGATGTTCTCCGTCTGCCTTATCTCGCAGAGTAAAGGACCCTCACAACCACGGTTCAGCTACCTTAGGTCTGCTTGGATGTTGATAAGGCGTGTGGCCTGTGAGTACCCAGTTGCATACAAATCTCAATTCGTAACATGTCCCCTTCCTCCCCTGGAGCCACCGTCTCACCTTCTTATAGCAAAAGAGGCAGCTGATGCCTGTATTCACGATTAACTATAGTAGTGTTAGATGAGGAAAAAGGTTAAAAAAAAGCTTGAAGCTGTCTTTTGCAGGCTGTGGAAACGGCTTGTTTCTGCAATAATAATAAAAGCAGAGAGCAAGCGCATATCTGGAGCTGGCCCGAGCTGTAACTGCAGTTGTGTGGCAGTGTCAGGAACAGGGCACGAGGGGCCGTGGTCCCCATGACAGAGCCCCGGCACTGCTGCCGCAGCATCGGGCCCGCTGGCGGGAAGTGGTGATGCAGGCTTTGAGAAGGAAAAGTCTCTCCTTCCAGCTAATTTTGTCAAAAGAGTTCTAGATGTTGACTACAGAAGAGCTTTTATGATGAGCTTGTGTGTTAGTAAAATGAGTTGGGAATATTCACTGAGTTTAAATGTCTGAGCATGCACCGGAACGACAGGTTGTAGGAACAACGGGTAGTTTCCTGTTTGTATGTGCACTGGGAAGGGGTGGCTGCTGCTGCTGGCACTCGGCTGTACCTGTTTTGTACTTCACATTGTTCTTTCTGAATGGTTTTCAGACAGAAGCTTGTAGTAGAGGGGAGCTTTTGTCCTCAATAGCTTTTCTTCCTGAAATGCCAACAAGAATCTCCACTGCAAACACTGGACCTCATTAGAAGATGTGCTAAGCCCAGCACTGTTCATGCCATATCTGTGAGTCCTACAACAAAGAATTTGTTAAAAAAAGTCTTGAGATGAAGTGCACGTGCCGTCTTCCCTCATAGGGAACAGGTAATCAGTATTCCCTTGGAGTGAAAAAGCAAAGATATATGCGTGAATGGGCATAGGACCAGGAGGACATAGCCCATGTCTCCTCCTTCCTCCAGGAGATGGTCCAAAAGTAACAGAAAGGCCCTTTGCCTTTCTGTGTTGGTGTTGGCAGTAGATTGATCTGTGTTCAGTGGCAGAGTTGGAGGTTTCAGGTGCTGAAGAAGCTCTGCCCTGCTCTGCAAACCCCTGCAACAGGTTTACTGCCTGTGCAGAGTGAAGCTCCATATTGTAGGCACAGGGTTTTGAAACAGGTTTTACTTGGATGCCTTTGGATGAAGGAATTTGCTGAAAGCTGATCCTTTCTGTAACTTCTTCCCCAGTCTGTAGGGGTGTCTCACGTCCCCATTGTCTCATGTGCCTTTGTTTTAAAATAATATTAAGCCTCAGACACCAGCTGATTTACTTTAATTCAACATCCAGCTTATGTTTGATTTCTTTTCATATTCAAGTGAGCCATCTGGCTTTAATGAACTGTAACTGTTTTTAATGCTGCCTCCAGTTGCTAACATCTGAATATTTCATGTGCTGATAGGAGGCTTGAAATGCAGAAGTGCGACTGAAGAGTCCAAAGTATTTTCAAATCAGTCCTGTTCCAGCAGCACTTGTGCTCCCTCCCCTCGAGATTTATCAAAAGATAATCTTTGGGGTGCCAGACTGTAAGCACCAGCCATGCCGGGTGCTAATTACAAGTACTCTAGATTTTGTGTACACAAAACACAGGAGCTGCTTATGAAATCCTGAATAACTACCCAACTTGACTTGGGCAGAATATCAATCAACTTCAACAGGAGCTGCCAGTACTTGGCATCTTTTAAATAAACAGCCTCTTTGGTGTTTGGTTTGTTTTTTTTTTTGGGGGGGGAGAAGGGGTGTCTAATATATTTTCATGTTGCAAAAAAAAAGATAAAGTTAGTTTTGAATTACCTAGTTTAGCTGTGGACATTGAGAGCTGGATCTTGTAAACTGAAAATATCTTAATTATAATTAAATTCTGAGGGTACTTTACCAGGGCTACACCATTAGAAAGCAGCAGTATATCCTCAGATTTGTTGGACTACAAGCTTCACTCAGTGTTTTTCACAGGGTTGCCTTTATTTTGGCTTAGCGGTGTGACAGCTGATAAACTTAGAGTAGAACATTACCAAGAAATATTTTGATGAATGATTAAGAAGTGTTTTGTTGGTTAGTTCTTCACTGTGTGCCAAACGTCATGCAGGTTGCCAGTGACATCACCTGCCAGCATTACCCCATAAAGGACGGAGTGAATGGAAAGTTAGACTGTCTTTTGGCAAGAGGACAGTCTTCCCAAGGGTCGCGTTAGTGTATCCTGCACTGCCGTGTCCTGAGAGCCTGGAAGAACGTAAGGAACCAAGGGAGATTGATGGAGATCAGTACCTGTGCTTAATTTCTCAGTAACTTTCTGAGAGAGACAGAGCTCAGTTAGGAGTTAACTTGTGACCTTGTGGGTGTATGCTGAGCACGGTCTTTTTGAGCTGGAGACAAGTATGTGAGAAGCAATATAGCAGAAATTGGCAGCTGAGTTCCCTTCCAGATGCAATCCCGAAGCTATAATGAATAAAACTGTATTAATATCTTCTATACAGTAGAATTTTGTGGCATCGAGCTACCATTCAATAAGAGTTCTAATGATACCTCTTGCTACTCTTTAAAAATTTTTATTTGCACACAAAATGGAAATTTTTAAAGTTGGCTGTACTTTTTATTGTACTTGAGAACTTCCCACACTGCTGAGCACTGTTGGTGGATGTTCCTTTAATTCTATTCAAATTTGTTGTTTTATTTGTGCATGAATGAAGCTACCAGTGCTGTGCACAGGAGATTTCAGCCACAGTTTTCAGTGCTTTGTGCTGCAGTTCCCTAAAATTCATGCCGAGGGCTGTAGCTCAGTTACAGGACAACTTTGCCTTCTTGCTTTTAGTTGAGGTGTCACTCCAGTTTGGTTTGACTTGTGTGACATTGCCAGCTAACGAGCCTGGGTGCTCCACAGACATGCCCAGGACATTTGCAGCCTGCTATGTGGCATTTTATAATTAATTCAGTGGAAATCCTCCACAAAACAGAATTGGGGTGCTTTGGGATGCTTTGGGGTGCTTTGGGAAGCCTTTATTTTTTTCCTTTCCAAATTCTCTGTGTCTAAACAGTGGAGGCATGTCTTGATTAACTTGCTTTGCGTGGGACCAGGGGAGCCTGAAGATAAGGGCTATCAGTGGAGACACTGACACTGTGCGAAGGGACGGGCAGGCTGGCACAACAGCCGCTCTTCCACCCAAACTTCCCTCCAATAGAACCACTTCTTCAAAATGCTTCAATTTTTAACACAAAGACAGATTTTCAAAGGAGAAAAAAAGCATTTAGTTCCATCCAGTCCAGTTACACCATCAGAAGTGAAGCCATGGTTGCACCTTTGAAAGCAGTATTGTCTTGGGAAATCTCTCATTTGTGAGACGCATAATGAAGGAGGATTTTCTGTGTTTCCATCTTTTAGGCAACTTGCATTTCTTACAAATTAGTCCAGGCTGCAGTAGGGCAAACAAACAAACAAACAAAACCAAAAAAACCACACACACACAAAACAAAACAAAAAACCAACACCCAAGCAAACCAAAACACAACAAAAAACCCCCACACTTAAAATAGGTTGCTTTCTTATACCTTAAAAAAAAAAAAAAAAAAGGGCCCTCTTGCAAAACCTTTCTTGAGGATTATTGGGGAGTCTCCATAGACACTCTAGGGATACAAAACTCAAAAAAAACCCCGAAACCCCAGACTTCTCAAGTGTGTAGGTATTCCCTTTTTAAAAGCATAGTTATTCACAATGTGTTTAGGTGGGAAGCGCAGCCTTTGTTTTTTAAAATGTGATGGTTGGTCCTATACGTTATTTCTGGTATCTTGCTTAACAAGAAAAAAACCCCAGTGCTTCCCAGGCATTCTGCAAGAATGCAAAGGGTATTTGAAGAGTATGGGCTTTTACAAGATTTTTCATGCAAATAATCTTGGTTTTGGGGTGCCTTCACACCCCGTCTAATTGATTTATATAAAGTTTTCAGTCAAAGTGTGATATTAATAAATAAACATGTAACCTAGGCTTTTATTTACTGTACAACTTTGCTTTAGTAGAGAATTTCATAAGGGAAAAATCCTCGTAGTATGTTGCCAGTGCGGTGAACTAATGGGCTTGCTTGAGACCCGTCCTTCCTTGCTTCCTACCATTAATAATGTAATAGTGATTTAGTTGCTCATAGGAATAGGCTTGAAAGTTATGGCTTCTCATCACAAAATGTTGAGGAGTGTATTTCTGCTCCCTTCTTTTTTTTCCTTTTTTTTTTTTTTTTTTTTTTTTAAGCTGGTGTGTTGGTTTTGTTGTGTTTTTATGCTTGGTTTGGTGGTTTATTTTGTGGGGGGTTTTGTGTTTGTTGGTTTGGTTTTGTTCTTTTTTAACCTGGTAGTCTTGTTCCATGACTTGGTTAGTTCCCTAGTTCTTTAGCCTTGTGAGGGGTTGAAGAACCTTTTGAGAGGGGTGACTTTGTTTTGGGGCTGAAGAGGTGTTGAAAATCAGCTTTCTAATTGGCTGATTTAGGAAATATTTTTTCCGTAGTATAAGTTGGGTCCACAGATGAGAGGTGTGGAATAGCTAAACATACATAAACACAGTGAGATGCCCTTGTTTGCTATAAGGTTTCTGGCTTATTGCTGGAGTAATGTTTTTAATGTATCTTAAAAGTAGTCAAAATCCAGTGAATATTTTCTTATGGGTTGTTCCTTTCGGGTTTTTTTCAGGATTGTTTCTTGAATGTCCTGGCTGTCACTGGGACTGAAGGTGGGAGGCAACTCATGACCACCAAAGCGTGACCTCCTCGAATTCCTCTGCTTCTGGCTGCTGGCAATAACCCCTGGGCTGCTGTGGAGATGAATGGAGAACAGCAATGTGATGCAGGTAATGGTCCGGCTGAGCTCCCTGGCTAATGAGTCTCAAAAAGCTCGACAAGCGAGATGGAACAGGCCCAAGCACAGTGAATAGTGCATGTCTCTGATGCTGCGTACTGTACACAGCGAGAAACTTAAATTTCAGTGACTCTGGGTTAGATTCTGACTATGGGACTTAAGTTTGTTATTGCTGTATTTCTAAAGCAAGGTGCATCATCGGCTTGAAGGGGAACAAAGTCTCACCCTCTTTAGTAATTGTGTTTTTAAGAAGCTGTGTCTTTCCTCTGCGTGGTATCACTGTGAGATGGGCTTCTGATAAGCTTAATGGCTGTAAGACTACTATTTTAAGGCTTTTGTCTGTCAAAGTAGTTAATATTATCTTGTTCTGTCCTCATGTTCATCTTGTTCTTAATATTTTGACAAGGTTGCCCTGCTGGTTTAAAAAGTCAGGTAACTGAAGCTGGTTGCTGCCATTGTAATCTGTCCTGGTTTTCTGCTGTGCCTTGGTGTGCCTGCTTTGATGGGTTTGGGATATCAACTCCTAATCTGCTGCGCAATGGTATATTATGATAAATTAGCTCAGGTTTTGGTTCACTGTGAAAGACGAGGCTGAGGAGAGTGTCTGTCTGGGATGGCTGGAGGTACTAACAGCCTTCTGAAACAGTTCTGGACTGTACACTCCTATGGGGATAGAGCCCACCCATTTGTGTGATTTGTTCCTTTTCCTTGAGGAGATCCCTACCTATAGTGTTGTATAGATAATATAAAATAAATTTTAATTTGTAGCTACCAGTGTTAACAACTGGATTAGGATTTTATCTGAGTATTCGTTCTCTTTGGTACTTGTCCAACAAGCAGCTCTTCTCATAGCACAATTCACTATTGGTAATTTTTGTGCCTTTACTTTATGGAAATCTAATTGCTGTCAGTGTTACTGAAGAAATGTTAAACATAATTTTGATCGACAGTGCTTTTAGAAGAATGCTATCATCTGTTTTATGATGCAGAAATATGCTTTTGATTATTAATTATAGCCAATCAGTCAAGTTGTTGTCAACCTTATATCCTCAAATAAGGAAGAAGAGGCAATATGCGCAAATACGCAGAACATATCCAGGCATATGCAAATACTCTGTCCTGTGCTAGTGGAAACTTCTAACTCCTGTCATGTAAGTGTGAGAAACGGAAAAGGCTTTAAGCAGCTGAGAAGAATGGTACTAAGACCTTCACTGACATTTTTCCATCTTCCTCAAAAAGTATCAGAGTTCATACAGTCCTCCCTATGTGCTTTTGAAATAGCTGGTGGGGTTTGATAATTGGCTTGAAATTACTCAACAGCGATTTTCCTGAGCATCCTTTTTGTGCCTGGTTTGAGTACAGGTGGCTGTGAAGAGCAAATATTAGCTGAAGAGAGCTCTACTTGCTGAGGTCAAAGACGGTTTCCAGCAAATGCTACCCATGTAAGCACAAGCACATTGGTTTTGCTGGGCCCTCTAATATTGTTTCCTGAAGTGCTTTGAGTTAGACCAGTCCCAACCACTACTGGAATGTTCCCTTCATAGTCTTTGACTGGTGTCATTTTTTCCATTTGATGACAATTAGCAGTTTTTGGAGATTCCTCTCTGTCTTTTTGTTTTTTACATGCAGGCTCTGCCTGCAAGAACGCGGGCAGTGGCCAGGGTTGTTGGTTGTGATGCTCCTCCTGCACTACGAGGGAAAAAGACAACTTTTATTCTTGTCACAGGCTTTCTCAGCTGCTGAAATTCCAACCTGTCTTCATTTATTCATGGCTTTGCAGCTGGTATAGATATAAAAGATTAACTGTTATGAAAAGCAGATTGAAATATATCTACATTTCAGGGTGAGCAACCTTTAGATTAGCCTTAATTGAAGGTCTTGCAGACTTCAGTGTGATGTACTTAAATGTCCAATATGACAGTCTTCAACTAAATCACATTAAAGATGCATGAAAATTTTTTGCCATGAGAATTTAACTGGAATCCAAAGATCGAAACAGTCTGCTGTAGACTGTTTCCATTGCAGGTATTTTTAAGGGCTAATATCCTTAATATTCTGCTACCTTTTTGTGTCCAAATATTATGTATTTATGTATCAAAGAGCAGCAGGACATAACTAATGATAAAATTCAGAAGGGAAGAGTTAGTGTTCACAATAATGTTAGTAGAAATAGTGACAAATGGGAAGCAATATACATATCCAGGAAACTTCTAGTATTCTTACAGACAGTTTTCTCACCTCCAGAGTGAATAAGCGTTCTCCACAGAACCTCTGTAGGACACTTCTCAGATTTTACTTGAGAAAATGTTAGCTTGATTTGAAAGCTTTACTGCCAAAAACTAGTTATATGGCAAGGCCACAGAGATGACAATCGCGTCTGTTTTCTTTCTCCACCTTTATCAAAGTTGCACATTGCCACTGAGCTCATGTGTCCCTCAGTCATCCTGTCTAATATAGAAAAACATGTCTCCATGTAGGAAAAAGCTGAATTCATTTCGGACTTGTGACAATAAAGGATATGGGAAGAAAGAGAGAACGCACATGTATGTACACCTGTGCAGCATTGCATTTATAAATTGTGCTTTAGGATTAAATGGATTAAACATGGTTTTGCTCGTTGTTATCTGTCATATTAATTTGCAAGTTTTCTCACAGTAGTGAGAATTTCTGGTGTAAATATCTGAGGTTTAATTGGGCAGTTTGAACACAGACTGATCGGGACAGTTGTTATGAAACAGACATACGGGCCCTCAGGAATGGAGCTTCATTAAGCTGGTCCTGTGTGTGTCCCGGGATGTGCAAACGTGCAGGACGGGGCTGTGCAACGGGGCAGACTAGATCAAGGGCTTGATTTGAGAGGGCCCTGCTCTGCTGCATCTGTCCTGCCAATAAAAGTTGGTGTGAGCCTTACCAGAGAGCCGGTCCTTTGCCGTGCTCTTGGAGCGTTTCTGCATTCAGATACTGAAAAGCAGATACTTGATTTCTGAGACTTTTCATGGTTTATGTAGTTGTACCGCATGCCACAATTAAAACACTAATTTACTGCTCTCACTGTGAAACCTCATACAGCATTTTTGCTTGGAGCTTTGTTCGATGAGCTCTCAGTGTCGGGTAAGCTCAGCCACTGGAATGCCGTGGCAGGGCCGCCTGTGGGAAGCGGCAGGTTTGGTAAATGCCGCAGCCCCGCTGTGCAGCCTCCTGAAGGAAGGAACCCCTCAGCCCCCAGCTCTGCTGCTCAGGGGTTGCAGTGCCGGGCTGATCACCAGCTCTCCTTTAACTGTAAAACCTTAGTGAAGTGTAAACGCAAGCTGAGTTGAACTCTTACAAATGAATGGAACAGCAGAAGTTTCAGGTGTTTTAAGTTCAAAAATAAAAATATCCCTCTGACTCAATGAAACTCCCCAAAATAAAGCAAGAAGAGTACTCAGTTTGCGAAGAGTGTTGGACAGGAATTTGGAATTTTTCATTTCCCCCCCCCCCGTAAAACGAGTTGCGAGAGGGCTCCTGGGAGTGCTGATGAGACATGGGCACTGTGCAGTACAAAGCAATCAGAGTCCTTCTCACCACTGCGCAGACCTGGAAGGAAACAGCTTTTTAGATGTGAAAACATCCAGGCTACAGAGACCAGGGATTAGTGGAGCGACAAAGGACTTGTGGTAACTCTGGTCCAATTGGGAGCTGGTTTTAACTGTAGTTGGAGGCAAAGAGGTGGCTGGAGCAGCCTGCAAACTGGCTTTTCAGGAGCTCCTTGTAGCAATTAAGTGGCAACATAAGTTACTAATTGACCCTTTCAGTGTGTTAAGTGACCTGTGCCTCATTTAAGGAGCTTAACTGCCCCTTAGACAGTTATCTGATGATAACACGTTATTGAAGACTTGGTGCTGCAGCATTTGGTAAAAGAGCAGTGCTGGAAAGCCTCAGGGTCCCTGTAGGATTCCCAGATCGAGCTACTTGGCTTTCAAATTGTTAAAAAGCACAGAGCAGTCACATGTTTCTCCTCAAACAGGCATACATTAGACCCTGCAAGCCGTGCTTTTTACATACCAAATGCTCAGGAGCTGGAGGGAGTGTGGCTGTGGGTGCTGTTGAGCAGGTGCTGTGGGAAGACGGGCTGGGCCGGGCTCTCTGGGCCCGAGGACAGTGAGACCGAGTCCACTCTGGGTTTCAACTGCCCGTGGATGTTGTGTTTGAGCTGATGGTTCTTCCCACTTTGGTTCTGCAGCTGTGAACTTAAGCAATTTTACAGTTATATTAAAGTAAAATGCTGGTTTAATGAGTTAAGAAATCTTAATCTGTTTTAAAAACCTTTTTGCAATTAAATTTTATTTTTATTAGAATGACTTGCAGCCAGAGCTTTGATCAGCTCCACACTAGTTTGCAAACAGCTTTGCTTTGTGCCTTAACCTCTTTACTCCCTCTTTTTTTTTTTTTTTTATAAACTTACCTACTTCTGTCCTTCTCCACATCTATTTCTTCAGTAAGTTAAAAATTATCCCCTAAAGTGATGGTGATGTTCAAGCTCTGAATTTTTTGAGCTCTGAGGCTTATGAAAGGCCAGTATAACCACTTGTGGTTTGAAAATAGCAAAATGCAATTGGGTTTGGGAGAGAGAAGAGCTGCCTTTAAAACAGATACTGTCATCAGCAAACAAAAGCTAACTGAATATGCATTTCTAAATTTGGGGAAATGATAATGCCCAGAATTACAATGGAAAGTCAAAGATAAGCTTAACAGTCAGTTTGAAGAGAAAATGAACCGATTTTACACTCAGAACTTGTAGTTTTTTTAGACAATTTAAAGTAGCTCACACTTCTGGGCAAATATTTGCCCCTCTCTGTCTGAGGACCAAGAGCTGCTGTGAAGGACACTCAGCAGGTTGTCAGCTTGTCCACGGCTCTGATAAAGGTGTGTAATAGTATTTCATTCGTTTGGGCATGTAATGTTTCCTACTCAAGCTACTCCTTGAAAGAACAGTTACCACGTGCCCTGAGACAGGCTGAGTGCGTAGGAAATGTTGGTGTCCTGTAACCTCTGCTGCGCTCTCCTTGTGCTTTGATACACAGAGATTTCTCTGTTTTCAAATCTAAATGAGGTATCAGGTTTCCTGGTGCCCGGAGATGAAAATCTCTTGTGGTCATTCATAAAGAAAGCTATGGTATAGATCACAGAATCGGTCCAAAAGTGAAAATGAAAAGCTTTATTTGTATGTCACATCACTGTTAGCCCTTTCCCTGCTGAACCTGAAGCTGTGGTTTGTGTGCTGAGGTAGAAATTGCTGCTTACACAAGGTGGGACCCTTCCTGGACATCCCAGCTCTGCCTATAGGAAAAATATGAGGTGGGTGCACACTGGGTGAAGAGGGGACCTGAAACCCAGCTGGGTTGGTGGTGGCAGCAGAACAGGTTACGTGTTGGAGAAAACTGGAGTAGGAGGGGAGCAGGGAAGCAAGCCAAGAACTGATGGAGATACTGGGACGGGATTGCCCATAATAATAGAAAATCTGACAGATTTACAGTGTGGCTCACTGCAGCCAATTGCTTCCCTAACAGCCTGAGTGAGTTTTGAACTTTGGCTTGAGTGGTTTTAGCACATTTTTGCTTTAAATGCATCCAGAAATGAGGTTTTCATGGTCTAAAGAAGCTGTTACACCTTATGAACTGTTTTTTTAAGTGACTAATTTGAGCAATTGTTTTTTAGTTTGAGTTGTATCTCAAGCTGTTTTTCTTAGAACTACCTTGAATTATTCTCTGTGCTTTCAGTGTTTTATAACATCTAAATAAATACTATCAAACTTAAAAAAGAGGGGAATCATATTTTATTTTTAAAAAATCTTTCCAAACCTCTTACTATCAGTATTGCTGTTTGTTGGATGGTTTTTAATTTAATACACTGACGGTCCAAGGCACCCAGAATTTGAAGTCTCTTATATTTGTAGATATGAATACAGAGCTCTCGTGCCTATGTTCTACTCTCAGAAATTGTAGACAACTAGTACTTGAATGAAATCCTCAGGATCTCCCTGTTTTTCAGACCAAATCCAAGTTAAAATGCCCTTCATATACAAAGAAAGGCTGAGTAGTGTCTTTGTGTTTAAATGCATAACTGAAGGTTAGTGCACACTTGCGTAGTCAGTAATTTGGAACTGAAGTGGGGTTTGCTGTAGTTTGTAGTACCATAGAACTTAAACAGCAGGTTGCTAAATAGAAGGCGTTTGGTTTTTCTTCCAGATGCTGGTTCCAGTGTGGAAGAAATGGAATTCAATTGGGATGAGTATCTAGAAGACACAGGAGCAACTGCAGCCCCCCACGGATCTTTTAAACATGTAAGGAACTGTTCTCTTACCATCTCCTACGTTATATTTTTACACACTGAATGTTTAGGGTTTCTTTGAATGAGTTGATGCTCTCAAATCTGGAAGACTAACTAGAATCATGTTTCTTAGACTAATGAGAAATGAGGAATTTCACCTCTTAATTATTGTTTCTTGCCTTCCTCTCTGTACGTAGCACTGGGCAATCCTATTTTCACGTGCTGAAAGGTAAGGGCCTCCTAGTCTTTTCTGCACCAGGACATAAGCTTGATTTCTTCTCATAAAGCCCGGACTGGCCAGTCTGTTTTGTTTTTTTTTCTTTTGTTGATTGCTACTGAACAACTGCTGTGGAGGGAGCTGGCTCTAGAGACTTGGTGGCATACTTCTTGAACAGCAAAATTCAAATGTGCTCTCGAAGTTTTAATGGTGGCTCTCAGGGAGGTCATGGAGAAAATAGCTCTGCCAAACACTTGACTGTAGTAGTTAGTAGTTAGAAAACTGATTAGGATAATTGTCAAGCACAGGCTTAATGGATACGATGAAGTCTTGGTAAGCCCTTGTCTTTGCTCTTGGATATATTTAATCAAATGTTCATTGGTAGAATGAGTGCACGGTCCTGTTGGATGAGATCTAAATGTGAAATCTGGCATTTTGCACTGGGTCATCAGTGAAGGTGAGCTGTGTGGAGCTGGTTTCCAAACCTCCTGGATCTCTTCCAACAATTGAAACACCTTCTAGACTGCCAGACTGTATCCTAATCCAATTCTTTACTAAAGTTAGTGTTTAATAGTCTTTCAAAGACCCACTCTGGAGGGTAGTGACTTGTGTGTGGCACACTGCTTGGAAAGCACCGCGTGGTGCTTGGGCTTTCAGGTCCAGTGTCACCACTTTCAGTATAGGAGACTTAAATCAGCAGGAAAACAAACTGATGACTGTTCACAGAAGGATGTGCAAAGCATTTTGAGTCCAAAGGTGAACTGCAGGAGTGCAAAGCATTACAGAATTTTTAAAATGTCAGTTGTGTTAGTAGTAAAGATGCACAGTAATTGTAGGCTTTGCAGAGGCTCTTCCACACCCTGAGATGTAATTGTAAGCTTTTTGTTCAAAGTAAACATTCAGGATTCTCATTTCTGAAGGGGCCTATGCTTGCTTTGTTTTTCCTTAGTATACTAAGGCTCTAAGCAGGAGCAAGCTAACTCAGAGCGGTGGCGTCTGTGCAGCCCACGTTGAGAGAGCAGTGTGGGATCAGAGCAGAAGTGCGAGGAGTGGCCTGTCTGCTCCTCTGGTGCGCTTTACCTTACGTGATCTCTGCTAAAGAAACTCGCTATCATAGCTCGGACATTATACAAAGTAATTGTAATGCCAACTTTACAGTGATGGCCAACTGAACTAACATTGCAGCCATATTTTGTTAATTTGCAGGATCCATGCTTTCAACGACTTCATTGCCCCTGCACTGTGTTCTTTGCCAGCTCAATTGTGTCAAACAGGAGATCTGTGGCCATCATCAGTAAAAACACACTTAGGCTTAAAAAAGAATCCACTTTTTAAAAAAATTACTCATTATGCGTGTAGAACACGGTCCAGTTATGCTGGTGCCAGTAACATTGTGGCAGGGGTGCTTTAGTGAGCAGGAGGTGGCAAAGCCATGTCCCCCATCCTTTCTGCTGCTCTCTCACAGGGTGCACAACCAAGGAGTGATGCTGGGTGAGCTTGGCTGGTCACTGCGCACCTGGCACGGGGGGCTGGCCTGGGGACTCGGGGTGCCGGGAACACAGTGCAAGGTCGTGCCCACCTGTCCAGAGGGGGAACCACTGGGCATTTAGTAGCAGAGTTGCCTTAGAATTTGTCTGGAGGTCAATTTTGACATTGTCTGTAATAAACTTGGCAGAATATTTTGGAAAGTTAATGCTGACACCGAATTGACAAGCAGAGAGAGGAGCGTATTCACAGCAGTGTCACATCGCCTGGATCTTGCTGTTAATAGAAATTCAATAGCGCAAGGTCACGTGCTCAGAATTTCTGCTGTTAGAAGGTAATGGTGTGGAAAAGGTAGAGGAGGAGAACGTCAGTGCCTCCCAGTGGAGACTGACAGCCTGTCTATGTGGGGAAGCCCTAAAAAAATGTTAGTGTGATTACCAGGTGAGAAATTTTCAGTGGAGAGCCTGCAGGCACTGGTGTCTCTGTGCTGGTGACAGGTGCTCCCTCCAGCTGGAAACTGCGCGGTGCGAGTTGTTTGACTTGAATGAGTGACCTTTATAATCTGCTGACAAGAGGAAACTACTTTTGTACTCTTGAAAAGACAGAGGGGAAAAAAACCTAAACTGAAGAATAATATTGGCACAAGAGTTAATTAATTAATTAATTAATTAATTAAAATAAATTTTAGATGGAAGCTTAAGGGTTTTTTTTTGGTCCTTCCTAAAAACTGGAGTAGTGAGTCTGTGACTAGCCTCCCACTATGAGTGGGGGGTGAGAAATACCTAACCCATGTTCTAGGAAAGTATGTGATCAGGTTAAGAAAATCCGTGATCCATCTGTGTTAGCAAAGAACTAGACTTGCTGATGGGAGGGAGGACTTTTTTATATCTGTATGCTTATATTGATTCTGAAAATTTTGCTCTTACTATGAGCAAGATGCGTTAAAAAATGCAAACTATTTCCTCAAATTCAGCATGTGCTAATGTTTAATTTGTTTACACTTGAAAAATTAAATAATATTGAGATCAAAATGACTGTTTGCCTATAATCTACTAGGAAAAAGAGCTTACCGAAAACCTGGAGTTGCACTGGATGCCAGTGCTGGCGTCCCACCTGAAATCTAAATACACTTTCTCTAGAACTGTTGAATGTTCTTTTTTATTTCCTTTCTGCAACTTGTGTATGTGTGTAAACAGATATTAAGTATAATTCAGTGTTCAACAGCATCTGAACACATGTATTTGCTATGTGTTCTTGCATGCTTTCAATACTTTTTGTCTGTTCTTCATAATTACCTGTTTCTGAGCTGAGTCAGATCCTCGGTCTGGGCTGTGTCGTGGCACGCAGTGGGGGAGAGAGCCTGGGGCTGGGGCTGCCCGAGCGATGCTGTCACCTGCAGCCCCCGCCATCCCACCGTGTCTCACCTGCCGCTGGAACCCGCTCTCAGTCCCGCTGTTCCAGGGAAAATACTCTCAGCTTGGCCACAGCCCCTCCTGGCAGCCAGTCAAAAGAAACCAAGTTTTGTGCTTTAACGGCTGGGCGATGTCGCCTTGCCCAGCTGCCAGGAGAGGGTGCTAACTTCTTGGTCTCTGCTCTATCCACCCGGGAACACAAGTGACAGTGCTTGAAAAATGCACCTGCCTTTGGGGAAAGCTCCGTCTGCTGCTGTTGGTTTTGGTGAATGCAGCTCTCTCCACTGGGAGGCTTTGCGAAAAGTTTGCACATAGAGAGCCGCACAGATTTCCCAGTTCCTCAGATTTTGTGTCGAGCTCATGGCTTTTCTTTCAGGAATCACAATATGAAGTCTTTTTGTAATACCTCTTCAGCACGGCAGCTACCTTTTTGAAGCGATGACCTCTGTAATATCACTTCAAAACATCTGCAGGTATTGGGTCCTGCTGATTTTGTTCTTAGGAAGGGTTTTCTCTAAGTGAAGGGCATTAACCTAAAGGATGTGAACAGTTAACAGAAGCGTATACTTTTCTTTCTGGTGTGGTTCTCTTAGTTTTATTTTTAGCAAACCAGTATGTGCTGGCTGATGAGACTGTAATAGCTGTGGCAGTTACTGAACTGTCAGTGCAGAACTGGTAATAAATAACCCAGAAAATACCTACTGCATCTGCATCACACCGAAAGCCTTTCTTGCAGTTGATTCAAAGAGGAAATGGAACTTGGGACCACTTAAGAAAAAAAACACCAGTTACATTCATTTGAGAACAGAGGATCGATGTGTTAGATCTCTGAGGCCAGAGAATTAAGCGTAGCTCATAGACATACTATAGTGAGAGCAGAACAAGGTTGTCCTGCTCTTTCAGGAGTGTTTGGGCTGGGAGAAGTTAGGGATATGAGAAACTTAATGTTTTGCTTTCTCTTTATGTTTATGCTCCAGTACCTGCTGCTCTGCAGTCCCGTTCCTCACCTGCACACAACACATGCACATACACCTGGTATTGTTATCAAAACATGAGTTCACTGAAGAATACATATTGTTTATGTTCTATGCCATTTATGTAACAATGCTACATACAGAACTATTTAGGTTCTGGAACAGAGACATTAAAATTCCCTGTTCTGCAATTTGTGCAGATTCATGCCTTCTTAAGTGAGCATGGTGGAAGAGACAGTGGTATCATTATCTAGAGCACATGTATGTGCTTTAAATAGGCTTTTTGTCCAAAGAGGTTGAAACACATAGTTTAACACAAGAAGTCAAAGTTGTGCTGCTGAGCTTGACCTTTAGTTCTGCCGAGCTTGACAGCCCAGCTGCGAGTTGGGTGAAGTATATCATTCAGGGCAGGAAGATGAATTGCAAGATAGTGATTTAAGGTTGAAAAGATACTCTGAAATGCAAAGGAGGTCTCATTAATGATGATTCTGTGTACATTCCAGTTCAGGTCGCATAATGCAATGAAGTTGTTTCTCTGAAAGGACTAGATAGCATTTGGCTTGAGATTCTTTTGCTAATGAACATGTCTAAGTAGTTCCCCTTGCTGTTCCATGAAGTTTCTGGGACGTGCTCATATGCGATGATCTTCTTCCTCTTCAGGTGGATACGAGTTTGCAGAACGGTTTTGCTCCTGGTATGAAGCTGGAAGTTGCTGTCAAGTCTGACCAGAACACCTACTGGGTAGCCACCATCATTACTACCTGTGGGCAGCTGCTCCTGTTGCGCTACGATGGTTATGGGGAAGACCGCAAGGCTGACTTTTGGTGTGATATCATGACAGCCGATTTACACCCCATCGGCTGGTGTGAGCAGAACAAGAAGATTCTCAAAGTGCCTGAAGGTATTGACTCCATATGCAGAAGTGGGGAGTACACGCAAAAGGATGCTTTTGCCCTTTGGGAGCCTGGCAGATAGTCTTCATAAGTGGTGTTTGTGCAGGTGTTGTTGCTGAGATGACAAGTTGAGATTGTCTGCCATGTTCATCTAAAATCCTGTGGCTTACAGTAGGAGGTTGCTCTTTCACCAGAGAGGAGTTAGTTTAATTTCAGAATTGGACTTATTTTTACAGGGGCTTGTGGTTATCTTAATCATCTCCCACCAAATTCTACTGCATTGTCATTTCCTTTAAAGATTTCATTGTTGTTTTGTTCCTTCTTTTGAGATGTTACTGGTGAGTGTGTGGCTGATCCTTGTGAATTAGGCAGTGCAAGAGCATAGTAATGTCTTGTTGTCTGAATGATCTTTAACTGACAGGAAGAATCACAGTCTGTCTTCTTCACTTTTCACTTAGGTATCAAGGACAAGATACCTGACCAGGAGGAATTCCTCCAGCGGGTGCTGAAGGGAGCCTGCAGTGCTCCTGCCAACCTGCTGGAGGGGGTAAGTGCAGCAATGTGCTACATCTTGGGGTTTGTATTGGTATTTCCCTTTGTAATTAAGGAAACTACTATTCAGATTGTCAGTTCAATTCCATTTTTAACTTTAGGGAGCATTGCAGTATGCTGCTGACCTTCAAGTTCCACTCTCTAGTGTTTCCTATTTACAGTATTTAATTTTGATAGTGTTATCCTGAAACGTATCTGTCTCTGCAGGTTTGGGCTGTTCATTAGTGCTATCAAAAGTAAGACCTTTCTCAAACTCCCTTAGGTTTCAGTCTTCCTCCTGTTCTGTGTCTCCTTCATACAGCTCTAAGGAAATAATCCTTTCTTTATCTAGCTTTCACGCTGGCCTCTTTCTCAGTTGACTCCTTTCACCAATTTTGGGGGTTTTTTTAACTAATGGGCAAGGTATTGTTTCACTTAAATCTTGCATCTTTGCGAGTGAAGAACCAAATTTTTATCCCTTCTTCTGCACTTCAAACAGTATTTGCACCTCATTTCAGTGTCTGGTTGTAAAGTACAGAACATGATTTTTTTTTTAAATGCTGTTGATGTCTTCTTTACAACTAGCATTTTAATCTTTGTATCTTTTCTGTCTAGTTATCTTTGTATGCTAGATGACTCAGTTTTAGAAAGCAATCATTCATGTTTCCTTCCAACTTTGAATATATAAGTGATAATGCTTCTGAAAATGATGATGAGGACTTAAGTGAAATATGTGACTGTCTACAGGCAGAGCAGAAGCTCTGATGCAAGCACCAGCAGTTCTCAACATTGTAATTTCTGCTGTCCTGTGTTAGTAAGGGCCTGGTATTTCTTTACTTCTCTATTCATACTGTATTAATGTAAAAATAATGCACATAAAGAAGTGGAAGTACGGGTTTTGTTTTGGTCTGTTATACAGAATAATTTGTGTTCTTTTTGTAGCTTCACAGAGGGAAAAATCCATTGGATCTAATTGCACCAGGCTCCCGACTAGAACTGCAAAACACCCGGGATTCCCTGGCAGCCTGGATAGTCAATGTGGTCGAAAATGTTGGTGGGAGACTTAAATTGCGATACGAAGGTCTGGAGGATTCTGACAAATTTGACCAATGGATATTCTACTTGGACCCTTTTCTTCATCAAGTGGGGTGGGCAGCTCAGCATGGCTATAGCCTGCAACCACCTTTAGGTACTTCAAAACATAGATCTTTTGTATGGTGATGAGAGGCTAGAGAATACTGCTCCTGCTTTTCGCACGTGGTCGGTATGCGATCTGGCAAATATTGTACCTAATGAAATGTAAGTGGAAACACCAGTAAATAGTCCTAGGAGGACTTTCACCCACTCGTTCAGAAGTTGCTGAATGGTATTTTTGGTCAAAACCTTCCACCTGTCCGTGGAGAGGCGGGAGCTGAGGAGGGGGTTGCCTTCATGTTTAATTTTGGTAGGTTCATATCCTGGCAGGAGGAAAGTTATCTGTTCTGGAATTACTGCTCAACAGGAGCTTTTGCAGCTGGGACTCTTAAGTCCACTGGGCTAATTAAAGCCGTGTATGAAGAGGTATTACATGGATATGAAAATGTCCTTAAAAATGGGTGCCCACTGAATGAGTGTGTGGAAGCGGGGGCAGAGGGTGAGACAGATCACTGTTTTAGTTGTGGGCTTTTTTTAATGTTTTCCCCTTAGGGCAAGAAGAAATCGTGCTGAGGAAAACAAAGCAATTTCTGTTGGAATGACCGGGCATACTGTATTTGCTAGTGCTTGAGCAATTTCTGTCAAAATCAGAATTGTGAACAGGGGGACACCAAATCACTGACAGAAACAAGATGGGTGGATTCCACATCGCTATTTAAGTGAATAATGGCTTTAAAAATTATTAGTTAGCTACTAGACTTGTTTCCTTTTTCTGTCTGCCTAAGGGCCTTTGATGTACTCACAGGCTTGACTAGGGGGATCCTTTGTGCACGCTGATACAAGTCGTTCCTCTCCTATCAGAGGGGTGTGTGATCCACAATTACAGATGCTAAAAGAGTAACTTCTGCAACTGGGACAGAATTGTGGAACTTTTTTTGAGCTTTCTGCTTGCCTACACATAAAGCAGACTAGCGTTATCCAGGTAGGGTTTGTTTTCTGGTAACATGTTTCTCCAGAAGTTTTCCTTGGTGCTGATGTGAACTCTGTTTTCTCAGAAAAGCTAGACTGGGCAGCATAGGGGTGATAGTGCTGCTTGACTTCAGTCCCTTTTTGTAACACATACAAATGTCTAAGAAAACAGTAAATTTTTAAGAAGGAAGGTACTTGCACAGATTCTGAATGGATGTGAATTTAGCACTTGGAGGAGCACAAATCAAACTGAGTTTTCTGAGGGAAAGGGAGAAGAAGAAAGACAACTTCATTCACTGTTTTCCGTTCTTTTCACTCAAGCCATTAGGTCCTTGAAGAGTGAAGCAGATTGGCAAGAGATTCTGAAGAAGGTGAAAGAGGAGGAAGAGGAGTCATCAGTTCCTACAGACCTCTTTAAGGTAAAAGCATAATATGTGTCGTTTAATGCTGTGGATGATGTTGTGTTATATTCCTAATAAATGATATAGGGAAGTCAGTCACTGTTACTGGAACTTCTTAGTCTGTTTTGGTTTTTGGTTTTTTTTGGTTTTTTTTTTTTTAATTGTTTTCCTTTCTCTGTTTTGAAAAATCATACTATGGTAAAATTCTTGTTAAGTTAGAAAACATGCCTGTCACAAGTATGTGAGCCGTTAGTGATAATACTGGGAGAAATCCCATGTTCTGATCCTTTATAATGGCATTTCCGATTGTTCACCAGCCAGTCTTGCGGATTGCCGTCCTTCTGGAGGAGCACAGGGCCACTGCATCCTCTAACTGTGTGAGCACTTTGAAAAGTTTAACGTGTAACAAGTAATCTGTAACCTGATACAGTCACACACGCTGTGTAAGGTATCCTGTTATATCCCAAGTGGTGGGAAATGTTACTAATTAGTCTGAATTTAAACATATGTGAATTTAAAAAAAAAAAAAAAACAAACAACTTGATATGTTTTGATAAATAGGAATGTAAATTTAGTCCTTCCATGGTCTTAGTTCATTTTTCTCAGCTTCATTTGGACCTCTGAGTAGAACAGAACAGGAGATACTGTTGCTCTTTAATGTATTGGGTCAATATACAGAGCAGGATATACGTAACTGTGGAGCAGGAATCCTGTTTTGCAGGTTTTTATTAGATTGAAAATGAAGACTTTTATAGTTCTAGTTTTAGATTTTATAGTTTTAGTTTTAGATTAGCTCATCACGAGTGCTAAAGGTTAGAGGGAAAAAAACATTTTTATTGACTTACCAAACCACCCTGTATTGTGAAATCCTGCTCTTGTGTGGAGAATATCAGAGGAAGAAATCCTTGGGACTCAGTTTCCTAAAACTCATAGAAAACTGTTGATCTCAGAGGGCAGCTGGCGTTTTCTTCTCATTATAGAGAGGTTGCTGGTACTCCAACATGTTTATTTCTTAGAATGAACTAATAAAAACTCCGGTTATCCCCTTCAGCTGAATTAAGTAAGTTACATCTTTTTGAGGGTGGAAGGCAGGTAATCACCCTGATGCTTCATTTTTCAGGATAAACCTGTGATTGGAGTGCATGCGTTCTCTGAAGGCATGAAGTTAGAAGCTGTGGACCCAATGGCTCCTTTTGTAATCTCTCCTGCTACAGTTGTCAAGGTACAAGGGTCCTTTAGCTTGTCCTATTAAGATTCAATTCAATTGCTACTTCTGTTCTTAAATGCTCAGGAAATTCTCACAAATTGTTTATCTTAAAATCCTGAACTAGTTTTCAAATGATGTATTCTGTGTGTCTCCCTTAGGGGACAAGTTGCCAGGTAAGAAAAACCTGCTGGTGGTGAAGACATTGAATTTGAAAGTAGGGGAGAAGTTCTATAAAGATACAAACTCAAAAGGTCAAGTGACCAAAAATGTCAAACCCAGATTTTTAAAATTAGATATAACCCCTCGTAATCTGAGTATCCACTTGAAGATACATTTTGAGGGTTTGTTTTTGCAAAAATTAATGTTGTTGCTGTGTGCAAGCTCTGATGTTTAAGTAGCCTGGATTTCGAACAGGGGCCCATACATGGATTTAAAAGTTGAAATGAAAACTCCCCAACATAATCAGGTTTTGAGCAACTTCTGTCTTCCTGGCTTAGTAAACAGGTGAAAGGTTTTAAAGAGGCCTGCGTTAATGTAATCAGCCAAAGTGTTGCTGCACAACAGAAAACTAGGACATGTTTTTAAATCTTTTTTTGTTATTTTCCAGGAACTGTTGTTTTTTCTTTAGTACACAGAGTCTCTCAATATGATATCTTACATTTTGGTGGTCCATCTCTTTCAGTTTCTTGAAATAAGATGCTCACTTATTACTAAAAATTCACAGCTAGTTTCTAGCAAAGCCAAATCATGTACTTTTCTTGATATTTTCTTGTCCTGTTGCTAGTTAGTTCAGGAGTGTAGTGGTTTTACTTGTCACAGTCCATCCTAGGACACAGTTTGGCCTTGTTAAAATAAGCAGTTTTGTTATTACAGAATAATAAGGCTGCAAACTCTAATTTCTCTGCATTTTTCATAAGAAAATTTCATATAGCACTTTCATATAGCACCTTTTCAAGTGCTTGTACATTGTATTTTATTATTGCTTATTTTTAAGTTTCCAGACAATGCAAAGGAATCTGCTGGTTTATGAATCCCATAGATTCTATTTAAGTTTGTTTTCTTTACCCTCACAGTATTTCAAGGTAACAAGTTTCCATCATGCAGTGTTGCTGTTTAGTAAAGTTATCAAAATGGGGGAGAGGGAGCTGTAGATCAGAATCCGCCACTTATAAGACCACGTGGTTCTCTTTTGGCTAACTACAGGTGTTCAATGAAAAATATTTCATGATAGAAATTGATGACTTGAGAGCAGAGCGTACAACCAGCCGCTCTTACATTTGTCATGTCAACAGTGCTGGTATCTTCCCCGTGCAGTGGAGTCTGAAGAACGGTTTGCACCTCAGCCCCCCGCCAGGTACGTCCGTGCAGGCTCGGCACACGGGCTCCTCTTGCTGGGAAACAGGTTGCCCGTCCCCAGAGTGCTGTGTTTAGCACAACACTTTTGCAAAATAATTAACACAGAGAAGCACAAGCAAAAAGCAAAAAAGATCAAATTCTGAGAAACGGGAGCTTTCTGTTAGTGAAACTGAGGTTTCCTGGGTGGGTGCCTGGATTTGAGAAGATGACAGTGGCTGGGGATGCTGGTCATGCATAAAAACCTGAACACTTGAACGAATGGAGTGTGTGTTCCAGGGCAGGAAGGCAATCTTGATTTCAGCATTAATTAACATGATATCAGAAGCCTATAGTCTTTGCACTGAATTTTTGCTTCTGGTCAAAACGGAACATTGTTATCCCCTGTCTTACAGTATTTTTAGAGTCTCGTATCAGTTAGAAGCTAATGAAGTATTTTTTTTCCAAGGACCTATCAGGCAAGGTAGCAGATTGCTGAGACATTGCTTCAGGACATAAGGGAATTGGGGAGTGATCCTCAGCTACTGAAATATTTATGCATTTTCTCAAAATGGAAATGTCAATGGTGTTGTAAAACCAGGGACTCAGTACTTTTATTCACTGTCACAGAATTTGGAATGTTTTGGTTTAGCTGCTCGTGACATCAGGGTAACAAAGAGCATAAGATCTTTGTCTCTTGCCTTTCCTTGGGTAAGGTACAAAAAGTGGCTTTGCTTGACCCAGCATTACCTGGAATTTTGCATGTGAAAGGTGAAATCTCATTTTCTAGGCATGTGAGCAGAGCTGACAGAGAGTTTAAGCTTCCTCTCTTATAGACCCACCAGAAGTGGTGGAATTCTCTATTGTGTGAAGTCTCAAAAGTCCTATTGGTGCTGATAACACCAAGAAAAATAAGTAGTTCCTTCTGTGGTTAGGCCTTCTCTGAGGGGTGGTTGAACTTGATGTTTTTAGATTGTCATGTTGATACTATGTATTCAGACTAGTTTTGATTTTATTTTATTTTATTTTATTTTATTTTATTTTATTTTATTTTATTTTATTTTATTTTATTTTATTTTATTTTATTTTATTTTATTTTATTTTATTATTTCTTAAACCCCTGTCACAGGCATTTCTTGTAGCGGAGCGCTTCCAGGGTACGACTGCAGTAACTGCTGCGGTTGTCTCCTTGCTGATACAGTGCCAGCCTCAAGCTGTCGTGGCAGCGCATTTCTGCACCCAGCTCCTTTCAGTTATTTGCTTTTTATTAGATCACAGGGAAACACAGTATTTCCTCTAAGTAGAATTTAATTTGTCTTTTTCTTGGAGAGATGGTCTGTCTCTTGATGGACTCTGTGTTAAGACTCTTTCCTTTGAACATATATGCAGATTTACAGCTGTTGGCAAACTTTATGAGCCACCAAGGACAACTAACTGCTCTCTTTCACGATGTGGTATTTAACATATGTTTGAGAGAGTAATATGTTGGTATTGAGCACGTTTTGGGTGCTGTACTTTAAAAAAAATAAAAGGTTTTGGAGCTGACATGGCATTAATGAAGTAATCTTGTGGAAACTTTGCCAGAATTTCATCTGTACCCTGTGAAAAGGATGCAGAGGCTTCCCCACACTTCAGTTGCTGCTCTTGTCTGCTTAGCAGATGTGCTCGATTCATGCTTCCAGTTGCTCTCTGTGAAGTCACTTTTAGTTTGATGCCATTTCAAGTCAAAACCAGGACTCAAGGTGGGGCAGTGCCCAAAAGCCCCTCTGCGATGAAAATAAAGAGGATTTCTCAAATATGTGAGCACCACACTATGGACTGACCTCAGATGGGTCAGGGAAGCTCTAGTTAGCTGGCAACCTTGAGTGACCCAAACAGATTTCAGTGATCTCTGCTTCACGTCAGCTTTGAAAGGAGTGATTTGTTCTCCTGCTGTTAAACTAACCCCTTTGCTTTTTCTTCACCTAGGTTATCCTGGGCAGGACTTCGACTGGGCAGACTACCTCAAACAATGTGGTGCTGAGGCAGCTCCCCAGAGCTGCTTCCCTTCGGTAAGGTTCTCTTGCAGTGAAATCTCTCTTCTGTTATGTGAATGATGCTCTTGATTCCAAGGAGAAGAACCTTTTGCATGTTTTTTACTTAAAGTGCCTGTGATAACCGAGGAAATGGAAGAGTTAAGAAAGCGCAAATGTATGTGAACAGTAGTAGGTGCGTGCCAGCTTCCTAGATAAGTAAGTGGTGGACCAAATGCTTCAGTCATGATACAGAAGACTGAAAAGAAATGAGTGTTTTTTAAAACTGAGATATGAAAGAGTCCATGAAATAGTCATAAAACAGTATCAATGCTTCACACTCCTGTAGTTGTGGAAACAAGGCCTTTTAATAGACCATGTTTTCATTTACTTAATGTACTCTTTCAATCTTCCTTTCAGCTTGAAAAATTCATTCCATTGTATTAATCAATAACAAGTCATCTTAAATTAGTACCAAATAATCATTTTACATTGTTCAGTGCCTGAAGTACTTGCTATATTTTGGGCTTCTGTTGGTTCAGTGACAGTGTTGCTGTCTCCCAAAGCAGAATACCTTGTCAAGCAGAAAAGGGTACTACTAGCACCTGCCTTCCAGTTCCATTTACAATCTTGGGCTATTGCAGTGCTTAGGGGAAGAAATTAAAATGAATAATTACCATTTTTTGAAAAGGGTGTTGGTGGCTGTGAATTCTTGTTGCCCTTGTCCTGTCTTGTAAACTGTTGCATCTTAAAACAGGTAATTGAATTTATTATCCCTTTTCTGAGAAGACTTGATCACTGTAGGCTAGTTCTAGAATTCATAACATATTGATCCTGTAATTATGTTGCAGGGCGGCTCTGGGAGGAAGCGTCCTCTGTCTGCCTGTTACACCTTCTCTTTAATTCACGCGCTTCAGGGTTGGATGAATATCCGTTCTTACATTTTAGGATATTTTTGATAAATAGGGTCTAAATTGGTGAATAAAGTGAAATCTTACTTATATAAAAACTGTAAAATGAAAAGAAAGCTTCCATTGCTATCTGCCAGAGCTCATTTGGATGAGGCAGAAGTGTTATTTGCATAGGTAAAATGGATTTCCAAGCTAACATAATGGAAGAGAGGGCCTGGTCAGACTATTTGTTAGAATTATTGCTTGGGCAGCAAGCAGCAGAGAATTCCTGGTTGCTTAGAATGCACTCAATCTTTTCAGTGAGTCTCAGCACCTTTATTTTTAAGTACAAACATGTTCTTTTCTAGGTCTGTCTATAGAGTCTTTTTTAAACTTAAATTCTTCGTAGTTCATAATATATCTTACTTGTATTCAGTGTGTGAATTATCTGAAATCTTCTCTGACTACATGAGTATCTTTTTATGTTACTCAGACTCTGAGGCTTTTATGTGTTGCTCCTGTTCATGGCTCTTCTTATCATATAATGAGTATACAGATGGTATTTTACTGAAATACTATTTTTCCTAGTTAACTTCTGACCACGGATTTAAAGAGAATATGAAACTTGAGGCTGTGAACCCAGTTGATCCTGAAGAAGTTTGCATTGCTACAGTCACCAAGTTGAGAGATTCCTACCTCTGGCTTCAGCTGGAGGGTAAGCCTGATGTGGGAGAGGAGAAGAGCGCTTGCATTGCTGCTTCTGTAGTACCATCATCAAACCTCAAGAGTGTCTGAAGCAAACCCACTGCTTGCTGAATATGGGCAGCAAATCACCATTGCCTCAATGAAAACACAGCAAAACCCCCTTTGCATGTCTGTTTCCCAGTTAGCCCTGGATGGCGGTTGGTTGTTTCAGCCAGGCAAAAATGGCCTTTGTGTGTTGCAGCGCGTCAGCACCAGGCTAGTGCACTCTGTAAAGTGCTGAGCAGTGTCTTTTAGAAAGGAAGGGCCTTGTAACTTTTTCACAAATGAGTGACTTGTGTTCTGAGAAAGCTTTGACCAGATCTAGGAAAAAACTTTTAGAGAGGTTCTTCATTAAGATAGAATAGGCCTGTGTCATCTGTTTTCCGTTATAATCCCATTTCTTGATTGGAAGTACATCAGCAGCCACTTACTATGCACTGTGCATCTCTGCTAAATTGTGGATGGCAAATTCCCATCTCCAGCCTTTAGGAGGAAGCAAATGAGGTCAGGAAATGATCTGGTCAATAAAAGGCAATGAATAAACAGTTGATATTGTGTACCAGATACGCCATAAGTAAAAGCAACTTCACTGGCAAACATATAGCAAGCTTTAAGCAGCTGATGTGTTTTATGACTGGTTTAAATTTTTGCTTCTCTAAACTCAACAGGCTCCAAGAAGCCCATCCCTGACTGTATAGTGAGCGTGGAATCAATGAATATATTTCCAGTGGGTTGGTGCGAGACGAATGGATATCAGCTCAGACCTCCTCGCAAAGCAATAGGTACCAGCTCTGGTCTTTTTGCGGTGGTTAGCGGGGTTGATAGAAATGCCGAGACCTTCAAGAGCAGGCTACTGCAGACTTACCGTAGGTATCCCTGAGCTTGGAAATGCTCACCATGTGCAGAGAATTCATGCCTTGTCCAGTTGGAATCCATACAACTCAAACTAGGCAGTGTTGGTTTGAGACCCTTACAGACTGTATGAGCATGTGGAAACAGTCCATTAGACACAATGCAGAAATATATCTGTGTGTGTGCACACACACCCAGGGAATGCAGATACTTCTGTCTGGGCTGTTCTTATCGTGGGTCTGACCCTGACAGGGATTTTACATTTGCACTTGTGCAAGTGAAATTAATGCTATAACAAAACGGTGTGGGGTGTGTATACATTCTGGAGTTGAAGTAAAGAGGACTAGCTTTCTAAATGGGCCAGATGGTAATAGTCCTTGAATGACAAAATGTGGAAAAGTAAATCCTACCTGGTTAAACTACTCTGATAAGTAGTGTAAGATAGTGTCTTTTCTCAACTGGGCAGTGAGCTCTCTTTATTAAAGTTTAATGGGAGCTGGAGAAACTGAAGAACTTCCTGAATGTTTGTTAAGTAAAAAATAACAACAACATTGTAAGATTGAAATGAGCTGTTATTTACCACAAATCAAGGGAAAAGAAATTAATCTGAGACCTGTCTGCACTGCCAAGGACAAAGGAGGAAACAGGGGGAAACTAAATAGAGAACAGGTGATTTAAAAACAAATCTGGAAGTTTTCTGGGGACAAAGCCTGAAATTGCATTACCTTGTTTGATGTTAATGCCTGATTGAGAAAGCCAGAATTAGCAAGTGGACCCATCACCTGGCTGACTTTCTTAGTTGCAGCAGTGTTTTCCTCCGTAGCCATTGGCTCAAGCCACACACGTTTCTAACCAGCTAATTTCATTCCATTTCAAAGTTAAACAGTGTTGAAGTTCCCTGTGCCAGTGATGTGATGAGTTAGGCCTTTGAACCTTGAGTGAGGTTTCAGCACCTTGGGATGCTGAATAGGAAAGCACATCATTCAGTTTTTACTGGTGTTATAGGTAGTTTAGTGGCTATGGTGCAAAGAAAGATGCACAGAAGGTGAGATTTCCTGGAAGACTGGGATATGCATGCCTGATTTCATTATTTTTTTTAGTGAAAGTTAAAGTAAACCTTTGGGGGTACTTAAAATTACGTGGAGCAGCATGTCTCTAGTGCAGCTGGGTCGACTAACACTGCAGTGACTTTGAATGTAGGTTCTTTTTGGTGTATAACTCAAAGGAAATGAGGCTAGTATACATATTGTGCTAGAAGTTTAATTTGTTTACCTCCCATACTTCACTGTTTCTATTTTCTTCTTCTTCCTTTCAGTAAACAAACAGAAAAAAATTGCAGTGGTTCAACCAGAGAAACAGTAAGTAACAGGTTTTTTGCTTTTATGTTTTTTGTTGGCGTTTGAGTTGTGGGGTGTTTTGTTCTTCTGCTTGGCAAGTCATGTTGTCTTAGGGGAGATTTAGCTTTACAGAAATGCCACACTGAGGGCTGAGAGATTCCACCATCCATTTATCTTAATGCTGGTAGTTCCTGTTGATGTTGAAAAAGACCTCTTGCACTGCTGTAGTAGGAGATGGGAAGCATGGAATTTGTTTTTGACAACACTAGTGCGACTCAGCTGAATTATTTAATAGGTCAAGTCATTGAAGTTCTGGGGTTGAAATTGTTGATCTTTCATTTTTAAAAGATTGCCTTATCTGTGAGTACTGGAGTGCATTTAGAAAAAAGTAGCCTGATCTTAAGACTGTGTTTCTAAGTCTGTGCTTGAGCCTTTTTTTAATGATGGTTAATAGAGAAAATTACTGGTTTTCTTTTTAGTTATATTCCCTTCTCAAATAATACTGTTTCTATAATGTAAATATGCTTAGAAAATGTAGCTGCTGTAACAAGTAGCTGTGATTTTGCACAGGTGATCAGAAAATTTGGCTTTAGTGTGAGTGCTGTCATTTAATAGACGCACTTCTAATAGTTCCTTCCCACATTAGATTTGGGCCAGACTAGCCAAAAAGGCTAATATTCTGCTAGTATCTACAATTTGTCTATAAACTCTGTGTCATGCATATGAAAGTCCTTCATGTGAGCCTGCTCACAAATGCTCAGTCGAATGCCTGACAGTTGGTTTTATTGACTCTTACAGCTTTGCAAACACCAGAACTGCCAGTAGTCCTGCCAGTGCTTTCATTGCTTCTGAAATACTGAGCAGACTGTTCTCTGTTTTGTAATTAGGATTCTTGTCAAAGTACTTGAGTCATTTTGGTTGTATTTTATTTAAAATGCATATTTTTCAAAATGCATAAGATAAGACTGTACACTGCCTTGTGCCATGAAATATGAAACGAAGTTAAAAGGAAGCAGAAAATATAAACTGTTGTCAGGAGCTTTGTGTGATGTGTTTATCGGCACGATAGCCCCTATATTGCAATCAAGGAAGGACTGCTGCTGATTGTAGCAGTACAGTAGTCGTTTCCAAATTGAATTTGATAGATTTTGCATGTTATTATTGTGAAACAGGGGATGTATAAAAAGCAGATTAATAAAGATGGACCTGAAGGAAAACAAAAAGGTTGTATTTTAGTAACTGAGAGGTGAGCATCCTTACCATCTGTCCCTTTTCTCAACCTCCTCCTTTTCATTTCAGAATTTTGTCTTCAAGGACAGTTCATGATGGACTAAAGAACCAGGAACTGAACTCATCTGACTCAGGTACTGATCAGACAGGGCAGGCTCACTAGGACAAACTCCTCTAACGGTTCAGCTGCCTCATTGCTCAGCTGCTCAGCACTGTGAGGAGAGGGGAGAGGAGGAAAGGGTTTTTCATCCCTATGCGATTTGCTGGACTTCAAACAAGAATGATACAAACAAAACCGTACAGTTATTTGTGTCCTACAGTTGATATGTGAATTAAACCTGGAAATTAGATTTTTACACCAGAACATTTTCCCCCACAGCAGAAGACACACGGAGCCAAATGTGTACTGTGACCTATGCAGATGATTTTTTATTGTCACCTGTTATGTTTGATAATGTTGGGAGAAACATAATAGGCGTGCTACATCTGTGCTTTTGAGTTGTTAGATTCTAGCTTTGGGAAGCAGGTTTTTCTGTTTTTTATAACTTCATCATCACGATCAACAAAAGCAATTCAAACAGTAAACTGCTTTGTGTGCCAGATGGCAAAATCTAATAATTTTCTAAACTGTTGCAAGAATGAATGTGATGAATAAGTACATCTGCTGGTGAAACACTCATACAGATCTATCTGTTTGGCAACAAAATGCCTTTTCTGCTGTTTTCTGTATAGGGAAATGCACATCTGAAGCTGCACCAAGTGCAAGCTTTATAGAAATGATTCGTGCTTGCTTAGCATCTTAATTGGCTTTTAATAGAGTCATAATGTAAATTTGACTTCATTTATCTGCCAGTTACCAACTACTGAATTTAAGATCTTCAAGTGATAGTGTTGCTCAGTCAAGAAAAACTTCAACACTACTAGGGTAAAACTATTTTGTACTGATACATAAGTATCTTACAATGCATATTACACATAACTTTAAATTTGAGCAGCGTTGAACCATATAATAGGTTTAGCAAACTTGATGTCACTCCATCAAAGGTCACTTCATCAGTTGCTGCATCTTTTGTTTGCTAATTGAAGGAGAAGAGTCAAAAAATGCAAAGCAATGTGATATTGCAGTTTGGGTTAAATGGTGGAGAAGAGCTTTGCCAGCTTCTCCAGTGGCAGAAGTTTGGGGGAGAGATAATTACTTGACTGGAAAATGTATCCATAATTGCTGTGTAGGAAGTGCTTCTGCTACCAAAACTTGGGCTTGTCTTCTTGCCTGCTCTCACCATAAACCAGCAGACTAACCAGGAAGAAATGTTTCTTTTCTGACAAATGACCAACTTTATTTCCTATAGTTTTACAATTTGCGAGCACAAGTGCGAAGTATGAAAAATATTTTGGCAACATGGAATAACTAGTGCTGTCATGGCAAAAGTGACACTGGAACTACTCCAAATTCATGTCATTCGAGACTTCTTTTTCCCCTCTTTTTTTTACAACAGGCAAAATTACGTGTTGCAAGAAGTCAATCTTTGCTGGGGAGGTTGCAGCATGTGATTTAAGTCTTTGCTTTCTCATTTCTCAGTGGTAATTAATGGGAAGTACTGCTGCCCAAAGATCTACTTCAACCACCGGTGCTTCTCGGGGCCGTACCTGAACAAGGGCAGGATCGCGGAGCTTCCTCAGTCCGTGGGACCTGGGAACTGCGTTCTTGTTCTGAAAGAGGTGAGGTGGTTGTACATGCTGGTCCTGCAGATAGCGGTGTATCATAAGCGCTAGACAGCCTCTCTGCTTAGAGACAGGTAATTAATAAATTTAAGCTGATAGTGAGTAAAGAGTGTTTTTTCTATAAAGTCAAGTATAAATCACGGACTGTTTTATGAATGGCTGGAAAAAGATAAAAGCTTCTCATTTATCGGTGTTACACTCAGCCTTCTACTGCTGAACTTTATTTTAGGTTAAATCAAAGTAGGTTGTAATTACAACAATCGAAGGAGTTAGTATATTTTTATAGCTGTAATAAATGCTTCAATTTTAATGAACAGAATTTGGTTTCAGATAATCCCGAAATTCCTTTACAGTTTGCACTATTGATGTTAAAACAGAGGAAACACAGATTTTCTTAGTAGGAAGGGCAAACTATTTTCGGTAATTGAAAGAATTTTCTGTGTGTTATAAGTTGGATATGATTTGCAAAGATCAGATGAAATTGTGGTTTTGCTTTCTAATGGAATTGAGGGAGAGGAAGGGGGAGTAAGGCCGGTTTTTAATGCCAAAGAGCCTCTTCTCCAGAAGGTGTTTCACAGCAAATTTAGATCCTTTAGTGCAATAATTATTTTTCCAAATTCTCCAAAAAGGTCATGGGGTGGTTATTATCTGACCTGAGAGGCTGAAAGTTTCCCAAGGTGTAACTATATGAACACACTTGAGCTCTCATGAAATGATCACATTAAATGCAGGAATTGGCTCAACATCTCTGGAATTTCTACCCTCCCAACCATGTATAATAACTGGGAGAGGCCTTAACGAAGTCTATGTGGTAGGCATGCTGTAAAATAAGAGCCTAGTTGACAAGAGTCGATCTGATTATTGAAAAAGTTCAGTTTTTGCATACAGAAAATATCCCATCCTTTCTGCAGGTTTCAGTACTCTGCTGTAGGCTTTGCAGCACTCCAAAAGAGCAAGTGTGAAATGCATTTAACCTTCATTTAACATTGAAGGTTTAACCTGCTTCCCTGCCTGAAAGCATGGAAAATGCGCAGGCCTGCTGATGTGCATGTTCTGAGTGTTGCTAGCAGACCAACCAGTCTGCTTCATTATATTCATTTCATTTATGACTCTTGCTCAAGGTATGAATCCTACAGTGAGTTTGGTACTTGCGTTATATTTATGATTCTTCTGTTGAACAAAAGACGTCTAGACTGCTGCATTAGTAGGACCAAAGCTGCAAGCTTGTTATGTCAGTGTTCTGATGCACCCAATTTGGGAATGATTTAGAATAAGCACGTACTGGAAGTAAGAAATACAATTTGGATGCACATTTTATACTATCCCCTGCTAACTTCAGGCTCTTAAAAAATTTTAGTTACTTTACAGCACCAGAGAAATTCTTATTTTTTTATAGTACAGGCCTTATCATGGTTCATGGAAGCAAAACGGGAGAGCTTAAGATACTGCAGTAGGATTTTGTAGCAAGAAGTGGGTTGGCAGGCAGCAAAATCCTGCAGCATTTTTTGGCACATCTTCACATGTCAAACAATCTCTAAGATAATCTCTCAGATTTACCCAAGGTAATGCAAGTTTTGTAGGATTCAGCCCTGGGATTTAATGTAGCGACATGTAATACAAGGGCAGTGACTTGGAAATTGCTGGGTACAGTCGTGACTCTGCAGACAAGCTCTGAAGGTTTGGCAAGGCCAAAAGTGTCGACTGCTCTCAGTTTTCATTTTGGCAGTACCAGGCGGTATCTGTAACCCTGCTCTGAACGAGTGCTTTGATGCTAGATAATTTGGATGAATAGGAGTAATTTCCTCTTCTACCCTGGCACTTTAAAACAGATTCATTATACAAATAACGGAAATGTATTTTCTCCTCTTCCTTCCCTCGCTGTAGGTTCTCACTTTGTTGATCAATGCAGCATACAAACCAAGCCGTGTCCTGCGAGAACTGCAGCTGGATGAAGAGGCTGCGTGGCACGGGCATGGAGAGACCCTAAAAGCCAAGTAAATTCTTGTCCTGTTCCCCACCTGGTTGATCCCAGTAGCAGTGTTCTCTGCCATCTATGCTTTAACTTCTCACATTTCAGAGAAGGAAAAATTGCTTATACCCTATCAGGATGTTGACAAACTTCAAAATCTTTGTAGATTTCTTTATGACTGTCTGGTGAAGTGCATCTGATTTTAGTGTTCCTTAATGTGCTCTGCTACTTGCATGCAAGCAGCTAGTGGTGAAGTAAGAGTGGTGTGGTACTGGTAGAACACAGCATATTCTCTGGCAGGCCTGCAGGTGAGGTTTAAAATAGTTTAGTTCACCTGAAGATAGTTGTCACTATTTGAAAACAGAAGCACATACTGCTTAGGAAGCTTCATGGCATTTCCACAGCAAGTTTTCAGTGGAAGAAGATTCTTCTGCAATGAGTTGTATTAGTGCTCTGAGATAGCCTGGATGGAAGTCTTTCTACAACAGCTTGCCCTAAAGCACTCCCTAGTTTTCCTGCTGAGCTTTTTGGGTTGCAGCTTCTTTGCAAGATTATTCTGTGGCTAGGAAAAGGGCAGGGATTATATTTGCATATATTGGATAAATCCAGATATTCCTTTATAGTCTTGTAATTAGGTCACTCTGTTTGCATACCAGAGATTAGATTTTCCCAGTGTGCCTTAGCAGACTTCCTACATAGTTTTGAACATGTCAGTAATTCTTTTGTTGGATTAGTTTCGTGTGTAAAAAGACAACCTCTCTGTGCATTGAGGGATCGCTCTGGATTTGGACAATAGGAAGGTCATATGAAACTTTAATGTAAATAGAAGTTGTAGCTGAAGAAACCAAACAAAATATTTTTTTTCCTCTATTCAGCAAAGTTGCTGTGTGCCTTCTTTTGTCACAGTAGTGACACCGTGGATATCTGGACTATGATGATATAGCTCTTTTTTCCAGTACGTTAACTAGATCCTTGCGGGCCTGAGACATCTCTAACAGATATCAGCACGTGCCAGTAGCTGCGCTGGGAGAACAAAGCAGAAATGATGAATGACTCCAGCAGATACTTCACAGTGTGGCTCTGTCAATGTTGTGGCAAGGCTGAGGAACAAAAAGAAACCTTTTCTTAATTTAAATCAAACGAGCAATATGTGGAGTCATGACAAGCGACTGTCATGATGAATTGTTCAGCAGTTAGTGAAAGCTGACAGTAGTTCGTTTGTTTGCCGTAGTAAGTGCGTAGAATGGTTCACTAGAAGCCGTCTGCTGTTGCCTTTTCTGGCTGAATTGGTTCTCTCCATCTTGGTTTTAGGGACCAGCTGTCTGCATCACAGTGGACACTTCTGCAGTCCCATAAAAACAAAGAACAAGCCATCTGTGAACCAAGAAAACATCTAAATTCTGGGATAGTCCTCTCAGATGGTATTTTATAGTCCCTGGTAGGGCAGTGTTGCTGTGTTAGTGCTGCGGGCATCTCTCTGGTGCTTTGTTTCTTTGCTTGAGAGTCTGTCATGAGAGACAGGACTACCTGTCTCATGGACTTCTCAGTCCATGAAGTTCCTCATTGCTCAGATTTTCAAGAAATTTGATCTCAAAGCAGTATTCTTGTACACCCGTTAATGAAGTACTTTTATCCTGGTGATTAGAGGATTCCTGAATTATGACCATATTTTCAATGCTAGGTACAAAGGGAAGAGCTACCGTGCAACTGTGGAAGTTGTGAGGACGGCAGATCGGGTGGCAGATTTCTGTAGAAAAACATGCATCAAGCTGGAATGTTGTCCAAACCTCTTTGGCCCTCAGATGGTGCTGGATAAATGTTCAGAGAATTGCTCTGTCCTGACAAAGACTAAATACAGTGAGTAGATGATTTCAAACCGAGGTGGGCTTGGGGTGCTATATTTTGGGTTCTTCTGGCTTTAGCTCCGGAAGGAATCCAAAATACACTGTTTTGCTTACACAAGGAGCAGCTCAAGCACTACATACATAGGCCTACAAAATATCCATATGCCAGGGTGCATGGGAGAAAAAATTAATTCTATATTAAGTGGTAGAACCGTGGCTTAGCTTTTTATTCTGTGCTTAAAGCTTTATCTTCCTAAGACAACTTTTGGGACAAGAGCTGACTCCAATATTGTAATTTAAATGGCATTGTAATTGCTTTTAGCAGTTTGTTGTGGAACAAAATAATATACCTTCAAGCTCTTTTCGTAGCTTTTTAGGTTTTTAATCTTTTTAAAACTAACCATTTGACACTGTGAGAACAGTGCATTGAGGCCATGTGTATAAACTACAAAACATTACAAAAAGCACCGTGAAATTGGATCAACTCTAGGGCTGATGATTTTTGTCTGAAATCTGATCATTTGGGGCTTCTCAGAGACAGAGGAAGTAAAGCTTTATAGGGCAAATAAAATTGATTAGTAATTCTTCTTTACACCAACTTGAAGAGGAAAATATAGACATACTCATTTTGAAGTCTTGCATAATTGGGATTCCTGTTGGGAAATGTCCTACTGATTTTCCAGCCCTGATGACGGACAAACATATAACTAGTGACACTGAAGGTGCGTTTCAAAACGGTGCTCTTTTCTTCTGTTCTGGTAGCACACTATTATGGAAAGCGGAAAAACAAGCGCATAGGTAGGCCTCCGGGTGGCCACAGTAACCTGGAAGTAGCCATGAAGAAGCCAAATAAAAGACGGAAGAGACGAAAACATTTTTTTGTTCATAAGAAAAAACGTTCTTCTGCTTCAGTGGATAACACTCCAGCTGGATCTCCCCAGGTATGAGACTTCCTACAACTTTGATACAGTACCCAATCTTTGACCAGCTTCAGTTCAAACAATAAACTGTTAGTTCCTTGTAGCCTCAAATTGCAACTGACAAATCAGTGGCAATTGTAGCTATTGTCCTAACTTCCTATTTTTATTTTTAATTTCATCACTCTTTTTTCTGCCTCTTCAGGGCAGTGGAGGAGAAGAGGACGATGACCAGGACGAGGTAGATGAAGAATCTCTGACGGAGGATAGTACCTCAGAGCACCAAGATGAGTTGCTTGAGGAATCAGAGGTATCGGAGAAGAAATCGCTGTCATCCTCTCCTACACAGAGTGAACTGTCTCATTCCCTGGCTCAGGACCGAGACAAGCGGAAGAGGAAGTTCAGGACCTTTTCCTTTTCTGATGATGAAAATAAACCTCCTTCACCAAAGGTAACTTCCAATGTAGTTTTGTGTGCCTGCTTGCTTGCTGTTAGGCAGGCACAAATATCTTGGGAGAATGAAACGTCATATGTGTATTCTCATTAAATACTCTGTTACGCCATAAAGGGCATTGTGAAGACACTACAGAGTAATCAAAAATCATTATTTTTATTACAGTCGCATTACAGAACTGTAATAAAGACTAAACAGAAAGCTGTAAACAGAATGGTGAACTTTACACTTCCCAGCTGTGAGCACTACTCTTCGTTCAACCTGAGCAGCGACGCGGTGTCAACCAAATCCTGGGTTTAGACTCCCGCTTGCTGAGAGATCTATAATATTGCTATAGCCTCCACCCTAACACAGTGTTGTTCTGCACGTCTCTGCTGACCAAGAAACCTCTACAATTTGAGCTCTCATTACAGCTTTGTTTGGCAGCTGAATGTTTGAGTGTGGGGAAATAAACAGGAGTGTTGATCCATTGCATATGTAACATTCTGGGAATTCTTTTTGTGCTGGGTGCCTTGACTAGGACATGAAGATGGAAGCTGCTGAAAAGCTGCAGCTGGACAGTAACCCTCTGGAGTGGAGCGTGGCTGACGTCGTGCGATTCCTCAAATCCACTGACTGTGCACCACTGGCAAGGATTTTCCTTGATCAGGTATTATTTTCTGTCTGTTAAAATGTTAAATCTGTCACTTTGCTTCTTATCCTCTAATGAATCACAAAAATAAGCTCGTTTAGATTTTATAATAGGGTTTTGAGGAAACAAACACATGCACAACCTTCCACAATTTGGGCGAGGAGGGTTAAGGGAATGGCCAGAGTTCTTCAGGTTTCTTAGTACTCAGTGGAGAATGTTTTTGTCTCTGGGACATCCGAATCCCAAAACTACAGAGAATACCTGCAGCCAAGCAGCGTGAAGGCAGGAGCCTGTTTCCTTGGAGATACAGTTTTGCCCCTTGTGTTGACTTTTCCAAACAATAAATGTTTTCCATTCTGCAAACTAGCTGCAGATGTATTAGCTGTACTAGCTGTGTTGTACAGCTGCACAAGTGAACATTTTTGTGTTGAAGTAACATAGTGCTTGCATCTTGGATAAAATTTGCCATTATATAAAAAATAATCTATTCAAAACTGTATTACTGGAACTGGTGATGAGCATGGCTTCTGATAGATGTTCCAGAAGATGCACTTTTCCTTGTAGAACCTCTGTTTCTCTAGAAAGATGCAGAGGTTAGGTAAAGTGGCTTTCTGCATTAGATTTTCTTTTTTTAAAATAGCGTCTCATGAGGTTCCGTCTCGTAGTCAGTGAATTTGAGCTGACGTTTTAAGAAAGGAGTTACTTTGTTGTGAGAAAGAGAGCTTTTTCTTGTTAATCTGCCTGGAGTGGCATGAAAGAAATGGCTAATTCACAAACGGTCATGAATTTGAAATTACAGCAAGTCAAAGCTGAAGGAGTCAGGAAAATCAAAATGCAAAGTCACTCTGGAGTTTTTGTCTTCTGACAGGAGATCGATGGCCAGGCACTGCTGCTGCTGACCCTGCCCACCGTTCAGGAGTGCATGGACTTGAAGCTTGGGCCAGCTATTAAACTTTGCCATCACATCGAGAGGGTCAAACTTGCCTTTTACCAGCAGTTTGCTAACTGAGGAGCAGCCAAATTGAAGTGGACCTTTGAAGCACAACTACAAAAACATGCTCCTTTCTCTCTAGCAAGGAAAGCCAAATGAAGTTAAACTGGGGCCCTGGTGACCTAAGAGCATCTGTCAGCCTCGGTTTTTCACTTTGACAAAAAGATGACAACATCTGGAGCAAAATGCCAATGCAAACATAAGGGGCTACTCTACCAGCTGCCAGCTCGGGAACACAATAGTCTCTTGCTCTATGGTTCCCTTTTTTTAACGTGTTTTTTAATGATTAAAGTCTCCTCTGGTGGGAAATGACATTTCAATAGTTCTGTTGGCACGGAACTTTAAAAGGAGAAACGGATCCTGTTTACGTTAGCATGTAAGCTGCCAGAAATAACCTTTCTCTGTTCCTGGTGATTCACAGAATCCCTTTCCCTCCCTGTGGATGAACACTTGCTTTACCACAGCACTGGCTTTGGAATGTGCTCTTTGCACATTCGTGTGTTAATGTTGAGTTTTTTAATGAATTTGTTCATTGTTAGGACAACAATGTGGCCAAGGGGTTCTGAATGTACAGTATAGCAGGAGTGTGGTTCCTTTTGGTTTTTTTGTTTGTTTGTTTATTTTGGGGTTTGTTTCATTGTTGTTGGGTTTTTGTTTTGGTTTGGTTTTACTACCTCTGTAGCCTGAACAGTAGAAGTGATGAACTAACAAAGGAGGGAACTACTTCTTCTGGACAAATGGTCTGTAGCTGCACAGCAGTGTCTCTCTTCTAGGATGTCAGGAGTACCAACCAGTGTCAGCATCCAGAGCTGCTGCTCCAAAGCTTTAGCTGAAACCTGTGTAGGTTTGACCTGGCTGTTTTGTTTTTCTCAGATGTCAGAAAACTTAATTATTTTGCACTTCTCTTACAGACAGGCTGTAGGAAAAAAAAAAAAAAAGAAAAAGGAAAGAGAAAGTGCCTCTGCATTTTCTATATTGTGGTTGTCAGATAAAATTTATGTGGGGTATTTTTGTTGTTTCAGTTGTGTGAAGTCATTTCCTTTTGCTTATAGCAAACAATTGGGCCATGCACACAGACCTGTCAGCAGACTTTTGCTTTGCTACCTGACTGTCTTTTTAGATAACTAAGAAATCTGCCATCAATAGAGGACTGCAACTTGGCTTTGCCAGTGTTTGCATACTGGCAACATCTTGTGAGCATGACTTTTTAACTATTTATAGCTGCTCAGGATCAGACTTGATGAAAATTGGGGGGGGTGGGGGGTTGTTGCTTTTTTAAAGGAAGAGAACCGGAGGGACATCTAGTTCCATCAGTAGACCCACAGCAGTATGAACTGCTGATTTTAATTTTCCAGGGCAATAAAACCCAGTCAGCCACTTGTTGTAGACCTGTGCTTTACTCTTCAACTAACAGAGCTTACCTTACTTTCCATTAAAGATGTGGGAAACTTGCATCAAGCTCAAGATCTGCATCAAATAAGCATTAGGTTTCAGGTGACTAGCATTCATTCACTCTGCCTGTTCTCAAAGTATTTGGAGGAGCACAGGCAGGAGCTCTGTGTGCAGCCCTGGTCCTTTATCCTCTGCTCAAATACATTTTTGCAGAAAGCCCCTGGCACACTAAGGCATTTGAGGTAGGAAGGTGCTCACTGCAGGAATTTGTACAGGAAAGATGCATTTGCTGGTTTCTGATAACAAGCAGATCAGTTCCAGCGTCTCTTAGGCCTGATGTGATGGGTCATTCTGATGCTGTGAGCTGCAGGATGCAGCCAGGAGGTTGTCTGTAAACACAGCTGAGTTTGCATGGGGGAGCTACCTCCAATGAAAACTGTAGAGTAAGCAAAGCAAAATAACTGGGGCATATTTCTTTTGCCCCTTAGAATAACTGCCTAGTCAAGGCAAAGCTATTTATGAAAGTGCTAAAATGAGATTTTTTTTTTTTTTTCATTCCAGAGTCAAAACCTAGATGTCAGACAGTTTACTAGCTGAGTATTCTTGAGGGAGGGAGGGCAGTGTGTAGCTAGGACAATTTTTTCTCCCAAGTTCTAGACAGAGTCTGAAAAGAACTGAATTGAAATCAAAGTGCCCCTTCTTCTCCACACCAGATACATAGCCAAAAAATGACATTTTGGCTCTTCATGTTGTGCTTAAGATATCTGCCTGTACTCCATTCCTTTAGGACAAGCTCAGTGATAAGCCTGGAAACATTTTTGGAAGGAACATTGCTGCTTTGCTGTCAGCATCTTGTCTTGAGGAATTTGACGAGCAGAGAACTGCTGGACTAGATGATGATGCTTTTGGATCATATTGGTCATTCTTCAGGGTTTCCAGAAATCTATTGCACTGATGCCCAGCAGAATCGACCTGCCTAACTAAGAGATGTTGCTTCCACCTTTCCCCATGGACAGGTAGATGTCTTTTCAAGTAGTTGTCAAGAGAGACCAGAGCCTAAAGGGTAATTTAGTGAGCCTGTTAACACAGCACCTAGGGTTTTGAATACAAATGTCATACTTCTTTTTCTCAGTAAACAAAGCAGTCAGCGGTTTCAGAGGTTAATGCGATACTTACTGGTCACCTTTGGCATGTTTTATAGGCTGGATTTTTCTGCCTTGTTTTGGGAGGCACTGACAGTCTGGTCCCAATGGGATCTTTTTTTGTTGAGATTTTCAAAAGGGATGTTTTCATTATTTGTGAAATGTTTTTATGCTGCACACGGGTACTGTACACTCTGTTTCCTGGAAAAAAATGCACTCTGTTTTATTGCTGGATTTAAAAGGGATAATTGGGGCTTTGTCTTGATGGATGGTGTTTCTACCTGACTCCTTTTCAAGTTTCTCTGTGCATGGCAGATGACACAACTGCACTTATATTTGTTTATCGTATTCCAACATGACTTGAAATCAGCTCATGTGCTGTTTTAGTTGTTCTGATTCTTCGAAACTGGATTTTGGGTAGCCGATGACTGAACCTTGGCTTTGCGCAATACCAATGTGTCACCAGCAGGAGTTGCTGGGACTGCAGTAATTTAGGCTTCAGGGATTTGTGCTGTACTGTACCACATCCATTCACCGTAAGATATGACAAAGCTGAAGTCTGGGAGAAAGACAGTGGTGTCTTGCACGAATGTCTTCAGTACAAGAAAACAAACCCTCCATGGGGCCTCGTGTACTGTCGATGTGGATGGTAAAAGAAATTTCCCTTGGCTGACCCATTGAGGGTTTGTATTCTTGCTTGTCTTATTTTCAGATGCATTGTACAGTCTTGGTTTTGCACATCATAGCTTTAGAAACCTGGTGGTGCCTCCAGGTGGGACCGGTTCTGTGCTAAGCTTAGTCCTGTGAGGCAGAAAGATTTTGGTGAGTTACTATCACGTGCTTTCTGCACCAGCACGAGGAGGCCATAATAGAGAAGTATTTGACCTCCAAAAATGTCATGGAAGGTTAATGTGGTAGAACTATCGCCCAAAGCACGAGCAGCTTGCAGTCCGTCCTAAACTGAAAGCAATCCTTCCAGAAGAGGAGAGGTACAACACTGGTCTTGGTGAATGAAGACTACTTTCTTTTTTTCCTAATGCTAAACATTTCTGAAAGTTGCTCTTTGAGGAATGAAATAAAAGGCAGATTCCAGGAGTGTTTGCAGTCTCTCCTGGGATTAAGGGAAACAGTACATGCAGAGTCGCGAGTGGTTGTTAAGATTTTTCTCTTGTCACAACTTTGAGCAGTATTTTGTCGTTGTTTTAGGATTTGCTAGCGTTTGATCTTGATTCCAATGATGCTTTAAAGGAGGGAAGGAGTATTTAGCTGCTAGGTCCACAGAAGTGTAAATATATTTACAGTTGATTGGACTGAGCACTCCATTGTTCTGTATAAACTACAAAGACTTGGTATGTTGTTAGCAAAAGGCAAAGTGGCTTGTGAGATTTTTTGAATGTAATGGAACAGGCTTCAAAACTACCAAGCTCAAACTGGAGACTGGATACCTTTGGACCAAATCTGTTGTTAGAGGAGAAGTTAATAGATGAAGTAGCCTTACCGGAAAGCCAAAAATACCGTGATCCTCTACAAAACTGCTCTTTAACCAATTACACAGTGGCAGACTGGTTACTGCCTACTGTGAGCTCAAATTATCTAAAAGTAACTAAGCACAAGACACAGGCTCTGTCTGGAGACTTCAAGTGTTGGCTGAAGGCTCCGTTTTAAAGGGACGTTGTGCTGAACTGAGCCCCCATGGCAGGGTGCTGCCAACCTTCCCCAAACATGCACGTAGCCTTGTTTTCAGAGGCAGCCTTTTGGGTAAAGGACTAGAAGGGGACTTGAAAACACCAGATACAACAGCCTCTTTTATTCGTATGTGTTCTAAAATAAGAATAATAATAATCTGTATGAAATACAGCAAAAAATGAGTTAAGGTTAGTGACACTTTGTCTCCATGGACATTTCTAGCTTCCTTAAGGTCGCAGCTGTTGTTCTGAAATGCACCAGACATACAGATGGACATTTTGGTGAGAAGACAAAGTTATTCTGTTAGGTGCAAAGCCAGCGGTGTTTGGCTCAGCTTTAAGCCATGGAAGCGAGCAGGTCTTGCACTGACAAAGTTCGGAGGCAGTAGGTCTAACTGACTTAGCACAACCACGGGCACAGAGCCCAGGGAACGCCCTCTGGCCTTGCACAGTTCAGGAGGAACAGGCCTTCTGCTCGGGACCCGGGGACAGCTCACTCCAGTTGTGTCAATGAACAATGAGGTCCGGGCACAAATGAATTCTTGCCCGCTCTAGAAGTTGTTGAACACCAGTTTCCAAGAAACCTTGTGGAAAAAAAAAAAAAAATCTGGAGGTGTCATGTTTCTCCTCTGCTCTTTCATGTCTTTGTTTAGTTTTTATAAATTTCTGTCTAAAATAAATTTTAAATAATCTTTATAGACAATCAGAGGCCTTCTAGGAGACTCTACCCTAAAGGGTACCTGCTCTCCATCTGTGGGCCTCTTTCTTTTACTAACTCATTGGAACTGATGCACTTTTCCTGTATTTTGCCTTTTTTAATTAGCTGCTTGTTCTTAAACAAAGATTTAAATGCATATTGTGTTGTGTCCCTTCTTCTTGTTGTTTTATCTTTGTTGTTTTATCTTTCTTTAACTTTTAAATATATATATATATATGCAGTGAGACTGAAGTACTACATGGAAGAGAAACATGCACAAGAAAATATGCCTATTAAGTCCCACCATTGTTTGAGCAGCTGTAACAATTTAATCAGAAGATTTTTTAAAAAATATTTTGGATGGATATTTTGCTTGTTTTGTCTGTAAATAGTGTACATAAGTTTGTGGTATATGACAGTTTTAAGTGGTTGTAAGAAAATTAAAAAAGATACTTAAACTGTTATTGATGGCTTTGGTGTTAATATAATGATAAATACTGCTGCTTACCATGAGGAGTTTTCCATCTTGCAAACCTGTGGGGAAAACTGTAGAGCGTGTTCCATTACTTGCATAAAAGGTAACTGCAGACCACGTGAATATCACTCGCACGGGCTTCGTGTTAAGAGATTGGTTGTACAGAGTCCCCTCAAATGCAGGAATCCTACGTCTCTGAGCCTTCTGCTGAGGTGACAGATTTTGTGTTTCACAGGATGCTGGAGCTAACAAATGGGAGCTGGGGACAGAACCTGTGAATTGAGGTAATTTTCTTTTACTGCTTTCTTTGAACATAAAGAGCTGCCTGGTGCAGTGCAAAGCAAACCTTGCAGATGCTGCTTGCTGCTTCTTCTGGATGGTTTTGTAGAGTTTTACATTGTACCATCAAGTCAACATTTTAAAAAGAGCTGGCTTTACTTTCTCTCAATATTTTGAAGGTCCACAAGATGTTTCAGAAGCAGGTCAGCCTTGCAAAGTTTCCTTACTTGGTGTTCCAACATACTGTCCTCGTGTGCTCCTGAATGAGCACTTATTGCTTGGCTGCGCTTCAGTTGTCTTGAGCTGATTTTACACTGGGTGCAGAAAATGCATAGGAGTGGGATGAAACTGATTTGTTTAGTGCTGTCTTTAGACATCTATAAATATGTAGAATTTAAGGTAAACCTTTTACTTGCCTTCACAGAGCACTGTCTATTCACGAGAAATATGAAGGCTTGTGAATAGCACGTTTCAGGAGGCAGCATCGTCTTGTCTACCACAGGTTTCAAAACGGCTTACAGAGTCACAAGGAGCTGAAAACCCTTGAAGAGGTATTTTTGGCTGAATTATTTAATGTATGGAATATGGAGTAACACAACGCATAAACCCTTCAAGTTGTCTTTACAGGTTCATGTCTGAAACAGAATTTTTGTCTATAGAAGATATTGAGTAAATCTTTAACCAATGTAAGTGCCCGGGTCAGGGCACATGTGTGGAACATCGAATGTTCAGCAGCAGCCGTGGAAACTGAAAAACCACTCCTGAGTCACAAGGAAATAGGTCAGACCTGTGTTTAAGGTGTGGTGCTTGATGGCTGTGATCCCTGTGAGCAAGGGGGAGAACAAGCAACCTATTTTGATCCTTGCCCTTTCTTTTAGAGAACTATTTGCATTCTTGAACTCTTGATTTTGATGCAACTCAAAACAGAGGAGTGCTGACTTGGGTTGCAGAGGCACTGGTCAGGGCATTGTGCTCTGTCAGTCATAGAACTGAGAGCATTTATTTTTCTAGCTGCAACTTCTATACGTCTGTGGCACAGCCCAAATATCAGAGAAAACACTGCTGTGTGCCAGTACTGTTCGGTATCGCCTGCCAGAATGTACAGTCATGTAGGTGGGTTTGTAAGATAAATGCAACAAATGTTGTTATTTGAACAACTGTTGCTTCATGTGCTCTGCTTGGTTTTCTGATAGGCTTAAACATGTTGTACTTCCTGGGTTGTACTCCTAAGTGAATTAATATTTAGACTGGGATTTTAATTATTTAAAGAAATTCAATAAACAGAGTAAGAAAAAACTGCAGTGCAACATGACCTCGGTGGATCCCGCACTAAGAACCTGAACTTGAGAGCAGCTCTGCCTGGTGATTAAGAGGATGCCATGTGATGGATCAGTCAGACTCGCTGCTCAAAAGGTGCATTTTCTAAATAGAAGTGCTGACGTATTATGTTTTATCCATTGTGCCATTGCTTGCCCTTTTAAAAGGACAAATTTTTCTATTTTTTTTCTTTCTAGTTTGATGTCAGACTTGCCAGAGCTGCGGCTGTTGGGTGATCACAACCTCGGATGCAGCGGTTCTGCCCGGGGTTTGGGCTGCTTTGGATGCTGGAGCCAAATGGCGTTTTGGGGCTGCTCCAAGTGTGAGGGTGTGAAGGAAGCCCAGGCGCGCTCGGAGCTCCCTGCCTTGCTGCCGGCTCCTGTCAGCGCGGGGACTGCGGAGTTACTGCGCCTGGAGCCCGCGCCAGCTCCGCTCTCCTCCCGGGAACGCTTTTCTGGTGGGACTGCTTGTTCTGGGCTCTGTGTTGGTTTTCCCCGGAGGGGGCGCCGCCCACGGCAGACAGCCGGACACCTCCCGTCCTTCCCCAGCGCCCGGTCCCGGCGCGGGCAGGACCGGCCCCGCTGAGGGACAGACGCGGAGCGGCTCCGCCGGGCCCGGCCAATGGGAGAGCGGCGCGGGCGGTGACGCGGCGGGGCGGGCGGCTCGGTGAGGAAGCGGGCGGGGGGGCGCGGCCTCGCCCGCCGGTCGCGACGTCGCCGCCGCCGCCATGCGCCGCTGAGGCGGGCGCTGGCCGGGCCTCGCCATGGGGGCGCCGCGGCCCAACGGCAGCCTCGGCCTCACCGAGGGCCCCCCGCAGCCGGGCGGGGGGGCGGCGGCGGGGCCGGGAGACCGCGGCTGCGAGAACGGGGCTCTCATGGACAGCTTCGGCATCTTCCTGCAGGGGCTCCTGGGCGTCGTGGCCTTCAGCACCCTCATGCGTGAGTGGAGCGGGGGCGGGCCGCGGCCTCCGGGCCTCACCGGCGCCGCGCGGCCTGGCAGCGCCGGGAGAGGGTGGGCTGCGGCCGGCCGGCCGGGCACGGGCTTGGTTAATTGTGCTGCGACCTCGCCGCTGTGTCCCGAGGCCGCCCGGGGGGAGCGCCGTGCTGTCCCGGGCTCCCGGCCGGGCCGTGGCGGCTTCAGGGAGCGCGGCCGAGGCTGGTGCCAGGTGAGCTGGAGCGGGGCCGTGAGGTGAGGCTGCGGGACACGGCCCGGCTGCCCGGGGCGGGGTGCGCCGCTGTTCCCCGCACCCCTGGGGTCCGTGCCCCGGCTGGGCTGTTTGGGGCGTTAGCGCCGTCCAGGAACGGCTGCTGGGTTCTGAAGACACATGTTTTGGCTGAACAGTGTTCTGAGATTGTGTTTCAAGTACTTCAAGCAAATGCACTTTTTGAAATTTGCTTTCCTTTCCAATTTATCACTTTTGGGGGTGGGCATGTAGCCTGCCTGGCATACAACCAGCATGATGCGGTGGCGTGTGTGTAATCGCTTGAGTTTAGAATGTACAGAAGAAGAGGGTTAGGCCGTATCAGTTTTACTGCAGGTGTACCGTGTCATATTATCAATAGCAAAGTAACACAGGCTTGTTTAAACCAGGGCACTGTGTTGCGTGTGCTTAGAGCAGGTACTGCACCTTGGGGTTGGTGCTGGCAGTGAGCTCATGTGGCTGTTTACAGCAGCTCAGCTGGTGAGCAGTAACTTGTTAGGGTGCTTGTTTGATTTTGGTAAAAGGTTGGAGGCTGTAGGGTCTCCAACCCTGCCTGCTCTGAGGGAATCACAAAAACCTGGAATAGCTCTGGTAGAGTTTTCTCTCTGTCCCATACTGTACTTTGCGTCTTTTCTGTTGAGGAGCGTAGAAGCCCGGTGCTATTACTCAGCCAACGATGAAGTTGCTCTTAACAAAATACAGGGGAGGGAGAACAGGGCATCAGCTACAAGTATTTTACAAATTGACTGATCTGAAGACTAAGATCCTGTTTACGTTAGAATTGCACATTCATGCTAGCATCATACTATTACGGTTAAGTCAGAAGTTTGCTAACATGCTATATTTGCATAACTTAGTGCTTCACTCATGGTGAACAACTGCATTGCTCTTGTGAAAACTAAGTATGTAGCAGTCATTGCTATGTTACTGAGTGACAACAGTAGTCACTGCTGTAACATGTGGTCAGTCAGAGCATCCTGAATAATTAGAAGTTTTAGTTGTTTCCAGACAAAAGTACCTCTCTTTAAGGAGATTATGTGTATGCATTGTTGGTTTTAGAATGAGGAGATACAAATAGACAGTTCTTGTGGATTGTCCATCAAATGATGAAAAACTGCAGATGTTATTTGTCAGGATGGTGTCTTTTTTTCTGGAAATGGTATCACTTATTTTTATGCATTTTACAGTAACACTGCAATACTCAGTGAAGACAAGAAAAAGTGAATACAAAGAGTATGTACTAAGAAAATAAAAGCCTGGTTGTTGGCTGCCCTTCCTGACTTTCGTTAAATATTTTCTAAACCATGAGCTATTAGAAGGATGCTGTCAATGAAGTGCTTGTAATTGTGGAAGAATGGAGTGAAAGGAAGGAAGCCAGTCCTTGAAATGGTACTGGTGAGAAAAGGAATCTTTTTCCAAAGGAGATAAGAGCAAAAAAAGTAACAACTTGTCATACTTGCAATTGCTTACAGTTAAAAACAGAAGGATAGTATGTTTGTCCTAGTTTTGATAGCCTTTATTTTGGGTCTCTCCCCTAGCAGGAGGAGAAGGTGGCCCCACCAAATGGAGCAGTTACACCAGTGAAATAGCAGTTCTCTCGTAGTTAAGTGCTGTGCTGGAAGGGGTGATTCTGTTCTGTCTGTGAGTTTTCTCTGTTTCAATCCTTTTTATATCATAATGAAAACATCTGGTATGTTGTTCCAAAACCTTTAAAAGTTGCCTCAACAAGTAGGACTTCTTGTGATCCATGTGGCAGGTCTGTTGTGACAGAGAAGCAGGAACTTGTGGCTGAGAACGGGAGGGAGAGCATGACCTCTCCTCAGCAGTCCCTCGGCATCAACACAGTTGTTCCTGTCCTGGAGCTGCTGTGGCAGGAGGGATGACACAACTCCTGGAGCTGGATCACAGAACCGATACAAAAATGAACAGGGAGATGTAGTTATTTTTAAGTCAGAGTATTTCTGTGTTCAGGTCCTCTGACCATCGGGCACAGCAGAGCTGGTAGCGCTGTGGGAGAAGCCAGTGGCTGCAGGCAGGGACTGCTGAGGAGGTGGCTCTGCTCTCAGGTCGGGTGGGTGTCTCTTTGGAACACAATTTATACAGCTTATAAAGGGCAAGTCACCTGCCTTTTTTTTTTTTTTTTTTTTAAAGGGAACACTTGAAGATGACACTTCAATACTTTGCTTGTAATTATTATGCAGAACTCTCTGTAGGAAAAGAAACTAAAGTAATAGCAACAGCGATACATTGTACAATTGCTTTTTATGCACAGAGGCTGTTTCCTTTGAAAAATATTGGATTTCACAGGTAAAGAGTAAGAATTTTTGTTAAGTGGCTAAATCAAAGGCTGACTGAGACTTGCTGTTTTCTAGATAAATCCTATCATGCTTGTATTCAATGAAACAATTTTTTTTTCTGATCATCGTAACTAGCTGTAAGAGGAGGAGGACGACGAGGACCTTTTCTGTGCCTCATTGGTATGTGCTTATCTACAAATGACTGAAGGACTGTTCTTAAAGCAAAATTGTTTAAGATCTGACACTTGAGTTTACTACTTCCTTGTGTGTGCACCTACTCAATTGCTGTAAAGTTATGCTATTGACTGATGTGCTGATTACATCAGCTAAACTTTGTATTTTAAGGGCTAAAATGTGGTTAAGTGTCAGGTTTTTAATTTGTTGAAGATGTGGTGATTCTCAGGCAGCACGGAAACTGCATTGCCGCGACTATCTTCTAATACTTCAAATAAAAGTTTTTACCCCAATTACATGATCAGCCTACCTGGTGTGTGCCCCCGCTGCTGAATTGGCACAACCAAGACATGTCAGGAACAGAGAATTTCTCACGTTGAGCTGACAGAACGATCATTTGAGATTAAATCTGAAGTTTCCTGTTTTTTGTAGTTCTTGCCTTGTTCTGTCACACGTGGAATGAAGAACAGTTTAAGTTACTCTTTTACCTCATGGTAGCCTTTTAAATGAGTGATTTCCAGATTGAAATATCCAATCTGTCATAACCCCCTAATCTTTTTATTGTAGAAGATGCTTTAGCTAGTTATCATGTATCTTAACTTTATACAGGAGTTTTCCTAACCCCCTTAACCAAAGAATAGAAGTCTGCATTTGTTTTTATTGCCATAAGTTGTTTAAGGCCTCCGAAATCCACTGCTTCATCACTCTGATTTCAAATCTCATCCTTCTCTTCGTGTAAAGCATTTGTGCGCTACAGAACTAAGACCCTTTTCTGATATCTGAATCAGGAGTGACTGTACCTAATACTGTGCATCAAAATTCATATTAAAGTCAGACGAGACAACTTCTGGTGCTTCTCTCCTAACCATGGGCTCTAGCTACCTGTCGAAGGGAGCTTACTGATTAAAAACTACCTCTTCTTGGCAAGTCTGCGTGGACTGGCAGCCCTTTTTGGTTCTGGCCACTTCTCAAGTCTGTTAGCCTGTGTTTTTGAAGCCTGTTGCTTAATTTTCTTCTTGTCCCTCCTGCCTGAGTATGCATTATTTTCTATCAAAGTTTATTTAAGCCAAGTCACTTCATAAGAGGAAGTCTTAATGGGTTTCCCTTGATGGGAGAGATGTATGTTTATGCTTCAGGTTAGTAAGGGAAAGATAATATTTTTTTTTTAAAGTTTGCCACTATAATGCTTGTATCTTATTTCATGGGGATTTTGATGTAAAATGGCAGCTTTACTTCTTAAGTGTTTTTTGTTCTGTTTTGGGGGTTTGTTGTTGGTTTGGTTTGGGCATTTTTGGTGGCATTTTTGTGTGCATGCAATTGATTTTTTTTTTTTTTTTTTTTTACTAATGCCACAAAGCTGGCTTTAAATATTTTTGTATGATATTATGTGTTTTGTCTATAATCTCAAGCACCCTTTAAGCATTCTCTGGTTAGGCTTTTGTTGGTAATGAATGATTAGAGAGTGGTGTTTGCACAGTATTCCCACACATGTACAATGTAGATGCAGTTATAAATCATACTGGCTTTATTGGCCAAACCTGTAGAAAGGAGAATGTGGAAAAAAACCCATTGCCTGTCCCTTTACCCTGACTGACACAAACTGTTTCAAGTACTTCATCTTGAATATGTAGTTTATTTACTAGACTTGTTTGTCAGAACATTGGCACCGTATCAGACTGTGGCTGTGTTTGCTTTGGGATACCTAGGAATGGCTGAGAAATTAGATGTGAGTTACATTGAAGAATTATTTAAATAGAGGAGTCATTTGGTCCTCTGCAGGTAAAAGGTTTGTGTCTGTCTGTGAGGAAAATATAAATATGCTGTAAAGGAGACCAGAGTGTGTCGGTCTGTTACCTTTTTATGACTTTATTACAATTTGTGTCTGTACTGAGATTGGGAAGGGTAGAAACTTCTCTGTTAGCAAGAGTGAAATTATTGGGTGCAAATGTGGTGAATAAGTGAGTGTGTGGGTTTGCTCTTGAGGGTTTTTTGAGGGTTACAGCTGGGGGAAAAAAAAGGAGTAATCTCTTCACTTATAGTGCCTTAAAGGAAGGACCTTAAAAACTGTATCCTTAATGTCAGTTTACAGCAAGGTTTTCCCACCTGATAAGTCATGCAAGGAAGATGAATGCTTCTAAATATAATGAGCTGTCTTAGTAGGTAGTTTAGTAAAATTCAAAAGGCTTTAACAACAATATGCTTTTCAGAGGAATGATTTAATGTTTTCATCAAGGTAAGGAAGTATTATTGTGAGGGATAATGTTCTGGAGAGCAGGGACTTGAGAATGAATTAAAAATAATTCCAGTAGCCTTAAAAAAAAGTCAGCTTAAAGAAAACTATTAGATACAAAGTTGTTTTCCATAGCAATTTTCTTTCTGCTTGAGCAGATTTTAAAAATGTGAAAGTGGTGGGGAGATGGCTTTGATACCTCATAACATCAGCAGTGAAATTTCCTAAGATGTATGGCAGTGGCCTGCTAGCAAGGTGGTGTTTATTAATAGAAGGCATTATTTTAAAATACTTGATACTATGCTGACTTGATAATATCCCATCCTTGCATGTATTTGCTCCGAGTGACGCAGTACGTGTTCATGTGAATTGCCGAAGACCACCTTGGAAAATGTTATTTGTGTGGCTGATTTTAAAACTTCTCCCCTATAGAAGCTTTAAATCACAAATAGGACATTTCATATTTATGAAAATATGGACAGTATTGTACTTAAACAGTGGATCACACTTTGTGAAATGCACTTAATTATTTTTCCTAGAACTCTCTGCCAGTGCGAGCTCATGGTGAGTTGCCAGATATATGCAGAGCTTGCATTCCAGTGTGTATTTGGGGATTGCCTGGTATATTATGCAGTCTGTAATGACTTTAAGGACCACTTTCTGGTATCACAGCGGTGGGAATGAGTCACTCTTAGGGTAGAGGAAGACTAAGAAGATAAGCTACTGAACTGCATTGAAAGGCAAGATCTGGGGTAGGAGCAGAGAATAAATTTTTAAAAAGGAGGTGCAATAAATCCAGAAACTGGAAATAGCGCTTTGTCATGAGCCAGCCTGCAGGGGGGCGGCCCCGGGGAGCACCCTGGACAGCTCCGGGCAGCGCTCCGGCAGCCGCCTGGCCGGGCAGCACCGCCAGCCTCAGAGGTGGGGTTTGGTTCGGTGTCATCTGTGTAAAGCAAATAATGATTTGACAGTCAGTCTGCAGGTTTGGCTGGCTGGCTGGAGGCCAAGGAGGAAACAGGATGAGGTGATGTGAGTAGAAGGAAGGTGTTTTAACCTCTTGTTCCTTCGGGTCCAATCCATGGTAATTAGTAATGGTCAGTATCGTAGTGGGCTATAGTAAAGAATGAGCCTTATTCTGCAGGTTAAGTGTCTGCTTGTGGCTCCTGGAATCAGAAAAGCCTGTTAGGTCACTTCGGTCATGGCCAAGTAAATTATACCTTACAATGACCAAGTGTTTTGTTATCCCCAGATGGTGAAGTATCGCTTGCCTCTGTGTTACATGGCTGTTTCTTGTTTGTTTTAAATAAATCATCAGTCTTTTCAGTGTCTCTGAGACATCCTTATTTGTGTTTGATACAAAAATGAGAGATGCACGAGGAGCATAGCAGGAAAAAAAAATGCATCCGCATGGGTAAATTAGCTAAGTAAACTGCTTTAATTTACTGTGCTGATACTGTAGTACTCTTTAATATATAAAATGCAGAGTTGGAATAAATTCTATCCATTTTGAGCTCTGCAGAGAAAGACAAATCTTGCTGACAAACTTCATGTTGTATAAAGGCAGGTATAATAGTATTGGGAACAGCTAGGCTGGCCATTTAGGTGAAGCAAATAACCTGAAATGAATTTAGGAATAACAATTTTGGAATTGTTTCCTATATTGAAAACAGAAGACTAATCTTGTTTTATAGCATAGTTAAGTATGTATCTCTGCATTTACTGACCATCAGAGAAACATGTTTTCGTAATGTTTAGTCCTGCTTAAACTACATTTCCTTGTTGTTGTTTCTTTTTTTTTTTTTTTTTTTTTAAATTAAAACTGCTTGCAAGATGCCTGTTTCTTTGTTGAATGTGGACTTTATTGGGTGACCTAATATCCTACTAGAGCCAGGTAATTATTACTTTAATGTCACTAAATGAAGCAGCTATTCTTGAAATGCCATGCCAATAAAAGTTAAGGGAAAAAGGATAAGGTATCAGTTTAGGCAGATGATCTGTAATCTGCAAGTAAGTTGCTCTTTTCATTAACAGTTGTCTGATGCCCTTCTCTGTCTTGTTGGCTCAGAACGTATTACATTTTCTTATTGCTCAGCTGATTGCTGGGTATAATTATGCTCCAGATAATAAGATTGTTCTAAGTATAATTACGCATGTCATTCACATTATGAAATGTTTAGGAAAAAGGGTAAGTTATGTTGACATTTGGAAACTATTAAAATGATAAATTATCCAGAAACTCTGAAGCTGTGTTTAATTAGAACTAACTTCTGGACTGTTAGCTAGGCTGTTGTTTAACTGTAAACTGCATAATGAATGTGATCTTGACTAGTGTTTTATAATTAAATTTGTAAGGAGCTGATTTGCACAAATACACAGTGTGCATTTTTGTGTTCTGCAGTGATATTAATTTCATGGTTAATGAAGTTTACATTCTTAAACTGGTATTTAATAAGGTCTTATCTGTGTGGGTTTCATTGATGAAATGAAAAATCAGGTTGTCTTTCTCATGCCTGCTGGTAGGAAATGCTTTGCATTCTCAAAGATTTGATCACCGCAAAATGTAATCCATATGAACCTTAATATGTTGAATGTCGCTGGCAAGCCAAATATAAGCTTGAAGCTTGCATGAGACTGCCTTTGCAGGCGGTGTGGAACAGAGGTGGGGGTTTAGCCAGGAATAAACAGACTTGTTTGAATTGTTGCTCAGGATATGAAAGACCTGTTTTTCTGCCACTGACCCTGAATCACACATTTTACATATATTTGTTGTCATAACCTTGTACATATGTTGTCATATGTAATGGATGTTGAGAATGAAAGCGTGCTAGAATGGGTTCACAGTTCAGATTCCTCGTAGCTCACGTTCATGGTGCAGGTTCATAGTTCCAGGTTTAAGTTAGTTCACAGCGGTACTGAGCTAGAGTAGGGAAAGGTCATCCCAAGGAAGGTATTAAACTTGTTTTTTCTATTGTTCAGGATGCATTTCTCTCTAGAGGTTGCTGTTTGTTTCTAATAGTTAAATGTTTTTAGAATTTGAAATGTTTTGACTTCTGTCTTCTTAACTTGTATCGCATTTTTAGCTACCGCAGGTTCTAAGACCAACAATTCCTCCTCTTGTAGTGATTAATGTGTGTTGGCTCACTTGAGGAACACAATACTGCGATTCCTTGCTTTATCTGCCAGGCATTAAACAGAGCTCAGCAGGACTTGTGAGGTGTTCAGGACAAGAGTTCTGACAATAAGTTTATTTTTATACTTCTTCTGATTGAGTGGCCTCTCCATTGCTGTGCTCCACTGATGCTGTTGAAATATAAGCAGCAATGGACATAACTAGAAATTGCTGGTGAGAGCTGAACTAGGGAGAGGAGTTCCTGAATTTTTAAGTGTTTCAAATTTGACAGTAATTTTTATAGGACTGACATCAGTTTGGGAACAGGTAAAAGTTAAGAAGTCATTGTTTTGGGCTTGAATGCTTAGACTCTGACAAATACTGTTTTATAGGGCTAGCCAGCCACCTTGACTGAGTACTTACACAAACAACCTTTGCTTGCTTTTAGTTGTTCAACTCAAGTTTTTTTTTTCCTCATGGAAAAAATTACTTTAAAATTACAAACAACTGTTCATAACTAATAACATATATCCTCTGTCTCTAATAATTTGTTGAAGATGTTATGCTCCAAAATTTTTATTTCTTTTTAGAATAATTGCTCTTAATTTCTTTTGCTGGAAAATAGCAGCTACTCTGCATCTTCTTCCAGCATACCTTTCTTGTTTTGAGGCTGATCATGTGAATAGCAGTGTATGTTAGTTTATATGCATAGGGTTTTAATGCTTTCATTGCAAGGTAATTGTAATGTTAGACAATGAAATAGTCTTAGGGAGCTTTAAAATTAAACAAGGGGGGAAAAACCTCCCTCCTCCGTCTGATCTTAAACACTTGAACTTTCTTATGGCAGTATGTTTTTAGTGCTGGCTTTAGGTTTTGGTGTGAAGCTTTTATGAAACTTGCACAAACCTTAAGAGGTCAGAAGCTTTATCATTAAGAAGAATGCTCATGCACATGGAAGTTACTACATGTTTTTGTCTAGGTTTCAGAAATACAACTTATGCAGTAAGTTTTATACTTAGTTGTTAGATATGTTATATCAAAGAAGTCTGTGTAACTGGCTGCTGACTCTCCTTTCATGATATTCGATCCGTGTAAAAAGAATGTATCAAAGCAGGTTTTGTATTTTTTTTCTTTTTAAAGCAGTTGGTGTTATGTGAAATGTGTCTTGCTTACTGTTCAATGCCCCAATAGTTTCACCAGCCTAGGAAGTATGAATCTGGTAAGCAAAACTATTCAGAATTTAAATGGACTATAAGCATAGAGTGTACATCTACCTTTGACCTCTTTGATTTAATATATCTGTTGTTTATCATGTCTACAAATGGAAACGCAGTTTTTCTTTCACATTCTTTTTGGGTATATCTGAACTCACTTTTTTTGGGTTTGATTTCTGCTTTTGAAGCTGCTACAGTTACTGGTTTAATTAATATTTTAAGGAGTGATGAGTGAGTTCATAGCTGTGCTTTGACAGTTCTGTCAGTTCCCAAGAGCTGGTTTAAAACAACTGACTTGAATGACTTAAAGTTCATTGATATATGTTGTCATACTAATAACATTAGGAAAGCTTCATGTATTATTGAGTGTCTTGTGAGTGCCATAAGTGAAAATGGTGTTGTGAATCATAAATTGCTGCTTAGTGCACATTAATATGGATTGATTCTGTTTGTTTTGTACTGAATAATTCATGTTTCCCAAATGGTTCGTATTTTTAATAGGAAAAAAAAATCCAATTGAATGCAGCAGACTGTATTTTTCAGCTCTCACTAGATGTATGTATTGCATGGTAGGAATGCACTGCCTGTTTCTCTGGCATCCTACCTCTTTTTTTTTTGTATTTGTTTAATGACACCTGATTCAGAGTACAGAAGTGTTTGCAAGAGTGCTGTTAAACTTCCAAAGCAAGTAATACAGGCACTTTCAGTACTGGAGGCTTAGATTTGCTTTGCTTGAGCTATCTCATGCCTGTCAAGGAAACGATAGTGTAGACTTCTCTCTCTGAAATTACCGGGAAACTGTGATTTATTATGAACTTTCAACTAGAGCAGGCCTTGTCTGAACTGTGCTACATATGCTAAATGTAAACACAACAAGTATCTGTCTCTAAGATCAAATCTTGTCTTGGAACTTCATATGGATAAATATTTCCTAAGCTACTTGTGCTGTTTATCTTAGAGTTCTTAAAGCAGTTACTTGCAACCCTGTAGCATTGGCGTGTCTTTCAGGAATCAAAGGATTGAATACTTTTCTTTACGTAGTGCATATTACATGCATTTTCTGCCTTATGAAGTGCTGCAATAGGTTTGCAATTGAGAGTCAGAACTTGTGTCTATTTCTTTGTCTGCTAAGTTAGTTTAGCTATTTTAAAGTAAGCTTTACCTTTTTAAAAAAAGGGAAAAAGCTTGATTACAGTGGCTGTTGGTGAGGTATGTCTAGGCTGCGTGCACTACTAAGACACATTTGTTTACTGACAGCCAAGCTAATGCTTCTGTCAGAACTACACTATCATGTGCTTCCAGGATGCATGAGATGAGCCTTGGTGAAATTGCCTTAGACTGAGTTGTATGTGACAGGTAATATTACTTATTTGTGTGTCCCCCAGCCAGTCTTTATGAGCTAAACATTTGGAAAATTTGTTTAGGGGCTTGAAATATGTGTCAGGAATAAAAAGCTCACCAACCTCTAGTAATGCATTTGGCTGCTCTTCCTCAAGAAGCAACATGGTTTGTTTTATTCCAAAGCTCAGGTAGCAGTATTTTTTTATTATTTTTCTTTTCAGGTAGTTGTTTGTCCTCTTCTCCCCTGCACTGTGAAGGGCAACATCACATTGATCGCTGTGCCCTTAGCTATTACAAAACATTTGCAGGGACAAAATTTACAGACAGGCTTTTAGCTGAGTGTAAAAGAAGGTGGGAAGTAAACGTTTTTACAGACATAACTTCCAGTACCTGTCTCCAGTGTTTATCTGGCAAGCACTGCTGCCCATATGATTAATTATGTGAAATCTAGTGTTAACACATCACTTTCTGTCATCTTATGTCATCTGTGTTGAGTCAAAAGAGCCCTGGTCATGAAATAGCTGGGCTTGGCTGGTGCTTGGTACTAGCGTATTTAATGTTGCAGTAAAACAAAGTCCCTTGTTCTCTGCTCTAACAACAATGACAGTCAGACCCATTTAACTGTCACAAAGTTTTTGCTGCCTAAAACCTGTAGCTGTAACTTTATTCTAACTGCTGCCATTGGAGCAAATAGACTGGGATAAGAGCTGCCATTCTGCAGGTACCACATGGCTGTCCAGACACTGAAACATTAGTCTTACAATGTCCCTGAATAACTAACTAGCTGGGTCATTAAACTTTACTGTATTCAGCGTTTCTATAAAGTTTCTCTCTGGGTGACAATCTTTAATGGACAAGTTCTTAATTACACACGTATCTCTACAGAAACACTGAGGCCAAGGACACAATGAAATTAAGAGAAGAGGTTGGGTACTTGCATGCCTAATACTGTTTTCTGTCTTGAGGAAGTTTTAAAAATCCTTTTTGCAGGGAGCAAAACCAGTGAGCACTTCATTCAATATATCAGTCTTTAACATGGACTAGAATAAAATTTTCCTTTGAATTATTCCATAAATTTTTTCATCATGAAGAAGCCATGGTTCCTGATATCTTTCTCCAATACAACTGTATCCCTGGACGTAACTGGAAATCAGTTGCTCTGGTGCGGTGTCATTTCTGCTATAGTATAGTTGGTGTCCAAGAGTACTGACAAGTCTAGGTCATTAAGCAAAATTATAATGAAGAATTTTGAGGATTTTATGTAGAGAAATAAGCATCAGGCTTTCAGGGTGTCCTGAAATTGAGCATCTCAGTTGTAGTTAATGGGGCACAGGAAGAGAAGGAAGAATTGCAGCAGGGCAAAAATTGAATTAGCCAGAACACGGTGCGTTTTCATTTTATCTGGAGAAGTGAGCAGCAAGCCATAAACACTCGTTCTTTTGTTCTTTTCTGCAGTCCCATTTATTATCTCTTTTTAAAACAAACATACCTCACCTTGCCATTTTCCTGTCTTTTTTTAAAATTCTGACTAGAGGGAGATTCTGAGCTCATAAGTGTCACAAAGGCTTTTGGCCATCAAGTGACATGTGGCTTATACACTTGTGTATCTCTTTGTAAGACATCATTTTGGCCTGTTCTCGTTAGGCATGTTGTTTCTTCTAAAGCTATTTTAAGAAAGAAACATTCTGTGTGTGGGAAATCTGTAATTTCTTACTCCTTTGTTACTGCTACCAAGAAAATAGTAGGGGGGATGAAGTAAAAAGGTAAGAGAAGCCTGTTAAAAGCTTTGCTTAGTGGGAAAGGGAGGTAAGAACAAATGTATGATAAATGTCACAGGTAATGTAAAATTCTCAGGCAGTGGTGGTGTGAATTTTCAGAAATTATTAGCGTGCATGTACGTATTCATAACAGACATGCTTTCCACCATTGTGGGAGAAGCATTGATATTATGATGCATGTATTCTCCTGATAACCAAATATTCTGAAAATAGTTCTGTTGTCTGAGAGTAACCGTGTGAAATTCTGTGTCAGATCCCGAGTTTGTGTGCTAATGCTTGGTTTAACTCTTCAGCTGTTACTCCCTACATAGTTTGTAAAACAGTGTTCTACTGGAAACTTTAGTACTTGTCCTGAATATTGGAAATTAGGTGAATTAATATCAAAATAACCCTTCAAATCACCACAGCCTTGCACTGTGAGGGCTATGTTGGAGGATCTGTCTGGTTGCAACATGTTGTTCGGGAAGCCCAGCAAAGCCAACCTGCTGGAGCAGGTTCAGCACTAGTGGTGGAACACGGTACAGAAGAAGCTCAGGCTGCAGCAGATTTCTCGCTGTTAAGTTCTGTGCACACATATTTATGTGTGAGTTTAGTTTCTAGATAGTTGTTCTTTGGTAATTGACTCAAATCTTGGAGCTTTTAAGCGTCATACCACAGACAGACGATTTTTAGGCTTATAGACCAATTTTTGTCAGAAGTGACCCCCAAAGTTACCCGCTTCTGCCTCCTGCTCAGAGTAGGACCAGCCTATGTCCCCTTCCTCGGGGCATCGTCCAGGTGAATTTTCAAGGTCTATGGGACTGAAGTCACTGCAGCCTCTCTGGGCAACTTGTTGCAGAGTTTAATTGTTCTTGTTGGAAATGTTTTACTTCTGTCAAGCTGGCATTTCCCTGGCTGCAGCTTGTGGCTGTTTCCTCATGCCAGCTGCCTGATGCCCCTGCGGGATGGATCTGATTCTGTCCTCGTGGAAACTGCCCACACACGTGAGCAGGTTTGCATGTGGGATGTGCGAATGTGATCCTGTGCCTCACTAACCTTTCCTTTTTGTTTTCTTCCTCTATTTGTCTACCTCAGCTGTTGCTTTGCTGAGGTCTAATGACAGAAGTGTGTCAGAGGTTTACAAAATGAAACATTTTTGCACAGGTTTTGTCTTTGACCTATTTTTGAAAAAAGTTTTGAGAAACACTGGAAATACAGGTGAAATTACCAATTCTCTCCTCAGAAGAACAGTGTTATTGTAGTACAGCTGCGGAGGACATCAAACCTGTTAAATATTCTTTAGCTTATTTTCCTTTTTTTGAATTTCAACTTAAGTTAGATAAATCTTCTTAGATCTTTATTGGGATCAGAAAGATTCTTATTGTGAGCTGCCAGAACGCGTGTCTAAGAAATGCAGCAATACACGATCTGTAGAAACATTTCAAACATTTGAGCTGGGCCAGTTTTGAGCTGCTACAAGAGCAGCCATCCAGAACCTTGAAGTTCTTAAACACATGTTGAAGTCACTTGACATCAGCAAAATATTTCCTGTGGGTCTTTTTGGGAGGATGAAGGAGGGAGAGGAGGAAAGGCCAGATTCCAAGTACAGCTTCAAGTGTTGCTTTTCATATTGACACTTTGGAGAGGTTTTACTTCATTTCTTGCCTCTGTTCTTATATATGGCCTTTATTCTTCCCTGTGAGTCTTCAGTTTTCTGGAATACTGATTGCAAAACTCCTGTGTTAAAATAACTGTTAGAAACCCTTTTACAGTACTCTGGCATTAATTATTCCTAGAATTTCAATGAAATGCGAAGACAATTTAATGAACTTGAATTTTGCATTGGCAATACTCTGCCTTCTATGCTTATCTATTATCTGTCCATCTGGCAGCTCACATGCTTGTTGGCAGAAGTGCTTTTATTTCCTTTCCTGAAAATTTCTGGCATCGAATGTATAAACAAGCAGCACTTCCTTCTTCATTTATAATTCAGCATGAAATTCTGAACATTATTAGTTAATTAATATTAAATGTGGTGAATTCTTGCGAGTGTGAGTGTGACGCTGTGAAGTGAAGCATATGGAGCGGTCCCACCTCCTTGCAGTGAGAAGCCGGCAGATTGAGATCCATCTGTCCACTGACACACGCACCAGCACGCGTCTCGGAGCTGCCGCCGAGGCAACGCAGCCTGCCAAGAGAAACCACGAGGGCTGAGAGCACCCGCGGTCACGGTGTGCTTTGGGGAGGGCAAGTGGAAGAATTGCTTTCCTCTCCCCAATTTGATAGATGCTTAAATTATTTACGGAATCTCTATTTGAAAAAACTGTGATGGCTTTTGGTTGCAAAATTAATTTATTAGTAGCAAACGTGTTATGGACCCTGAGCTTACCAGTGTGGTTTTTGCTTAGTTTACTTACTCGGAAGGCCCCAGATGTCTGCAGCCAGACAGAAAAACACACACTCCCTTGCTGGGGGAGAAGGTGAATTGCTCTCAACTTGAAACACTGTTATAACAGTGTATTGTGCTGGGTAGGCAGCGTAACCCAGATACCGCATCAGGGCTGTGTAGGAAAATACCTGGTGATATCTGCGTGTGTCAGAAATACCTGATGTTCAGACATAGAGCTGCAAAAAAGCAGGCTGTAAAAGCAACCCTGTTTCCTAGGAATCTACTGGGCTTTTCAGTGTAGAGGTGTACATATTCATCAGGTAGCAACTCCCAAAGCATTTAGGCAGATTGTCTCGTTTTATTTGGGGGGTAGAAATTTGTAGTGTGATCAGCCATTTAATACATTCTCAAAAGACACCAGTAGAGGCTTTCAAAGTTAACTCTCCTGTTGATTGTTAACTCAAATGAAATGTTGATTTCAGAATTCAGCAGAGAAAAAGGCCTTCTGAAGTCTTTTTCTCAGTACGGATAAGATTTAGTATCTTGCAGCTGTAACAGGAAATAAATCTGTGTTACGGATTAGGCCAGAGCTGGCAGAGGCGAGGCTGCCCTGGGTCTGACCCATGGCCGGGCTGAGTGAGTGTTCCAGCATGGAAAAAAGTTTTCTTGCCCAGAAAGAGTTAGAAATGAAATTTCCTAAGAAGACAGGACAAACTGCAGATCAGACAGTACAGGTCTGTGGACCAGCTACTCTTCATGTGTGTGCGACTGTTTTTATCTCCCTATTCCTCTATTTTCCCACACCTGTTTATCCATGAGTCATATAGATCCTTTCCTTTTCCTGCCTTTGATTCCTCCTCATAACAACCCATAGTAGGTCTTGTGCAATCCCAAAAACCCACTATTCCCCTGCAGCCCGTCCCGTGATGCTCCAATCAGCTCCCTCTCAAAGGCTCTCCAGACCTGGCTCCCCAGGAGGGGTGTCACCGCTGGCTGCTGGTGCTGTGTCTCTCCTGGGACAACCAGCTCCGAAGTTCATGTTTCCTCATCTGCCTTTGGGCTTCTGCTCCTCTGGGCTTGTGGGGCTGGACCTGGGATGGGCTGATGGCTCCTGGGATGTACCAGGGAGTAGCTGGGTAGGGGGTGATTTGGGCTCCCTCCTCTGTGAGTGTGCAGAGGAGCTTTCTATCAGATACCCAAACAATTTGTATTATAAACTGTATGAAGATTGAAATAGTCAATTTTATCTTTTTTTTCCTTTGTATAGTTGGCATTATTTTTAATACTGGATTTTTTTGTTTGTTTTTAATATGTTAATGAGTATCAACTGGTTTATGAAGGGATTAGCAGACTTAAAAATCTGTCCTGCCTTCCTTTTGCAATTCAGTTTACCCACAGAAGTCTTATTTGTCATCCATAAAATAAATATACTTTGTCAGAGAATATATTTGCTCTGGTACTAATTCACTTGATTTATTTTTTATATTATAGATTGCCCCTTTATGGTGAGAATACTTTTTAATTTGACTTTCGGTCTCCAGTGAGCAAAAGAAACAGCATTTTCTAATACCTGCTTTCCTATCAGAAATTGAATTTTCTGGATGGGCGGTCACAGAAGCTCAGGCCAATGAATGGGAGTCAGCAATAGATTATTTTCTCAGGCATATTGGCAGTCGGACTGTGGATCTATAGGAAGTTGAAGGTGACAGAAGGGAGCCAGTTTCTTTAAAAATCTGTCCTTAGAGACTGATAAAGTGAAATGAAGTTATGTAAGATCTAATTTATCAAAGAATGTAACATTTCTGCAAGGTGATTTGCTTTCACTTTTTTTTGTTTTGCTTTGGGATTTGCCGATTGTCTTCAATTTTTTTATTTTTTTTTTTTCCTTAGTAAAACGCTTCCGAGAACCAAAGCATGAAAGACGGCCCTGGAAGATATGGTATGTTTCTGCATGCTTCATTCTTCATTCTTTTGTTTCTCATGTGTTTTAGAAATTGAAGGAATGATTGTTTGCATATGAAAATTAAAAAAAGGAAAAGTGATAACAAGAAGTTGATGACTGACAGTGAGGAATAAAAAAAGTTACCAAAATACATGAGTCAACAAAAAGTTCTCTTCTGTGTGTTCCCTTGCTAGCTCTTTCTTACTGAACACTTCCAGGAATCTCTACAAAGATTTAGACGTGCATTTAGATACAAAGCTTCAAGTTGTGCTCCCTCCTGATGATGGGAACTTACAGTTGCCCTCAGGTGCATCTGAACATCTCCAGCCTTCCATAAGCTTACAAGAAGCTCTCAGCTGGGCGTCAACAGAACTCTGTGTTCTGTAGCTATGTGCAAGGTAGAGAACAGTATGATAAAAGAAATACATAGCCATAAAAGAATACAAGGCATAAAGGGAGTATTTGTTTTTATTACTTTTAAAAAGTAATAGGATTGTAGCAATGCCAGCATAACCTGTACTAGTTTTGAGACTGGTGTAAATGTTAAGCTGGCATTCTAGCTCTTGAAGACTTCAGTGGTTTAAATTCATCTCATACAATGCTGGGTTTCAAAACTAATCCTGACCTTTATTTTATTGAAAAAATAAATATAAAATCTTTGTGTACTACAGCCTACTTCAACCTGAAATTCTGAGTAGTGCAGTGATAGCCCTTAACTTTCAAGCAAAGAATCTTGTTCTGTGACTTGAGTATTGTTATTTATAGTATGGTGTACTGATTAGATAAGTAAGTCACTGGCTTCGTGCCTTGTCACCAACACTCTGCTTTCTGTGTCATGCAAGGAGTGCAAGAGTTGTCAGAGGGGAGATGAATTCAGGCATAAAATGTTGTTTGGATCTGTTGGAGTGTTTGGATCTTTTTAGACATGGCAACAACAAAGTGGGTGTTGGTCTGTATAAAGAACACGCTCTTACCTACAGGATACTTCTGACACAATTCCTCTATTTAACATTTAAAAAACATTCACTGGAAGTTTTGGTTTTGTGCAAAGGCTGATGATATATGAATGGTATGGTCTGGAGTCCATACTGAATCAGTGGGGTATTTTACATTTTCCCAGTAAGTAGCAAACTGTTTGCTCTCTAACTCTGTCATCTGCTTTGGAGATAATATTTTCACGGTTCTAACTCTTTTGCTGTGTAGTCTAAGTTTCTGTACTACAGATAAAATTCAATGATACCAGTTCTTGCTTTCAAGTGAAACACATGTTGGATATTCAAGCAAGATAATATAGGTGAAGGACTCCTTAGCCAGCTATTAAATTGTTCACCAGGAAGGACATGATGAGGATTTTTGTTTTTTCTGTGCCATAAACTTGATAAAAAGGCATAAACATAAAATAATTGAAATATCTAGGGAGGCTGGGATACTCATTGTTTACAGGAGGTTATTAAAGACTTAGGTTTAGAGAGGATTAGCTCTTGGATAATGCATATGATACCAAGAGGATATCCCTAGACGTTAAATCTACAGTGATAAGGTTTCAAGTTACTATGATTTAGTTTATTGTTAGCAATATTTGAGGGGAAAAAAAAAGGTAGAATTTAAAATGGAGCATTGTTAAATAAACTAAATACCATGACAGTTTATCATTCTGATGTTCCACATTTTAAGAAAAAATGAATAACTGAGATGGAATTCCACTTAAAATAAATTTGCAATGTCTGTGTTGTAAACAGTTTTGTGTGTCTTTAAAAATGTTTTTACTTTCTACAGGTTTTTAGATACTTCCAAGCAAGCCATAGGGATGTTATTCATCCACTTCGCAAATGTGTATTTATCAGACCTTACAGAAGAAGACCCCTGTTCATTGTGAGTGTTTAATTTCAAAATAATTGGTCGTTACGGAAGTTCTGCAATTCAGTTTGGTGTACGTGGATGATAATGCGAGATAGACCTGAGAAGCCTCTTTTCATGGTAAAAATCAATCACTCTCTAAAACCTATGCTTTAAGCTTAGCTGATCATGGATTAGAGTTCTGCTCTTTTAGTTCATGGCTGACAGGACCTGAGCAAGCTTTTTCTGGGCTGTATATAGAGATTTTATACCAAGGGTAAACTCTTACTTCTCCCCTTTCCAGGTAATGAATGAAGACTTAGGATGGACATTGTAATATGAGGCTTTTTACTGCAGGAGGTGCTCAGGACCAAAGGAATAAATACAAAGTTGTGAACACTTGCCTCCAACTGCACTTTCACTTCAGGAAAGCTTTACTATGAAGTCAGGTTGCTTTCAGGGATATTTAGCAAAAATCATTCATGCTTGTATTTTCTTCTAAAACCTGCATTAGCTACTGCAGCATTATTTTCATTGTGTTAAAAGCAGGAAATCTTGCTCAGTACCCAGGCAGTTAGTACAAAAATTAATTTTGCAATGTCACACTTGGAGCAGTGTGACTAAGCAGATAAGCATTTCACTGTAGTATATTAAACCTGAAGATTTTTATGACTAAGACTCCATCAGGCTTTTTGCTCCTGAAGCAAACGGTAATTGTTTGGGTTTGTTTTTGACAGAGCTCGTGCTCAAAGAAGCTTACACATTCCTGTAATAGAAGCTGTGAAATTACTTTTAAAAGCCCAGTAATTTGCCCTTTAAAACCAATCGAGCTCCTTCAATGGCATCTGTTCACTGTTGTCCTCTGGTAAACAAAAGAGCTGCACAGCTCCAGAAATATGCTTGTGTTGCTTCACAAGCCTATTTTATTTCCCTTATTCCTCCTCGGTTTCTTTTGTGTTCCTACATGCTATAAACGTGCCAGTAAAACACTGCTTTTCTGTTCCCACCACAAAGCGTTTTGGTAGGGGAAATGCATTTTTATTTTAACACACTAACGGTGAAGCTTAACTTATAATTATGACAGTTTCAATAATACCAGACATAATTGTAAGATTTTCCTCGCTTACCGATTGAAGAATTTTTTGATAGACTTAGAAACTGGCAGGTGCGAATTCTTTCATTCCATTTTTATATATAAAAATACATATTCAGATAAGCTAACCAAAGCATGTCTAAAATGGTCAGTGTTTAAACCTAAAGATTATTACAGTATTTTCAAATCTAAAAACTTTTTGCTGTGTACTGAGTTTTCAAAATAAAGGGTTTGCAAACATATGCATTCTTTTCTATGTTTTACTATAGCCTACATAACTTTATTTTGAAATTCCACTTTTCATGTAAGTGTACCATGACACAAAACAAGTAAGAGGATGAGGTAGAGAACTGTTGTTCACTGTTCTCAGGATAACAAAAATTACAATGTGGAGTTATATGATTTCTCAGACAAGGGTGCAGGTCTTCCTTGTTATTAGAAAAAATAGCATGTTCCATCAACCAAAGCCACTTGTCCTTTGTGGGGAAAAATATATCTTAAGTGTGCAAGTGGGTCAAAATCAGTGAGTAAAAGCAATATTTCTGTCTGTGACTTTGGATTTGATGAGTAAAATTATTATTATTTAAACATGGATAGTTTTCTGTTCTTTCCTGTTTTGTAGTATGTGGGTCATTTTCAGAACAAAACCAGAAAATGTAGTTTTAGAAAACATTGTGGTGTAAAGCTTGGAAAAACTAAAACTGGAAGTTGCCATTTGTTTGGGAATGTAGTGCTGTCATTCAGGCAGGTGCATGATAATGTCGAAGCCAATAAAACCTCTGTTAACACACTTAAACGGGTAGGTTGTTGGTTGAAGAATCTTAAATAGGAAGAGCAAGCAGCGCAGGGAACTCGAGGGTCATGTGTGTGTGAACCCCAGACTTGCACCCCCTGAGCCTGCAAGCAAATCCATTGATCAGGTAGTGGCAGCAGCTGTGGTGGTGGTTTGTTACATGGGAGCTGGTTAATGCAGGGCATCGTGGAACAGTGAGTGTGTTGCCTGCATGTCCTGAGCCTGATGTGCTGGGGTGTGTTGGGCACATCTGGCCTGGGCACACCTGGCCTGAGCACAGCTGGCCGGTACTGCGAGCCCTCATGTGATGTGCAGTAGGTGTGGGCTCATCTCCCTGCTCCCCAGGGCTGCTTTCCTACTGCAGACCTACAGCAACCCCTTGTGGCCTTAAAATTACTTGTGTAGACTTGTAATTGCTGAGTTTCCTCTGCCAAATGCTGAACTTTGATTTTAATGTTCATCTAATACAAAGTTCATTAAAACTCCGGTTTGACGCACAACTTTTAGAAAATAACGATTTTTTTGGAAAATAACGATTTTTTTTAAGAAAATAACAATTTTTTTTTTTAAGTTTATGAGTAAGTGTTGGCTGAAGCAAGATACATCCACTTAATTTTTATTTTTGACCTGCTCTTAAAAGGGATTTTGAGGATCAGAACAGCTGCTCCTATACTGTTTTGAATGTTTGTATTCTGGCTTTGCTTTCCAGTTTCTGATACTGATTTGTAACAGATTTGCCTATGCAGCCAACAAAAGGCCACAGGTCTCTGGTTTGCTATTTTTATCCCAGCAGATAAGTTCCTACAGACTCTGGAGTTTACCTTAAGTATTTGGAATTACCAAATAAGAATCTCAGCAACGGGGATTTACAATGTGTCTCATATATAGCTGGCTCTTTGTCAGCTCCTGTTTTGTTCAGCTAAAATTGGTGATAGTAAATAAACCCAACTGACTCAAAAAATGCTCTGAATTTCAGCTGCACCATTTAATGAACCTAAGAATTAATTAGAAACCTGTAGCAATCTCTAGTTTCTTGAAGCATAGGTGAAACAATACAAATCCCTGAAACAATACAAATAGCAGAGTTGTGCAGCAGTTGTGCATCCATGAGGGGTGGTTTGTTTTGACTTTGGTTTGATTTGGGTTTTTTTGTTCTGTTTGGTGGTTTCTGTGGTTGTCTGTATGGTGAGGTTGGTTTGTTTGTTTGTTTTGATTTTTTGGGAAGGCTTGTCCCTGATCATGTCATATGTTTATTGGACAAGAACCAAAGTGTAGGAAAGTAGATCACTTTTCTTTCTGACACTAAGTAAGTGGAAATTTGGCCTGGGTAGTGACTGTGCTCTCTGGGCACTGCTCATTGCTCCTTCTTGGGAGTGGTTTGCATTGGGTTCTTTACCTTCAAATTCCTTGAGATGTCCTTAAGGTAACTTCTCTTTTTAGTCCTTTTGTATTTTCTTATTCAAATCCACGTTTTCCATGCAGAATGAACTGAACAATGGTAAAAAGAAAATCTGGTAAACTGGAGTTTTTTTAGAGTATGCACGTGCATAAGCCAGAGCTCACAAAAATAGAGATCGGAGCTTAACTTTAAGGACAGAAACAAAATATTGAGATTCTCCTAAAAATACTTAAATTTAGGCTATGTAATTACAGAAGTGGGTAAATTATTATTCGCAGTGTTCCAGCTTCTCAATATATATACAGATCTTGTCTCAATCATTGTGTTAAAATACACTGAACTTGTAGAAGATGAACCCTTGCTCCTTGTTTCCTTTTACATTTTTCCTTTCAGGTACCTTATCAACTTCTTGTTAGATGCCACATTAGGAATGCTGTTAATCTACATCGGCATACGTGCGGTCAGCAGCATTGTGGAGTGGCAGCAGTGGGACACCCTTCGCTTTGGTGAATATGGTAAATGTTTCTGTTCTTGCACTGGAGTTACTTTTTGCGATACAATCTCAGAATATTTCAGCTAGTGGTTAATCTTAAAATCATTATACAATTATTATAGTGACCATTTTAATATTTCACTTGTCACAAGGGTTCTTTAAAGTTCTGTAACTCGACGTGCACCTTCTGTGTTCAAAAGCTCAATAAATTGCTAAGCATTTTTTGAGTTTGGAACAACGGCTTGAATATTTTTTTTTTTAGGAGTGATTGAACAAATTATGATATTGGCTGATGTCAAGGAAAAAATTACATCATGGTAAATTTACTCTGACACACTTTAAAATAAATGATAGCTGGAAGGTCATTTCCTGGTAAAGTTTTCACTGCACCACATGCCGTTGTCTGAAGATACAGGCTGAGAGTTCTGCCAGCCATCTTTAAAGTAAACAACCACATACCTTCAGTGAAGAGAATGGCAAGATGGCCTGTACTTGTCCTCAAGTCATGATGATTCAAACTCCTGCGTGCAGGGCTTGTATCATGGATGAAAAACGCGCGTGTCTTTCTTGCAGGCTAAGGGATAGACTAGAGAAATCACTGTGATGTGAAGTTGTGGGTTTTATCGTCTATTACGTTAGCCATAGAAGTCCACAGATCTGCAGAAATTGTGGATTTGCAGATGAGATTCATATATACTCAACATCAACACTTAATTCTGTTCAGCTTGTTGTTTTCAGATTGCTTAGTCTGTCTGTCTGTCTGGGATTCTGTACTGATGCTAAAAATTACATCTGAATCTTCTCGAGATAGGAATGAGAGGAAGAAGTCACCTCGTAAGAGAGCTGTGGGTCTTCATCAGAGAGAAAAACAGACAAAACCCCCCCTATGATTTGGAAACAAAAAAGTCAAAATAACGTTTGCCTAACAAAGCGAAAGCTTTCATAGCAGTTTCATAATTATCGTTGGTTGGGGTTTTTTTTATTTTGTAGGTTTCTTCGTTTTTAATGATCGTCAGTGGCTGACAGAATTGGGAATAAATAAATAAAGGCCTTGCCAAGTTCAAGTACTTTAAAAGCTTGGGAAGTTTACAATTAAATCAAGTAGCATTACTTGCTATTTGCTACGTCAGAGGTTTAAAATAGAGATGATGACAAGCATCTCTCCTAGGAGAAATAACTGCCTGTACCATTAGGGCATTTTCTGTTAGATCTGTGCCTTGTGGGGTACAGTTTGTGACCATTTAAGCTGTTTAAATCAGCACTGCTACAACCCTGTTTATCTGTTTTTTCCCACCTGCTGTAGTCCAGTATTTCCACTCATCTCCTTGGACTGCTGCACATCTGACTCTTCGGGGAGTTGACTCAGAAAATTCACCATATGTAGCAAAGTAAATAGTTCCTCCAGATCAGTCCCCAGACTTGGGTCTCTGAGGGATTAGGTAAGAACCAGTGCCCGGGGAAGGGAACAGGGCAAGGAAAGAGCTCAGATGTCGCTGAGCTCCTCCATCTGACTGAGCTCTGGGACCTGTTGCCCAAAGTCCCTTTTAAATGTAGTTGAACAGTTTTCAGCCCATATCAAATTGTCTTTCCACCCACAGCAAAAAACTTGGTGTATCTGTTACAATTATTGGTAGGTACTTGTAACCACATCAACTATTAGGTTTTACTTCTGCCTAATATCATTCTATTTTTTTTTTCTTGTGTAGTCTGTTCTCCTATCCCATTTTAATGTGCTCCTGACAAAAAGGGGGTCTGTGTGGATGGGAAGATGTAGGGAAATTGGTCTCTATCTCTTACTGACTTCCAAAATGAACGTGGGTTTGTTTTTAGTTAGTTATGAGTCACCAGTGATGGCAGTAAGTAAGCTCTTAAAAATCCACAGATGGACTTGTTACTTGTGTTCTGCTGCAGAGGTTCTCTGCAACTGATCCATTATTGTCCTTTTGAGTTAGGAGATGTGAAATGCCTAAACTTGTTTTATCAAGTAGTCCTTCTGTGTGTGTGTGTGTGTGTATAAGCAATGTATGAAGTTATCTAAGTCCTCCTTATTTAGTTGTTCTGTTCAATATCAGGTCATTTTAATAGTGACTGACTTGTCTGTATCTACATTAATGTGCCGACCTTAGTGTGGTGGTGGTGGTGTGTTTGGTTTTTTTCTTTTAATCAAGCTATCATAAGGACTATCAAAAAGCATTTTGTAAATCCATGTTTCCATTAATCACGTGAGAGAGACTTGTGGTATAAAGAGAACAGGATAGCAGTGGAAAAATATTAGTAATGGCTGTGCAGTAGGGTTTAGACCCTGTGTAAGATATCTGTCTAAAAAGGACAATTTACATTGGATTGTTTGCTGCCCTCTTCTGTTAAGTATTACTCTTGTTTCTGAAGTTAAAGTCCTCGTATCACCATTTTATTTAAAATTTTTAACTTGGGCCTCAAGAAAACTCTTGTTTTGTTTTTCATAAGGTTCTTTAAAATAATTAAATTGAGTAAGGTAGAAGGGCGGACTAAAATGTAGTCCTGTGGGGTGGCAAGTGTGTTTAGACTTATTATATTGAAGTTGAATGTGAATGGTTAGCAAACATGGGGGTGAGGGATCTGCTCCTTGAAAGGAATAGGAGACTTGTGGCGTTTTATCTGAAGTAGTAAAGTCCAGTCCTCAGCTGGGAGATCAGTGTGAGTTCAGTGTGTTGGCAAGTGTGGCAAAACAAAGGAGAATCACCCTCCAGAAAACCTGAGTCTCTTCTAGTGACTGAGCGATGTTGTTTGTGTTTCTAGAGTCTAAATAGTCATTTTGTCTCAAGTTAATTCTCACTGTGAGCTCATTTCCCTTCTTAGCTCTATTACTCGATCCCTGGTGATTCATTACTTGAAGCTGTCACAAAAATAGCAGTGTCCTGCTGGTTTTAAAACCTCTTCTTTATATGGAGGATAGTTTTTAAGCATAAATGCCTCAAGGAAGGAATGGTTACCAAAATATCAGCATTTGTAAATGGTTGCTGTGTGTACAGCAAAACAGAACTGCACACTGATTTACGAACAAAGTAGCAGGAGGCTCCCTCAACGGTGTTTTTTTGGTCAGAATTTTTTAGTATATTAGATTTGTCTTCATATTTCCCATGTCGTATTTTCAGATTCATTACATCAGCAGCTGGATTTTAATGCAAGTGCAGAATCTGTTAATATATTTGAGTATTTAAAGAGGAGAAAAGCAGTCATGATCTGTAATGAAAAGAATGTTCCCTGCATTCTCCTTCCCTTCTTGTCTTAGGCTACTTTAGCTACTGCAAGGAGAAAACAGTTGACTAAATCCCTCTTGGTGACAATGAACTTTATTGGCAACTAAATTGTGCCGTGCTCTTTTTGCTTGTCTCTGCAAAGCTTAGAAATTGTGTTTGATGCATCTTTTCCCTCTGGCTCTTCGTTTGCAAGTTACAGAGCAACCTACTCAGAGCCATATAGGGTAGATAGCACTTACTTTAACACTTGTTAAAATTTATTTTTGATTAGTTCTCTGAGTTGCCATTTTCTTAAGAAAATTTTTCAGGATTTGAAGACTAGCAAGAAGCTACAGGGTAGAGAAATCACAGGTATTTTGTTCAAGAGCTGTCTATAAATGTACTTGTACTAAGTGGCTGCTGAAAGCAGTACACACCAGTATACGCTAGTTTTTCACTGCCCAGCATGTTCAAAAAATGTTGCCCCAGTTTTCACTGCTGAGGGTTCAAATTTTTCAGTTTTAGTCTGCACTTTTCTTGCAGTAACAAGATTTCTACTGATTTACTAGCTTATTCTAGACCGTAATTTATACATAACAAGTACAAAATCGGAATTCAAGAGAGACTGTCAGACTTTAGAAATTAAATTAGAGCTTTATGGCTTCAAAGTTCTAATTTGTGTTTGTGTACTGAATCTTTGAACATACAAATGTCCGAAATATTCTTGAGAACACCTCCTGGATGTGGTACGATTTTTTTCATTTCAATTGCATATTTTATAAAATCATAGAAAAAAAATTGGTTGGAAAGGATCTCCAGAGGTCAGATAACGCAACCTCTTGCTCAGAGCAGGGTTAACTTCAAAGGTAAGGAGGGTTGTTCAGGACATAGTCCAGTCCAGTTTTAATTTATCCATGGTCTGGGATTTAAGAAACCCTTTGAACAACCTGCAGTGCTTAACCAGTGAAAGCTTTTTGCTTTCTGTCAGAATTGTATGTCCACCCATCCAGTCTGTATCTCCCCAGTTTTTCTACAGGGATGCTATTGGGAGACTGCCAAAAGAGCTGGTGAGTTCAAAGTAGACAGCATGCCTGTTCTCCCCACTTGTAATAGGAACTGAGAGATAATTTTGTAGATGCAGTAAGGCACACAGAAGTTCTCAAGTAGAATTTAATATATACAACTAATTTCAGTACAAAAACAAAACAAAAAACACCACACACCACAGTGCCTCTACCCACAAAATCATAATGGAACAAAACATTCATTGGTGATGTGCACAACACTCTGAATAGAGAGTTTCACATCTTTTGGACATAAAAGAATCTCATGTGACAGAGTTGGAATAGATTCAAAATCACTTTAGCTGTCTTTGCTTTTAGGAATTAAATATAGATTGAAAAAGGGCTTAGAATAAACTGGTAAAGTTTTGATGGTAAGTCTGTAGCTAAGGCTAGATAATTTTTTTTCGTATTTGGTAGTTAATGAAGAAAACTAGAGAATGGTAATAAAAATGTGGAGCATAGAAATTAATTGCTAAAATTTAATTCTCAACTGTAATTCAGACCTTGTATCTTCAGAAAAATCGTGGCTGTTCAGCTTTGAAATACTGGTGTTTCCTCTTTCTAATTTTCTAACTCTTGTTTTTACAACAGAAGCTGTAAACTGCAGTATGTTATTGTAAAACTTGAGCATTTTAACCATTTTCCTCTTGGACTATTGAGCGTTGATCACTATCTCTTACTGTAAAACTTGTTTAGGAATCTTTCTTTGATTTAGACTCCAGTGTGAGTTATCAATTTATCTTTGTACCATTTAAACAGCAAACAGTAAGTCTCAAGACTATTACTAAGTATTAATACTGAAAACCTTTCAGAAATGTTCCAGAAAAGGAAGTAGCAACTATCCATTATGCATTACAAATACATAAAGGCATCTGAATTTCCACTGCCCATTATTCATCCCCAGTCTTAAAGTATTAAGCTGCCGTTGAAGACGTTGCAGAAGACAATTGCGAAGACTGAGCTAACACCCATTCCAAAACTTCTTTTGGGTTTCCAGGGAAGTGCTGCTTTAAGCTCACCTTCAAAGCTTGTTAGGCATACCAGGCCTCTTTCTGGTTTTATTTTTGTTTTTTTCTTTTTTCTCTCCTTGCTTTCATATAGTATAATAGTCTACATGAGTTTTTATGTTGAAATATTTGTGGTCTTCATTCTGTTGTGACAGATAACGTAATGCACTCAGCTTTTACCTCTGCCACAGTGAGGTGCAGCAGAATTTCAAACCTTTTCAGATTGAAACTAAAATGTGATCTTAATCTCTCGTCCAATTAAATTTTTCATAGCGACTCATAGCGGCTGTTGCTTCAGTTATGATTGGTTAGTTATGGTAACTAACTTTGTAGAGATGAACAATATGTTTAAGGTAACATAGGGAGAATGGCAGAAGCCATCATGTTTCTGCTTAGACTGAAGGGAAAGTTGTTTTTTCCCAGATATGCTTCCCTTGAGTTTTCCCTCTTAAGAAACCTGATACTTCATGATAGAGGGTCAAGAATAACAGTTTGATGAGAGACAAATGTAATGCAACTGCATCTGTCTTGATTTTATCAGATTATGTAAAACAGCATATAACCAGGTACTGCTGAATCTGATAACGTTTTGAAAGTTGGAGGGAGGCTGAGGGAGATGGGAAGGAGCAGCACTAAGGAAATTGGAGAAGGCACTTCAAGAGGATGTAGCTGCCCTGCCTTCTCTAATACTGCTTTTCTAACATGTTTACTGTAAAGTAAAATCAACTCTGTGCATATATTGAACCTTTTTTTCTTGCAGGTGACCCCGTGCAGTGCAGTGCTTGGATGGGCCAGTGTGCTCTGTACATAATGATTATGACATTTGAGAAAACCATCATCATTATAGTGCTGCTTATACCTCAGTGGAAAGAGGTTTGTATTTTTACAGCATTTACAGACAAATGAATTCCAGGTGGAAGCTGTAAAGCAATAGACTTGGGTTTATTGGTTTGGCTCAAGCATCTTAACTGTCTACAGTCAATGCTGTTTAACTCTGTGGTGGTAGTATGATCTTTTAGTAAAATTAAGATACTGCTAATTAGGCTTTCTGGCATCCATTGCCAGGACTGTCCTATCATATTTTGGAGGTTTTCTGTATGCTGCAATATATAAAATTCTGTCTCCTTGTCTGAGTGCTCTTGAAGCTACTAAGCAGTTCTTCCTTCTCTTAATTCTTTAACCCTTACTTACAGCTATTTTGTATAGCTTCTTGTGGTATTCTAAAGAATTTTATTTGCTCTGATAGATCTAAACTGTAGAATTTCAGAAATTTGCAATGGATTAGTGAAGGCATGGCTGATGACTGGATAAATATTTATTTTGACAGAATCTGTACAACATAATATTCAAAGTAGTGGTGCATGCTATTATAGCCCATTAAAACCAGTTCGTCCCTATTGTATGCTCTGGAGTACTTTGGGAACTGTCTTCTCCTTACTGTGTGCTTTGTAAAACAGTTCTGTTTAAATTTCCCGAAGATGGAACTTAAAACATGTTCCTGTGGAGCATGCAGCTCCATGTTCAAGATGATTCTAACACAGCTCTTCAGACTTGTATAAACAAAAATGACAGGGAGAAGTTTCTGGCCAGCCCCACTTACTTATCTGTGGTAATTTATAAGCTGTCCTAAGTACTTTCCTTTTCTACAAAGCTGTCCTTTTTTTGTACATATGAATTAATTCTGTAGCATTAGCTAGTATGTGAACAATTGCTCTTACTAATCCAGTTATGTGCACATGCTGCCATGATCTGAACTTAATCCTTTTCTTTTCGCAGGTAGCTTTATTGAATCCCATAGAGAACCCCCAGCTGGAGCTGGCTATCGTCATGCTGATAGTTCCGTTCTTTGTTAATGTTAGTACAACTTGCATGCTTCTGTGAGATGTTTACTTGGATATCTTTCTGCCATGTGTTAATTAATTAATGCTAGTCCTTAAAGTACAGCATACCTTGGTGCTTAAATTAATTTTTAAAGAGGAAGGGTATTAAAGAATGGATAAAATGTCCGGATATGCAGATTTTATAAAGCTGAAATCCATATCGAGCTTAGTAACCAGGCTCAGGAGAGGTGCAGAAATGCCTCAGGGACATCTTTGGCCTGATGACTTCAGTAGCTAGAATGTAATACTGAACTACTGACATAGAGATTATAAAATTACCATTAAATTGGCTTTAGGAAACAGTTGGTCTAAGGATAGCTGCGCTGTCAAGTATCTTGTGTCTGACCATAGCTGATAGAGGCTGCCTGTGACAGAGCAGAGGAGAAGGGCAGGTGCCCAGTCATCCCTCCCAAAGTGTGCTCTTCCTGCATTTGGGGACCAGAGCCAGAGGTGGCGGGTGTCCTTGCGTTTAATTACTGCTGGTGGTTTTTTTTTTCTTCCATTAATTTGTTCAAGCATGGATTTTATCCTTTGAGAACAAAAAGTCGGCTGCTCTAAGATGTCTGCCTAAACTTTTTGCATTTCTACGTGAGGAGTTAATATGTGATCACTCTGAATAACAGCTACTTTTCTTATTTTCTTCTACAAAGGAATAAAGTAGCTATGTTCTAGAGCATTCATGCAATGTATAGTAAGCCATGTGACTGTATGTATACCAGATTTTTCCTGTTTGGACACTTCAGAATGATTGTCAAGTTTTCTTAATTCTGTCCAAATACTGACCAAATGAACATATGGTACTCTGAGGAAAACTGAACTGTCACTTCTCCTTTCTCTTTAACAGGCATTAATGTTCTGGGTAGTAGATAATTTCCTTATGAAGAAAGGGAAGACAAAAGCTAAACTTGAAGAAAAGGAAGCAGGTCAAGATTCCAGAAATGGAAGTAAAGTCCGATACAGGAGAGCAGCATCACATGAAGAGTCGGAGTCAGAAGTATGCAGAGTTAATTATTGCAATTAATACAATATAAATCCAGTCTAGCCCTCATGCCATTGATTTCATTGTAACACTGTCCACTTAGTTTTGGTTTTTCTTTGTGTGTACCTCTAACAGTAGTTCCTGGCATTTACAGTTGAAAACTAGTTAAGAAAAATGGCATTGTTGCAGCACTCATGGTGGTTAATTCCCTTCAAGATGGGCAGGAAGACATAAGAATGTATTTAAATATCACAGGTGAACTGTGTTTACCAATGCTTCTAGAAAACCCACACAGAATACAAAGCTAATAGACAATAGTAATTCAAATAGAGTTTAATAGCTTAAAGTGAGAGGAAGCCGGTGGAGGCAGCTGGCCTGATTTTGGAGAAGCTTCTACATCCTTGCCTTAGCATGATTTTATTCTAAATCATATAAAGCAGATAGTTTTCAGTTCGGTTGGAGGCTGGGTGATCTCTTTGAAGGTGAGTTGTTCCAGCTTTAGTTGGTTAATGTAACTTCTGTGTTACAGGCAGTACTATTTATATGGGGTTTTCTTTAACAAAGTGACTACCACGTTACCAGTGTGGATAGAGAGCTTATAAATACTCTCTCATTTTAGCAGCAAGCTGCCCCCACTGTTCTGGAGGTGCCGGAATGACTTCTTGGGGTTTAGAGCCAGTGATTGTAGTAGAGATTAATACACACACATCCTTCTTCAAAATTTACTGGAGGTTCCAGACAGGATGTGTGACATTGTTTGGTGCTGGCAATAAATCTGAATTGTGTTCTGTAAGCTCTTTCTTAAGCAAGTAATAAGGTGCTTTGCGAACATAAAAACATAGAAGGTTAAAAGTACAATGAAGAAAGAATGTGGCTTTGATCCATGATACTCAGAAGCCGTAATTTGTTTTTAGATCCTTATTTCAGCAGATGATGAGATGGAGGAATCAGACACTGAAGAGGACCTGCGTAGACTGACCAACTTAAAGCCCATTAAGAAAAAGAAGCATCGCTTTGGTCTGCCTGTATGACACATTCCTGACCTGTGTATTTGCAGGTTTCGTCACGAAAACTTCAGTCAGTGGGTTTTAATGTTGCAATTGCATCTCCCTTTTCATACAAACTGACTTAAAAGCAAGGTCTGCCAACAGAACGCAAACAGTTGGAAGACTTCCAGTTCAGTTGCACTACAGACACACTGACCAATTATGCAAGAATGTCTTTTCATCCTGTGTGAAGAGCACAGCGTCCGTAAGGCCTGGTCGCTAAGAGGATTTGTATCTGACGTTTCAGAGAAGATCATAGAAAACAGGGCAATCTTTCACTTGTGGTTACTGATGATACAGTTTAAGATGTTCTCAAAAAGGCATCAGAATCAACTGAGTTAAAGGAGTGTGTTTTATTACTAAAACTGGCTTTTGCAGCATAATTCCTAGAGCAGAATAGTTTATGGTTACAAGCTGTAACTTAACATTTATTTTTTTAAGTACAAATGTTTACTTGCTACTGGGTACCTATGGAACTAATAGGTGGAACAAAGATTTTTTTTTTTTTTCCAAGTCTCTTCAAATCTATTTGACTATTTTATATTTAAGTTATATTTTCATACAGTTGTATTTAAAGATTCTCTTTGTCAGAGAGAAGGGTGCAGTTCCCTTTTTTCTGCAGAACAGGTCAAATGATTTGTAGTGAAAATCTTATTTATCCTTGTGTCCTGGCTTAAGGGATTGCAAAGGGAAAAGCTCTGTCACTGCTGAAGTCACCAAATATCTCTAAGAACGCAGTCCTAAGTGTGTTTTTGACCACATAATTTGAAAATACCTTTTTAATAGGAGGTGGTGTTTGCATATTTGACAAACGTGCACTTTAGTGTATAACAAAAATCTGTTGCGTTAGGTTATTTGTGAAATATATGAATGACTATTTCTGTTTCTGCAAGTCTCTAGTGTGTACCTCTCAAATGACCCAAAAGAGATGGAACTCTTCTTGTACTTTTTGTTTTGGGCCTCCAGTACAGGACTGTGATCTGATTGAAACAGTTGTGCTACAATATTGCAAATAGTTCTGTCCATTGTTTTTGTTGGAAAAGCAATCTTCTATTTAATGCGCTTTAAAAAAAAAAGGTTTCTCCTTTTTATTTTCCATGAAGTCCAATTATCCTATAATAGTAGTAAAAGAAAAACAAAACAAACAAAAAAAGGTATAATATAGTTGCTACTACATAATTTTTGTGATTTTTTTCGGTGTCTGTCTTCTGATAATTGACGTGTGCGGATCTGAAACCTAGCAGACGTGTTTCCAGTGACATCCTTTTGCTTTGCATAGTTTCTAGGTGATTGTTTCTGACAGCTTTCCTTGCTTAGTAAACCTTGTACAGGGCAAGGCGATGTGTCAAAAAGGTGACAACAGACCTTAATTACAAATCTGTTGTAGCATCTGGACATCAGAAATGTTCCAAGCCTTAAATCAAACAGTTTCATTGGAAAACTGCTCAGAACTTTTTAAGATTTTTTACATTTTTTATAGATTTACTAGGTCTTAATGCGAGTTATTATCCAGACCGCTTAAATGGGGTTCTTGGGCCTTAGTAAATGCTGAACTGTGCGCTCCCGTACTTGTTTTTGCTATTCCAGCATTCCTTTTCGCTGCTTGGCTGCCGAGGTGAACAGAATGTTCTGAGACTTCAGGCCCACTTCAGCGAGTCCAGCAGGCTAGGAGGGACATTTTACCAAACCGAACGTTTCCGAGTTTAGTTGAGCCACTGACCTCTGTTACTGTGCACTGAAATACAATAACTGCAATAAGTACTAGTGTTTCTTTTAGACTAAATCTAGAAACTAATGACAACGGAAGCTTAACTGAAGTGAGGGGTGGGAGGGTTGGGAAATGCCCCGGATCACTGTTGCCTCTGGTTTAGGGGTTTTGTTTGTTGGGTCTTTTTTTGTTTTTTTTCATTGATTGTGTGACTTACATCTGAACTATTTACCACTGGGCGGGCGCATATCACCAAAAACACAGTACTTCCAGGAATTCATTTTCGTCAGCGGAATAGTCTCATATAGGTCACTCTTCCAAAGGGGTTTAAGAGCTAGGACTGGCTCTTGTCACAAATGTCAGCATTTATTTTTTTTTAGCATAGGATTTGTTCTATTTCAGATAGTGAAGTAAAGCTATTGAACATGTGCTGTGTACCACTGCACAGCCATCACTGTCCTCTTCACCCAGCAGAGATAACTGAACAGCGCACACAAATTTAACTGTACAAGCTTGCATTTTATTTTCCTGTTCTCACCTCTTCTCCAGTTACCAAAATGATCAAAATTATTTCTTGTCTCATGTTTAGTCTGTGAAGTGTCAATATAAAATTATGGCCTTAATCATATAAAAAAAATCGTTTTGACCAGACCTCAAATTTATTGACCAAGTACAAAATAGTGTAAAGTGCTATGGAACCGTTTCTCAAAGATGGTTATAGCAAAAGTATATGAATGCCTGATTTTTCCTGTCTTAAGTGCTTAAATGTCACTTGGTTTGAGAGTTTGATAGGCCTAGCAAGATGATGTAGTAAAGCACTACAAGCCAAAGAGACAGAACTGTTTTAAATACCACAGTAGTAACAGGAGGAGCCTGTCTTCAGGAGGGAAAAAACAGCTCTTTCTCTGCTAAGTTAAAAATTTTATTCACAACCTTAGCTAAATAATAAAAACTGTGGATTTTTTTCTGTTAGTTCTTTGTTATCATGCAAAAGAGATGGAAAATATAGAATTTGACACTTTTTGTAAGATGAAAGTTGGAATTCTTGCAGTAGGTACAAGTAGGACAAGTGTTCTTGTCTGACGAGCTTGTGTGTGTGAGAAAGATGTGCCTGGTGCTTCACTATGTCTTACTGTTTGTTGAAATGTATTGGCAGTACAACCTGAAATAATAAATTTTTCCTAAAGAGTTGATTCAGTAATAATATTACGACATGATGTCTTTTGCATTATCCTCAAATTGCCTCTCTAAATTTATGCCTGGTAAATGTACCTCAGGACAACTCATAGCAAAGGTTTAATTTGGGCTGTGCTTGAAAAAATGTAATTCTGTTTAATGAAAATAAGCTATGTAGTATATGCCGAAGTAAGAGAAAGGAATTGTAACTTACAGAAGAGACACAGAAGTATTGGTGGAGATCGAATTTACCGCAAATGGTCAAGCTAAATGTATTAACTGTTTTTAGTATCTGACCTGTAGCACATCCGCATAAATTTAAAACACTGGTGTTGTCTAATATGTGGTTTTCAAGTTCTGGCTTTAATATGTTCAGGTCCCCCTGTCTTACTTTAAGTAAGTAAATGCTGTATGTTAATGTTGCTAACTAAAATGTACTATAGCTTTTCTTCAGGGAAAACTCAGAAATTGAGTTGCAATTTAGAGCAATGCAAAGCAATCCCTTCCCGGGCATGTGCTCCATTCCAGCTGTGCCGGGAAGGGCGGCGTGGGCTCTCGTGCTCTGCTCAGGGCTGAGCCTCGCAAGGAACTTCTGCCACTGTGCTTGACTAACGCGTGTTTGCAACTTTGCTGTGCTTTCTACGGGAGAAACCAGTAATGGAAGTGAATAGATTCAGCCACATTGAGTCAGAGTAGATCTACAGCACAGGCCTGCAAACTTTTCTAGGTGAAGTTTCCAGTTCAGTTACTGAAAATGACTACGGTGGTTTTACAAAGTAAAACTGCAGTATCTTTAAAAAAGGGACTCTTTTGTAGGTGTTTTTGTCTTGCATGGGTTTCCATCTTAAATGGTTGGGTTTGTAAGTGAAGTATAGCCTATGTGAGCAAAACCAGCAGTTGAATTCTGCTGCGCTGTGTTTGGACCATGTGTTTTGCCAGTGGATGGAGGTCAGCAGAAAGGACACAGACAACAGGTTCAAATTATAAACTTTTCCTTAAGTTTAAAGCAGCAAAAAGAAAGGGAGCAAGGCAATGCACCTAATCATTACTACAGGGAATTAAGTATAGCGATGAAGATAAATCACCAATTGCCCTGATACTTTCCCATCATCCAGATCTGTGCTTCAGCTGGGGAGCCCCTGTCACAGCAAAGGATGGGAGAACCTTTCGCAGCAACTGGGAGCTTCTATGCAGTGTGTCCACTGGTAGGTGGGGTCTCCATCGTCGCTGTGAGAGGGTCCTGCCTTTATACAGGTTAACAAACAAATGCATGTATCAGAATGCACAGAAACATCTGGTAGGACTGGCATTCTTACCCAGGCACGTTCCAGATCTGGCCAGGATCCCACGCACATCCGAGAAGCTCCTGTTCCACTAATTGATCTCTACCTTTGACAGCTTCTGAAGATGATTCCCATGGTCATATTTGGCTTTGACTACATATTTCTAAACAAGGCCTGATACCTGGTTTCTTGGTGTAAACAAGGAAACGTAAATATTTTCTTATGACGTTTCATCTTCACTAATGATTATCTTTTATCTAAGCTACATCTTTTGCTAATGACCGTACAGATTTCACTAATGGTTAGATACTCATATAATATTTGATTGGAAGGTTCATCTAGAGGTCAACTATGGTTCAGGGCCTATTACTCAGGCCTCAGTACCTCACCATATTGTTTAATCAGTGGTGTTACCTTAAACTTCTAAGAGTATCTGATGTAATTACATTGTATAATGGTTTACAATAAAGTTTGACTTATTACAGATTTGTACACTTGTCTTATACTTGTTCTGCTTCTAAGCGTGCATGTTTCAGTGTTTATAATGTGCTGTTGTGGGACGCTGGTTTTGCTACTGGAGTTCAACTTCAGAACTGCACATCTCATTAATTCAACCAGGTGAACAGAATTCCTACTCTGAAATGTAAGTAACTGTAGATTTAGGTTGGGGTTTTTTAAGGAAAAGTAAGCCCATGATCTGTAAGAGGAAATGGTTGTTCAGTGTTGGTTTAGGAAATGTATCATCAAAGGGCACAGAATTGCCCAGGTGATGGGGGATGTCTTAGAAACTTCAGGGTTTGCTGCCTACCTGTGCAGGTGCCTCATCTCATACCCCTGAATGGCATGCAAGCTGAATGTGTTTTAATTTTGTTTGTATAATGATTTTGTATAAATTAAATTGCCATGAAAGCATAACTGTTGCTTTTCAGTGAGGAATATGTAGTATCAGTTAAATGAAGCCATTTTGAAAGCTGAAGGGAAAAAATAGTTCAGTGTCTTGAATTCTAAGTATTTGCTTTAAACATGCAGAATGTTATTTTCCTGTTGTAATAGATAGTGTCAGAATACTGACGACTATGGGACTGTATAGCAACATCTTAATAGAGAAGTGAAGGTGTTACTTTGTACAATAGAAAAAATATATATTTTTCCTAAAGTTGATTGTTTTTTTCCTTCTGCATTGTTAACCTACTAAAAGATACTGCTATTCTGCAGAAACGTTTGCTTTAGTTTACTAAGCCATGGCTCTAACAGAAATTGAGTGTAAGGAATGGCAAAGTATGTAACATCTAAACTGCTTCTTAACCTGCAAATAATTCCCCCAATAGACACGCAAAGGAAAACATCTTGGGCCTGGGAAGAGTTCAGCTTAAAATGGGCACACAGAGGCCTGGGGGATGATTCACAGCCAGCAAATCCAAGAGTCCTGATCGTATGGTGCTGGTGCTGTGGTATTGGTGTAATGTTTTCATAATAATAAATGCCAATTTTGTTTTACTTCCCATGCTTCTGTGCAGCATCAGTAAAATACAGCCAGAGCTGAGAATAGGCCAGGCAGATTTCTACCACTACAGTGGTTGATCTTTCTAGTGCAAGGTGTTAGGAGGTCTGACACGTCTGCCTTGCCCATGTTACATACCTGGCTGGTACGGTTCTTTGTAGGTGCTGGGTGCAGTCACAGAAAGTGATTTTTTTTTTTTTTTTTTTGCATCATGCAAAGAATTAATGTAAAATAATGTAAAAATAAAAGGGAAACAACCTTCTCCCAGTAATACCAAAATAGAATTTATGCTTAAGAGTTAATTTTTTTTCTATTCAATTAGAAAATTCTTTAGAGAACAAATGTTAAAAGTTCTTGAAAAAGTTTTACTACTGTCAGCATGTACAGTGGGGAACACTGAACTTACTCATGTCTGAGTAAGCTGTTCCCATGCAGACGACAGGTGAAATGATTAAACTTGCTAATACCACTGTAAGTAGAAAGTGATTTTCCTCTCTCAGTTGTGTAAGAGCTGGCATCAGAGCAAGCTCAGCAATAGAAGTGTAAGGGTAAAAGCATATCCTATTTTACTAACTCTCTAAAATGCACTAAATACTCTTCTGTTAAATATCCCTGTGCAAAAGCGACTTAGGGCACAGTGTGGTGCTTTGGATGTTTGGTTTATATAATCTTTAGAGAAGGCATGTTTTGTTATGCTGGGAAAGAAACACAAACACTCTTCCCTCCTCGCCCCCCTTATCAAGAGGATTCAGGGTCAACTTTGTGTCTGTAACAAAATGTTGCCTTTAAAAGTTATAAATAGAGCCCCAGTGGACTCCCCGGGAAGTCCATTTGCAGCGGATTGGGGTTCCCCGCGGTCGCTGCCCCAGCTGTCTGCTCCTGTCCATCCCCAGCTCCCCCGGGCACGGGGCACAGTAAATACTGCAAACCCGAGTCATCGCTAAGAATAAACCTTCAACAAAAACAGCCTCTGTCAACCTGAATCATCCCGGGTTCTGCTTTGGGAAAATGACCCAGCTAATGACTTCATGTTAGATGCTCTATATAAGTCAAGGAAAAAAACAGGCGTTTGCAGAGCACACGGGCTGGATTTAATCAAAGCCAGGAAACCACCACGGGAGGGATTACGGGGCAGTGAGCGCTGCAGTCATGTCCCAGGTACAGGCAGATCTGTGTGCAGATGGCTCCCATGGGGCTGGGTGCCCAACAGATGTGCTACGGTTTTAGTTGGTTTTCTTGGAATAACTTACTGGCAACTAACTCTCCTTAACCAGTGAATTTGGCTTTTCGGCTCTGTGTGACTTGTTTGATTATGTTGAAGTACTTGAATGCTTTGTTGATGTATTTTAACAAGCAAGTTGTTAGGAGGGGTTATTTGATGAAGAAGGAAAGTAGCTGCTCTCTACATGATTAATTAGTTTTTAAATTTTCTGTTTTACTATAAATATGTCTGTAGGAAGGGAAAAAACATTTCCACTGCTCTGGTTTGGGATGTTTCACAGGAGTGATTGCTGCTTTTCCAACTTTCTTTCTCAGACAACAGTTTGAAATGTTGGCAGTATTTTGGAGGGACATGGCTATACTGAGCTGTGCTGCTGTGTAAAGCTTAATGTATTAACATGCAGGAAAATAGAGCATGACTGAACATTGTGACTGCCAGGATACGATATCTGAGAGTGAATTTTTGCATTGCACGCTTTTATGTTCATTTTGTAACTAATGGTTTGTCTTTACTGTGTGTCCCAATAATCAGAGTTTCAAAGTGATCTTAAAGTTAGCTCAGAAATGTTGGGGTTTTCATGTGAATGTTTTCAACACAAGCTACGCACACCTGGCAGAGATCTCCACGGCATGAGGATTTTACGTGGTGGGTGGGATGGAGACTAAGAACAAGGGAAGGATACGAAAGCACAATCCTTCGACCACACAGAGTAACTTGGTTCGGCTTATTTTTGTTACTCCAAAGAGAGACAGTAAAAAAACAGCCATATGTCTTGTAAACTAACACTTTTTGACTTGTGACAGGAGGAGATAAAGCGCAGGCTGCGCTGCTGTGCCAGCTGGGAGTGGCTTCTGGCAAACCCTGGGACAAATATGTTTGTGTCGGGAGCAATTAGCAGCGGGGCTGGCAGGGCTGGGCTCACCTCTGCGGCTCTCAGCAACCTTTCTGTGCAACTTTTTTGATTTTTAGCTGGGGCCCAACTAATCCACAGCAGCTATTCTGCTGGAAAATCCCCCTGTAATCAAAGCATAAAGTGTTTTATGTTAATGTAGCTGGGTGAAATTGAATGGTTCTGCTCAGCCTGGCTGTCTCTAGGTGCATCTCAAGTGCCTCCTTTCCTTACCCTGTCCCCAGGAAGTCCCTTGTCCCATTGGAAATAAGCCTGGTAGTTATTACCTCTTGCCAATAATGGGTGGAGAACTTTAGTATGTTTTGTATTCCTGTTAACAAAATAAGGTGGTTGGTCTTTTTGATTGGTTGGTTGGTTGGTTTTGGTTTTTTGGTTTGTTTTTTCCTTTCTGTGTTGGAGCCAACACAGGTCTGTACTGGCTGCCTGTGCACCATGTCATGGTCGTGGGGAACCCTTCCCATCACATGCCAGTTTTCATTACAGATGGACAAGTGAAACCGTGGGTGTAGGTTTGTTTGTTAACCAGCTAACCTACCAAAAGGTGTTGTGAAACTTTGAAGGCTTTGCTACCACTCCTTCCCCTTCTTTACTTTGGCTACTAGCAGAGTGTTTTCCCCAGAGGTCTCGTGAATGTTTCGTTTCACACAACACATTCAGATGGGATTGACAGCGAGCTATTCTGAGCGTTCCCAGGAATTTACAGCCCACAGGAAAGATGCCGAAGGCTCCAGTGCAGCCAGCCTGCCCTGCGCAGAGCCAGGCGTGCAGTCCTGTCTCTGCAGGCTCCCTGGGAATCACCGCACCAGCCACTCCTGGGCCTTGCGGGATTTGTTTCCCTCCACAACAGTTTTTAGGTTTACAGGCAGTGCCTAGAAATGTGTAAGTGGGCTCCACCACAGCCAGAACCCAGATATCAGAAACCCTATGCCTGTAGTGATGGTCAGTGAAGTTTCTCGTTGATGGTTCAGTGTGCAAATCGGTTTGTGCTGGAGTGTGGGGGTCTTCAATTCTCTTTAATTGTATCTCCTGTGGCCCTGCACCCTGCTGCAAGGTCTGCCTGGTGGGACCTTGGCAATCTGTCCTTGAAACAGTATACTGAAAAGGGAATGATTGGCGTTGTGTCTGACTTTGAAGTGCTAATTCAAAGGTAGGGATAGGCTGATATGAACCAATGTTATCCTGATTTTCTTCCAGCAACATAAACTGCAAACAGATTAGTACTTGGACACTGCAGTGCACCACCTGATGATGCATCTGTTTCTATATTAGATTTCCTTCTCCTTCTTTGGGTTTTGAGTCGAGTGTTTCAGATGCATTTAGTACATGCTTGTAGACAAGCCTGTTGACTGCTCAGATGCTTTTTGTTCCCTAGATTTCAGACCAATAGCTACAGGTCAAGTGTTAAGTTTATTCCAACTAAATCAAGCTAGGCTTCAGAATCTCTCTGGCCAATTTCCCAAAGAAGCAGTGAGTAGACTGAGGCACAAGCACAATTTAGTAATGAAGTTTTTTTCCTTCCCAAATACTGGACAGATTCTCAAATTACCAATCTGTGTTTGCAGAATGACCAGGCAGGGCTGGACAGAAGAAAAACCTGAAAATAATTAAAAAAAAAAAAAAAGCAGCAATCCACTCTCTTTCAAAGGCTCTACAAACAAAAGACAATTTCAGAACAACAGCAACAGATTTTGGGAAGGGCAGTGAAATCATGGTTGCACAGAGATTTGGAGTAGCTGAGTGAACAGTCTCAGAATTGAAATACGTGGAAACTGTATTAGCAGTTCTGTATGTTGTAGCCTTTGGGTTAAGGCGGTTTTGTTCCCTGTGCTTCTAAACATGCAATACTGATGTCTGGGAAATACGTGTGTTTCTTAGCCAGCCCCTGTGAAAAAGAAGCGTCCCCCTGTGAAGGAAGAAGACCTCAAAGGAGCCAGAGGAAACCTTTCCAAAAACCAGGAAATTAAATCCAAAACCTACCAAGTGATGAAGCAGTGTGGTAAGTCTCCTTGATAGAAATGATTAAGCAGTCTTCCAAAGTTAAAATATCCACTTAATTTCATTTTTCAAGTGAAAGCATGTGCCTCTGAAGCAGCAGCCAGCAGTGCCACCAGCCTGGCCTGACCGTGTGGGGACTTTGCCTCCATCCCCGCGAGAGCACCAAGAGGTGTCAACGGGGCTCTGCTGGGGTGATCGCTCTCCCTGTCTGGATGAAGCGATAGGGAGAGCCCCAACTTTGCCTTCTGAATCAAGATTCAAACCAAGCCCTGGGTCCATAGTCAATGTCAATGGCTGCCCAAGTTGAAGATCTGGAGGCTCTGACCTCTTGAGTGGATGAATTTCATGTGTTTAGAAATTGGGGGGGATAAAGGGTAAAAGGTGAGTGAGAAGAAAGTGGGTTCCTGAATACCCCTGGTGCCCTGGTTTTTTCTTGTTTTTGCACTACCAGTGGCAGAGTCTAAGGGAAAATGATTAATTTTTATCCCCTTTCAGCATATATTCATATATTCAGCCTATACCACAGTAGTTGCCAAGTTTCTAAAGCACTTGCAGCAATTTGGGGCCAGTCAATGGCAGCGACCACATGAAAGTGCTGTCGTGCTTGGGATGAGAGTGCTGTGCCTAAAATTTGGGAAGTTGATGAATGGATGAAATATTTATCAAATGTGTATGTATGTATATATGCATTTCAGCAGCACTAGTTTTACTCTCCAAATCTGGTGTGTCACTTCACTGATTGCATCTCCTGGTTTTCTTTTCCAAGAACAAATGGGCTCTGCAGCACCCTCCATATTCAGCCGGGATCGGACAGGAGGTGAAACAGTCTTTGAGAAACCGAAAGAGCAGCCGGCCAAGAGCGTCTTTGGCTGACGGCGTAGCTGGATGTGCCTCACGCAGACTGTTGTTCTAACTTCTTCCCGAATTTCTGCCCCTTACACTAAAGTAACTGTAGACCGAAGTAACTAATTTCTACTCTAAGTCATTAAGTAGGGAATAGACTCGTGTCAAAGGCTACAATCTCCACGTTAATTTTTATTAACTGCTTTATTTCTATCTGTCAAACAGTGTTTGCTATAATGGTTTAATAAAAAAAGTTGTTAGACACAGCTTGGCACACTGTGGTGGCTTAATTCAGGCTTACATGTATTCTGTGGACACTGTAGTGTTGCGAGCTATGATCAAGTCTGTCAAACACACACATTAAACCTCCAGGTGACAGTTTGTGTCAGTGCAATTTCTTCAGACCGTGCCCTTGCCAAAGGGAAGCTGAGGAGAATCTGATCAGATGGAGTGTCCCAGAAACCTGGAGAACTCACCCAAAACTGTGCTGACCACAACAGTGCCTTAGAGATTCCCCTCAGGTCTGGGCTGTGCTCTGGGTGCTGCCCCCCCTCACAGCTTCCTCTCAGATCTTCCCGCCTCAGCTGCCTCCCTATGCGCCCCCTCACGGCCTCCCCTCATGTCTTCCTGCCTCACACCTTCCCCTCATGGCGCCCCCACAGCCCAGGGCAGTGGGGCTGTGGTTTGTGCACACACAGCTCTGCTGGGAAGCGAGCTGCCAGGCTGGCAGCCAAGGGAGGGCTTTCAACCTGTTCCCCAGCAACTTGGACGTCACATCCTCAAGGTTCTGTTGGATCAAGTGAGAAGAGCTGACAGACCAGCAGCACAGGCGCCATGTTCCTCCCAACTGAAGAGCCAAACAACCCGCTGGGTGTCTCTGCACCACAGCAAACCCACTCTGAGTGGAAGCTGGTTTTTTTGCAGCTCTTTTTGCATCTTGATTTGCTGCATTAAACATCCCCCAAGGTTATAAATTGGAATATTTCCTCTCAGGTGGATCTTTGTGCTCAAACACAGATGATCCTCTGTTGGCAGCTGCCATGCTTCCCTCACACTCCCAGTCCCAGGCATCACGTCTGGGGACAGTAATGTAAGTGCCACCTTTATGTAAAGAATTGCTTTCATTTTGCATGTTAGATCTGATTAGAAGGTGAAAGTGATATCGAAGGGCTCTGTGCACCATGAAAAATATCATCTTTGCCTTTTGTCTCCCAAACACTTCACACATAAAATGTGCTGACATCTGCAAAGCTCCCAGAGAGGCCGCAGAGTGTGATGTACATAAGGCAGCAGCAAATCCTTTTGGTTTAAGGCGTAGGTTTCCTTAAAAGATTAAAGATGTCACTGGTGCGTTGCCCTGCCTCGTTTCTTTTGTTTCAAAGATTGCTATTTGCAGCCAAGACCCTGCCTCTCCTCTCAGCCGGACACCATTTCTCCATGGGGCCCCGGCTCCTCACAGGTAACTCAGCCCAGCCTTTTCCTCTGAGAAAGAGCCATTTGGAGCTTGGAAGATCAAAACAAAAGAAAACGCAGTGGAGGGGAAACAAGTTCCCACTCTGGTAACACTGGAGCTGTGCCTGCATCAGTTTTAACCCATCTGTGACGAAAAGGTAGTAGAAGGATGTTGAATAATGAGAAAAGTAATGGAGAGGGACAAGTGGAGCAAAATGTTATCAATTTCTTTTGTACGATACAAGTGACTGAATATTGTGAATTTGCTATACTGGCTAGCAGGAGCGGGGGTGCTGTGTTGCAGGCCCAGTTTGGGTGTATTGCTGCTGATTTAGCAAAGCACAGAAACCCCTTGCAGCATGGACATGGCAGAGAAGCAAAGTGAGTTACCCAGCAGAAACTTGAGATTTTGCTAACAGTTTTATTTCCAGGATGTACTCAGGTCCAGGTATTTGTGATGCTTCCCAGTGGGACAGTAAGTGCTCAGGACCAGGGCTATGTTTTTTCTTTTTCTGTCTTTTAAGATGGACCCACATCTAAAAAATACATGGTGGAGGTAACAGTGTACCCCTGGGACAAAGTTTCTCCCCATTTGTGACAGCAAGGTGTGTGCTTTCCTGTACAAATTGTAGGAATCGTCCCCTGTCCCCAGCCTTGCTGCTGTGCTGGTGGAGCTGCTGCTGCCAACCCCACTTATCTGTGGTAATTTATAAGCTGTCCTAAGTACTTTCCTTTTCTGCAAAGCTGTCCTTTCTTTGTACACATGAATTATTTCTGTAGCATTACCCGTTACCTGAACAACTGCACTTACTAACCCAACTATGTGCACACGCTGCCATGATCTGAACTTAATCCTTTTCTTTTCACAGGTAGCTTTATTAAATCCTGGAAAAGTTACTGGCTGCTGCTGCAGGACAGGAGATACTTGTAGGTCTGAGGAATAAGTATAAAGCTGCCTGGAGAACTATTTGTCATCTTTTTCTTCATCCTTGCAAATCTACTAAGTCCAGTTATGGAAAATGTCTTTTTTTTTCCTTTTCTTCCTCATTTTCATAATGAGTAATAGTGATAGCGACAGACAAGTATCAGAATGAAGCCTCAGGGTTAGAACTTTTAGGTCCTTTTGTACTCAAAGGTATCTTCTGTTGTGGCAGTGGATTTAGAACCTTCCTCCGAGGTGATGTGAAGCGATTCCACAGTATATTCACTCCTCGCAGTAAGCAGCACTGGGTGCTGTGGGCTTGGTGCACCATGCAGCAGCAGCAATGGGCACTGGCCATCAGTGGCTGTCCTTCGGGGTTCCTACAGAAACAGGGCAAGGTGCTCAAGTCTGGGGACAAGGGTGAGCATGAGATTTTCCTCTAGCTGCTTCAGCAAGCTGTGAAGAGATGCGGGAAGCGTTTCAGAGTTTCCCTGCGTGCTGACCAGTTCTGCACACCCTGAACAGGGCAGAACAGACCATGCAGCATAAATCTGTGCAGTCAAAGCAGCTCTTTAATGTTTGTGGGATTTTACATGTGGGTATTTAAAAAATGATGACAGATCCAATTAATTAAAGCTGAAGCTTTGGCTCTTGGGGATCTTAGGCCACTAAGTGTATAATCCTGTGTACTTTAAGGGATTAAAGCATTACTCAAGTTGTAGAAGTTAATAAAACGTGTAGAAGTTATAATTTTTCTCTTGAAAGTACACATATTTACACGTCCTGCTATAACCAAAACAGTATTTGCAAGTAGCATAAACAGTCTGCCAGGAAGAAGTGAAGTTTATTTTTCAAAAAAGTTGCTTAAAGCAGAAGCCTTGTAAGACCCGGCTGTGCCCAACGGGTTGTTTATGGTAGACTTGTAAATGTCTGTCAAAGTAATAAATTACTGAGCCCTGCATTAGTGTCTCCTCGCAAATCAGAGGCCGCTGGAAGTGTGTTCTCCACCTGGATGCTTTGTCTGTAAAATAGAAATGAAGCAAACACAGATGCATGTATTTCCACAGGATCTTCATGTTAATTTAGGACAATTAATGGCATAATCTACCGTGAAATTATAAGAGGAAAACTGCTGTCAGAAAGCAATACAAAAAAGTGGTGTTGTGTGAACAGACTGCAGGTTTGGGTGAGAAAGGGCTGCCTGCCCTCCTAGAGTTGCCAACACAGGGCGAATGGACAATGATGGTGGGAGGGGGGGATTCAGCCTTTGTCTGTTCCAGGCTGAGGGCAGAGGGGGGGGTCTTTGTGGGCTGCATCTCTCCATACCACTGGCTGGTTGCATGTTAATGTACCTGTATGTGTGTTCATATAAATGCATATAGGGACTGGAGGCTGACGCAGCAGCTGCATATACCTGAGAGATCTTCTGAACTACAGCCCTGTGGGATGTTATTTTTCCTGTCTTGTTGATATTTTCAAAGTTTCAAACTTTTTATTTTCTTGAGCTGGGAATGAATGAACACATGGGTGTCTTTAGTTTGGAGAAGAGGAGGCTAAGGGGTGACCTTATTAATGTCTGTAAGTATATAAAAGGTGAATGCCATGAGGATGGAACCAGGCTCTTCTCAGTGGCAAACAATGATAGGATAAGGGGTAATGGGATCAAGCTTGGAACACAAGAGGTTCCATTTAAATTTGAGAAGGAACTTCTTCTCAGTGAGGGTGATGGAGCACTGGAACAGGCTGCCCAGGGGGGTTGTGGAGTCTCCTTCCCTGAAGACATTCAAAACCCACCTGGACATGTTCCTGTGCGACCTCACCTAGGCGTTCCTGCTCTGGCAGGGGGATTGGACTAGATGATCTTCTGAGGTCCCTTCCAATCCCAAACATACTGTGATACATTAAGCCTGCTGAAAGCTTTCCAATAAAACAAGCAAGCCCCAGACATGTGGCTCATGACAGTTTGCTCCCTGATCCCCATTTCTCACCTCAAGGTTGTAGAGCTGAGGAAATGAACCTTTGAAATGGGTTCTGCTCAGGGTCTGTTTATTCCACTGCCTAAAAAACCAATTATTTCGCCACAATGCTTTTAAAATGCTTTGTAGAAGAGACAGACATTACAACTACTTGGATGGAGAAATATCTTTTAAATAGTCATACGAGCTGTCTTGTGTTAGGAGGCTACCTAAACACCATATGAGTGAGCGTGTATTTTAGGAATTATGTTAGTAAAACACTGTCCAAAAGTATTTGTGTATAAATTTGGTCTTATAAGGCAACTTTTCCAGGGCTGCAAGCAGACACTTGCCGAACAAAAACTTCAGAGGAATTGCTCAAAGTCCCTGTTGGATGAAGATTATATTATAAAATAGGAGATAAGAAGCGCCATTCCACTCAGTTTCCAGGCAGATTCAGGTGAAGAGCTCTCCTAGCACTAAGCTTTTGTGCAAATAGCCCTGCTGAGCGCACAGGCTAAAAGCAGCTATGCAGAATCCCCGGCTGGATATGTTGCAGCTGAGTTAGCAGCCAAATAAGGCCAGATGTGCTCCCATGCACAACTGTCATTGCACTCATTTTTGGATGGTTTGTGTCTTCTTTGTGCACTTAAATACATGTACATGCAGGCACTGACTCAGCACCTCTCTCCCTAGGGAGTCCAGGCAAGGTCTGATTACTTTGTTTTTGCTGTTTAGATGACGACAAGCCACAACTGACTTTGCTATTTGACAAAGCAGGATTATGGCATGTCAGAGGAAGCAAAAAGAGATGTTTCAAGAGGGCCACTCTGTGCCTCTGATAAGCCAGTTGGGCAGGGAGACACAAGGTTTGAAGAAGTCACCAGCTGTAAAATCTAATGTGAATGTTGCATGTCTTGGCAATCTCCAAATCTCTGAAGTGCTTGAGGATGTTAAGGATGTGCCCTTTCAAATTATTACTGTCGGGTATGGTAGAGATTCATGCATCCAAAAATGCAGCATGTTGCACAGACCAGATCATCTGCCTGAGGAATTTTGCATGCCACAGTGGGATTCAAGTTTAAAAAGAAAATATAAGGATTTCTTAAATTTATGCATTATGAAACATTAAAATTCTAATGTTTAACAGCAAAGATCTGTTGGAAAAATAAAGGTTAACCAAGTCCAAGTTTTACCTATGTTTAACATGTAAATATTAAGTTTCTGAGTCTCCTCAAAGTCTACATAATATTCCCAAGTACAAGTTACTCATTAACTGATTGAGATAAACCAAGTTTTCATTTGAAAAATCTGGTCTTTCCAAAATGGAGGAGAGAACATTGCTCACATTGGTCTTTTCCTCACTTGTAATATTAGCAGAAACTATTGCTCAAAAGGTATTTGCTCTATTTTTTCTTTTTTAATGTTATCTTCTTTGCTCATTTGGTGATCCAGTGGTATCGCAATAGCCAGCCAGGTAATGCAGGTAACTCTTCTGGTAACCACCACCTGTGGAAGTTCAAGTGTATTATGTTGTGATTTCAGAGCTTTGGGTCCTTTTTCAGCCTCGTTGATTGGGCTGTTGCAGTTTAACAGTATGTGGCAGGAGAGCATTTGCAGATGTGTCTGATCAGGCTCTTCCCCAGTTATGTAAAATATAAAATTTGAGGGATCAATGGGTCTCCCTCAGCCACCAGATGAAGTTTGGATCTTGACACAGTGCTGTGACAGCAGAGCCAAATGAGGACCATTGCAGTGCCAGGAGGTTTCTGACAGGCATTTAACAATTTATGTGGAAGGGACAAAAGCGGAGCAGACTGTTATTTGTACTGTTTGGAGGAGCAAACTCTGTTTTGTATCATTTCAGGGTGCATGTGACTGATCTTATTTTTAACATATCAGTACTAGAGAAATGGAGGAAGCCTTATGTTAGAAGGTTTTTATTTCCATTGTGCCTATTCAGAAAAGCATAAAATGCAGGTGGGTTTCTGGGAAGCAGGGAGGTCTTGTGACTGCTGCAGCGGTGGCTGAGGGCTCTGCAAGAAGCTGTGCATGTGGTGTATGGGCTCTGGTGCCTTGGGGAGCCTTGGTCACTTCCCACTGCTACCCCACCTGGTGCTGGGCCCCTCCTGCCTGCTTCGCTAAGGGCACAGCAATGCCCCTCACCATGCTGCACCCCACTCCGTGCTCCTTCGTGCTGCTTACAGCTTAAAATGCTGCCAGGGCTGGGCAAGTGTGGGGGGTGTAGGTCCCTGTCCTGTCATTCCTGCAGCATCCCTTCAGCAGGTGGTTCGCGGGGTGGATTTTGCACAGAGTAAGTGTTGCACGGGGCAAACTCCTATGCCAGAAGGATGCTCCATGGGCAGTGATGGCCATCACGTGCCCGCGCTGACCCAATGAGCCATGACTCTGGGCTCAGAGCTCCTCAGTCATGGCAAAACCTCCCCTCTGAATGTGCCACAGGCAGGTTAGAGCACGGCGGGGCACCAAATGTGAGCAGAGATGCTCAGGGATACTCAGGAAGCCTTTGGGAAGAGAGACTACCAGGAGACAGACAGCCCCAGCTTGAGCAGGGGGGCTGCAGCTGGGGGTGGGCAGCAGGGAGGCACAGGCAGGGAGAGGTACCCAAACTGCCAGGATCAGGAAATTGTTCTCTTGGTGAATATTTTGGGGTTTTATGTCATTGCCCTGGGTTGTCAGTAGGCATTAGGAGATGGAGCATGCTCTGGCAAAGTATAATGAGAAAAGAAACAGCCACCCATTACCTGCAGGGTGCTGCTGTGGCACTTGCTGCCCTAATGCCTGAGCACAAAGCTGAGGTCACAGCTTTGTATTAAATGGCCATGTTCAGCTTGATCAAACTTTTGAATTTCAGCCAGTGCTCTAACTAAGAGGAGGCCATTGGATGCTATCAATTAGTCAGCCAAGTACGGGAGACAAATTATCAAAATAACTAAAGATCAGTTAGGCATTCAAAATATTTGTGAGACTGGAAAAGTGAAAATAGAAGTTCAGTGATCCCATCTGATGCAGAATTTTTTAATTTTAATAAACTATTGTGAGGCTGCTCATGTCCAGATCAACCCTTCTTAGTGTCACTACTGAAACACAGGTAGGGCCTTTAAAATAGACATCCTAAATGCAAAAGGAGAGTGTTTACAGAGGCGGGTTCTCCAGGCAATTCCTGGTCCAGGCACCCTGTATGGTGCTCGTGGGCAGCTCCAGGATGGTGCCCTCCTCCCATTGGGGGCCCTGGAAGCACCAGACCAGGGGAAACACAAGCGCTCAAAGGGCATCCCTGCGTGTGCAACCAGCAAGGGGCTGGAGGCCCACGCAGGGTTTCAATCCTGCTTAACTTCGTATGTGATACAAGGCACCGAGCTGAAAAGCATTCAGAAAAGTCAACAGCTGGGAGAGCAAATAAATTGTCACGTAAAATGCCGGCAGCTCTCTTTGCACAGGTCAGGTGCTCAAAGAGGCATCTGATTTTTCTGAGGTTAATCATAGGTGATGTATTGGGGTGACATGGCAGCTGCTCCAGAGTACCCTGAGGTGAGAAGACCACAGAAAAAGGCTTGATAGAAGCCTCCTGTGGAATGACAGCACACAGATTTATCTGCAGATTTTGCGTGGGGCTGTGGTCACAGCTGCAGAGATGTGAACAAGCAGATGGCCAGTCTGGTTATGAAAAATTTTCCCTCCCCACTTCTAGCCGAACCTTTGAACAGTTAATTCCTTTTCCGATAACATCCAGCTTTTCCAATAACATCACCCAGGTAAGGACTGCTTAGGAGCAAAAACCGAATGTTTCCGTTTCAGCTTGTTTATCTTTTTTTTTTCCAGCATGCTATTGAAATCTACAGCCTTCATGTGGACTGCAAGGTCACATCACGATTTGCTCACACCATCATCACCAGTAAAATTGCCAACCGAGCTAGTGAGTCGAGAGAGGCAACCTTTGAAGTGGAGCTACCCAAGACAGCCTTCATCACCAACTTCTCCATGTAGGACCAGTCCTCACCTGTGGTGTGATGGAGGGTGGGGTTGAGGTGTGGGGGGGTAGGGGTTCATCTTTCTTCTCAGGATGTGCTGAGTGAAAAGCACAAAGAGATGAGCTCTGAGGGGTCCTGGACAAAATGCTCCATGGGGCAAAGTAGTAGGCAGGCAAGGCTGCCTGCTGCACAGTGTGGGTGAAAAATGTGCTCGGTGGTGGTCTTTCTCCTGCTCCAGCCTCCTTGAGACCCTGAAAGGAGGAGGGCTGTGTTGTGGTGGTGGCTCCTGGCACCCTTCTGGATGAGAAGGGATGTGGGAGCCGAACAGCGACAGGGACACAGGGACACAAAGTGCAGCATTCCTTTTGTTTCTTTCCCCAGCACTTTTATGATAATATGAATTATTTTTTATGGAAACTGAACAGGTCCATCGATGGTAAAGTATACCCAGGAATAATAAAGGAGAAAGCTTCTGCTCAGAAGGAATATGACACTGCGATCTCACGTGGGCAGAGTGCCGGCCTCGTCAAGTATGTTGGCATCCTGAGTAAAGTTGTTCCAATGCTTTTCCTCGGCTTCTCGTTTGGCTGGGCGCAGGTTAAAACCCTGGAGTCAGCCACCTCAGCGGGCTAAATGTGAAAAGCAGCCTTAGGTTATTTTGGGGAGCAACTGTGTATATGTGTGTACACACATATATATATGTATGCACATATACATAATATACATATATATACACACACACACATATACACACATATATATATGTATATATATGATTTATATCTTCTCCTGCAATGGGCTTCAGTGGGAGGTGTCACCATTTAGTGTTGCCCAGAGATTTGCTGTCATGTGGGAGCATCTTGTCAGGCTCAAATGTTGCTCAGTCATTGAGTTTGCTTCCCCGCAAGCACAGAGGACCATGGCCCTTGAGCAGACATCATGCTTTTGAGGTGTATTTAATCTGTGCTTCCCATGTATTCAGCCCCAGTTCTACCTGGTCCCAGCATTCAGAGGTTTCTGCTCTGTTTCTGTTTGCGTATGCAGCATCCACGACATGCTAATGTAATATATATGAGGTATATAATACTGCCTGCAATGTAAAAAAAATCTTCTCTATGATGAATAAGATTTACTGCTACTCTTTTTTTATTTATTACATGCGGTCCATTGACCATTATTTAACACACTTCATAAACTTTGGCCGTCACACACAAACCTTCCCTGCAGGAGGTAAGTCTCTGTGCTCCCTCCCAGAATCACAGGCAGAAAACTGGAGCAGTTTCACGTGTCCGTCAGCATTGCAGCCACCAGCAAAGTCACGTTTGAGCTGATGTATGAGGAGCTGTTGAAGCGGCAGCTGGGCAAGTTTGAGCTACTGATCAAGGTCCGACCGAAGCAGCTTGTTAAGCACTTCCAGGTGAGCTGCCCTCGAGAGGGCTGGGCAGGGAGCAGCAGAGGTTTTTTCGGGCATGGCTGTGTTCCCTCTGAGATGCTGACACTGACTGCTTCTCCACTGTCAGATTGATGTGCACATCTTCGAGCCCCAAGGCATACGCTTCTTGGAGACAGACAGCACGTTCATGACAAACGAGTTAACGGAGGCGCTCACCAAAGTGCAGAATGAAACCAAGGTAAAGCAGCAGCTGCCAGATGTTGCTGCCAGTGGCAGTTTTAAGTTATGCTTCTTTAAATATTTTCTCTGGATTGCTTTGCAGGCTCACATTTTATTTAAACCAACTGTAGATCAACAGAAGATAAATCCTGAAGTTGATGAAACCCTCCTCAATGGTGATTTTGTTGTGCGTTATGATGTTAAGAGAGTTGCCACTGCAGGTGATATACAGGTAAAAAAGAAATAGAAATAAAAATGCTTTCAGATCACAGATACATCTGAATGTGAGGTGCAATCAGCAAAACAGCAGCATTTACTTTGGGGCACCAAGAGTGGTGCAGGAACAGATGGCAATGTTCAGTAAATCTCCAGAGGCACCAGGCACAACACAAGAATGGATCACCCTTGAAGAAAAATCAGTCTTTGTAATTTTGTTTCAATACTAAATCTATATTGCCACTTCATAGACATCTCTTTACATTCTTTTTATTACTGTTATTATTTTTGCTGATCTGTGGTGTACTTGTGGCTTCTTGTAAACAAAGTTTAGAGGAATGTGATTTATACAACTATTTTAAGTGACTGTTTGGTTTTGTTTGGTTTTGGTTTGGGTTCTTTTCGTGACAACTGAGACATAACTAAAGAGAGCAGGAACTTAAAAATATTTCTGGACCAATGCATATCCTAGAGAATAAAGTATGTTATTTTCCATACCATTTCACTAATGAAGTATACATGGATGTGCTAAAAGATGACAGTCACAGTCAATAAGCAGAGATGTGCTCGTAGGTGATAATAAAGAGGTAACATAATATACAGTGATTATACAGATATATCATACATATGGCACTGAAGCATTATATATATATTATATACATATATGCACTGTTCTCTGGTAATCTGCTCTCTACAGATAGTCTCACTTCCAGCTTGGAAATGCATTTTAATTGTTCTTTGATTTGCACTTATCTAAAAGAAAAGAATGCTGAGGATGCATCTCCTCTCCCCCCTGTCCCTGGCTTCTTGCTATGCCAGAATGTTAAGATGCAATATTTTTTTATTTAAATGTAATTTTATACATGAATTCACATTCTATATTTCAGATTGTCAATGGGTATTTTGTGCATTACTTTGCACCCCAGGAAATGCCAGCATTTCCCAAAAATGTCATCTTCGTTATAGATCGAAGTGGCTCCATGGCAGGCAGAAAAATTGAACAGGTAACTTATCTCCAAGTACTGACCCCTGTTTGCGTCAGTCACACTCACCAGCGTTCTCAGGAAGTGACTGTGAATTTCACTTTTGAAACGCATGCTGGTTTTGTACACACCAACATTTCCAGACATACAAAAATACCTGAAAATACGTAGGCACAGATTTAAGCTATTAAAGTGCAACACTTGTCTGATACGACTGTTCTCATGAGTGCCATACCTTGTTGCAGAGAGCACTTTTTCTGTCTCTATTTTTGCAGAATATTTGCTTCTAACTTTTTTCTTTAAGGAATTTTAAAGAGTTAATTTGTCTATTTTAGTTTTATTGGTGACTATATGCACAGCTTTGCACACAGGTGGGATTTTTTTATGACTTAGTCCAGTGAACAGGTTATTTCTGATGGGCTCAACCTGAACAATACCATTAAGTCTAAAGAAGGGCATCCTGAATGCTGCCGTGTTACACTGCAATTCCAATCCCAGCTGTGGCAGAGAAGTAGAAATTTTCAAAGTGTTTGTTTTCTCCTTGGAACAGACGAGGGCTGCCCTGTTGAAGATCTTGCAAGACCTCCACCCAGAAGATCATTTCAGTTTTATCACCTTTAACAGCAAAGTGGCGGAGTGGAAGAGCTCTTTGCTGCAAGCCACTGCAGAGAATGTGGCAAGCGCCACAGGATTCATGCAAACTCTTTCTGCTAGTGGAGGTACATAACCATAAACATGCACCAAATAGAATATATTGTTTAAAAAATATATTATTTTTCTAGTCATATAGTGCCACAGAACTACCATAAGTGCTCACAGAGCAAGTAAGTTTGCATGTTAGTTTTAATATTTGTGATTAATGAGTGGGATAGAAAGGCTGATTATGGGAGTGGATTAATTGTTGACTACGTTATGATACAGATATAGGGAGAGATGTTTAGATCACATCCATGAACTATACAAGCCACAAAGTTTTGTTTCAGATTTTTATAACAGAGATGTTTGAAAGACTTCCAATAGTACGGTTTTTTTTTCTGAAAAAATGTTAATTAAGTCAAATTTTAAACAGTGATTTGCTGATTTTTTTTTAAATCGTGTCCCCTTGTAAAATAAAATGCATCCCAAGTTACACTCCTGTGTAAGCCACACTACAGAAACAAAATAGTCAAAATAGTCATGAAGCATTTCAATTGCTGTATCACTCAGTGTGCTTTATTATTCATTTTTAAGCACATATAAAAGGCTATATGTCTTGTTAACATTATGCTGTTGGTATTAATGTAGGGCTTTTTTTATCCTGGGAGCTAATACCAATAAAGCCCACTTGTGCCATGCTCTTTTCTTTGGTTTCTCAAATAAGACTAGGAGACATCTCTTGAATGTTGGTTAACAGATGACAGTGTGTTTAGTGAAGCACTTTTTAATGGCTCTAGACATGTTTGTATTTCCCATGACATATGTATGGAAAATGCTCCCAAAAGAATGCTCCAGCATTGCCACTGCAGCATAATACACCATATCTGAGCCCAGTAGGCTAAACCCATAAATCCTCATCTTTCTGAAGGATTAGTCCACACAGAAAACTTTCAACAACTCTGCAGGGCCTGTGCAGATGAAGTGCCTCGATTTCTTTGGGTGATTATCCTTTTCAGGTGAGTGATGCCTGCTTTCTCATCACAGGCACAGATATCAATCGTGCCCTGCTGACTGCAGTCAGCCTGCTGGATAAAACTGAGAAGCTGCCAGAACGGAGCGTCTCCATGATTATTTTGCTGACGGATGGCCAGCCCACTTCTGGTGAGTAAATCCTAGACTCAGTCCTCTTTCTCCTTGATTTTTTTTATCTTTCACACTTGCATCCCAGACACTGACAGGTATCTGTGTTTCAGAAGAGCTTTGGTATAAGCAGGCTGGGCTACCACTGGATCTGTGTTGAAGAGAGGATGATTGAGAGGGATCTGGCAAGGGATGTAAGAAGTTATGACAGAGCCTCTCTGCCCATGACTACACATCCTTTAGCCAGGAACTGTTTTGCTAAATACAATTGGTTTCCCAGTTTATAAACTCCAGGGAATTGTTGGACATAGTCCAGGTGCAGCTGAAACATGACAGTAAAATGCTTAGAGTGAAAGAATGGACATTTTGCATATATTATATATGGTCCTATTTGAAAGATATTGCTTATATTTCTTCACCCTCCTTGTCCCAAACTTGAGATATTTTCAAGGTGTCTCTTGTTTTGTATTCCTTTCCATGTCTAACTCTTCACTAGTTATCAGCTGTGATAGCTGAAACCAGAGGGCTGAGATAGAAATATTGGGCTAAATAAACAGCAACTCTGAATGCAATGGCACAAACGTGACTTGTTCTGAACAGGAGTTTGTCTCAGTTTTGTGTGACACCAGCATCTCTCTAAGGCCAGCTATATTAATTCAGCTCTAAGCCCCCTTAATAGGATCAGTCTCCCTTCCAGCTTGTATGATCTGTACTGGTTTGTGGTTGGTTTATTTGTTTGGGTTTTTGAAATAAAATTCAGCTCACAATGCTGCCTGCTCAGCACGGCCACAGTGAACCTCAGATGTCCTCAAGCACATTACATATCCACAAGTTGGCCAGAAATCAGGCAAGAGTGGTGTGCCAGGCAAGTACATGCAGTGTTATTTCCTACACTGCCTTCCTGCAAAGCAGGCTGAAAGGGAAAATCTGAGCTGCTCTCACGATATTGCTACAGGCAGTGACAGTTTCTGCCTGGCAATGTTGGCAGAGAAGCTCTCCATATGGGCCATCAGCAGCTCTTCAAATGGGTAAGATGACGGTGTGAAAATCTTTTCCCTTTGTCACCCAAAGAGGCTGGGGAAGGAGCATGGCTGAGTTAATTTGCAGTTTGTCTGAATTACACCATTAACCAATCCATTCTTCTCTGAATTCATGTGCATAGTATTTATGAATGGTACTTGTCTTTCCAACCCTTGACCAAGTGTTTCCATCATTTGTAATGTGTGTGCTTTTTGTCCTAAAAGCCTTCTCTGACCCCCATGATCTTGTTAAATATTTTGCATTTAGTGATGGCGATAGGAGTAAAAGTCAGTAAAAGTCATTAACGGCGGGAATCAGGTTCTGGCACTCCAAGTGCAGAGTGGTGCTTTCATCTCCAATTCAGTTAAAGGAATTCTGTCCCATATATTTTTGATATTTTATTCTGAGTTATTTTTAAAAGACTTTAGGCAGAGTTTTCATTAAATCTGCTGCTGTCTTTTTATACTTACCCCCCCCCCCCGCCATGTTTTTGTTTCAATTACAGGTGAAAGTAATGTGGAAGTAATTCAAGAAAACATTCAGAATGCAGTTAATGGGAAATATGCTCTTTTCTGCCTTGGCTTCGGGTTTGATGTCAGTTATAAGTTCCTGGAGAAAATGGCCCTAAGCAACGGGGGAATAGCACGTCGTATATATGAAAATTCTGATGCAGCCTTGCAGCTCCAGGTCAGGACTAAGGAATATGCCATAAAATTCATTTATCAGCTACAGCTTGTGCCTACTCTTAGCAGCAACACCACAGATCTTTCTGAGATTAAAAGTTTGGTTTGAGTGTATCTGCTAATTTGGGGGAGGGAAGAAGTCAGTTTTGGAGTATTTGAGCATTTGTACTTTAATCATGGCTCAAAGTTGGTGTCCTCCTCAAATCAGCTGGTCATTTGAATAAACCTGGAAACACAAACATTTCTGTACATCTGCAAAAAGACAAAGTGTCTGGTGAAGGTGAAGGTGGAAAAACTTTGTTTCTTGGGTCTGATTTCAAACCACTTGAAGTACCACCACTGGGAGCTGTTTGTCATGGTTTCCCTAAAAATCAGTGGGTAGTCTGAGGCACCTACAAGCAAACTGGCTCTGCAATACCACCAGCCGGGATCTTTCCTGCCCATCTGAAGAGGGTTGTCAACTTTTGGGACATTCCCTCTTTTAAGAACCCACTTCTGCCTGTTTTGGCTGGGTTTGTGTAATACCAGCGTTGGTCCAGAAAGAAGAAAGAGCAAGATTAATCCTCAGGGTTAGTCAAATTTAAAAAAACAGATGTGAAAAGTGGTCAAAGCAAAACATCTAAAGGGGATGGGATGGTGATAATGAGCATGCTGCTTGGGCACTTGAATTACCATGGGAAATAGAGTTTATTATGGCATCACCAGCCTGGCTGGAGAAAGGTGTGCTGAACCCTGGGAAGAACCTTTCAATTTGCAGCAGTCTTACAGTCTTATATTAACCGCTGCTGCACATCTCTGTTTTTAAGGGGATTTTAGGTATTCAACACATTCTTTACACAGTTTTGTAGTCATTTGTGCTCACTTTCTCTGCTGCTTTTTAGGGCTTCTACCAAGAAGTGGCTACCCCAACACTAATGAAAATTGAAATGCAGTATCCAGAAAATGCTGTTGAGGGATTAACCAAAAACAATTTCAAGCTGTTTTTTGAAGGATCTGAACTTATAGTGTCTGGAAAAATCAGCAATGAGCTTGATCTTTTGCCAGTAGAGATTAAAGCTCAGTCGGTAAGTGTTTAGTTTACTAACTGTGAAAAACATTATCTCCCTGCTGTCTTTTGTGGTGCTATAGGAGACTTCCAGAAGTCTTTTGTGTGTAATATATGTTCTCCACATTTGGTCCTTCAGTTATTTTCCCATTTTAGGAAAATATTTTAGAATATAAACAAATTTCCCTCCCTGAATCTGCTGCAAAAGGAAAACCATGAGGTATAGCCATGAATAAACAAGCAGCAATTTTAATGCTTTCAAACCCACAATATTTTTGCCTTTCAAGCAGTTTTAGGAAACTAGTTTGTATTTTTAGAATGAAGAAGGAAGCCTAAATGATTGACCTCAAAAATATTTAAATAATAGAAAAAACTAATTACATCCTTTTTTTCAACATTGTTTTGAGTCCAGAAATACATGTCTAAAGTACATGCTGCTTTGGCGATTCGGAGTTGTATTTTCCAATGGGAAAGGACAACATTGAAGTACCAAGAGGGCTTTTTGGCTCTGAAAGATGTTTGTTTAATTTTAATAATGTGACTCTAAAAGAGGCCTGGAACTGTTCTTTTGATGGTCAGTTTTCTCCCACTTCAGCATGCTAGTGACTTGACTCTTAAAGAAGAAGCAAATGTCAAAGAGAAGGAGCAAGTATTTCAAAATCGAAGTTACATCTTTGGAAATTTCATAGAGAGACTGTGGGCTTACTTAACCATACAACAGCTTCTGGAAAAATCGTAAGCTATTTTAATGTATTCACAAATTATGTGATCGGAAAATACAAAGAAACAGAAATATTTCTGCAGATAGTATTAAAAACTGGAAAAATACCACAATACTTTATGAGTAACGTGAAGTGTCTTTCAGTTCATTATAGCCCTGTATCACTAAATACATCTATACATACATATGAAAACATAATATAAAATATTCTTCATGACATTACTATGAAATAGATTTTAATTACATGGCTTGTGTTGAACTGTTATTACACATTCAGATATATTGTCTGTAGATAAGTGAATGGCAATAGCTAGTAAAGACAACAATAACTATGTCCTTAAGACATTTAATAGATCATGTATCTATTATTTTTTATGTATTTGAACCATATATAGGCTCCAGTGTTGCAAACAATTAAGCATCTCCATAATTTCAAGCACGTGAACATCTGAGTTACGCCAATAAGGCTCCCCATCCTTCAATACTAAAAAATATTTGTTAAGACAAAGCTAATATGAAAAAGAATCAGAAGGTGACTTGCTTGTGGTGTCTGTATGCTATTTCTTCATCATTAACACAGACTTTAGTATTTCAGCGCAAGAAGAGGACCAGAAAGCCCTGGAGGCACAAGCCTTAGAGCTGTCTCTGCAGTACAGCTTTGTTACACCCCTCACTTCCATGGTGGTCACCAAACCCACTGGCCAGCAGCAGATGGAGCTGGTGAACAAACCCACTGAAGCTGGTAAATGGGGCCTCAAACAGCCGCCCCCCCCCCCCCCCCGCAAATATGCTGTTTTCATTGACGATTTGTTGTTGACCTCCAGTATAGATTCATTTTATAGTGACATGACACGGCAATAAGCCATATCAGAGGCAGGAGTTCAGGTATTAACTTCCTTTCAAAATAAAACATAAGATTTTTTTTTTAGATGTGAAGTGTTGAAATGGGCACTACTATTGAAATGGAAAACAGTTTGTTTAAATGTTAACTAAATGTAATTTAAAAGTTGTTACTCAGCATCCCTGTCACTACAAAAGTGTTCTGCATTTTGATCTGCAGTATCGAAGTGTAAAAATGAATGCGGGGCAGGAATGCGTGCCACGGCTAGGAGTCATGCATGTGCTCCATCTATCTATCCTTTAACAGAAAAAAACCTTGTCAACTGAACCCAACACCCACTTGTCCCCTACTTCTGGTTTGCGCATCAGTATGACTGTATGACACTAACCTGTCCCTCTTGCTTCTGTTAGATAATGAGAAGCCTAGCAGTTTTCCAGTGGGAGGTAAATGTTTTCTTCTTTTCCAGTAGCATGCTTCCATAATGGTCTCCAGTGGGGGGAATGGAAAGGAAAAGCTCATTGTGGTTATTTTATAGAGCAGAATATCTGAGATTTGGAAAAATATGTGAAACTAAACATATGCAATGGCTGACAAATTCTGTGCAGGATTTGGGTGGATAACATGGCCCAAGGGAGAAAATCTTCCATTCAGAAAGTGTGGAAGTCCAAAATTGTCTTTACTCAGGAGGAAAAGCTGTTCTTCAAGTAAATCGCACTAACGATGTTTTCTGCTTCTTCCTACCATGTTAAAAAAATCAAGCTCAAGATATTTTGAATTAATTCTGAGGATGATTTAGGAGTTTTCCTTTCTCTTTCTGGCCCCTTTGCATACCCTCCCATGCCGGGTGCCCCTTCTACCAGAAGCAGCCGCCCTCGCATCAGGGATGGGCAATTTTGCTGCACAGGCGCCACCGCTCTCTCCATTGTCGCCATGCACAAGGCGGGTGAGGCCCCAGGCATCTGGCAGAAAATCTCATCCCATTTTGCAAACCACTTCCTCACAACTAAGAGTAGTTTTTGTCCATTTCCATCCTTTGGCTGGAAATATTTTCCAGGGATCAGTGCTCATGTTCTGTGGACTTCATTACTGCAGTTTACTTTGGGAAAGGAAAGCAGATGCAGCTGAAGAATTACAGATCTGATGTTTGAAACACTTCTGTAAGGTGTGTAATACGATGATGAATGAAATACAAATACTGCCTTTTCTTTCTCCAGATGCTTATAGACTGAGAAGCAGATCACCTCCTGGTAAGTGCTCCTCCTTTGTTTTTATTCAGAATAATTTTATAAAGATGATAGCAACATTACTTTAAATACATTTGGACTGTGGACATCCACTTGATAGACAATTTAGTTTTTATTATATGTATTTCAGTCCACAGATATTTTATAGTGAATTATAACATTTTGAAAACAATCTTTGGTACTTTTTCAGAAACAAAAAATTACCTCCTGAAAATAAAATGGGAAAGATCTGGAAAAATCATGTAGTAGTAAGCTGAAGGAAATGGATGTAAAAATCATAATTTTCCAGTCCTGGGGTTTGCTGCACGGGGCACAGCAGCCTGCACGATGACAGTGCCAGTCCCACAAGGAGGAAATCCCAGGCTGCTGCAGAGACAGAGCCCGGCACTGTCACAAGCACCTGTAGTGCAGAGCAGAGAGGGTGCGGGCTGCTGCCTGCACAGGATCTGCACGCCTGCACTTGTGACTGTAGCCAAAAAAATCAGTTGGCAGTGAGCAGGAGGAATTCCCTGTTCTAAAGGGTAGGGAGGGAGATGCAAGCCACAACCCCAAACCAACAAAACATTGGAAAAACCTTTTATTTCAGGTCGATGGCGTCTTGAGTCCAAATCTGGCAGCAACAAGAAGCTGTCGTCAGTAGGTAGCTATTGACAGTTGCGTGCAAGAGGAGCTGGGGTGGGTGTGCTGGGTTCAGCGCTGTGGCTGTTGCAAACACAGCTCTGAACCCTCCTGCAGCTCAGGCTGAGCATGTCCTGCTGGCGTGGTCAGTCCTGAGAGAAATAGGCACTGGATGTTGTGCTTTTTTTTCCCCCTTGGGATATCTTGTTTCAGGCAAAGCTCTCCGTAGAAGCCAGTGAATAGCTCTGTTCAAAAGGCTTCTATCACAGTATTCTTCCTGGTTAATTAGCCAACTTAGAGAAAAATGTTTCATTTAACTCTTCTTACTAATTTTAAGTATTTCAGTTGCCAGGCTAAGAGATACAATGAGAGCACAACCTCTTGGTAAGTAATACATACACTAGTCCCATTTTAATAATTAATAAAACTGTAATGTACAGTTGTTCATACAGTAATGTTTTTTTCTGACTACATCAATTCTATATTCTTGCAAATCTTGGCTGGTTCTTTCCACATAAGTGAAAAATATCCCCCTATCCCATGAGAAAGCTGCTCTGATTCAGGGATATAACCACCAACAGAAATGTAGTACAGTAGATCTTCAGTCTCAGCTTTTTTAAGGGTTAGTTTGCTTTAGTAAACTCTAAGTTTAAAAATCTGTTGCTTTCATTTGTATCAAGATGCTGTGCCTGTGTGTGCTTTTCAATAATCATTACTGTGTCGTTTTTAATCATTCTATTCTATAAAAGCTATAACTAATGTTTTAGGTATAAATTGATTGAGTAATTTTGCTGTGCCTATCCAAAGGGCACAGGCTAGATTTTTGTTTGCATGCTAACATTGTTCTTTTGGCTTTTCAGCCAACGAATATCCACAGCTTCTCTTGCAATTACCCAAACAAAATGAAATTATCTGTTTAAATACTGATGGAAAAGCACAGCCCTCTGTCCACCTTCTGTCAGATCCGGAGCAAGGTGAGTGAGGCGGATTGCCTCTGATACCAGGGACAAGGAGAGTCACTTTGGTCTATGAGAGCAGTTGGTGTGTTTGGGAATGACCCTCTATTGTGAAGGGCCATGACTGGAGAGGCTGTAGTTAGATTTTCCTTTGTATTAGCCGATATTGGCTTTCACTGTGCAACAGCTGAGGGCACTTCTCACTGCTCTGGTTGTGGGTCATCTCCTTCTGGTGGTGTGACATCCATGGCCTTTAGGCTTTTCTCCTGCCTAGCCCTTGGGGGCTTCTGAGGATGCAGAGACTTTAAACCCTACAGTCCCTATGTGCCTGTGGAAAGATGAACATTCTTAATGTGTTGCAGTTTTTCTGCAGTCTTGTACTCAGGAGAGCTGTGGCCCCAAGTGTTGGTTCTCAGCTGCTCTGATTACGGAGCAGAGCCACTTCTGAGATGAGGTGGCAACGTGGGCGTAAACAGACTCTGGTGACCCCACTGCAGACTTGGGGCATGTGGAGCTGAAATCTGGGGTAGATTTGAGACCCCCAAGTTGTTTCAGCAACAAAGCTGAAACAGTTTTATTAAGATTACTCATACCTTAAAAGCACAGTCACCTGACAAATTTGTTTCAATGTTTTAAAGGACTCACTGTGATGGGGAAACTCGGGGACAGAAGAAATCACTTTGTACAGTTTGAAATTATCTATGTGAATCCCCCTGTGCAAATCCATGTCTCCACGGATGAGATCCTCCTAAGCCACAATAACGAGAGCACTCGGCTGCCATGGACAGAATCAGCCACCTCCTCTATCCACGGGTAAGAAACGTTGCCCTGTCCTTTCCCAAACTTGAAAATGTGTCAGACTTTTTTTTTTTTCCTTCCAAATCTCCGCTTTCACTCATGCGATTTGCTTCAAGTGCTTCTAAACGTTCTTATCCACTGAGTAACTGAACATGACCGAAAGCAGGGTACCCTCACAATCCCCCCACTCAGGAAAAAAAGGTTTGTTTCAATTCTCCATGCCCGTATAAGAGAATCAAAACAACTGCACTGCCAGCCCGCCTTTCTACTTTGATGTCAGAGGCAGAACATTTATCTTCCAGAGAAAAGGACCCACTGCAGCGCGTAACAGCCACCGTGCCACCATCACGCCAGCCGCCACCAGGCACTTTGTGTTCCCCGGGCCGCAGAGCAAGGGCTGAGAAGTGATGGCTTTGACATTTACTGTCTCTTTTATACATTAGTTGGCTCCACACAGGCTGAAGTTTTCTTTCTCCTCAGTTTTAGCAATAACGTCTAGGCGGCTGCCATTATTTAATGGGAAGGCATAAAGTGTTTGAATAGCTGTCTGCAACTAAATGCCCAGTACTTTAAGTGTAGACTTCATTTGTTGGACTAATTAGAGGATCCTTCACTACCACAAGAAAGGGCTTGAATGTAGCTCATTCCACCAGCCTTTTTGCATCGCCAGAATGAACCTCAGGGAGGATCTGCTGTTGGTCTGGGGCAGACAAGGACACACAGCACTCCCTCCCTTAGAGGCAGTTCTAGGCAATAACAGAAGTCCTAAAACAACTGCTTTCAATTACTTTTGTAATCCAAACGGAGCCAAGAACATGCTGCATTTATGCCCTTTTATAGCTTGTCATCTACCAAGCAGAATGATCGTTCTGCTTCAAACCAGTGCCTGAGCCTCTGTAGCGGCAGCTCTTTGTACACCAGCATGTGTGGGTGCATTTTTGTCTAATCTGAACTGCAAGGGAGAAAAATGACAGTGGATGTTTGTGTTCTGCAAGCCTACCTGGAGTAAAAATAAAATTGCTGGGTTAAAAGGAAGACAGGATCTGAAAAGACTTGGTGAATATCAGAGAAAAAAAATATTTGACTTGTTTTCAAAATAGATTGAATTATTCTATCTACTCTACCCCTTTTCTCATTAAAATGATGAAAAAATGTTGTGGGTTTTTTTTTTTTCCCATCCAAGCGTTTCTTGTTGTTATGGATGATAAGGTGTTTTTATCAGCAAATGTTCTTCTCTGGTGTATTTGCATGTAACCTAATATGGGAAAGATCTGTTGTGTAGCATACATAGAAAAGAAATGCTATTTAATATTTTCTGCCTTAAAAATAACGACCAACAGATCATGAAAAATGCAACTGCAAGGAGATAAAAGGCAAAATTAAATTAGCTTAATTAATTAATGTCAGCCAGTTAAATACATATTCAGTCTTCATATTCTTGGAAATAACATAATCATTTACTTCCTAGGCTGAGAGTTTCAGTTGAAAAGGAAAGGAGCATTACAGCATCATTGTCTGACACGGTCACAGTAAAAATTTCCTTTGTAAAGTTTCCAGATGATTTCCTTGGGCTCTATTTCTTGAACACAGACCATTTTTCTGACAAAGTCAGTGGAGTTCTGGGTATGTATCATTATGAATGCATGCAGCAAGGAAGGATGATCTTGTAACGAAGCTTCTGAGATGAGAATATAGTGGGTTGTCTTTTCAGCCACATCATAAGCCTTTATTCAGATTTTACTTCCCTGGGTCCTGACAAACTCTTATGAAAAGCAGAGGGCAGGCAAGGCAGCAAGAATGCTGTAATTCAGGGAGTTCTAGTGAAACCTTACTTATTCTTTTCAGACATCTTACATCACCTTTTACTGAAGAGCAACCCAGACCCTACTCTGTGAAGAGGGGAGGTCTAACCCTGGAAACGTAACATGAGCTTTTCCACTCATCAGTGGTACAACCTTAAATAGACGATTACGGGTTTAGAAAATGTTAAAATAAGGCTAAAATAATAGTTAGGTTAAACCTCAGCAGTGCTGTGGAATGACAGAATTTATGCATCAAATTCATATGATGTCAAATAATGGACTATAAATAATGAACAAAAAATTGTAAACAGTCAGGGTTACAAAATGAAATCCAGCTGGTCCTGATCTCAACTACAAAAGTCCTGATGGGACTAAAATTGAAGTTATTTCAAGAACTTTGCAAACAGAGAGGCTGCATATTCTAAAACCACAAAGAAAATGTGAAAACCCATCAGAGCAAGTCTGGATCTCTCTGTGGAGGAGCGTTAGGGATAACAGGGGATCACAGCTGAAACACAAGGATTTTCTTAACTTATTAAGAAGTCTCCAAACACGGTCTTTTTGTTTTGTTTGCTTTCAGAGGCAGATGGTTGCTTTCCTAGTGTTACAGCTTTTGGGTTAAATGAACAAGAATACTGGGATGTTTTGTGTTTTTAAATTGTGTGTCTGTTCCTTAGGACAATTTTATTCAAAAGCACAATTTGAGAATAATTCCAAGATCAATCAGAGAGCTGATGAAAGACTCCTAAGTGTGTCTGGATCTGAGCACAGAGTTACCAGGTAACAGATTCAGAATAAGGTTGAGTGATGGACATGCTTTGAGATGTATTTTATCAGCTAATCCCAGAGACCAAAAGAAATTAAACTAATGGAGTGTTTGTCTGTAACAATATACCCCCTTGGTGTAAATAATGAGAGTTTGTGCTTGAATTTTCCCCTAACAGCCTGAATTTGTTGCCTGTTAAGTGATGCTACAAGACCCAAGGCTCCTATTTAATTGGGGGGTGAAAATAATACCCTGGTGCTGTGGTTTGCATTAAAAAAAACAAGTAAAGTAAGGTTCTGGTGCCTTGTTTACATGGATAGAGGTTGTTTCCTCAGCTGGATTTACCACAGGGAAAAAATCAATTGCTTTCAGTAAGTGTCTGTGATGCGGAAGAAATGCTGAAAGTGTGCAGCTTCTGCTTGCTGTCCCTGCGTGTCCCTGTCACCGCTGCCTCCAGCTCTGCCCAGGCACAGTCCCTCTGACTCCTTGTACCATCTGCAAACACAAGGTCGATTCCGGGCCTGCCCTTTGGTTATTTTATCACTATTTTTTCTTGTTTTGATTTTGTTTCAGGCAATACAAGAAAGATTACAGGCTTGAGTCAACCAGTGACCCTGTTCCATGCTGGTCAATACACGTAACTCCCTAGAAAAGAGTATTCTGGGAAAGAAAACTATGCAAATTACACTACTCCAAATATTTTTTGCTAGTGCTTCTCATCAAGAAAACCATGCAGTTAAAGCCTTACCTGTTACTATAGATAAATGTCACAAATATTTTACCTTGAAATAATTACCCTTACTAGATGAGAATGTGCTTGCTGGTTGTTTGTTATTTTAAAATGGTTTGTAATATTTAATCTGATTAGATTGTTGAAGATTTATATGAATGAACTAAATAAAAGGGACATAATCAGCTCACAGTTTGAAACAGACATACAGACTTAGCTTTCCAAATAAAAATAATTAGTGCCATCACCCAGTCCAACAAATGTGTCATGCCAACAGTAATAGATTTCTAAAATATATGTTCTCTACCCAGTTACAAATGATGGTGTGATTGAACAATGTGTTTTGTAAAAAGAGTATGAAGTTTAAAGCAGTATTAGTTTACCATTTCTCTCATTTTTTATTATATGGGGGAAAAAAAAAAAGCAGATTTGCTCTTTTGTTCTTTGGCAATAGTTCAGGAACAGTGTTCAAAGCTTGTGAAACGAGTAATAGGACCATAAGCAGGGACAGCAGCCCACACTGTCTGCAGTCCCGCTCATTGGTGCAGGGTCTGAGGCTCTGCTTTGAAAATGGCTGCAAAACAGACACTGGCTTGTTGTGAAACAGACCTCTGACTTGTTGCAAAAGACAGCATTTCAGCCCTGAAATTTAGCAGCTTTTTTTTGGCACCATTTCATGCACATTTTGTAAATATTGGAAGATGTTTTACAAATAGTGAAGTACTCAAAACAACATGTGGTGCACGGAGGTAACAGTTCAGAAGAATCATACACACAGAAGCCTCTGTCCATGGAATGCTATTTGTAATTTTAGTCTTCAGGTTTTTTTCGTAAATTTTAATTCCAAAATGATTTTGTGTCTTAGAATTTCAACTCCTGTGTATCTTAGAACCCATACATGTAACAGCATTGTAGAAAGTTTAACAAAAGTTGCTTTCTATCCTGCCAGTAATATATAACTGGAAAAACCTTATCATTTTAAAGCAATGTACTAAAAGAGAAGCAGTTCTTGCCAAAGTCAGTAAGATAAAGCAAACTATGTGATTAAAAAATTAGAATCCTCTTTTTAAAAGCATTGTGTAGACACTATGCCAAGATATGTTTGTGTGAATTGCTTGTACTTTCAAGATGCATATTCAGCTGGACAAATTACATGACAGACAACACGGAATTTGGAGACGCCAGATTGCTTGCTTTGCCACATCATAAACAGGCTTACCGATTTGAAAATCAGGAGCTTATTTCCATCATAAATGAACTTAGCATTTCAATTACATGCTGTTGATACTGAGTTTTATCAGTGGACTTACTGCAAATGAAAAATTCCCTGCTTAGAGGGTGTCTACACATTGCCCCCTGCACCTGACTGCAGGAGCAGGGAGGTCTGGCTGGAGGGCACCTGCCACCTGGTCCCCTCTGCTTTAAGCCAGGCTCAAGTGTGCACAGACCATTCTTGAGAGTTCTTCTTCTAATCCACCTGATAAAACCTTCAATGCTGGAGGTTCCTCAAATGTCCCTGTTGCCCTGTCACTGCAATTCTCCGTCACTGCAAAGAAGCAGATCCTGCAAAAAGCAGATCCTGCGAAAAGCAGATCCTGGAAAGGGGCAGCTCCTGCTAACCTTGATAGACAGGAAGCAAATCAGCTGTCAGCCTTCCTCACAGCAACTTTTCACATAGTTGGGGTGTTTTCCTCCCACTCTTCCTACAAATTCCCTGCAAAGCCGTTCCTCTCCTCTGGACTGCATCCAATCCGTCTGCTCTGCACTGAGGCGCAGTGCCCAGAGCTGCACAGGGACAGCACCTGGAGCTTCTCAGTGTCCCAGCAGTGGTGCTGGACCCACAGGGAGGGCTGCCGTCACCGTTTACAAAACCAGGGCAGCTGTCCTTGCTGCAGCAGCCTTATGTCGCTAGTGTGCCTGGCCGCTGTGACCCACAAATCCTTTCTGCAGTGCTGCTTCCCCTCTGCAAGCGTGCTTTCTGTTCCGTAAGTACGTTCCAATTCACTCTTTTTCATTTGAATTGCGTCTGAATTTGTTTTGTCACTCTCTTCCTGTCCTTTCCAAGCCCTGAAGTGAGTTCTGATGGGCTTCTGATTTCCTAAGCTCCCTTCCCTTGCTCAGGAAGCTGAAGGCAGACACAGCAATGAATATTTTGCATTCTGTAATTTCTAATTCCAATGTAGAATACACAGTATATCTTACATTTTTGCCTTTCAACCAGCATTGTACCAGTCAGTGGCACGAGTAAAATTTATCTAACTGTAAGCATATGTTCGCTACTTCTCTTTCTTCTTATTGTCACCTTTAGCTACATTTCCAGTTATCTCCTATCTTGCAGTAATCTTGGAAGAACTATGTATTAAAAAGGGGATTTTTCTATCATCTCCAAAAGTGTAAGTGGGAGTTTCTGAGGCTGCCACAGAAGCCACGCAGAAGCAGACAACAGCCTTTAAGATCAACTTTTGGCTGGCTCCTGCCACCTCTGGAGATTGGCCTCATCCCCATGAATTAAACAGGAAAGCTCTGGCTGAGGCCATGCCCACCATCACCTTGTGCCTGAACTTTGCCGGCCAGGTAGGTCAAGATCTGCTGTGTCTGGCTATGTTTTTTTGTTCCAAAGGAGCCCTGAGTCTGGGACCAACCCTGATGGGCAGTCCCACAGCTCCTGCCTCGGGATCCACAATGGATCACTGCTTTATTTGATTCAACCTAATTCCTTATATTGCAATAAAATTTTAGAACCATGTAAACTTAACCTTACCAGTTTCAATTTTCTGGTCTTCTCTCTGTCCTTTTTTTCCTCTCAGCCTTCCTCATTTTTCAGTAACCTATCTTCTGTAAGAAACAACTGTTTCCTTTCATTATTTTTGTCTGAATTTAGCAGGCACAGATATCTAGCCACTGTGACATACGCATCCCCTGCAATAACTGATTTTTTTTCTTCTTCTATAAAACTTTCATTCACAGTAAAGGAATTTGTTCCTGGAGGAGGCCTGTGTCTTCCATAAATTTAACAGCAAGTATATTTTTCCTCTATCTTTTTTTCTCTTTGTTTTTTCTGTTGCATTTTTGTTCACCTCTACCTTTGCTCTTCCAATTTAGCCCATGACATCTTATGGCATCTCTTTTTTTTTTCTTCCCATTACACTTCTCTTTCTTTGCATGTGCATTCTAGTTTCCCACACACTGACTTTCTCTCCTTGTTATAGAACAATAGGAAACATTCTACTTTGCCCTGTGACGCCACAATTGCCTTGTTGTGGCTGATTTGATTAAAAGAAAACTTGAAGTAACTAAGAAATCTGCTTATTTTTTGCTTTAGAAGTAGTAGCTTATAATTTCTTCCAGTTCAAAATAAATATATAAATAAATGGGACACTACTTGTCCTGAAATACATATGTAAATCCTGTTACGGAAACAGAGGGAGGAATTTTACTAGAAGACTGTAAGGCTCTTACAAAAAAAAAAGATACTGTCCAAAAGACAGCTACTATTACTTGAATCTGATTGCTGTTTGGAACTGTGGTATTTCATTAATTTATAAAGATAGGGGCATTTAAAAGTTAGGTTCAAATTAAAATACTAAAACACAGAATTCCTGGATGCTAAGAGTCAGCCAGCCTGCAGCACTGCACAGGCAAGCAGCCCAATGGTTTGAAGTGCTACTGAATGATCCTGAAACGTGCTGGGCTGTCAGCTGTCCTCTCGTGCTGAATTTCAAACTGCATCTGGCATCCTGGGCTCTGTGAAACCGGAACGAAAACCCTGATCGCTGTTGGAATAACAAAACAAGACATTAAGTACTGATGCCTTTATTTAAATCACTCCTGACACACAGTTATTGATTTAAAACTGGATAGAATGTTCTCATTATGTTTTACAAAGTAATGTTTTAAGTCAGAATTTTAAAACTAGTAAATTATTCAGTAAAATGAGGATATTTCAGTGGGTGAGTGATATCTGTGCACACAAGCAGAATAGCTGTTTAGCACTTAACATTTGATGAAATATGCAGCAAAACTCTGTCTTAGCATTGCCAAACACAGTAAGCTTATGTATTTTTAATAGTTCTTAAATGTTGAAAAATACTGTTCTTTCAGACTCCGTATACCCGTGACTTTACAGGAAGCTGTAGTTGTTTAAAACAGAGTGGAAACAATATAGTCTGTATGAACACCATCTATCAGCCCTGCTCCATTGTTATGAACAAACCAACATGGGATGTCGACGCCATGCGCAGGATCTCTTCTGAAATCCTTCTGCCAGCCCCTGCAAGGGAAAATACAGTCATGGGCGGCTCGAAGCAGAAGCTGCTCTTTGACAGGTAATTTTGCCTAAGTCTTTGCTATGAACTTAATTATATTTTACCTTGTTACTGTTAGTTCCTTGTTTTTAACAATCATTGTGGCATCTGGTTTCTTGGGATCAGACCCAGGATGAATTTCAAGTATGGTGAAGTCAATGGGGCGGAAAAACTGTCCTAAAAATAGAAGCCAGAATTACCAGTTCAGGCATGTTGCATACAATAAAGCAGAAACAAACCAAACAGAAACCCCAGAACTTTTACATTCTTATGCTGTTTTCCACGTTCCCTCAGGGTTTTGAATGGATACGCAAACACCAAGTTTCATGTAAGGTTGAACATATGCCTGTGGTTCACCAGAATTCTATGCATATCATCTGGATGTAAGTTCCAGCTTCTGAATGCACAGTAAGATAAGCTTTTTTCTACATATCCTTCAAGATATCCTCACTTCGTGTCTTTTCTATTCAGCTGTATCATCAGAGTCTTTAGCTTTTTTTAATCAAATAATGCATGTGTTGCTCTTTGAAATTTTGGGATGTGATATGCTCAGAACAAGGCTGACATGTAGGGAATTTTTGCTCTCCTGCCAGGATCAGCTTTTACACACTTTTGCCCTGTTTGGGCTGGTGCAGGATGCTGCTGGTGCTCTGAGTGCCATAACGAGCATAGACTTTAGATCACTCAGTGAGGTCACAGATGATGAAAACAGTGATGAGCTGTGTAAACCAGTTAATGTATCTTCTCAGAGTGCTTTTGCTTAAGAGAAAAGTGATAAGATGAAAGGAGAGATCAGACTATTCGAGAGACTGGAAGAATAGCTTAGTAACAAAAAAATCCGTATCTGTAGGCTGGATTTAGGAAGCTAATAGAGGTTTCGAGATGCCAGTGAGGACAATGGACGCTACAGATTTCAGGAGCAGCAGAGGATTTGATGAAAAGATAATGCATGAATCTGAGCCCAGAATATATTGTCAGAAATTTTAATATGGCAAATCAATGTAATCTCAGCTTCCTCTGCTATCTCAGTTCAGAAAGGCTAAGTACAGGATTGTGTCTACAAATTATGTAGTCTCATACGGAACGACAAGCACGAAAACATTAAATGAAGTCATACCTAATAATCCATGGGTCTGTTCAGACAGTTTATCACTTCCCAATGTATACAGTCCTAGGAAGTCTTGGTGGAGAGGATGTTTCTTCCATACTTGGTGCAAAACAATAACAAATGAGGCACCGTTGCCCATTGAGAGCACCAGATTTTTTTTCCTATTGATTATCAAAGTTAAACTGAGGAGAAAAGAAAAACTTGACTTAGGACATTGTGCTTCCCAGAGTTAACAGCAATGAGAAGAAACTTGAGAAAAAAAACCATGTCCAACAAACAAACATGGCTTTATAAATTGCTCAGTGTTTTTTAAAATAGAGGTTTTGCAGCCTGGTTTGGTCCATGTGAATCTGTGTGTGCTCCCAGACAGTCCATCTCATACCAAATTACACTGGAAAAGGCTACCCGGCCTTTAAACTTTTCAGCAAGGTGTTTCTACCAAAACCCACCCTATAACAGCACAATTAGTCACAGATAGGTTAGTGACATGTAGATACAGCACCTCAGGCTCAGTAATAAAAACATTACAGATAAAACCATCACTTCCTTGCCTGGATGCTAACTGACACCTTTTCCTCTTCTTTTCCAGAAAAGACAACTCCTGAACTGTCTAGGTTAGTGCTAGGATACTGAAGATTTGCTTCTGCTTGTGTTAGTGATAGCGCCAGAGTGGCTATCATAATAAAAAAATAAGAATGCAGTATGAACAACAGTTTTGCTCCGGTGCTCTTGCTGTGGCACTGCCATGCTTTGAGAAGGTAGGAATTTTGTTACAGGTACACAATGAAAACATAAATGAGGAAGAGGAGGAGATGCTGCCCATTCCTTCTCTAAACTTCCTTTTTGACAGGTATAAACGATTCTGTAATAGATAAATCTCATCCAAAATATACCTGCTGACAGGGTAAAATTTCTTAAAATGGAGACTGTTTACAGGAAATTATTATATCTTTGTTTGAAAGGTTACACATTGTGTGTAAAGTCACTCTTTAAGTATTTGCAAGACACTGTTGTGTTAAGCACAATACCCAATCTAGTTTTACCTTCATCATACTAATAGAAAATCAGGGAAAATTCTTCACTTATTCCAAGCACAGGAATTTATGAATAAATATTCAGCAGTTACAAAACAAAGTAGAGAGCAGAATTCAGCAGGACATGAATAAATTTCTCTTGTATATTCAGACAAATCTTAGAAGTATATTATTGACACTAAAAAAAGTGTAGAAAGTAATACAGGAGCTGCTATTCTTTCTGTAAGCCTTACCCTTCTTGCTGCAAAGTGACTGAGTCAAGCCAGGTGAAACCTGTTTTTTCATTGCCCTTCTGAACTGTGATCTTCTCAGGAGTTACTGTCAGTTTTAAATCCAGGTGCTTATTTGCAATGCCAAGTTTTCCAAAATATGTGTTTTGGATCTTTGCGTCAGTATTTTCCCTCTTATCACCAATGAGTTCTCCATTGACTGTGATGCCTAATATAAAAAGGACACATCAAGTATTGTTTTACAGATAGGACATGATCAACTGATGTCAAGGAGTGTCATAGAAATTTAACAACTCAAGGAAACAAATATGAGTTAAAAAATAGATCAGAATTACTCATGCACATTTATGCCCAAGTAGAATAAAGCTCTGATGGCTGTTCTGTGGATTTCCACAAGGATGACAACCACTTTACTGAGAAAAGTTTAATATTTCCCAAAGCACAAAGAGCCTGTGATGGCCACAAACAGCCCATGTGACACTGGTCTCTCTTTACCAGGAATTCCATGAAATGGAATTCTAAGGATTATTTTATTGTTTGTACTACTACTCACTGAGGCAAAGTATGTCTTTCAACTCTCACAGTAGTTTTCAAACAAAGTTTGAAAGTTCATTTTGGTGCAAGAAGTGAAAACACAGTCATGGTGATGGTACCCTGTCACAGCTACAGGAACTCCTAACTTTGCTGGGAAAAAAAGCTTACGCAGTATTAAAGAGAGAAATAGCCATTAAACCTAAGACATTTTATTATATGTATCCTGATATACTGTATTTTTAAAAAATAAAAAACTCACCTGTAACTGGGTCATTTATTAAATTTAACACAGCACCTGGGTTTTCATTGATATTGAAACAAATGGCATCTTCTTTTTGTGGTACCGATATAATGAAGTGTGGATCTCCATCAACTGTAAAGGCAAATCACTGGTATTTGTATTGTGATACACAGGTTCAAAGTTCTGCACCAACATTTAATGTTGTGGCAACAGACCTGCAAATGCTGGGGACCAGCAGGAACTGGTCCCTGCACAAGCTGTATGCCCAGCTTAGTCCAGCCCATCCTCCAGCAGAGTGGTGGGGACCCAAGGAAGCTGCTACAACTCCCCAGAGTGAACTACATCCTTTTCCCCCTCATCATTCCCAGGTATGTGACATATATCCTGCATTTCTTGACTACTGCAAAATTTGGCACGTGGATTGTAGGTTCAGAATGGCCATCTCTAAGGTGGTTTTTATCTCTGAGGGCCATGAAAGTATTACCGAGGGCAAGAAGGTCACCTGAACAGAGAACAAGCAGTTACCAACACAAGGTCTAGCAATGGGAAGGAGGACTAACAAAATGACCATATACAATCTCAGTGACTTGATCTTCAAAAAACATTTAGAGATGTTTAAATTAAAATACTAGTCCCTTGGAAAGAAATAGAATGGCTGCTTTTGTGGAAGGGAATTATCTAAAAGATTCATAAAAATTGTACAATTTATTCTTAAATACCTTCTTCTGTTCCCCCTCTAGCAGACACGATCTAAACTACTCACCACTAGTATACCATGTGGGGTATGAACTATATAAGAAAGATTGTGGAGCTGCAGACAGAAAAGAAAAAGAAAAATTAGAAAAACTCACACCAAAATGGAATATTTACACATTATCCATACAGTACATGCAAGATGTCAGGAAGTTAATATGCTACGTAAATTGCTAATTCCATCCTTGTTTTTAAAGCACATAGTCTATGGAATGATGGTTTGTGCCCCATCTGAATCAAGCAAAGTTTCAGGATACAAATGTATTTGTAGTCTAAACTGCTTTGAGGGTTTCTACAAGGGCCAAGTAATGTATCTGTAGGATACAAATGTCTCAGACTTAAGGATTAAGCAAGGAAATGCAACATCACCCATTGAAAACTTCTGAGGTTTTGACATCTGCTTTTTCCAGAATGAATCTGTCTTTTCAATGAGGTCTTGAGAAAGCTAGACAGAGACTAATCTCCAGAGCAAAAACTTAAACCAAACCACCATTTCCACAATTGCCCAACCAGCAATCTGAAGGATCGGTTGCTGTCTCTTTCCTTCTCTCGAATAAAACAGTTTCATTTTGCATAAGTAACTGAACATATTAATTTAGCCAGAGATGGACATCACAGTCCCTTGCTTTATCTAATTCCAAAGGACACGCAAATTCAAGTCCATCCTCTGTTCTTGGGAAACAGCTTTCAGGAAAAAATGGTGGTCTGATGAACTGGCATTTACTCCCTAAAAGCTATTTAGCTGAAACTTTTTCATTTGGCATTGTTCAACCTTTAAGTGTGTTTTTAGCAGTGAGGGGAATTTGGTAGCATTTGTTAAAATACAGTTGTAAACCCAGAAAATGCAGTTTCTATCCCTCTGGTAATTTTTGTTGTTTGAATCAATTTCCATTGATAGATGCTGCTTCATTCAGAAGCTTAAACTAATGACTCACCCAGCATGGCAGCTGTGATATCCTGTGCTGTGAATAAAACAAAATGTTATTTTAGAGGGTAGGAAGAATAAAAAAGAATCTCTCTCACCAAAACCACCTCCCAAATCTGGTAATTAGGCATAAATTTCTAAGCATTTTTAAAAAAGAAAAACTTAGTCAAGCCAGTTTATTCAGTACTGCAACAAAGCAGACGGCATAAATTGGCAGAAAGCACACCCTACTTTTCAGCAAAAATGTTCCTCTTCCGAAGGCATGGGGTTTGCTCCCTAAGGGGCTGGCACAACCTGCTCTTCTCTGATTCCCCTGTGCCACCTTGTTCTAAACTGTGCTACTGGAAGTCAGTAAGATTTACCCACATGCTTCCACATTTTTCTAGTCTTCTACCTTTTTACAGCTGAAACTACAGAGAGGTGGCTGCAGACAGAGCTGTGCTGAAGAAGCAGCAATCCCAGCATCAGTGCAGACACCTCTGTACGAGAGACGGCTCCACAAGGTACCTGGGATCAGCAGCCTGGGAAGCAACTGAGTCATACTGGGCCTGAAATCAGTGATGGTGGGATGCTGCAGTTACCAGAGAAAGGAGCAACCACACTGAAAATGGTATTTACAAACTTTGCCAGCTGAAAAATTTTCAATCTATTTATAACATAGTCTTGTTTATTCACCAAGAATTTAATGACAATATTATGTCTTAGATCAAGTAAGTGATGCAGGAAATTAATCTCTAATGGTTAAAAATATTAAGTAAATATGACAAGAAATGTACATACCTTCAGCTGTTACCATGGGCAGGTAAGAAGTAAAGGAAGAAAAAGAAATTTACAGTTTCAATTGTATGATTAAACAGACCCTGTTAAAACATTCTAAAAAAGAAATAAATTAAAAACTGTTTGACAATTCAACCAGGTAGCTTCAGTATTTTACAATTCCATTTCTTCCCAATAACAAAACTAAATATTTGTAGATCAAACAGAAACTCACTGAAAGTAAAAAGCTCTCATGTGGGGCAGCAAAACTGCAATTAATTAAGCATATGACAGGAGCACTATTAGTAATTGTTCTATTGTTATGCCATTTCCTCATTGCAAAATGTTCCTTACTGGTTTTATACTTGTGCGGTTTTCAAGGCATTGGCATAATTCTGTTAATACTGACTGGATGATTCAATAATCCTATTTGTGAGTCTAGATTCTAGGGTGTGTAAAAATTATTTTCTTTTCCTTTACAGCAGCAGTGTTTTGAGTATTTTCTCCTATTACTGCTCTATACTTTCTGTATACAAAGAGGATTTACTTGGAAAGAACTCCAGAAAAGGGCCTTTGTACTGCAAGTACCTGGAAAAGCAAAGCAAAGAGCTGAAGATCCCTCTGAGTAGATGCTACTTCTGTCAGATCTTTGGGTAAGTTTTTCCATTTCATGGAGTTCAGCTGTAAACTTTAAAGTCATTATGCTGTATAATGACTTGAATGTTAAATTACACAAGAAGTGTTTTTATGTCAGTATCTCATAATGAGGGTTACGAAAAATAATGCAAAAATTTTATCAGCAGAATGCTTGAAGAATTATTCAGAATTGAAGAGCAATTAGCAATTAATTGATTTCAAGACTTACTCCGGTTGAAAGAAAAACCCACTAACCTCCAGTAAGCATCTCAGTTATGCTGTGAGTTACCAGGCCAAATGCAGGAGATGAGAAAGTTTTTCATCTAGAAGCCAGCAAAGAGCCCACACAGAGCCTGGGAGGAACTTTTAGGGGCACTAAGCGAAAGTTTTTGGAAAAAAAAATAACGGATGCAAATAGAGGAGACTGAAAAGCCTCACAAGAGGTTTGTCAGACCCGTTGAATGAGGGAGAGATGAGGATGGCCCCAAGAACACACACAGATGAGGGCAGGAGGGCTTTGGGGTGCACTGAGTGGACACCGTTTGCTTTACTTTCCTAAAGAGGAGTAGAGTCCTTCTGTTTCACACCGATTAAACAAAGAGGCTGAACTGTATGAACACAGAGTGCTCTACTGAGCAAGGAGTTAATAATTAGCCAAACTATAATATCAGAGCAGTCGAGAACAAATTGTGTGCCTTCAATATAATTGCTTGTCTTTCTGCAATATATATGAATACTGTGTTTTACGGCTGTCATCTCCATCTTTGTACAAACTGAGATATCCTGCACAAGGAAGATCTCATGCAAATTTTCTGTTTTCATGTAGCAAGACGTTACTATATCTCACACTAAGCTGAAGTATGTAGAAAAATGAAGGAGAAAGTGATGTGAAGTCAACTGAATATAGCTGGATTATTAGATTAGAAATGCTTCTTGTTTTTCATTTTTTGATGTAAATTTTATATCTTTAGCTTTAAATACAATTATTTTCAGTTTATAGTATTTTTGTCTGTATGATTCAGTAACAAAAGATGGTTTGATGGAAATGAGCTTTATGATGAAAAGTAATTTTGCATAAACCATACGTATGCAAGGCTTGGAAAGCAGATTTTTCAGAAACATTTTTAAAACTGTGCCCACACAAAAGCCTTTCTTTAGGGGAACACCAAAGGAACATTTGGCTTCCCAAATAAAGTAAAATTGTGAAAATGTCTATACCTTCAATGGGTTTATCAGCAATCCCATCTTGATTGTCATGGTCTTCTGGCTTTGTTACCACCATGGATGTCAGTGGCGTTACAAACTTGTATTTCAGTGAGAGATCCAGGGCTTCAGCTGTAAAATTCTCCTTTTCTTCTCCTGTAGCTGCAATACTGAATACAGACAGACTCCCAGCATCAATAATTGCTACATTACTCACTGAACTCTGGATTAAATATTTTTCTTTAAAGTAACATCATTTCTCTGCAGCAAATTTATCAATAAAGAATATTTCTTGGAGAGCACTTCTGATCCTGCTGGCTATCCAAGAAAAAGGCAAAACTGTGTTTTGTATTAGCAATAATTTGAAATTGTTTCATTTGCAACCTGAAACAGAAATACTGAGGCTGGGGAGGAGAATAGGTCGGGGGATTTTCCTTACTGAATTTTATACGTTTCCACTGGCACCTCGGTGTGATGTGAATTTGGGCTTCATATCCTAGAATTTGCACCCGTCAGATGGCTTAACGCATTCATGGAACATGATGTTCTACATATAGTTACCGTTTTTCCAGGAGTTGTTCAATGGTGAGATAAGCCCAGAGCCTCTCAATGTAATCTCCAAATATGTATTGTTGCTCTTGGAAAGCTTTAGCTGTTTGCTCAACATCCTGTTGTGCAGTATACGACAGGGCGTCGTTAGCCTGTTAGGAATAAGGAAACTTCTTTGTATCATAAGTAACCAGACACTTCCAGAACCTCACAAAATGAAGATCTTCCCATCTGAAAATCTTATGAAATTGAAAAACAGTCTGGTCCTACACAGCCCTTGCCCAGGAAATTGTCAGTGTTGTATCAGGCTCTTTGTTCTGTTGCTTCTGTGAAAGTTAGTATTGTGTGCTATAGGACATAATGGGGTTTCCAAATTCACACGGCATTTTTGTTCGTTAGAATTTGGCTCCTCAGGATTTATAGAACTTTGATTATGACAGGGATTTTATATAGGCACATGTTCAAGCAGATACACTGGCTAGCTTACTAATAATACATTATTTGTATTTGAAACATACCTAATTTCTTACAATATATTTAATACACCACAGTGTATACGGCATATATGCAGTTCACAGTATTTATGATAACATAATCTATAATGTTTGTGTTGTGTTTCTTGAATATCAAGGCAAATATTTTTACAGAATGCAGAGCTGGATTTGGATCATTCAGTTCCTATTAGAAGTAGAGTTCTATTTTTTCTTCACCCGGTGAAGACTAGTGTCTGTGAACACTGAACATTTGGCTCCTGAAATAACCAGGTAGTGTGTTTAGAGACTAAACTGGATAAAACAAAACAAAACCCAGCCAAAAAACCACCCAAACAAACCTGTTAGCCAAGCTAATCCAGTCACACTGCACAAAGTTGTTCCAGACTGACCCTAGTACACCTGACTCAGGCAAGTAACTTGCAGTTTTAAAAGCAATTACTTTGGCACATTTAGTTCCTCACATATGCAGTAACACATCCTGTCACTGGGTAAAGAAATACCAGCAAATATTTTAAGTTTTGCCAGCTTTGGACATTGATGTTTTGCATATCTTACTTAAGTTAAAGGAATCCATACTTACGCCTTCACCTCTCACATCTACAGTCAAACTGTTTTGGTTGTTGTCTATAAAGCGCCCAGCCACCACAATCTCAGACCCATCATAGAAATGCTTAAAACTGTTCTTAGTTAGGTCTGATATTTCATTTTCTGGGTAGTTTAACTCCACGTCTGTGAGCATGGGATTTGACACCTCATCATAAAATCCCTATGGGATAAAAAAATATAAGGAAAACATTGTTTCTTTAGTTCATAGGTAAATTCCTAGGTAGGTCTGCAGCCAGGCTCCCAAGCTCCCCCCCATTTGTTAGAAGTACGTTTCTAGATCTATTCTCTGCAGAGACTGAAATGACAACATAAGCAAAAGGACACTAGATACCTGATTTTGGCAGAGCTTGCAGTGAAATCCAGTATCTAAATTCTTTGGTGAATTTTTGAATGGCTGCTATTGGAAAGTGAGAAGTAAAAAAGGTCAACTCTGTACTACCTATACCTGTTCTCATGACTTATATGACTATAAAATGCTTCAGACGTATGGTAAAATACACCTGCTTGCATTAAGTTCCTAAAGACAGAATATCCAAAGCCTTTATGCTCTGTCATCCTTCTCCTCCCTTGACATGACATGATTGATCTACATGATCTGTGAGGTATAGGAGATATGACAATTGCAGCAATTTTGTGTCCTTCAGAACCATGACTCGTGTCACCCTATGCCAAGTTTGGAACCCTTTTCCATAGTCCACAGTATCTCCATTTTACTGTCCTTCCACATTCTGCTTATATAAGGGAACAATTAAATGCAACTAAAATTCTGATTACAGCAGGCTCCTGAGTATTTCAGTACCAGATTACACTTTGAGGTTTTCATTATTTCAAAATAAGAACATCTGTATAGTTATCTGAGTTAATGTATCTCTCATCTAATTTAAGGGGTGAGTACTGTACCTGAAGCTGTAAAGCTGAATCAGAGTCAGGATAAATCCGACGGGCTAATCCTTTATTCTCCAGTGCCATCTTCTCCAGGAAGTTGTAGTCAACACCATAGCCAAAACCAAGATTATATAAGGGATATTTTCCTTCAATGGCTTTTTTTACATCTGTCTGAATGTCCTGAGTGTTTGATACACCTGCATCAAGCCAGAAAGAGTTTGAGTTTTCTTCATAAATAGATAAAATTATCACAAAATTAAATGCGGCTGGTCACGTTCAGATTTCTTAGGAGGCATTACCAAAAACTTGTTTTAGTAGTATAATGCTGGTATAGTAGTATTTAAATCGTGAAAACAGACAGAAATCAAAGATGGAGGCCAATTTTAACAGAACATTTTTTGTTCGTTAATTCACTCTCTTTATTATTCCATCCAACACAAACTTACCTACATTTGGTTGGCCATCTGTTAACATGATAATTATAGAAGCACTTCTCTTGGGCACTACGTTTTGTTCATGAGCATCATTCAGCATATTGATTCCCCTCATTATACCACCATGTAAATTTGTCGCTGCACAGTAGACAGAAAAATTTGGTTTCAGCACAAACAAGTCAAAATAAAGGCCCATTTTTCGCTGGAATCTGATGAGATCTCATTACAGTATGAAAATGGAAGATTTGGGTTTGCAAGCAGGGGGAGGTTCAGACAGTAAAGTATCTGGGTTTTGGAATCATAAGAAAAAGTAGATGTCATATTCTGACTAAACTTTTGGAAGAGTCTCATCAGTAATAATAAAAAAACAAAGCCAAAGCATTCTGTTCACAGACTGAATTGGTAGATGAATTTCCAGAATGAGATATTGGCAAGTCCAGTAAAGTACTTACCGCCTGAAGTGTCAATGCCCCGAACAAACGCCCTTGCTTCATCCAAATTCTTAGGAGTGGCCTTGATTAGTGTTTCTTTCCAGGTGTGTACTTCACTACCAAACAGTATGAAATTGAAGAAGTCATCTTCTTTAATGTCGTCTAAGATTTTCAGAAGTGCTTCTCTCGTCTATAAGCCAAGGAGTTTTAAATGTATGGTTCAACATTTACCAAAATAGGTGCTTAGAGGTTTTATGTGATTCATCTCTCAGCATTTGGGTATTTTTAAGTTTTACACAGGATGTCGTGCAAAAATTCTGAGCTTGTTCTGTCCTTGCCAATCCCTGTGTCTACTACATAGCAACTCTAGTGAAGTCAGCCGGTTGCAGTTCCACCTGGTAAATCTTTGTAGCTGAGAGGAAAATCAGGTCTCATGTCATGGCTCCTTGCTTACACTGAGGTAAGCACGCATTGCAAATTGAAAGTGATGGGAAATGAGTAGCTACAGGCTGGTGGAGATGCTCCTATGCAAGCAAGCGTGGCTATTTTCATGCAGCAGCAAAACCTGAAAATTCTGAGCATTAGCTTAGAATGAGGAGTCCTAAGTATGAAAAGAGCTGCTGCATCCCAGAGGAAATGGAAATACAACAGAAATACTGCATAGTACTGTATGCACATTTTAATTTTGGAACTGTCCAGTACGTGTGACAGAGCATTCTGGAAATGTTGACAGTTTTGAACTAATAACATTTACAACTAAGTAAATATAGCCTCAATGTATAGAATTTTGTTCTACATTAACACTTCAAACCAGTACTAATGGTGCTGAGCATTAGAAACATCTCAGCATAAAAACACTTGATACAGCTTAAGCCATGCATATGCACTCTAAGCCACCGTGTCCATTCCACCACAACCAATGCTCGTCCATTGGGACTTTATAGTAATGTGATAACTTACCTGTTCTATTTCTCTTCCAGACATTGAGCCACTAATATCTATTACAAAAATAATATTCTTAGGCAACATTGGAAGATTTGTCGGTGCAAAGAAATGTACAAAGTAGCCATTGACAATCTGAAAAATAAAATGTAAACAACAACCAAACAAACAACAAACAATTTTTGTATATCATAAAGATAAAATGGATAAAGAAGAATTTACTTTCATTTAGTGTCTAGCTGCTGAGTGGAATAACAAGCTTTAAAGGTCCTGACCAGTCTCACCTCTGTCCATGAGCCCAGGAGCTTCAATTTAAGCACAAGCCTGGGCCTTTAGTCCCTGCCTCAGCTACACTGCAAGAACACCTGGTCTCCAGCTGTGCCACAGCCATATCTGTTCCTGTCCATGGACTCCGCTGATCTGGATCCCACTCTGCAGCCTGACTTTCCACCTTGAACTCGGGTTGCCTCATCACCACAAACTACCCTTATGACCTGGACTCTCAGCTGATTTCACTGACATCTCTGGAAAATGTGAGGAGCAGGCTCTTGGCTGACTAAAGCCCCTTTGCTTTCAGCTGTATTGTCATTATCAGCTCCTTGTCCTTCAGGTAACAGCTGGCTCCCCTGACTCTGTGCAAGCTAAGCTGTTCAACAATTTCCAGCTGTCAGATTTACCTGTAAATTATCTGGAGTTGTTCTCTTCACATCATATCTTACAGTGAAGTCACCATCCAAGAGAGACTGCGAGCAATTTGCACAGGTTCGCTGCTGATCAAGGGTTGGCTTGAAAGAGATATGGCCCTGAAAAGAAAAGCCTTCATTACATCTGAACCTTAATAGCTGAAAATTTTCTACAGAACACACAAAGAAGTTTGCATTTTTGTAAAACTAGTATGTTCATATTCACAGACACAAGAATAACCTGTTTTATCAGCTTAGATATTAGTTTGTATTGACACACATTTATATATTTATTGATGGGTAACTGATATGTGAAGGATGCTATCTAGAACTTTCTTCATATGTTTACTTCCCCTTCTTCCTTGGTTCAGCCCTCCACTCTGAATGACACTTTCAAGAAGGCTGTTGGGCAGTCTGCGTGTTAGGAATTCTACCAGCTCCACACATGAGCAAACTACTTGTTACTGAGTCAGTTCTTCTGTATTCAGGTTTCCAACTCCTGCTGCGGGACAAGACCTACCAGCCTGGGTACAGCACCATGCGAACAGGTACGTGGCTTCTGAACTGCGTGGAGATGCCCTTCAACTTGCCAGCTTGGAATTCAGAGCTTGTTTGCACAGACAAGCCTTTCCTGTATTTTCTCTTATGTTTTTCCTCTCACTTTCATTGCTAGCCACTACAGCATTTTGCACTGACATTATTATTTCAGTATTATAATCATAATAAATGGAATGCAGTAGCCATTGTACCTTTTTCTCTGAAAAAGTTTTTTTTACGATATTTTGTAGTTCATTGGTGATGAACGTTCCTTCCGCTTCCAGCTCACTTATACCCTGGGGCTCAAAGATATCTACTTCGATCTGAAATATTAATTGAAAATTCATTGTCATTGATTACCCCACAATATATCAACATAGCCATTTACAGGGGGATCAGCAGGCAACTAAAGATGTGAAAGAGGGATGATTTTTGTAGAAGAAAAAGAAATTTACTTTTGTAATTCATAATGGCAGATCAAATCCACAGTGTGTGGACATGCCATCAGCAAGCAGACCTTTTTATACACAGAAGTTAAAAACACAGCTAGAAACAAATAAAGCTTAGGAGAAATATAACTTATTTGAAAGTTAGATACTGGAATTTTGTAAAATGTCAGTACTCAAGTCCTTCAAAAATATAACCCAGCCAATAGCTATGAGTTGTGCCCATCTTTGACCTGTATTTCAGAATCTTCTATCATAGTATGTTTAAAATAATGCTCCAGAAACTCTACAGATACTGAGTTTTGTAATGATTTCTACACAGCATTTTCTGGGCATACAAAGGAGAAAAATTTTGCCTTAGAGCTGGGTTTTAGCAAGGCAGATTGTAGTGATCATAGACAAGTTTTGGCACACAAAAGACAGTATTCTAGAATGTGATATATGTATCACTGTAATTTAAGATGATGTAGTGTCATGAGTGGGATGAGAACGATGTAGTTTGTGCTATAAAGGCATTTTTAAAAGTTATTGGTCTTCTATTTTAGCCCAAGGCATCATAATGGCTTTTTCAGGTTTCCATACATCATTTCTTTTGGAGGGTTAGTAGCTGAACCAATTGGTCAGGCGTACAAATAAAAACCTGCACTAAAGCACACTGGTGTGGACTCCCCACACAATTCATTAGAAACATCACCTGTGAATCAATGGGAATGACCACGGTACTCCACTTTCAACAGATGTACAGAATTTCATCATCTCTTAAGTTACAGTAGCCAACTGGGTCCAGTTTGCCATTTACCTCAAAATCTCTGACAAGCTGCTTCGGTTTTACTTTGATGAACATCTCATATTTTCCGAATTGTCGCTTCAGCAGTTCCTCATATGTGAGTTCAAAATTCACTTTACTGGCTGCTGCAATGTTGACTGAGACAGTGAATTTTTCTGTTTTTCTTCCTGAAGCTCTGTATTTAAGTGGGTAAGAAAAAGAATATCTTTATCCTTTTTAACAATATTTCATGTTTGGGTTGGTGGAGTATGATTTTCAAAGATGAGTAAAACAAAGATGGGAATTTTGATCTGTTGCTAAAATCATACTAAAACTGTAGAATTCACTCAGTTTTCCCAGTGAGCTTAATCCCAGGAACAGGTTATACAAAGTCAGTGAAAGCTGCAGAAACAGTCTTTCCATAATTGTAGGTATTGCCAGTGTAGTAAGAAGTTTTATTTTGTTTTTATAATTTACACTGCAATGACTCTAACCTAATGATTGTTCTTTAGTCCTGTAAAAAACAAACTTCAGAAATATGCCAGAACAAGCTATTTCCAATCTGACAATGTGCTATGGGATGATGTTGTGGAAGCCACACATGACATCACTCTTACTTGACAAGACCAGCAGTCTGTCCCTTTGAAACAGCTTTCTCATATTGCTTTTTTGCAGCTTCTTTTTCCTTTACAGTTCCAGGATAAGTGACACCATCAATTGTCCTGCAGATGAAAAAGTCCTAGTTACTATAGGTAATCCTCTGTCTATTGATTGGTTTGCTAAAAAGCGTCCTCAGGAATCTGATACTGCCAAGGTTTGAGCACTTTCACTGAAGCTGGTCTTCTCAGTGAATTTGGCCGGAATGAAGAGCTTTGTGCTCAGTATCTTGAGAGAATCTAAACCAATTTTTACTTTGAAAATTAATTAGATCAAAACTAAGCTGATGGCAACACCACTTCCACCTGCCATATTCCTACACTTTAGCAGCACAACAATCTCATTTCATGTAACGGCAAGATTAATGGATCCAAATGTGGCTATCTACAGCTGAACATTTCATCTTTAGACTCCTTACACCGTTAAACAGGCATTTCTCATAGGAGGTTCATCTCATCCTATACTAAAAGTTCTAGCACACATTAAGAATAGCTGTGCCCTAGAAGTTACTGTTTCTTTTTGCTGAAAATAAAAGAGGCATAGTGTGATTAGCTGAGATGGATATGTTTAAACCAAATTAAACCTCCTAATGGTGTGAGAATTGCATATTATTGCAATGAAAGGTACAAATGTAAGAGAATAATTCTATTTCCTGCCTTTGATTCAAATATGATTTTTAAATGAAAATAAATTAAGCTATAATGCCATCAGGGAAATTCACTAATAGAACTTTTCTGGTTTAAGAACACCAGAGTAAGTAAGTGGTGTTTCTGAAAAGATGAATGGATCTCCAGAGAAGATGCTCCGTTCCCTAAGGTCCATGATGATGAACAGAAATAACTGAAAATTAGTCATCTTTTCTATAGACGTACCAATGTTTGTTTTTCTCCAAGTATCTTGCATGTTATGTTAACAGAATCAGAAAATTACCCAGGAGGCATTTAGAAATCTATTCAAATGGCGAAGTAAAAATGAACATTTTGGTTCCGTTTCTCCCAGTTGCATTTGCATAGATTTTTAGTCTTTTCTATCTATAATATAAAGATTACACACATGCTGAAGTTGGTAATGAAGGCTGTCTTAGGGAGTTCAACATCAAAGACAACTTCTTTGTGTACATTTCCACGATTGACAGCTTTACTGGTGATGACATTGTGGGCAAATCGTGAAGTTACTTTACTATCAATTTTCATGCTATAGATTTCTATTCCATTGACAACCTGTAGATTGAAAAATTAAAAACAAACATACAAAGAAAGAGTTAGCTGTTACACTGATCAGCCATGATCATATTTATAGAAAGAAGTAACGGCAGGACATTCTATCACTCCAAAGCAAAACAGGAAATACCTGATCATAAGAAGAGTTGTTTCCTTGGATACCTATCACGCTGCCATTGCTGTGCTACTCCACAAGTTCTAACTACAGCCTCTTTAACAAAATACTACTGCCACAGCAAAGACACTGACATTCTAAGAATCACCTTTTTTTTTTTTTTTTCCTTTATTAAGTCTGTGACTTTTGCTTGTGGTTAAGTCAAAGAGCACAACAACTTGCTGCTGCCTCACTATATTAGTGACTGTAATTATCAGTGGATTGGATGACTCCTAGAGCAGGGATTTAAGGAGTCATCTTGTTTAAAAATAGACCTAAACAATTCCAGATGGCTTCAAATTCCATTTTATGTTTATCTCAATATCTTCACAACTGGGGCTCATTCTTCTTTAAACAAGTGGGTAGGGAAATATTTTCTTTTGAACACTCATGCATAAGGTTGCTGGAGACTATAGGAAAGCAGAGGTAACAACAGATAAGACTCCATAGGCAACTCCACAATGGCAGGGTTTGCTTCTTGCAGCAAAACCAGCACTGGAAGGAACCGTAGGGGTTTGATGGTGGGCCTGATCTCTAGCTGGTTGATTGAGAAGGTCCCCAAACAATCAAAGCATTTAAGCATTGCTGAAGTAGAGTCTAGGTGCCAAGTGGAATCAGCCTCAGAGCCGAGGTCTCTTGCCTTTTTCAGAAATAATTACAACATAAAATAAAAGTAAAAATAAAACCATCACAGACTGGATGTCTGTTAGAGATACAGAGGTGAGTTCAAACACCTTTGCTATTTATTCAAATACAAGGAGGTTAAAAATAATTTGTTTATTCTCTTTCCTTGTCCAGGAGTTTCCATCAGAGCTTGGAAAGGAACTGCCCAGTTAGTCCTACTGCCTAGAACAAGCAACGCTGGGCTACTCCTCTCATCACACCCACTCAGAAATATCCATTTGCTCAGACTGGACTCACAGAAACATGTTGTGAACATAGTAAGAATATTCTTGTCACTGTAAATCTTTCTCAGTAGCCCCAACAAAACCAAGCCCTACTCACCAAGTCATTATCAGCATTTCGCTTCTGTGAAGAGAAAAACAGGGAAAAAATATTAAGGTAGGAAAGCTGCATTTAGAAATAAATCACTTAACACCTATGTAGTTGTCTTCTGCTTCCAAGTCCAAAGAAGTTGTCCGGTTATACACACATCCAAACCATCAGGCAGACCCATCCTCATGCTCTTTCAGACTTACTCCTAATTTTTTCCTGTTTCAACCCAACAGCCTCACATTCTAATGTGAATAAGTAAAATAGTAATTCAGCAGGGTTACAGAGAGGAGAGGTGGTCACTATGACAGGCTGCCTGGAAGGAAAAAAAACAAACCAAACCAAACCCGTTTAAACTGTTGGGGTTTTTTTGTTTGTTTGGTTTTGTGTTTTTTTTTTTTTTTGCACATTTGCTCCCCAAGTAGGTGAAAATATCAGAAGTTCTACAAAAACACAATGTACTCTCTTCTGAAAGAGAGGATGGGCTTCAAATGTACTTACTGAATCATGTTAAATAACAGCTTGTGTAACTCAATTCCCGTAAGCCTGGCTGCAAATACCTTATCTTTTTTGGCTACAAGAGCCCTGTGGGTCACATTTTGCACAAGCGTGTTTATCTGTTCCACCAAATCGAGGGGTAAAGACACAATGAAGTATCAAGTCAGATGCATATCTCATGGAGATTTAAGGCTTTTGTTAACTTTCACACTTAGGAGTTCTACATGTTGGAAACTGAGACACACAGCATTATTTTTTGTTTGTTTTGGAGTTTTTTTTCAAGATACTATATTAAATCTATGATAATGCGAGGATGGGGGCAGAGCTGCTCAGCTTTTGTAAGAATCTGGCCAAAAGGTCCGTATACATTTCCCTAGGTTCATCTTCCAAACTGTTATTGCCATACAGGTGATTTCTGTGTGTACGTCTCTCCTGTTTCACAAACCTATGGGGGCTTTTTTAATGCCTGTGTAGAGCATGCACCAGTTCAAAACTGTCCTTTTCCAAACTGAAATTATCTTTTCTATATCTATACTGCCATTCTGGCTCATCATTTCCCCTTACAAAACATGAACTAAGGTACTGACTCCAGGAAATGAAGAGCTGAAAGTCACTGAAATGTCAGGTTATTTGGTACACGCTTTTCCTTACAGTGGAATTACCAAGCAGTTTAAGAATACAAAAAGGTGCAAAAATATGTTCTTTAATTACAAATTCTACAATTCTGACTACTAACTCCTAAATGAAAAGATACTTTACCTGCACTTAACTTTTACAGAATTGCTGCTGTGCACATGCCTTATCAGAATTATGGGTTTCACAGTAGTTTTGAAAGAGTTCTGTTCTGATTCTGTAAATATTTTGGGTGGGTATTCTGCCATTCTCATTAAAAAAGAAAATACAGAAAAATCTCTTGGTGAAAGGTATTAATCACTTAGTACTTGGCTGGTCTTCAATGGAGATACTCAAACCCAGCCCGATATTGTCCTGGGCTACGTGCTCTAGCTGACCCTGGTTTGCACAGGGAGTACACCCTGTGACTCTGTGATTCTATGATTTTTTTCATTCTTAATGATTCACTTGGATGTAGCGAGAGACCTCAATGACATCAAGGTCATTTTAAGTTATGTGGGCAGAAAGTGAGAGTGTCCCATTAAAAAATGTTATGCAATTCTAGATCAAACTGAGATTTTCGTATCCTCTACCTTGTATAATTACAGTTACTTGACAAAATGTTTCTATAGTTTTTCCACATATTTGCCGGTTGTGGCAATTATTAGGAATTTTTTTCAGTTGCATAACAGTAATGAATTCTGCTTTTGTTTAATACTGTTTTGTTGTGGCAACAGCAAAGAATATAGGTGCAAAAAATCTATAGAAATTGGTGAGGAAGAGCAGAATAAAAAAGGAATCTGAATTCCCAAGAAAACAGGGAGGGAAAAGAGGGCTCCCATGACAGCACTTGCTGAAAGAAGCCCTGATTTTACAGCTTGGGAAACTCAAACACAGCATGACTAAAAGATTCAGCAAAGACTATACAGTTAACTTAAAGTGACCTCCAGGAATTCACAACACTGAATGAGGCATTTGGATATATCCTCAAGCACTACATAGGAAAAATAAGGTAGGAATATTATTTCCAAATCCACAGCAACATTAAAGATTTTATTATTCCAAGTGATGCTAATTGGCTATCACAGAGAAGAGACCATAATGCAGCTAAGCTACAGAAACTAAACTTCTTTGTGAGCAATGCAGGAGTCTCACTGCTGCCAAAATGAGAGATTCATAAAAGGAAGGCTGTATCATCACTACCTGTGCTTTGAATATGTAGTGCTATGGGTAGTTTTTAATCTAGAAAAACCTTTCCCACCCTTAGTAGCTGCATGCATAGGAACAAGGTGTACAAGTGCATGTAGGGATCTTTGTATTGGATTTTTGTTCAGTTTTCACAGAATTTCGTCTGCCAGTTGTGTTTACCTGACTGTGGCTTTAAAAGCAGCTTTGACAGCTTCAAGGTCATCAGCCAGACAGAATTCCAGCTGTGCTTCACCACTCCTCACTGGCATGCTGCTTGCTCAAAGGAGCAAAATCAGGGATGGGGACTGAGACCTTCACACTACACAACAATCTCCTCCATTTCAATCAAATTACACTTGTATAAAGTATATAACAACACTGGGAGAATCAAGGGACTTTCCTGTAGTGTTCTGTATGTATGGATGAAGCACTGCACTAAGCTTTGGCTATTTTCTATTTAGAAAAGCTTTAGCATTGCAAGACCTACAGAGAACAACAGGTAGTATGGTAATCAGAGGAAAAATCTACATTATAGCTTGGCCATGTAATGGTTAAATAATAAGAACCCACGGCAACTCCAATTTGCAGCTATAAGTCTCAAGCTGATTTTAAAATGTTAGATATATTATTATCCTGATTTTCAAAGAAAAAGTCTTGGCAAAGACTGTTACCTAATCAACAGAAATTGACTGTAAATTGCTCTGTCCTGTTCTACTCACTAACCTACAATGCTCCCCAAAGACATTTGCCCTTTGTAACTTTTCATAGCGTGTAACTACTGAGAGGAAGATAATTTATTGAGGTGAGGAATAGTGGCTGGGAACTTAACTGGAGAAGCTTAAGCAGAACATGAGGAAGCGCTGCCTTAGAGATCCAGTGAAAACCAGAACGGCACCTTTGAGCGACACAGATATATTGAATGCTACGCTAGCATGCAAATCTTGCGAGAAAAATCCTACTGTGGCATTTGAATACTGGACATATTTATCTGGATGCCATCTCTGATAAATGTTGATAAATAGCGGGAAGTTAATCTATGAAGAATTGGAGCCCCATGCATGGTTGATTACTTACCTTGATGTTTCTGACATGAGTTACCAAAAGATCTGATGATGCAAAGGCAGGAATCAATAATAAAACGAAAAGTAACAGATGGTTTTCCATTTTGGAAAGAAGTTTCCAATCTGAATGATATGCATATATATGTAATGCTTTGTTTACCAAGTGTTAATAAATAACCCAGCGAGAAGTGGGATTAAACATTAGGCATTCGAGGAAAATCTGTTACTGAATTTTGAATTTGCATCATCTGCAGAATACTGCTACAAAATAGAGAATTCACAGAATACTTCAGCAATCTCTCTTCTATATAGTATCTCCACGCAGAAATCAACACCTATTCCTGTACAGACAGCTGAGATTGATCTCTGCTCCAGACTCACCCCTTTTCCAAATGAAAACCATTATCTTTCTGATACCTTCTTAAGCCTGGCCCTGGCCTGCATTTATTGCAGCCATAGCAGAGCTTGAAGTCTCTTAAACTCCTTTTATGCTCCTCTTCAAAAACTACCTGCCGTAATCCTGCATATCACTCAGGTACCCGATTTCTGTATCATTATTTGACATGTCTCATCTAGTGCAGAACTTTCCTATTGCTTGCTTTCCTGTCCATCTTCATGGCTGAAACCAGCTCCAAGCTCCAGGGTCCTGCACAGTCAATACCCACCCAGCCTGCTGCTGCAGGGTCTGTTTGTTATCGTGACAGCATTAATTGTCTCTTCATCTTTTTAACAGATTTCATCTCCTCCCCTGAACGAAACACAGACTTTTCAGACTGGGGGTTAAATGCTCAGCGATAACAAAATTTATGGAATTTGAGGTATTTCCTGGTGTTCCTGCAGGCAGCTTGCCGAGGTGCACAGCCATGTGAGGCCCACAGCACAGGTGCAGGAGCGTCTTTTAAGGCAGCGTGGAGCCTTCAAACAGTTCTCTGCCCCACCGGAGGCAGGGCGGCTCTGCAGGGCAGCGGTGCTGGGGGTGCTGTGGCACAGCTGCCCACAGGCCCGTCACTGTGTCCCCAGCCTTCCCCGGGGCTCAGCACACGGGTCTCATGGAGCAGCACGCCACGGACTCTCGTTACACACCGGTTTGGAGAGAACGGCGTTGTTTCTCTGGAGGGAAAAGCTGCGGCTCACCGCCCGCCTCGCACCTCCCTGCCCACTCTTAACATGGCCGCCGCACCCACCTCCAAAATGGCCGCCGCAGCGCTGCGGGGCGCTCGCACCATAGAGACGTGCGGCCGTCCGCTCTGCGCGCCGCCACGGCGTCCTCTCTATGGCAGTGGGGAGCCGTCGGCATCTCTATGGCAGCGGCGGCCGCTCTGCCGGGCGGGTGGGTCCTGGCGGCTGCCAGGCACTGAGCGGGCACGGGCCGCGGGAGGATGCCCCTGGCTGCCTACCGCTTCCTCCGAGCCGTGGGGAAGGGCAGCTACGGGGAGGTGAGCCTGGTGCGGCACCAGCAGGACAGCAAGCAGGTACCGAGGGCCTGGTGCGGGGGCACGGCCGGGCCTGGTGCGGGGTGCGTGGCCGGTGTCGGTGTGCGGCTGGGACCAGGAGCTGGTGCTGAGGTGCGGCCGCAGCCACACGAGCTGTGCTTGCCTGTCCAGGTGTTCCTGTTGTCTCCCTTGTCTCTGAAGGCTTTTATTAAAGGTGTGGAGAAGACGATTTTTTTTTTTTTTACCCCTTTTAATCTCAAAAAATATCCAAACAGCACCCTGCCAAATCTTCACTTTTAAAAAGTTTAAATAGAACTCCTTATTGTTTTGTCAAATGTGTGATGCCTTGCTTCGGAGAGGAAAGCCCAGTTTTGGCAGCCCTTCGGGCGACAGGAAAACACAGCCACTCTTTTCAGCGTGAAGCAGAGAAGGTCGCTCCTGGCCCGTGGTCTCTTTAAGACATGTACGTGTGATGGAGATAAAAATGACAGCAAGGATGGAAAAAGCAGCTTCTGGCATTGGCTTGTGTTGGCATCAGCTCTGCGGGAGGGAGATGGGCCTTGTGTTTGCTGGATCGACTGGGGCAGGACCTGGCAAAGTTTTGGTTATGTCAGAGTTGAAGTGCAGGTGTTTGGGTTCTTTGCCTTTTTGTCAGAAGTTTGATATAATCTGTCTTGCCTGGCCAAAGCAGATGTGTTTGGTAGGAAATGTAGGCAGGGGAGCGACTGGAACCCAGGGCTGAATCCCTCAGACCCGCGGGTTTGGGGGCTGTGATGTCAGCACTTGTTCCCTCCAGGCCGCTCACCCTAGTGCATAGTCCAGTGTCCCCTGAGTGTTGCCATCCTCATCGTCCTAAAAGCAAACAGTGCATTGAGTGACTTTCAACCCCATACAGGCCCTTGGATTTCACCTCTTTGTCGTGCTGCAGATCGCGAACATTTGCGATAGCCTTGCTTCCTTATCACTGTTATTTTGTCTGAAATATTTGATGCCTTTTACTGTGTCTTATCTTTTGCCAACTTTTATGAACTTTGTTCTGTAGCAGGAAGATCAGGATTTTTTTTTTGTGCTTTGGCATAGTGCTACATGTTCTGTGAAAGAAATTATATTTTATTTAAGCGTATTTGCTGTGAACAGCTTAGTGGTTTTTTTGTTGCTCTTGTTGTGTTTTTTTTTTTGTTATTTGTTTGTTTTTGTGAAGGTCAAGTGGCTCCAAGTGTTTAAAGCAAAAAAAACCCCAATTTGTACAAAATTTGGTATCAAATAATGCAGAAGAGCATTACAATAGACTTCATGGGAATCTTGCCAAGATAACGTGCTCATTAAACCAAATATGACCAGTGCCAGGTTTGAAGTTAGGCTATATGCATGCTTTTCGCATTTTGGTAGTATATCATCTAAAGACAGATGCTGATATAAAGCTAAAAGCTTTGTCACATCGAACACAGTAGTTATAGCATTTTTATTTCATTTTAAGCTTAGATGATGCTGTACACAATTCCTTTTGTTATGTTCCCCTTGGGAGCTGTACATTGTCACAGGTTGTAAGAACTGAGGAGCTTGTCTAACATCCAGCAGATTTCATTTGATATAGTGTATGTTAGGAAAGTAAATAATAGCTTTCGTCTGTAATTTTAAAAAATTCTAAGCCCATCTTAATACAGAATAAAAGAGATTTAGGATTGAGCATAAGACCTTTTCATTCTCTCAGTATGGCCAAGAGTCTCTATTGCCCTGTAATAGGTGATTCTTCAATACGTTTAAGCCTGCATATGCAGAAACTCATAATCGCAACAGATTGTTAATATGGTTATCTGGTGCTTTTAAGGCAAGTTTTCAAAAAAGCAAATTAGATCTGCTTTCAGGTTTTTGAGAAAGTATTTTTTCAATGTGGCTCTGAATGTACCAACCCTCCGACTGCATCTCTGCTCACTCCATTTCTTCTCCTGATGGAAGCTTTTTTCCTATTCTCCTGTGCTTCACTGTTTTGTAGGCTTTTTTGTACAAAGTAGTTAGTCCCAGGTCAGTTCTGCGTGGAGGTTCTTCTGCCAGGTGCCAGTTCTTTAAGAAGAGAATGAACAGACCTGAAAAGGTCAGCAGCGTGTTTTGCGCGGTCAGAAATTCAGCTCTATTAGATGTTTCTTGTGAATATGAAAATGAAGAATTTGTAATCTGAACCTTGGAGCTGATATTTTAATAACTTTTTTTGGGTTTCAAATATATGATCTATGTTCACCAAAGCTGCGAGATGTTATTTCTTGAGTTTCTCTTTTTTTTTTTTACAAAGAACGTATGTTTCATTTTTGAAGAATCAAAAGGGAAAGTCCACTTTTACTTAAAATAAAATGTAAAGAGTTGAGCTCGGCTCTTCTAGCAGAGAAGAGCAAGACTGTCGAGCCAGATGGCTTTTATCGTAGACATCCGTTTAAATTTTTTGCATATGACCGCATACTTTCTTTAATGCTATTATATTTTTAAAGTATATTGAAAGTAAGTTGAAATGGCCCATTTTGAGAGTGTGATGCACGAACAGGTATTTCAGGCTTAAGAAATCATAGACACACATTTAAAATGGGGGGCAAGAGGGAAAGATAAGTGTGAATATTAGCCAAAAACCCACAAAACACCACAAAATTCCTGTGCAGAGTTTTACCAGGTAGATGAATAGAATAGCCACACCTGTTCAAATTTTATAGCATGATGATAAAAGTGATGTATAACTGCTAGACAAATTGCTATCTCTGTACAGAATAATGCATGGAGATTTCAAATTCTGTGTTTTGCTTAGATTTGGGGAATTTCCCAGGGCTTGTGCGTAGTTACTTTGTGTCTCATATCTTGCAATTTCTTTTACAGTATGTCATCAAAAAGTTAAACCTCAAAAACGCTTCCAGCCGAGAGAGGAAAGCAGCAGAACAAGAGGCGCAGTTGTTATCCCAGCTGAAACACCCGAACATAGTGACCTACAGAGAGTCCTGGCAGGGAGAGGATGGGCTCCTCTACATTGTCATGGGCTTCTGCGAGGGAGGAGATCTGTACCACAAACTTAAAGAGCAGAAGGGCAAACTTTTGCCTGAGAATCAGGTGGTGGAGTGGTTTGTCCAGATTGCCATGGCACTGCAGGTAAAATAAAGTGTAACTTAGTCACCTTCCGATATAAGTTTCTCTCTTTCTGCATTTAAAAATTCCACAGTTGGTGGACAGATTTTGAATTCCAGATTGGCTGGGGTAGTGTCTAAGTACTATGTTTATTAGCACATTAAAAATTCACAGGTCGTTGCAGTCAAATTAACTTACTATTTTAGGTAAGAAATTGCTCTTATATTTTATGTTTACACTTCTATCAGAGTAGACAGTGGTAACCTCCAGGGTGTTTGTAGTTCTAGTCTGGAATGCTTCTCTGGTTTGAAAGTTTAGGCTACTAATTCATCACTTCTGTTAAATCTTATCTCAGTCTGTTGAACTTCAGTATTTGGAGGTTATCAAACTTGAAAACCATTCAGATATGCATGTTGACGCTAAGAAATTGTACAGAAAATTGTATTTGCAAGCTACCTGTTGTGACCAGTCATACACAAGTCTACAGTACTGCCTGTTCTTGTTTATTGTGAGACTGATTTCCTATCCCTATTTACACAAAGCACATGGGGTTTTCAACTGAAATTTTATACTGAGGACTAAGAAATGACTGTCAAGAAGTGGAGGCAGCAGAAAGTAAATTGAAGTCTAAGTCTTAACTTTATATTTTTATTTCCTCTTTTGTACTGGCTTGTTAGAGCCACACAGGATGATTTCACTAAAGCAATGCCAGGTTCTGAATTCGTGTCTATATTAGTCACCCTTAATGTTAATTCACTACTATTGTCTTTAGCAGGGGCGCTCCTGACTTTGACAGCAATGTTTGTATCTTTTCTGCACTCGTATTTTCCCTCTTTGACTTGTGTAATATGATTTTACTTTTCCATGTAGAAGAACCAATTAGAAGTTACTTAACTCTGTGTGTGTGTGTTTGTTTTCCTACAGTATTTGCATGAAAAGCATATCCTGCACAGAGATCTTAAAACTCAAAATGTTTTTCTGACACGAACAAATATAATCAAAGTGGGTGACCTGGGAATAGCCAGAGTGTTGGAAAACCAGTACGACATGGCCAGCACCCTCATAGGGACGCCGTACTACATGAGCCCAGAACTCTTTTCCCACAAACCCTACAACTACAAGGTAGAGTATAGGAATGCAAATGTCGTTTCTGCTTTGTTGGGCAACTTATTTTGTTTGTCTGAGAACTTTATAATCTTATCTGTTGTCTTTAATTTCATATTGCTTCTGACTTTTTTTAATGTCCCCAAAGACTGAACAAAAATTAGGGGAGAGATTTGCAGGGGGCTTTGTTTCTGGAACTGTATTTGCTGCAGTAGGTGGGAATTCATAGTGTGTGGGAAGTTCTCACAGCCAAGGTGTTCGGCAGGCTGCCCATACCTATCGCAGCACGCCAGTGTAAACAGAAATATCAGTCTCTGTTAGATAGCTGCATTTTCTAAATTGATGATATGACAGACAGGAAGCTTTCTGCTCAAAAGTCTGTATTAGACATGACAGCAGCATAAAAAAATAAAAAAAGAGAGAAATAAGCAGTGTTGCTGTGAATTTAAAATATAACAAAGTAAAGCAAACATGCTCTTGTGTACCTGTTCAGCTCTTGCTGCAAACCACATGCACCACAAATACGAGCAACACCTCAGGGGAAACTGATCTTCAATGAAAAATCAAAAGATTTTCATTTGCCAGTTAGAATCGATATTGTACAAACAAAAACCCCTACAAACAGCAACTTTCTACACTTCTTTTCAGAAAAATGCGGTGGTATTTGGAAGAAAAGAATTCAGTTGATCAAAATCACAAATAAGAGTGAGACTGAAGCCAAAAGTTTGCAATGGAGTTTGGTCTTAATTAGTTTACTGTCATTAAAGGCCTCTTTGAAAGCAGGTGAATAAGTCTGGAGATAAAACTTCTACAATGAATACAAAGTTCCCAAAACTTTTATTTTCCCCTTTTTTTCAGTCTGATGTTTGGGCATTAGGTTGCTGCGTTTATGAAATGGCTACACTGAAACATGCCTTTAATGCTAAAGACATGAACTCTTTGGTTTATCGCATTATTGAAGGAAAGGTAAAAGCTTTGACATTTTTTTTTTCTCTGTGCTTAGACTTTCTGTCTAGAAATTGAGATTATCTTTTCCAATCAAATATTGCATGGAGTTAGAAATATTTTGCATGTTATGTGCATCATCATGTATGTTGTAAGACCAGTATTTCATGGTGGTGTATGATGTAATATCAGACCCAGGGAATTACTCATTTGTAGGTATTTTACAGTTTCTTGTTACCCTTTTGTGTAACTTGTATGCTGGTTAATTTACTTCTGGTTTAAATATTGTGCAAAGAACTAAATCACTATTCCTGTGAGGCCATTTTCCTCTTAGGTAACGCTAGCTTACTTAAGTGTCCGTCTTGCTTTGGCATATAGTAAAGTTAACATGGATTTATTCTATATAAATTTTTAAGCCTATTCACAGAACTTTAACTGCAGATATTAAAAATTGATGAAGAGTTCTTAGACAAAATACAATTTCTGTATTCTCTTTGAGGTTAAGCACTTGGGTAACTTTCAGCATATGAACATTGCAACTGTTTTTAATGCAAAGTATGTAGCCCCTATTGACAAATATATTAAATAATATCAGACTTCCCTTTCGTTTTACAGTTGCCACCCATGCCAAAGGATTACAGCCCACAGTTGGTAGAAATAATACGAACTATGCTCAGTAAAAAGCCTGAGGAAAGACCCAGTGTGAAAAGCATACTGCGACAGCCTTACATCAAGCACCAAATTTCTTTGTTTTTGGAAGCCACAAAGGCGTAAGATATTTTCATTTCAGTGATTCTGTGCAAAATATTCCTGTTACTTGTGGTCTGTGCTTTATAACTTTTCCTATTTTTTGTAGCAGGAGAAAATTTGGTCTGCTATGTGCAGTTCCAAAGCATGTGGGCACATGAGTTTCTTCAGATTCATTGAGAAATGGAGGGAATAGAATGGGAAATAGTTTTTCTTGTAAATGCAGAATAAGGCTGTGCAATGGTTAGGATTGCACAGTTTATTCAGAGTTAAAAAAAAAAAAGTAGCACAAATATTTTCAAGGAAGTGATAGGAAATATAATATACATCTTTTCACATGGTTCTTTGAGGCCATTTATCGGCGAAGAGTTGTGACATCAAGTTCCTTTTGATATCCACTGATAAAATAATTTTTCTTTGTCAGGCTTAGTCAATTATGTTTGTGTCTCCAGACAGGACTGATCTTGGTGCTGTGCAGAGCAAGCTTAGGTTTCTGGCAGAGTCTGAATGGTGTTTTCAAGTTCCTCTGATGGAGATTAAAATGATTATGTTGTGCACACTCTGTAAGCTGTTTAGTGGAGTGGATTTTCTTTTTTAATTAGTATAATCTAAGGAAACATCTTAACGTCTTGGTGATTGAATGAATAACTTACTTTCTTTGCAGGAAAGCAGCCAGGAGTCATAAGAAAACAGTGAATTCTAAATCTAAAGATCCTTGCCCTGTGGTCTCGATAAAGGACGAATCTCATAGTGGGAATGTTCAACGCCAAAACCACTGCTCTGAGCAAGCCAGGAAATACAAAATTGTGAGATATATACATATATATTTTTAAACACTTTTTCTACAGAAGATCTCCATTGTGTAAGAAGTGCCTTGAGCATTCGTGATAACATAAATCTGATTTTTAGGAATGTGTAAAATTTGTATTAAGGAATTGTGTTTAGGCAAAGTGGAAGTAAATAAAGAACTGTGGATCAGTAAAACTAATTGCAATATCCTAACTATAAGATGTTAACTGAACAACATGCAGTTTTTCTTTTGTAGGTCACTCAGAGTATTGCAGGTCAAATATGTATTCAAATATTTGATAACAAGTGGTAATAATTTTAAAATATATTGTTTTGATTGGAAAAAAGTAATTGTAGTTGCAATCAAAAATTGTTTATTGTTGGAATTCTTTCCAGTGGTCAGAACAAACCTTTTAATGCTTAATCTTGTACATGGTTTTCATTTTCTGTAATGAGTCTGCTGATCTAGGTTTAAGCTTTCAGTGCTGAAATACTGAATGTATGTGGTATAAGTGCATCTTAAAAACTTGGTATTTGGCAATACAACTTTATTTTCATGGTCCTGCTGAAAAGTAGGTGTACTGCATGTGTATAAACCAATACCTGAAATAGGTCATTTGCAAGTGCAGCCTGCGTCTCTTTTCAGATGTGGGTTGCTGTTTTTTTGAGGCTCTTAATCTGTAATTGATCATAATTTCATTGCAGTTTTTGTGTTCTGGTATGTTGATGGATTTCCTTCGGTGCTTAGAGTATTCTTTTGTATGTACATAATACCAAAAAGTAATTCATTTTTTTTGTTTTCCTTTTAATTCTAGAATGAAGAAGATTGCATCATCAAATATAAAGCCACCAAATTTTGTCCTTCAGAGAAAGCAGGTGTTGAGTTGGAAAGAAAACCAAGCAATAATGATTTGAACAACCTGGGAGACTCCTTAGCTACAGTTAGTGAAGTGAATATTGATATCTTACCATCTGAAAATATGAAGTGTGGAAGTGAGAAGTATGGCAGTGAGCGTATTCCAGAGAATAAAGCAAAGTATTTAAATGTTCGAGGCAATTCTAAAATAACATCCAGTAGCCCACCAATTAAGGAAGATGGACTACAGCAAAGAGCAAAGCGAGCTGTTAAAGCTGAAAATGTTGAGTCTGAGGAGTCTTCTGTTGATGCTATAGAAGAAGATGGTGACACTTTGAAACTCCTGCAGCCTGTCTCAAAAGACCAAAAGCAAACTGACCTGGTAATACATTTATGTTTACATGAAATAGACTTTGAAATAGGTTTAACTAGTGGCCAGCTCTTAACATTTAGAGAACTGCTGCATGTTTTTCTGTCAAAGTAGGATGCTACTGATACAATTAGTGAGTTGCTTAAGTAGTTAGGAGCCTTGTGTTCAGACTTGCAAAGGCAACATGGTGAAGTAGTTTTAGGCTTGCATCTACATGATGGAAATTCTGTTTTTTACAGGGAACAACAATTTTCTTTTCCAGCTGAGAGATGGTAAGAATAGTTTTGTAACCTCTCTGTTCTGTGTTCCAAGTAGGCCTGGCTAATCTCGACTTGGTCCTGAGTTGGATGGGGAATTAATAGGTGGTGATAGTATTTTCATTACTTTTTGGTCTACAATGAAATTTTTGTACACACTTTCTAAGGAGAAATCATTATATATTGTAGAGCTTGGATTCTACTGAGAAGCTGCTAGCACCATTTGTTCCTGTTGTAATTCAAGTAAGTGTCCTCCTTTGAAGGTTTAGTATCTTTAAAATGCTGGTAGGGCAGGTATTTTTTCTAACTGTCTATCAAGTAAGGGTTTTATTGTAGATGGAACTGTGATATGTTAAGGTGGATGCAGTCCAAATAGTAAAGTGGTGTGTGTTAATTGTTTTTTTAAGTGTGTATGTGTAAATCTGGAAATGGCATGTCTGCATTTAAAAAAATATACTTTTACTTGTCAGGATGATGTCTGTCATGAAGCTGCAGGAGATGCTCAGGAAAAAATTGCCTCCCACTTGCAGCCTCATAGTTCCATCAGTGAACCCTCTCTCTCGCGGCAGCGACGGCAGAAGAGAAGAGAGCTGGCTGAAGTCTGTTCAGAGAAGGTGCAGATACTCAAAAAATAATTATCCTCTTTTTTACTGTTTGAAAATGGGACCTATTTTTTAAAAAATTGTGGGTTTAATGCTGTTTTTGTCTCATGTGTATCTGTATAACTACATTGGTAACAAAATGCAGAATGCTCAGGATGTCCTTTAGAAGCAGCCTGTGCAAATCCATGGAAATCTCAATAACCCTCATAGGTGGGAGGTGGGTGAGCCAGGTGGGCATGAAGGAACAGAGAACTGTGGGCTTCGCCTTTGCTGTGCCACGGTCTTTCCTGGCAGTTCGCATCAGGACTTCTCACTGTTTGTGACTGCAAAATACATACCAGTACTTTTCCTGACTGTTGTGGATAAGGCTACTTGTAGTGGGTAGTAGATTACTAGTACTTTAGAAGAGATGTGTAATGGCTGCTCTGAGCTTATGGGTGCAAACTCGAGGAAGAAAATCTTGGCATGGACATAGAATAGGGCTCCTGTCAATGCTTCCACACTGAGCAGAGATTTCTTTGGGGAAGGGCACCAGCTATACAAGGACAGAGAAGAGGGTGATTGGTTTTCAGTATGATATCCTGGTTTTCTTTTGTTTTTTGCTGTTTGAGGGTGTGGACAGTTGTGGCTAAGGCATTGGCTGAAAAATAGTCTGGAGGGCAAGATGTAGGGGTGGAGAGAAGGGAAGTGGATGCAAGCAGAGCGGTGGAGAGGAAAGGATGAATTTGGGAGATGTGAAGAGGTAACGGTAGGATCCAAAACCTCTGGTATCTAGCCTTACCATTGAAGAAAGTCTTCTGGATCGCAGAGTATTTTAACTTTTGTATTAAAATGTACAAAATCTTGCTCCTTTCTCTTTTAAGTTCAGAGCAGCTGCTCCTCGGCCTTTACCTTTTCCTTCTGATGGGAACACAGAGATGACACAGAAGTGTGCAGAGCAGTGTGGTGCTGAAGTCTCTGAATCTGTAAATAGCACCAAAACCAGCCAAGCTGCCATTTCAAAGGTTAGTGCTGAATGTTGTCTCAGCTTATTTTTGTCTGAGCTATTTGTTCTCTGAGTATATGCACAGCGAGTAAAGAAACGTATAGTAGCTTCCTACCTAATGGAAGTCTTGTCAAGCACCTGGTCAGTGTGGGATGAGAAGCTGCCTTGCTGAACCAGGGAGGTCAGAGAGGTCAGAAGCTCCTTTTCTACAGTGTACATTAGTCTCACTGACCAAGACTGTTTCATAGTAAATAATTAGCATTTGTTAGCTGATCAGATCTACTGTAGTAGCTCTTTCTTCCAGGTCAGCTGAAAAAGGTTTTTTTTTGCTTTATAGGTGATTAGATAACAAAAACCACTGTGACAGTTGCTAATTAATATCAGATTAACTTTTTTTGAAGGAGCGGCCCTTGTCAGCAAGAGAACGAAGGAGGCTGAAACAGTCTCAGGAAGAGGTGTTTCCCTCTGGTAATATTCATATTTGCATGTTAACATTCTATGTATAAGTAGACTGATAACTTCTTTATGAAGAAATTATAACTTGCTGTCTGTTCTTCACTAACATCTTCAGAAAGATGCACTAAAGTTCTAGTTCTGTGTTAAGTAAAAATTTCTGTTAACATGTCTGTATTTTTCTACCCCTTATTCAGTTATGCTCAGTTGTGTTTAGTGGTGACAACTTGTCTTTGAAATGCACATGAAGTGCAGAATATACACCTTTCAGATAGAAGCTTCAGTGTTTTCTCTTAGCAGAATACCTGCCTGCCTGTCTTCTGCCAGGTGATGGACTTTTTCTTGCATGAGCATGAAGCTAATTCAAGATACATGCAGCTAAGTTGTAAATATTGTAAAAATGTCATCCTTCCAGTGATTCCAGCAAGACGATCATCAAATAGTGCAGTAGTTGAAGCAAAATCACATATGGAAAATCACGTCAAAGTTGCTCAGACCTCATCAGATCCCACTATTTCTCAGGTAAACTGGGGTCACCTGCTTTTGAAATATTTAAATGTAGACACAATTTGGGAAGAAGGTGATATTTAAAAAAACCCCAACTGTGTGTGGAAGAAACAGTCAATAAGAGTGCATGGTTTTTTGTAAATACTGCTTTATAAATCTGGGGTAGAGTACGGATCTCTAATCTGTATTTTTGTTGGACTAGATCAATTCAACATTCCAGGCTCACTGTGCATTTTCACTCTCCTTGTCAGAGATGAAGACTAGGGATCTCTTACTGATTGTTATGGGCTCTCTAAATTAGTGTTATCATTTTATTTTGGAAGGTACTTTGCATGTTTTATCTATATGCGTATGTTTATAACTGATACCTAAATGCAAAAACTTCATCTGCATTCACAAAGTGAGATTACATAAGGTTGGTACACACTAGTAGTATGTGCATATGCTAGCGATGTTTTTGCATATTATCCTATGCACTAGACACAAGTGGTTAAAATCTTTGTGTATTTTAGGGAATGCTGGGAAGTTACTGAACTGATAAAGAATTATTTCAATATTATTTTTAAATGTGTATTAAAGACCAATAGACAGGCTAATAACTATAATATAGTTGGCTAAGAACTGACAGACAGGCGTGATTTAATTGTTTTTAAGAGCCACTTTGTTGAAGCATCTATAGTGGTTAAAATGGTTTAAAACTGCATGACTGAGATGTAATGCTAGTCAAATAAGCATTTCATAAAGTATGTTGATTATGTCCAGTCTATTAGCTTGTTTCTAAAACCAAAGGTTACACCTTTTAAATATTATCAAGCTGAGTCTGTATAAATATGCTTGTTGAAAGGGTTTTTTCCATGTAAGAAAAATAATTAATACCAGATTGATAATTTACTTTTGACTATTAGAATTTTTATCATTTATTGCCTTTTAATTTAGAGAAAGAGAGAAGCCCATTGCCTGTCTGATGATGAGTTAAGCTCTTCCACAAGCTCTACAGATAAGTCTGATGGAGATTCCAAGGAGAAGTAAGCATTTTGTGTAATACTGTGCAAGAGCTTTGTTTAATACTGTGCAAGAATTTTCGCTATATTGGACCTTGACTTCGAGTGGAAAAAATATAGCAGGAATTGCTTTCACACTTTATCTCTACATAGTGAGTGTTTCAAGAAATATGTGATGCATAAAGAAAGCAAACTCTATTTAATTTTTGTCTTTCTGTAACTATAAACTTTCCTTGCTGAACTTTTTGGGACATGTGGTTGTGCACCTCTGGTTTTTGTCAACTGTAGCTTCTCAGGAAACCAGCCTTCCAACATCAAAGCATATACATTGTCAGGATGCATTAAAAACATGACTTCAGAGGTGCCAATGTGCTTCCTTCCCACTGTGAACGAGGCTGAATTTATTTCTGATTTTGTCAGTGTAAACAATTTTTAAAAAAATATTTATTGCATGACAACAGGTGCAGCCACACAGGTAACAGTAGCCAGTAGGGCTGTGAATTGTTGTGAGGTGAATGGGCTCTGAGCCTTTGTTAGGTGAAATACTGCTGATGTTCTAGAGATAAAACCACCACAAGACATAATTTAACATGGAATACTTAGCAGGATGTCACTAAATTTACTGAAAGTCCTTTGAATGCAAGGTGGAAGTTGTATCACGAATGGCGACTGAATCACATCTTATTTCTCCTCTACTAGTAAAAGCAACATGAACGAAATGAATGACTTGGTGCAGCTGATGACAAGGACACTGAAAATGGACTCAAAGGAGAACTCTGAATACTGTGTAACCTCCAATCCAGCCCCAGAGTTTAAACTTCATAGAAAATATCGAGACACTTTGATTTTGCACGGAAAATCACCTGATGAATCAGAGGAATTAAAATTTGAAGAGATTCCTTCAGGTCTGTTTGTGTTATTGCTCTAAATGAAAGGTTGTCAGCTGCTAATAACCAAAGAAAAACTGCTAGTGGGCAACAGCAGACAATCCACTCTTACTTTGTCTCAAGTCCCAACAATGCTTATAGAAGTAAACATCTTCCTAAATAATTTTTGTGTGAAGCTGCTCCAGTTGTGGTTTACTTGCCAATGAAAGGAATGTGTGATCAATCTGCATAATTATTAATGAAGAGAAAAAGCTGGTCTGCAATAAGACTTTTTTTCCGCATGCGACTTATATGTAAAAACTTCCAAAATGAAAGGTTGCAGTTGAGTATTTTGAAATAAGATTTCTAAGACATTAAAAAAATTCGATAGCTGTGAAGCTTTGTGAATGATGGATAAAGCTGAAATTGTACACAAAGTGCACTGAACACAGCAGAGGTTTGTATGAATATAGAAGTTCATCCTCACTGCAGAATTTGAGCAAACTTATTTTTCCTACAGATACAAGTGCAAGAATTGAATCACTTTTCATATTTAAGGTCTGGTTTAGACCTTAAGTATGTATATGTCTTCCAAAAGCAAACAAAAAAAATTGTATTTGCTATGACTGTTCTTACTTTGCAACAAATGCAAAAGCTGAGGGTAGGTTTCTGAAGTCTCAGACCTTCTTGTGCTTATTGTTTTAAGTGATAAAGATTGCACTTCTAACCAGTCAGTGGTAGGCAAAGCAGTGGGAGAACACTGGATTTCACTCTAAGTTGATTCTGCATAGCTAAAGTAAAATACTTTTCCAGAGTTTGTCTCTAAACAGGTATCACAGAATGTTGGAGGTACAAACTTCAGTGGTATTTTTCTGTCCATTTTTCTTACTCTTAAGTATTATATAGTGAGATCCTCCAGTTATTTACTTACTACCATTTGGGATTACAGGGCTACTGCATTTCTAAGTTGACATTTATTTTAATTAGGTCAGATATTTTATTTTCAGAAGGTGGTCCATCCTACAAAAGGAATGTTGGTGATTGCAGTGATTAAAAGAGCAAGTTAGACTTCTCAGTTCAGTTCCTAATGGAGCCTCCTCTTAAAAAATGACACTGTCTCCTGTTGACAGCGACAGCTGAGGTGCAAAAGATTCAAAGGCTGTTGAGACAAATGGGCAGATGGCAGAAATGATGCCATTAATGTTTTACAGTGACTAAACTTTTTTTACATTTGCTGTAAGTACAAGTGATTGAATTATTCTTACAACATTTGGGTGGTGATGTCATGTTAGAGAATAACGCAAATATTATTTGAACGAAAAGTAATATAGTATACAGGAACCACCTGAAACAAAGTTACAGGGACCTAATTGTGCAAACTTTGTCTGCTTTGTCTTTTTACTGTCTGGTGTCTTTAGAGTTAGTGTCTGAGCGCTTCTCATTCACTGTTTGTTGATCATTCTAGCCAGCCAGTTCAGCTCAGCAGTTACTGCATGCAAATGGTCAGCTGGAATTCTGTGACAATACTGTGGTAATACAATGTTGTCCCATATTCTGCTTCTGCATAGAGGATGAGAATTGACTATGCTGAGAGTAATTATTACTGCATTGATTTGCTGTTGGTGTTTTGTTTTGTGTTTTGGTTTGGTTTTTTTTTAATATAGATATGTTGGTTCCTGCCAAGATTAGGAGAATGGTTGAAATCCTGCGATCTGATGTGGTGCAAGGACTGGGAGTGAAACTTCTTGAGAAGGCGTACAGCATCATGGAAGAAGATGATGAAGTGAAGAGAGAGGTGAATATCTTTCATAATAAAATTTTAAAAATTCATTATAAATCTAGATAAATGAGCAGGATCTTTATTCCCTTTCACCTCTTCCCTGCCTTTACATATCAAATAGTAGTGCAAACCTTGATTCCAAAAAGTGTTAGGCAAGGGCCTAAGTATATTGTAATTTCCTTTAAAAAGTTTGATTCTGAATGTAGCTTATGTTTAATCACAAATTCTTCAGAAAGCGTAGTAGCTTCAGAATTGCACCCCAAGTTTGTGGAAGATGCAAGGGACGCAAATAATTTTACTCTGTGGTATTTCTCCAATAATAATTTCTTTTGAACTGTAATTATTTGCCTTCACATTACTTTGCCTATTGCTCCTTATATCCCAAGTGAGAAACAGTTTAATGTCTATTCCTAATAGAGATGAGTGAGCAATACCTCCAGCTCAATTGATTCAGAATTTGGTTACAAATAAATAAAATACTGCACATATAACCCCTGAAGATTGATATATATTTTAAATTGTTGGGTGAGATTTAGAACTCTCTTGCCTTCAAAAAACAAAGGCTCTTCCATCTCTGCTGTCATTCTACACATGCTGCTTTCAGTTGAGTGCTTTGGTATTTTTTTGTTAATATTTTGGTGGTTCCCACTTTTTTCAGTGTCAAATTTTGTGGGTTTTTTTGTGTTCTAAATAGCTGCAGTTGCGGGAGCACATGGGAGAGAAGTATAGAAGTTACAGTGCGAAGGTACGTCATTTGAAATTTCTTGAAGAAAATGTGAAGTTCTGACCAGAACATTTTCCTTAGAGAAAAGGACTGGTTTATAGCTCGTTTGATAGAATGGACCAGTTTACAAAGCATGTTTATCCATTGACCTCCTTTGCTGGAATAAGGAGGTAAACTTGCAAAAAGTTACAGTTTGTAGTAATATTTTTTCATGTTAAAATGTGAACTGGGGTATCACTTTCTCAGAAGAGAAACTTTTTTAGTTTTTATTCTCTTACTGAAACTTTCTAAAGGTTGCTTTTTATAGATGCAGAGGGATGGACACCAAGTTTTGTATACAAAAGACTGTCAAAACAAAATTACTTGATTTGAATTTGTCATAGCAAAATGTTTCAAGTATGGTCATATACTAAATATGGTAACAAAATCTATGCCAAGGCTACGGTGTGATACGTTATAAACTATTACATCAAATGGTTATGAAAATTTAGCAGGAAGAAACAATTACTAGTCTTTGAAGCACCAAGAGCCCTCCGGGTTCTGTAAATTGCCAAGTACTAAAGGAGGTGGTTGTGCTGCATTGATGCAGAGCCTTTGCTTTTGTGTCTTATTGCTAAGGCAGTCACCAAGGTGGTGGAAAGTATTTGGTAACTGGGCAAAATAAGTCTGGAAATGTTTGAAAGGAACACAGCTGTGGTTACCATGGTCCCAGCTGGAGAAATCCCTTTGCCTTAAAAATACTAATTCCTTTTAGGACAAAAGTGCTCAAGACCACGGTCATTTAGGGAAATAGGCATCTCAGCTTTTTTCCTTCCTTTGCATTGAGATTGTGTTGCTCCACACACCAAAGCACTGTCATGTGCTATCACTACAGAAACAGCATGTGTTCTTTTTAAAGGATAAGGAATTGAAAAGGGAATTGATTTTGTAAAATAAAATTTTAAATGCACAGCCTGTCTCTTTCCCTGCCTCCAACTTAAATATTGTAACCTCCTGCACCTCTGAGGGAGACCAACGTGACAGTGAGTAGTAAAAACATGCAATACCTGTGGATCCTGCTGCCTCTTGCATGCTAGATGCTCAGGTTTCAAGAGCTATTTTTTTATGCTGAGCCAAGATGTTACTTTCTCTACCTACACAAATTTGTTTTAAACAAAAAAATGCCACTCTGCAATCTCCTATCCTAGAACACTTTTCAATTCTTAGCATTTTTCAGAATGATGGCATACATGTTTCACAGTGCTTGTCACAATCTGACACTACTGATAGCTTGTTTTACACACAGTGAAAAACCTTTTAGTAGAAGTCTAGCTGTGTATTATCTCTTAAGCTATGGCAACAGCTTAACTAGACTTCATTTAATTTGCTGTGTTCCTTTTTACTAATATACTTGAGTGAGATGTGACCTCCAGTAGCCTTCTTACGTTAATCCGCCCACCCCTGCCTTCTCAGTGACTTCACTGAAACTCCAGCCAAAACTGAGAGAGCCTTTGTGCTCTCTGCAGATCTCGGTGTAATCATGGTAGTATACAACATAATAATAAAAAAAAAAACACACACTAAAACAAAAAGTATCTCCCAGTGGAAATGCATTTAACAAAATTCAATGAAGTAACAGCAGGAAGAACCACATTGTTTTTAGCTTTTAGCATGTCTCTTTGGCTTTCTGTCTGCTGATTTCTTTTCTTCTGCTCCCGACTCTTGGACAGGTAGCCACTGGAGAGGATTGCGGCGGTACATAGGCCACGGAGGGAGGGTTAGCTTAGAGAAAAGGAATAAAGTCAGAACATGTAAATCAAGACACTGGATAAGTGTTCTGTACAGCTTGTTAGGAAAATCTTACTCCCTAACTATTGTACCAGTTAGTTTTAAAGTTCATAGTTTCATAGTATCAAGATACATATCCATATATGTATAGGTTACATTGTGTACCTCATAGTCATGCTTAGCTAAAGGACCTCAGCTCCTTGCAAGCAGGAGGATGAAAGCACAAATGCTGAAGAGAAAAAGATACCCCTGGACTACAGAGGTTATGCCAGCACCCTCCAACACCTCTGTGAAACCCTCCCATTATCTGGCATCACAGATAAGTAACTGATAAAAACCACACATAAAATCGCATTCTGTGAGCCCCAACTGGAACAGGACACCTTGTGTGTGTTAGTAAGGAATTACTCTTGTAACTCTCTACTTGGTGTTCTACCCTCTCTCCTTGGTTGGCACCAGCCAGCTGAAAAATTTTTGTGACAAGCTACTACTCCAGAGAAAGCCTTACAGTCCTTTCTGTTATCGGTGCTGTCAGTTTGACTTGAAAGTGACACCAAATTAGTTTTTCATTTCAATTAAATGTTATATAGCAGTATTAAATTGCAGTGTTCTCTAAGATCTTACTAGCATTTGAGAAAAGGCACTTACTGGCTTGTAAAGCACTTCTAAAGATAAAAGTATAAGTATGTATTAACTATCTGACTTAAATACCAATTTAACAATTATTTCAGGTTAAATAGTGCATGTATTTTCTGGTTTGGGGAAAAAAATTCTTACCAAACATGATAAAAGAAACCCAGCCATAACTATGTAGACAGTCCACCCAAATTGTTCGGTGATGTATCCATAGATGAAGCCAATTATCTGGGGAAAAAAAAACAAAACCAAAACCATTTCCTGCCATGATTAAGTTGCAAGGCAGGGGGAGAAGTAGAAAAATACAGTTCATACATCCTTCTAACTTTGTTTCCGAAATAGTAGGCCAATAATGAAAGTAAAAGATTTAAAGAAGAAAAGTCTTGATCCATGACAGCCAATCTGATTTTGTCTAAAGCTTTTAGGGACCCAGTTAAGCCAAACAATCAGAAAAAAACCTTGTGTGTAAGATCAGAATAATGAAGTCTTTATGTTATCACCTATAGTTCTAGTATACGTACCGCAGAGACAAGAATGATTCCTTGAAAAATCTGTTCTGCTAATTTTTGGCCCTTGTAATCCTGTGGAAAGATATTTTTTTGTCAGTTACCCAAAACACAAACTGACCACTTAAACTCTTTCAGGTTAGAGCCTAGAGTCAGCCTGAACACAGGTTCTCACCTTTTTTGTTCAACTTTCAAAACAGACAGGAATTATTTTTATTACAGTGTCTGGATTTCAAGTGTAAAAGAATGAAGAATTAACTGAATTAAAATCACGTAACGCCTTCCCTACAGTCTCGACCACATAATCTAAAAATGAAAGCAAGCACTGTCCAGGATAAGTGATGTAAGTTCAAAATGCCATCGTAGTTAGCTTCGTATTGCTATGTAAAAGCCATGACACCACAAAAGAGAGTATATGCAAAACCTGTGCTTGCGTGACTTTAGAAATCGTGGCTCTCGCTGGGAACACTGTTTTCTGGTTGCACACGGAACAGACACAGAAGTACAGGGGGGTTTCCCTGCACTGCTGTGTGTGACCTGCATTGTGCAGCGCCTTAAAGCTCGAATTTTCAGAGCAAGCCACGGCAATTACACGGAGCCGCGCCCGCAGAGGTTCCCCACACGAGCTGCCGGCACCGCGCCGCTGGGCAGCGCCGCCGCCCGCAGCGACCGGGCCTCCCAGGGCCGCCCTACCATCTGCGTGGGGATGGAGCGGAAGATGTTCAGCATGGCGGCGGAGCGCGGCTCCTCAGAGTCCTCGGAGCTGTCTGTGTCTTCCCCGTCGGAGCCCGGCGGCGACTGCCGGCTGTTGGCGTCGCTCGGCGCGGCGGTAGCGAAGGCCCCGCGGGGCAGGTACAGCGGCTGCCCGAGGAGTGCCTGCGCCTCCAGCAACAGCGGCAGGAGCCTGCTGAGCTGGCCGGAAACACGCCAGTCTTGCTCCGCCCCATCGCCCCACGGCCAGTGGTGCTGGTTTACTGCTACAGTCAGCGGCTCCCCGCTGCTCCGGGCCTCGGCCTCTACCGCCTCGGCCTCCACCGCCTCGGCCTCGGCCTCCACCGCCTCGGCACTGTCGTTGCCTTGCGCCGCCATCGGCAACGGCCGGCGCGGGACGCTGTCTCCCCGGCAACGGCGGCCTCGAGCCTCAGGACCCCAGACTGAAGGGCCTTCATCTGGCAGGTGCGAGGCGCCAGCGGTGTCGCCTCTCCGGGATCGGCACTGAGTTGGCAGCCTGCGTGCTGCCCTTCCCGACCAAGGCTTGAGCTCTCCTCGTGAGGTGCCGGCAGCAGCCGCAGCCCCGCTAGTGCAGCAGAGAGGGCGTGGCCCGGCCTTCGCGCCTCGCGGCCATCAGGCATCGCGGCGGGCACCTGCGGTCCGTCAGGCTGCTGTTGAGTGGCGGCGGCCGCGGCGCATTGCCGAGGTGGCAGTTGGCGACGGAGCGGGCGGACGGTGAGAGGAATGTGAGGGGGGTCTCGGTAGAGTTGAGCTCGGCCCTCCCGGCCTCGGAGCGAGTCTTCCGCCTGGGCTGTGCCTCCCGCGGGCTGCGGAGGGGGAGCCGCGCGGGAGTCCCGCCGAGGAGGCGGGTTTGTGCCGCCGGGCGATGCGGTGAGGCGGGGGGGAACGGTGTGTGCCCAGCGCAGGGCTTGTGAGCCGCGTGCCCGGCGTGACCGAAACTGCGGCAGGGCAGTGATGAGCAGGTGTTGGAGTGTTCTAGCGCGGCTTTGTGTTCGCGCTGACCACCATTTCTGTAAAAGTCGGTGTGTAAATGCTTTTAGCGCGGGCTGCTGCGGTGTCCCTGAGGGCAGGGGCTGTGTCTGGGTCTCCCTGTGTGTGTCTGGGTCTCCCTGTGTGTCTGTATCTCTGCGTGTGTCCGTGTCTCTGTGTCTGTCTGTCTCTGTGCACCCTCACCCTCGCTGCCGCAGGGCCCGGGGACTCTCGCACATTTTGAAGACCCTGCCGGGTCTCAGCGCTGGTGTGGACATGGCACACAGCGTTTATTGCCTGCGCTTGATAAATGTGTCTTCTCCGTGCGGGAAACGCAACAGCGGAGAGAAGCTGGTTAAGTCTGACAAACGTAATGGTCATAACGCAGTTTGTGGTGGTTTAATTTGTCGGTTTTGCAAGTGTTTGAATATAGAAGTGGTTCTTGAGCCATGGGTGGTGGTGTGCTGCAAGTGCTTTCTGTGTGTCACCTGAGAGCTACTTTGCACTGGTTCTGGTTTCACAATCATGGGTACCTTTAAATAAGGAATATGTATGTTTGAATTGCATACCCAAATTGCATCATTGCTTTGAGCGTGTGTTTTTCTCTCCTTCTACAGCATTATGATAATGCCTTCTTTTACAGTTTTGTGATTTTTTTTTTTGTGATGACACTGATACTTTAGTTGATATTCTGTTATATTTTATGTAGACAATTCCATGGTTTTGAAAGCGTATAATGCTAGTTGTTAAAATCTGATAAACGCTGTGTTCTGCCAAAATCTTGCTGTTACTTAAGACTGGAAAGAAATGTATAATCATTTGCCTCATTACTGGAATACTTCCAGTTCACATAGTTAAATAAATTGGTTCAACAGTAAAAAAAACAAAAAACACAAACATACATAATCTTCCAAATTATTTCCAGATGACTTTTGACTGGCAGAAAGAGTTGAGTGTTATGTTTGTTTGCTCGTTTTATCCAAGTGGAGTTAAGTGGCAAGATCCTATGTCTCCCTTTTCATCTCCGAGTACTTCTTTAGATACGTAATTGTAGCTATGTACTTACTGAGATACAACACTCTGATATTGAAATGTGACATACTTTTGTTTTTGTTTTTTAAGAGAGGGAAACATTGACTGCATTCAGAAACCATTGGGATACTCCTGGTGATAGTGTGTTGTACCTTGTGTAGACATGCGCTGGAAGTATAAAGTGACAGCCATATTTTTTCTCTTGCAGGTTTGCAGGAAACTTATGCTAATAAATAAAATAACAAGATAAAAATGTCATTAAGGAAAGGTATGCGCATATATATGTGTCTAATTTTTTAAAAATCTCTTTTGCACTTTTCTGAGTTTCCCAGTCTTTCTCTGGTTATATTGATAAACTTTTTCTTTTAAATTTTCAGTGAACATTTCCATCCTTATAGTGGCAGTTGTCATATTTTTGTTAGTTCTTCATCATAACTTCCTGGGCCTCAGTGACTTCTTAAAACAGGAATTGTCAGGTATGTTGGTGAGTTTTTTTGTTTTTTATTGGTGGGAAAGCATGTGCTCTGTCCAGACAGAAACCTTCTTGTGGTTTCAGCTTAGATAATGTAGTGTGATCTGTGATGGACTAAACATGGGCTGTACTTGATGCCTTGGTCTTCAGTGGGAAAATAAATCACAACAGTGACTTTAATTTACAGTTTCTGTTTTCTTCATTGATTCCTACCTAAGAGGAAAATAAAGTAGAAGAAAAAGAGGGAAGGGTGATGTGGAAAAGACTAAAAGATGGTTGGGGTAAGTGAAAGGGGGAAGTCAGTGAGATTATAGACATGGCAGAGGGGACCAAAGGTAAGTATGGCCTACTGTAGTTTAAGCCTCATTTTAGTACCTTGTTGTGATGCATAGTATGTAGTTTATTTGTCAAATGTTTTCTTGTTAACATCTCAGATTCTGAAGAGCAAGTGCCATATTTTAAGTGTTTGATACTGGCACACTGTAATCCGCACCCCGAGTGAGACATCCAAGTGCTTCCATAGTAGAAATAATGGCAGGTGTTGGGAATTTTGGCATGGTAATAATGTCTGTTTATTATGTGATACCATTTATACTTCACAGATTCAAACCCAGTAGGACTTCAGCCTATAGATTTCATCCCTGCAGTTCCCCAGAGGCTAGAAGATGAGAGGAATGATAAGGAGATTTCTGTGGTCATTGCAGCATCAGATGAGAGGCTCGGGGGTGCAATTGCAGCCATGAACAGTATTTACAGTCACACCAAATCCAACGTGGTTTTCTATATTGTTACTTTGAATGATACTGTGGATCACTTGAGGTAATGATCTTTTCATTACCTTCCCCCAATGTTGTAAAACTTCCGTATCTCTGAGAAGAGGGAGAACTGACTTTCCCTGGAACGGCGTTCCTCTAAATTGTTTGCAATCCTACATGCTGCTGCTTATTGCAGCTTTTTGACAAGGCTGCTGTGGGGTGTCCTGCAGTTGTTCCCTCTGGAAATATTTCAGGGATGGAGAAGAGCTGTCTTTTCCTGTGGGGTTATATGCAACTGGTGGTGTTGGAGTTTGTTGGTGGAGGGGTTGTAGAAATTACTTCCTACATTTCATCTAAGCAATTCAGATGCTGGGAATGAAGCTTCTCCATTTTTTGATTGTTCTTTGATAGTTTTACCCACATCTGTTCATGTCGATATTTTTTGTGAAGGATCTGTGGTAACAGGACCATGTATTTCTAATAAAATAAGAAACAACCTCATACTTTCACGTATCACGGCTGTCCAGTACCCTGATGGTGGACATGCCCCTGCAGTTGTACAGGACACCACTGACATCAGCCATAGATTACATTCTGTATGTACGTTTGTTGGATAGGGAAGTAAATGGCCAGATCAAGATCTGTGTCACTGTCACTCGCATCTCCACTTTTTGTTTGATTTTGTCTCACTTGACAAAATCTGTGCCTTTCTCCTGTTTGCAGGCTGTGGCTAAGTAACACTGCTCTGAAAAATCTGAGATACCGAATTTTGGATTTTGACCCTCGTGTCTTAGAAGGAAAAGTACAAGTGGATCCTCAAAAGGCAGACACCCTAAAACCAGTGAGGATGATGTTGATTACTTTTCGCAATTATTAGTTCTTAGCAATATGTTTAGATTGGCTTTTGAACACAACTAGAGTTCAAAATCAAATCCGTTACTATAGAAGAATATTTGATAATCAAATTTCTAAATTTCAGTAAGAATAAATTTCCAGATAGTGAGAGATGGATTTGAATATCTACATATGCATGCCTAGTATCATTTTTTGCTGCTAGCTACAGTGACACACAGCAGCTTGCATGTCAAGCATGCCAGCACCTCCAAGATACTGCAGGTATACACGGAGAAATAAGAAATTCTAATATAGACCAGTTTTAAAGTTGGTTTATCAGTGCACAAATTCATAGGAAACCAGAAGTTGACGGAACGTGTTTATTTTAAATAACTCCTAGGATCTTGCTGCCCATTCTGTTTCCTTGATAGAAGTTGTCTTGGACGTTAGTCCCTTTGATAAGTGCCAGGAGTAACAATCAATTTCACATTTATTTGGACAATTTTGCATTTAATTCTTCATTTCTCTTGCTTTCTTGTTTTTCCAGTTAACCTTTGCAAGATTCTACTTGCCCTATTTGGTACCTCATGCAGAGAAGGTCATCTACGTGGATGATGATATAATAGTGCAAGGTAGGGGACCTTTTCTTAGGCTTTTGCCACTGGCCTTATGCTGAGGTCAGTGACCAAACACTCCTACTTCAAGGAAGGAGGTAGAAACTTTGTAAATGTGTGTGAGTTGGATTAAACTGTGTGGTTTTACCTGCTGTGGCAATGGACTGAACAAAAAGTCACTCAGCGCTTTACCAGGATTGCTTTTAATTTTTCTGTGCTCACTTCTATTTTTTCAGATGATATTCTTGAGCTTTACAACACTCCATTGAAACCTGGACATGCAGCTGCATTTTCAGATGATTGTGACTCAACCACTAACAAAGTTGCTGTCCGTGGGGCGGGCAATCAGGTTAGTTTTAATTCTGATTCAGTGGTTTCAATACTGTACATCCCAGGCTTTGGAAAAGGGCACTCAGTTTTAATGTACTTGCAGGCTGACTGCCATGTGCAGTGAGCAGAAGGGTGTGACTGTCCCTGCCCAAATCAATTTAGTCTGACATATGTATTACAAATGACGCCTGCAGTTTTAGGCACAGTAAAAGCACTTTGAATTTTTACTGTGCTTTACAGTGAGAGCAATTCCCAGTGTGGAACAGCAGGAGATCTTAGAATATCTGAAGGAGAATTTTTCATTTATGAGTGTTTAAGAAAGACTTTTTCTGGGAGTGGTACTGTATTAATAATATGGTATTGTTAAGACCATGCAGAATTCCTTAAGTATGTAGTTTATGTAATAATATTTTTTTAAATATTAGACCTCTTAGGCTTTCTTTGTTTCATGTTAAGGGAAGGGGTATTTGCTTTAACAACTTCAGGTTATGCTTGTCTGTTGGAAATTGTGCGGAATTTTTCTTTAAATAGCAATTCAACCATATTTTAAGCTAATTTCTACTCTCTTTTTTTTTTTTTTTTTTCTTCCCTGCACAGTATAATTACATTGGGTTTCTAGATTACAAAAAAGAAACCATCCGAAAGCTTGCCATGAAAGCCAGCACCTGCTCTTTCAATCCAGGAGTTTTTGTTGCCAATTTGACAGAATGGAAGTTACAGAACATCACTAAGCAATTAGAGAAGTGGATGGCACTTAATGTAGCGTAAGTACGCCCAAGCTGGTGGTGACAGTGGGTCAGGGAGTGGGTTATGGTGATGGCATCTAACTGTTAAATGAAGGACTATGTATGTGTCTGTGGATTCCTATCATGCAGCTGCAAGTGAAAATCAACAGCTCTAGGGCCACACAAGCATCCTTCCCAACTTCTTTTCATCTTCTCTTTCAGAGAGGAACTTTACAGTAGGACACTGGCTGGCAGCATCACAACACCTCCACTGCTAATTGTATTTTACAAGCAACATTCCAGTATTGATCCCATGTGGAATGTCCGGCATCTTGGTACGTATGGAACATTTGTGACACTGCTTCCCCAGTGCTTTTCCAGATCTGTAGCTGGACACCTATTTGATGATGCAGCAAATGGATCTTTTATTCCCCTATTTTATACCTTGTTCTTTAAGAAACGTTGCTTTGCAATACCACCTCAGTGCTTGTGGGCCTGATCTTTCAAGTTGTTTTTTAATCTGCTAGGGGGCTACTTCTTGAACTGGCTTACTCTCAAATGACTTCTCATGTTCCTTCCCTTTTTCCACGTATATGTTGTATCTGAAGTGATCCCAGGTGTTTCTTCTACAGCTGTTGAGAGGAACAGACATTCATACCCGTTCTGCTATTGGTGAAACCGCAGTGCTGGGAGAGCTTTATTAGGTTTTGTTTCCAATGAACAACACATAGGCTGCTGAATACATCTGGGTATTAAGGAAGGGTTTAAAGAACTTGGGAGTTAAGGCAGTACATAAAAATAAATACTGTGACAGACCACAGTGGCATTCACTTGCACCTTAGTATGTTTTGCACTTTGCCCTGATTTCTGCCTCCCAAATCACTTCCTTTTCCATAAATGACAAGATTTCCTTTGTTAAAAACCTTTGTTTTGAAATTAAAATATTGCATGTTGGGGTTTCTGCTGCAATTATTTCGGGCACTAATGCTTCTTTTTCAATAAAAGGGTCTAGTGCTGGAAAGAGGTACTCTCCTCAGTTTGTGAAAGCTGCCAAGCTGCTCCATTGGAACGGACACTTCAAACCATGGGGAAGAACAGCTTCATACGCTGAAGTCTGGGAGAAGTGGTATGTTCCTGACCCTACAGGGAAGTTCAGCCTGATCCGCAGACATTCAGAAGCCTATGAAGCAAAGTAGAGTCAATTTTAATAACTGATGGCATTTTCTCAGGAAACTTCAGGAGCCAAGCAGAACATTTTTTTAAGCCAACTTGTTTTACAGAGCAGCCCTTGCCTTCTGGAGCACAAGGTAATGCACTTATTCAGGTGCAGTTCTGAAAGGCACAGTTCCAAAGGAGACTCACTTTGCTTGTGTGATGGAAGATGCTACGCCAGCAGCACTATAGAAAGCAAAGGAGGATCACCACAAACTGGCATTTTCCTTAGTTCATTTCTGTCTGTTATGTGTTCTTCTGCTCTTTACTACAAGTTTAGAGAATAATTTTGTCAGCTATAGAAAGTTTCTAAGATACAACTTCAGCTGGTGCTTACACCATGCAAATCTTGCACAGCAATGTACTGTAATTAAGGGCTGCTTTGGTTTTGTTCTCTTGTTTTGTTTTCTTATCCTCTGAAATAATCAACAACCCTTTCTTGCATGAAATCTCCTCCCAACTATTTTTGTGTCTTTCATGCAGAATTCTGCAAAATAGAATCCTGGTTTTTTTTATTTAAAGATTCATCTTTCAAGTATTACTTCACTATGCAAAGTGGTTTTAACTGCCAGTGAACACTAAAACATTTTTGGTAAATAGGTGGATAAAACTTTGTTCAAAAATAAAATCAAATTTAACATGTTGACTCAAACCTCGGGTAAATGGCAATCTGATTCTTGATCTGATATATGAAGTATGTTTCCTTTGTACTTAAAATACAGTAAGTGATTGAAACTAGAGTCAATTGATCTCATCTTTGTGAAAGCAATCTCATTCTAAAATTGTGCAAAACGTTTATTTTGGGGATCAGGCTGTATGAATCACAGATTAATTTTGTCATTGTTAAGTTCCTCATAGTTCTTTCAGGTGAGCATGGTTCTGCTACAGAAGTTTTTCCCAGTGGTTTTTCCCAGTGTGCTTTTCCTGGTCTGGCTGTTTAAAGTCATCAAGTAAGATTCCTGTGCCCTTTTGCAACTGTCTGCCTATTGCCTCTTTCATACATTGATTTTTTTTTTTTTTTTACAGTTATAGTGTTGAGTCGTGGTTACTATGAGATGTATATCCCAGCAGCTGTTGTGCCAGCTATCCCATTTAATACAGGTTTGAACTCAAGTTGTCATTTTTGTTCAATAATACTGCTTGTGAACAGTCCTCAGTATGTTTAGATAAAGGGCTTTGTGTTAATGCAGTGATGGGCTCAGTGTTGTGTTGTCTGAGATGCAGGGCAGCAGAGAGCTAAAGGGCTCATTCATGTATATGAGTTATGGTTTTAGTACTGCTTTATAATTTAACAGGATTTCCAACTACTTCACTCGTTACAGTCACTACCTGTAGTTCTGTTTCTGTCATGGATGCTACGTATCAATTCTTTTCCTTGGTTTTGATGAACAAGAACCATTCTTGTCCTTGAAGTGGCTAGGAGTAATAAGTTCAGTTGCCAGACTTTGAAGGATTGCACTAGATCAGCTGACACCAACTGAATTCTGTTGACCAGGCTGTTTTAGCAGGGTTAAATAAACTGCTCGTGTCTGTGTCTACACTTCATACTTTAAGCTGCAAAGGACTGTGCCTCTACATACATTTATGGAAAATACAACTACTAAAGAACACAGAAATCAGACCTTTAGGTTAACAGGAAGAAAACAGGCACATGGGAGGAAGATGCTTGGTGTCAGGTATTTATTCTAAATTGCTGGGCAACTGCAGGGTCTCTTGGTCATTCTCTTGCTCCCCCAGTTCCACTGTAGGCTGAGTGCAATTACAGGTCCGTACAACACAGAGCAGCGTTTTCCCTTACAGTTACCAGTTGTTGCCATTTATAATAGGTGTCATCAGGAAATACATCCTTTGTTCAAGAGCATCATAAGAACAAGAAGCTTGTTCCCCAGTGAAGACAGATTACTAATATAATCTCAGTTACCTTTCCCAGTGAAGCTTCTGAAAAGGGACTTAGATAAAATACCTGATGCCTAGCTGAAATAAGTGGCATTTTCTAGACAACTTTTACAAATGAAGGTTCTACAATTTTTGCAGAAGTATACTGAAAACTTAACTGATTCGAGTCATGCTCTAGAAGTAATGTCTCTGTAATCCTCTGGAAAAACAATTAAATTTCATGAAGGGAGTATGAAAACTTACCATGAAATGTGATCGCTTGAACATGACTAGAATTAAACATTTTATAAGGCAAACTGAGCAGACTACCTCAGTCCACTAGAAATTTTTTTAAATATTTTTTTTTTTTTTAATACAGGAAATAACGTTTAGGACTTAAAAGCTGAATACAGTCAGTTTCCTAGATTTGTATAAAATCTGAAAGGATCAAGGGAAATACACTAGTATATACATTATTTGATACATCAATAATTGTGAATCTCTGCAGCATTCATCCAACTTCTGCTGCAACACGTCTTCATGACTCTTCTAAAAGCCAGTAGTAAGAGTCTCCAAACCATGTCTTCACACATAATTCCTTACACATAGTCTGTGTTAAAATCATAGGCATCATCTTCATCTGCTGTCTTATCCAAGCTGAGTGACAGTGAATTGGAATGTTCGCTTTCTGAGAAAAGAAAATGTATGAGTGAAACCACTGCAAGTGCTAAAGTACTAGAGCCTATCCTTCAAGCCAGGCTTTTTAATACAGACCTGCTATCTGTTTTTCTGAATTTGTAGGACTTGTCTGTCGTTTTCCAAGCTTTGCTTTCCTGGTGACCTGAACTTTGCTTTCCTGCAAGTCAGAGAGGTCAGACATCATGCAAATGAAACCAAACAAAGACTAATGATCACATGGATGCCCCTTGTATAGTTGGTCAGGAATGCTGCCTTAGAACTGACTATGTTGTATTTCCTTAGTTAAGCAAAAAACCCAGCTCTTATCTCCAGGAGAAAGGCTTTTTGATTACACTTAGTAGCTCCACAGTGCCTACACATTCTCAGTTTACAGCAGGATACTGACTGGGTATTGGTGTCAGGATCTAAACAGGTAGAAGCTGCCTAATGAAATCCTGGTTTACCTCTTCGACATCCATTTCTTCTTCTTCTTCTTCTTCCAAATCGTCTGGATCATCATCACTTTCTGTGAAATCCTCCTCTTCTTCTGTGTCCCCCTCCTTGCTTGTTTCCAAGTTTTCCCACTCCAATGTTTCCTCTATCACTTTATTTTCCTCTATTGTCCCATTTACCATACCACTTGACTGGAAAATTATGCTGCTTGCTGGACTGGGGTATTTTAAAGCTGGGAAAAACATAGGGAAATGTCTGTTAAGTCAGTGTTAGCACCAGATGCAATGCCTGAGAGAATAGCCATAATTAGATCAGGGCTAGAAAAAGTCCTGTCTTGCCCCTTCCTTCCAAAAGATGACACTCCCACATAAGCAGGTAGAACAAAGGATAATTCTCTGAGAGTAGCTTTCCCTGAGCCTTCTACAGAAAACTGCTAGGAGCTGAAACACTTGGATTTGAGTATATGTTGTACTACGTAAAATGTATTTTGTTGGCCTGATCAGCCAGTGTCTATGTGCTCTTCAACATTCTTTTCCCCTGGTTCCAGTTTAGGAGAGTTAGGTCAGTTAAGCAGAAAACAGGAACTAGCAGGGGTAATTTGTGTTAAACCAGCATACAGATGCACTATTTTGTTGCATCAGACTCTGTTTCCTTTCTAAAAGGTTCATATTCACTGCATATTGGCAAAGCTATCATGTGAAAAACCCCAGGAGGGCTTCCATTCAAAGTCTCCCATTTAAACTACTACCACCACTCTTAATGGTAGCAGTGCCTTACAGTAACAGTCCTACCTTCAACAGTGGTGTTGTTTTCTTCTTCTAGCTTATTTAAATTAAAGCACTCCTGCATTTCAGCTATTTTTTTTTCTGTAAGATATGGCGGCGGTCTCCAGGATCCTGGAGGTTGTGAGTGGTAGCTTATTTTAGCTCTGGGAAAACAAAATACTAGCATTAAAAAACAACCAAAGATAACTCTCTTAAACTTCCAAGCCTAACCACTCATTTATTATCATCTGTTTAACAGCAGTTAAATAGCTATTTAAATTTGACTCTGAAGTTCTCAATAACAGTATTAAGTGGATAGCCCACTCCTGAGAGGGAAAAAACTGGCATACTTTGCCACTGCAAATCTGCCTGTAAGATCATGAACTGTAAAAACAGCTGAAACACTTGAGCAAGGGAACTAGTCACACTGAATTACTGGGTTACATTTATTCCTACCCTCAGAATACAGGAAACGCTATACATTTCCACAGAAAATTTGTCATATTCTCTGCTGTCTGTAGAAGGACGACTAAATGGACTGAGTATCTGAGAGGAAGGCAAATTCCCCTAACAGAGCTATAGCAAAAGTCAGCAAACTGGCTGTGGAGTAACATGCAACATGCTTTCACTCTTTCCATGTACCCCTCTCTACTTTAGAAAATAACCCATGAATGGCATTCTCTAAATCTGTTAGCCAATCCAGCTCTCTTTATCCAAGTAAAATGTTGAGGGGGGGAGGGGGTGTTGGTGAAAAGCAGCCTCTCCTTTCTAAGTATTTCTCAGGACATTCAGCTTCTGCTGTGCTGGATTAAGAATGTGAAAAAGGTGAACACCATAAAGCAAAATTCATAGTATACATACCCTGTCCAGTCACATAGTAGTAATTTAGCTACATTCTCTACATCAGGAACACCTCCCTTTTTCAGCATGCCCCTTTTCTGAGCAAGCAAAGTTAAAAACTCTTCAGTGTTGCTGAAATCTGGGATGCTATAGTAAATTGTTACCTAATGCAAAAGAAAATGGTGCATTCAGAGATAGATACCCACTTTTCTTTTAGTTTTAGGAATAAAAAAAGCAAATCAAATTGGATTACAATTAGGACAAAAAAGAATGTGAAGAGCTGTTTTTCTCTTGCATGTGGGAGTAAACAGTACAAAGCAAAATGCCCACTTTATCAAATCCATTTGCTATTCATCCATACTAGTGGGTGTACAGAGACACCACACTGATTTGTGAAAAAACAGAACAGAGTCAGAATTAGGCTTAGGTTAAGCTACTTGAAACTAGAGTGAAATCAGAGTTGGATCTGAGGTCTTCACTGTAGTAATACGAAGCAGTCAGAGTATCTTCATTTTTCACTCTGTGATACTGTGAATGAGATCTTAAAACCAGTTTGTTTGGGTTTTTTTAATCAGAAATGTTATTGGGCAAACAGTCTCTGCCTGACAGGATGCAGTGAGAGATGAAGAAAAAGAGAGCTCACCTGCTGTTTACTGCAGTGATTTAGAATGGCATCTGCTGCTTCAAGCACATCTGCTGACCCTGATTCTTCTGTGTCTATGATACTTCTCAAGGCCAGAGCCAGGGCACTGTTGGAAGGATCTGCAATTATACTTGGACTGTCTAACATCTTTGTCTGTTTATCAATGTGCACAATTTGCACGGACCTATTGAGAGAGAAATGCACTGTAAGTAGATAAATCAGCTAGCAAAGGGCTGGTAATTGTGAGGGATGCAAGACACAAAGCTCAGCGTTGGACTGAATACACTTCATACAGAGTCAGTTTTTGTGCTTTTCCATCATTTGCTTTGTGTAGGACAGAAATCTAGATGTACAAAAAGCACAAGTTTATACACTGTGTTCCCTCCTGATGGCTTGCATCACACAGCTCAGTCTTTCATCCTGGCAAATTGAAATGTGCATTTGAAAGTGCACAGAGGGGCATACTTTGCCCTAATGGATGGGAATTGTACACAAACAAAGAACTCAAGGTAATCAGAACACAACAACAAACAGAGAAATGAACAGCTTTTATCAGATTCAACTTACTTGGTAACACCTCTTGTTAGGCCAACATTGCAAGCTCGAACTCCTTTAAGACTGTTGATGATGCTGCTCTTTCCCACATTAGGAAAACCTGGACAAAACCACGTAAGTCCTTGTTAGTTAGATAAGAAAACTCACCCTATGTAACACTGATCAAAACCGCTTCTTCTAGGTGTCTTTGGTAAAGTACATCTTCAGTGTGAGATCAGAGTTGGATCTGAAGTCTTCACTACAGAAGTAAGACAAGGTTTGTATCCTCATTTCTCACACTGATAATAAGAGGGACATGAATGGCATCGCTGAATGTAACACCACAAATCTTATCAGACAGGAGGAAGGCAGTGGAAGCTTGTGGTATGTAGCATCTTGTTCTGTTTCCCTACGCTGGTGAATCAGCTCAGGCCTCACATGTGTCTTCCACAGATCACATACAGTATGTGTATGTAAATGCAACACAGATTGCTGTCAAATGTAGTATTGCAGTAGTGAGTCTTAGATGAAAATAAGAACATTTACTGGAAAGCCAACAAGAAACTAATGTGTTGTTTTATCCAATTTGCAATACAGGATACCAAAACTTTATGGGAGAAGGAACCTCTTCCTGTCTCTCCCCAAAACTTACCTACTACGCCAACCTGAATGGCTTTGTTCTGAGTCTTGCCGTACTCCTGAAGAAGTTTAACAAGGCATTTGCTTCCAAAACATTCAGTGGTTCTTGATAGATCAACACGAGCCCGTCTTTTTGTAACTTGTTCCTGCTACGGGATTCAAAGACAAAAAAAAACCCAAACCATGGTCAGGAGCTATTTAGGAAACAAAATATGTATGCTAAGATTTATTTATCTACTGTAATATTTCCAACTCTTATCCTCTATTAGATGTTGCTGTGTTCTTCTAAATGGAAGGAATTAGTTTAATAAGAAATTGGGTAATCAGTTAAGTGACAGTACAAAAAGCAGCCATCAACTACTAAGAGAAAAAGGAATGTGAACTGGCTTGCGATTTCAGTTCAGGCTGTGTTGCAGATTTGTTGTGTGACCATAAAATAACCATGTACATTCAGTTGGTAGAATCCTTAAATCTGCAAATTCCCTCAAGAGGCTTCCATTTTTTGGAAGTTTTTCAAAGCCTGCTCTCTGCGTTGCAGTTTCTGGACCATTTTGCAGGAGGGTCTATTTCACTGTGCTGGTATCAGGGTTGTGTGAAGCATTATGTATTAATACAACTCAAATGATCATCTTCAAAGAGTTGAGACTAGGACACAGGCAGTGACCCCCTTTATAATCTTCATGAAATATGTCAGGTGCTACCTTTACTGATGGCCACAATCAGGATGAATGCACTAGTACAGCCTGCACCATTTAACCTGCAAAACAATTCAGATGGAACTGGTGCAGCCATCCTGTGTAGAAGATGAAAAATTCCTCATCTTCCTCTCCTGTCCTTCTTAGAGTAAAAAAAAAAAAAAAAAAGAATTGCTTTTACTCTAGTCCAGCATCCTGGGCACAAATAATATATATTTCAACAATAATTTCCCCACTGTACCACAAAGCTTAGTCAAAGTGCAAAGGTGTATCCATCAGTCACAGCAGTATCAGCAAACACAGGGAAAAGGAATTTTAAAGAACAAGAGGTCCTGTTTCTGAACATGTGTCAGCACACAACTGCAAACATATACAACTTAGTCATGAGACAGCTTGCAGTGCTCTTACCATAGTCCTGTCCTTCATCAGCGTTGCTGATTTAAAAGCGACTGTTGGAAACTCCTTCTTCAAATAATTCAACCATTTCTCTAAGTTCTCCTTTGGCACTAAATCTGGAAGAAAGAACACAGTCCTTTCACTCCTGTGAATCTTAAATATCACTGTGTGAAGGAAATCTAATGTGGAATCAGGAACCAGGCTGTATTTCGTGCCTTTAGTATGCTGCTTTGTTACAGATAATGTTTGGCTGAAAACCCCAGTAAAAAAAATACTGTGTATCTTCCCCAAAGACACTCAGTATTGCAAGTTTTAGTCTTTATTTTCTGCCTCAAGCAGAAGATACAAAATTACGTTTTTGGGTCCTGTACCACATTTTTAATGCTGGGGTCTTGCTAGGAGGCTTTGTATGGTACAGAGAGTGATGTTCTCTGAATGATTATCCCATCATCCAAGCAAAGGCTGCTCTAATACAAAGTTCCCTTTGCTCTTGCTGTCGCAATTTTATTTTATTTTTGCTGGTTAACTCAGCCTTTTTAGCTGATTTCACCTTTTGTGTAGATTCTTTCTTATAGGAATAGAAGAGAGAAAATACTTCCCAAAGCCAAATTTCAAATCCAACCACTGCATTGATTTGCTGATCCTTAACTCACTGTTGCCTGAGCAGGGACAAGCATCGTCACCTTTGCCTATTCACCTACATTGACAAAAATGGTAAAAATGGTAAGATCCTTAACTTCTGTCAAATTTGGCTGAGACTGGCCAATGCCTTGAGACGTTACTGCAAAAGGAAGGGGCTAGTGTGCATTTATCTGTCTGGGCTATTTTCTTAGCAAACTAGACTAAAAGGTGGAGGGAATGTGACCCCTTCAGTAGGGCAGTGAGCTCAGAGTTGGATCTTATGTCCTCAGTGGAATCTCAGATTCCTTTGAATTCTTCTTCATAGCTCAGTTACTAATACAGAACCACACAGTGATCAAGTAACACTTCAAGAAAACCTGTGCTTCTTACCAGTTTTGTTCAGAACCAACAGCAGCTTTTTGTCTCCTCCAGAGCAAGTTACAGCTTGCTCCAGTTGAGGACACCGGCAGCCCATTGGATCTCTCGCATCTAAAACCTCTAGAACCACATCTGAGGCCTCAATCACCTAGGTCAGAAAAAAGAGCAGACTCTCAAATAAGACACAACAGACCACTTGAGAGATGACACTCTGGAATAGCTGTGGTCTACAACAGTTACTGTTGACTTTCACAGAATGATTCATGAGGTTTCATAAGACTGTTCTTGCTCGAGCTCTTCTGAACTACAAACCAGAAAGCTGAAGCAATTTTCATCTTTTTCCTCCAAAGGCAAGAAGTCCTTAGACACTAGTCTCTCATTGCTGCAAGAGCTCTCTGATCACTATGTACTGATATTAGCCCAAGAAGTCTAAAAGCTCAACATGCTGGATGTCTCAGGAGCTCACACCAGACAAGACTGAAACTCTCAGTTTCTGTCATAAGATCCCTTACTTCAGTGTTGAAGTTTATCACAAACAACCTGTTTACTCTCTGGCAGCTGCACAGTAATGCAAAAAAAAGGAAAATAACAAGTGGTCTCATTGCTGACTCTCATCAAATTATACAAAAATAGTTGAAGCGTCTCACCTTCTGGAGCTCCCTGCAAAATGATTTCTTCGAATTTTTATTCGGCAGTTTCTTAGTCTTTGCTTTAGATTTGGCAGAGGGATCCTGAATGCAAATAACAATGAAAGGGAATGATATAACTGAGAATTAATGTATTATACTTGCGTGCATATACAGCATGCAAATGTAACACCGAACATACTGCTTAAGAAGATGTAGTTTCATGATTACTTTTATTGCTTCTTTAAGTTTCAAAGAATCAGACACCCACCTTCCCCTCTGCTTTTTCCTGGATTTTGGCTGCATTCTTTTTAGCTTCAAGCTTCCTCTTCTTTTCATGTTCTTTTTGTCTGTTGAGCTTCTGCTTTTGTTTTAGTTCTTCAAGCTGACGGCAAACAAAAACCCAAGCCAGATGAAACCCATTTGAGGGTGGTAAGAATACTGTTCTGTCTCCCCTTTACTTATTTCTGACTGAAGTTCCCAAGACAGCTTAGTTAGAATTCGCGGCCGACCAAGTGACAGTGGGAACATTTTTTGCATTCTATCCTGAAAAGAATACTCTTGCTTCAATCACCTCAAAAACAGAGGCAATACATCCACTAGCTAGACCCCAAAATAACAGCCATGCTCCACACTGCAGAGAGCTGATCCTTGTTTTCTGTACAATCACATAATCACAAGACTTAACTTTTAGCATTCTGATGGGACTTCTGATTACACTAAAAATGACATTTCCAGCATGTTTATACATACTGTGATGAAATGAAGGCTAAAAATAAAAGAGCAAATTGCTACATACTGTATAACACTAGAAATAAATACATTATTTTTCCAAAGTACACATCTACTGGGACCATTTACAGTCTACCATGATTGCACCTCTGGGTGTGCACATGTGCACACACACACAAAGCTTTCTTGAAGACAGGAATCATTTCAGCTCTTTTCCACAAACTGTATTTTACCCTCTGCTTTCTTTGCTCTGCCTCCCGCAGAAGCTCTTCCTTAAATGGTGCAGCACTGGGAACACCAGGATCTTTCTTGGGCTTTTTGCGTCCACGCTTTTTGGCCTCCTTCCGGACTTTTCGGTGGTGTTCTCTGATCTGAAGATGGGAACAATAATATTTTCTCAGTCTAAGGCAAAAGACAAAGGGATGTATCTCTCGTAAAAAGTGTTATATTTCTGACTTTAGATTGAAACGTTTTGATTGCATAATGTCTCATCGTATGTTCAAGTGTAACATACCAGCCCAGAATAATGCCGAATGGAATGTTGTTAAAAATCTACATGTATTTCTACATCATCCTTCGGCTAATGGTAACTGGAAAGCAAATTCTTTGCTGCAGTCCAGACTTAACATCCTTACTGCACACACCTGTACGTGCAACGTGTTTGTGTCGGAATATATAAAGCACACCGTTAGTGTTACAGTGGCCAGCGTGGAGCACCAGCCCCGCGGGCAGGGCAGCCTCTTGCTCACCTTCTTCTGGATCTTGTAGCGCTTGTGGCAGCTCAGCCTCTTGCTGGCCTTCCGCAGCTCTGCAAAGCACCGCGCCGGTCAGCGCCCGGGACAGCCCCGCCGCTCCCTGCAGCGCGGGCGTCCCATCCCCCAGCTCGGGCCGCCGCCGCCCCCCCTCTCCCCCGGCGCCATTCCCCCGGTCCTGGTTCCAGGCCACCGCCCGCCCCCGCCATTCCCTCTCCTCAGAGCGCCCGGCAGCGATGCCGCCCGTGGGCCACCCCCGCTCCCGCTCACTGGGCCGCTTCATGGCGCCGCCGGCCGCGCTCGCCGCCGCCCCACGTGCCGCGCTCCTTCCTCCTGCCGCCGGCGGGCGCTGCCGTAAAGCGAAGCGGCCCTTCCTCGCCGGAGGTGTCGCGCCGCCTCGGCGCGTTTGGCGGCCGGGCGGGCTTTGCGGCAGCGGCGGGCTCGGCGGGCCGGAGCGGCGGCGGTACCGGCGGCGGCACCGGCGGCGGCGCGGGCGGCGGCGGGCGAGTGCGGTCCGCGGCTGTCGGAGGCGGAGCGGAGCCGGCTGGGTGAGCGGCACGGCGCCGGGGTCGCGCAGGCGGGGCGGCGGGCCGGAGTCAGGAGGCCGCTGCCTCCCTTTGTGTGGCCGCCGCGGGGAGGCAGCGCCGCCCGGCCGCGCAGCAGCTCCGCCACGGCGGGGCCCGCGCCGGGCCCGGAGCCACCGAGCCCCTCCGCCTCTCCGTGTCACCCGCCCAGTCCCCATCTTCCGCGGCGGCCCTGGCCCCCGCCGTGTCGCCGTCCGTCACGGGTGTCCCGACCCCGCGGGCCGCGGTGTTTCCCTCAGCCCTCCCCGCGGTCCTGTCCCCAGCGCCCCGTCCCGTCCCCAGCGCCCCGTCCTGTCCCCGGGCCGCGCTCGCAACTCTGACAGCGGGTGGCCGAGGGCAGGTGGCGGCGGCGCGGCCGCTACCGGGGCCTTCGGAACGCGGCCCGGGGCGCGTCCTGCTCGGGGCGGATGGCAGCGCGGGCCGGGGGACACGGTTCTGTCAGGCCGAGAGCGCACAGGCGGGTCCGGTGCCCGGAGAGGTGTTTGTCTCCTCCTCCTGCCAACAATAACTCCTCACAAACCAGGCAGGGTGCGGGCAGGGGCCGCCTGTGGGAGGGTTTGGGGAAATCCCATGCTTTGCCTCTTTGTTTCTTGTCCCAGTGTTGATAAAACGATCGATTGATGTGCCGTGTCTCTCACTTCTTCACCAGCTTGGTCCTTTTATAGTGTCTGGTTGGTGCCGTCCTTCCTTTCCCACGTTGTAGCTGGTTTCAATGTGATCGGTAATTGGGGGAAATTCTGTCTGTGTTTCCTTCCCTTGTTCCATTTGCTGAATTTAACATGATTTATTGAGTATTTCTGTTGAATGATATAATGATAAAACACTTCCTGTGGTATTTATATTTTTTTGGTGTTTTGTTTGTTTGTTGTTGTTTTTTATTTGGGGGCAGAAAATTAAATGTGTGCTAGAACGTCATTGGCTTATTTTCAGCATTTAAAACTGTTTGTTTAATTAGGTTAGACTGGGTAATACTTGTGACCATCAGTCTAGTACAGCTTTCAGGAGAGGCAGTCTTGCACCCATTGTGTATATGTTTGTATACATGTATACTAGTGATGGCTAAAGCATTTTTTATAGAAAGGTCTATGGTTATGTGACATTTTTATGGGTAATGTGAGCAGTTACTAAGACACTCAAGCTCCTGTTGCACAGGAGATGGTTCCTTTGTAGCGGTGGAGATTCTTGGTGCAACTCTGTAGAGTCTTGTGAACTAGTAGCTACATTGCAGAAGAAAATCTAGGAGACATGTTCTTAAGTAAAAGAGAATACATTTCTGTAGACAGCAGGATTATCTGTGTTTATGAGCATGCAGATTGAGAGATAAGTTTGCATTTTGGAGCCTGACATTCGGTAGGAGTTTTACATAAGCAATTCTCACTGAGTATTCATGACGTTGTTCAGCCTGTTGTATGTGTTGTGCACCTTCCTCAGTTATTAGAGAAGAAAAACGGTTTTAGAGGCTGCGTACAAAGTGGCCAAGTGTCTTGGTCATCTAAGTGTACACCAGCATCTCCGTTTGGCTGAGAGCTGCAGCACACATGCCTCAGATAACGGGCACGGAGAAGTCGAAATGCAGTTTGCAGCCAGGTGCTGATTGGGGCTCCCCATATAGTTATTTCAGGAGGGCCTTGGACTAAGTGTACTTTCGGGTTCCTGAATGAACCCGAATTATTTGTTCCAGTAGTCCTGCCTGCCTTTCTTTCACAACCAAGAACTTGTGTTTTCCAGCAGCCTCCCCAGCAGCACGTGCCTGTGTTAGCTGTTTGACGCTGGAGCTCCCGGATAAAAGTTGGAGGCAGTGCCAAAAGCAACAGGCTGACTGGCTGTTCCCGAGATGAATTGCCAGCTAATAAACCACAAAGATTCTCTGTATGTGCCTGTTATGAAAACGTTCAGAATACTGAACAAGAAAACAATCTCTCTGGGATTTTACAGAAGACAGTAGTTGGATGAACTAAATAGAAATAATAATTTTGTCATAAAAATAGTTCTGCACATTTTGCATGGAATTTCTGAAAAATGAAACTTGGAGGCTGCTTAGTAATTGACACGTATATCTTTAGTGAACCTCTGTGGCTGGATCCTTAACATTGCTTGCTTGTGAGGATAAAAATCTACTCGGAAGACTGAGGGAGGTGCATCATTACTAGAGAGTCTATTAAATGTTCTTGACCTTTAATTTTTTTTTTTTTTTAATTGTTATAAGCACTGTAAAACTTTGCATTCCGTAAGTTTTACTGCTTTCTGTTTTTTACTCTCAGATCAGGTATCACTTATGTTTATTCCCTGCTGTGCTTGATGAATCATTCTTTAGCAAGTAGCTGTGAATTCTGTAATATGTATTCAGGAACATTAGAGAAATGTGTTTTTACTGTAAAAATGACAAAAATGTCTAGCGTTCTGTGGACAAAATTACTTACAGGGTTGCTGCTAAGCTAAAAAAAGTTACCTTCTGTTTCTTGCTTGTTTTTCTGTCACTGTAATTATTCAATTTATTCTTCAATTTTATTATTTAATTATCTACCTATATTATAATTGTTATTAATATTTAATAAGCTACCTGGCTGTATCTACTCTCAATTTTCTTCTCTCCCTCTTTCCTTTTTCTTGTCTTCCAGTTTTGACTGTACTAACACCATTGCTGATTTGCTACTCTTAGAGCATTCCCTTCTCCCAGTATCTGTACTTGGCCATCAGACACTATGAGGAGACTGGCTTTTCGAGGTGCTGGTTGTACTCTGGTAAATCTGGCAAATTATTGATTGTATGTGCACCATTCTCTCCATTTTTCTCCCTTAGACTTTTGTTTTTCTTTATCCTAACTGTTAATTATTCCTACCTTAATCATCTGTGTACTTGAAATTGGTTGTATCTAACATAAATGCTCTAATATGGTTATGTCGTGCTGCCACACCTTGTAAAGCAATGGAGTGCTTCCTAGAAGGAATTCCTTGTTGTGGTTGGAAAATGGGTTTAGACTTGGATAGATGGATCTATTCTGTCTTCAGCCTTTGAGATAGCTACAAATAAAGATATTTTTATGATACTGTCACTGGAAGTGGGGAAAGAGCCGACAACTTGGTTTTTAAATCACCATAGCTATTGGATGGTGGTTATTAATTTGTCTTTGTGTTGATAAATGGAAAACTACAGCCAAAAAAAGGAGATGGCTTTTCCACTTCTTGATGCTTGAGTCGTTCATCCTACACATAAAGTGGTAGTCACATGGTAGTCCAGACCCTTTTTTGGCTTGAATATAAGACAAGGTATTCAGTAGCCATTTGAATTTTAGTTTGTACTTTGTTTTGTTTGTATTTGTGGGGTTTTTTGTTTAGTTGGTTGTGGTTTTTTGTGGGTTGTTTGTTTGTTTGTTTTTTAATTTGACATGAAATTATGTGCTTTTACACCAGAACTGAGCACTTATCTCTGTACAGCTCTTTGCTTTAAAACAGCGGTTCTCACATAGGTATCATGCATGGGATAAGGTGTCAAAATGTAGATAGTTTAAAAATGTATCCTAGTAAGAGCTGCTAAATTCATCTTCATCACTGTGAGCCCTCGGCTTTCTGACATTGCTGTCATCAGTGACAATAAATCAAGAGAATTTATCGTAGATTTGTTGTATTTAATGTAGGACCATTTCGATTTCCCTTTACTCCTGCCAATTTTCAAAAAGCTGTTTTTTAGATATATGGCTTAACTGAACTGTAGTGTATACCAAATGTATGTGAGTCATCCTAAAGCATTCTGGCGTCAAAGTTAGCTCTCACCAGAGAGTTTGGATGCAATGCCACGAGTTTAAGAACATCTGTCTTCATTATAGAAGAAGTTGGATTCCATGGGTTCCAAGAGGCGAAGAGCAACCTCGCCTTCCAGCAGCGTCAGCGGAGGAGACTTTGATGACGGCCACCACTCCACAAACATACCGGGCCCAAGCAGAAAGAGGAGGAGACTTTCCAATCTCCCGACTGTAGATCCTGTTAGTACCTTCTTATTATGCACAACTTTTGGGGGGTACTGTATCCCTGTCTGGGAGGTGCTGGATTGTGAAATGAATGATCATATGTAGTACATATGCATTGGTCCTGAATCTGTTGCTGCCTTGCCTAAACTTTGTTTAGGATCTCGTTCAGCTTTGGCTTGTTCTTGTCTCCCCGGTTTCATCTTTTTCTTTCCCATTTTCCTTTTGCTGCTCTTCTTCTTTTTTGCTGATGATTTTAGCAGATGGAAGGATGTTGGAGAAGGAGCTGAAATCATAAGGTGCAGAAGTTGAGAGCTGTGTCTGAATAGCAAATTCAGAGAGAGATAAGTGGGGAACGGCACAGGCAGTGATTGCTGAAGTGTATGTTATGCCTTTGACTTAACAGTCTAATTTTAATTAATTGCAGGGCAGAAGAACCCCTGTTGTTTTAGATGTCTATAACTCAGAATTGTACTGAATTAATTTACATTTTAGGAGTTTTACTTAGAATTAGCATTGAAAGAAAGCTCCTTATGTTTAAAAAAAAAAAAAAGTAAAATTCTGCAGTACCTGGCATACTTGTCAGATATTGTTCTGATGTATGAGATCCACCGATTTCTTCACACTTCTGCTTTAGAGCAGCTTGTCTTTCCCATTGTAAGCAGGCTTTGATTTGTTATCTCCTTCAAATTTTCTCCTATTTCATTGCTTTATTGTTCTTGCATTTTAGATTGCTGTATGCCATGAACTTTACAACACCATCAGAGATTACAAAGATGAACAAGGCAGGCTCCTTTGTGAGCTTTTCATTAGGGCACCGAAGCGAAGGTAAGATCATGGTTATGGTTGTGGCTTGAAGCTGAGATTTAATCAGGAAGTAAGTGGATATTGAGGAATACTTCAACATTAATAGCTATCAAATATTTAAGCTGAATTTCTCGTAGTTTCACATGAGCATTTGATCTGAGTGTTTGATGCAATTATTCAATGAGACATGCTAACATTGGTGCCCAATTTCAGTCAAAAAAGGATGTAGTAAATTAATATAAAATGTTACCTGTGACACTTGCCTAAAACGTCTATGTCTTTGACTATAAAATATTCTACGTAAGGGGTGGAATGTAATACTAAGGGCGTATCTTGGTAAGATTATTAGAAGTGACCCTTGAAAATGCAATCGAGACTGAATTTTATCTTAAAATCAGAAATTTGAGGATGGCAGCAGAACATATAATAGAGTAAGCCTACAGATAGGCCACTGTCCTGATCTACTGCCCAGATGTTTTATTAATAGCTGTAACAAAATATACTGGAACTTTCTTTGTTCTATTTAGCCGTAGACACGTACAAACTTTAGTGCTGTGGCTTTGGTTTTACTTCTTGGAATACAATGCCTGTTTTTGTCATTGCAACAGAAATCAGCCAGATTATTATGAAGTGGTTTCTCAGCCAATCGATTTAATGAAAATCCAGCAAAAGCTAAAGATGGAGGAATATGATGATGTGAATGTGCTGACTGCTGATTTTCAGCTTCTTTTTAACAACGCAAAGGCTTACTATAAGGTGAGGAAAATACATATAAAGGCTCAGATTCATTATAAAAGTGGTAGAGATGTTCAAATTCTTCCTTGGTTTGGCCAAAAAACTTTTCAGTTTAGCCTTTATTATTGGTAAGAGAACAGCATACTTTGGAGTTATTTGCATATATTTCTGTAAGGTTGATCATGTCTTTGTAAGATGTTCTACTATAACAATTTTTCTGTTGAAAACTATAGAATAATGTGAGGAAGGGTCTTCATGTAGTTTTCCAAAAGGAATAGAAACCAAAAGTAAGAGATGTAAACTGAGAAAAATATTCTTCTATCAAAGCCTTCCCATTTTAAAACGCACTCTATGTCACCAGAAAGAGAACTTTTATCCCCAAAAGGAAGAGTTTATAAATAACAGCAAGCTTACAGTAGGAATGTTGAATCTTTCTCTTCCATTGTCCACTTAATAATATGAAAAAAAGACCTGTTGGTTATCATGGTCAGTGATGACAGATTGTAAGTGTATGTGAAGATGTATTTCATCAAGGGTGAAACCCTCATGTCCATTCCACCACACTGGGTACATGCTTTATTTTAAATGGTAATGGTTCTTATTGCAGTTGCTGTAAGAAAGTGTGAAAAAAAGGATTAATCTCATTTAACAGAAGGCTATGTTAAATACGTAAAACAGAACTTATATGTAGTGACTGAGATGACATGGCAAAACTAAAACTGCTAATATTACCTCCCATATATCTTTGACTTTGGAGATGATCCAAATAACTGCTTTCTCAATAATCCAATCAGTGTAACCAGGTGACATTCAGAAAAGCAATGTTTATTTTGTTTTCATTTGTGTGTGTAGCTTTTTGAAAAATAATCAGAGTAATGCATTTACACATTCTGGTTACGGTACGGAAAGTACAGAGATTACCAAATTAATTGTGTACTCCTGAAGCTTTGCAGGGCACTCGCCCATTAATGTTCGCTTTTTTGTGGTTTCTATGTGAGGGAGGAGGACTTGGTGGCGTGAAAGAAGGATTAGAGTTTTACAAAATGTGTGCTGCCTTTGTCTATAGAATAGTGGACTCAAAATTATGCCTGTATTCGTAAAAATCTTGCATGTAGAATAGAACTAGGTAGTCATCATTCTAGGATAAGGGAATGTTGATGTTTCCAGAGAAATATGGAGCTGTGAGCTGGAGGTGTGGCACACAAACATAACCTCATATTTTTTCATCTTTTACCTTACCCACGCAGTTCTGATGACACATATAAAACAGGGACAGCTGATTCATTGTCAAGGTCTTTATTGCAGCAGGTGTTTTATTGGCAGTGCTAGATTAGAAACCTTTGGTTTTTTTAGTATTTCAGTTCAAGTCTTGCATTTCTGAGTATCTTACGTTAATCTAGAAGGAAGAAGGCTAGTGGAGCAGAATACACTTTAAATCTGTTTTTCATAATTAACACCTGGTCTAGTGTCTTAAGAATATTTAAGCCTGATAAGGTAAGTTTAAGAATAGTTCTCATGTTGGTTTCTCATTTGTATTACAAGCTGTCAGAGCTTGAGAAAGTGAAGTAAGAAGAATGTCATCAGCAGTAATAAGGTGACACGTCTGCAGGTATACCTGTAATAGAGGTTAAGTGACAGAGGAAAGGGAAAGAAAAATACGTAGGAGTGGAAAGGCCGTCTTTCTTTTGGGTAATGTTCTTAAGGAACAATGTTAATAGACACATGCTTGTCTGCCACTACCAACTCTGTATCTTCAGAACTTAATTTGCTGACTAATGCTTCTGGATCTTCCAAAAAATATACCCAGATGTGTACCCAGGTGGTAGCATCTTGTCAAGTTCTTTGGAATTTCACAGTTAGTGCTGAGTGTAAATCATTGCAGTGCTTTACTGGCTCATTTATTGGCGTTCTTGTTCTGTAGAAATTAATTTTCAAGTGTCACACAATGGCAGCAGTATTGGCTTAAATCACATTTCTGTCATACTGATGTTTAAATATCAGTAGTGTTAGCCTTCAACAAAACCTGATGGTTTCTACAGATTCATCTAATAAGCTTGTCCAAGCCTCAACCCAAGCAATTTTATTGCTCAGTTTTCTGAAATATTTCAATGCTTTGGAATGATTGAGGTGTTATTTTCTGGTACTTATAGTGATTAACATCTCTGTTGAAGAACGGCTGAAGCGGCAGTTTCCCAGGTTTTCTGTTATTTATTTAATACATTTAATACCTTTCGACTAATAACTTGTAGATTGCCCACAGATAAGAATGATTTAAATTTGAGTAGAATGTTTGATTTGTTTTTGCAGCCTGATTCTCCTGAATATAAAGCGGCCTGCAAATTATGGGAGTTGTATTTGCGCACAAAAAATGAATTTGTTCAAAAAGGTGATGCTGAGGAGGAAGATGAAGATGAGGAAGGACATGACAATCAAGGCGCAAATTCTGAATTAGTAAGTGTGGGCATGATTACTGCAGTTGGAGGCGGCCATGGCCCTGTGTGTCAACTCACTCTGAGAGGGACATCGGCCTCTGCGTAAAAAAGCATTAAGTCTTTCCCTAGTTACATTATAACCCAAAAGGTATTTCTTATACAAGTTTATTAGTTAATAATTTCACAGCACTATATGTGTGTTTCACTTTTGCATAGCAAAAAAAAAAAAAGATTATGAGGTTTTCTCATACGGAGAAAACACAGTTCTGGTTTAGTTGAAACTAATATGACGTGTGCTTGGTATCGCGCCAGCACTAAGATTTGATGCAGACCTGGCAACTGCATGTCTGCTGGCAGCGTTTTCCAGCGAGTCCCATTCAGGTAGTGCAGCTCTTCCTGCAGTGTTTTATAAACCAGATATGATGACAGGAAGTTTGGGCTGGTCTGGTTTTTGTGATGTTGAGGTGCATGTTTTCACTAATGTCGATGATCGAGTCTGTCCTAACAATATCTAATGCTTGTCTGACAGTCCACAGTCTAAATGTGAAATTGAAGTTTTGTCATGTGCTTTACCTAAATGCATAAACAATGTTGTTTCAAAAGTTACATCCATGTTTTATAGCTGATTTTTTTTCTGGTTTTGAAAAGTAAATTAATGCATTTCAGTGCAACTTGAATCACTCCACTGTGGCTGCTATTAAAACTTCTTGTGATTTCATTTCTTACATTAGTCATCTCCAGGTTACCTGAAGGAAATTCTTGAACAGCTTCTTGAAGCTGTAGCTGTTGCCACAAACCCATCAGGACGCCTCATAAGTGAACTGTTTCAGAAACTTCCTTCTAAAGTGGTGGGTATTTTAATAATATTGGTTGTATTCCAACTTAGAAACCTGGGAATTTATATAACTGATGTTATATGCTGTGATGGACACAGTGTCTCATCAGTGGCAAACTCCAGCTGCTTTTAGAGCTTCCCTCCTTTGCTCCGACCGACTCATTCCCAGCCCTTCATTGCAGATTAGGGCTTGCCCTGTTCTGCCAGTTTTGTTAACTGTGGTTTTTTTTTGTGTGTGGAGTTTTTTGTCTTTTAAAATATGTCTGTTTTCACTGTTCTGTTTTAGGGTGTGGTGTAACAAGTTTAACCAGCAAAATTAATACTCTGAAGACCATCACCACGTATTTGGCTTTCAGACAGAACTGTTCCTTTATGTCAATTTATTGATGAATTCTAATTCCTTGCATCTGCCTTATGATCTGGCTTGCCCAAATTAAAGCCTAGTGCTATGTTTATGAAGCTTGCACTGTTCTTATCTGCAATTAATTTAATAGCTCATTTTATGAGGTATTGGAACAATAGCTTTGTGACTGTTTATAGTAATGTATACATTACTTTTGTTTTGCAGCAATATCCAGATTATTATGCGATAATAAAGGAGCCCATAGATCTCAAAACTATTGCCCAAAGGATACAGGTACAGTATGAGTATATATTGTAGTGCAGACTTATTTAACAGTAAGCATTCTAAAGTTATTAGAAGCCAGGGCTTATGGTGGTAGGAAAGACAATGTGTTTTTCCCCTGCTACTTAAAAATCTAAACACTCTGCTGGTCTAATGATTTGTCCTGGGTTAATGCTGGAGAAGTAGCTGTGTTGAAGATCAAGCCTTCCTGTGTAACCTCATCTGGGTGTTCCTGCTCCGGCGGGGGGATTGGACTGGATGAGCTTTCCAGGTCCCTTCCAATCCCTGTGATTCTGTGATTGTATACTGTGGTGTGCTGGCACTGAGCTTGAATATCTTGGGTTACTTGCTGTTTAATGGTTTAAAGTAGTTCCTTGGCAAGTACTGCTGGTGTAAAACATTGAGGTATTGAAGCTTGGTCATGCATTATCAGCTACTTTTGTTCTGGTGCTGTAAATAGATGTTTTGTACTGATGCATTTTTCATCTTGCTCCTCCAGTAATTTGAAATGTTCTGTTATTCTAACTTTTTGTATAATAGTGAGGGATAGCACTCAGATTAATAGAACTACAGAATAAAGGTAAAATAACATTTTGTCAGAACCCTTCAAAATGAAGATAATCTGACGCGTTAAGTATTTTTTTCAGTTTTTTACTTAGCATTCATTAACTCTATAAGGACTTAGAACTTATGGTTGTTAATTTTTTATTGCCAACTTTTTCCAAATACTTACCTGTTCTCCTCATAAATATGTTCTTTTTTTTCTATAAATGTTCCCTTTATTTTATATGAATTCCCTTTGCTTTTCACTATTCACTTAGTTCTTGTGCTATGTGAAGGCTGCCACCTTAACCAGTTCTGGTTTTTGTTGTATAGAACGGAACTTATAAAAGCATTCATGCAATGGCCAAGGATATAGATCTTCTGGCAAAGAATGCCAAAACCTACAATGAGCCTGGATCACAAGTATTCAAGGTTAGTTTCAGTTGTTCATAGTTTGGTTCGAGCTCAGGTTTTCTTTACTACTTTCTGTGCCAATTGATCCTTAGATGAATCTTTAGCATGAGGCCCTAAAGGCTCTTTGCATTTCTAAAAAAATAGCTATTAGTGGCTTTTTCATATTGTTTTTAGTATGATTGGGGTATATGTAATTTTTTCTTGAGTTATATGACTTTTTTCCAATTAAATTTTATCTCAGGGTATGAATTGCATGACTTCTTTGGAGGCATGAAGGATCCTTGTGATTGAAGTTGAAATGGCTGAAACTCCAGGTTCAAGTGATAGGGGTAGTACTCAGCTGTTATCTCTTTTCAGATGGCAGGAACTGCTTGTGGTTTTCATCATAAGCTTGAAAACTGGAGTCATGCCTTCTTTGTGTAGTTTTTGAAGATCCTTTTAGTTGTATTGTTGTGACCATTTGCACCTCCTATCTTTTTCGTACTTAGTGCATCGACATTTTGTGTACAAATTACCGCGTTACTGTTTCCAGCTACTCTGGAATTAAGAGAATTTCAGTGGTAAATTATTCCTTTATGTGCTCAGGTTTTTAAGGGCTTCATAGTAAGAAACCTTGTATATGTATGACGTTATTATGTAAGTGGTTCTTGAACTTTTCCAATTGCACTGCTGTTGGGATTGTAGTTTCAGTTTCTAGCAACACTACTCACACTTGTATCCTCACTCCAAACTTGTAATCTCTATTTTGTGAACTGTTACGCTGAGAATCAAGTCCACGGATATAGAATGAGTGAGAGCAAGCATTGTGGAACTCCGTAATTGTAGTAACTTTTTGATTGCAAAGTCACAGAAACTCATTGGCCTGTTCAGTTCGAAATGGTATTTGTGTATATTTCCAAATTGTAGGTAGCTTGAAGCTACTCAGCTATTCTGTTCAGTTTTTACAGGCCACAGTGCGTGTATTTCAGGCAGCGTATTTCTGTGCTTCATTTCTGATGCAAAATTGTTTTATATCGAAATGTAAAAGCTGCTTCATTTTTGTTTTAGATTTTTAGATGGGTGGATATACCTGCTGAGTATAACATTCTTCACTTTCAACATTAAACAAAAATTCTTTTAATTGACAGGATGCAAATGCAATTAAAAAAATATTTAATATGAAAAAGGCTGAAATTGAACACAGTGAGTTGGCCAAGTCAAGTCTCCGAATCAGGTACTGAAAGTAGAATTCTTCTTATAATCTCATATAAAAATCTCTATAGACGTCCCCTTAATTTTGCTGTGGGAAATAATTGCTTGAAAACTTAGTTTATTGTTGCTTTATAAGTTATAAATTGTAAAATAGTGTTTGGAAGGAAACTTTTAATTTAAATACTTCTGTGGTGAAATATTTCATTGTGAAAAACTGTCAGTGCATTTTTTAGAACTTAAGCTATAGCCGACTTCCACCATATCTGTTTAAAAGTTAATAACAGAAAAGGACTAGCGAGGAACAAGGTGCATTGTTGTCCTTTACCAAAAATGCTGGATATCCTTGAACCTTGTTAAGAGCTGAAACATAAGAACTCAGAGTTAATTAGGTAGGGGCAGAAACATAGGAACAAAACCTCAGGCAAAAGGTATTTAGAGGGAAGTGCACATTATATAAACTCTTGCTCAAAAACCGATTTCTAGCTATGAAAAGAGGCACAGGGCACTGAAGATCTGAACTTTTTAATCAGTGAAATATAGATTTAGTCTTGAACAGGAAGGTATAAAACACTGTTGATACCTCTACTTGTTTGATGGAATTATTTTATTTAGGAAACATTGTTTTCTTCCTGTGAAAAATCCATGGTGTACAGAGAAGTGATGTGGTCATTTTAGATCTGAAATTCTATTAGACTTATTCTCATATAAACCTTTTACTTGTAAATAGCACTCAGAAGTAGATTTAGGTATTATTTGCCAGTAGAACTGTGTCGTTTATCTAAAAAAGTAGAGCAACATATTGCAAGTCACCCAAGGAGTTAGCAAACTCTTTACAGGGTGAATTCTCTTTATGTATTTGAACTGTTTAGTGGAATTTGATGCTGGAAAATAACTGCTGTCATTTCCTGCAAAGGTTTGTATGCTACAGCTGAAAACATTAACACTCACTTTACTGAAAGGCAGTTAAAATATTTTTGTTGTCTGAAAAAAGTGTAGATGGTGTCAGTTTTAAAAGTGTTGCCTAGGATTATTATGTGTGAAAGAAATGGAAGTTACCTGATTTTTTACTATTTGATGCCTTGAGATATTCAACATACAGTGTTTTTTTCTGGTTCATTTGTTCAGTGTCAGTGTGCTTCCCATGTTTGGGTGCATTGTTGTTGGAGCACTTAAAACATAAAGGCAGAAACAGTGTTAGGGAGTAATTCCTGACACATAGTTTAATAATTTTCCTTCTTAAAAGTGTGGTGTAGTGCCAGAAGACTTTGATTCTACAGCCACTGAATGTACATACGTGTTTGCAGTAACTAGAATTACATATAGGCATTGAAGTTTTATATTTAAATCGAAACTTTTATTTTTCTCAGTGTCTTGGCCATTGGTGAAGCTCGGGATGTCACATGTGTGTCATGTTTAATTTGAGGCTTAACCGTTTTTCTCCAAAATAAAGCTGTTTGCATAAGAAGGGATGACAGATAAATCACACTGATATTTGTTAGTTGAATTCCTCTCTTGCACTGCCAACCCATTTCCACTTCTCAGCTATTTTATTCTAGATGTTCTCTCATGTACTGTGTTCTCAACAGACCTGCAAATCCTGAAGTAATCTGAATGTCAGGATAATTGACAGCTCCCTTCTTTGTTTCTCTAACTTGCAAAAAAAATTATAATGCTTGAAGCAGGCTCCAATAATATTGGGCTGAATGCAAAAAAATGAGGTGAGAGAAAAGTATCATGAAAACCAAGCCTTTCACCTTCTGTTCTGCATTTCACTGGTTCTTTTTTTATCAAACCATTGGGGTTTTTTTATTTCTTTCTGCTGAATTTGCATCACAGAATCATTATTTTTTTATTTAATTTCATAACTGCTTAGCTGTCTCAAAGCAGGGTCTGCTTTACCTGTTGCTGATTTTGTTAAAATACCCCCATAAGTTCATTTAAAGTTCATTTACTGTATTTTTATTCTGAATTTACATGTTTGTCATTGGTGCATCAGGCTCAAATCCATCACAGTGCTACTAACCTAAGTTCTACAGACATGTTGCTGCTGTGCCCAAAATCATGCTTTTCTATGGCAGAGTTCGTTGTATCCTTTGTCCTACTAAATTGCTCTTTGTTGGTGCATTTAACTGTCCTCCCTTAAATGAAGTGGCAAAATAAAGTTGCTTGACAATACGTTCTGTCAAGCAACTTGACAGTGATTTTGTTAATATTGATAAAGCACGGTTGGATCTGTATGATGAGCTTTACCTGGATGCTGAGGAATGTTTTGTTGCCTGCTTTCACTGCTATTGTAGGCTGAGCTGCGTGTGTAGCTATCAGTCCTCAACCTGGATGTTACCTTCCTCTGACTTCATAAACAAAATCGATATTAATGCTGGGGCACTAAATGAATCTTAGTATTACTTCTAGCTTTAAAGCGTTTTGTATCTGTCTCTGAACTTTTTGGCTGATCTGTCAAAGTAGTTCTGTAAAAAGCTTTATCCTTGCTGCGTCTTTCCTTGGGTCTAAGGTGGGCCTCTTTTTTTCCCCTTTCCTTGGCTTGGCTCTTCTGCCTTAAGGACTCCATCAAATTTGACTGCTTCCAAGCTGACAGGTCCTTCCTCACAGGGTAAAGGCAGTGTTGGTGATGAGAGAAATTCTTCTAACAAATATTACCGGTAAGTAAAACTGTGGAGTTGGAGGAAAAGCTGGGTTGTCATCATATGGAAAAACTATTTTGTTTTTAATTGAGAGTGCTCTTCAGTATTGACTCAAATACTTTTGAGATTCAAATATATTACAGTCAAATATCAAGTATGATTAATAAGTTACTTTGCTGTAATTACTCTTCCATGTTTGATTTATATTTAACGTTTTAAAACACCTGTTGTGAAATACTCTATATGCAATTATTTTCTTAGAAATTATCTGAAGAACAGTATGTTAAACTTCATAATAAAATAGAGCAGGTGAAAAATAACATGGAAATGTGTTGTAAACCTAGAAAAGTCATATTTTGAGACTAAAAAGAAATGACAAGTAGGACTAAATAATTAAGAGATGGGTGGTGGAAACCAGTGGAGCCTGTAAAAGGAAAGTATTGCATTTGGGATGCATTTATAACAGACTTGCTGGGTAGACTGGATCACCGGAGGCTTTCTGGTTTGTTCCTCCATCCATCAGTTGAGATTTTTGGTAACAGCAGGGGTCTCGTGTCTCCAGTCTGTGGGTGACTGTCTGGAAGCAGTGCTGCTGTCGGCTAATTCCCTGCCTGTGTGCTCTGAACCCGCGGCTTGGCACCGGGTCTCTGAGGGACTGAGGATTTGTAACAAGTTGGTGGCATTTCAAGCAACCTGTCTACTTCTTCCAGTTTCAGTCACTCCTGCAGGGCAAGGCTGAGCCCCTTGCTAGAGGTGCCTAAAGAGCCAACCTAGTGAAAAAACAGATTGTCAGATGTAGCCTATGGTGCAGATACGAAATCCTGTGCCCCAGGTTTGGGACCAAAGGGAGGAAGAGAGGGATGTTGAAGAAGTCTTTGTGGATGCTGATTTACTCTCAACTCAAAAGCAGAGGAAGCTGCTTCACACACAGGCACTGTGTGATGTGAAAATGCCTCAGGTGCGGTTGGGAAAGGGGGGAAGATATAGCCTTTACAGCTTGCAGCGTACTCAATTCCTTTCTGTACACGAATCCCTGAAAAACAGGATCAATTAACAAAGTTATTAATTGGGAAAGACTTGTTGTCATCCCTCTTTTCCCCCAGTAATTCAAATAGTCAAGTGTTCAAAATAGGACAGAAGGTAGCTAGCTTGAGCTCTAGCTTTCTGGTCGTGTGACCAGTTTTTCGGTTGGAAGGACACCTCTTAAAATAGAGACAAACTCATGTTTCGCTTGTTAAGGGCTCCAGTCTTGTCTTGCACAGTCATGTCTGTGTTGCTGATAATGTAGGCAGCTCTCATGAGATTCACTTGTTTACTGACATGCTCTTGGTGACTGTTAATGGTTAACATGATAACCCTTTTTATTTTTTTTTATTTTCAATTTTGCACTTTTACGTTTTCTCTTTGTAGTAACAAAAGATCAGCCCAAGGGGATCGTTTATCAGCAATAACCATGGCACTGCAATATGGATCAGAAAGTGATGAGGATGCAGCTTTGGCTGGTAGGAACTGAAATGCAGTTTCTAATTTTATTTTCTTTAATAAAAATGTCTGGTAAAAGCAGAACTGTAGAGCGCCTGATAGATTAAATTATCTTTATTTCAAATATATTTTGCAGTGTTTCCAAACTCAGGATGTAATTGTGTTAAATCTAATCCCTCTTTCCTCTAAGTACAGATTTATAAAGGTACAGCTGGTAAGACAGGGTAGGCCAAACCTGCTTGCATGTTTTTAATTCAGTGTGTGAGTTTCCACGTACACTTATCTGAGTTTTAGGGCACTGCGCTTGTTTTTATTCCTTCTGATACGAAACAGAAGAGGAGGCACTGGGTGCTCCTTGCAGTAAGAGATTTACACTGCTGCGATTGAGAGAAATCTCCCTCATGCTGGCTCATTCTTTCTGGTGCCATTGGTACTTGCCAGTTTTTATTTCTTTAAGGTGAAGATAATCTACATGAGGTATAAGGATAGATAAATGTTAGACCTTGATTTAGAAATATCTGGTCTAGCCTAGTGGTAATGCAGTGCTGCATGCAGCTTTATGTTCAAACAAAAGCACACAGAAAGGCATGCCTTCGTACATCATCCTTAGTGTCAGAAGCGTGCTTTAGCATTACACTATAAGCATGTATGCCATAGTATATGCATTGTATCAGATATTTCAGTGTTGATAATAAATTCTTATAGGTTGTCTTTTAAGTTAGTCTGCCTTCATAGTTACATTCTCAGTAACTTCTTTGCATTCATCTCAGAGCAGATTTCCAAAATGTTTTTGTACATATACCGTTGTTTTATTTTTTCTTTACATTATTTCTGCATTGATGTGTAATGATGCATCTCTTCAATGTGTATTTTTGTAGTATTTATTTCACACCTGGTAATTGAATTGTACTCACCACTGTTTTCCAGTGCTGTAGAATTTTTTTGGATCATCTTAGATTTTGCTGCAAGCGAAAGCATTTTTCTTCCTGATTAGCCCAGAGTTCAGCTGTTGAATGGAGTATATTTTGTGGTTATGGTTTACTGTGGTGATGCTTTTTTTTCCTGTATGTGCTAACTGCAGCTGTGGGGGAATAACTGCCTGGTACTCTCCACTGCCAGCCTGTGCTTGGTGGCAATATGGGACCTGGTGCTACTGTGTATTAAAGAATCTGCAGTCTTGCATTAGATTGTTTGTTCCATAACAAATTGATTTTTCTGTCTTCTCATCTGAATAATACATTCTTCAGTTAAGATAACAGGTTTCATATTAGGAGAACACTGTCATTTTCTGAATATGTAAGAATAGTTAATGTTTGACACATCACTTGTAAGGAACATACACATCATAGTGAAAATATTTACAACTGTATTACAATATTTTGTAAACGCTTTCCTTGTGGTACCTGTTTACTTTACTCAGATTTTTATTTTCGGGAATGCCCTGTTCTACTTTTAATACAAAGGAAGTATATTTATTATTTAAGGTATTGAACCGCTTTGTTGCTGACTGCCACATGTCAGAGAACAGCAGATACTTGACTAGTTTCTCTCTTTTTCTCTTTCATAAACACGAGTTCTGCTTTTTCTATTCTGCTTTTTATTTTTTTATGGAGCACTCAAAACTGAACTGTTTTAGTAAACAAACTGAATTGAACCGTTTGAGTAAACAAAACCAAACCGAGTATTTTGCTGTATGTTGTATTTTGGAAACTTACTTTACCTGATAGTGTTCTCTTAGCTGTTAACATTTATCTCCATGTGTTACTTACAGGAGAACACAGTGCGAACTCCAGTCCTTTCTTTCTACCTTATTCTGTCCAGCTCCTGCTTTGCTGGCTACTGTGTAGTAGGTGCTAGGCCATTAGGTGATGCTGACTGGCATACAGATGCATAATTAGGATAATTTTTAGTGTCTTCCCTGAATCAGTAGTGAGAATCTTTGTTATATGTTTGCACATCCTCTGAGGTCTGCTTGTGTTCTAGCTTGCATCTCACTTGGCTGGTAGGTCCCAGGTGTCATAAGCTTGTGTAGATCTACAGTGTCAGACTGCAGAGGAAAAATGATAGTACTATGTTGTTATGCAGTGTCCCCTGGCTTGGTCATCATGTCAATATGTCTTTACTGAACTTGGATAGAAATTTTGAAACATTGCCAGCCTCCACTGAGCAGTAATGAAAATGCCAGCTGGAAACTTGGCGTGAGCGTTAGGGAACTGTCTTCTGTGTAACTGAATTACCCAGGGTGTCATCTGCCAAACTTTCCTTCAAACTTTGAGAAGAGGGGAAAAAAGAGTCAATAATTTAGCTCTAGCATGTGCAAAACCACGTAGATTTTGTGTTATGCCTGTCGGCAATGTGCAAATTACACTGTTGGTGTTACTGAGGAGCGCTGAAGGTTGGCCATTTATCGCTTCCCACCCTGTATTTCCCCTGCTGGTGTATTTTCATTCCTTTTGTGCTTCTGTTGCTCATGTAATGTTTCTCCTCATTTTACCAGCAGTAAATGTTAGTTCTTCATATCTTTTTTTCCATTCATCCTAATCCTGAGACATAATACATGCTTCATATAACCAGAAAAGTTTGCTATAAAATTTGTAAATGCTTTAATATGAAATGTTAATGGGAATTGTATAATAATTCTAAAATATTTCTTTCTCCTTCATTTAGCTGCAGATATGATCGGTGCATCTTCAGGCTTTAGTGTCAGTTTTTTTCTACTGAACTTCACAATTTTTGAACTGAGCTGTGATTAGTTTGGTCTAAAGGATTATAGGAGTTCTGAAGTCAGTTTTTTGATATATATACAAAAAGTAATTTTAAATTTGGCCATTTTGCTTAACTGACTAGGCATCTTTGAAAATTCCAGACATGATTTGCCAATTTTTATTCTCATAGTGAGTTCTTGTCAGATAGCAGAATGGCAGTAGTTCAATATACAAATGTATTTGGCACAAATACTAGTATTAATGGTTGGATGGGTAAATAAGGATGTAGCTGTTGCATAGGTGGTGTGTGGTTGAACAGTCCTGTTACATAGTCTCATATGTGAACATTTCTCAGCACTTGTGTGTGGCAGGGCGGTATTGCCACTGACAGAACTCAAGTCTTGTCTGATGAGAGAGATTGCAATGCCTGGATAAAGTGCTTTTTTGTCAGCTTGAGGCTCATAAGATATATTTGTGATGTCTTTTTCTGAGGTATGAATCTGACTGCCAGAGAGTGGCTGAATACCCTTGATCGAGGGACTGCCTTTTCTTCTGGTTTAGGTCTTTGTCCATTTGAAGTCAACCAAAAAACCCACTCTGAGTTGCCATGCTGAGTTTCCCATTTTTCTTTTCTCTCTGTGCAGCTGCTGCTCGTTATGAAGAGGGAGAATCTGAAGCTGAGAGCATTACATCCTTCATGGACACTTCTAATCCTCTTTATCAGCTTTATGACACAGTTAGAAGTTGCCGAAATAATCAGGGCCAGCTCATATCTGAACCCTTTTTCCACTTGCCCTCCAAGAAAAAGTATCCTGATTATTATCAGCAAATTAAATCACCTATTTCCTTGCAGCAGATCAGGTAAGAAAACAGAATGCAAACTACATCTGGTGGGAAACTATTCAAGGATTTCTTTTATTTCCAGAATCTGATCTTGTGGTCAAGTTCTCGATGCCTAATGCAGTGTATACCATCTTTCCTCTGTGTTGGGTTGCTTCTTGTTCCAACTCAGTCCGCATCAGTCTTTTGATCATCTTTTATAGCTAGCTGCTGTTTGGTTTATTCTCCATGGACTTTCATTTGTAATGTGCCTGAAAGACTCCCATGTGAATAAATCTGCAGGCTAGGTGGGCAGCAGAGAGGAAAGCTTCTGAAGAACCCCCCGTTGTTCTCTTTCCTTGACTGTGATGGCTCGGTTACCTCTTACTGCCATGTTTTTTAAATTAATAGTCTTCAGCAATGTGAATTGTAGATACGTGCAATTACGTTCCTTTTGTCCTGGTCACAGTATAACTGTGGAGAATAATTATCGTCATTCATGATGTATCTAGTCTGGGCTGAAGTACTAACGCACTACACTATTTATAAATGTTTGAGCCATGAAAGGTTCATTAACTGACAGAGCGCAGTTGTTGAATTAAAAACTTGAGTAAAAAGAAGCAAGGAATAGCTTTCTTTAGCGGTCCAAGGTAAGCTGATGTGATGGGTCCTGAGTGCATTGATAGAGCTCAGTGGCACTGCCCGGCCTCAGCTGGGGCTCCAGTCCCTGCCTGACCTGCACTGCAGAGTCCTCAGCTCCTGGGGAGGGGGGGGTTAATCTGTCACGGTGTGTTTTGTGTGTGCTGGGGAACAAGTGTGGAGCTGCTACGCTGGTTATCTATCAATCAGTGGCTTTGAAGCATTTTTTCATATGTCTTGGTACAGCTGTTGGCTTGGCAAAGAAAGTGTCTTGTCTTGAATGAAGCACAGAATGTACTTGATGGAAAAAAAAAAAGGTAAAATTGAGAAAAATCACTGAGAGTTGTTGGGGAGCTTTTTGTCTGAATGTACCAAAGAATATAGTCTGAAATGATCCATAAACAGATTTAATTGAGAAAGACTTTCCATTAACAATATCCTTGATATCAGTTATAGTACAAATAATTTGCCATGGGGAGGCAGCTGCATTTCTGCTTTCCTTACAGCGTAGGCAGGTTAAACCTGGCTATGTGAGCAGTGCAGAAGTTGCATGCAAATGTATGAGGAACTGTAGGAAAATATTACTTATTGCCTGAGAGCTTAGAAAATAAAAAGGGACAAACAGTCTTTTTAGAAATAGTGTTTGTAGCTCACAAGCTAAAGTACGGTATTTATAGTAGTCCAATTTATTTTAGCAAATTCTGAAATTCAACTGTTCTTTAAATCACCACATAATCTTCGGTTCTTACTATACTTAAAAAGCCTTGAAGTCATGTACATGTGTGCTTGAATGATGTGCTTTAGGGAAAACTGAAGCTAGCGTTATTTTACTGATATTTCAAATATGTCTTTATGTATTCAAAACTGCCAGTCATTAGGGGTGGAGATTTTTTGTGTTTGTGGGTTTTATTTTTGTCCTAGTGAGAAGTTGAAGGTGTTGGGGTGAGGCCTGGCATTCCTGTCTCGTCTGTTGCGCTTTGGTGTCTGCCTACCTAGGCTGTCCTGCCGGACTGAACTGTGAAATGAGTGCCAGTTGCAAATTTTACAGCTAGTCATATATTTCAGGAGTTTGTATGTCTTAAATGCAGGAAAATCCTTACAAAATAACATATGTTGTCTGGAGGGTATAGTTTTTTTTTAATGAGATGTACATCATGCCTATCCCGGTCTCTCAATCACTTCATGAGTGTTACAAACCTCAGTCATTTGAGCTGAGTGCTGATCCTGGGCTGTGTCCAATCAGGTTTTGAATATCTCCACAAATGGAGACTCCACAATCTCCCTGGGCAACCAGAGCCAGTGTTTGAACACCCTTGCAGTAAGAAAACAAACCAAACAAAACCACCAACAACAAAGTCCCTTTTTCTTTTTCTTGTGCTCAGGTGAAATTTCATGTGTTTCCATTTGTTCCCGTTACCTCTTGCCCTGGCAGCAGGCACAGCTGAGATGAGTCTTGCTCCCTCTTCATTCCCTCCCAGCAGGTGTTCATACACACACTGATATGAGTCCCCCGACCTCAAACAGGACAAAATTCAGAGCTATAGAACAGGAATGTACTATTTACAAAGAAAGGCATGACACTGTGAGCCTGTGACTTTCAGGTGTGGTAGAAGTGCGTGGTGTGGAAGTTATTTTGCAAACTTAACATTGCTGGTGAAAAGTCATTCTGTAATAACAAATGACCGGAGGAACAGTTGGGAAATAATGTAACAGAATGAGTTCAGTTACTCCGAACATAGGGGCCAGATCCTGGCATCCTTACAAGAGCTGTGTTGTGTTCCTTGTTAAATTTCACAGCATTAGTGATTCCTAAGGCAAGTGGCTCAGACTTTTCTGCGCCAGAGGAGGGAAATGCTCCAGGGAACTCCCTGTCAGTGGTTCTTTCCTGATCCATTTGTGAGGCTGGTGTGATAAGGATGTAGAGTTGTGTATCAGCTTTAAATATCAGGAGGAAGGACATTGATATTTAATTTTTTAATCAGTCTAATCCTTGACTGTCATTGATTTCTCTCAGGGCATTGCTTTTTTCTTCTTTTCACCCTCCTCCCTGACAGTTTTAAGTTGGATACAGAACAACTCGAAATAAAGAGGAGTAGTGCAAAGGGACAGGAGGGGGAAGCAGTTTGAATGGAAGAAGTGGTACTTCCGTTGAGGTGTAGTCCTTTAGGTTACTGTTTCAGAAAGCTGAACCCAGACCTCCTGCAGCAGCAATCGAAGTAAAAACTTACAGTTCTGTAATTCTAATTTATTAAATTAATTGGAAGACTAGAAACTTTTACAGTTTTTCTTCTTCCAGCTGTCCAGTCTCTCAAAGCTTGTTTTAGTTCTCTGAAAGAAAACAAACGTGCCAGAGTTGCACAAGAATGTTGATAAACTACATGCTACTAATATTTAAGCAAAATTTGAGCTAAGAGTGGAAAAGCAGGAATGTTGCAGACACACTCACTCACTCACCTGCAAGAGGATGAACTGCAGAGTAGGACTTGAGAGGGCTTTCCCTAGCTTGGTGGTTATGATTTCTGAAGTGCAATTCCTTGTCCTCTGGCAGTTGAGTCACTTTAGACATTTGTCTTATATTTAATATTCAAATCTAAGGCAGCTGTGGTAGTCTTCACTTTATTAGATTCTTAAAACCTAATTCTGCCAATTTGTCAGTATGAATTGTCACTTGGAAACAAATCATGCTGACGCCATCTACATCCAAGGGGAGAGGAAAGTCTGTTTGTCAGCATTTCTGTCCAGTGCTGCTCCTGAATGGATTTATACACAGGACTGGCCTTTTGATTTTTTTTTTATGTTCTTAATCTCTACAGTAGTTTAGCTGTCTTGGGTACCTTTTTGTAAGATGCAGAATGGCCTTCAGACATTATTTTTGTTTTCCCTTAATCCTTTGAAAGTTTGAATCTATTTTATAAATATTTATAATAACAGCAGTAAACAAGGAGATTACTGCTTGTTTACACACTTAATTGCCGTACGTGCCTTGACAAATAAGAATGTTAAATTATTCTGTTATGAAAAAATTAAAACTCCTTTTTGATGTTTTTGCTAAATATCGTCTTATTAACTGGGGCTTTTGATGCAAGTTTTTTAAACCTTTCTACTCTGTTTTCTTGAGTATTCTCTTAATGATGTGTTAGCTTTTGTAACACCAAGTGTTTGTGTGCTGAAGTTCTGTAATTACTTGTCAGTATTTTGCTGGACTACAAGAATGAATTACAAACATTTTACTCCATACATTTTGCTTTCTCTACCAGAGACTGTTCAGATCAACTGGAGAAGATGTAAAGTGACCTGTAGTGTTTGTTACTGGACAGTGGCAAGAGCATGAAGTAGACTCAGGGTTTATATCCTTGGTATTTATGAGCATATGCATCATATCCTAGTGGTCTAGGGCAGAATAATCCCGTATTTATTGGGCTTTTCCTTTTGTTTTTGACTTTTTAAATACCAGTTACATACTCCTTAACATGCAAATAATTGTTGGTGGAGTTTTACAAGGTAGAAATGGAGGCTCGCTTTGCCTTTTCGTCATGGCAATTTAATTGGTACCCAAGCTCTTTTGCTTTTGTGGGATATGTGTGTGGGTTTTTTATTATAATTTGTATTTTTTACTAATATAATGAAAATTATATTGGTAACTCCTTTTTTTTTTTTGAATGGCAGAGTGACTGAAGCTGACAGGAAAACTTTTGATCAGCTGTTACTTCAGTTGAAAATATTAAAAATAATCCAAAACAAAAGCATAAATATTTACAAGATACTGATATCTTGAAAAACATACCTGAACTTAAAATGGTTCATTTTAAATGAGAATGGCAACAAGTAATTTTCTCCACATCTTATGTTTAGGATATTTGTCCAAAATTGGTTTTTACTTTTCTCAGTTGTTGAGGACATACTGGTTCTTCAGATCTGAAAGAAATGAAGAAGAAATACACTACATGCATGCACATAGTGTGCAGCTGCTGTCCTGGCAACATGCAGTTAGTTGCATGTTTCACTTCAAAAATATATTTCCATCACAACATCTTTATAGACACATGTGCACATCTCACTCGTTTTTACAGCAGTTTGCAGCTCTGTGCCACGTTTAATCCAACCATGATGTCCTCATCCTTGTGTGAACAGTGAAGAGTCCTGTTCAACTTTAGTTGAACATCGTTACTCTTTGTTTGCTGGTTCAGCTGTAAGGTCACATTGGTGGGTGAGGTTTGGAGCTAAAAGGTATTTATTTTGTGGTAGCACTGTGCTCCATCAGGCATGTTGACATTTGGCTGGGTGCTGTAGAAACCACACCGGGTTTAAAGGTGGTGAGCGTGTTAAATGCACGTGACCGATGGAGGTGCAGGCAAGTGGGTCAGGAAGGAGGTGTGAAGGAGGATTACTGGATTTTGCAGTTGTGATAGAGTTTGGTTGTTGCAGATTATTACTTTCTGTTGTGTTTAATGAGGTGTTGGAAACTTTGAAAAAGTTGGCTGAAGCTTTCACCACTGTGTAAGGAAATATGAGAAAACACATTACATTATTGGCAAACAGTGCACTGATTTATCTGTTCAACATACGACATAAAAAGGCCCTTTCCGTTAGTCCTATTCTAACTTTTCATGCAAAGCACATTCCTGCAGGTAGCATTGATCAACGAACAGGTGGTTTTAGGAGAAGGCAAAAATTGGAGGAGATTAATATGAGAGGTGTCAGGCACTTCTGCTTTTCTCTGAAGATCAGTGGAATGGGTATGTGGGGGAGGCAGCGTGTGGGGGTGTGCGGAGCTGACCCGGCCCCCCCGACATCACACCCAGGCCCTGCGGGTCACAGCGGAGGGACCTTGGGGGTATCTCAACCAGTTGTGCTTCTGTCTTGTCTGCACAACGTCTCGTCTGACTTCAGTCTGCGCAGCTTTCAAGAGGGCAGGTTCCAGAACTGCTAGAGTCATTCTTTAAGAGTTTCCCTAATATAGTTACAATTGGAAGATACTACTGCAGCATCAGAAAAAGAAAACACGTTCCTATAATCAGAGCTCTTTGCATATTGATTTTTCATGAAAATGAAGATGTTAAAGAGCTGGTTTGCAATGTGTAACTTGAGAAATATCAATCAGATATCCACTCTTTTGCAGAACCAAACTGAAAAACCATGAATATGAAACTTTAGATCAGTTGGAGGCTGATTTGAACTTGATGTTTGAAAATGCCAAGCGCTACAACGTTCCCAATTCTGCCATCTATAAAAGAGTACTCAAAATGCAGCAGGTTATGCAGGTATGTGCAGTGAAACAATTAAAAGGATGTAACTTCACACATGAATTTGTTTTCCTAATTAATGCTTTTCCAAAATAATTTTTAACTAGACTTGTATTTGCAGTAGTAGTTTCTTGCTTAGGGGTAAGTATGGGAGTGAAGTGTCATAGGGTGATTTTTCTTCAGCAGACATGCTGCCTTCTGTGATTTCTTTTGGTCACTTTTGTTACTTACTATGATTCTTAACACAATTAAGTTGTGCAAAAATTGGTAATGTGGAGTTCTTTTAGAATTTGCAGGTAACTTGTAGGATGCTAAACCACTTCAAATTTCATTATGTGTTCCAGCTAAGTGCTACAGTCTGAAATGGCATAATTATACTGCTATTGTATGTTGGCCAACTATTTTAAATAAATAATTGTAAATATTTTGATGGTGTTTTAGTCTCAAAAGCCATAGTTGCATCTTCCTTTGTGAATCTGATCTGTTCTGATGTTTAATATTTTTCTGGAAATGTCCAGCAGTGAGTTTGGCTTCAATGATTTCTTCTTTTTTCAGGCAAAGAAGAAGGAGCTTGCCAGGAGAGACGACATTGAGGATGGGGACAGCATGATTTCTTCTGCTACATCTGATACTGGAAGCTCAAAAAGAAAAAGGTATGCACTTCTGTAGTTCCTTCATACCATGACATTGCTACTTCTTTAACTTGTGTAAGAAAATATTAAGCCATGGTTTTTAGCATTTGTGTAGGATTTTGTAGTTCTGAAACTTAACCTCGTTAAGTGTTGGATCTAGTTCATTCAAAGCTGTTTGCTGAATTTATTTTCCTGGTTTTTGGCCTATTAGTTGGTGGTTGTCAACATAACTTCAGTAAGTGGCACGGACGCTGTAGTTGCATTGAATTAGGTAGTTTTGTCAGCGGATTTCAGGATTTTTACTTGTGCTTTCTTTTTTTTAGCCCGGTGTGTGCACTGTCTTGACAGGTTTTTAGCAATTATTGTTTCTTTTCTACTACTTCTCCAGTATATGACTATTTATGTAGTTTCGGTACCAATTTCAGAATATAATTAAAGTGAACACTATAGCTGAATTAGTTTTTGGAAAGTTTATAGTATTACAAATTATTATTACAAATATTTTTATTTGGTGAAGTCTCCTGAAATAAATATTTTCATTTTGCATGACCTGAACTCTGCTGGAGGAGTTCTCATCATGAATGTTAGAGGACTATTCTCTTCCTTCTGAGTTTGCGCTCTTTGCTTACTTACCTGTCGTTGGCTGGGCTGAAGAGGGTATTTGACAAATAGATACACTGAGTATATAATACGTTGATTATTCTGGATACCGTAATGTAAAAAAAGTTCATGATGATCTAAACCATCCTCTTTTAGTGAGCATTAATGATGGTTTATGGAAAGTGTTCTTTAACAGTGACAGCTGTTGTGTAATGTTAGTGTTGTATTTCACTCCAACAGGTGATAGTTTCTCAAATCTGCCCCAAACTTCTGATAATGTTATTGCAGTGGTAGCAACTGCCAGTGTAAAGCTATAATTCATCGTCTTTCTTCAGTGTTGCTTATGACCTTCAGCTTCCTGTATTTTTAGTTCTTTTTTTTTTTGTCAAAGTGACAGCAGTTGTGGGGGGAAGAAGGGAGTGAAATAGAGCATCAGCAAAGGTTCACTTAAGAGCAATCAAGTAAGTCCGACAATGTACACTCAAAAAATCTCCACAGAGAAAATGTTAACATGGGTTTAGGAGGTGGTACAGTCTAGGGATGCTAGGACATAGAAAAGTACTGGAACAGTAAGGCAGACCACAGTATGAAATGAAGGTCAGGACGGAAAGAATTGCAAAAATTTCTAGTTTTGAGATCTTCACATTTAAAGAGAACTACTACCCTAAGCAAGCAAGTCAAATGTCATCGGCATCCTTTTAATCCTATGTTGCTTTCTGTCACATTGCGTGACAGAACACTGAAATACTTCGAAGAAAAAAATCTGTCAGGCCTTGTCATCTAAGAACAGTAACAGAGAAGAAGTTGTGTTCATAGGTAGGGGAAATAAAAATTATTCTATTTTCTTCACGCCTGGAGAGAAGCTGAAAATGCTTTTGATGTTGTCAGTTCAATACTTGTTACGAGTTTTGCTTGCTGAATTATAGGAAGTAAAAGAAGATTGTGAATGCTGCTGATGGCGAAAGTGAAGCACTGAGAGGAATTCCAAAGTGTTGCTGAAAAAGGAAATAATAACCCAGGCAAAATTAATCCCACTGGGAAAATAATAATGCCGTACAAGACAGTTGTTTGAGTGTCCCCTTTTGTGTATCAGATATGTCACCTGAATCTTGAGTATTGGCAGGCCTTTTACTATTGCTGATTTTGTTTTGCTTTACCTACTTTCATTGAACTAAATATTAAAACTTGGAAACATTTTAAAATATGAAATTTGGAAGCATGTCTCTGTTCTGGCATTACTCATTTGCTAGTGTGAACCACTAACAGTACCCAGCAGATAGTGCAGAAGATAGTGCAGAAGAAAAGTCTTAACCTATAGAAGATATATTTTGAATTTTCTCTACATGTTTTGACATTGATTTCGTTAGTTATTTTGCTGACCTCACCAAGGCGCAAGAGGTGTCTGAGGTACGAGGCAGTGCTGGGCAAGGTAGATTTTAAATGGAGGAGGAACAGATGCAGATGATGGAAAAACCTGTCATGCAGTTTGGTTTCTAGCAAGTTGTACACTGATGTTTTGTACATTCTGCAAATGAAGATAGTTGTTTTTGTTGTCTTTACAGATAATATAGTCAAACTTATAACTACCCAAATAAGTCTTACAGAGATTACAGTTGGAAGCAGGTTTAAAAGTGCTTTGTGGAGAGTGCATTTCTAACAGTGCTGTGGAATCTGAGCTGAGATGATACATTGTTAACATCAGATTTCCCCTCCCTTATCTAGTTTGCTTGTAGATCATGTAGTGTTTGTACAGGGAGCCACGTGTAACTGTGTTCCTGATAAAGCTATGTCTTGGTTGCGCTGTCACATTTCTTGAGACAGCCATAATAGCTACACATAGGATGACTGAAGTTTGTAGTGACAGCATGTATGTGGCCATTTTCTACCTGGGTTTGCAGCTTTGGTGAGATTTACTGATTTGTAGCTTCATTTGTCTGTGGTTGACAGATATTTCAGCAATTGAGACCCTTCTTATTACTACATTCTTGATGTTCTTATTTTTCTTGTACTGAAGAAGATACAGAATAGCTCTAGACTCTGATATTCTGTATTCAGCAGATGAATTCATGAAGATACAGGCTGAGGAGTTTTTCCCTGTCTGCACTAGGTCTTGAGGTCTTGGATTCAGATGCCTAGTCCTGACCTGTTTTCTTTGTGATTAGAAAGTGCTTAGAGCTCCTTTTGACCTTTGCACTTTTGAAAACTCGTTACTTGCTTTATTTTGTAGAACACTTAAACTCAAGATGAACAGGAAAAATATCATACCGAGTTTGTTCTCTGTTTATTTAGCAGACTGCTGGTTATGATGCTGTCACTGTTTGCAAATGGACCTGTGATTCTAGTACACTGTCCTAGTGTGTGTATGTTTAGGTGACTGTGGTTGTTTTCTCATGGTAGAGGATAAGGTCATTTTGATATTAGTTTTGGAAGTGTGGAGAAGAGCCCCTGACATTTAATCTTTTCTTTTTTGTTCTTCTCCTTAACCTAACAGTAAAAAGAATATACGAAAGCAGCGAATGAAGATCTTGTACAATGCAGTTCTAGAAGCTCGAGAATCGGGCACAGGCAGACGGCTCTGTGATCTGTTTATGGTTAAGCCATCCAAAAAGGACTATCCAGACTATTATAAAATTATCTTGGAGCCAATGGACTTGAAAATGATAGAACACAATATCCGCAATGATAAGTACGTAGGGGAAGAAGCCATGATTGAAGACATGAAGCTCATGTTCCGGAATGCGAGACATTATAATGAGGAGGGCTCCCAGGTACTGTTCTGGTTCTGCAGTCACACTTACCTCTCTGCTTCTTTGCAGACATATAAGTTATGTTAGAGTGGTTTAGCTTTGACTATTACATTATTTATGATAATTGCTAACTGAACTAATTTAGAAAGTTGATTTTTTTCTTTCTGCCAAAGTTTTAAATTGTCTTCATCTATAGTTGTATGAACATGAAATGAAACACACTCCTTTGCCAAGGTTAGGCTTATTTCCTGTTAGCGAAACTTGTTCCTCCACTATAAAAAATGTCAGCTGAATGTTTCTTAATATGTTTTAAAAAATAAGCTGGTTCCTAAATTCTCGTTATTCAACCTCAGTTAATCATGAGAAGTCATCAGCATGTGATTTGGAGCTCAGAACCTCTTGTATTAGTTGGAAAGAAGTGGGCTTTGTTTTCATGGAAGTAGAGACTGTGAGAGATCAGATGCAAAGACCTGACTTATTTAGTGGAGCAAAAGGATTCTGAAAGGAATATACTTTTCCCTTACAAATGTATTGTAGAGTGTTTCTATATTGTGATGCTTCTTGGCCAGTAAGCATGATGTAGTGGAACAGAGTGGTGGTAGGAAACCTCCAGCTGTTACTAAGGAGGAACTTGACCAGCTACTATACAGGACTTCAGGGTGAGGTTGTGTTCACCAGGGTTGAATTGGAATACCCAGGAGGACTGTTCTAGTCCTGTGTACCCTGATGGAATCACAATACTTCAAGAGATCTTTAATTGCTCAGCATAATGATTTGAGGAAGAAGTTGATAAAGCAACTGCACCTTGCCATTTCCTAGTGTTTGGAATAGAAATGCAGTTTTATTGGATAATTTATTCAAGTTTTATATCTTTCTGATTTAGATGGCATTCCTCAGTTCTGCTTACCTATTTAAATCTATTGAAGGTATACATTTGAGAAATAAGCCCTTGTTTTCAATCAAGTACTTGGTTTTGCATTCAGCTTTTTCAAACTAACATTTAAATGTTTCTTGGGGGCTAGTTCTAAACTAGTCTGAACATGGTAAACTCTGTTTTGTTTTGGTTTTTGATTACTTTACCGATTAATAGGTATACAATGATGCCCATATGCTGGAAAAGATCCTTAAAGAAAAAAGGAAAGAACTGGGACCCCTAGCTGAAGATGATGATGTTGCATCCCCTAAACTAAAGCTAAGTAAGGCAACCTCATACATTGCTATATGCACCATTTCAACACTTACCAAACCCCACAATACAGATTAACAGATCTTCCTTTTAGAATAGAAGACATGCTAATTTACACTGACATGCAAAGTGGAATTATATTTTCAAAATTGTGACAGCAATAATGTGGTTTGTATGTGCATATAATAAAAACTAGTTGTTGCACATACTTTTCTTAGAAAATACTAACTTAGAATGAAGAAAGAAAACTTAGGAATGATTGGAATGACTGGTATTTAGCCATGTGGTGTTATCGAAATGTCTGATGCTGCATTATGTGCTTAGTAACACTTCATTAACACAATGAACGTGTGCTGTTTGCGTTGCTGGCAAGCAAGGTGCTTCTCTAACTGAGTAAATCTCTTAATTTCTCTGGTCATATGTCTGGGATGTCCACAGAATGATAAAAGAAATGTGAGCTTGGAAAATAATTGGAAAATTATTGAAAACCATTAAAAACACCAAAGCGAAATTTCCAGCGTCTGTTCCTAGAGCTGTTGCCATTATGAACTAGAGTTGCTACTATTCTAATCTTAGGTCCACTTAACATGTGTTCAGAATGTAGCAAACTGAGAGGGATAAAATTGTACAAAACAGCTTAAAGAAAATAACTGCACACAACCTACTTGAAATATACAGCTCTTAGGTAAGATACAGGTAGTAGGGAATTCACCGGCAGAGACTGTGCAGTGCAGTAACAGAGATCCCGAATTAACCAAAAGACTAATCTGATTGATAATGCCATGGGAGGCCTTATTTTACATTTTATCTGTAATAACCCTCTCTAATTTGGCATAAATCTGTCATAAAGGAATCTGATAATATTTAGAGTGCTTAATTTTAGTGATAGCAAAAACCGTGTGATTACTGGATTTTAACAGCTGTAGAGAGAAATTCATGTAGAGCTAGTAAGACCAAATTGAATTTAGAGGAGTTATTAATAACGTTAGGCAGGAAAATATGTTTTCCATGGTCTGAGGAGGTCTTTGCAAGGTGGACCACATAGAAGCGTGATTCTGTGTTTGCCAAAAATAACATTTAAAAAAATATTCATAAAATGACGAAAAATAAAAGAAGCTACAACTTGGAATGGGCTCCATGTTGTGAGTTATACCATGAAGTAGTTCTTCAATAGCAATTCTCCAGTGTAAAGGAGGTGGACAAAGAAGTGTGCAGACTCTGGTTTTGTAATTATTTTTTTCTTTTTTTTTTTTCCCTTTTTGTCTGCTTAGGTAGAAAAAGTGGCATTTCTCCTAAAAAATCGAAATACATGACTCCAATGCAGCAGAAACTGAATGAGGTGTATGAAGCTGTTAAGAATTACACAGATAAAAGAGGCAGACGATTGAGCGCCATCTTCTTGAGGCTGCCATCTCGATCTGAGCTTCCTGACTATTATGTGACCATTAAAAAGCCCGTTGACATGGAAAAGATCAGAAGTCACATGATGGCAAATAAATACCAGGATATTGACTCCATGGTGGAGGACTTTGTAATGATGTTCAATAATGCTTGCACGTATAACGAGCCAGAATCTTTGATTTATAAAGATGCCCTGGTCCTGCATAAAGTTTTGCTTGAAACTCGGAGAGAAATAGAAGGAGATGAGGATTCTCATGTGCCCAATGTCACCTTGCTAATTCAGGAACTTATCCATAACCTTTTTGTATCTGTTATGAGTCACCAGGATGATGAGGGCAGATGCTACAGTGACTCCTTAGCTGAAATTCCTGCTGTTGATCCTAATTTCCCCAGTAAACCTCCTCTGACTTTTGATATTATCCGAAAAAATGTTGAAAATAATCGCTATAGAAGATTGGACTTGTTCCAGGAGAATATGTTTGAGGTACTGGAGAGGGCGAGGAGAATGAACAGGTGAGTGAAACCATGTTTTTCAGTTATCCTTTGTCTTATCACGTAAGTTTTGCATGTTAACATTTGACAAAGGCTGAAGTTATTTTTAAAGGTCTTTGCTTCCCTTGATACGGGTGTTTAGAAAACTAAATCTCAAAAGCTCTATCAGGTCTTCAGTGGAATGTATGCTTTTGTTTAAAAACAAGGAGATAATTTTGATGTTAATCTTCCAAAGGTGCACCTGATGAAAACCTGGTTTGTGCTAATTTTCAAATTGAGGAAGTGAAGAGGAGTTGTTCACCAGCTGCTTGACTAGTGGATTGCTCCTTTGGAGCAATCGCAGTTGTATGAGTTATGGTAATATTGTGCAAAAAATATGAACACTTGCAAATTCTTGCAGTGTTTTATTTGAATCAAGTAGAGTACTTGAGGATGTACGAGTGAGTTCTTGTCTCTGAAGGAGTTAAAAAGTATATTAAAACATCTACTAACAGGAATATGGGTAATTAAAGGAAGTCAGTTTTCTTAATAGTAATGTTATTACTTGAGTTTTCAAGACTTAACAGATTGGAGAGGGCCAGTGGCAAGTACTTTGGTCACAATGAGTTACCTTTGATTTTTGTGGTATTTCAGGACTGTATACAACAATAACTGGTTTAGGTGAACTATAATACAAACTGGCAGCAGAGTAGCAGGTGGAGCATGACTTGCCCGTTTCTGCTACTGCTTGTTATGAGTAAGCACAGAAATCTATTGGTAGAGCGAAGCTTTAGTTTTATCAGTATTGATGGGTGTGTGTTTAGGATCCTGTTTGATGCAACACAAACTACGTTTCTGCCATATTGTGTGTATTTTTACATAGGACCGACTCAGAGATTTACGAGGATGCAGTTGAACTTCAGCAGTTCTTTATTAAAATTCGAGATGAACTTTGTAAGAATGGAGAGATTCTTCTGTCACCTGCTCTCAGCTATACCACCAAGCATCTTCACAATGATGTAGAAAAGGAAAAGAAGGAAAAGCTGCCCAAAGAAATAGAGGAGGATAAGCTGAAAAGAGAGGAGGAGAAGAGAGGTAGCTACTTTATTTTAATTAATTTAAAATGTATAAATTGAAAAACGTACCTATGCATATGATGTATCCTTTGCTGTTGCTGCAGCTGCACCTTCTGAAGGGACCTTAATAGTCTGCTTGTCCACCAAAGGTCTTGTATTTTATTTTGATCCTTCTCAGCCATGCCAGATGGCTTCAAGAAAGAGGTGTAGGTAGATGCTAACCTATGTAAACTCTTTCATCAGAACACATTAGTGTACCAGCTATTTCAAGCATATTATAGAACAATATTTTTTATATTAGAGCCATTATGTAGGGCAAGAAAGCTTCTGTGTAGGTCCTTTATGTTTCACAGTTCATGGCTGTTGCTGTCCATATAATCGTTGTGGAGCATGTCTAGGGGAACGAATAAAGCTTTCTATTTGTTTCTTTCCACAGATGGGAGCAGAACTGTTAGCTCTATCTTAGAATTGTATTCGTAACATGGTTCGTCTTCCTGCATAGCACTAATATCAGCATCAGTAATGTCTGATTGCTTCAGCCAGGCTCACTATTATAAGGGGACAACAGCTGTGATGCCCTTTGAGAGTTAAACACCCCAAAGAAATCAAAATGTGTCTTTCTGAAGGCTTCTGAGCTCCATGCTGTCACTGGGTTCCTCTTAACTCACTGGAAGGGCTCAGTGACGGGGATGTATCTGGTATCATGTGGCACTTGTGCACGCAGCAAGGGGTAGGGGCATTCATGTCGGCAGTCTTGGCTATCATGGAAATGTGGCATTGCTAACATCTGTTTTTCCCGTCTTGAAATAAGAAGCGGAAAAGAGTGAAGATTCTTCTGGGTCAGCTGGGCTGTCAAGCTTGCATCGAACCTACAGCCAAGATTGCAGCTTCAAGAACAGCATGTACCACGTAGGAGATTATGTGTATGTGGAGCCTGCAGAACCCAACTTGCAACCTCACATAGTTTGTATTGAGAGGCTGTGGGAAGATTCAGCTGGTAAGGATGTCTTTGCTATAGAAAAACAATATGGTGAAACTTCTTACTATTTAAAACTTCCAATTTGAGTTTTTTCTGTATAAATGGTATTTATTTTATTTGCAGAAGTATGTGTGGGGTGGTGAGTATTTTTCTTGTTTCTGAGTTGCTTTGTTCCAAAGAATATTGCAAATACGAAGTTCTTGGATCAGCACACACTTTTTTGTTGTTCTTCTCTACCTATCCTCAAATTGTAAGCATCCCAGAGAGCTGGCTCTTCTAAGCAGGACGAGCTCCTTCTAATTTAGGCACAGAAGAACACCTGGGGTTTTTCCGTGCCGAGAAATCTGAACCAAAGTCGGGTACGTTTAACTGCAAACGTTTCACAGAACGACTCAATTTCAGAGCTTGCCTCTGTTACATTTCAGAATTGAACTGAATCTTGCATTTCCTAGACCAAATCAAACCATAAGAATTACTGTTTGTTTTTTTATTTTTTCGTCAGTGATGCCTTCTGTTTGCAGCAGGTACTTCTCTTAAGTATAAGGAAGGGCAGAGTTGTGGCGAGAGTATCAGATAAGTGCAGTGCACTCTCAGCAGTCTTGGAAACTACAGTTGCTGAGGGGTACAGTGGAGTTAAGCATTTTGTTTCCACTGTTTTTAAAGGAATGCAATGGATGCATTACAAGGACAAATTAAAGAGACTGTGACTCTTAAATTTGGAAAGGAGAAATGTAAGGCAGGGTATAATTAAGGTCCACAAAGTCCTGAAGTGGGTAGATAAGTTGAATGCAGAAATACTATTTAACAAATCCAGCAGTACTAGAGTTAGAGGGCACTCATTGACAATAATAAATCAGATTAAAACACATGAAAGTGTTTGGCTTTTCAGTACAGCAGGTAGTGAGCTTCCTGGCTTCCTCGGGAGTTTGTGGAGGCAGATTGTATCAGCAGGTTCAGAAATGAGTGAGACAAGTTCATGTACAACACATCTAAACCAAATAATGAAGGGAATAAGTACCAAATAATAGCCAGATAAAGAGAATAGCTCCCTAGCACCTCTAATGCAGTGACTGTAGGAGGAGTGAAATGAGTTACGGACAGTGACCAAGTTACCCAAGGTTCTTCAAATAATCAGGTGATTGTTGTGTAGAATGTGAAACCGTTTCAAGGCCTGAAAGTCAAGATTTATAAATAAGAACTGATTCCTCCTTTATATTGCTTAGTCAGGTTTTACTGGGGTAAAAACAATTGCCTGGCTTTTTAAATGAACTGTTTTTTTCTTAGCTGAAACAGTTATGAAATCTTGTCCTGTTTTGAAACAGTTTGCTCTCAGTATAAATGACTATGTGGCTGATTAATCAAATCTGTAGTTGTTTTTTCTTGCTCACTAGAGAATATGCCATTTTACCTCCATTTCTCTCTCACTTCTCTCTCTTTTTCTTTTTTTTTTTTTTTTTCCTCTTAATAGGAGAGAAATGGCTCTATGGCTGTTGGTTTTATCGACCAAATGAAACATTTCATCTTGCAACACGAAAATTCTTGGAGAAAGAAGTTTTCAAAAGTGACTATTATAATAAAGTTCCTGTTAGCAAAATTTTGGGCAAATGTGTGGTCATGTTCGTCAAGGTGAGAGACTATTCAGACTAATTTGTTAAGCAAATAATATGTTCTCTGCTGTTTTCTTGAAGAACTGTAGGCATTCTAACATAGAGACAGTCTACTAACACTTAAGTAAAATAATACTGTTTGTATTCTTCATTTGCTTCCTGAGATATGTAGTTCATCCAAGTGATGGTGCTTCCTGTTGCTGGTTGGTTTGTAGAATCATATGTTTATTAGATAATTAGCTAAGTGATTTCTCAAAGCATGTAGAAGAGAAATTGCAGGTAACTACTTGAATGTTCCCATAAAAGCATGTAGATATAGGTTTGATAGAGGGGAGACTTGAATGGCTTCGTAAGAGGATGAAGTGCTTAATCTCTGTCTCAAGTTGGATTCCACATCTCTCTTGTGCTGGGGATTTCTGTCTTGTTCACAGCACATCTCAACCAGTTTTCTGAGGGTCGTGTGTTTGTATCAAAGTGCTCCAGCTGCCAAGTACGTGAATGGATATCAGAGTCACGTATCAATGAGCACGGAGCTTACTTCCCCCCAAAAAAAACTGATGGTCATGTCCTCTTTCCAAGTCAAAGCTCAGAAATCTTGTGAAGGTGGTTTTGGGCTGCAGATCTTGTACTTGTTAACATACCACTTGGGTAAACAAATAAAGCCTAACTGTTCTCACATAACCTGTACTGAAATTAGCTTCTCCTCTATGGGTGGGATTTCTTGTTCACTTTTAATTTTTAATATAACTCGAATGTCAAACTGGAAGAAAAGAAGACAGTAGAAGGACTTTATTCATCTAAAAGCGTTCTTGATATAAACGAAGAAAAGAACTGGGAAGCATGAGAGGGATTTCACTGTGTGTTTGGGGGATATGTGTGCGTGTTGCCGAAATATTCAATCTTTTTTTCTTCAATCCGCAGGAATATTTTAAATTGTGTCCTGAAAACTTCAGAGATGAGGATGTCTATGTCTGCGAGTCACGTTATTCTGCAAAAGCAAAATCTTTTAAAAAGATTAAACTGTGGACTATGCCTGTGAGCTCTGTAAGATTTGTCCCACGAGATGTACCCCTGCCCGTGGTCCGTGTTGCTTCTGTATTTGCTAATGCAGACAAAGTAGATGAGGAGAAGCAGGCTGAAATGTTGGAGGACAGTAAGGTGGACGAAAGTATCATTCATCTTGAAAAGGTATGGAAGATAACAGTGGAACATTGATTATGGTTGACGGATAATAAAGAATGACAAAGTGTGAGTCTCATGACTTCAGTTCCACAACATCCAGACAAAATAAAATATAAATAAATACGATTATGTTATAAATTATGTTGAGCAGACTTGTAGATAAATATAAAATATAAATAGACTAAAGAGAAAATAAACTGTGTACATATTTGCTAGATTCTACAAATGTTTCAAATGCTTTCTTGTGATCATGGGAAAGTTGTTTTTTGTGTGTGGGTCTTTTTTTTTACCACTTCAGAAGAAAAAAATACAACTTCACTGTAAAGCTTCCCTTAAGCCTAAAGAATCAGTAGAACTGAAAGTCTTGTTTTAGTTCATGACAATACTAAAATGCTTTGTTGTGTAGCTTTTCAGTAAAATCGCCAGTACCTAGGCAGCGCTGAGCAACACATAATTTTGTGACCTATTTATGGTTGAAAACTTAGCAGTTTATTGTCAGAATGCTTAAGAATATTTTTGTCCAACATACTGGGTAGAATGATTTATTGTATTTAGAGTCATAAAATAAATTTAAATAAATGTAATTAAGTTGAAATAAATATATCTAAAATAAATTTAGAACCATGAAAAAATAAACAGTCGTTAAAAAAGCCACTATACATTGAGTTCTCTAAACAGAACCTCTGAACAGAATACCCAGCATGCTCATTGTCAGCTTTAATCAGACACTTAGTATATATTACGGTATTTATTCGTATAATGACAAAAGAAGGAATTATTTCTACCAAGAGAATAAAAATTTTTGGTGTCTTTTCCTTCTGCACCTTGGGGAGACAGCCCATGTTTTCTTGGCTTTCTGAAATCCTAGACTAGAAGGTCAAATGAGGCACAGTGTCAGTTTTGACTAAAAAGTAAGACACTGAATAGGACAAATCGTATCAATTTGCAAACAATACAGGGAGTATTTATATTATTGTATATGAAAGTTGAATCATTAAATTTCTATGTATGTTAACTTGGCTATATACTCAATTCTTGCCTCTTAAGCATGTTATTGTGCTTTAAAACAGACCATCCACATAGGCTAACAAGGTTTGGCTTGGCCAGTTAACTTTGAAGCAGCAGAACAGAAGAGGACCTGTAAATTACTGTTCTGGCAAAATTACAGTTCTGTGAAATAGGAAAGCTTGTGACATACATGGAGGGTATCTTTGGCTTCATTTAATTTTTAGATTTCAAGGCCCCTCACTTTCGCACGTACAGTTCTGTTTAGTGTTTAGCTGTTACTGGTAACATAAAGATAGAGCAAAGTCTCTTACTTGCACCTGGCTTCTTTTTATGTGTTTTGTTTTCATTCATCCACAAGTTTCTAAATGGATATTCTTCTGCAGGAGAAAGAAGACGTTCCAGTAGAAATGTCCAATGGAGAGCCTGGCTGCCATTACTTTGAACAGCTCTGCTACAACGATATGTGGCTTAAGGTTGGGGACTGCGTCTTTATAAAATCCCATGGGTTAGTGCGACCTCGGGTGGGAAGGTAGGTGCAGCTTCTTCATTTGCAGTTTTTCTATAAAAGTAACTTGGAGAAAAGAGGGACTTGTTGCAAAAAGTATAAAAGAGGTTTGGGAAAAAAGAATCTTCTGAATGAAGCTAAATGTTACAAGCAGAAGTTTAGCTGTCTAATAAAAAAGTTATACAGTTGTACACTTGGAACAGGCTGTTCTTCTGTTCTCATTTTTACTGACAGTCTTCCTGACCAACCTGCATCCAACTGTCTCATTGAGGACGGATGGCCTTTCATTTATGTCAGTGGTTTGGTTTTCCTTGCAGAATTGAAAAGATGTGGGTGCGAGATGGAGCTGCATACTTCTTTGGTCCAATCTTTATACATCCTGAAGAAACTGAACATGAACCAACTAAAATGTTCTACAAGAAGGAAGTGTTTTTGAGTAACTTGGAGGAGACCTGTCCAATGACTTGCATTTTGGGTAATTATTAACATCTTTAAATCTAATGGGCACTCTTTCTTTTCTCACACAATCTGAAGTGATTTATAGCTATGTGTAGGCTTGATTCCAAGTATATTTTTTTCACATTGAGTGGAGAAGGAGCATTATTCTGTCCAATTCTAATATGTATTCTTATATATGCATTCACCTACAGTGAGAATTTTCACTATAAGAAAGTTTTCTTACAAGGGAATTACATGTGTATCGTAGCCGGAGAACAGAAAACTCCATTCTTCTCGCCTGTTAATATAATTACTCCAGTATGTGTTAACTGGAAAGTCAGTTCAGAAGGAGGTTGAAATTTGGTTTGTTGCATAAGATGGTGACTATGTACTTTGTTTTGTAGTTATGATGTTGCGCTAAATATAGTTAACTGACTAGCAGTCATGGGGTTTTGTTATTTTGCAGGTTTTCTCATTCTTTAAAAAAAATCCAAAAGCTGCAGTAAGTTCATGTAGGTTTCTATGAGAGGCATTATTTAATACAGATATCACTTGGTGTATTTTCCATAGTTGGGCCAAATATCGGGAATCCTCCAGACTTAAGAGACTGGCAAAATCTTGAATTTCCACACTTTTTGCAAACAGCCTGCAAGTGTGGCTGCCTTCTTACCCAGCTCTTTCATTTCTCCAGGAAAGTGTGCTGTTCTGTCATTCAAAGACTTCCTCTCCTGCAGACCAACAGAAATCTCTGAAAACGATGTTTTTCTTTGTGAGAGCCGCTACAATGAAAGTGACAAACAAATGAAGAAATTTAAAGGGCTGAAGAGGTTTTCACTCTCTGCGAAAGTTGTAGATGATGAAATATACTATTTTAGGTAAAAATGTGATGCGAATGTGGGGGGTCACCTGAGCAGTGTTCTCTATTGTGGGGTACTGAGCCCGGCTGGCAGGCACGCCCTCCCAGCCACTCACTCCCCCAGCAGGATTGGAGAGAAATTGGAAGGGTAAAAGGAATAAAAACTCCTAGGTCAAGATGAAGACAGTTTAGCAAGTGAAGCAAAGCTGTACACACAAGTAAAGCAAGATAGGGAATTAATTCACTGCTTTCCTCAGCAGGCAGGTGTTTAGCCATTCCCTGGAAAGCATGGCCTCAGCGTGGGTAATGGTTACTTGGAAAGACAAATGCCGTAACCCCAAACATCCCCTCTTCCTCCTCCTCCTCTCCCCAGCTCTTATTGCTGAGCATGGTGTCACATGGTGTGGAACATCCCTTCGGTCAGTTTGGCTCAGCTGTCCTCGTTGTCTCCCCTCCCAACCCGTGTGCACCCCCAGCCCAGCCTGCCTGCTGGGAGCACAGAGTGGGGAAAAAGAAAAGACCTTGAGGATGTGCCAACACCGTTCTGCAGGAACTACAACATCCCTGTGTTGTCAACACTGTTATGGTCGCAAATCCAAAATGCAGCACCAAGCAGGCTACTGTGCAGAAAAATAACTCCATCCCAGCCAGACCCAGTACACACTAAAAATGTCATACTTGTAGGAAAAGGTGAATTTTTACTAATCTCAGTTTTGGGGAAGAAGTCCAGATAAAATCAGTCATTTCATGGTCTTAATAACAGTGGATGTTTTCTTTGTGTTCTCCTGACTTTAGGAAAAGTCATTACGTTATCAGATTAGTAAAATTTCTTAGATGTCGTTAAAATACTTAAGTCCTCATTATGGGTAACAAATAGCTTTTCAGTTGGCGAACACTGATATTAATAAAAATATTAAGTTCTAGCTTAAGTAAAATGTAAAATCTAGGGAAGATGTGGTGTTAGCTGCCTTCTGTTGCACAAATTAAGTATTCCTGCATTGAAATTGCCTTCTAACTCATAAAAAATTAAAACAAAAAAAACCCACCTTCCATCAAGTGACTGAAATGAAACACTGGCCACAGACACTGAATGTTTTCTACTCAGCCTTCTGAAAGGAAGCACAGGCACATCCTGGGTCACCATTGTTTCCATGTTGTTCAGTGATGAGGAATGGTTGGTTTTCTCTTCAAAAACGTATGCTATCTCCTCTAAAGTATGAGCATATTTTTTATCTGCGTTTTGTCTTCCTCCTCCACCTTTCAGAAAACCCATAATTCCTCAAAAGGAACCGTCTCCACTACTGGAAAAGAAGATTCAGCAGCTAGAAGCAAAATTTGCTGAGTTGGAAGGAGGCGATGAGGACATGGAAGAGATGGGGGAAGAGGAAGGTGATATGACTGAAACACCTTCTATGCCTCAGCTTCAGACCCCATTACCTAGTGAACTGGATATGATGCCTTATACTCCACCACAGGTAAGGGTCTTCCTTGAGAAACCTTTAAACCTTTATTTTCCACATGCTTTGCCCAGCCCAAATAAGCAAAGCAACCGTAATATTTTATCATATACACAGAAGAGATTTATACTTCAGTTTACAAGTCTGTGGAATAAATTACATGGAACAGTTTTGACGTATCCACTATATCTTGGTGATAGTATTCTATTAAAATATTTGCAAAGGAAATCATTCAGTTAAGGAAAATTAAGGGTACATTTTTGTAGGATATGTTAACACTATTTCTAATTAGTAGGTTTTCTGTGACACTTGTTCAGAGGTACCATGTCCTTATGTTTAACGTAAAGTTGGGATGTAAGGGTTTAATTGTATATCTCAATTTATCTAATGCCCATTTTTAAGCTTTTCCTTGAATTTTGAAAAAGTTAGCATTTTGGGTGTTACAGTTTTGCTACATTTTTAGAAAATGTTGTGTATCATCCTCAAAGGAAAAAAACCAGCTTTTTTAGTATTGAGTTAATCATTCTTACTTGGAAATAAGAACTTGTTAAAAAAAGTCAGAAGAACTGATGTCTTAGAATCTTACACATTAATTTGCTGATAAATAGGTAGGAAATAAATGGGGAATCGTGGTGGTTCTTTGCCGCTTGGATGCAGCATGAGTCATTTCTGCCACTTAAATGGGGCACTGTTGATCCCCTTCCCACTCTTGCTGTGTTTCATACACAAGCCCTGGTGTTCACGTAACGGAGTGTTGAAGCAGGGTGAGGAACTGCTTTAACTGGAAATTAACCTAACCAAAAAAAGTTTGTTTGCACCTGGATTGGACCCCTTATCTGTGTCATCGTGTTGCCACATCCAAGCCAATGCGAGCATTGAAGAGGCGACGATAATGACCTGCTGTGAACAGGAGGGTTTGGAACCAGCAATCTGGGTTTCTGCTGCATTGCACTGACTGTGAGCTGGCAGCCTTGTTGGCTGTTGGGGAAAGGATGTGACCCCTGGATAGAAATAACTGTCTTTGGGTGTCACAAAGAAGAGCTGATGAAATGGAAAGCTTTAGCTTGGTTTGATTGTGATTTTTGCTGTGGGGTCAGACCACCCAACACGTTTTGCTGTGCAAGGTTGGTCTTGCTGCTCCTATTTTAATGTGCTGAATTTCTTAAGTAGCATGAGAAGTCTTGCAAAGTATTACAAATAGAAAGCATGATACCAGCATTAACTCACCTAACACTTGAGGAGGGGGAAGGTAACTTTTTAAAAATCAAAATATTACCATTGTTAATCCTGGCATCTACTGAAAGCAGTTTAAATAGGGATCACTGGACATGTCCTCAAACTGCCTTCTGCAGCATTCACTGTCTTTTGATCTCCTTTGCTTTCTCTCTTTCTGCATAGCTACATTTTGCTCAGATTACCTTGAGAAGTTTTATTTAAACACTAATATATAATATCTCTCTAAAAAGCCAGTTTGACAGTTGCACAATTTTATTTCTTAGTTGTTTGTAGTGGGACAGTCTTGCAGAGCTTTCAGGATAACCGATCAGAAGTCAGGCTCAATAGATATATCCAACATGTGTATATGTACCTTTAGACCGACGTGAACTCTGAAGTCTAGAACTTGAAGTAAAAAATACAAAAACAAATAAGGGAAGCTGAAAAGGCTCAATGGCAGTGCATGCTGAGAAGTAAATGGCGATACACAAGTGCCCTGGCAGATTCCTCACACTGCTGGCTAGGAAAGAAAAGGCATGTTCTGTCTGAGCTGGCACTCGGAGCACAATTTAACTCCAGTGGGGAGAGAACTGACATACAGCAGAGAAACAGGCTTTCTTCTTCAGATTATCTGTTCTGTTTATGTCCCTAGTGAAAACTGTCCTTTTAAACAGAGTTCCTTGCTAAAAGGCATGTGTTTGCTTCATGTTCTCTTAAATGTATAGAATTTTATGTAACAACTAATAAACCCCAGAACTTTAAAACTTTTTTTCTTCTGCTAACAAAGAAACTCTTACTACACCTATGAACAAAAGAAATCAAGACAAGTGAATTGTGGACTTTGACAAATAGATGGATGATGCTTTCCTGCTGCAGTTTGCTGTGATTCAGGTTGAACCGAAAATAGAGAAAGATGTGGAACTTCATTATTTGCTTTAGCAAAACAGCTGAGAAAAGGCATAAAAGCGGGTCCTGGTTTACTTCTTAACACAATTAAAACTGAATATGCAGTTATCTGACTCAAATCGAAGAGATCCTGTATCTGAGATGTGAAAGAATGGACAAGATAAAAACCAAATTCAGAATTCTTAGAGTTTCCCAAACTCCTGTTTACCCTCCCAAACGGGTGGTTAGGCTTTTACCTTACATTACTGTTATCGAAACTGTTGCAAGCGCTATAAAGGCAAAGGCAGCTGATAAACTTGTAGCTATCAAAATGCAGATGTATGAGAGGCCAAATATATAATTAAATCTTCCTGTTTCTGAATTGAGAAATCTCATCTACCAATGTGGGCTTGCCTGAGAAGCCAGAATGAGTTGTACCTGCCCTGTGTGTCATCCCAGAACCTGCATGGAGCTTTCTTCACCTCCTCCATCTTAGAGACTAACCGAGAAGACCTCATCCCCAAAACACAAGTGTTGTCTTTAGGTTCGTAATGAAAACGCTAAGGATGAATTGCCATTTGGAAATCAGTACAGTGAAGTTTGGAATAGCGTGCAAGTATGCTTCAGTTTACCCAGTGCCTTGCTTGAAGTGACGAGCAAGACTTTTTGAGTGTCTTGGTATCGCTGAAGCTTTGTTTTTAGCTGAGACAGGAGTGTTGAACTGTGGGATAAAAGTGGCAAGGAGAAGCAGTCAGAATTTCAAGGCAGGAAGAAAACAGTTGCATATGTTTTTCTTTGCTTTTTTTCCTTGCCGGCTATTTGGAAACAATGAGACTTTTCAAGATGTGAGAAATGTATAATATTTGGGATATGAGAAGGGCCTTTGGGGGTTTTTGGCTGGATGATACATTTGTGGGCTTTATTGATCAGAGTATGGGTGAATTATGGTGTTCTGTGACAAAGATAGCTGGAAGGAACCTTTAAAAAGGGGGTTCCAGAATAGGTAAAATTTTTGATGGTTGAAACTTCAAGGAGCTCTCAACAGGGTGTCCGTGGTGGCAAAAGCAAAGGAACGGAACTTTTGTTACCTATGAACATACAGAATGTGATGTGAACCTGTTTGTGCAGCTGGGCTTTGAGTTTTGCAGGGAGAAATGGCTGCTTGAGGAATGGGAGCTGAACACTAGAGAGAAAGGAAAGTCTGGCAGGCAAAGCAGAGAATGCTCAGGGATGAGAAGAGTGGAGGATGGAGCCGGGGAGGGCAGAGGTTGCAAAGGCCCAGGAGGAAATGGGGAAGCATTTCCCTCAAATGTGCAGTGGCAAATAGAACGTTTTACTCAACCAGTGTTTGCGAAGTTTCTCAACAGCATAATGGATGAAATCTGTGACATAACACAATTACTTTTATTCTCTACTGGCCTTCCAAAATAGTCACTTATTTGCTACTCAGAGTTTCTTGGTCCAGTCCTCTCATTCAGTTTGCAATGATTTCAGATAATAGTAAATGTTCTGTGTTGTCTTACTGAGAATTTTTTGAAGCCTCAGTTATAAAGGTGGCAATATGTCTGGAAGGGTTGAAAAGCATCAGAACGTTGTGGGGGTTTTTGTTGTTTGTTTTGTGGTTTAGGTTGGTTTTTTGTTGTTGTTTTTTTCCTTTGTACTTTTCATAACAATGTGCATATGCTCTTTCATGCATCAGTAGGAGATGCAGTCCCTCTTTTAGGGGCTGTAAGTTTGGATTGTCCTTGTACAAATATGTTCAAGAGAAATGTGGGAGTATTTTGAAATACTATTTCTTAAAACTTAGAATTTTGCACATCAAGAAGCTTCTCCTTTGTGCTCTTGTGGTCATAACTGCTTTTTCTCACAGTCCACTCCCAAGTCTGTTAAGGGCAGCACCAAGAAGGAGGGATCAAAAAGGAAGATCAACATGAGTGGGTACATCTTATTTAGCAGCGAGATGAGAGCTGTGATCAAAGCTCAACACCCAGACTACTCCTTTGGAGAGCTCAGCAGGCTTGTAGGAACTGAATGGAGAAACTTGGAAGCAACAAAGAAAGCAGAGTATGAAGGTAAATAGAAACTAAGATGCTGAATGCTTTTCTGCCTTTTTTTTTTTCTTTCTCAATGCATTCATTACTGTTATTCAGATGACAGGTTTAATAAAAGAAGATATTTATGTTTGTGTTCTGGATGTACCTTAAAGACAAGTTAATATTGAGAGATGACTGAAGAGGAGCAAAGAACATATTTAAGTTTTATAGTGCACAACTGATAATTTAAATGTCTTTGCCACAAATAAGCAAATGAACAGAGACCAAGAAAATGGGGATGAATTAGAAGGGGCACGAAGCCCCTGGGTTGGAAGTCAGTTGGAAAAATGGTTTGTGAAAGTTTCCTTAAAGGAGGACTGGGGGGAATTTTGGACAAGAAGCTCTTCAGAGCTTTAGCAGCAGGTAAGAAGGCTCACAGCGGAGCAGGTAAAAGGTATATGCCTAACGCTACTTAGTGGCTTAAAAAGCTGTGGTAGAATAAAATCAAGGATACAGAATCTGTAATGATACTGTAAATATGACCTATTGTTCAGTCTCTGTATTCATCAATAGTTGTAACTGATTTTGCTGAGAGATTTCAAATACTGAAGTAAGCCTAGGAATATTTCATAGGCATGAGATACTTTAGACATTTCTCTCTTTCATTCTTTCTTTCTTTCCTACTGATATTGGTCACTGTGTTTCAACTTTACTGGATTAAAATAAAATACAATTGATTTTTAACAGCAGGTGCTTACCCAAGCCAAATACATTGGCTTAACATCCATAGTTAATTACTCTAGTTAATAATGAGTCAACACTTTGAATAGTAAAACCCATTTTTTTTTAAGCAACTGTTGCAATTTTACTGGAAGACAATGCTACTTTGGTTAAGAAAGTTTCAACACCCTGGAAAGTTATTGCCTGATTAAGTTATAACTTTTTTGCTTTCTGAAAAATGAGGTTTGGTAGGTTTTATGCCTACTCATAACTTAAAGACAGCTTTGATCTTCAAACTAGTAGTCTGCATGCTATCACTTCCACTCTCAGCTGCCTCAGCCCTTTCTGAATTTGCAGTAGTAGCTCTTTGCAGTTCTGGAGAGTAAGACAGCAGCACTCAGCTATGTGCAAGTTTTCTCTGCAGGTGCTGTGAAGGGAAAAGGTAATGCTCTTTCTTTCTGAAAGTACCATGGCCTTACTTTTTTCCTGTTGTAGTTTCCTTCTCCACCCTTCTAGGTGCATGTGGTGTCTTTTTATTGACAGATCCCTCCTTACAGCCTAATTCTTCAGCAGTAGGATGGCTTGCATGTCATCGCTTCCTAGCTTAGCGCAGCTTGACATCTTGCACTTCCGCAGGAAGATGTAGCTGTAACATAATGGTAGCAACAGTGTCTGTCCACTGTATTAATGATTGCCTATGTGCTTCCATTTTAATCCTCTTTCTCAATCAAAAATTTTCCAAAGCTTTTGAGGTTTGGGCTGCAGTTTCTCTAGCTTGGTGCCTGCCCAGAACTAGACTTACTTTTATTTGTTTTTGAGGGGTTGGAACGGGACTACAAGGTGTCTGAACTGTGTGTGCTTACCATGTGTGAAAGGAGAGAAACTCTTCTCCTTCCACTGTGAGGAGCCAGAATTCACAGGCTTGCGTGGCCGTGTAGCAGGGAGCAGGGAACAGGCATGGTTTGACACTGCAGTGAACAAGTGCCTTTCTGTGTTCTGGTGAAAAGTAGTTTGCATTTTAGATCCATTTTGACACATTGAAAATTTCATTTGGTATATGTACAGTCGCTTTTTTAGCAATAGTTGAGCAAAGAACAGGCTGCATTGGAAATGCCTACATGGCTAACTGCCCTGGGAAAACTCCTCAAAATAAAATGCAGTAGTGCACAGGATTGAGGTAAAGGCCTCTTTTAGGGAAAAGCTCTGTTCAAACCAGAAGGTCTCTTTCCCATCTCTTGAGATGTGTTAGAAATGTTGAGTGATCTCAAGTCCTGGCCTAAACAATTTGGGTTTAGTATTGAGTATTAAGGTGAATGCTCACGGCTGAACTTTGAGGCACCACCTTTGACAGTGTTGTTTCATCTGTGAGTTCTGTGGCAGTCACAGCGTGGATAGAGAGCAGGGAAAGCCTCAAGTGTTGTTCACCCTCAGGTCCTTCTTCAAAGCTCAGCACTCCCAAGTCTGATAAAACTGAATGCTTAACACTAATTTCTCACTCATCAGAGTGTCTTCAGAATTTTGCTTTTGTCTGACCATTTTTTTTTTAGCTGGCCAAAAGTATGTGAGAGTCAGAACATCTGCTTCATCGTCTTCCCAAATGCTTGCTCTGCTCTGAAGAGGATTATCTCATTTTTCTACTTTAGGATCTACTTTAAAATGTCTTGTGTATTTTGTGCTTAATCACATATGAGTTGCCTGTAGTAAATTTAGGAGTTTCTGTGCGTCGTCATCTCTTCCTGAAATGCCAGAAGTGAAAAGGAGGAGGGAAATGCCTTTGGAAATTAAACTGGTCTTTCAGTGTATGGAAGCAGTGCTAGAAGCTGCACAAACAGACTCTACAGGAGACAAATGCGTGACAGACTCTTGAAGTCATATACTAGAGAAAACAAGTGGCATTGGCAGGATGCATAACAATCTCCTTGATGAACAACTTCTTAGGCTTTGTTTGACAGAGGACCTTGATTGCTGTTTTAGTGGTAGTTTTCATCTTTCACCAACTGCCAAAGAACTTCTAGCCCTGCACTGACTTATTAAAAATTGCTGGAGATGTATGCTGCATCATTTATTCTTTGTTGTTCCTCATTGCGTCAGTCAGATACAATGTTCAGAGTAAAGAAATCAGCAACTTGCATGTCCCCAAAGAACCTTGAGTGGGCATCCAGTAAATCTCCTTTTTTTGTTTGTTCGGCTGTTTTTTTGTTCGGTTGTGTTGTTTTGTTTTGTTTTCTTTCTTCTTCTTCCCATGACCCTTTGCCTCTCCCTTAATATAAAATTGTCCTCTGGTCAGATTCCCCTGCAGTAGATCTTTTGTTCTTGCAGTCACAGTGAGAAACTTGAGATAATGACCAGATTCATCGTGCAAAGGACACACATGACCTCCAGTGAGCAGCACAATGTGAGTTAGACATCTTCAGGAAAAAAACAATCTCAAAGGGGAACAAAGTGGGGAAAATGACAGGAGGAGGCAGAGAAGAATATTTTTGGTTCATCAAACTGCTGCTTGTTATGTTCCAAACACTAAGGACCTATCTACACTAGGGAAACTTTGCAAATGCTTCCCAACTTTGCCGCCACTCTTCAGCTTCGTCAGTTGTAAAACACATGGGGAGCCCAGGAATGAATGGGCCAGCAGCTGGCACTGCTGTCTGCTACTTGCATCGTTCTTGAAGGCGCGGCTGATAGACATGGTGTGTAAGAATTTCCGCAGCAGCCGGTCACGGGTCTGTGCCAGCTGCCGGCCTTGGCGGTAACTGGTTTAGCTGAGCCAGTGGTGTGAAAAGAGGGAACATTTTGCCATGTTTTCCTAGTGCGGACTGAGCCTAGTGCTGGACTGCTGCTTCATGTTGGTAACACTGGTGTTATTATCAAATCTGTTATTTGACTTTTAAAATTTTTTATTTTAATATTTATTTTTATTTTTTTAAGAAAAAGATAAAACTTTGTTGAATATTTTTCATGAAAGGTTCTCTAAAAGTCTTAGCTGCAGCCACATGAAATCAAATCATATGCTGTATAAAAAGATTCATCTGTTCTACATTATATTTGACTAAACTATGCCAGTGTTTGACTAGTCCTTTTTAATGAACAGATAATATTTTGAAATTCTGGGTTACAAAACAGAACTGAAAATCTAAAATACTTTTACAGAGCGGGCAGCTAAAGTTGCTGAGCAGCAGGAGAGAGAGCGAGCAGCACAGCAGCAGAATTCCTCCCCCCGGGCAGGCACTCCTGTCGGGGCTCTTATGGGGGTGGTGCCGCCACCAACACCAATGGGAATGCTCAATCAGCAGTTGACACCCGTTGCAGGTAAAATGTAGGAGCTATGACCATTTTTTCCTCATCCACTATATCAACCCCCTTCATAACTCTGAACACTCTGGGATCACGTTGTTCTTACGGAAGGAAAAGCTCAACCTCTTCAGTCTTTCTTCATGATGAGTATACAGAACCACAACAGTAGCCTGAGAGTCCCACCCACATTAGTTGCTCCGGTAGTGAGTAGCCTGTTGAAGACGCAGGAAAGAAGGGTCCTCCTTGTGCGGTAGTGCTGTTCTGATTGTGTGCAGTTATGGTTATTGACTCTACTTTGCAGAGGTCGTGTTTAGCCCTGCTGCAGCAGGAGGGGAGTGAGCTAAGTACCCTTCTAGTGGACGCAGCATCAGTGGCAGTGGTAAAGTAGGAGGAAAATTATTTATTTTTATTATTGTCGGGAAGGTGAGAGGCAAACAGATTTTAAATCCAAGCAAAAGTTTTATGGAATTGCTGATTAGAGACTGGTAAGCAGAGCAGACTAGGATCTAGAGCCATTGCAGAAACCAACATGAAATGCCAGCATTGCCAGTTTTATCAGGTGATTTTTAGAATAGAACTGAGCTTGGGGAACTCTTCCATGAGGTCCCTTTTACTGGGTGTTATGCTCATGACCAGTCATAGCTGGACTTGAGTTCATAGGGAGTATACTTGGAGTTAGTATTTTCAGGACCAGATCTGGAGACTGTGTGGTCCACTGGAGATTCTTGTGTGGGAATCAGCCATACATCGGTGAGAAAATGGAATAGGTGTGACGTGATAACTTGTTTTCCTTTCCCCATTCCTGATTAAAATAAGTTGATTACTTCAGTCAAGGTCAAAATAGTGCTGAGTAGGTAAAGATGAGTATTCAGAGGTTTTTTGTTTGGAGTTTTGGGGGTTGTTTTGTTTGATTTTGTGTTGGTTTTTTTTAACTTTCCCTTAAAGCATTCCAATTATTCCATTTATTCTTTTGCCATTTTTCTTTTTCTTTCTCGTCTCACAGGCTGCAGCCATATTTAGAGCTGACAGCCCGAAGCGTTTTTCATCATGGTCTCTAAATCCCTTTTCAGTAAATATGCTGTATGGATGTTTAAACTGAAGGCACATTCCTTATTTGCTTCATGGTCTCCAGATCACAAAGCATTTGTTTACGCTGAGTTGCATTCTTCTTTCACTTCACATTTGTTGTTGTTTTGGGGTTTTTTTCTTGATAATTTTCCTCTGAACTGTTTGCAGTTTGTGTGTGTGTGCACATCTCTGTATATATATTAAGAAAAAACAAAACTCAAGTTCTGTGATGCTGATCTTTTTTTAAATAACCTGCTTCAATCTAGATTATGTAGAAACGTCATCCTCTTGTGGTGTGGTTTTTTGGTTTGGTTCTTGGTTTTTTGGCATTGAGTCACTTTTGCAGTTTTTTGGAGGTAGGTGTTGATGGGCAGCAGTACTTATTATTAACACTTTCTAAAAACTGTTCCAAAAAATGTGCATTCTGCACGCTACACATGCTAACTTACTTCCTGCGGCAGCCTCCTCAAAACAAACCTGTATTTAAGGCCATCATCTTATTCAAGCTGTTAAACATTCAGATCTCTTCACTTTGGCATTGTGAAATCCTTCCTTAAAGTGGACGATCAAGTGGATCTTTTCAAACTCTTTCTATTTTTGTGGCCCATTTGAAAAACACAGTCTTTCATCTTTTGGTTTCCACAAGTCTTACTTAGAAGTATCTTATTCTGTTGAGACTTCTTTCACATCCTCCTCCATCATTTGGTTGCTTTTCTCTAGTTCAGAGAACTTCTCCATCACAGAAGTTCAGAGAACTTCTTCATGGCCCACAGGTCCAAGAAATCTGGATGCCCTCTGAGACGCATTTCTCTTAGCGCTCAGCGCTGTAGTTTCTTGTAAATTTAGGCATTGCGAAAGTTTATATAATCTTACTTTGTTACAGTAAAAAATGGCAGAACAAATAATTTGAAAGACCTTGTAGATCGCAGCCATGGGAGCTGGAAATAGTTTGCCCATGTTTACTAGTTTAAAATCAAAGGGGTAACTCACACACGGGGTATGAAAGTAGCTGCTCTTTTAACCTTGTGATGAGCTACAGTAACTGGTTTCTCATGGAGATTTGACGACAACTTTGTTTAATCCAGCCAGTTGTTGAGTGAGTATTTGATTTGGAAGTGTAGAAATGAGCTTTCATGATCAATAAATATGGGTTTGTTTCGTTGGAGGTTTGGTCTTATTTTGTTTTCACAGTATCACAGTATCACAGTATGTAAGCTTTGGAAGTGTATGTAAATGCATTGAAGGCACGATTGCAGCTTGCGGTGCACTGGACGTACCAGGCAGTGGCTACAGTGAAAGCCCTTTATTCTAGGGATGCTTTTGTTGTTTTTCTTCCTCTACTCTTTCCATTAGAAATATGAATTTAACTATGTTAATAAAGAGATACCTAAGACCTTTTTATTTAATAAGTGCCAATTAGGTCTCCTGTGGGAAATGAAAGTTTGAGGGAGATCAGTTCTTTATTTTCTTGTTGTTTACTCCATGTGAAGCTTTTGAAATTTCAGGTTTCTCACCTCTGTAGCTCTTCCTGAGGACATGACAAATTTAGCTTGTATTTTGGAGCTACTCGATCTGTTTCGATCCTGAGCTCATGACAACTTTGTTTTCAGTCAAAGCTGGTGTGAGGTTTGGGCCAGTCTTAGTCCAGAAATCCCTGTTCTGAAAGTTTCTTTTCTGAGTTACTGGGCGTGTGGCAAAGACTCAGTAGGTGGTTTCTGGGAACAGACTAGAGAAGCCCCAGCAATTTTGCATTTCTAACCTTGCCTCATCTCTCTAGATCTGCTTCTGTCCTCTGTCGTATTTTCATTGTCTTTCCAACCCCTTTCCTTGGTTGCCTGACAACGCATCCATTTCTATGAAAACAGCTGAGGGACAAGCACGTTACGTTCCAGGACCTAATAAGCGTAGTGCAGTTATCTTGTGTAGCTTCACCTCATGGACAGCAACAAACCTGAGCCAAAACCAGAATAAGCTCTAAATTGTCTTATGTGCAGGAAACTAAAGTTACGAGCAGCAACACAAGCCCATCTTTGTCGTATCATTGATTTTCCTATAGATACCTTGAAAACCTTGTCTGTGAAATTCTGTGAGGGACTGCAGATGCTCCTTGTAATTCCTTCTCCTTCAGTCTTGTGCTGTGGGTGTCAGTTGCTGCAGCCCAGCACATCCAGTGCTGTCAGATTTAAAATTTGAGTTACTTCCTTAGTGCATACTGACGATAGTTTAATAAAAATCACCCCTGTCACTGCCTTTAGTTTTAAGAATGCAAATGTTGCAGGGCCTTTGTGTGTTAGTTTTGCATATGCACTGCAGAAAAATGTATAGGTTTCTATTTTTGTTCCAGTCGGGCTTGGTCTCTGAGCTTGCCCACACAGCAGGGCTGTTTGTGGAGCTTGTGTAGTTAGTGTTGTGTTTGTAATGTGTATGCAGATGGCAGAGCTTCAAGCTGTATTAAAATTGCTTGCATTAGTAACATTTTGTTGTGGCTGAATTTGTTCCTTGTGTTAACATATCTGAATATTCAGCATTTATTGCCCCGTGAGAAACATACAAATACACTAAATACTAATTCATCAAAGGTATAGTGTTTCATATTTATAACTTTTTTATTTTTAATTTTCGTCCATTTTTGCAATATACTAATTATAGTATCATCTTGCTGTACTAAAGATGCTGCTTTTTTTTTTTTACCCTTTTTTGTTTATTGTGGATAGTGCATGTCTTACTGTGTAGACCATATTGCATGTTATTGATGCATGTTTGAAATTTGTTGTGTCCTTCAAGGCATGATAAGTGGCTATCCACCGGTGCTGCCACCTTTGCAGGGCCCAGTTGATGGCATTGTTAGCATGGGCAGCATGCAGCCACTTCACCCAGGGGTGCCCCCACCCCACCAACTTCCGCCAGGTATGCCAGGCATCCCAGGCATCCCACCACCCGGTAAGAATGTCATCCTCATTCCCTCCTTATTTCATGTTCATGTACTTGCTGTTTAAGCGGTTGTTACAGAAATGATCTGCAGTTTGTTTTGGTCATAGCTTTTGTTTCTGAACATTGCAGGTTTGTTTAGCTGCAGCACCACACAATGCACTGCTGAATATATGAGGTATATGCAACACATTGACAGAACAGCATGTCCAGTAAACCAGCAGGGAAAGGTTACTGGAGAAACTGCTGATGATGCTGCTCCAGCAGTATTTTTGCTCCAGCCAAAAACCTCGACAATTGTTCTTGAGCTTAACAGAGGTCTGAAAAGCTGAAATCAGCCTGTTCATGTCCTTACGTCATTTGAACAGCATCCTTCCACTCTGCCTTTTCTTACTTGAAGGGGGCTTAGAAATTAAAGTTATCGCTGTCATTGCTACCATACTTCCAGTCTCTTAATGTTTACCAATAATCAGACTGCACTTAAATGAACCCAATCATGTAGGACCCCATGGCCATTGGGCCACTGACGTGTTGTTATAAAACAGCGTTCAGATTAAACCTCATTAGTGGAATAATAACCAGAAACATTTGGGGATAGGATGATTTAAGTTTATTATTATGGCCAAATTTTGAACTGGCTTTTCAGAGCGTATCTACTACACGTTTGCTCATTTTTTTTGCCACGCTTTTGATGAAAAGTGAGGCTGAATGAAATATAAACATTTTTCCTGTGTTAATGCCATTAATATGTCCCAATTATGGGGAAAAATGTTCATCTGCCCCCTCATCATGTTTTCTACTGATGTTTTCAGTTTTTACCTCTGATAACTCATGTGTCTATTTAAAAGAGTGCATACCATGCGTTCAGCAGTTAAACAAGCAGTGGAGGGAAGTGGTTTCATTTGCCTCCCCTTGCCCACTTGCAACTGCATTTATCAGAAGCTCTGTTAAGACTTTATCTATATGTAAATTGTTTTTTGTTTGTTTGCTTGGTTGTTTGTTGCTTTTTTAAAAAAAAAAAACACATCAGTTTTAGGTATGCAGCTTGCAGCTTCGCTGGTGTGCAAGATTCAATGTAATGTCACATAGAGGGAGCAGGAAAACAGTCTGTGACACTTAGCACGCATCAGCCAATACAAATGTTTGGGAGGTGAATCCAGCACAATGCATTTCTTTAAAGAGTGTTTGTCACTGGAGAAGTGGGCTGTGTGTATGGTGTTTCAAACTGAGAGGACATGGATTAGGGAAAAAATAATGCCTGGAAATGGAGGACCACAGGTGAAGTGGTGCTGAATCAGGCTGGGTGGGCTCAGGGTGAAGCTGTGCTCTGACAATGGGAAGGTGAGGGTGCCCTCCTCCAGACCTATTCGCTTTGTGGAATATGGCACAGATTTTTTTTTTTGGTACAACTTGTATTAGCAGTGTTTTTCCAACTCCTGATTTGCTGTTAGTTCAGGCGCATTTAAAATGGGGTCTGTGATAAAATGGAAAATGCATCTGAAATACACTTTAGTGTGCAAAATGCAGGGTCACATCTTTTGGTCACTGATTAAAAAAATCTGCATGCAAACTAAACCCATAGGAAGAGCACAGCTAGTTTGCAGCTTTTCCAATGAATGAATATGAGAAGTGACATAGAAAGAAAATCAGGAGCACACATAACTTTCATTCTTTCAGACCAAAGCATCTGTATGTAAAGTATCAGGAACTACATGACTCATTTAGATTTGTAAATTTTTGTATGCAAGACTGGCATGGGTATTTTCTGCTGCACTCTGTGCAACAAAGAAAAGCCTCAATATGTTTGAGAAAAACTAATGATTTTTATTTTTTTCAAAATTTCTTTCAAATGTTCATTGGTCTCGTATATAAGACAAATAAGGGTTAACCTGGAGGTTGCATTTTACGTTAGTGAGATCTGATGAATTTGTGCAATGGCTTGGATTTGCTCTTGCTGTCAATGTATTTTATAAACCTGAATACAAGGAAATGTTAAACATTGCTAAAGCAAATCAGCATTTACTTTCTGAAAGGATTCCAGGAAGATCCTGTAAAGCCAGAGGCATGTATTATAAATGAGGAGATTTAGCCAGGCAATCACTAAGTAACGTGGAAAAAAACAAAACAAAAATTATTCACTTTGCATTTCTTTAATTCACCAGGCCACATATCAGTGTTTGGTAGTTGTTAGGTTGGCTTTTTTTTACATTCAGAAATTTCTAAAGTGTTTGTTTTTATTGGGGAGAATGGGATAGTTAAATGTTGCACGTCTACTTAAAATAGCTGTGAGAAAGGATATCAAAGTAAACATTCTTACTATAGAAGACCAAAGACATATTTGCCACTACTCCGAAATAACACTAATTTAATTTTATATTTTGGCATATAGGTGTTATAGGCCAAAATGTGTCCCCCATGGTAGGCACTCCAGCACCCGGAGCAAGTCCTTTTGGACAGCAGGTGAGTCATTTTTGCATGTTCTATGAGGCTCTAAGGCTCTGGATTAGCATGTGAACAACATCTCAGTTAAGACATGCAGGTGGGATGCACATGGCCTTTCCCAGGGAGAACACAAACCACATGTACACTGATGTGATTAGAACCAGCTAATGTCTTACACTCAGGCTGTGTGTCTGTATTTGTTGGTTGAATTGCTATTAGACTAATTAGGTTCTGTCTAGTGGGATAACTTCTGCAGTGTAAGCAAGACAGTGTTTTGGTTCGTTTTCCTTCTGTTAGACTAAGGCGAGTAATTTCAACACACTGTTAAGCTGCTGATAATGTAGGTTTTGCACACCTGGGTGATGCAGAGAGGATGCTTTCCGCTTTCTCAGCCATTGATGGGTGTCCCATGTTTCACAAACTGACAAAGCAGATGTTCATTGGCAGTTTAGAATTTGTGAGTTTAGATAACAGTGATTATCAGATGTTCCTTCTCAGTGATTAATACAGATGAAGTGTTCAGCACATTTCCAATTTTATTTACTAATTTTTTGCATCATAAAGTGAAATGTGATTTTTGGTAGCGTGTGTAGAGAAAAACAGAAGTGAGAAAGTAGTAGAGTGTGTATGTCATGACATTGAGTTACTCCAGACCACAGGATATCTGTGCTAAGAGTTCTCAATGCTGCTGCTTAATCATTATGGTGGGAATTCTTCTGTGTGACACAGATTTGTGTGTGTGCGCCAGCATTTTTTGCCTGACAGCAACTAGCATTTATTCTGTGGAAATATCCCAGTTGTCCAAGGATCAGAGTCAATTTGGATTAGAAGTTTTAGAGAGAAACACTGCACTTCACAGACCACACGGACTCTGATCAAATTAGAGAAAGTGTGAAATAAAAAGGAGGCAAAAGGAATGATTAAGGTTAATAGGAGAGAGGAGAAATGGTGATAGTAACCAGAGTATGTTTACACAGATTAGAAGTATGAGCAATGAATATGGTTTGTTTGCGCTTCCTCTCTCTGTACGTGTCAGTGACTGCACCAGAGCGCCCTGGCTGAAGTTGGTGTCTTCCAGGAAAATATCCTTTTGCCTTTGCTCATAATCTGTGTTGAAATTCTATTGCATGAGGATGACCTGATGCACAGATGTGAAGCGATTTCCCTGCAGTTCCCCCTAATGTGATCTCTCTGTCACTTTGTCACTGCAGATAGGGATCCTTGGCCCGCCGGGACAGCAGGCACCCCCTCCGTACCCCGGCCAGAGCCCCGCAAGTCAGCCGGTTATGCAGCAGCCCACAACTCCCATGTTCGTGTCCCCTCCACCAAAGACACAGAGGCTTCTCCACTCTGAAGCCTATCTGAAGTACATTGAGGGGCTCAGTGCTGAATCCAACAGCATCAGCAAGTGGGACCAGACCCTTGCAGGTGAGGCTTTTGATACAGAGTGGGATGTTTCCGGATGAAACACACTTCTTCATAGCCATTATGATTTTTTTCTTCTATGGAAGGTGCTAGACTGCTGTTTACTTAACAAAATGTAAACGTGCAAGTAATTGTTAAATCAACAGACTGGGAATATATACATATATGTATATGTTATCAGCAGACTAATTCCATCGATGTTGTATAAATCTAAGATTCAATTGCGTGCTTAAATACTAGGGGTAAAAGTTACGCTGTATAGTTATATTCGCCTTTTTCTAGAAAAATGGTGGTGAATACCAAAGCCAGTAGATAATTAGACCATTTCTTCACCTTCCAGCACGAAGACGAGATGTACACTTATCGAAAGAACAAGAGAGCCGACTCCCTTCACACTGGTTGAAAAGTAAAGGGGCTCATACCACAATGGCCGATGCTCTATGGCGTCTGCGAGACTTGATGCTACGAGACACCCTTAATATCCGTCAGGCCTACAACATAGAAAATGTTTAGTTGCATAATTGCTTCTTTCTTTGATACTGGCATATAAGGAGTTTTGTGGAACAATAGCTGTTTTAGTTACTGGGTGGGGAGAGATAACCAACAATAATTTGTATTGCATTTTACTGTACATTGCAAGACCATTTTTATATAAGGACACTTTTAATAAGCATATTTCACTTTTTGTTATATTAAGTTGACTTTATCAAATACACGGATTTTTGCATATGTTTCCTTTGTTTGAAAGGCGATTTCATAATTGGTTAAGTGCTGTCAAGGATTCATCTTTCTTATACTTTATTGCTGAGAATCTGATGCCATTGTTTTTATATAAAAGAAGAAAAAAGAAAACAAAGTATTTACAGATTGGTACAGTGGAATGTGAAATTAGTCATAGTTTACATCTTAGAAGAATGTGTGTACATGTGCTTGTGTGTGCTAGCCACTTCAGCAGAAATCTCGCTTGAATAGGAACAGGGAGGATCTCTTAAAAGAAGCTAAAGGTAAGACGTGCATTGACGCAAGGGAAAAATGACATTTCAAGTCAAAACTGAGGCAGCTGAGGGGGCCACAGCAATCATGGAAGTGCTAGTGTGGACGGGACAAGGGCGTCTTTACCTCTAATCTTATCCAGTCCTGTCCAGGTATTTAATTGTGTAGCCAAGGTCGTTGTGATCCTAAATCAGTAACAGAATACGTGTGCTGGCCTGCCCTTAGAAGGTGAAACGTTCCATGTCCCGTGACCTGCTCTGGGGGTTCTGTGATGTCCCTGACACAGAGCAGGGAATGGAGCAGTTTCTTCCCTAAGCAGTTGTGGCTGCATGTGGGAGAGATGTGCAGAACTTGGAACCAGTAGAGCTCTTGGAAGGTAAGTTAGAGGAGAAGGAAAGCTGGGTTGTTTTGCAAGGGAAAGTAACACGATATTTTTGAGTTCGCACATATTCTGTTAATGATTGGGCATTGGAAGACATTTTTGTATGCTTTCTTTAAGTGTATTGATTCACCTTAATGAAAGTTTTGCAATGCAAATTTGAGAGAAATATGACACTTATTAACTTTAAAATACTACTCTACGGTATGTGTAAATTCAGCATACCTAGTACGTTGGAGAAATAGAGTATTTGCATTGCAGCCTTTAGAGGGTTTGGGTTTTCTTTATTTTAGCTATGTAAAGTAGGTATAGACTCTTGCCAAATTTCAAGGTTGTGGCTGCCTTCTGCAAAAAACTTGCCTGTCCTCATAACTAACCAACCTTTGGAGTTTCAAATGTATTTGTTTAAAGGTGAAGCCTTTCATGTATTTAAATTTAGAAAAATATTTAGTAGTTTTGGATTGCATTAAGTAACTGGTAAACCTGTATTAATTTGAAAAATTGCAGAAATGTGGTCACTGCAACTCAGTCTAAAAGAACTGATTTACTGATACACTTCATCTTACTCCTCGAGATGTTCATCATGTGGAAATGATGAAGTCTAATAGTACAGAACATTTTTATTTGAGTGCATTTGGCAGAAGGTTAAATATTTTTCTTCAAATACTTGCATGACTTGGGTTCCGTTTTGCTGATGGAGGGAAGTGACATGAGCAAGTATAAACGATTATTCAATTTTACTAGCTAATTTCTCTCCCTCTCCTATTGCAATCCTCCAGTCATTGCACAGAAAAACATGTAATTACAAGTAGGCACTTCAGGACAGTGTAGGTCAGATGTGCAATGGAAGTGAAGAAAATGAAGCTACGTAACATATAGGGAAATTAGAATTTTGAACTCTGCAAATAGCAAACTTGTGGTACAGAAATTCTTTAGTGGCCTTTGTAAATGACCAAGTTTATTTAATAAAGTAGAAATGGAATAGTCTTAGACCACCCCCATATATACAGTATCATCTTAAAATGTGTTTAAATTGCCATAGGCTTTGCAGTCTTTAGCCACAAAGATGGGATGTTGACACGAATCGGGCAGCAAGTCCTAGTTTTTGAGTATTTGGAACTATCATGGATTGTACTAATACACCACCAGACTCTCCTTCTTCTCAGCATTAACAAAAATGACACCAAAGAACCTGGGATGGATTTTAGTTAAGTTATTGTTTTATTTATTTTTCTTTTGAGGACTGGATGGGACTCCCTTTGGAGCCTGTATAACTCAGATGTTTAATTTATCTGCTGGTCAGTGATGAGCAGACGTGCAGCGCTGGCTCTGTCCTGCCCTGGGCTCTGCTCCTTCTGCCCAAGAGGGGGAGGCTGGAAGTGCAAACGAAACCTGGCTCGTCCCAAGGCAGTTCAGAGCATTACCGCTGGGCTGGCCCTGATCAATTCTCTTAAGCCTTGTTTATTTATTTCAAAATCATGTCTCTGTGTATCGGAGACATTTCAGTCAATTGCAGTAAAATTTAGGATATAATGGCTGCAGTGTAGAATTCAAAACCAGCAAAAGAAACTGTGTTCTGACACTGGTTAAAAAGGAAAAAAAAAAAAAGACATCTGTCTGTCTTTCTCTTTCTCTCTCTTTGTGGGTGTTTGAACCCCTGATTTATTTTCCACTGCCGCTCATTGTACTGGCATAGGCAAAACTTTCATATTAAAATAAAGTATGTATGGGAAATGGTTGGCTTCTGTGAGAGTGGAAAATAGATTATCTAGGACTGGTATTTTCATAAACCAGTTGGAGACCATAATTATTTGTTCTCTTCCTCAGTCCCTTCCATGAAAAAATTTACTGTTTGTGTAAAAATTCAAAATGTTGATGTTGGTGACTTTTTTTTTTTTTTCAGCGTATGTTTTCGGACCTGGTTAATCCGTGCTTGGCTTTTCATTAGATCTTGTACTTTTGAAGGTTAAGCTGCTAACCAGGTTTATAACATGTATGTACCATCACTTTGTTTACCCGAGTCTTTTTAATTTGAATAAAAATAGTTCGCAAAGTGTTTTGGATTAACCAGGTTTGAGTGTCCCATCAAGAATTTTGTTAGGATTTTATTTCAAGGAATTTTGGCTGTTGCAGATCCAGGTTTTGTCAAGTCCTTGGGTACACGCATGCTTGTCTGTGGGTAAAGAATCCTTTTAATTTTGTTCTGTGTATTGCAAAATGTCCCTGGTAGGTGATAAGAATAGTGGTGCTGAAAAATATGGTTGAAAAATCGAGCCAGAAGGAGCATGAACAGTAAACCCTGAAAAATATGTGACGCATTGGGAACAAGCTGAGTGGAGATGATAAGATTCAGCCAGGGCCAGTTGTCCCCACATTAATTGCTTTGAAAATAAACAGCAAGCCTTAATTTCATACTGGAAAAGAACCTGGTTCAAGACTCTCTTTTATGTAGCTGTATAATACAGGAAATTAGAACAGTAATATAGAAAAAAGCATCTTTTACACAATAAAATTAAAAACCAGACAATAAACTTTCTTTAAAACCACAAATGGCAAGAAAAATTGACAGCAACCTCTCGAGTCTCAGGCTGCCCCTGACATACAATTTACAAAGACAAAGCAACAGGACAGGTAGCATTATATTTAATTAACACGCATTCATGTCTCAGACTTGGGGAATAAACGCTGCCTCTCGCACAGGCCACCAGCTTTACAGAGCTTCCACCTTTCTAAAATTTGATGGTGCACTTGCACAGAGGAGACTAATTCTAACCATCTTCCACATCTGGTTTGCTCAGTTTGAGATACCGAAGAACATCGTAGGTATATTTAGCCCCCGTCTCAACTGCAAATGCATTAAATCAGAGTGGTACTTCAAAAATGGTTGGATACTTTGAACATCGAGTAAGAAATGAGATCTGATTCATTGATATATGTTACATTTTCCAATTAATAAAATAAGTCTCATATTCCTTTTGCTTAGTGCATTTTCCAGTGAGTCTTAATTCGACCGCTGTACGAAGAAACAAATGGACAGTTGGTGCAGTGCAGTAGATCTGGTGATCCTGAACAAAGAGATTCCCATCCCTGGCAGGGCTTGCAGAACCGATGGTCTCCTGTGGTTGGTCCTTCCTGTGCCAAGAGGGATCAGAAATCCAGTGCACAGCTTGTCATCTGATAAAGGAGGCAGCGGGAGAGACGGGAAAAGAAGCAGAGGAGGATGCACTGAATTACGCAGCAGCACCAGTAACCAGTGTGGCTCAGGTCAGGCTAAGATAAGCACAATGAAAGCGTCGGTCAAAAAAGGTGAAGGATAGTTGATCCTTCCTGAAGTCTGTGTAACTGTTTACAGGGAGTGCCCAAATTCAGTTTCTGTTGGATGATTCTGGGAGCAAAACTCTTACTCTCTCAAGGAAATAACTCACCCATACAGGTGACTATTATTTTTTTTTAATCTTGATAAGCTGGGACAAAACTGTACCCCTGTGCCAGGGAGGAGGACAAGCTTAGCACATATGTGCTTGCTTTACCAGAACTTCTTTTCGGTACTTTCCTATCTTGTGACAGGTCTTTCAGCAGGCAGCAGTTTTGGGTGAACAACAGCAGGTTGTTCTTTCCACAAAACCATTCTGAATCAGTGGTGAAATTGTCTGAAGTGCTGGAATGGTGAGCAGCAGTGCTCACACACAAGAATCACTGTTTGTTCACAGATGACTATTTACTGCTGCTGCTTTACCAAGTTGAAATTTTCTATGCTTGGTATCTATACTGGCCTCACTTCTACGATTTGGAAAGCTTTCAGCAGGAATGCTTTGCAAACTCTCAGAATCTGCTGCAGTGCTGTAAAGTGAACATGTGTGATCACTGTTGATAGATGCCAAGCTGCTGTCTGGGCTGACACCAGCTTAACTCCCTGAAGAAGGGAGGGACGTGCTCAACCCCAGAACTGGCAGGGACTCAGCAGCACCTAAAACGAGAGCTGTGGTCCTGGCGTGCTCCTGTGGTGCCAAACAGAAGCGGTGGTGTGTCCCAGGGCCGGGCTCCAAGCCACAGAGAGTTCTCACCTCCCCCCCATCACCCACCAGCACAACAGACGGATGGTGGAGCTGGAGGATGGGAAGGAAATGGGGAATCATGAGCCACAAAGAAGACAGGAAGGCAAAGAGCACAGAACTGGGTGTCAGCCAGGATAAAACTGAGAAACCAGATGAAGACCATGCTTGTTGAAGACTGGGTGTAGATTAAAATGGATACTAAATCCCCAAGCATGCTCAGTACTGGAATGGGCTAGGCACTGGCGCCTTCCAGCTACTCTTGTTTCCAGTGTTAGTGAGACTGGCAAAACTGAAGAATGCAGAAGGATCAGCACTAGCAAACACATTATGGAATCAAGAATACAATTCAAACTTCTGAATGTCAGCCTTCACCTTCTGTCATAACAGATCTGTGTTGTCTGAAATGATACGATGCCAACTCAGGGAAGGATTTTATTCCTACACTGGTCAGAAAAACCAGTGACACAGAACTCCCTGATACCAAACTTCTTGTGAGCGACTGCAGCCTGTCTTTCACTTCCTGTTTAGTGAGCTGGAGACACCTAAGGTATCTTCCAGATGTGCCTGGCTCTCTGCACATCAGAAACAGTTCTGCAAAATAAGAGCTCTGAAGTGAAAAATTGGACCATGACTCTGCTACTATTACAGGAGTGCTAAGGAAAACCACAGGAAGTTTTCGTACCAGGCTCCTGAGTACTGAGAACTAGGGCAGGGAGTTTGCTCTTAAAAAGTACTGAAAAACTGACTTGTTCCATGGAAACCAAGTACTGCCAGGAAAGAGCTCAAAAAAGGCTCAAAAAGTAAAGACACATGGAGCTAAAGCTCAACAGTTCTCAAAATCTGGCTTTTTATTAAACGCTCTATTATTTAATGTATTGCTACAGTTGGGATTTACTTCAGTGGAATGACCTGTGACTGCAAAAAAGCAGCTTGTGAGTGTTTGAACTTGAGCTCTACCTTGGAACCAAAGTCACAGTTTAGCTTATTACTTCCAAAATAGAGCTTTTCCCCAAGTAATGAATATGCTGTCCAGTCAAAATATGCAGTGGCACAGTCATATCTTTAATTCTCTGGCAGTTTTTTTGTCTTCTGAAAACACAAGTAGCACGAGTCTTCCAGTTCGGGTCCTTGGAAGACACAACACAAAGTACAGCAGCTTGAAAGTTGAGTACCTGCACCAAGACATCTTCCAAACAGCTGTTGTCACTTTAGTTGATGAGAACTCCTGTGTAAAGCAGCTGTCAGGAGTTAGCACAGGAGTGCATGTAAGTATTAATATATGAACTCTCTCAGGTTTGTTTTTAGGCTGAACTTAAGAATTGGCTCCTTTGCAGAACCCTCAACATATTCACATTATCAGAAATGAAACAGTTGCATTAAATATGATCCTGACCGATTATACTGCACCAGTCACCAACCTGGTCTCATGCACTTGAGAGTTAGTGTCACTGTTAAAGAGTAAAATAAAAGCTGTTCGGGATATAGCAGTTAGCTGTTTGCCTTCTTTCGGGAGACAGGAGTCCTGCAAACAGAATTCAGGTTTGCTGGGACTGCTGTTGCATCTGCCACTGAACTTGTGCCTGGCACCAGGTAAATGCATCAGGCTTTCCCCCCACCAAGCCCTCAGCCAGATTCAGTGTTACAGTAGCAACACTGGGAACTCCAGCACTTGCAGGTGGTGCAGCCTGGATGCACGGATGACTTTCCAAAGACTGTGGGCTGAGTAAACACTGAGCAGTAAGTTTGACCTCTCTTTTTATCCAGTTAGAATTATGCCACATTGGAAAGAAAACAAACCAGATGCCAGAGCAGTTTCTATCAGTACAAAGGAAACTAAAGATTACTATTATTGTGCTGAGATATTGTGTATGCAATATGTAACATTTCTTTCACACTGGTCTTGCCACAAGAATGGTGTCAGCAAGCAAAGAAAAGCAGTTGCCAGACACTGTTTATTCAGTTTAGTTTATTTAAAACTGCTAAACAAACATTAAATAAGTGGCAGATGCCTAAACACAATGAACTTTTTGCTATTGTATTTGGCTTAAATACAAAATATTACAGACATGAAGTAGATGCGAGAAGAATAAAACTGCCAAAACCATTTAAGAGTATAACACAAACTTGTGGGTTATAGTTCATCTTGCAGAGACAAAAATCAATGTGGCAGTAATGCTTCCTTGGTATTAACACAGTTGAAGAATCCAGGACCTTCACTTTGAAACACTTCAGCTAAAATTCATTTTTTTCCATCCTGGCCTCGTACTGTCTCTCAGATCGTTTCCGACGATAAACATCATCTGCCAGAAAAAGATTTTTTTTTTTTTTATTAGCATTTTCCAAGTGCAAGGTAGTATTACATGTATGAAACCTGTCATCTCTTTTTAAACTTTTCAGTGCCATTTTCTCTTGAAGACATTAACAGGCACCTGAAAACTCAAGCCAACACAATCTTTACTACCACTTAAAAATAGCTCATGTTCTCCTTCTTATACCAGCTAAAGTTCTTCCCATTTGTCCTGATGAAATGTTTTTATAGAAACACTGTTTTCAGTAGGATAGAGTCATTTCTTGTCTACTTACCCATGAGAGTAATTAAAATACAAATGCCCAAACTAGCTGAAGCTAAAGGGAAATTAAATTATAGGCACAAAGTCAATATCCAAGGACTGCTAGTGTGGCTTTAGTATTTTAGCTTTTAAAAAACCAACCCCACAAAAACCCCAACATAGCAATATGCCAACCTTCATGGTCTTCTTAGTTATGCTTCTGGCCTCCCCTTACCACGATCACCCCTAAATATCCATCACCAAAATAAAAATCTCTCACTGACAAAAACCAGAGGTTATCAGTCTTGTATACTGTCATTTTGCACGGATCTTGGAGCAGTAATGAGGCTAAAATGCACCATTATTGTTACTGTAGTACAATATAACTTAGGCATAGCAGTTTCTTTTGCAAGAAAATAAGGCTCGAGCTGAAATATATAGGCTGCTACTTACACGTGCATTAGCTTCTAACCTGACTTCATTACTATACAGGTATGCCTCAGCCTTATTAAACTGAAAACAACCCTCAAAGACAAAAAAAAAAAAAAATCACAAACCACCACAACTAAATCTTTCAAAAGCAATTTTATTGCAGTGAGTTTGTCAGCTCTGAAAACTGTATCAAGCTGTTTTATTCTACACCAGACTCAACTAGATTGCCCCTGACAATCTCCCATAAAACACAAAGCAGAGCTGATCCTTTCTCTGAAGCACACAAAAATTTCTAGCAAGGTTTCTTGAAGGGAAGAATGCCACATTAAAACTAAATGTTTTCATGGCTAGGAACTGAGTGCCATTAGCTACAGTCTCATGACTCATTTTCATACTTCAACTATCTAATTAATAAAAAAGTCACGTTTCAGATGAGCCCACAACTACATTTAAGTTCCGACAACCCTGGGGAGTCTTTTTAAATGTAAAAAAAACCCTAATTTAGTATTCTAAACCACGTTTGTTGTTAGTTTCTACCCAGTGTCTTCTGCTAAGGGGGCAGGATCTGGTGGCTGATTTGCTGATTGTCTTTAACGTCTTAACGCCCAGGACCCGCCGCTGTGCTCAGCCCCGCTGTGCACACGGGACCGGCCGCGGTGCTGGGGGCAGTGGGGTCCGGGCCTCCTGCCGGCCCTCACTTACAGAAGGTCTCCTTGCCAATGCGGACGTTAATCATGAACCACTCCATGGCTCCCCCGAGGAGGAAGAAGAAGGGCAGGAACCTGTACACGCCGAAGCGCCGCTTCCCAGGCACCAGCTGCAAGAGGCGCTTCACCCTCTTGCTTATCAGCATGACCGGGGCGGGGAGCGCGGCACCTCGGGGGGAAGGAGAGAACGGGGGAGGCAGCTGAGAGCCGGAACGGGGCCTGCAACGGCCCCCCGCGCGTCGCGGCCCGACCCAGAGGCCGAGGCCGAGCCCGCGGTGCCCGTCACACCGGCGGGAGCTGAGGAGCCGGTGAACCCGGTTCCGCCATGGCGGCCCCACCGCCCCCTCCTCCCGGCCCGCGGGCGCACAGCCAATCAGAGCGGCGCCTGGCACGCGTCCCCCGCCGCGCGCCCCTCACCTCCCGCGCGGGCTGCCGAGCCCTGGAAACAGCCGAGCGGAAGGACGTGGTGGGCGCCCACGTGACGCCGCGCGGGGCGCTTCGTCTCGCCTGATTGGCCAGGGCGGGGCCGAGAGCCGGGGCGGAGGCGGGGCTGCGGTGAGGGACCACCGGGTCCTACCGCCCCCCCCACCGCCCCCCTGCTGCTGCCGCCCCGCCTGAGGGGCCGCCGCCCCGCCTGAGGAGCCCGCCCGGGCCCCGCCGCCCCCCGCCCCTCGCCGCCCCCCGCCCCTCGCCGCCCCCCGGCCCCTCGCGTCCAGGCGTGGCGCGGCCCGGCCCCCTCGCACCGCGCGGCGGGGATTGGCCGCCCGGCGGTGCTGCCGCGGGCCGGGGCGGCGGGGAGCCGAGCTGAGTCCCGGCCGTGTGCGGGCTGCCCCGGCGGGACCATGGCGCTGGGCATGGCGGCGCTGCGGAGGGGCGGCGGCGCGGCCCCCCGGCTCCTCGCCGTGGCCGTGTCCTGCCAGAGCTGCCGGCCCAGAGCCAGCCAGTGCCCCGGGGACGGGGGCCACGGGCAGCCCAAGGACCAGCAGCCGCCGGCCCCCGGCAGAGCCCGGCGCGGCGCTGAGCCCGGCCCCGCCGCGGGCAGCCAGCCCCTCCCGGCCGAGGGAGCCGACACCAAGACCTACCTGTGGGCCAGGTACCACGAGATGAAAAAGCTGGTCTACGGTAAGAGCCGCTCCGGGCGCTGCGGCTGCCGCCTCTGCCGGGCTTGCCCGTTCTCCTTCTTTTTTCCTCGGTGTTTTTCCTCTGCATCTTGGTGCCTTTCGCCGGCGTCAGAACCCTTCTCCCTGGCAATGCCCTCTGCACGGCGGGAGCCTGTGCGGCGGTTTTATTTCTGCTGAAATCTGTCCCTGATGTTCCTCTCCCACCCGGGGCTTCCCTCTGTGGTCATTCTCGGCTGGTCCCCACGCGGTGTGGGTGCTTCCCAACTGGCCTCCCTGACACGGGCATGGTCGTGGCAAATGGTCTAAATGAAGGGCTCGTTGCGTTTGTCTCTGATTTGCCATTGGTTGGCATAAGAAAACGTGGTTAGATGAGGACAAATAGACAGTGATATTGGCTGAAGTGGTGAGGAATCCAGGGTCCAACTTGTAGCTCCCCATTGGCACAAGGGTGAGTGTGGAGAAGCTACAGCTGCCGGATGTCTCCTGATCGCTCAGTTTATGTTACACACGTGAAACACCTTCTACTCGTGCATGCACAAGTGCATATTTTTGTTCCTCTGACTAGGAAGTTACCTGGTTCCATCAGATACGTTGACGTCTCACTAAGCAAGGAGAAGACTAATGCCGCTGGCCAAATCTGTCCATGCGTGAACCAGGAGTGCGGTCTTTTTGGCAGCAGCAGATCTCCACTATGTTAAACTCTCCTAAAAATGTGAAAGAATGGCTTTTGTGGCATAAGGGTGGGGAAATTTTCCTACTGTTTCTTGATTCTTGTAATGCTAAAGGTAAGCACTGTAGAGAGCGAGAAAGTGCGAATTGTATCTCCTGTTAAATAGTTCTCCGTTCGCTTTTGTTTGTCTAAGGGTTTGGAGAAGGAAGGCAACCAGCCATAGGCGTCTGCAAGAACTGTCTCGCTCTTCTGAGACTGGTAAATTCTGTCACTCCTTCCTCCCCCACCTTTCAATACATGAGACTTGACATGAAATTTGAAGTCCTTCACAATGCACAAATATAAAGGAACTGTCTGATGATCTGTCGGGTGCTCAGCCTGCTGCATCCCAGGTTTTCGGGATGTGAGCTCCTTTGCGTGAGCCGCTGAGGGCAGCACAGGGTGCTGGCAGAGGACAGTTAATAGGCTGTGTCACAGCCTCTTGAGAAAATGTTCACTTTACTGTGTAACAGATTGTGAAGTTTGTAATCACATAGTTACACTTCATTGGCATGCAAGAGATACAGTTATTACTGGAAATGCAGAGCTAATCAGCAGGACTAAATGCAAAATAAAGTAGCCTGTGCATTATGGAGCAGGTTACTTTCAGGTAATTATCAGATATGTTAAATTAGAGGGCCCTCATTTGTTTAAAAAATAACTCCTGAAACCAAAATGTCAAGACTATGCTGTTATTCAAGTCTTGTCAAGAGGAGACGTAAACAGAGTTCATTCAAGTTCGTTGTAATTGTTGCTTTGACGACTAAAAGGAGTTGTACAAAATGTAGCATCAGTCTGTTCCTTTGTTCTTGATTTCTGACTTTGATGTAGAGGTGAATGTGGTTGGGCTATGGGTTTGGAAACATGCCTCACGTCTCGGTACTCATCAGCACTGAGTTTGGGAAGACTCCTGTGGTGCCACCTTCTCCCTCCTCTGAAACTCCATCTTTGTGAAGTCCTTTGCCTTGTACTGTCAGTTACTGCTGTTGCTTTTGGAGAGGGGTCTCTGCCAGGAGAATTTATTATATGTTTTCAGACAAGCTCTTGCTTAGGACCTGATTTATACAGAGGGGATTCCATTGATAAACACTGGCTGAGTTGGACAGTTCAGGATGTGTAAGACCAGAGGTTCTGTGCAGTGAAGCTCGGTGTTGGTGTGGGTTCAGTGGCCACAGCCCCGGCGCTGGGAGTTCTCAGCTCTGTAGAAACACACGTCTGTGTTCTGCCAGGCCTGAATGTGGTGATACAAATGACAGCACAATATAGTGACACAGAAAGTCCCCTTATAGTTGACTCAAGAGAAGCTGTTCTCATAATTATTCCTTATGCCTTTTGCAGCTTTGACTCTTTCTGTTACCTGTATTTGAGAATACTGCTTCCAATTTGTGTTTTTCTCTGCCAAAAGGAAAGGTGTAATCACGTTTGTCGGAAGGCTGGTGTTGAGCAAGACTTGCTCTATTCTGGTTCAATGGCATCAAGCGCCAATAAGGCTGATGGGCTCTCTCAGTAAGCAATGCCTGAAGTCCTGCACTCTAGGAAACATCCAGTCCTGAAGCTCAGTGGAACTGGCGAGCAAGTGAGGATTTGGTTGGAAGCAAGTGTGTAAGTTTTTTCTCAGATCTTTCAAACTTGTAAATGGGCTTTCCTAAGGAACCTTAAAAATCACTCTTCTTGCCTCTGTGTGACAAGCTTGAGTGTGGTTAAATGTGAGAACCACTGAGACAAGTTTGCCGATAGCAAGAACTTGGTTAGACACTGATAACTGATAACGTGGGTGTAGCTCAGAGGTGGTCTGCGCTCTTTTTAGTTTGTGTGGATCAAGAGATACCTTTGCATCTAAATGATGCAAGCGCAGTCAGCAACATGTGCCCATTGCACCGGGAGATGGGAGAGATGACGACAGCCCTGTGTGATCATTGCATCGGTGATTTTGGTGTGAGGCAGAGGTGCTTTTTGCAACCCAGCATATTCTGATTCTTGTGTTGCTAATCTCAAGCAGGCACAAAGATTTAAGGGCCTCACTCTTTGCCAAGCCAGGAAATCAGTCTAGTGCTATGATAATAAATGCCCTGTGAATCGCTTAGGGACTGTGTGTATTTCACAGGCTGTGGCATCTATAGATTGAGCTGGGACTGGGAATGACGATTAGCAGCCACAACTGGAAGTGTGACCGGTTTTTTTAACCTTCCAGTTCTGCTTTGCTAAATATAATTTTTTTTTTTTTTTTTTTTTTTTTTCTGGTAAAGAGCTCTTATAGCAGCATTTTTCTAGTACCTTTGTGTATATTAAAAATGTGATTTTGGAATGAAATGGTATTTTTTAGTATTGCTTTTGGCAGTTTGGTTCATTGGCAAGAAAGCCCAAAATATTTAGGCATAATGGTATAAATTCAAGGCTATGCTCCAGAGCATAGGGTAAGTTTTAGCACTCTTTTAACGTCGTTCCTGTCATCTGATGTTCTTTAAGTAATAATTCCCTCTCCCTACCCTTTGGGAAGAGGCATCTGCTTCAACTGGTTGGACTCCTTGCAGGAAACGGTACAAAACAACACTACAACAGGGATGAAGAGGTACTTGGGAGGAAAACTGGCAATTTGTCTTTAGAAAGCAAGCCAGTGTGAGCAAAGGGAGATTTTTGATTCATGAGGAATGTGGAGGATGGTGGCCATCTGCTTTTCAGTAGCGTTCTTTCCCTCATTACTCTTGCAACGAAATTAGTGCAGATGTCTGCTGTATTTAACCTCTTGGGAGAATGAAGGGTGTGAGGTGGGTGTGAGTTGCCTTTTGAATGTATTATTCTTACTAATGTGCTGGATCTGAGGCTGAGGGAAAAGGAGCATTTCCTGCACGATGCCCTTGGTACCCCAGGGAGCTCAGACGTGCTGGGCACCTCCTGACCAGAGCGTTTTTCACATCAGGAGGGGCCATATGGTGTCTTGGCGTCTCTAACCTTTGCTCACAGTTAATTACCTGCTTTCATTTGGATCTCTGCTGTCGTGCTGGGAAATGAGTGTTATTGCGTTCTGACAATGTGGGCTATTGCCTGGGAAGAGACACTTGTGCCATCATGAAGATATTCCGATTTAAGCAGCTGTTCAGGGTCTCACAGTGGCAAAATGAAGGAGATGATGTGTGTTTACCTGGCATTTACACTCAGGTGTAAAAGAGGCATGAGATGAAATATGCTTTCTTGTGGTCTGCCTTTGTTGCTGTTTCATCATGTATTGTAGATATGCAGTCACTTCCCTTAAAACTGTCAGAGTTGCAAACCGGAGCAAATTGTGCAAGTATGCAGATTCCAGGGGTTTGTATCTATTGCAAGAGCTGGTTTTTCTCCACTCTCCTCAGATGTTCATGTTCCAGTTCTCCCCCAGATCCGCCTTCCTGGGTAAGTGCTGAGTAGACAGTGACTAATGGTGATACTGTCTCCCTTTCTAGTTAGGACCTAGATGGAAAGAGTAGTTGAGATTATCGTTCTTTTTTAATAACTGAAACTGGTTTTCATTTTGGTTTTTGCTTGTTTTGTTGTGGTTTTTGGTGGGTTGGTTTTGTTTGTTTTTTTTTTTGTTTTTTTTTTTTTGGTGTGTGTTGTTTTGGTTTTGTTTTCTTGCTGTAATTTATCAGATCTGTCCAGCAATCTGTTTTGGTGTCTTGGCAGAAGAAATGCAAAAGCTATCATTCTTGAAAAAATGGCATCTTTGTGCGCTTCTGGAGCTGGTCTGTTTTGACTTGAGGATTGCCATGCAAACTGAGGCAAAGATCCTTGGCAGATTATGTGCTGAATGTCGGCAGAGCAGCAGCGCCCAAGTCTGTAGCCCAGGACTTGATTTAGTGCTCAGAATTTGCAACCACCCAGGTGATGATCTTTAAAAAGCAAGCAAAACCAAACCAAAAAAACACACACACAGAAAAAAAAAAAACAAAAAAACAAACAAAAAAACCCCCAAACAAACAGAAACAGTAAGCCAGGCATGTATGGGCTCTTGTATTGAAACCGATGTTGTGTGTGCTCCCAGCATCTGTCTGCGTGAGTGTAAGGAGGAGATGGGCACTGGTTGCTCTGATGAGAAGGATGCTGCAAGTGCACATTTACACTAAGTCGAACATGCAGCGTGAGCCTGTGGACTGAAACCCAGAGATTTTCCTTCTCTAGGAGATCAGTGACTTTGGAACCACAGTAAATTTAAGATGGAGGATGACAGCGTGGAAAGCACAAGCTGTCAGTCCGCTGCTGCGAGTCGGTTTGGTGATGATGATGTGTGATAGGAAACGCAGCAAAGAGATGTGCAGTGCTCCTGGAAGCGTGCGTAGGGAACCCATTGTGTGGGGGGCAATGGTGATACAGCGTTTCAGCTAGTGTATGCCTCTTTCTTCAGCCCTTATGAGGTAGGAGAGAACATGATGTGTAAATCAGTGACAAAATGTCTGAGCTGGGTAAAAGGAGCTGGGCAGGAGGCTGACAGAGGACAGCAGAGAGGCTCTGTATGTTTGAGGTTGGCTGTGAGGAGTATCACTTCAGCCCATGGGTCTGAATATGCTTCATAAATCATACTGCGGCACGGTTACTACTCACGCTTCTGATCACAGATAAGACTCATTTCATGTGCTTGGCAGATCTCAGACTGCCCTCTCCTTGTTACTAAACCACTCTGCTCCCGTAGCTTTTCCCAACCATGTTTTTGCAAAAGTTGTGGCTGGTTGGTAGATGTTGCTGAATCTAGCTGGGTCTCGTGTCTCCTGTAAAAGGGGAGATGAGGCTCAGGCAATGGGCTTTTGTGCTACTCTCAGACTTGTAAAAGGTGTTGTCATAAGTCTGTTAGCAAGTGGTGAATGTTGGAAGAGCTTGACCTCTCTGTAGGGATATGGTAGCAGCAAGTGGGGTGCATTTGTCATTAAAAAAAACAAGGAGAGGAAAGCACTGTATATTTGCACTGTGATGTGATTAGAGTTGTGTCATTTGCCTTGTGAGGAAGAAAAACAACACCCTGCAAATCCCAGTGTATGCTCACAAAAAGTTATCTGGAGATGAGGACAGGAAGCGGAGCTCTGTTTGCTTATGGTACAAAGAGCATTTATGATGAGAGGATGAACATTGTGATCATCTGAATCCTATTTACATTTCCCATCTTTTAAAATCCCTGTGGAAAGTACTCTGGTTGTGTCTGCTCTCTTCAGCCCCTTCCAGGAACTTTGCCACCAGCAGCCACTGAAAGAGGGCTCTTGTTCTGGCTGTGTAGCCAGTAACTCAGCCCTCCTGTGCTAAAATACTGCTTTCTTTTCTAGTAATTCCTCTCTAGTTGATCTGGTGGATTGCATTTGAAGGCCAAAGGAAAGTGAGCTGGGAGAGAGGGATGGGTATGTTTTGTAATGTGTCTCTCTCCTGAAAAATAAATGCTATTATATATCTGAATCCTCTTTCTTTGGTCACCACTTTGGATTAGTGCTTGCAAATGTACTTTGGACTTTTACCTAAATTCTGTAATAATTACAGAGAAGGTCTTTATTTGAAATGGCTGGTATTTCTTTCTAATAATTTTTTTTTTGTTCTAGATTCAGATGAAACTTGGTTTTATAGCAAGGAAGCACTAAAGAACCGGCACAGAGGTTCTTGCTAAAAGCCAAAAGTTAAGGTAGGAAGGGAAAAAAAAATCCTACCTGCTTATGCTGTGTAGGATCTGGAAAATGTCTGCACTTTTCCTACCATTCAAAGAGAAAATTACCCATCTTTGAAGAGGGAGGAAACATCTCCTTCCCCTCTCTGTCCCCAGTGTGGATGTGACTGGGCAACCTGCTGCAGGGAACTATTTTTATTGCTCTTTCTCATCTTGTGATGGAAGCTCTCAAGGCGCAGGGAGCCTGGGGAGGGTCTGTTCCCGTCCCCCCGCTGTTCCCGTTCCCCCGCCGTGGTGCCACTGGAGCTCTGCGCTCTCTGGAAAATGACAATCAGGTGATTCTGCTGCCAGTTCACGTAGTCCCATTTTCCCAGTGGTCTGGGGAGCAAAGTGGTGTTCACAGCATCTGGACTAGTAACTCTGTTTTGAGGTGACAAACTGCACACAAGGACTGAGCTGTTTCCAGCTGTGAGGGGAAAGCAGATAACTTGTTGCTATCAGAATTACGTGCTCCAAGAGCATAGTTTAATGTGGGGTTTTTTTACATTTTGTACAAAACTTTGGTTTATCTCGTCCATTAATAATAGTAAAAAAGCCCTAACAATACCTGCAGGATTGCCCTGTGAAGTCTGGCTGCTTCTGTGAGAAACAAAAAATGCCAAAAGGCAAAGCTCAAAATTTCTGATTTGAAGTAATCTAGATTTCTGAAAGAGGAGAGTTAGCCTGTTTGTGTTGCTCAAGCTTTAAGTGAGGAGCGCATGTTTTTCTGGTGATCCATTGCAGCCACCTTTCCTGTTGGTGACCCTGCTGAAAATGCAGCTGCTGTGAGTTAGAAATTTGACACTTCAAAATCTCGAGCCAGCTTTGCTTCATGTCAGCCAGACACCCGAGGACTTTGTTTTGCGGCTTCACAAAAGGTCAGTCTTACTGTGAAAGCGGTCAGCATCATCACCAGACGCAGCCAGAGGACTCACAGTGTGTTTTTTCGTGGGGAGGATCATGTGGGTGTGTTAAGGGCAGCAGCGCTCTGCTCCTTTGCTGCTGCTGTGTGGTCCTTTCAGCTACTGTCAGGTCCAGAACAAAAAGTTGAAATTTCAGCGATCCTCACAGTTTCTCTAACGTTTCCCCTTTCCCTTCTTTTAGATCTCCTTCCACCAGGAGTTTGCAATCTCCTCAACCCGGCCACTATCTACGCTAACAATGAGATCAGCCTGGGCGATATTGAGATCTATGGCTTTGACTACGATTACACATTAGCACAGTATTCTAACTTACTACACTCTATGATTTTCAACACTGCAAGAGACATCCTCATAGAACAATTTAAGGTAATGATGTGCTAAGAATTTCCACTCAATAAAGCTTACTGCTGTCTTTGGGATGCCTCAGACCTGCTTGCAAAATGCCACATTGTGTATGTGTCAATTGCTTGTTTTATTGAGATAAATTTCATGTTTCGCAGAAAGTTCTGTTTGTATGTGGAGTTAATTTCCTTTGAGACAACTTACCGTGCTCTACATTCCCAAGGTGTTATAAATATGGAGCAGGAACCTTAGAAAGCTCTGATCTGTTTTACTTAACTATGGAAATATTGCCTACAGCATTGCTGTTTCAAGGCATGCATGGTGGATAAACACGAACCGTGGGCTAACACTAAAGCTGTGCGTGACTTGACTCGTGCAAGTCAGTGTGGATGCCTCTGTATAGCATGTCCAGTAACAGACACTCTGCAATAGGTGTTTGGTCTGTGCATTTTTATGGCATGTCTTTCTTTTCAGAGGGGGTCTGCAGTGCCATTGCTTTGCCAAATACATGGATAGAATGGAGCTCACCAAAAGTGTCCTCACTGAGTGAATCTGTTACGTTTTCTCTAGTGTCCCTTACGCAAGAGAAACAAGTTTTGGGGACCCTGACCCTTTGTCTTTCTCCATTCGTCCACTTTCTTTGTTGAAGGGCCAAAATGAAGTGCACCTGTTCCTAGATCAGTTTATGCCTGGGGTGAGATGACTAGCAGGACTAAACTAGCTCAACAGGTGAAATAATTTTGTTGATAAGTCAGTGCTTATGCCTCTAACGATGTCACTGTTTGTCTTGCCAGTATCCAGAAGGGCTTGGGAAGTATGACTACATTCCAGGCTTTGCCATACGCGGACTCCACTATGATGTGCAAAAGGTAAACTATACAAAGTTCAGTCTCCTGGGCTTTGTCTTCCATTGTGTTGTTTTTAGTAGGAAATACTTTCTGTAATTGCTTGAAATTATATCAGTCACCAAATGATCAGTGAGTCTGGTGCATGTGCTCTTTATTGCGTGGGGTTTTTTTGCTTATAAACCTTCCAAGGGAAAGATGTCTTTTGTATTTGCACAGGCTCTAGCAGAATGGGACATTCCAGCAAAGACCTCTGGTAAACAGCCTTGCCAATTTAAAAGTCAGTTACTTCCACAAGCTAATTAATAGAAAATTCAGCTTGTTTGTGTGATCATTTATGTCTTTCAGGAAACTTAAACAACAAACTTCTATCCTGCATCTCACAAGTACTTGCCAGGAGCAGAGGCATTATGTCCTACTCTAATTATAGAAATGACTTGTCAGGAGAATGCTTTAGGAAGCCTTCCCCACCCCCCACCTTGAATAATAAGACTGCCTGGAAAAAGATCCAGGCTACTTGAGATGCATGCTTCTAGGGAGCACAGGCAGAGTGCAGCATTGGTTTTAACCCTTTTCAGTGCTTTAGACGATTCCCTGAAAGCCAGATGCCCACTGATGTCATGCTGGCTGCTGCATCCAGGCAGTCAGGTGGAGCACAGCACAGAAAGTCACTTCACCATAGCAGCTTTTCTTATGTTGAGCTTTGAGTAAAGCCAGGGAAGCAGGCAGTACAGGCTGGAGCATGTGGGCTGTTCTCCAGCAGTGGGGAAAAAAAAAGGGAATGAAGAAAAATACTGAGTTTTCCCGTGTCTTTTATCCTACCTGAGGTGAGAGCAGAGCAGCAGACCGCTCATGGCTCTGACTCTGTAAAGTAAGAAGTAGATCTGTGAGAAACTGAAGTTTCTTTCTGTTTAAATCTCAGGCCGATATATCAAAGGGACACAGAGGTGACTAACCTAGCCAAACAAAGTGCCCTGTGAGTAGAAAGAGAGAACTCTGTTTTCTCAGGATCAGAGTTTGCAAAACACGTGAAAAACTGGGTAGTGCCTAGATATATCTTTCAGCCTATTTACTTGCACACCTCACAAACTAGTGGGAGGTCTGCCCACGGTGTAACAAGCTGCACTGATACGGTGTCATGATAAAAGAAGGTGCCTGAAGGTTGTGAGTGCTCAGTGGAATCAATTACCTTGTACTGTGGCAGAAACAGCACAAATCATTCGATGCTGTGTCTTTACTCGAGCTGTGGAGCAATGTGGATTTAGTGTGAGGGTGCTTTCTGTGCCTAGAGAACTTGTGTTATGGCTTCAGAAAGATGGATGGAGGACAAAGAGTGACTCACTAATAGGGAATCTGATACAAAAAGTGTGAAGAAAGCTGTAATGTTACCAGCCTGATGTGCCTCTGAACATCTTTGCTTACATGTCAACTGGGGAAGGGGAGAAGTGGCGGAGGGGAGAGCTCTTGTGTGAAGAAAATTACTGTGTACAGCTGCACTCTAAACCAAAACTCAGCCACTTAGTTCTGCTTAAGATAAATGTGAGGAGAAACATCTATTGTGCACACAGAGCTCCTTTGGAATGTGTGTGCTTTTGTAAGTGAGATAAGAGACTATCTGAGTCACAGAAACATTGTTCTCTCAATTTTTCAACTGCATCCATGTCCATACACTTTGGAGTGTAACAGACAGTGGTATTTCAGCTCACAGAAATATGGTCTTTTGCCAGAGAGGCCAATAAAAAGTCACAGTATGAAGAAGCATGTGTAAAAGTGGCTCAAGAGTGACGTAAAGTACACGGATGTGGGATGTTTGTATTGAATTTTATTTTCTAAATGTCATTTATGTGAAACCTGAAACTTCCTTAAAGTTGCAGTGTAAATCTACCCAATTGTAACAGTAAATATCTGTCCCTTATTACAGAGCCTTCTGATGAAGATCGATGCTTTCCATTATGTCCAGCTGGGGACAGCATATAGGTCTGTCAGTTCTGAAAATCATTTGCTAAATGCCCATATATGCAAAGGCAGATTACTAAATCTGAGTGTATGTTCATGGCTTTTTTTTTTCTGAGCAGAGTACAGTCTTGTCTGGCTTATCCTGTTGGCGCTTGCTTCAAACGCTTGCCTGGCATATAATTGCAGGGAGTTCTTTTTCTCAAGCATTTCAAGCCAAGTGTGGGTGGGAAGACCTGGAGCTTTTTGTAATGGTTAATAACACATCTGGTCACGTACTCGGCGTGATGTCTGAGCTGCAGCATGCGTAGGTTAACATCTGTGAGCACACAGCGCAACTAGGAAAGGACGCCTGTCTTCTCCAGGCGGGAGTCTATCCCAGCAGTATCTATTTTATAGATACTGGTAGCAAAACTTCTGTAAATCTGTGTTGTATTTCCTGAGCCTGGAAGCAAATGTTTGTTGTTGTTTTTGGTTTTTTTTTTCCTTGAACTCTGGCTTTTTGCTGTTAAGCTTCAGTTACAGTAAATACACTAAGAATATTAAGAAGGGAGTTTCATAATCAGAGAGAATTGGCTTCTTTCAGTGCTGTTTTTTGCGGGGGGGATGAAGGGGTTGGTACTCCCCAATATTTTTCTTCAGTTTCATGAAGAGATTTTAGCAAAAACACATTTAAACTTTTTTTTTCCCCTAGTGTCATTTTGTAACTCCTTCTTGGAGTGTCCTTTTCCTAAACTGTCCTTCGCTTTTGAGCAAAACTGAGGCGACTTTTGATGTCTCAGAGGCTGTACTGTGATCGCATAGGAAAGGAGAAAGGGAAAGTTGCTGACTGCTTGAGTAAGCAGCCATCAAAAATTGTGCAAGAGGCAAAACCTGCAGCAGTCAGATAATCCCATATTAGCAAACAGTACAGTGCACAGCCATACCTGTGATAATGGCGTTTTGGGGAAAAACAGCGATCTCTGTTGAATGGTCTTAGTGAATAACTTGTTTTTCTGAGGAAAACTGAATAGGAAGGAAACATGATTTTCAGAAAGCTCTGTCCCGTACACCTTTGCATTTAACAGTGAAATACCTTATGGAAGCGACCTCTCCAAAAGTATGGTTACCCAGTGCTGCCCGAGTCAGGTCGTGGGGTGGATTTGGCGGGGCAGTTCTGTCGGCAGATTGATGGCACACAGAGCGAGGCCTCTGTCTGAACTCTGCTGGAATGTGGATAAAGCCCCTCAATTAGCTTGAAGGAGCAAACAAGGTATCTGAAAAATGCCTTTGGAAAGATTTTATGTAAATCTTAAGAAGCCATGGAGCTGTCAGGCTCTCTGTCTTTTGTGTGAGAGAAATGTGTGAGTTTTAGAAAGGAGCCTGTTTGTCCTGTCTTCTCTTTCTCTGCAGTTTTTAGCTCTGTGCAGACTGATGATTATTGACAAACTATTTCTGTTGTTTGTGTCTAGAGGGCTCAAACCAGTGCCTGATGAAGAGGTAATTGAACTCTACGGTGGTACGCAGCACATCCCCCTGTACCAGATGAGTGACTTCTATGGCAAGGTATTGTAAGCCCTTTACTGCTGTGATGCAGCCGCTCTTTTAACAGCCAGGAAAACAGAGTGAATTGTATGAGCATGTAAATGATTCCAGCCTCCCCTGTACTCCAAAAGGCTCAGTCCCTAGTGAGCTGCAGTGTGTGTTTTTGTTCTAGTGGGAATTTGCCCCAGAGGTTATTTAGCAGTTTAGCATGTGAAAGCCATCTGTGAAGCTTTCCTAAACACCAGGGCTATTGGCCTGGAGCAGAATGGCTCTGGAGACTGACAGGGAGATGTTCCTTCCTTGTTCCTTGGCCAAGTGTAGCTCCCAAGCTACCAGGGCAGCCTGCAGTGGTGGTATTTGCAGTGAGTTGTTCGGGAAGGGGGTGTGTGTGTGTAGCAGCAGGGTGCTTGTAATGTCTTTCTGTCTTAGGTTTTGGGTAGGTTTGTTTTCCTTCATGAAGGGGACCCCCCCCTCCATACCTCTTCATAGGGTTGGCCTCCATGAGTGTTAGGGTTTGTTTTGTTTTTTTGGCAGAAAAACTTACTGCCACACTAAAGGACTGACATTCTCTCTGTAGGAGCTGTAAGAAATCCCTTGGTTGCTTGAACTAGAGGAAATTAAGGGGAGCTTTTCTTCCTTAAGTTCCTAGTGTGGTGCAGTGGGCAAGGGGGGCCCTTTCCCCCCAGAACTGCTTTGTTTCTTGCCCTTTGTTAGTTCAGTTGCCTGAGGGGAAGCTGGAAGGAGAAGGGCAGGCTTCCTCTGGTCATACCCCTTGGAGTCTGCTGTGTGAAGTCTCCAGCAAGGTCACTTTTTGACTTCTCTGTCCCTCTTGGGAACAGTTAATCTGAGTGGTTGCTTTCTGGATAAGTGTATACTCTGTTTATAGCTCAGTGTTTTTTCCAGCTTTGAAATAGGATGTTTCCGTTTCAAATGTGATATCTGTCTGTAAACTGCACAGAGCCTCCCTCTGTTTAACTCTCCTCACTGCTGGCCAACTTGAAATGATTTCACCTTTCTTTTTAAATAATTGCTAACATGAAATTTGCTTCGAGTTGTGGCCTTTTGTAGGACTAGGCGCTCAAGCCAAGGTGCCTTTCTGTGTTTCTTTGTATGTACCAGGTGTTTTCTTCTCTCTTGTAGTTTGCTACTGAAAAATTCATTAATATTTGGCTACAGAAATAGGAATAGTAGCTTATTCTTTCCAAAGAGGTGAGTCTCCTCTCCTAATAATCCTTAATAGGTGGATCCCAAAGAGAACGAAAGTGTATACAACTGAAGACATTGGCACAGCTTGTGCCACTAACACGTCAGCGGGAAGGCACCTGGGTTAAGATGACTGCTGGTGTGCAGGTGCCATGCGTTGGTGTGGAGTGAGGGCTCTTCAGCCTCGTCCTCTTTGGCCTGCCACGCTGATGTTGCTGCCTGTATGGGTAGCAGGAAGGTCTGCCAGGTCAGCAATTCCAGGAATGAGGCATAAGACAAGTGGGACTGATGTAGCTGAAGTGTGTAAATATTCTGCCTTAAGGATTTTCTTGATCCTCTGTTGGCAGGAGTGTGCGGAGAGCTGCCAGCATCCCGACACCTGCAGTAGGTAGGCACGGATCTTGCCCGGGGTCAAACAGTGCAACTTGTGTTGTTTTCGCTGGCAAGACTAGCACTGGCCTGTAGTGAAGGTGGGGAACTTATAGGTGTTGTGGAAAAAGCATATGTCGCATTCTTTCTGAAACTGCAGTCCAGTTTTCATCCTGGCTTGTGTCAGGATGTCTACTGTGAGGAAGCTGAGGCCACTAAAGGGAGGAGGGGAGGCTGGATGTGCCTTGTAGGCTGATGTCACAAGGCACCAAACCAAAATCACTGTTGACTACATACAAGGTAAGTCTTTGCTGCTAGCACTGAACATTTAACTGTCTCCTCTATGCTTAAGGTCTTGGTGGAACAGGTCATTGCTGTGCTGTGCTCTGTTAAATCCCAGAAACTGCCTGTCAGTGTCCTTCTTGCTTCTTTCCCAGAATCCCTGAACAGGAAAAAAAATGGTGGGGGCCCTTTTCAGGAAATTTTGGTTTTACTGATGGGAGAGATGTTCTCTTAGCAACCACACATCAAAATGCACAAAAGTCTGTTCAAAGGGAAGTGTTTTGGTTGAAAAGAGAGGGCTGCTTGCTGAGTGGCAGGGATTTTCCACATGAGTATTTTTGTTAGCCTGGAATGTCTTCCAGATGGTACTGGGTGATATGAGTTTGTTTGTTGGCTTTACTTTTTTCTCTTAAAAAAAAAAAAAAAAAGGTATTTTTTGTTTAATGTGTCTCTTTAATTATTTTTGCTTCCCAGGGTCCTTCACTTAAGCAGTTTATGGACATTTTTTCTCTTCCTGAAATGACTCTGCTCTCTTCAGTCATTGATTACTTCATAACTCATGGCATTGAGTTTGACCAGGTGCATCTTTACAAGGATATATCTGTAAGTAAAATATCAACTGCCCCATAGTTCACACCACATCAGAATTGTGAGCTCTTTGGCTTCTTAGCACGTGAGCTCTGCAGTACTCAAGCCTAAGGGGCTATTAGTGAATAGCCTAATATGACACCATTGTAGCCCCTTTAGATTAAAGCATTACCAGGGAATATTAAAAGCTGTGTTTTCAGAACATGTGAGGTTTCTGCCTGTACTACAGAGTTGGTGTTGCAGTACATTATCTCTTGCAGGAATGCCTAGGCTGGTTAGGTTGAAGGTCCTTGCGTGGGAAATATGTCACAAAGCTTGTGTAAATGTTTTCTGGTTCTGCACGTTTTTAAGCTCCATGTTTTCCTGTCAATATCTCGTTTTTCAAAGAGGATTGTTCTGACCATGTACCAGTTTGCTTTATACAGCAATTGTTTTGAAACACCTGCCTTTGCCTGCTCTGAGAATCCAGCCCTTCCATTTGCACCTACAGAGCAGTCCTATCCTTTCAGGATGTTTTCCAGTGGGTGACTGTAGCTTTTTGAGAGCCAGATACTCCAGGGTGCTAACCGTGCCGTCCAACTTCACTCCTGGCTTTTGGAAGGGCTGCATGGGACTATCAGTGTTGTTAGGGTGAACGGTTTGACTTCTCAGTGCTGTAGGTGAGATGCTCAGTACTTGAGATTGCTGCCCTGGATGACTCTGTTGACAAACGATTCATCTTCTTTGGTAGGCAGGCCTTACCACACAACTCTTTGCATGGAGAGGGGATTTTTGTTTGTACCTTGTGGGAACCTTATGCTCATCCACTGTGGCCTATATGTAAACTGTTCAGTCTTCTTGTACGGGAGACAGAGCTCCACGTCTGTGCTGCTGCTTTTGCGATAAGGTTCCCCCTGTCAGCTTTGCACAGCCAAGGATTACAGCTGTTGTTCTGACCTTCTGTTGGTGCTTGATAAGAGTGTGCCAGCCAGTTTCCCACAAGACCTCAACATTTTTCTAGGGTGTTAGTTGTTGTGGTTGTTTTTGCTCTTGGGGTGGGAAAATATCAAAAGGGGATACAGCTGAATCCTGAGGCCTTTTGTCAAGAGTGTCTTCTGAGCCTTCTTTTGAGGTCAGAATGGACTTGTTCCCAGTTGAAACCTTGAGAGCAGGTGGGTGGTTGCCATAGCCTAATATGTACTCTATACAAGGTAAATGGTGTGCTCAAGGCCCAGAACTCTTGAGTGCTAATCCTGGCATTTGTCTTTGCATCCTTTGCTGAGGGATGTGGTTATTCCTGAGAGGTGACTGAGACAGGCAGAGAGCTCCAACAGAAAATCTGTGCCAGTGCCTGTCCTGCATACTGAAAAGGTGGGTACGGTCCTGTGCTCTCACCAGAGAAGTCCTTGCTTTTTTCTGTACAATCAGGATAAACAAACGTTTTTGCAAAATTTATCCCTTTTCAGTATCTGAGTGCAAGCACAAAACAAGAATGTTTGCAGACATGAGCACAGAGATCATAGAACAGTTTGAGTTGGAGTGGACCTTCAAAGCTCATCTAATCCATGCCCCTGTCATGAGCAGGGACATCTTCACCCAGATCAGGTTGCTCAGAGCCCCGTCCAGCCTGGCCTGGGATGTCTCCAGGAGTGGGGCATCTGCCACCTCTCTGGGCCAGTATTTTACCACCCTCATTATAAAAAATGTCTTCCTCATGTCCATCCTGAATCTCCTCTCCTTTAGTTTAAAACGATCGGCCCTTGTCCTGTCGTAACAGGTCCTGATAAAAAGTCTGTCCCCGTCTTTCTTAAAAGCCCCTTTTAAGCATTAACAGGCTGCAATAAGGTCTTCCCAGAGCTTCTCTTCTCCAGCTGAACACCCCAGCTCTCTCAGCCTGTCCTTCCAGCAGAGCTGTTCCAGCCTCAGATCATTTCTGTGCCTCCTCTGGCCCCTTTCCAGCAGGTCCATGTGTGTTCTGTGCAGGGGGCTCCAGAGCTGGGTGGACTCCAGGTGTGCCTACACGGGCAAGTGTCCAAGGAGACTTGCAAAGCCCCGACTCTTATTACAACACGGGCTCACAGTGGGTTAAGACATGTCCAAACCTGACACTCTTCTGTAATTCCCAGTGGTAATCCTGACTCAGTGCTGTGTCAGGGAGCAGGCTGACTGAGATGTGGACATTGTGCTGAGCCAGAACGGAAACCCTGAGGCAATGGTGAGGTGGAAGCTGACGTGTAAACCAAATAGTCCCATCATACCAGTTCGGTGTCTCCGTACTTCAGATTAAGAACGTACAGCTTACCCTGCTTTCCTTTGGAGGAGTTTCTGAGCTCTGTTTGACACCTCCCCAGGCTACCAAGATTTTTACCTGCAGGAACCTTACAGTTCTTCCCCTTCCTTTTTTTCTTTTTTTGGTTTTCTTTTGCTTTTTGTGGGGAAGGGTTTAGGGAAGGAACACACTAGAATCTCTTTCTGCTCTGCAAAAGTAGTTTTGACACAAATCCAAAGTGCTGATTGCTTTTAGTGCTGGTGCGGGTCAAGAGAAAGATGTTTTCTTGTTAGCACTCACTTTTTGCTGTTTCTTTCCAATAAGGCAGTTTCTTGGTGAATGAGATGTGATCCCTGCCTTTTTATGGTTCAGTTCCACACGGTGAAAAGAGGCTCCTAAAATGGTTTTGAAGAGGTGCGCCCCCTCCTTCGTGATCCCCCACCTAAGCTGTGAATTCTGGTTCCCTCCCAGCTTTGAAGGAAATTATTTTTGGGATGACGAGCAGGTTTCTCCAGCACTGCTGTGAGACCCTGTGACTGTGTGGTGTTGTGTGCAGGTGTCACCACAGCAATGTCAATGGCGGGTGCGGGAATCCAGTCTGAAAGGGCAACTCCTGAATGAGCACACACAGTGTAACAGGGATTTAAGGGTCCTGGAGAAAGGTGGGAACATCTAGATTGTCAAGGATTAAAATGGAACTGTTAAAACAAGCATTTGTGTGTGGAAACACTGAAAAATTTGTTGCTGCTCTGGAAATGGTTGTGTGTATCTGGCATATCTCATTGACTAGAGACTCGGGAGGAATCTCAGTTGGGCGTGTCAAAAAATGTGTTGCATCTTGGCTCCTGGCCTGGAAAATAGAGGATATTTGGATGCCCCTGACAATATGTTTTAACTTATATCCCTCTGAAAAGTGGGCAGCTCTGTTTTGGCAAAACCGCCTCACCTTCCTCGTGGAAGCTTCTGCTCTGCCTGTGCCCACTGGCCATCTGGGGCCAGGAGCCGTAGCCCTCCTTGGCCTGCGGGGAGCGTTTTGGAACTACAGCTGCTCACCGCTGCTGCCATGCACCCCAACCACACTGCATCCTTCGCCTTACATTTCACAGAGCTTCCACAGGAAGGAAGAAAAGCCAGGTAGTGTCTGGCCCTGTACGGTTTTGAGGCAGTAAAGGGTTTTGGAGTTGCACAGTCTTGATTGCTGTGGTAACAGTGTGTTAACATGTGCTGGTTTCCAGGAGAGGGAAGGAAACTCTGCTCTCATTAATAGGTTTTGAGGTTTTGCCCCTTGTACTGCATCAGCTGGGCTATCTGTTGGGTCTTCTATTTGACACGTTGGTGAGCTTCGCTGTGCAAGGTCCTCAGCTTAGCATGAATGTAGCTTTTGTTCACTCAGCGAGAAGAGGGGATGTGTCATTACTGTGTTGGTTCTTGGTGGTGGCAATAGGCTTGCATGCTGGGAAACAGGAATGCCACATGTAAAACTGAAACTTTTTTCCCCTGCCCTTTTCTTTAGGATGCAATTAGAGATGTACATGTGAAAGGAGTGATGTACAAATGGATTGAAAAAGATCTGGGTGAGTTAAGTAGAGCTCTGGTGCCAAATCCATTTTGATGTGTCTTGTACTATATGGCATTCTGTGTGACGTGGCTGTGTAGGCTCTACAAACAGTCACAGGAGTCACAGGGACACAAAAATTCATTAAATACTTAACTGTGGCATGCCTAAAGGCAGCTGAGGGGTAGAGCGGCATTAAGAACCAAGTGATCTTTAGGGTCAGGTGGAAGATCTATTTTAAAATAGAGCAAACCACCACCTCATTGCTTGTGTTTCTGTTTTCCTTCAGCCTGTAAGCGAGGGGTGACAGTCCTTAGCATGATGGGAACATGGAAAGGCATCATCTGCGAAGGCTTTCTGGTCACTCAGGGGAAGGGAAGCTCCTGGTAGCAACATGGCCTAGAGTGGCTGTGCCTGTCCCTCATCCTGGGTTGGTATCAACCCTCTTTTTTGCCAGCCTTTTCAGTTCCTCAGTCTTTCTCTTCCCTCTAGGTGGGATTGATGAGGACAAGGATGAGGAAGACCATTTTGTCACCGTGGTGGTTCATTACCTGCTTGCCTGCTGGGGGATCTCACTCAGTCCTCTTGCATCCCAATCAAATGGGGGCTAGGTTTGGTTTTGTTTTTAAAGAAATGTGGTCATGGCTTATGCCAATATTTTTTTATTGATGATGTCTGTTTTATTTATTCCCATACAGAACAGTATATTCTGCATGGGGATGAAATCTACGCTGTGCTAAACCGCCTGGTGAACCACAAGAAGAAACTTTTCCTCATTACAAACAGCCCCTTTAGCTTTGTGTGAGTACCGTTACGGCACAGCCACGGCTCACCACGGCACAGCAAGAGCTGTGCAGTGCAGTCTTTCCTGTGAGCATCTGAAAGTTGTACGCTGGAGGTTTTTGTGGCAAGAGTCATGAGAGCGCTCTCTGGGAACCGGTTGTGGTGAGCGCTGCGTCCCCCAGCTGTCCCTACACCATCACCTCCCACATTTTGAAGAAGACATGAGCTACAGCCACAGCGCTACAGAGCTGCCGCTTTAGATCACCCCTAGCAGCTTTTGCTGCATCACAGACTTCTGGCTTTCCCATGGTACCAGAGAAAGGGTGGGACAGCTTGGAACAGGCAAAGTGCTACATGAGTCATCCCTGCAATGAGGCAGCCTTGGGGGATTCACAAATCTGTGCTTTCTTTCCTGTTACTGAGAGTACATTTAGGACTGTTGTAAAGGTGCAAAGTCGAGTGAAAAAGAATACTGAATCTGTTAACTTTTCTGTTCCTTTGCCCTTAGGGACAAGGGAATGAAACACATGGTTGGCAAGAACTGGCGGGACTTATTTGACATGGTCATTGTGCAAGCTGACAAGCCCAACTTCTTCACCGATCGGCGGAAGTATGTGTCCTGGGGCTGATGTACCGCACTGCTGCATGTGGGCCTGAGGTTTTGCGCCTGCTTCCCTTGAGTAAACGGCTCCTTTTACCTTCCAGAAGAGTAGCAGTTTTCTAAGTGTAATCTTGGTCCAGCAGGCATCCAGCCTGCCTCTGCCCTCTCAGATACTCTCTGAGGACATGAAAACCCACCAGTCTGGGAATAAGTGGATGGAATGGGTTGTGCCAAGCAGAAAGCCTGTTTCTAAAATTGGCGATCTTAGGGCACATCAGTTTTGTCATGCTTTGAGCTTAACTTAGGTTTTTTGGGGTAATAATGTATTTTAATCTTTAGAAAGTAAGGAGTAGAATGATGTGTGTGAGAGATGGCCATTTCTTGGCTCTAGGTCTTGAGAGTGTGCCAAAATCTTTCCTTTTCCTGTTCCCCACAGCAAGTATATATGTGGTTTGTTTTTTGGGATTTGCTGTGGTGGTGTTTGTTTTTTTTTAGTTACAGGATACATGCTGTTTGGTAATTGGCAGCTCTGGAAGCCTTTGTACGTGGCAGCTGGGTTTTGTGGTCAGTTATGAGCTGTCAAGGGACTAACTGACAGGCAAGCTGCCGTCCTTCCTTTGGTCTTTGGATTATTTGCTTTGGGAACTTGTGTCTCCTTTGTTGCCTCAACTTATGACTGACTGGGAATTACTGCCCTTGAGGGAGAAGTCTGTTCTTTTCTTTTTATGTATTTTCTTCCCCTATTTCCCAGGCCACTAACATAAACAGGAGTAAACCTACAAAATGGCTTTATAAGCTGTGCTGACCTTGTGAAGATTTTCGTCATGGAATGTGGGTGAAGTGTCTTAAAGATGTAGCCTGGAGCTATGATGGCCTGTCCCTCTAGAAGTCAAAATCTTACAGCTGCATGATGCCCAAGGTCAACACATGCAGTGGGCCAGTGGAACGACAGGGCACATCCATCCAGGGTTAGGGGGGCCTCCTGAGGGTGAGCTGTAGTGAACAGTGGCGTGTTTTCTGTGAGGGAAAATGCATTTGTGTGCTGGAGACCACTTGTGGCTGAGGAGGCTCTTGCGCAGGCAGGCTGTAGAGTTCATGGTGGGAGGCTGGATTCCTTCTGCCCTAAGGCAACTCAGGAACTTGCAGTATTTCTGGATGAGATTGTACTCGCAGCTTCATATCAAGGCTTCTGATCCCAGACCTCACAGTCTGGAACTTCTGTCCCAAGAGGGAGCAATGTTCCTGTTGAGCATGAATGTTCATGGGGGTCAAGTAACTTAAGCCTTGCTTTGTTTCTTCTGTCCAAGTGGAAAGTAACCAGGCAAGCCCTCAGGAACAACAGGAGGCAACTCAGGTCAGCCACCGAGATCAGCACGGAGACTGCTTTCCATCCGCTCTGCAGACTGCCTTATTCTATTACGACATTCCACGGTCTCTGTTGTGCTGGGCCATAGCCAGACTGGAACAGGACACAAAGTGTTTGATGGCAAAACCGCCTTGGCCTTAGCATTTCAGAGGGAGTCATTATTTTTATTATTATTTTCCTCTTTTCTGTAACTGAAAAGCAAGAAGAGTTGTTGGAGATATTGGCATGAAATGGTTACAGCCAATTGGAGCATTTTGAAAAGTTATTTTCCTCTCACACTTTTTCTTTCCCTGAGAAAATAGAGCAGAAGCTCCAGAAGGTCAATTCTCATGTAAAGCTTTTATGAGTTGTTACATAGGTAAACAAGTTTTCCAATTCAAATTGTGGTTGCTGGGTAACAATCACCAAAAAATCAAATCAAAAGAAGCTGATATATCCCCCATTTTTTTCCAGACCTTTTCGAAAACTGGATGAAGATGGCTCACTGCAGTGGGACAAAATAAACCAGCTGGAGAAAGGAAAGATCTACAAAGAGGTAAAGTGAATGGATGCATGAAGGCTATGAAGCAGGAGCCTGAAATGGTGGGGACTTATAAGACACCTACAGTTTTAGAAGTCGCTTGTAGATGTTTGTAGGTCGCTTGTGGATGTTTGATGTTTGAAAAGTGAAAACTGGAAGTCCTTGAAAAGAGCACCTGTGATAGTTGAGGGCATTTGTAGGAAGACATGCTGTGGGCTCTGTGTGCTGCACTGGCTGGTGACAGCAAGAGGTGCCCTCTGTCCGCATGCAGAGAGCTCCAGCTGACCCGGTGTGACACTGTCCCCCCCCCAAATGCTTTCCGCATGTCTCTTGGCATGCTGTGGAGCAATAGCCTTGTGATTTGTGAGCCTCTGAAAAGCCTTTCAGCTTCTGCTGGGATGTAACCATTACAGTAAAGGGTCTTTTCCTATATCAGAAAGCCCTGCCAAGGCTGTGTTGCCCATCAATGTGCGATAAACCAGTCTCTGAGAATGGTGAGAGATGCTTCATGGCCAGTGTAGAAAGGCTGCTCTCCTGGCAATCACAGCTTTTACAGTTGCAGGAGGCAGCGCTGAAGTAAGGTATAACAGACCTGCCTGGTAGGAAAACTTGTCGTCTGCGGCTGGTCTGTCCCCTGAGAACAAGTTGCCTCTGGCTTTAGGACGGTTTGTTCTTGGTGATGTGGGCTGTCCACTCCCACAGGAAGAAACTGTTAGCGAGGTCACAGTCAAGTACCCGAGACCTGACCAGTGGTAGAAAAGTCGGTCGTGTCCTTGAGCAGTGCTGTTAGGAAGCCTCTGGCCTGGCCGGTGGGTCTGTCAAAGTGCTCTGCTAGAGTCCCATCCTCTGCCAAGAGCGAGGAGCTGGGAACATGCAAGGAGAGCTCATACAAAGTCTCTCTCCCAGTGGGTCAGCAGCTCCCTCAGGAGTAAAGGTGCACCTGAGCCATGGGGCTTATTGCTGAATTAAATCCTGCTCTTGACCACCCACATCCTGTGGCCACAGGTTGGTCACTCAAGTGAATGGTGCATCAGGGAAGGGAAAAGATGAGGGAAAAGGAGGGATGGGTGGGATTTGGGGCTGCTCTCCATTTCTCCCCATCCAGGCTGTTCATCTGATTACATCAAGGTCATTGCCTAACTGTGGTTTTTGAGGTGTGGAAGAGTGTGTATCCTGGTTGCACTCTACCCTGTACCCAGCATTTTTGGTTTCTTGGAGTGCCACAATATGCTTCTTTCTAGCAAGTGTTAGTGGTCATGGACTCTACTGTGCTGATGATGTTGCTAGATGCCCGTGAGCTGCCCAATTCCTGTCCCTGAAGCACAGCTGTATGGCAGCTATGCTGTGGGAATCTCATATTAATGGGACCTCAGGGACTGGTGTTTTGCACTGGGGACTGGAAAGTTCAAGTGATAGCCCTCTAGTCCCTCCTTTCTGATAGACGTGATGTTTACTCTTTTGGCATATATATTCTCCCATCCCTCCCCTGGTCTGCAATCTCAGGAGGGGAGTGGCCGGCTCCTGGAGGTCACATAACAGGTCTGTGGCTCAGTGGAGCTCCAAGTGCAAGTTTGCTGGTTGTCAAGCCCAATGTTATTCAAGGTGACCAGAGCACAGCAAAAAGACCATCCTCCTCCCAAGGCTGTGGTCCATAACCGCATTCTCTCTGTGCTCCTTTTACTTGCAGGGTAATCTCTTCGATTTTCTGAGGCTGACAGGCTGGCGTGGGTCCAAAGTGCTCTACTTTGGTGACCATCTGTACAGCGACCTTGCGGTAAGTGAAAAGGTCTCTGCTCTGCAGTGAGGTGGGAGGAACCTGCGTGACTGTTGTGGTTGCGACTGTGTTGGAGTGCAAGGCAGGGCCCTGCTTCAAGTGCTTAAGGTCTCGGCTACGCTATGCTGGGTGTTCTGCAGGCTGCACCTTTCAGGGCACCCCTGAGACACAGCAGCATCCCTGCTGTGCAGTCAGGCAGAAGCAAGCAGTGGAGAATGGGCTCCTGAAGTACTTTCTGTGGGCAAAGCACATCTGCTGGTCTGTTAATTTGAGAGCAGCTTATGTGGATCCCAGATTTCTAGGTGCTTCACACAGCTGATCCTGTGGGCCAGGGGACAACTGTTGCTGCATGACTTGGGAATGGGCCATGGCTGCCTGTCCTCTGGGAATCTATAATGGGAACAGACTGCTCTTCTAGGAAACAGGGTGTTTGTGTTTGGTTTTCAGTCTTTATGTTGAATTCTTGGTTGTTTTTTCACCCCGACCTCTAGGACCTCATGCTGCGTCATGGCTGGAGGACTGGAGCCATCGTTCCTGAACTGGAGACGGAGATTCGGATCATAAACACAGAGCAGTACATGCACTCCCTGACCTGGCAGCAGGCTCTGACTGGGCTGCTAGAGAGAATGCAGGTAAACAGCTCCTGTCTGAGTGTGTCAGGTAACATGCTGCCTTCTGAGTCTGCATTTTGAGCCTAGTGTGGGCACTGGGGGACATGCCATATTGGCTGTGTTCCCAAAAATATCTCAGCCTCCTCCTGGTGCAGTGAGCTCATGGGTTTGTGAATTAAGGTGGAAACTGGGGGGAGGTGAGGTGTGGCCTGCAGGACTGATGCTGTGTGGTGCTTTCTGCTGTTGTCTTTGCAGATGTATCAAGATGCAGAATCAAAGCAGGTATTGCTGGAGTGGATGAAGGAACGTCAGGAGATCAGGTGAGCATTGTGCCTCTTGCTCATGAGGTCTCCTGGCAGCTCCCAGGCCTGCACTGGCTCTGTTTTCTACCCTGTTTGGGGGACAGTGGTGCTGCAGCTGTTGTCCTCCCTGGTGTCACTTGTCTGGGGGTGGGCAGCAGCAGCGCAGTCCTGCAGCCTGGGAGGTGCAACTGGTGTGAAGGTGGGGAGAAAGGGAGGTGGGGGGGTTGGTGGCCTCTGCACCTCCTGTCTCTGCAGGTGGGTCCTTGCCTGTGACACGTACAGTAAGAGTGCATTGAATATTCATCAAGTCTCTCTGCATGGGAACTGGCTGCATCGTGGCCTGGGTGATCCCGAAATGTCTTCTGGGGTGGCCCAAGGCTAAGGGATTGGAGTGGGAAGAATCTGTCACCACGGCCTTTTATCTACAGAGGACTATCTCTTTCCTATCAGGTCGCTGACAAAGAACCTGTTCAACCCCCAGTTTGGAAGCATCTTCCGCACCTTCCACAACCCCACCTACTTCTCTCGACGGCTGGTGCGGTTCTCCGATATCTACATGGCATCCATCAGCTGCCTGCTGAACTACGATGTGAACTTCACCTTCTACCCCCGGCGCACCCCTCTGCAGCACGAGGCTCCGCTCTGGATGGATCAGCTCTGCACAGGCTGCATGAAAACCCCGTTCCTGGAGGAGATGGTGCACATTCGCTGAAGGGCCAGGTACTGCGGGACATGGCGCAGTGTGCGGCTGTACGCGGGGCCGGCTGCTCGGCCAGCAGCACCTCTGTCTACCACTAAAGGGCGTTTGACACTTACATATGTGTGCAGATGATGTGTTTATTTTTTTTTCCCTTCACTGGCCCCGTCCCTTTCCCTGAGGTGCTTTGCAGGCTGGACAGAGGATGGGGGCTTGTGCTGAGCCATACTTGAGGCAGAGGGAGTACTTGGTAGGAGCAGGTGAGACAGAGGGCCAGTGCGGGAAAGCTGCAGCTCCCTGCTCTGTGCCCAGAGAAGTGGTTCTGAAATGGAGTCCTGAGTCTCTGATACTGGGCAAGCGCAACACAGACTCCCAGGTGTGGGGTGACAAGGTGTGTCAGGGTTGTAGTTTCCCCCATAGGCTTGGGTACTATGGCATGAGTGATTCTGCAGTGGCACAGTGAGGGGACAGGGCTGCTGAGTGGGCAACCAGTGAAGCACATCATGGATGACAAAGCATCAGCCTTGTTACCTACCCAGAACTGGTACGAGCAGCCCTCAGCTGCATGCCCTTCCCTGTCACACTGGTTTGTCCAGCTGGCACCATGGGTAGGTCACTGTTAGTTAAATGTGCAGGATGTGCAAGTCTTGCACAGGAGTTGGGTAGGAGTAGGACAGAGGGTCTGTAAATAAGTATTTGGTGACATCTGTTTTTTTTTTTGAGTGAGCTTAGTGCCATGTGCTGTTGGTATTTTTTGGGTTTGGTGCCATTTAATATATTGGCAATTGATGCACTGTTTTCCATTCTGACTCGCTGAGGGATGTGGTCAGCCCTTCAGGGAAGGTGCAGAGCTGGCAGCAGAGTTGGTGACCTGTCTTGCTGAGATGTGGCTTAGGGTGTGTGGAGGGCTGGTGAGGATGTCTGGGGTGTATGAGAAGTGCTGCTGGGGGTGGTGGCTCAGAAAGAGGAGCATGGCTGTGCAAAGCATGGTGGTGCCTCCTGAGGAATAAAGAGGCAACAGTAGTGATGCCAGAACAGAGAGGACAAGGGTGACAGCCAGTAAGCCCAGGCAGGTCAGAGCTACTTTAGGATGTGAGGTGCAGCAGGTAGATTCCTGACCCAGCCTGGGGCCATGCTGGTTTTGGGTTGCCCTGAGGGTGAGGCAGGGCAGTGGGGAGGGGCAAAGGGGCAGGTAGGTGGGGAGAGGTGGCTGAGTGTTTGTGCCACCTTGATGCTGGTTGGCCCTGGGAAACAAGAGAACGTCATGCCGTTGGAAAGCTGTGTTTATGTGTAGTTGATGGCAATGGGATGGGATCAAGGGCAGCCCTGGAGTGGACAGGAAGGTGTGTGAGGGGTGTGTGTGGTCACCAAAGGATGCTGGAGATAGACATGCAGGGGCCGTGAGGGGATATTTGAAGGCAGAGCGCTTGGTGAAGGCGCTGGAGACAGTGGTTGCCTTTGTCCACTTCTTCCTCCCCTCACTGCTGTACCACTGCCAGGTGGTACCAAGGGTGACAGCTGGTGTTGAGGTGAGCGAGGGAACAGAGAACAGATGCATTTGGGCTGGGTCTGGCAGTGAGCAGGCGAGGGAATAGGTGAGCAACAGCAGAGTGTGTCTGTGGGGAGGGGAAGGATTAGTGCTGGATACAGGGCACTTGTGAGCACTGTGCTGTGACAATCACTGTATGGGCCAAGCATTGTCAAGTTGTGGGGGCAGATGAGGCAGAGGAACTTTGAAGGACCTTCTGCCAGGAAGCTCCTCAGAGAAAGGTGCTGAAGTACAAGGTGTGTCAGCAACCCTGTGAAGATACACACACACACACACATCTCTTCTCCTGCATGTTTCTCCCGCTGGTGTACCAGGCTGGCTGATCCATCACTCGTGTCTTGCTGCCTCGTCTCTGTGCTCTGTGCCAGCCTGTCGCAGATATTTTCAAACTGCCTTGCTTTGAACTCAGTGGCCTGACAATTGTTAACGTAGTTGCTCTAATCAAATGTTTGTAGTACATGCATGTGCCATTTCACATCTGTGCTGTGTGCTCAATAAAAGTCTGTGGCATGTGTAACTAACTGACTAACCTGCTCACGTCCAGTTCCTTTGCCAGCCGTGGGGGTGCAGCTCCAGTGGCCAAGAGGCCAGGCCCGAGGTGTCCATCCCGGAGCCGCCTGTGCCCCCTGTGCCCATAGCGCAGAGAGGACACCGGGATGGGCCGGGGTGGGGTTGGGCTGTGGGCGAGAAAGGGCTGGAGGCCTCGTGCTGGGGGCTGCCGGGCAGCAGGTACCGGCGGGGTGGTCAGTGGGAGCCACAGCAGCGAGGGCCGAGGCTGAGCCCGGCGGAGGGCAGGCGGAGGCGGAACCGGCGGCACTGAGCTCTTTGTTCCTCGGCGGTCCCCGGCCCGGGCGGCGGGAGCGGCCCCTCAGTGCGCGCACCCGTCGGCGTCGGTCAGGAGCGCGTCCTGCGGGGAGAGCGACGTGAGCGCGGGGCGGGGCGGGGGCGCGGGGCGGGGCGGGGGCGGTACTCACGTGCAGCGGCTCGTAGTCGGGGGCGTGGCCACCGTAGAGCGGGTTGGGGATGGCGACGAGCGGCCGCTGGGAGCGGAGCCTGGCGGCGCGTGGCCTCGCCTGCGGGCGCGCGCCCTCCCGCTGCGGCACCGCCTCCTCCTCCGCCTCCTCGTCCGCGCGGAGATCCGCCTGGCAACGGAGGGGCGCGATTGGCGGGGCGGATGGGGGCGGGGCTTCGGGGGGCGTGGCGCCCCTCCCACTCGCGCGACACACCAAGGCGGCCGGACCGCTCCACGTGGCCGCCCGCACCTACCTGGAAATACCCGAACTGCTCCTCCCGCCGCCGCCGCTTCACACAGTAGTAGGCGACGCCGGCCCCGGCAGCCAGCACCAGCGCGAAGCACAGCGCTGACAGCGTCCCTGTGGCCACTGAGCCCGGCGCCTGCGCCACCGCGTTCACCTGTGTGGAGAAAGAGCAGCTGGGTTACAGCATTCCCCTGGCAGAGCCACGGGCTCTCCCACACAGCCGCACACTGCAGCTCCCTGATGCGACCACAGGCAACCCGGCCAGCAGAGCAGAGGACAAGGCCAGTCCCTGGGGGACTCTGTCACCTTGTCCCCATTCCCAGGCCTGGCACCAGCTCTTTCAGCATCTGCCTTCCCTGTTCATGCCCTTGGACACTCACCTGGCCGAGATGCACAACGGGCGGTGGGATCCTCAGCGGCTCTGCAATCGCATGAATGATGCCATTGAAAGCTATGATGTCCCACTCCACAATCATTGTGTCATTGATCCCTTTGGCATCCTACAGCACAAGACAGAGAGGATGTCACCCAGCCAGAAAGCCTCCCCGGTGTTCCCTGTCTCAAAAGAGCTGTGGTGACAACTCATGGGTTTTTTTTTTTAACCTCTCCAGAGGTTAAACCTACAGAGTGCTCTGTGCTGTTGCCCACTGGAAGGTCTGACACATGGAGGTCATATCCTGACTGGGATGGGATGATGGTGCCTGTTGTCAGGTTGAAGCTGAAGAGAACAACGTTGCTGGATGACACATGGAGCTTCAGTTCTTCTCCCGTCAGTGTCTGAAAAATCAACAGGGAGCAGGGATGAGGAACAGCTGGGTTGGCTCTCACCCCCACCTTCCTGCTGTGAGCAGCCCCCACCTGGCCTAAGCCCAGACACTCTCCATGGCCACAAGGCAGCTCAATTCATGGGCAACATGGCACAAAACTATCACACAGAGAAGAGGGGGAAATGCCATACTTAGGAGTCAAAGCTCAACTGGAAAAGGCTCTGAGCAATCTGACCTAAATGGCTCTTCTGAGAGAGGGGTTGGACTAGAGACTTCCAGTGGTCTCTTCTCACCTAAAGTCCTCCCTCTTTCCCCAGACTATTTCATGTCACCATCATAGTGGACCCCTGCCCTCCTCTGGGGCTCTGATAGCTTGTTCCATGAGCCTTCAAAGCAGCCGCTCATCCCACCTTGCTTACCTCATTGTCTGCAAAGCCAGAATTCAGAGGGACAAAGAGAGTTTTGGGAGCAGAGTCATCAGACAAATAGATGAAAAAATCCAGTCCTTCTTCTGTGTCATTGGCAAAATTGAGCAACATCTGGAAAAGATGGCATATCTTCCCCATCAGCATGCTGCAGGAGACTCAAGGCTGTTACCTTCCTGAGCCCAGGAAACATTCCCCAGCTCCAGAGAGAAAAAGTCTCTGTGTTTGTACCCTGCACCCCACACGCAGACCAAACCACCAGTTCTCCCTGTTCCAGCCCTCCCTCCACCTTGTTGCTGGCTGCTGGCGTAGAGAACCAGGAGGGCATCACTTACTGAATAGAAGGTGGAGAAGCGAGCATTGTCAGCGAGCACATCGGGGAGTTTGCCACTGCACCAATACCCATCTCCCACAAACCCATCACGGCAGGTGCAAGTCAGATCTGCAAAGAAAAGCCAAGATGTGACTTGACTTGTCAATGGTGGCTACACTGACCACCTCTCCCTTGAGTTCTGGATGCCACTCAACATGTTTCCTCCAGACATGGGCAAGGGGAGAGGGGGATGTACCCACCTGCCCATGCCTCATGCTCTAAGGACAGTTCTCTGCCTGCTGCCTTGACACGCCTCTTGTCCCCAACAGCATTGTCCCCAGGGAATGTGCTCACACCACTCACCCTTCTCCCGGTAGCAGAACGCATCCCAAGTCTCGCTCAGGTTGCTTCGGGAGCCATAGTCCACAATGCCCACTCGGTTAGCCCCACAGCTGGGGTTGGGGTAGGCTGTGGGGTACCCAGCTGTGCCATTGTCCAGCCAGCCCACCAGGCACAGATGGAATCCCATCTAGCAGAGGAAAACGAATTAGATTAGATTAAAAACAATATCTCTGGCCCACGTTTTCTGCCGTGTGCACACTCCCATCATGCAGCCTCATCTGACATGCCCCCAGCACCTAATGGGCTGGGCACTGCCAGAGGTGTCATCCCAATGTGACTGGCAAGACCCACCAGCCCTCCAGGTCTCATGGATGTAGATGCAGCAAACAGTGCCTGGCTAAAGGGATATGGGGTTGCCCACCCACCAGGGAGAAGCTGCCACTGGACTGGGCTACCCCTTAATGTGCCCACACGAGGCGATGGAGCCAGCCCCTGTCCCACCTCTGTCCCCGCGTCCTGACCTGCTGTGCTGCCGCGAGCTGCTGGAAAGTGGCCAGGGAAGCGCCTTCTGCAGCACAGGCTGCCTGAGCCTGCTCGTAAGTGAAGTCGTACTTTTTTCGGGGTGACTGCAGATGAAATACGCCCATAGTCTTATCTGCAAAATACCAAGGCCAGGGAGCATCAGTACTGGACAGAGAGCAAGCGGCCTCCCTGGGGCTGTCACGTGGGTCCCTGTGTGAGTGCAGACCCCACTGCCAACATGCTGCATGGGAGGGGTGGGACAGGGACAATGCCCAAGTGAGGGCGATGTGGAATGCAGCATGTCTTCCTCTGAGCTTCTCACCTTCCACAAGGGAATCAGTGCCTACTGGTAGCATAACCCCACTGGAGGCCATCTCACGTGTCACACAGGAGCAGACAAGGATGGCTTGTCTTCCCCCATATGACAGGTAGAGGAAAAGGAGAATGTGAAAAATGGACCAAGCTACAGAGACAAGTTCCTGGTCCCTTGGCCATCCCACCCTCCAGCTCCCTTGAGGGATGCCCCAGCCAGAAGGTGAAGGATGAGGGAATGGGACCTCTCCGTGGAATATCATGCAGGGTTGAGCATGCTCACCATGAAAGTGCAAGTCGGTGCAAATGGCCTCCCGATGGCACTGCCCATTGTCTTCCAGGCACCGGTCTGTGGGGGGCACAGCCTCTTCCAGGCACTGGATCCCATCACCAATGTAGCCCCGCTTGCACTCGCAGCGCCGCTCATTCTGCAGCACAAAGGAAGGCCGGCATTTGTGTGAGTGCAAACATGCAGATGCCAGCTGGGGAACTTTGCATCCCTATGAAGTTGAGGATGAGCCTTCAGAATGCCTCCACAGCCCATTGGGACCATGACAGAGCTACAAAAAGCCACACAGCCTCTGTCCTACCCCCACATGCAACTGAACATGAAGCAAAAAAAGTCACATTGAATCCTCATCACATGCTGCTTAAAAGACAGCTGAGCTTCAGGATACACAGCTCATGATTCTTGCACTACACCATGCTCCCAGCCCCATCTTCTGGCCTGCAATGAGCAGCTCTGATTTCTCAGCATAAAGGGCTAGCATTGTCCTCAAAGGACCATCCTGGAGCCCCCAAAACAGTTAAGAAATGGCATGACTGACACAGGTCATGCCCTTTGGACAGAGGAATGGGGAAAAATGGCCTCAGCATAACATCAGCACGACTGTCACCACAGCCTGGCAGCAGAGCAAGGGCACGGGCCCTGCCTGGCAGTGAGGACCCGCAGGACGAGCGCAATTGCCGAGGGGATGCAGGTCCCCAGACCTACAGGAGGTACTCACAGGCCCAGTGCTGATGCAGTCGGCGTGCTGGCTGCAGTCCCCGTTCCTACCATCTGCACACCTGTCTATGGGGTCACAGACGTAGCCATCGCCTCCGTACCCGGGAGCACAGGCACAGGAGACATTCACGCCAACCTGTGTGCACTGTGCGTGCCTGGCACACCCCCCGTTGTCCTGGCCACACATGTCGATCACTGCAGGGGTAAAAGCATTAGGTTAACTAAAACACCTTGCTAGGTGTCCTGGTGGTCTGTCTGTCTGTCCATCCTGCCAGTCATCACACCAATATGGCCGTTGGGAGATGGCCACCTGTTGTTTTGTTACGGCCGCTTTCCCCTGCGCTCGCCACCCCTCCAACCCAGCCCCTCATGGCTCCCCCAACCTGAGCACGTTCTCCCGTCTCCTTCGTAGTGCAGGTTGCATTCACAGAGGTTGCCAGAGCGGCAGACGGCCTGGGGATGGCACGGTGGAGAGCAGGTGGGCGTCAGGACTGAAACCAGAACACACATGGGGCAGAATGATCCAAGGGTTGCAACACGGGCACGGCTGCCAACACCAGCCTCTGCCCCAGGCCACCTGACCCACACTCCCCTCCTCTTTCCCCGTGCTTCTCTGCAGATGCCTTGCGCAAACATGGAGGACTGTTACTGCATCAGGAACACCTCAGGTCTTCACCTCCCCCTCAAGCTCTTCTTGGAGCACCTCTGAGCTGAGGAACTCGATCATGGTCAAGTGGAGGTTTCCTCTTCCTCCTCCCTACCACCCCAACCCTTGTGAAATTCAACAGCACGGGCCAGAACTCAGCATCCAATAGCTCCTTTTGGAGATACTTCTGACCGGCAGCTTGAACAACCCAGCTATTGGGAAAGCAGCCGTATGGCACCGGGTCCCAGGGAATAGTGGATCGTGAGGCTTGGCATCCCTCACCGAGTCTGATTTCACAGCGTTCTCCAGTCCAACCCTCGGCACAGAAGCAGAAGCCATCACCATGCAGTCCTGCATTGCATACGCCGTTCTCGGTACAGTTACACTCTGTGAAGAATGGATAAAAACAGTCACAGCATCCATGCTGGTGGCAGAGAATGGTCACGCTCAGGCCACAGGACAGCCATGAGGCAGAAACGTGGCTTGTGAGGGCAGGCAGGGCTGTCTGCACACATCCCTTCCTCTTGCTGCCAGCACTGGACCCCCACAACATGCACCCCTCATGGAGGAGGGGAAGCCTCTCTGCACCCACAAACCCCCATAATTCCCCTCCCCTGGGCATTTCTAGAGATGCATTTTTCACACTGAGTCCCTGCAAACATACAGCCATCAAAAACTTTCCTGAAGACCCTCTAAGGTCCAGCTTGGGATGGGAGGATGGGGAACTCCCTTTTCCTTCCCTTTGCCTCACAGGGACATGGTCCCTTCTGAGCACATCCCAGGAGATGCTCTTTCTGTACAGGGCTCATCACAAATTACGGATTGATCCCCCAGCTCAAAATACGTGTTAATACTTTCTGCCAGACTGGGGCTCTCAGCTCTGCTTGACAAATGAGAAGGTGCCTTTGACACTGGGGCTTTGGCACCAGAGGTGAGGCCACCAGCAACACGGCTGCACTAGCCACAGCTCCTGGCACATGCCACCCAGCCTTCTCCAACCACAGCTGGGTTAACAGCTGTCTGGCCACAAGCCCAGGGAGGGCTGTCCCCAGCCCCAGAGGTCTGACCTGAGCGTTCTGGGGACTGATGCATACATGGCAGCACTAGTTCCCATGCTGTAGGCTGCAAAGAGGTCACGTACCGCCTTTCCAAGCAGCACCCTGTGCCGCAGCCACCTCTGCACAAACCCTCTGCACTGCTGCCACCCCACAGCTTCCCCCGTACCTCGGCAGTCTGGCCCGTATCTGCCCGGTGCGCACAGCTCACAGCTGGTCCCGATGAAAGCCTGGCTGCAGTTGCATCTCCCTGAGCCACCAATTTTGTCGTCGCAAGTACCGCGGTTACTGCACGGTGCCTCCAGCCCTCCTGGGCATGCTGCAAACGGAGCACCTTAGTGAGGCTGTGGTGACAAAGTGACCCTGTGCTGGAGAGGAGCCTGGTGCCATGTGAGCTGTTGCTTATGAGGTGCTTGGACCACAGAGCCCACTCAGCAGTCAGTGCCAGGGACATTGCATGACAATAAATCTTACGAAGGGGGACGAGAAGGACACATTGGCACAGCTTCCAGCCTGGGAAGACCCTCTGCTGCAGTGTGCTGGGTTTGTGCTGGCCTGCCCCATGCTGACTGGGCAGCAGCGTCATCCAAGGACATGGAAGTTGCTCATAGATGGAGCACAGAGGGCAGGTATAGGGGAATGGTTGATTATCAGCAACATATCGGAGTGAGTGACATGTCTGACAGCCACCCCCAGAGCCCTGTGCCAAGGGCTTTCCATAGGGACAAGCGGGTCTCCAAGGAAAGGGAATTCCCTGTTACACCATCCACGTACGCTCCCAGGGGATTGTTCCCTGCCCCAGACTGGGGTTCACTGCCCCAGGTTTTGCCCACCCTTCCCCAGGGAAGCACATCTATGGGTGCCAGACATCTGTGTGGAACCAGTAACGCCACCTTCCCACAAGAGAAAGGGCTGGGGCGGGAAAGGGTCGCGCAGCTCCTTACCCCAGCAGTCACGGCCATAGTGGTTTGTGCAGCACTGAGGGACCCATTGTGCGGAAACGCAGATCCTCCTGCAGCCTGGTGTCTGTCTCCTGAAGGGGCTCCACAGAGAGGGTGACCAGGACGGCCGCAACAGGGAGTTGCGGTGAAACAAAAAAGTGTTTCTTGACAGCTGGTTTCTGTAATGGCAGCGCTTGGTTTGCCCCTGTGAGGAAAGAGGCAAAACACAGTTTGCCACATTGGTCACTGATGTCTCACTTTGACTATTCTTGTGCCACTCATTCAGTTTTATGACAAGTAACAGAGGCTCCCTAACGTGATGAAGCTGGTGACAGAGGAGGTACAGATGGACCTCAAGGACATGGCCCAAAGTTCAAAAGAGAGAGACAACAGGCAATACAGTGAGAGTGGGGTACAACCACTGCCCCCGCAAGGCTGCTCACCATCTGACCCCTGGGCCATCACCAGCAGCCAGGCCGAGCTCTTTTGCTATAAACCACCGTGAGAAGTCGCCAGTGCTGCTGCAGGGACCCCTGCAGCCACTGTCACCCATGCAGGGACTGACCCAGCAAATACCACTGGAGACCCCGACCCCGTATTGCTCAGCCCCGCTCCTGCCCTATGGGACCGCGTGACCTGGGGCAAGGCACAGACGGTGTGACTGAGCTAAGGGACTTGCCCCATGCAGGTGTGTCTTCATTTTGCTGCTAAAACATGAGGGGTGTGTGGGTTTTGTCATCAGCCCTTAACAGGCCTCCTTGGTGACAAAGGTGTGAACTTTACCCGTTGAACGGAGCCAGCAGGGCAGGGTGGCTCGAAGCCACAGAGTCCGCAGCTCTCTGTAGATGCCTGTGGAGGGAAGAAAGAAACTTCACAACAACTCAGTATGCACTTCTGCCTCTCTTGGCTGCTCAGAACTTTGCTGAGGAAGGGCAGCAAAGCCCTCGCAATATCCCTCTGGCCAGGCATGAGGCTCAACAGACATCACAGATCCACATTGGCCTCATCTCAAGCACTCACCTGCAGCTCAACAAAGGTGAACTCATCACATCGAGATCCCAGATCTGGTGGCTCCAACAGCCTATCGATGCCATAAGCAATGCCCCCATTGAACTCCATATGCCTCTGGATGATGGTGGCATCACCATTCCCCACCAGAAGCTCCCCCTGCCAGAGGAAGAAAGGGACTTGTGATTTTGGTGCATCCTACCTCCTGGCTGCACCACCCAAAGGTTGTCCTTTTTGGCTGTCATGACTTCCCAATCACCCCTTGTGTCCTTGACCAGCCTTCCCAATTGCCACTTTTCATGGCTGTCTCTCCTAAGAAATGGTCTCTGTCCATGCAACACATGCTCTGTTGGATCATGGCACCATGTGGCTGGCTTCTCAACCTAGTGCTCATCGTGAAGTGCATGTGCAGGTACCACACATCTCCACACTTCCCTGCCAGCTGCCCACAGAGTCTCAAGCCTCTACAGGCCCAGCTGTAGTCAGGGGAATGGGGTGTCCCAGCCTGCCAGCACTCCGACTCGCTATTCACTCCTGCCAGTGACCAACCATCAGTTGCACCACGGCTATGCCCAGGGACACGTGCTCCGTGGAAAGCAGAGCCCAGCATCATCATCACTCACCACGTGGTTTTTGCTGCAGCTGAATGAGATGGTGGACCCATGCATGGTCCTTATGGATTTGACGTGGGGCACATTACCAGCAACAATCTAAGAGGGAAAAAGGATACTATGAAGGGAGAGACAGGCAAAACTGGCAGTGTGTACTTCTGATGGGATGGTGCCTGGTACGGACAAGGGTCAGCAGCCACACTGGGAAGGGGTGAGATGTGGCAGCACAAGAAACTGGTGTGGGTGGAAAAGCAAAACTATTCTGGGTTAAGTCCCAGATTCCTGAACAGTGAGAGACCAGTGCGCACAAGCAGAACCTGGATTCGCTCAGCTGGACTCTCCCCTTGTTCATCACCACTATAGACAAGAGCCTGTTGTGAGCCTTGCGATGGCACTCTGGGGGTGATGTGGCCTCCCCAAGAAGCTGATGACAGAAGGTCTCAGCTGAGCCACACTGCACCAAAGGTTCATGATGAAGCGGTAGTTGCCTCAAATACTCAACAGCTTTGGGTCTTCTCAAGACAACTATTATGTTGCATGTTCTACAGCAGCAAAATATTGGGCATGGTTGCTCTAGCGTAACCATAGGCACGTGGTGGCAACACATGTGGCCTCAGGAGGTTGGAGCCTGCTTGTTGTCACATTTACCTTTGTGTCCCTGATCATGTGTGCTTTGAGATAGGAGGCCAGCACATCCCGATGCTCCCTGTGGTACAGCCACTTCTGTCTTTCCTCTGAGAGGGCATTAAATGCAGCATCTGTGGGCCACAGCATGGTGAAGGGTATATGCAGGGGGTCACTAATCAGTGGAAGCAGCTCTGCATCCTGTCAGAGATAGGAGGGGATAGAAAGAAAAAGCCACACGCCAAAACTGAACGTGCACATGTACACACCACCTCCCCACAGCACAGAAGGGAGTCAGGTCGCTCACCTGCAGCAGCTTGCTATAGATGGTGTACCCAAAGGTCTCTGCCACTTTTGTGATATTTTGCTGCAGGGAGAAGAAAGAAACAATCGTCACTCAGAGGTGCCTCTTCAGGACCTGGAGCAGTAACTCCAGGGAGGAACCAAATGGTTAACAGCTACAGTAGCTGAACACAAGTTTATTTCTGTCATCATCATGCTGATGGATTTGGCCTGGTGAGCACTGGCATTCAGCAGCTGACACTTTTCTGATTCATCCTGGGTAGATGCTGCTATGGCAGGAGCTGGGATGAATTTCAGCACACTGTTGTGCTGTCCAAAAATTGTGTTATTTACTGTGAAATGCAGGATCTATAAGCTCCTAGCACTTGTTTGAAGAATACCAGAGAGACATTAGCCATCTCATAGTGCAATCTATGCTGCACTGAAAAGGAGTGTGACGGCTGGCATGGGACATGATCCCCCTGCCTACAGCCAGTCCTGTTGTTCCCTAGTGATGACTCACAGCTCCTTCTGTCCCAAATATCGCTATGCCACAAATGCTGTCACCTTCACAAGCCAAATCCGTGTCCTCAGACATGCCCTGCACAGCTAGGAACAGGGAGGAAGAACACCCCACACAGCCTTGGGCTGAGGGCTCGGGTGGAAACCCTTATCAGGACAGCGCTATCAGCTGTTGGGAGAAAGATCCAAGCCCCATCCTCGCCATGGCAGTTATCAGGGCACAGTCACTGCTTCAGACTTACCCGTGAGACCTCTGAGGAAATGTTACGGCCCACCAGGTCACTTGGAATGAGGATCTTGTTGATGAAATGAATGACCCCGTTTGAGCCAATGATGTCACTCACAACCACTTTGGCTTCCTCATTGAGATAGATGCTATTCTGAGAGAGAAGGGGTGTGATGAGGTAACCTCACCCACAGCACTGCCCTATAAGCCATCTGTGGGCCACAGGCAAGTCACTTGCCACAAGCACAGTGACCTTCAAGTGACAGCAAAAGTGACATCCTGATGAGTGGGACAGAGAAGGGAATCATAACAGAAAACTACCTCTTTCATGGTGATCTTTATTTGGTGGCCAGATAAAGACGTAAGGGACTCCTGGGCTTCCAGGTCACTGGACAGCAGCTCCTGGCAGCCCACCATGTGGTAGCGAAGCAGGTCCCGCAGGAGACCTCTGCTCCTCCACTCCTCAAACTACATAGAGAAAAACAAGAATGAGATCACACTGGGGGCACTTTGCCTTGTGGGAGGGCCCAGACCCAATGAGGGAGACTTGGGTTGCCCAAGCCCCCTTTGACCCACCCCCACAGGAAAGCCAGTCGCCCCCCCAAAATGAGGTGAATGCACAAAGCCATTTGAAAGCTTTTGGGAAATTTCATCCAGCTTGACAAAAACAGCATTCAGGTCCCTTTATGGAGGACAAATGACCACACTGGCCTTGAGGAAGTGACACCTGGGATATGTGGTTGTTGGGAATTGTCTCTTTACTGGGTGGATTGGGGGTCATGGGAAAAAGGTTGAGACTAGCATTGTGAAGCTGTACAACAGGGCTTGTGACCAATGGTAATAAGATCTTCTATTACACTGACACCAGAAAGCTGTTGGTCAAGAACCTGCCTGGTTCACAGGGTCATGAATAAGGATTTCTCCTCCCTCATGTCTCCGCTTGCCCCAGACATCCCCCTTATTGGGATGAGAAGGAAGGGACCGAGAGAGGCAGAATGGCAGGGCCTGAGGCACAGAGCAAGAATAAGAGGACTTCGTCACAGATGCTGTGAAGCTTTGCTTTAATGAGCCCCTAACAGTCATGGGTAAAAAAAGTCACTATGCATCACTGATCTGGCACAGTGCCTCTGAGGACCATGAGGCAGTGGCCTCAGGGAGAGTCTCCTTACAACAGGAGCCATGTCTACTCCTGCCCAGATTGTCTCTGCAGTGAGCTGGTCCCAAACCTCTGCTCTTACGTAATGGAGAATAGAGGATGCCCTTAACCCACTGCAGTGCTGTCCCTTTGCTTCAGTTCACCAGGCAGAACAGCTCCAGGAGGGGACATTGCCCAACACCTGACAGCACTTGGGATGGGAGGACACTTACCATTGTGGTGTTTCCTATGAAATCTGTCCGTGGGACAAAGACAGTGAAAGGCCCTGTCCCACTGAGCTCCTTGATGTTTTCTGCCTGTGATAGAACAGCATTTGTGAGAAGGGAAACAGAAAACATGGTTCCAGTTAGCAAGACCCTTTCCAGAAAACCTTAAGTGGGATTTACTACACAGAGACAAGGACAAAGCTGTTTGTCACCAACCAGTATCATCTTAAGGAACATGGATGCATCTTCAATCCTTCCAAGCTCCTTAAACAGAAAAAAAAACTGGTGTTAGCAGAGTCCCTTTCACTCGACCCTGGCCAGCCCACATGGTGACCTGCTCCTTCCGCTCCAGGCCATTCTCCCTACCCAATGAGGCCCCGGTTCTCCTGACACACCACAGTGATCTTTCCCTCCCTCTCTTGCCAGCACTGCAGGCATGGATGATGTGGAGGTTACAAAGCAGGCAATGACCTCTGCCTGGACCATTCACCTTGCAGATGCTGCAGGATGGAGCAGACAGAGAGGTGGAAGCTGGCTGCTTCTGCAGCACCTGTCTCATAGGTTTAACTGTCCCTGTGCTCATGGGACATGTCAAGTGCTTCACAGAACAACCTCACTGTGCTGCCACTACCATTTCTGGGATCCTGTTCGGAGTGGTAGACATAGGCTGGGCAAAACAAACTCCCTCTCTTTACACCGCACTGATTTTACTTTTCAGCAAGTGCAGAAGCACAGAACTGAGTCCATCCCTTTTCTGCTGGTTCTGCTGTGGCCATGACAGCTTTTATTTGCCACTACCAGAAAAGGTCACCAGTTTGGCTAAGGACAGCCATTGAATTGGTAACAGAGCCAGAGCCAGATTGCCACCTTCCAGACTGGATCCCAAGTCCTGGCATGGCCACAGGAGACACCTGCCCTGATACCACAGACTGGGAGAAGTGGGTTCCCTTGAGGAGAAAAAAAATTACTCCCATTTGCTTGTCATATTAAGAAAACAGCATCCTGGAGGTATGACCAATGCTGCTGACAGAGCAGCAGAGTGTTCACACCACTGATCCCTCTGGAGCAAGGTCACTTTCCTATGATTCTCTCCCCAAGCTGGCACCCCAAATCCACCTGTGATTTATGGACAGTTTGCCTCAAAGCAGCTGTATCCCCTCCTACAGTGCACATGTCAATATGTCACTACAGGTCTGCTCATCTGCAGCTCACACTTGGAGGGGAGGGACCAATTTGCTGCAGAACAGGGGGCCTGAACACAGAAGGTGCTGCACGTTTCTCACCTGAGATAGTTTTCCACGGCAGCTGAAGCCATCTCCAATGCTGTGCCAAAAGCAGGAGCAGTTCCGAGTGCCAGGGCCCGTGTACTTGCAGAGCCCAAATGGGCTACAGCCTCCATTGTTCTAGCAAGAAGAGCAAAAGGCTTCCATGGAGGGGCACAATCAACAACCTGAATGGCCACTAGCATGGGAGAGCAATCCAGCCCAGCAGAAAGAAAACCATTCCTCCCATCTGTCCAGTGCCTTACAATAAACCTCACCCAAATCCTCAAGGACTTTTTAGCACAAAATCCTCCCATGAAACAAGAGAGATTTTGAGAAGGCAGCAATGCCATAACCACAGATTACTTTCAAACTTTTGAGCACGTTCCACACAAAAGAGAAGCAGAGAAATAAGCCCACATGCCTCCAACCCTATGCCACTGTTCCCACAAGAGGGGGGTACCAGGTGGTCAACATACTTGCAGGTCATTACAAGAGGCAATGGAAACCAAACACACGAGGAAATCCCTTTAGTATGTGAAAAGGCAAGACAGCCAGGTCTAAACAAGCAGGCGAATCCTGTTCTTGTTGTTAACTGTTCGGAGAAAGGGATGCTTCAAAGCTGTGGCCTTCACCTCTGATAAGAGCAAAATGCAGACATACCTGTTCACACAAGTTGATGGGGTTGCACTGGCTCACGCCATCCCCCCTGTAACCAGGAAGACAGTTGCAGGCAACCTGGAGGGAGAACAGATGCTCAGCCTGAAAACTGGACCAAATAAAGAAAACGCACATAGCTGAGCTGAGCATGTGATATAGTACCCATGGCGACATCCGTGAATAACCATGCTTGTGTCAACAACAAATATAACCCAAAACTGTCTCCAGCCTCTGGCCAACAAAAGGCATCTGCTCTCAAGGAAACAGCAATCTTTTCTTGCCCTTTCCAGGCAACTTTTCTATGTGGAAGGTAATAGGCACAAGGCAGAGCACTGCCATGGAAATGATTGTCTTTGAGAGAGCTACAGAGCTGTGACAACCTCCATAATAATGTTGCCCTGACATCCATCTCACATACTCACCTTCTTTGGGCCTGTTTTAATGCACTCTGCGTTGCTGTGGCAGCCCCCGTTGCTTTCGAGACAGAGATCAATTTCTGCAGGAAAACAACAATTATTGCTGAGGGCTGCTCAAGGCAGCTGGGAATTGGTGATGTGAAGAGGTATTGGGAAAGCAACAGGGAGGCCCTTCTCAGCTTGGGAAACATCGTGGTGGAAAAGTGACTTCAGATAGCAAAGGAATAGGGAAGAACTGCAAGTTGCAAGTTCTACTCCTGCCACATGTGGGTATCTGAGTTGTGATAAATCTGCCCACAGAAAATCCCACACCACCCCAGGTGTGATTTAAAGGATATGTGAGGACTGGACTCTCCCACGGCTCCATCCTCATCTCAGAGGACCACTGCAGGAGAGTGCCCCCACCCTTTGTCTCTGGACCTCTCTCTCCACAACATGCACCAAGGCAAGAAACCTCTCAGGGTTGTTTTGGTTGAGACCAGAACACTGGTCTGAGGCCATCCAGTGAGACGGGTGCCAAGGACAGCATCACTCTCTGCCCAGCTCTGGGTGGCCCTGTGCTGGACAGGGATTGACCGCTGCATTAACCATGACTTGGGAGAATGCAGAGCATATATCTACAAGTGTGTATGTACACACATACACATATATGTGCATACACCTTGACAAAAAGCAGAAAGACAGTTGAATTAACATCAGCTGGTAATTAATTGCTTTGAAATATCACTGCATGAACAAAGTGAAAGGAGAATTGAATTTTTCAATCCTTAAACTTGAAGTTTTAATGCTTTTAGTCTGAAATTCCCCTTTGCATGATGCCTCACCACTATCACCAGAACACTTTGCTGAGCACTCACCCATGCAGAGCGTCCCGTCTCCAGCGTAGCCTTCCTTACAAACACAGGTTCTCTCTCCTGGGGACACTTTAGTACACACAGCGTGTATGGAGCAGCCACCATGATCGATAGTGCACGGATCTATTTCTGTGACCACAAACAAGAGAAGCTGGATCAGCTCAGAGCATCTAGGAAAGATGAACTGTGCCAGAATGATCATTCATCTTAAGAAAAATCACAACACCTTATTAAAATCCCTTTATTTCTTGATGAAACTGTAGGTCCTTCAAAGGCATGGGGCCTCATACAGATCTGAGACAGTCCAGTCCAGAAGGCATACAAAAGCTTAAGTAACCCCCAAATTGGACTATCCATCACAGTATTTGCTCACTGAAGACTAATGGTTAGACGAATAAAAAAAATGTTTTCCTGCACAACATAAATGTGGTTTGTTTGTTGCTTTTTTTTTTTTTTCTTTCTCTCCTCACTTATTTTCAAGTAAGGGCAATACTGAAAAAAACCTGTGATATCTACTACCAGTGTTTTGACTGTTACCATTTTATCAGAGTGGGGTTTTTTTGTCTTGTCCATTTCCTTTTGACACAGACCGGGTTTGTATGTAGCTCTACAGCAGTATCCTAAAATCGTACCTCATTTTGGCACAACTGCTGCACTGCTTCTACCCAATTTTGACATTGCCAGCAAATAGAAGGTGCATAAAATTCTAGGGAATTGAAGCATCCATATTCCAGGGATTTATGGCCAAAATTGTTGTATCTTTGCCACCATATCAGAACTAATATAACCCATTCATGGGCGTTTTTCTCCACACTGCCCTGCTACATTTCCCTGCCTTTTTATTCGTCTTTTGCAGGCTCCAGCTCTGGACTGGAAAACTTCTCTACCAAACCATGGCAACATCATACGAGTTATTTCACAAACAAAAGCCTTGTCTTTGTGTAGCTTCAAGAGGTGTTTGCAAGTCTTGAACCTTGTCCTCATTTGTTGGACACACCTGTGCAATGGGTCCCATTCCCTGTGTATCCAGCAGAGCAGAAGCAGGTAGGTGAGGAATCTGTGGAACTATTGAGGCAGCTGAAACACAGAAGGGATAAACAATCACTGACAACACCTCCAGATTTGCTTGGCCAGTGGGAAACCCTATACAAGTCTGGCATATGCAAATCAGAGACCACAATGACCACAGCAGGAACATGCCTGAAGTTGCTGTGTATTCCTTCACAGCACCAAATACTCAAGTCACGCTGGCCAGGGAGCTGGCACCCAGGCACAGGTTCACACCTCACACGGTGCACTGCCACCAGGCCCATGTACTTCTGCGCAGTACAACGGAGATGGCTGGGTCCTGGTACCGCAAAATAGGAGACCAGGTAATGGATGGAGAAGACAACAAGAGGGAGTCATCAGAGCAAATCACTCTAATTCCTTGGCAGGGGTACACATGGCTTATTCATGGCTGGGTGATTTGCTCCATGGACAAGGCCAGACTTGGAGTACCTTCAAGTCTCTTCTCCCAGCCACACATGAAGGAGGAACTTGGAAAGAATTTATGCTCAGATAGACAAAATAATTGGGGAAACTGGATGTGGCTTAGCACCAAAGAGAGTTCCCAGAATGGAACTGACATTTATGCATCTTTAATGAGTAGGCATCTTCTCCCAGGCCCTGCAAAGCCCTAAACACAGAATCGCCCCTATGTAAAACACATACAAACACACATGGCTTTCTCAGAATGACCCAGCCCTTTGTCTGTACTTACTTGGCCATTTGATGGCAAGTGTTATTGCATAAGTCAATCTCGATTACTGCAAGAGAGAACACAAATGTGACTTGGCATTTTCAATTTAGCAATTGTTGGGGCCATTTCTGCCATCTAGAATAAAGATCTCTGCAAACAGACTCACTGCCACACTTGTGGTGCCTTGACTGATGATGGGACACACCAGCAGTTATATTAACTCTCCTGTCCTACGTGGCAGGAAAACCTCATGGGATTTATGTTTTGGCACTTTGCAATGGAGTGAATTTGATGTTTTCTGTCTGAGTTAATGGTTCAGTTTGATCCTACCTGTATGGACTTCACTGCTAGGAATGAAACAAGGACTGAAACCTCATTAATCCAGACATACAGGGCCATTTGGATTTTCCTCTTTTGAATAAAAAATATGAACATTTTCATGCTTTACATTTACACTAGAGAGGACAGCTCCACTCAGTTTCCATTTCTAAATGCCCCCAAAACATTTGACTTCACTATAAAGTCAGCCTTTGTGTGTAGGTCTTTAAAATCCCAAAATATTTAGGAGCTCAGGTTCCTTTCCATCCCAATGGTAATCATAATTGCAAATCCCAGAGCCAACCATCTTGAACATATTACTTTGACACACCGTGACAGATTTATTGAGAACTGCAGACCATGGCCTGAGTTCACCTAAATCAATGGATCTGTGAGCAGAAAAAGCAACTCAGCAGACACACTGGGGCCCTTTGCAGGCTTCAAATCAGGCCTTGCCACCTTCCTTGGTGAGTAACAGAGGTCACGGTCAGCCCGATCTGGCTTGGAGCTTCCACGGCAAAGGGCTGTTTCTGAGGTGTTTCAAATCTCAGTGGAGACAGAAACAGGGGATATGCTTTTCTATATATGAATTTAACCCAAGGGCTTATGTGTTGTTAGGGAAGTCACACTGCAAATGCAGTTTGTGTGCAGGAATGAGCTAGCACAGTCTGATGCACTTTTGGGAATGCAAAGTACATGTGACTGTGGTCACCTTGCTCAGCTAACACAGAACTGCTCTGGCAACTGAAGAGGATCACACAGATTTCTCTGCCAAAAAGGCAACATTATACCATAAGCCCCCTCACACTCACGTACGTTCTCGGCAGGTAGGGCCCTTCCACCCTGGGAAACACTTGCAGCTCCCATCCCCTTGCAGCCCGTCATTGCATATGCCATTATCACAGGCACATTCTGCAGGGAAAACATGAACACTCATCACCATTAAACCAACCAGGTCTCGCAAGCAGAGTCTTGCTGCCATTTCACTGGCTGCTCTGTTCCTAATCCAATGCATCAAACTGACATAAAGAAAATGTCACAGGAGTATCAGCTCTTGTTGCCTCTCTACCAGGCCAAATACCCCAGCACAGCCCACCCACCTCTACTTTCTGTAGTCTGGGTGGCAGCAGAATGAGCGGCACAGCACAGTCAGTCATGCCTTGGTTTGAGGATGAAAACTGGGGCCACTCTCTGGCTGACCCCAAGTGCTCATTCCCGCTGTCCCTCTCTTGGTGGCCTGTAGCTCTCTGCCTGTCTCAGAAGCCTCAGGATACTTCTTCCCTCCTATTGCCCCTCCCAAGAGCTGAGACATGGCCACTTTTCTCCCCATGCAAGCAGGATGGTACGACAAGCTGCAACAGCCATCAGCCTCACCTGATTTGCAGTCAGCTCCGTATCGGCCCACTTCACACATCTCACAGGCAGTGCCGTGGAAACCCTCCAGGCATCGGCACTCCCCGCTGCCCTCCATGCCGTCCTGGCATTCCCCGTTCCCGGAGCACCACTGGCCTGGCTTCCCTGGGCACATCTCACACATGTGTCCATAGTAGCCGGGGCAGCAGACGGACCTCTGGAGGACCAACAAGAAGAAGTTGGAGTGAGCCATCTCGTGCAGTGCAGACAAGCTACAGCTTTATTGTTGAAGCTACTCTATTCCTTTGATTATGTGATAGTTGTAATTTCTGACAACACATAGAAGGGTCAGATGTGTGCAGGTAGGATGGAGCGAACCCCCTAAAATGGGGTGCTCTTCAGCACTTCACATAAAGATCCACACTGCCCTTGAGTAACACTGGCCATTTGGTGAGTAATGCAAGTGTTCAGTCCTGTGCCCATCCAGCTGCCTGTGTCCCTAGTGTGTCCCACCAGTCAGATGCTCTGTTGGGCAGAGAGAGGCTCTGCCAGAAGGTGGTCTGGTTCAGAAGCCTAATTTAACTGCTTTCACTTCTTTCTGCATCTACGCATGGAGGGAGGAAACCATGATGGGACCAAGCTGGACAGTACATTTGAAGAAAAACACTGTCCATCGAAGGGATGCAGAAGTGACCACTGAGGTACAGGTTCTGACCAAAGCTCTGCATGTGAGTGCTGTGCATCCAGCTCCTTCTTTCTCTTCTCAGTCTCTCATTCCCACATTCAAGGGAGATGCTTCAATACCAGTATAAGAGCTCAAAGTCACACAAGTCTTTCTTCTACCATTTCCTCTTCAAGTGTTTTCTCCCAGCCACATGTTTTCACAAAACTGGTAGGGGCCATAATAGCTGTGAGACCACCTGCTCCCCACTTTGGTTTGGCTCCAATTAGTCATCAGTCATTTGGGACGGCACATGCACAAGAAAAATACCATCAATCATGCCTCATTTCCTTAGGAAACCAGACTACAAACATTCAGCTCCTTCTCTTCCTCTGCAGGGCAAACCCCAAAGCAACAATACCAAAGCAGCAGGCCACAATCCATCAGCATGCAGACATTTCCGTAGGCTGTTTTTTTCTCCAGTGCCTCCTATCTCTAGGATGGAGGGCGACTCCCAGACGAGCCCAGTCTCAGCTACGCAATGGCACAAATGCAGCCAGGACTTCAGCACAGGCTGTATTTCTAATATCCATCCTGCTGTTGTGAAAATGAATCCAAGGCAAATGTTTTTCTTACCAGAGAAACTTTTGCACAGGTGAAATGGCAGCCAAGTATTCCTGAATCCCCAGAACGTAATTCACAGCGAGCAAGATTCTTGCTGCCTGGCGATTCCTGCAGATACAATTACCATTGATGCAGATAGAAGATACAATAATATTTAGACAAACAGATTGTACATTTTGGTGCGTATGGCAGTGTTCTTGACTAACAGAGGAATAGTGCTTTTTATCCTACAGGAAACAGCCTTAAAAATTTGGACTTCCCACAGCTGAGGCCAGTGAGGCATCCCAGATGTTAGGTCACCACACACAGTCTGTTTTGCTACCTGCCAAATCCGTAGTATACATGTCAGTGTAAATACTGAGAAAAACTAATTGGAAAATTTTTGGCATAGAGTAATGAAGGTTAAGAAGCCAGATGTGGCTACTAAGTAATTCATAGCCAGCATGGAGATTAAATGTTTAGTTGTTTTCCTCTCTGGAAACATTTTTCACTCACTCACAAACAAGCTGCAGGGATAACCAGCTCATCTGTTTGAATAAATCAACAGCCTGGGCCTGGAAATTGCTGTTGGCACCCCTAAACTGGCTTTCCTTGATGTTAATGTCGTAAGAGTAAAAGATCAGAAAAGATACCTCTTTTTTCCCCCCTAAAAGGAAAATTTCTCCACACTGCATACTCTAAAGGCCTCCTGAAACTCAGGCAAAGCCTGGTGTCAGCCCTGTGAGGAGCTTCATGGTCCACTTCTGCTTTTTTCTTGCATAAATCTGTTTTCTCTAACAAACGTTGCTGATGAATGAACTACAGAGGACTTAAGGCTGCATTTTTTCAGGTATCGAGATGACAACCATAGAGCAAAAAAAGGACATCAAAGAACTATCTGCAAACAGTCTGTGAGATGTCACATGAATCAAAGACTCACCACAAGAACAGCTCCAGAAGGACACTTGATCCCCTTGTCACACTTGCCGCATCTTGACTAGAGCACAGAGAAGGGGACAAGTCACATGTGTGCCCTCTACCCATGTCACACCAAGGCACTAATCTTGAATAACAAATCGTGCTGTACAGGCTGCTGGCTGGGGCAAAGATATATTTATCTCCATGGCTTAAAACAATGAAAGAAGAAAAATCATGATGCGTGACCCTTAGGTCTGCTAACAAAGACTTCACACAAGGTCTTATTTCTACAGTCTGACAGAAGAAATCAGAAGAGATCCCATGGTACACCTTTCCTGGGCCTCTTAGCTGGGGCAGAGCTTTCTGCAGGCCTGGAGTTCCTTCATGCAAGGCTGTAAAATGCTTTTTTCCTGATCTGTAGCAAGGCTGGCTTGCCTCAGTCTGACCCTGCGATCTTCAGATGGCCAAGAGCCACAAGGTGCATACAGACTGGATTTTGGCCAGGACTCCCAGGCAGACCACAGCATTTCCTAGGGAAGCTTGTGGTCATGGCGTGCAAGAACAGGGCTGGATTCTTCTTCCACATCTGAGTATCTGGGAGTCCCTGCAGCAGCCTGCCCCATGGCTGGCACTGTGAGAGAGCTCCAGCAAGTGAACTCAGCGTGATGTGCACAAGAGCTGCATATCTGCTGCATTAGAAATAGAGTCTGAGGCTATGAGGTGCCAGTCTCCATCATGTCCCATCTCACATGAGGCCCATTTGGGGTCAGACCACAAACTGCTGTCTCATCCACATGGAAGAGACACCATAGGTCTTCTGCTATTCATCAGTTTGGTTCAGTAGGTGGAGAAACCCTGTGAAAAGGTGGTCAGCTCCTTGGTAATCATCATTACCTTTTGTATGGTGGTGGTATTGGCAGTGCAACGGTTCTTCTGTATCTGAAGGACCTGTGAAACCCCAATCAGCATGCCATTCTTTGTCTCAATAAATTTTCCATCCAAAGGAATATTATTGACAAACTTCTGCAAAGGAAAAGGAAACAGCTAAGATAATAACCTTCAACTCCTTTTTCACAGATTGCTGAACAGCTGTCACACAGTCCCAGTAGTTAAACTCTAAGGGAGTCCAAAAGAGACATGGGTGTATGCAGCCACCAGCCTTAGAAAATGATAGGTCTAGCCAGGTCCTCAATTGACAGAAGTCTTCCCTGCTTACCTGGGTGCTGTTCTGATAAAACATTAGCCAGTAGGAGAGCCCTAACATGCTGTTCTTATGGATTCCACTTCTCAAGTCCGCAGGTAAGAGCTTCTCTCCCAGTATTACATGGTATTGCACTGTCTCGTTGTCCTAAATCCGCAAAAAACCCACATCTTAGACTACAATTCAGTCAGAGGTATGGCATGAGAAGAGTTCCTAAGCAATCTGTGACAGCTAATTAAGCTCACAGAGCTTAGTAACTCCCTATCAAAGATGACTGATCACAGCAGATGACTCTGTTACTGGATGAAGTCATAAATGTTTTCTAGAACCTTTTAAAAGGTTCAGAATTGCCACAGACATGCCACAGTCAGACAGAAAGGGGAATGTGTTGTGCCAACTATCCACATTCAGATATACTCAGAAATTTGAATTTAGAGTCCAAATATTCTTTTCAGATCCCATTGCAAAACCTCAGGAAACCCTCTCATTTCTCTCTGCCACACTTTTCATAGTGTTTAGCATCAGATGTGCTTCTCCTCTCCATGCTCAAATCCACTGAACTCAAGTTTATGATCTGATAGTGTACATGTCCCTGCAATTACTGCAATACATATTCAAACTGTAAGCAAGCAGTCAGCTTACCAACTGTGTCACATTGGCAGCATGGCAGTACTCCTCAATGGAATTATTTCCAGGAACAAAAACTGTATATTTTTCAGAGGACTCAATTTTTCCAATGAGCTGGTATTGCTAAAAAATGTCCAAACAGTAGCATTAGCAATTACACTTGTACTCACTAGAAACAAAATCACACATGAAATCAATTACAAAGGCAAGAGCGCTAGAGGAAATGCTTGAAAATGGGATATACAACTTCCACACGTCTAATCGCTTGTTCCTCCTCCTGGGCTTCTCAATTATGAATAAGCCTTCCTCTTCCTCCAGGTTTCCCTGCCCTGTACAAGCAGGAGAGAGCCTGCAGTAGAAGGTTGCCTTCCACTGTAATAACACTCCAATGATGCAGAGACCTCACTGCAAGTATATAATCCTTTGGTTGCTCAAAAGAGCTTTCCTAGAAGAACACTCTGGAATGGAAGGAAACTCTCAGTCTATCTTTTCTCACCAGGCAGTCCAAATTTTGACCCACCAATAGGGGGTAAGTTGGGCATTTGCTCAAAAGACAGTTCTGTCAACCACAACAGTGCTCATGTCAACTGCTTACCTGTAGCAAGTCCCTGAATACGCTGAATGAGGCAACTGTCTCCATCTGTTTCTGCAGACCCGGGGGACTCGGTGGGACATCTCCTGAAGGCGGCAACAAAACCTGTGGAAAAAATGAGTTCATAAGCAAGATTGGGCAATGGACTCTGGGGGAAATAACATTAGACTCCTGCTCTGCTTGCAAGAAAGGCAATTAGGAATGGTTTCATTTTACACAGTTCTGCAATAGCCTTAACTCTTCTTCAGTCAGTCAAGAGAAGAGGAACTCCCCTCCTGCTTGCCCCAGAGACAGATATTTTAAACATTAAACACTGCTGCGCAGGAAACATCTGTCAGGACCTTGTGACAAGCAAATATATTTTTGCCATCATATCTCTTCCTAACTGCCCAGACATGTATTTCTCCTTGGTCCCATCACAGATGCTGCAACACAAGCCTGATGCTACCACTGCAGCATTTCCTGGTATCACATGTACCAATGTACCTGACTGAGGACGTGAATAATGCCGTTGCTGGCAGGGATGTCGCTGACAACTATACTCGCGTTGTGGATGTTTAATACCTGCAAAAGTATCAGAGGAAGAAGCAAAAGGATTAGAAATTGACAAAGAAGTTCAAAACTTATATATAGTTCATTGAAGGTCGTGCATGAATTGCACAGGGTAAAATTTTTGAAAGATGTCAGAGTTTGAGGGCAACAGGGTGCCATCCAGGCTCCCCACTGGATACAGTATCTGTTGAGCAGTTTAATTTGATACTGGTACATGTACATTATGTAAGAAACTCTTACGCCATTCCTGGTGTTTATCTGCCATCTGGTCTGTGGGTTGAGTGTGGGTAATTCTGGCCTGTCGTACTTCTTGAGCTTTTCACCACTGAAGATGCCTTCAATAAAGTGGGCCCTGAAGGGAGCAAAGGCAGGTAGAAAAGAAAGAAAAGATTTGGGCATTGGTTGTAATAATAGAGAGGTAAGAAGGTAAGACCATACCACCCAACATTCATGTCTCTCACATGAAGCACTTAAGCAGAGAGAGAGAATGACGGAGGGAATTACTTGTCCCGATGCCATCTGCACCTACATGACAGGGAAAAATTTCTCTTTGCAAATATATGAAAAATAACCCACTTCCCATAGTCTGCAGTCTGTTATGTTTTAAATGCCTGCTGAATTCTTTGCCTGCTAGATAATTAATCTTGCTCCTATATTTATCTCAAGATAACTCTTCATTGAGCTTGTACAAGCAGAAATCCAGCTCATAGCTTTGTTACTGTTGTTTGGCAATATAAAGTAAAGGCAGGAGTCTCCTCGTACCTGACTAAAAATGGCAGCATGTAGGGGGTCAACCAGAAATCTTTCTCAGTCTTGCTCAAGTTTTTGATAGCTGCTTCCGATGGCACCAGGACAGTGACATTCATTCCTGCTGGGATGCTGAAGAGAGACTTCTGTTGTCCAAAGCACAAAAATGAACAAATAAGACATGCCAGCACCACTTCTGTACCACAAAATATAATCAACAGTCATATGCTCCAGTAGTGAAGCAGGGTCTCCTGTGCATGGCAGGTAAATGCTGTTGGCAATCAATGAAGGCCACAGATGGTTTAGCCAAAACAGTTGTCACCTGTTTCCCAAGGGAAAACCTGCTGCTTTAAGCCCTACTTTCATATTTAAATTAATCTTCGAACCCATTTGAGCATATCCATAAACCCTTACTGAACCCTGAACATCAGTTTTGGGGGAAGGATCAAGATTACTCCTGGCAAAGGCACTGTATGCAGCAGGGCAGGTAAGCTAAAGCTCCATTAGACGCCATACATCATAGCATGCTTCCACAGACTTGCTGCAGTCCACAAAGTGCCTCTGCTATCGCCACACCAGAGACCAGGAAGCAGTAACAAGAAAAGGAACTAACATGCAGTCTAACTTCTCAAAGCATGCTCTTCTGAAACATAGCTATTATGATGCTACCCCTTTTTCTTTCCCTTCTGTGCTATTTTATGATGGCCAGGAGTTACAGATGATATAACCACAAAATTAAGCGTAACATAGATTCAGCTTCCTCTGGTGCTAGAAACAAGAGCCCCCAAAACACACTCAGGATCCTCACTCTATCACAAAATCCAGGGCGTTTCTACATGCCCCCTCTGTAACGATTTCACCTTTGCTGTTGTGTGCAGCAGTGTTCACAGAGATTTATTTCTATAAACTTACCCCTGCAGGCATCCCATGGCTGTTCTTACCTTAAGCCAGTCATAGAATCCTGCAAAGTGGGAACTCCTGGCCAGCTCCTTCCAAATAGAAACAACAGAAGGGTTAACCCCTGCAAGGCTGGGGGACTCAGCTGGGGGAAAGGAGCCCTTTGCAATAACAAATCTGTCAATAACAACTTAGAAATTATTGCCAATGGTTTCACAAACACATTGGCCTTGGCACCAATTCTGTTTCTGTGGCCTTGGAAAGACACACGTGCTGTCAGGTTGGTGCTGGGAGAAGGAGTCAACTCAGGTAACATGGAAAAGGAAGGTAAGAGCAGAGCCATTTTTCTCCAATATCAAGAAGTCTTCAGACATTTACTTTAACTCACTTTTAGAATGTCCCCATAGCATGTCATGCCATCCCCCATGTAGCCTTGAGGGCAAGCACAGGATCTCTCTCCTCCTCCAAGGTGTACACACGTAGCCTACAAACACAAAGAAAGAAGAAATTTGAGAGCAAACATGGATTATGTAGTGTTACACCTATCTAGGAACTGAGTTCTGGCCTCCCATGGCCTGGGCTAGAGGACCACACAGAAGCACCCTCCTCCTGTTGCCTTTATGGTGGCACTGAAATGTTAACTTGTGCAGCAAAGCCTAGGTGATGGCTTTGATTATGTGAACTCACAAAAATCAGAGGATCCACATGGGTAAATCAGGGACCAAACCTTTATAACACCTCAGTGGCATGCCAATAAGATGGTGGAACATAAATCCTTGCAATTCTCTCAATGCCATGGCTGAAAAACCTCTGTCAGGGAGCAGAGGAACCTCCACTGCCATGCCAGTGGTTTAGTTACTCACCAAGTCATGGCAGCCACCGTTGTCCATGAGGCATGGGTTGATTGCATCACAGTTGTGGCCATCACCAGCATAACCCCTCTTGCAGACACACTTGCTCTGCAAGAAAGAGACATTTCAATTTTAAAGACCTATCAGAGCATCCTCATTTGCTACCCAAAAAAGGCCTAAGGCAGCAAAACCTATTCTTAATAAATTATTTTCCCAAGTTTTCTTCCTCATCCCTCAAGACCTGGAATTGTGGAGATATTTCTTTAGCAGGGCATCATCCTCTACCACAGCACACATGCTGCCTGATTACTCAAGCACATTGATCCCTTGTGCTATTTGGCTCTGGGAGTGTCACTCAAAGATGATGATTTCCATCTTTATTTACAGCTTTTCAGGGAATGACAAAGACTTAGTGAATGGCAGAAAGAAAGGAGGGGTTAACTTCAAATATTCCTGCTTTCAAGATAGCTAGGAGAGCACTTACACATCACACCTGGCTAAAATCTGCTAAAGATGTGACACCTTTTTCAGGACATTGTCCAATGCTCCTCTGGCTCAGTGGAGAGAAGCACCTTGAGAAGCAGCATCCTGAATAGCCACTTCTGTGTTCCCTCCTCCTATGTCAAAATGCCCAACTTCCAGCCCAGCTCCCTTCACAGACTATCTGAACAGCTCCACATGCTTTTCTGTAGATTTTAGCGTTGCCCAGAGACAACACTGTGATCTGGGAACAAGAAGGACACAGCAACTGATGCCTTATGCTGAGCCATATTCTGGAGTGTAGTCTCTTCCCTTTGCTGCATGAAAGTTTCAGAGTAGAGCAGCAGCCTCTAACATATCAGTGGATCTCACCAAATGCAAGCACACTATGTGGTTTTAGTTGCAGCCAGTGTTTCTGGCAGCAGACAAGCAGGCTTTTCTGCTGTCCAGCTAAATCTCTACCTCTGGGGATCCCAGGACATCTCAAAGTACATAAGGAAATGTTAAGTTCACCATCAGACTGCTTGGCATTGATCATACCTGGCCAGGACCAATATAAACGCAGTCGGCGTTGATGTGACAGTTCCCTCTGCTAGCCAGCATGCAGTTGTCTATAGCCACACAGGCCTTCCCGTCCCCGGTCCAGCCCGTGTTGCACTGGCAGGTGGCGGTACCAGGGCCCGTACTGGTGCACACGGCCTCCGGGAGAAGGAAGAGAAAAAGAACGACACTCAGTAGAAGAAGGGAGGGAGTGTGTTGCAAATACAGCAACAAATCTCTATCAGATTGTGGAAAGTTTCTGAATGACCAATTCTGATTGCAGCACTGGGGGGTGGATGCATCTTCTCCAGAAAAGTCCTAGACGACTTCATAATAAAGTAATTCTGGAAGCATTTAATGTTTTCAGAGAGGCAGACACTTGTGTCTATGGTGGCTTAGAACTCCCAGAGCATTCTCTACCATCCTGTAAAGTTCTTCCATTACAGATGAAATATTCCCTGAAGAGGAGAAGCACAATCTCCTGCCTGGACATGTGGTGTGGAATCAATGATGGAGGGCAGATCGCCTATCCAGTGCCATCCTATTTCCTTCTACATGGACCAATGTGTTCCTCTCACTGAGGGGTCTAAATTATGATGAGGTTTGACCATTTGGCAGTGATTTCAATCATAAAGCACCACAGGTTTTTACTAAGGATAATAATGCAGTGTTGAAAGGATAATAATGTAGTGTTGATCATTACTAGAAATATGAGTTGGAGCTCATAGCTAAGCTACAGCCTGAACAGAGCAAAACAGAGAAACTAACATATGTTAGAAGAGCTTGAGGGGAAAATCAATAGAAACCAAAAATCATCTATACAGCTAATCTCTATAGCTGCCAAAATATTTGGTGCAAACCATCCAAACTCTCACTGGAGTGTTGCATTTTGGCACTAACCCAAATGATTGACACCCTTATGACAACTGTCAAGGTACCTGTTACTGTACCCCATCTCACAGACAGGGAAAGTTATCACACAAGATGTGTAACAGTTCCAGGAGTCCTGGATCCCTGCTCTGATTGATAGGAGCTGCTTCTCCACACCTCAACAATCTGACCCCACTTACATTCTGTGAACAGCCTCCTCGTTCTGGCTGGCTGCACAGGTCAATGGGCTGGCAGGAAAATCCATCACCTTCGTATCCATCCATGCAGATACACCTTGAAAGTATAGGCACAAAAGGGACACAGATAGAGCAGGCCATCTGAAAGCCAGCAGAGAGCAAAAAGGCAGTTTGAGCCTCTCAAGCAAGCAAGAACCTCTAGAAGGCTGGCTGCGTTACTCAAACAATCCTGTGCACCAAATACGCAGACATACGTACACAATTACAGTTCTGGCAGCCTCACAGCTGCTGTGTGCCTGTACAATGACAATGTGCCCACTTGAATGTATATGCCAAAAAGACTGACCTTGCTGTGTCATTGAGGCTGCAGACAGCGTTCTGGTGGCAGTACTGGGACAGCCCGCTTGGGCCACAGTTCTTGGAGGTCTTGTCACAGAATTTTCCGGTATAGCCTTCCTTACAGGACCAGGACTGACACACACCACCGCTGCCAGGCCTGTTGTCACAGACACCATGGACACAGCCACAATCTGTCAAGTACATGAAGTAAGATCAGTAACTACAGAAAGTCTAGAATCCACCACAGTGATGGCATTTTGTAGATTCCCAGCTTTCCTTCAAAACTTCTTTTGATGCCAAATATCATTCCAATCATTTCTCACAGAGGGATGTCTGCTTAGAGCCATCTGTCATACCTCAAAACCTGGACAGAGAACAGACCCTCTGACTGCCTGGGCCCATATGTTTTATAGGCTCTAAGGACAGGCTCAAATTTAGGCTATCAAGCTCAAGGCTCTTCTCAACTAGGAAAGGAAAATGTCTTTTTTTTTTTTTTTTTCATAGCAGAAGAGATCTAAATCAAAGCCCCACACCTAAATTTGGCCAGTGTTTCAAAGACCCTTATCACCGCTGTCATATCAGCCATGTTGTCTCCATTGTTGTTTGAAAGGACACCCATGATGACATTTCTGTCACTTCTTTCATGACACTGGTCTTGCCGGAAAGGAATCCAGGATACACGAATCTGCACTATATCCTTGCGTTACATTTTCCTCTAGTCTCTCCATCAGAATTACCAACCTTCATCACAGTTCTCGCCATGCTTGTTTGGGTTTGAACAGATGTGGCAGGCTATTCCTTTGAAACCTTCAAAGCAGTGACAGTTGCCATTCCCTTGTATGCCGTCACTGCACTGGAAGGAAAACAAAAAGAAAACCACAGTGACTGAAACTCAGGGAACCCAGGCGAAGCCAAGGCATTGATATCTATCAAAGGCACTTTGAAGAGTGGTGTCTGTAATACAAAATCCCACATAGCCAGAGCTGTCCCCAGCAGCCATGACATGATCCACATTAGAGCTCAAGACAGAAAACCCACTGATGAGCATATGCCATTCTCCCTCGATCTTCTGCTGCCACTGCTGTGGGCTTAGCCCTGGCGAACAAATTCTGAATTGTACTTATCGACAACTACACTCTCTAACCACCCTGTCTCAACTTCTCATTGCAAGAGCAGGAACTTTCATGCTTACATTTCCCCGACCATAGCACGGATTGGAATATCCCCCGGGGCATGGCATGCAATCTGGACCAAAGAATCCTTTGCAGCATTCAGGTCTCTGAAACAAAATAAAAATTGGTAAAGTATAACATGACTTAACAAGAATTGCCAGGAGTAATCTTGCCCTCACAATTCTGAAATCCTGGTCCTCCTTATCATGGACTGAAATGACCTCTCTCATTTGGCTTCTGTGTTTGTAGGAGCTCCTGCACTTAAATTATTTTTCAACAATATCTGTCTTTCTGCTTACAGCCTATTCTTCTCAGAATAAATCATTATTTCCTGCTTTCTCTCTGACTTCAACAAATACAGTCCCTGTTTTCTACGAGCTTATATTTCTTTAAGAGTGCTGGCCCACTCCTACTATATCCATGCTGAGGACTGCATTCCTTCGGAGGGATGTAGCAGTTCTGGACCACAGGCCTTGTCACAACTGACCAATGGAAGAACAATCACAAGACAAACAGCAGCATTTAATGACACAACTACAGATCATTCTGTGTAGTTGGCACTGTGAGAACTCAGGAGGTCCAGACAAACGTGAGATCCATAAGCTTGCTAAGAGCGACTTTCCCAAACAATTTTCTATAAACAGGATGCAATCACTTCACAGTTTATGGCACTTTCTCTGTGCTCAGCTTCCTTTGGGAGACACGCTAAAACCAGTGCACTCTCAGAGAAAATGTGCCACAGCTGACACTGCAACATTTGACTCGAGGCTTCCTCCAGCTTGGCTGATCACAACTACTGTGGTTTATTTTATTTATTTGTTGTACTCGGGTTTAACCGAGATGCTTTCTAACATTCGCAGCAGGTTGGTGCCCCGTGTTTTCTCTGTGTTTGCTACAGAGAAAGCGGGTAGTCCGTTCATGTGATGGTCCTGGGGACAGCCCTTTGCACAGGACAGCTTTCTTCTCGCTTCCATCCAGCCCTGTCTCAGTTCAAGGAGTCAGAGCTCTTCTTGATGAACAAGGAGGAGCAACACTGAGCTCCTTTCAAAGGGAATGCCATCTTCCATCACACTCACCGTGACAGTTTGATTGCAGTACCTGGCGCACCCCTTCTTCAGGACATTCAGGCCTTGTGGATCATGGATGAAGACACATTCTTTTGGAAATAGCATTGGTTCCTGCATGAACAAAACAAGCCGTCAGCACTGTAACCCTCCTCCCCACTCTTTTTTGCTGCAGGGAGCAACTGTGTCTATCTCTGAGCTGAGGAAGTTCACAGAGGAGTCAAGGTGAACAAGATACCGTCATGGCATGCCTTTTCAAGAAAGAAGGAACACAGTGGCTTCCTCTTGCTCCCAGCAGTCCCCAAGTCTGAGCCAAGGTGCTGCCCTTTTGTTCTGATAATAGTGTCTATGATAAGGGAGAGAGTGAGAGTAGGGGGAGAGGGTAGGGAGAGATGGTGAGGAGGGGAGGGAGAGGAGACAAGGGGGAGAGAAGTGCAGAGCAGGGAGAAATAGAGGGTAAGAAAGAGGGGAGGAAAGAAGACGGAGAGCAGGGGGACAGCAGCAGGGAGGGGAAGTGGGGAAGAAGGGGAATAAGAGAGAATGAGAGAAGGAGGGAAAAAGAGGGAGGTGTGACAGAGAGAGTGAGATGGGAAAGGACTGCAAATAATTTTGGAACAACGCTCAGTGACCTGTCATGGAGTTAGACAGGGGTAGAACTGGCCCCCGAATGATTCTGACTTCACCTGCCTCAATCAGAGAGGAAAATGAGCAACTAGTGGTTTTGCAGAACTCTACTTCAGACATGCATGCCAAGACCACATCAGCAGTTTCTCCTGCAGGTCAGACCTCTCAGAAGACACTCAACAGTTAACAGTGGTGAACACCTCTCTGACTTTCACAAACAACATCTTGGGCCTGGCCTTCACATGAGGATTTCCTGGAGCTTGCTGTTCTGCTAAACTCAGCATGGGATAACTCAAACACCAGCACCCAGCCTCCTCCTCCTCCTTACTCCACCTTCAGCTAGTTCTGCTCATCTCTGAATCAACAGGGAGCACAGGCCAAGAACAAATTGTTTCTCACCCTCTGCAGTACAGAAAGCTTGTTGTGATTCTCTGGCCATAATATAGGCAGTGGTAGCACTGGATGGTACTAGAGGGATCAAGCTTGGTTCTGGCAGTCTGGAGGAGCTGGCACACTCAGCACACAAGCAGGAAAGGTCTGACTGAGCCAGAGCAGAAGTGCTAAAAGCTGCAAGTCGGGCATTTTATTTAGCCCAGACTGTCTCCCAGCTCTCTTCACTGATTCAGCAAACAGCCTTCAGAATAAGAAATAGCACAGAGCAGTTAGTGGGTGGCGGTCTGGGATCACACAGCATGGATATGTGGAGAGTACATTTCCCCTAACAAGCTTCCCTACTTGTTGCCTTCCCTGCTCTTTATTTGAAAGTGGTTTGCGTTAGAAACTGTCTATCAATATGGCTGTAAGTCATCATGCAAAGAAGAAACTACGGAAACAACCACAAATATTTACCATTTCTCTGCTGCCAGGTGGGCAAATGCTGTTGTTGAGGGCCTCACAATCCACACAAGAGCCCTGTTAAAAAAACAAGAAGGGAAAACTTGATCTTCTCAAAGGAACCCATTCTCCACGACAAGAATGTTACAGAGCTACTTACTCTCCCAATATATATCCAAAACATCGCAACATGTATCAGAAACATTCCTAGGAGGGAGTTTCCACACTCTGGAATAGGGTAAGTTTATCACTTAAATAAAATGACTCCTTTGTCTCAGCAGATGCTTGCACCTGGCTGCAAGATGGGGTCTGTCTCCAGCCTGTGGGTCTGCCAGCCCCTAGTCTGGCAGCTCTGCTGCAAAACGTTTTGGGCATCCATGCAGCCGGCCTCACTAAATCAGCAAGTTGTGTGGACCCTCTGGCCACTTAGGATGAACTGTGTCTCTTCAAATCAGGTACCTCTTGCCTATTCAGAGCCTCATCTTCTTTCTTCGGTAACCTAACCAATGATCAAATTGTGGAGCAAACACCTAAAATAAGGTATACAAAACTGTCCAGGTGAGAATATCGCACAGCATCTGTAGCTCCTGCTACTGAATGACTGCTTCCCATCCAGACTGCAGGACACCAAGGCTGATAGTGATGGGAAGAAAGCATTGTCAGCTGAGTTTGCAACTATGGTGTGAAGATGGCATAAGGCCTCATGAAAAGGCAAATGTACTTGCGGGTGCAAGGAAAAAACAACCTACAGGGAAGATTTGTTGATTGCCAGCAAAGGGGTGCCAAGTGATAGCAGAAGAAACACCGGTAGGGCTGATACTGCTTAAGTTCACATCAGGGGACCTCTCAGAGAGAACACATTTCCCAAATGCAACTTGCATAGTCTGCTTTTGTCCTTGCAGGCGAGTGTGGGGTCTACAACAACTGCTAGCCTGAGAATGGGAGAAGCTGACTTACCATCACAATTTTATGTTGCTCTTCATTGCATCTGTGAGGCAAAATGGGAATTATTGAAGGAGGGATGAAGATGCCGTCCAACATATGAATAATACCATTTGATGCCACAATGTCTCGCATGCTTAAGGGGATCCCTGGTTCATCCATCATAATTCTTCCCTGATGCAGAAACACATATAATTTATCTGCATTTTAGCCTGTTAGACTGTATCAACTATGTAAAGCCAATGCAGGAAACAGATGGTACACAACATCAAGTACAACCACACAAATGGTCAGGCATCTTAGTGGAGTCACAGGCTGGATAAGAAGCAAACTAATTCAATGACCTCATTTAAAACTGGTTTTTTAAGCAGAGGAAGAAGCAGAGATGGGCTTAAACTAATTGTTCAGAACGACATCTAGACTTTCTCCTACCTCAGGAGGGTTTGCCCAAAAGAGTTTTGATTAATACTTACATCTGCACTGATGTTGATGGTGATGATCTGGTTTGCCATGGTAACAATGTGTGGCATCATTATCAGTTTCTCTACAGTCACCTGAAATAAAAACACAAGGGGACAGCACCATGAAAATGCAGGGTCATTTTAGAACAGCTTACAGGTCCTTCCATGATTCCCGCTGCTTAAGAAATGTTATTAAGGGGACTTTAACACTTACATTTCACGAAATACCTTAAACACAAACAATGGGTCGGAGGGAAATTCAGGACTTTGTGTGAATTGTTTGCAATACCACAAACACAGCAGTGCTGTGGCAGCAGCCTTGGTTTTCATTCCTTGTGTAACAGTCCAGCACAGGTGAAATGAATTCTCACTAATAGAGTCTCTTAGTAATACAGCTGCAAGTAGGGTCAGACTGAGGATTTTCCAAGGCATATCTAACAAACAATGAAAGATGAGCCAGCAGCATAACAGAGAACATATTTTGACTTAATAAATAAGCTTATTTCTAAAGGCAGAAAACATGTAAACTGCAGCTACTGTGCCAAGAAACTTAATGATTTGAGAAGTTCTGAGAACCAAGACAATTGTTAATTTTGCGTCCAACAGGTTATTGAAGAGTAGCTCAGCTAGTTACCATGTTGTTATTCATCAATTGCAAGCAAAACTAGCTTTTGCTCTTTTGTCAAAGTGCTGCTAATTTTCTCTATTGGAATTAGGAAAATCACAAGGACTGACATTTGCTTCTCAGTAAAGAATGGGGATAATATTGGCATTTCTTAATGATTGATGTTGTACCATTGTACCATAATGCTTGAGTATTCACTCCCTTCATAAGCTTTGAGTCTAACCTTGAACATTTCACTTTTTTATCATGTAAACCAAAGCATCTTGTTGAGGCACTGCATTGATTATATTTACCCTGCCACTGCAGTACACAGCACTGTTGGTGCAAGAATTGGCAGTACCGTTTCAGACCACCAGCTCACTTGCACCCGTTCTCCATCTCCAACTTCAGCCAGTGCTGGAGCCCAAGGAGAAAGGAAAAGGAGCAGGGAGTTTGGGCCAATTCTTTGCTTGGCTGTAACTTTTGTGTTACTGCTATTAGTGTTTTAGGGAAGCTGCAGGATGGAGAGTTCATAATTAAGGTGCACTCCTAATTAATAGTTTAACAAATTTAAGTGATAAGAAAAGGGTGTTTGCCTGCAGCAAATTCTGCTGGACAATATTTTTATTGTAAAGGCCATCCAACCAAGGAGGAAACTCAGAGATGGAAGAGCACAAGCTGTCCCTTTTGGCAACCACTTTCATGGTAAACATTTTGCATCATCAGATCCCGAACCACATCTTTGCTCCTCCAGGGGAAGCCCAAGAAGTAGCAGCTGAAGTCATCAACAGTCCAACTTCTCTGCCAAACAAAACAGTTGATAATATGATGGCTCAAAAGACCCCAATTATCTGGACTTAGAGCTGCCTGCCTTACCGCTGCTGAAGTGTAGATATGATGTTTCACAAGTTCCTGAAGCTTATTTATGCCCTAAGGAAATAAGAGAGCATAACAATGAGATTATCTTTCAACCAATGGTTGACAATGCCAATGTATATAGAAGTGAATTCACATGGCAAATAAGTTACTTCGTCTTCCCCTACCCATAGCCGGGGTGAGGAAAGAAAGCCAAGTATCATAATTATACAATCTGACTATCCATATTTCTCATTGCATGTTCCATCAGCATTCACTTCTCTCCCAAACCCTTACAGAAACAGACACGGTTTAGCCATCCCCAGGAAGAAAAACTTGCAGCAAAAATCAGATATGTTGCACAAGCCATTCCAGTACAGCCCAGTGCAACACAGCTCAGGATGCTTTGAAGCACTACAAGCTCTCACCTCTGTGAAAAGATAAATGAGCCTCCCATCTCTCAACTTGTCCACAGCATCATTGCTGGGTACAAACACAGTAAAGGGGCCTGGTCCATCCAGTATTGCAGGCAGGCCACAGTTCTGCAAAAATAATAAAAGATTTCATTGTGGATCTAGCATGAGTTAGTGAGGGGTGTCTAACAGGAAGGGAGAGGAAACTCTAAGCAACCCACTAGAGGGAGAGCTGTTGAAAAGCAAACATATACAAGAAGCAATTGGACACCAAGGACAGACATGTAATATGACAGAGGCATAAATGGCACAAAAACATAGCTTGGATGATGAAGCCACTGGTGTGAAAGCAGCTAATGTGAGCAAGGGAGTACCGGGGTAATACTCCCTCTGTGCTTTAAACACACAAATACATATACAGAGATTAAAACTGGATTTTTGCCTCAAGAGAAAAAAAAAGATAATCCAGTCTATAATCACAGTTGCAGCTAGTGAATTGGTAAACAAGAGCCACAGAGCTGAAAACAGACAGACCAAGACTGTTGTGAGCAATGCCAGAGCAGATCTTGATGACTCTAATGGAGGCAAAAGGAAAATCAGTCTGTCCCTAGTAAAAATACCAACTAAATGGATCCTGGGCAGCAGCCTTGAGGGTTTATATCCTGAGGACTGCATTTATTTAGAGATCTACACTCAAAAAGCAGGTAACTACAATCCAGCTTGGCATGGACAGACATGAAACCTTCATTCTTTGTCCTGACAGTGGTCAAGAACTAAACATGCTTTGGAGAACAAACTCTCAAGAGAGGCGAAGGGGAAGCGGGGAGGTAGGTAGGAAAGTGGTACGTATGCTTGCTGCTTGTGCCAGATCCCCTATAGATGTGAAAACTCTAATCTTTTCCATTGCATTTGCTTATAAAATACACAAAATAAGAAAGGACACACAGAAAAAAGCATCCAGAAAAAAAAAAAGACTAATAACTCAGATGCATTGAAATGTTACTCAAAATACCCATAAAACCAGCAGCAGGCTTTGCGACAGCAGCACTGTCACATGTTCCCGGGGCAGACACACACACGTTTACCTCCAGTATGGTTTCAAATCGACTGAAGATCTCCATTGAAGCGAGGATCTGACCAATGGTTTTCTGTAAGAAGTTACAAAAAGGAAAAAAATGCCTGGGGCTGAAGCAAGTTTTGAGCACAGGTTGAAATACTTTTGGTCAGTTGATGTTTGTGGTTTGCATGTAAAGATCTACAGAAGACCATCATTCTCAAAGTCTTCAAACCCTCTGTTTTGGACAGCTGACCTAGCAAGGATGAGCCTGCAGCATCTTAGGCACAAACTCCTTCCCATGCACAACAAACCAGATTTTCCAGGGCACCATGCACTTGAGCACCCTTCTTTCTTCCTACTCCCATCTGCAGATTAAATTAAACGAAGAGGTGACTGCCCACTATCATTAAAACTAGAGACACACTACTTGCTGCCATACAAAAATCAGTTCTGGGCTGGTAGGCAATGGAGCCACCTACAAATGAGCCCCAATGCTGAGAAAATATAATACGCATGCATATTCCTGAAAACACAGAGGAAACAGATGCCTTCCTTTTTGCCACGTTACCCATGAAGACAAAGGTAACAGAAGGAATGTCCCTTCAAGCATCAAAGCTTGTGAAGTGACTTGTCTGACCTTTATTTGCAGGAATCTGCATGGCTTTTTGGCAGAAAGTGCTTCCTGCAGAACACACAGAGGCAATGAACATGATTTCAAATGGACACAGGTACAAAGGGATTTGATGGCAAAAATGTCTCACGTGATCACTGGCCTTCATTGCAAAGCCAACATCACAAGGGAAGGAAAAGTCTGAAGGAGTCCAGAGACAGACAAGCTCTGCAGGGAGCACTGTCACTGTCCTGCCATCCCAGAGCAGCTGCAAACCCTTCCAGAGAGGTACAGCTTCACCTCTGGACCTCAGACATTCCTTTTTGGAAAACATCCTCATGCAGGTCATAAGACTGAGAGCATCTTAAGTGACAGCAGATGTAAACATCAGTGATGGGCTTGATCAAATCCATATGAACAGCCAGAACTTGTACAATTGACAGACCATTCCCTGGGCACTTCAGCTGAAGAGCTACTGACACTTAACACAACACTCCAACTGCTCTTTAAACACACAAAATAGAACCATAACATCGAACAGTCTGATTGTATAGATTAATTAGAATGGTGTAACGCAAGTGTAAACTACTAATAAAATCCTACCAAATCCAAGAGCTTGTGTCTTTCTATAAGTAAGTTTTTGCAAGGAGGTAGGAGGTAACAGGGCATGCTTTCTGCATATAGAAGCAATATAAAAATCCTCAGGCATAGCAAAGTAGTAGCTGTAGCAAAAACTTCTCCCAGCTAACAGGGAGAAGTGCTTGGCAGATCTTGAACCCAAAACCCTTACCCAGGGCCTTAAATTCAAGACATGATTTCAAAATGCAGAAGTCTAATTAATATTTGTCCTCATTTTACATATTTTTAATGCAAAGAAAACTTTTAAATTATCATTTCAAAATGCAGTACAAACCAATTAAACAAATTCTCCATTTGATTTTTAAGAGAACAATGGTTTTTCAATATTTATCCTGTAAGATACACCTTCTGTAAGATGCAACTGAAAAAGAGTTCATTTGCTATGGAGTGATCTTACTCCTGAAAGCAGAACTTTACTCATTCCAGCACTGTAAAACCATCACTGTGAGGTCTATTTATGCAATGCTATTAGCTAATTTTAATGATATGCTGATGTAGTAGTGCCTAATAGGCCTTATCAGGAGTTGAAAACAAAATAAATAGCCTTTTCTCTTTAAAAAAGCCTCTCTGATTTGGACGCTTACTACCAAAAATAGATTTTTTTTAAAACATTCATTCTGCTATCCCATGAAACAGAAGAAATCCAAATGTCTCTGTACCTGTGAGTTTCTGAGGTTGTCCATGCTGTGTTTTTTCCTTAGGGTGTTAACTATGTGTATGATGCCATTGGCTGCTGGTAAGTTAGACTGCAAAACATTGTACAGTTCCCCTGGCAGGTCTTGATATCGAAACGATGTGACATACGCCTGGACAATAAAAAAAAGTTATTTTCTTGTGGTATATGTGTTTTATCATGATAGATCTACAAATCACTATTCCCTTCAGTGCTCTCTGCCTATGGGTCAGCAAAGTGAAGGCACAACCAGAGTTACTCTGGAAAAAGCAAATTTAGGGGGTGGCCTGTGTGTAAAACAAACATCCCACCTCTACTTGAGTTTGGGTAATATTTTGATCCTGGGGGGTACTTTTATTGCAGAAAGAAGACCTAATCTGGAACAGTCAGCTCTAGAGTTAAGTTTGTCTGAGTGTGAACAATGCTTGATCCCAGCTCTGGATCACTAAAGGGTGCAGTGATCACCAAGCAGCTGCTGCATGAGTCTGCCAAGGACAAGGAGAGAAGCATGGTGCCTCCTGTGCACCAGAGTACATAATTTGGAGGCAATCCTGGAACCACAACTTTGATTTCAACCTTTATTGGCTCATAATGACAACAAGGAGCCTTCATAACAAAGGTAAACGAGGCAGGTTCACTGAATTGTAAGGTACATATCTGGTCCTTCCATATTGTGTACAACCATGCATTGAAGTTGAGTACAGGGAGATGTTCAAAGGGTAACCTACAAACTAAGCATCAAGGTATTGGTGCTGCAGCTATAATCAAAGTTCAGGCAAGCACAACTTCCCCATGCTTCTCATTTCACCACATGCATTTCTTGAAATGCTCCTCCCTGTCCTGAACTTTAGTCCACACCACTGAGGATTCTGGCTGAAACAAAGGAAGGGGAGGGCAGACTTCCCAGATCAAAGGACTCCTGAGTAAACAAACAGGAAAGAAATTTAAAAGGAGTGTCCACAAGCTCAGTTCAGATTCCCCAGCTCCAAATAGTGCTTTGTCCTTTTGAAGCATGCAGGGTGCATGTATTACGACCTAGACCTCGAGGCCAAGGTTGGATCCTCAGAGAGGAAACATACGGCTCTCCCTCAGTCAGCTGGGAGCATGCAAGCAGGAAAAGCGCAGGATGGAGAGAGAACAGTGGATGTTGGAAAATATGAGACAATTAAAAAGGGAAAAGGGGAAAAAAAGCACTCCATATCAGAACATAATGATGAAAAACTCTTTGCTAGGACAACTAACAAAATAGGAAGAGGAGAAAAGGGAAACTGGAAAATATTCAGCATGTGGCCACGTCCAAGCACACAATCTCCAGGGAGAAGCATTTGGTCAGAAGAGAGACTTTGCTGCATCTTCCGTGTCAGCCACAAGGATATTGTAGCTGTTAAAGGTGTAGGAAAAAGGTCTCTTCTCCAGAATATATATGCAGACCAAGGAAAGACCATTCACCATTCAGATTCTGGCTAACTGGTTGTCTGCAAGACAGGAAGTGTTTGCTTGGGGTGTCTGGTCTTAAATCGCCTTGCTTTGGACTCCACAAAGGAGCTTGTTGTTCTGATTGCAGGCAGGTTGATTAGAGAAAAAGGTTTTCTGGTTAAGGAAGCGCACCAAGAAAACTACGCTCAAGCTCCAGTCTGTCCTACATGAAAGCACCAGCCCAGGACTTCAGGAGATCCCTTACCGGGCTATCGAATGTTAGCTGATGTCCAGACAAGGTCCACACAGTCTTGGCTTTTACCATGTCTTCTAACAAATGCAGACCGGGAACGATGTGCATTCTGCACAAATTCTCAGCAGTTGTATCCTTTGGGGAATAAAGACCACAGAAAGAAGATAAATCACATGTTCTTTCAAAAAACTCATTTACTGAAAGAGCCATAACGTTACCTTTGCCTCAGCTAACACAGGGGAATTCTTACAGTATAAGACTGAGCTGCCCTCTTCATTTTGGTTCACTGGAGTAGCACTGTGGCAAATCTTTTGCTTCTGTTTGTGTATACACTCAAACACAGGGAGACTGATTAACTTTCCCGTGACTTTAGAGGAATCCCCTTGACAGAAACCTATCGGACTTGGACAATCTAAAAACTATCCTTGCATGCTCTATGTTATAAAACTTGCTGAAGCCTCACATACACAATCTTGTAGGTGGTCTAAGCTGCTGAATTTACATTTAATTTCTTCCTTTATTTCTGAGCTTTCCATCACTGGTGTTTTTTTAAGATGATCCTGTGTCAATACTGATTTAGATGAAACTGACCCTTATGGGAACAGGTAGACTAGATAACTCAGGGACCTTTCCTGATGTATTTTCTACGAATCCAGAAGTTACTATGACTGAGCCACAGGGCTTGACTTGTGTTAGCAGAAACTTCTGCTCAACAAGGAGATAGCTCATGTCCCAGGCATCTGTAGGTTAGGAGTTGCTCCCTAGACTCTGTGAGTTCCTGCTGCTGCACAGATAGCTTTGCCATCAAGCAAAGGAATGGTATTTCTAAACCAGTTGGAAATGTAGCGTTCAAATAGGGTTGGTCTGTCTGGGTTATATTTAAGACATTCACCTTCTCATATCCAATTGCTAGCTGCAAGCTAGCTGCCACCTGAAACACATGAGGCACCTTGCCTAGCATGCAGTTAAAATACTTACTGCTGCATTTGTAGCTCATGTGTGCTGATTTTTAGCTCTGTCTTGGGAAAATGGCATATATACATTCTCACCCTAATGATGGATAGGCTGGTTGCAGGTGTAGCTGGGCAAAAACTATTGCAAAAGAACGCAATTTAGTTTAAAAAATGAAAAAAAAAATATAATGATATGACCTGCAGGACCTACTTGCTGAAGCCTACAATTCTCAAACTCTTATCCTGGCTCCCATCGCAGTTTTCTTCAGCCCTTCCATCCTTGCTTTCCCAATTAATAAAATGAGCTCTTCTGAAAAAGTTGACATCATACCCACATCTAGAGCCAGAGGCCCAAAATCCCATACTTTGATGCAAACCCCAGCCCCTTCTGAAATCCCTACCCTCAAGCAGTGAAAAGCCACTTAAAGTTTTGAGAACAGTCACACACAGGAGGTTTGAGCTTTAAATGAAGAATGGCCAGAAAAACTTACACTTCCTGACATTAGAAACAAACTCTGTCAATATTGAAAAGAGAGAGGTTTTAAAAATAATGCGAGAGATATAACACCCTCTATGGGACTGCAACTCAACCAGACAATGAAGAGTCTTCCTAAGAGATTGCTTCTATAAATACTGCCTTCCAGAGTTCCTCTCTCACATGTCAATCAGTTTTTACATGCTGCAGAACTCAGGCATGGAAGAATCGTAAGACAATCAAAATTTGCTAACACCAGGAAAACTTACGTTAAATTCCATGCTATCATGAATCGAAAGAAGGGATGGTACAAAGACTGTGAAAGGCCCGTATTTAGTCAGCAACACTGAGCAACCAGAAGCTGTAAAAAGAGTGGCAACATGAAGTAGTTATTTGACATATGGATTAACTTCAGCAATAATTATTCTTCTTGTTAACAGCACAATTCAATCTACACATTTTTGGCCTGATGCAAGTAACTAGTACTTGTTTACAAGGAACCAGAGGGACTTTAGTATTGCTACCACAGCCCAGCTTGATTGCTAGGAGTTTTAAGCACTTTCCCATGAGATTTTTGAAGGATTGCTGGTGACTTTGGTCCACTGCAAATCACTGCTGAAATTTGCAGAATATTCATAATAATTTTTCTCCTACTTGCTTACTGCCTTATTCTCGGGCCAAGTGTCCTCTGCCTTCCCCTTGAAACAATTAATTTTTGGGTGCCATGAGGATTTACTGAGACTAAATGCTTCTTGAGAAGCTACTATGGACCCGCAGTTGTCAGTCATCACTCAATTGTCAATGGCCCATCAGTAAATTCCACATCAGCCAAGGTCATTAGGTATTAAGTCCCACTGCACAGGAGTTAGGAACCCAGAGATCTTCATGCAGTTGCCTGTAGCACAAATCATTATGGAAAATGTATGCAAAAAATGAGTGTTGGCCACAGTGATATGTAGCAGAGAGGAGTATTCACAAAAGCTAAGCTGAGCTTTAAGCCTTATTTCTATGCTCCTGTCAAGTTAGTGGAGACAGAGAAGACTCTGCAGAGGGTGAGCTGGAGAAGGTTTCTAACATAAACATGCTTTGACATCAGCTAAAATGTTCTCATTCTTCCCTTGGATTACAGCGAGGCAAAAAATTAACCTTTGTAGATATCACTCCCCACTTGCAGTACATGGGTTCTAAAACAGAAAAGCAATTCTTCACTCAGGAAGTACCATGGCATGTAGAATAATGCCTTTTCATCTTTGTAACAGCCACTAACATGTGCGTGCTGGCAAGGAAGCAGTTTAAGGGCTTTGTAGATGTTCTACTGAGTAGAGGACCTATGGCACACCAGGCTCAACTGAGTAGAGGACCTATGGCACACCAGGCTCAAGCATCAAACTAGAAAACTCAGCGACAGCTGAAAGATTGCTGAGCCTTCAACAGAGACACTGCGGGTGGAGGCACACTGGTGGTTCGATACAAATGGGTTTGAATCACACCTCCAAGGCACATATCCCGTCTTCTGCAGATATGGAACCTCCTTCACTGGGACTGTTAAATACCTAATACATATGCACAGCGCTCTCTGCAACAGTCTGTTCAATCCACAGTCTGGAATGGGTAGTAAGAGTCCAGAGATGTGACATGCTTGATTTTGCAGCCCATGATCATACACTGTGAAAAACATCTATCACGCTGAAAACCTCTCAGCCTTTTCTGACACACTCTTGTCCCCACATTTGCCCCATTCCCCAAACAAACTTAAAAGATATTTACCAAACATTTTCCTGGCGACGCTTAATTTCCTAGCAAACCTTTCTCGTGAATTATGACGACTTATCTCACTCAAGAGATCTTTATAGCAACTTCTCCCATCTCCAATCTCTCCTTCTTTACACACACAGCTAAGAGACAAGAATGGAACATAACAAACCATTATAAAACAGTTTGCAACACTTTAAACAAATGTGAGTGCAGCATGTCAGTATCTACATTTGAAAGACAAATCCCATCTTTAAGGTGTAGGTAAGAGCATAGTAACTTCTGCCTAAACCGACAGGAAAAAAGATGCACTCTTCTGGATCTGCCCAAAGAGAACACAGATGCTCGGATACAACCAACATAAAGATTGTCTGCTTTAGCGTTCAGGGTACAGACAGCCACAATATATTTATTGACACCTTTCTAACTAGATATTCAGTCAGTACTAGTCATCACAGCATCTGAAAATTCGAGGTAATGCGTAAAAACCACAGGCTAAGTGAAAATGTAGGAAATAGTTCCTATGTGACCCCTCAGCTTCAGTGAGAAGTGCCAGCTCAACCACATCAGTTAGCTACAGTTCATCTAAGACTTAATGAAGGTCCCAGACAGACTAATGACTTTTCCAGAAAAGCTTATCTACATGTGAAAATCTCTGTCCTGATTCACACGGATTTCTAGTCATTACTCTGAGACTACTTAAGATCATTGGCTGATAACCATGTTTTTTCCCGTTTGGGTTTTGTCCAAGTATCGGCACTGCTCTCTCTGTTTCAGGGATGCAAAGACATGCGACACAGGGGAGGCATCTGACGTGACTCCAGCCTCAGAGGGCTGAGTGCCAGCTACTGGGGAACAGATCCACTGAGGCAGAGCCTGTGCTGAACACCGTGTCCTGCCCTTTGCTAGCGGATCTGCAGAAAGGGAAGCCACCGTGCTTCAGTTCTGGCCCGGAGCACACAATGAACAAGTGGATGCCAACAGTTTTAGCAGCAATGGAGAAGGAAGGGCCAAGGAGAGGGACTGCTCTTTCCCTCTTCACTCTCAGTGAAGCTCCACATTTTCTTGGCAACACACAAAATCCTCAGTGTTTCTTCCCTCAACTTCCCCTGTCAATCTGCAGCTCTAACTCATTTCTTGCTTGCAGGCCTGAGTGGGAGGAGAGCCAAAGACAGCCCTCAGAATAAAATGTGGGCAAACATGACCAAACAAAAGTCACGTCTTCCTTTTAATGATTTATAATTGATTTATAATACCCTACTACTACCACCAACTTGGGGAGCTACATCCCTATTTCGCATCACAGAAGTCTCTGCTGCCCCAGATTTAAAGTATCTTGTGACCCACACACCAAAATTCACAATGACTGATGTAAAACTTTTTACTTTCAATATGCTTGGTTACAAATAGGCTCCTCTCAAAAGATGACTCTGGCCCATTCTCCTCAGTTAGCTCTCAGTTTCTTCAAAATTCAGCTCATCCAAACTCAGTTTCCATTCTAGCTGCAGAATAAGCTTCTTTAATAGCAACCTTTAAGCTGGCTTACCTAGGATACCCCTGGGAATTAATTTCACACGTAGAAGTCAAGTCACAAAAATACTGCCGGCAACTGTTCAGAAATGCAGAACACTCCAACAAAGGAGTTCTCCTACTCATCCCAGGCTTGCAAACACAAGATGCCTAGGAGAAGACAACACAGTGATTGCAGAACTGCATACATCATATTTTATCCAGTCAGTTACCTTACAAAAGAGCTCTCTGTTTACACTGTGCAAAAGCTAAGGTGAGGAGAACACATTTGACCAACACAATGGTGTTCTCATCCGAAGAGCTTCTCATCTGGCCATTTTTCGGATCCCTATAGGTTGCTGACGTGCTGTCATTGCCCCTTACCTCTCCTGGACGTTTGTAGACACATATTGTAGAGTTTTCTGGGCAGCCTCCATTGTTATCAACACAAGGGTTTATGGGCTGGCAAATCCTTCCATCTCCTCGATATCCTTCTTTGCAGATACATTGATACTTTCGTGGTCCAAGAACCTTACACATGGCAAAGGGGGAGCATGGAGAAGCAGCACAAGGATCCTGAGCTGCAATTAAAGAGATGAGAGGTGAGAGTAACCAAATTTCCATTTTCAAAACAGCACTTACTGCATCACAGCAGAATGCAAAAGGCCTGGAAAGAATGGAATATAAGAAATTGGAACTAGATGATTTTAAGGTCCCTTCCAACCCAAACCATTCTACAAGTCTATTAATTTATACTATTAAACTTACAAAATTTCACAGGAAAATAAAATCATTTCGGACAGCAGACATTTTGGTTTTTTTTTAATCTGAGGAGTTTGGATGACACATTCTCCATGTTACATCAGTAGCAGAAATGTGAGTGACAGAGGATGCCTGGATTTATTTCTGAATTTCCACCATATCTGAGGATATATGAAACTGCAGTTTGGTCAGGAAAAACTGCAAAAAGCTAGTGAAAACAGAGCTATCCATAGCTAGCTAATCACATGAATCTTATTGACTTCAATAAAACCAATTCACAAACTCAAATTTGAAATCAGTGAAGAAATCCTCCCATTAGATGCCTTATTATTTAAACTGGTACAGACTCACCAATATCCCATTGTCATGGTTATTCAGTACATACTTATAATGGAGTGTCGGATGTAACATGCAAGTCTAATTCGTTTCCTGCTTTCAGGATCAAGTGAGAGGAAAACCAAAAACTTAGCCCTTAATCTTAAAGGGATTCCTAAAAATCAGGATGTAAAACCTCTGCAGTGAAGTAGGCATTGTATTCACAGTGATCAAATTAATCCAGAGACACCAGTGCAATAAGATTTTTCCAAACAGGGGACCATTTAGGGTCACAGAAGTTTCTCACCTTGGCAAGTGCTCCCACTTCTTCTGTAGCCCATCTTGCATTCACACATCGCGGTCCCAGCCCTTACCACACATTCACTGTTGGCCTTGCAGGTTACGCCTTTGCAAAGGGGAAGCTCTGGAATCACACAGCAAAGAGAGTTTCCCTTTGAGCACACAGGGCACTGTTGGAAGATACAACTTACCTTACAAAATATCTGGAAATTGAGATAAATGTGGTTTTCAGAGGACCCCGAGCTGGCATAATAGCCAGGGAATATGAGCAGGGCAGACATCTCTGAATCACTGGCAGCCTAGGTAGCCAGCTCCCACAAGGCTTAGAGAGAAGAAAGGATCTATCTTGTTTCCAGAGAAAGAAAGAACAGAGGCACAAAGAGATGGTACATCTCAGCCGCTGTCACACAGCGCGGAGCAGGCCCCAGCTTTTCCCTCTGTCTAGATCTCCAGTGCTTAGAGCATCTTCCCTCTACATTCCCAAGCTATTCATTGCTCCCCAGCTCCTTTTGGGACACATGCATTCAAGCCCACACCACAGTTTAGCTCTAGCAGCCCCTCTTCAGCTGTCAGTGTATTTACCTTGGTCACATCTGGGGCCAGTGTAGCCTCCATAGCAGGTGCAGCTTCCATTCCCAGAAACGCCGCTGTTGCATTCCCCATGCACACAGTCACACACTGCAAGGCAAGTCCAGACAAACCTGACCTTCAGCTACAAGGCAGTGGACAGGGTCCAGGCATACATGGGCCAACTGCCCTGGTGCTTGGCACCCTGATTTCCCGCTAATAATCCGCAGGAAGTGTAGCTCCTTTTAAAAACAGGCCATGCCAGCCAGAGCTTACCGAGGGCAAACTGAACGCCCTGAACTCAAGAAGACAAAATACTGCCTGGTAAGAATGGCTTTGAATGCAAGATCTAGACAGCTTTTCAAGCACGTGTTTTTAATTTCCCACTCCTCTAAGTCTCCTGCAGCCAGTGTAGAAGGAGGCAGTGTTATGAGAGCCCAGCACACCTGTGATCCCAGCACTGATGTCATTGTGTGAGCACAATCAACAAAGTCACACCTATCTCACCTGTGTGGATACAAAGGAACCAGGAGCTGGACAAAAAGGGCTTCATTAACAGTCAGGCTGCACTGGTCGCAAATCGCTTCCAGAAATGCCATTCATGAGAAGCAGCACTGTGTGCATTGATTTTGTAGGGAGGGCAACAAGGAAGAAGCTGGGAGACAAGTGGGGCAGTTACAGGAGTCTGGAAAACAGTTGGGAAGTGAGTGTGGGTTGCTTCAGGGATGTAGCAATAGCCTGGCTAAAAAGAGAGCAGAAACTGTGATAGCCCTGGTAAGGGGAGAGAGAGATTTACAACAGGAAAAATGGACAGATTTGAGTAAGTACTGAGAATCATTTATCTAATGGGACAGTGGAGAAGGGCACAAAGACAAAATGCCAAGACAGCTGGTATTGAACACTGCCAGCTGGCATCCTCTCCCCCTCTCCAGCACCCTTCCTCATTCAACCTCCCGCTCCTCCTCCCTTGCTCTCCGTTATTTTTGTGAAGATTTCACTGGAGTAACTCACTCTTACCTGACTGACAGTCTGGGCCAAAACGATTTTCATCTCGGCAATTCTGGCACGCAAAACCACTGTATTGCTCCTAGAAGGGCCCCAAAATGTCCCAGATATTATTTTTCTGTATCATTGTGTTGTTCCACACATCGTTACAATTCAAAGTCTCTCCCCATTTCTGATTTTCTGTGACAGCTGAAGCAATACAGCGAAGAAAACTCATTTTTTCAGTGCTCTTGTAATATTAACCAGCCCCATGGCAAAGAAGATCACAGTGAAAGCCGACACACAGCGGGCATGCAAAACGCCAGCAAAACTCTGGTGAGTACTGGGGAAACAATGTCCTGATCACAAACCAATAGTGAAGTACCAGGTGACTTCTGATATCTCTCTGACAAAGGAATTTGTAATTCAGCAATGCCAGTGAGACTTTCAACATAGATTTTACAGGACAGGGGGACCTTCAGCATATATTTGAATTGATATAAGGTCTCTTTGAGTTAAATCCAAAATCAGCTTTTCTCAAAGAAGGGCCCAAGAGGTAGGATTTTAGCTCACGATACTATTCATTAAGGATGCTATAAACACATACAGTTCCTAAGACAGAATTTCAAGTCTGACACTAATCCATCAAGCTAAAAATTTTAGAAACACTGCTCTATATTATTCAAGTGTGCAGGAATTGTTTACGCTTTTGTTGTACTAAGTCTGGAGCTGTAAAGGAAAAGACAAACATCTGTCCTAAATTATCTTTTTCATTTCTCCTGCTTTTCCTGAGAGAGGGATGACCTGCCTGCCAAGCAGCAGAACCATTCATTTGAGAATATATCATCCAAGCCTGGAAAAGGTGCAGCTCATTAACAGTCAAGTATCTCAGAGCTTCTTGCAGCCACAGACAAATACCGATTATTTCAACTGATCAGAGGGTTAAATTCATGCAATTCTTCTTTCATTTCTCACTAGAGATCCTTCCCAACTCCATACTCTCACCAACAGTGTCTTAGTGCTACTGCAGACTACAGCAGTCTTCTAGGACACTGACGCTGGAATGAAAGAAACTGCTAATGACCTTGCAGGCAGAAGGGCAGCCTTCATCCAAAGCATCTGCATGCACAGTATACAACTACCTCTGACAAAAGCACATCACCTTCAGAATAAACCACACACTGACCTTGCAGATGCAGGTCCCATTTTGCTGTATACCATCCAAACATGTCCCATGGCCACTGCAGGGATTTTGAGAGCCACCTGGACACTCTAGAAGGCAAGAGACAGGTCAGACAAGATTAAACAACCAGCACTGCATCCCCCTTTCCATCTCCTCTCCCCCCAGGCATGCCAGTTGTGCAAAAGCGATGGCCTCCTCACTTGCAAAGCCCCTGCCTGCTTATCCAGTACACCTAACAGTGGCCCAGACCTGGTGAATATGGCCAGCAGTGGCACCAACGGGCAACGTGGCTGCCAGCTAAGGAAAGCTGATTATTAAAAGTCTAAGGAAAAGTCCCAGTGGAGCGTAACTATTACAACAAAATTTCAGCAAAGGCACTGAAACATGTTTTGAGGTTGATCCACTGCTACCAGCATCAGTGAGAGGCAGAATCAATCACCCAGGGGCAGTTCTGAAACTCAGGACCGGTGGGAGCCTGCTTTGCAAAGACATTGAGCATTTTCAGCTGGGAATGCGCTCAGACAAACACAGTCCACACATCTTTAGAGTGAGGTACCTCCAAATTCTGGGGACTATTTCTGAAAGTATTAGACATGTGATTCCTCTGACAAAGCCAGTTGCTTATTCACACCACTTCTGTGAGAGAACAGGCTCAAGCTCTCAAACAACTTTCTATTTTCTGTAGGACTGGAGAGCATCTTTCCCTATTCCAGCAATCAGTCAATCACATGAGAAGTGTTCAGCTTAATAGGTCTTCTTTTGGATTTTTGCAACAAGACAAAACAAATTCTCTTTACTTGGCATAAACCTGAGTGGGAGATTTGGGACAGTTATTTTCATCTTGGGTTGGAATTGCAAAGTATTTTCTGTGGCTGAGCGGTTGACTAACTCCAGACTATACAGGAGAGCACGTGGCACATGCACTGCAGACCAGGGGGACATCAGAAAGAAATATCTTCCTCTTCCTTTGGAAACTTTCTTAAAGAGGAACAAAAACATCCCTTTCCAAAATGTTATTTTTAAAGAGGAGACAAAAGGAAGTTCTACCAAAGGAGGTTATGTTATGTGTTAAATGTAAGAGGATTCAACTCATCTGAAGCAAAGAGATTCCTTCCCCATCATATTCCCAGACAGATAACAAAGACCTTGTGAGTTTTTGAGGAATAATGAAAATTAATCACCTCAATGCATATTTAGTGTCTCCTATTAAAACTAGTGTGACTTACTCAACAGCTAGAGAGTGCAATAAAAAGTTCAAAAACTTACCGAAGCACTCTGAACCCCAGAAT